>NC_052134.2:10689225-11986593 GCF_016086655.4 Lepeophtheirus salmonis
GACGTTACCCCATCTTTTAAACAGGAATCTTAAAGGTATATCTCATACGAATGAAAATGGTCGTCTTTTGCATCGTGAAAGGAGAAAGCAAATTTCATTTCAAATAACTTAGATTTTCGCGTTGAAACTCGGTACAGCACCGAATTTTTGTTTTGGTTCGGTCTTAAGTGATTTTTTCTAGACCGATTTGGACCGATTTTTCGTTTCAGACAGTGGTCTCAGACTGTGGACTGATTTTTTTCGGTCTCAATTTCTGGACCGATTTTTTTCGGCCTCATATATAATGAGAGACCAATTTTTTTTTCTAGATCAACTGTCATTCATTTTTTCAAAAAAATCTCAAAAGTAGACGATAAATTACAGAACAAAATACTGTGTCCATATAAAAGACGGCGGGATCAAAATTAATCCAAGCTATTTCTGTTTAAACTACGTATAACGTCATTGTTCTTGAAAAAACAAAAGATGTCATGTTATAAACAATTTATATGTAAAATCAGTCTTCACCGATTTTCTTTGGACCGAACTTTGCCTTAGAGCTGAGCTACACCGAATTTTTACATGAGACCGGTCCAGACTGAGCTTTTTTGTTGGACCGAGCTAATTGGGTCCAACAAAAGATATAACGGTGTCAGACCGGTTTAGGATTTCCATATCAAAACCCAACACTATTAGATTTAGATTTTGTAATCCTTGTCTTAGGGGAAAGAGGGAATGTTATATATATATATATCTACTTACCTAACAGGTTTAGTGATCGTCAATATAGATGTTCCGTGTCAATCCGATCGTTCATTGTGTTCTTTGTGGTTCCTCTTCTCGTTAATAATGGTCCCTTTACATAAATTCCGTAAGATCTTCCACGGAATCATCGTATACTTCTATATATAAGAACTAAGGAGTTCCATAAAACAACAGAATAAAAATTATGTTTTTTACAAATATATAACAAACCTCTTCACTTCTGTAGACTTATGTTGAAAAGACTGAATATCATTGAAATTCTAAAACTCATTCTGTCGATCGGAGGCTTGTGATCCGTGTATACAACAATAGGACACCCCTCAATGAAATATTTGAAGTAATGTAGATCCTCTCTGAGATCAAAAAGTTATCTCTCTCTTTTAACTCGGGCACTTCTAGCCATCACGTCGGCATCACCAGTTTGGCTGTTTCAATAAGAGGGCTTACTCACTTAAATTCATAAAACATACTAACTGTATTCTAGTAAAATCCATATACATTATTATTCAACAATAAAGTACTTAGGGGAGAATCGGTCATGTGTACCGGTGTAGCTAATCGCTACATATATCTCTTTCTTGAGAGATAAGTAAAAAACACAAGGAAACAGAGGCTTATTCAATGCATCATGTTCAGTTCTGTTAGCAAGATAAACTCTATATCAACATAAATAACAAATTAAGATCTAGTTGTAAGTTTATTTTTTTCAGATGAGCGTTTCATGTTAAGAAAAAATAATATTTACTTATTTTTAATATACAATTGATTTCTTCGATATAATGATTGTTTTTTTATTATAAAACTATACCTAGTAATATGATAATGGTGTATATCCCCTAATAATGTGTGATATATTGTACTATGATAAAAATTGCATGCTGGTCTTAGTACTAAATCTTTCTGGAAATTTGCAACCATCTCAAAATGTTTTAAATAAATTATATTTGACGGAAGATTTTCAGATTTTACAGACTCCTAAGATAAAATTATATCTTCTGAGTAGAGAAGATTTCTCCAATTTTTTATCAAATGTGAGTTGTCAGCAAAAAAAATGAAGTGTATCACTAGGAATAGCTGGGTTATCGATTTTATCTTTACTTTGAGATTTTTTTTTTCACAATGTATATCAAATCATTTCCACATAACAAAATTTTGAGACCCCATTACTGGAGAAATATTTATAATATCATTTCCCACTTTGTAGGACATTTCAATTATATCATTTATAATTAGAACTAAGTTTAGTCTGTCATAAGCATTTGGTAAAAAATAATTTGCTACTGCTTGCTTCCATCTCACCGTGGAAACTCCTAAAAGCATAAAAAGAAAAGCTTTCGTAGCATTGCCTTCGGAATATGGAAATGATGATTCTCCCATTTTATAACCACTCTTGCAATCATAGTCAAGTGAAACCTTAATCGAACATCCATCTAATGTTAAAGACGCTTTCCTATCAATTTCTGACATACTTATGACCTTGATCTTTAGCATGTCAAAGACTTCATAAGAGATTCCGTCATGAAACATAAATATTTTTGTCCCTTTTTGTAAAGTTCTAATGTATGCAAGGCAAAGGTAAATACTCTGTAAATAAGTCATAACCAGACTTCCCATAGACCATTCTTAATTTCAATCATTTAATTGAATAATTACAAAAACTTCGGTTTTAGTATTTTTAACTTTAAGATTTTTTACCAAATCAGAGTTATAACACTTCAATTGATAAATACTTTGTCTTTCAAACTACATATTTTTTGACGCATTATTTTAATAGTTGGCTTCAAAGAAGATGTAACAGCATCTTGATGTTTGATCTTTTTTACATAAATATGGCAATCATGACACATATTCTGCATTGTGTGGAATCAAATATAGATGAGGGTACATGATTATCTAACATTCTCATCGGTAGTACATCCGTCACCGGCTCATAAGACTTTATAAATTTATTAAAATATTTATGATCAGGTGGTTGGAGAGCTTGAATGGTCAAAATTGCTTCAGATTTTAAAATCTTTTTGTTCATCCGCGATGGATTTGAGAGAAATATTTTCCTTTCAAAATGATTTCCACAAATAAGTGAGGTTGGAGCTGGCTTCCAGTTGGGAAAGTATTGAAAGCTAAATAACCATTCCTTACTTCTAGTACGTTCTTCAGAGCTTTTAGAAAATTGAAATTTGAAGAAATGTAAGTTTCCATTCGTTTTTTTTCAATTCTAAATCCATACTGCACTTTTATATCCAAAGATGGAGCATCCACCTATCATGTTTAAAATCAATTAAAAAAAAAGTGCCAATTTTGATTACCATAACCTTTACGAGCTTTTTTTAAGGAAAAATATCGATATAGCCAAGTTTTGTACAATAAAGCAAAAAATTGTGTAAAATTAACAATATTGCAATGAAAATTTTATAGGAGCTAATTTTGTAAATATACATAAAAATTGTTCAAACTTTGTGAATCGTATTTTTTTATCAAAAGGAACAAATTTGAACCCTCAATTTTTTACTTTTTCACAAAAAGGGATTTCATTGGAACCCTAATGTATGATTTTAAATCTGATATCTTTACAAAATGTCGAAATTAATATCCATATCAATTCAAATAATTTTTTACTTGCCTTCCTCTACTCCTCTTTGAGAGTGAAGGAAGTGAGCTCCAGATTTAATTTTTGAATAATTTACTTTATTTTCTGTATATTTCTTTCTCCTTTGCCCTTCCGTTTATGGATTTTCATCTGGAGAGTGATACACATTTTTAACAGCGACACAACAACACAGTTATAAAAGTCACGCCGTTGTGGTCGGGGTTCACAACTCAATATATCCCCAGTTGTATGATAAATCTATTAATTTACGTATTCCTTATTCGAAGGCTATTAATCTCAAGACTATGATTTGGCTAAAGAAGTTTTCTTTTTTTGTTTCACATCAAATTTTATAAGCGTGGAAGAAATATTTATGGTTCCAAATAAAACTTTTGAATTATAATATTTAAACTGCCTTGGTGCCCAGAACTTCCCTGAACAACTTGTAGGACAAAGTGTATTATTCCATATTAGAAGAGGTCGTTAATGCTTAGAAATCATCTATGTATTGATAGTTTAATTATTTATCAATGATTTATGTATTTTATTTAAGTACTGCTACGAAAAAAATATTTAATAAACTATGTTTTCTCTCGAAAGGAAAACGGTTTTCTTAATTAGGTACTTTCATAAAATTGTATAAACCATTTTGATGTTTAACTTCTGAAGAGTATGAGAAGTTAGTGGGATCTATAAATATATCGGTATGATTGATTTATCATTATCAACCATTGATTAATGAATTTTATAGTCTACCGTGTTCTTTTTTTATATATTTGTAGTTCTAGGACAATTGATCAAAAAAAAAAATTCCGAAGGACAGTTTGCCAACATTTAAATTATTTAGATAAGATTTTGCGTGTTATAGGTATCTATAAAACTAGAATGGGGATTCAGTCAAGTGCAAACCTCTGCCGCATTTTCTCTCGAAATACCAAACAAATTACACTAATTTGAGTTATGTATATATATATCAATTTTTTTAAAAAACAATGGTCAATTATGCACTTTTAACGTTATTAAGACCATGGACTTTAACCTTACAAAATGTAATGGCATCTTACTGTTAACAAATATAATCTTTCTATAAAGTTTAGAAAATTGGTTTTTGTAACTTATGTATACTGCTTACAAACGGAGGTGATTACATAACATCCGTCCGACTTCGAATTTCGAGACTGGTTAATCTTATCATTGCTAGTAAAATAACCACACATCATACATATGTATATAATTAATATAATGAATTTTAAGAACCATCATGCTCCATGGTTGTCAAATCCCTTTAAGGGGTCTACACTATGATAAATCAATCTCTATAAATTAGTGACTATATTAGTTTGTTCGTGTAAAAGATGAGAAGAACTTTCAAGATTTTGCAATGGTCTAGATGCAATAAAGATCTATACAGTAGGGTTTCTTTTTTTTTTATGTCCTCAAAGAGTAGTTTATTTTAGTACAAAAGGAGCATCACACACCAGAACATTATACAATTTTTTTTTTTTTTTTTTTTTTTTTTTAAATGGGACAACAAAACTTAGATGTACTAAAACAATATAATGATAAAATAAAGCTCATATTTTTCATAACTTTTCGTTTTTTTAAAGGGTGTACTTTATTTCCTTCTTCCCCTCCTCCCTCGTCCCATCAACTTGTAGCTGATCTAGCGGAAAGTAAAGAAAGCTTAGCTGCTTTCTTTCAAAACATTCTTTAAATTGTCAGAGTTACCATGTTAATTTTCGGTTTTTTTATTTCTACCATGCCCAAAATGAAGAAGAAGAATTGATTAAAAAAATATAGGAAATGAGTCGTGCCTCTTTCAATACATTAATATAGAATAGACTTAGTCTCTGAAAAGTCAATTGTCAAAAATTAAACTTCATCCCCATTATATTTAACATAACTGACTCGTGTAGTCTTTTCTTTCCATTTGTACACAATCCAAATGATTTTATATTGAACTATCAATTTTTAGTGTTCAATTATCAACAGGATTTTTTAGGAGGGCCTCCCTAAAAAGGAGGCTAAAGTTTCCCAATGATCGTAAAATATGTGGCCAACGTCACTCTACCTTCCCACAATTGCTAATTGCACAGCAGTTCACCTAGAAAACCTGTGGGCCATGGTGAATTAAGCATATTAGAAGGGTGCATTGGTGCTTCAAAAAATCGGTGGTGGTAGAGTTTAAACTGCCTTGGGGCCCAGCACTTTACTTGTACACCCTGAGGACTAGGGTGTATTTTGTGATTGTGAGGTTAAGGGAAGGAAAGATATTCTAGTTTAACTATCGTTTGCTGATCTTTCATAAATCTTATCAAAATCATTTTTCTGATTATCTCTTTTTTTAAATTTATATTTACCCAAAGACATCTTTTACTACAACACTTGAACTCTAAAAACAAGCGTTTATTTTACAAGAACTACGTGCTATTCATTTTCTTATTATTAATTACTATTATAATTTATTAAACTTGTAGTATCAATAACATCGAAACTCATGAATTAAATTAGTATAAATAGGATTATTACTTAACATATTTATCGTATCTATCCAGAGTTACACAGAATAAATCTAATATTAAAATAGCAGATGTTAGTTATTTTCTCCAATGACTCATATCTCTTTAAATTTATCTATCTTGGGTTATAAATAAAGCCCTTGCTAAGTTTCTTTTTATATAAGTCGAATCCAAGAGCAAATAGAATTCAGTTCCATATTAGCAATTGTATGTAGTAAGGTTTATTCTTTTGACACATATCAAATAAAAATTCAAGGTTACTTGTATATCTGAAATACATGTATGTTTACAAGTAATTTTTACGAGCACTAATAGAATCACAATTATTGAGAGATAAGCTCGAATAAAGTCTCAAAAGTAAATTCCAATATCTCTAAATACGAGTCCAAGTCAATTTACGAGTTTTTGGGTACGTGACTTAATGAGTTTCAAGCCTTGAGTCCATATAAAAATCTGGATTTGGTCGATCTAACGACGAATTTTAGTTGAGTTACGATTCTGTCTCATCGAGTCCTAGTCAAATCTGAAATTTCTTTCTTCTAGTCCAAATCGATTCCTTGTTGGTTATGAAGCTCTAATTTAGTAAGAGTTAGGTACAACTCCTGTCCCAGGTTCCAATTATCATTAGGAAGTTATAGTTATAATTAATTGATGACCGAATAAATTGGACAATAGTTTCTGCAGTTCACTATTGAATGTAACTAAAGAAAAAAACATGCACTTTCAAAAGGTTGCATGAGTCATTCAAGTCCTGAAGTAAAAGATTTCTTTGATACACACCAACATTATATTTTTTTTTTTACTTTCATTTATTTACGTAAAATACACATTACAAAATGAAAAACAATACTTAAATAATATGATAGTAAAAATGTTCATAGGAATACCTATAAAAAAAGAAACTATAACGAAATAAATAGATAAAAAGTTCAATACGCCAATTTCAATACTCTATTATATATACTTAACCAGTATCCTATTCACATTAAAACTGTCCATCATTGTATTGATCTCTAGAACATCTTCTCCAGCCTTGAGGTATTGCCTTTTTATCTAGCAATCAAGGCTTCTATTATGAATTTTTCTGGATTATTTGACGCCGTTGACTGAGATTTTTTTGAGATCATTGTCACAATTAAGAAAGAGAGGGGAGGCGATAAGTAGATGAATTCTTGGCTATGGTTCCATTTGTTCCTTCTCACCTTGAAATTAAGGATAAAATTCTTGATGGGATGGCCAACACACCACAAACGATATTCTCCCATTTTTGTTGATCATGTCTCAACAAAAATTCACGCCGCGATTTGAGGCGGGATTAAAAGCAGAAGCTCATCCCTCCTCATGTGCATAAGATTCCAGAAATATCCTAAGCCCCTGACCCCTTCTATCTTTTCTCTGTCACCCATAAAGACTCTCATTTGAAATGGGATCCCCACTTCCTTTTTGAACCGACTTCTCAGTCTTAAAGCCTATATATCCGTACTACTTTATAACTTTTGGAGCCATTTTAAATTAATATTTATTCATGCTACTTTTACATGGCCAGATCATAGCCCCCACTTAAGGACTGCACTAACCAACCTATCTTGTAATATACTGGACCTCTTTCCATTCCAGATCAGGATACTTCTCTCTTTCTCTATCAGGGCGTACATTTTTGGGTCATAGGGAGTGTACCTTAGCAAATTGGTGACTATGGAAAATATTATCCCGTCCCATATCTTGATTCTCCAAAACTTATTCCAGATATGTATTTTCACTCATTTTTCTTCTGTTTATTTGCATGGCAGATTCCTCACTAGCAGAAGATATAGGAGAC
This sequence comes from Lepeophtheirus salmonis, assembly GCF_016086655.4. NCBI lineage: Eukaryota > Metazoa > Arthropoda > Copepoda > Siphonostomatoida > Caligidae > Lepeophtheirus > Lepeophtheirus salmonis. Next base: position 10,696,895 of record NC_052134.2, read on the forward strand.
AATTCAATAAAAAAAATTCTATTAATTCATAAAAAAGTATTTAATTTTCTCAGTAGACAATACTCTTAGCGTTAATTGTTACCCTCCAACGATCAAGGTACAAAAACTATTTAAAAAAATTAATGAAAAGCTATTTTTAATGAAAAATAGATCACAACATAAATTTTTAAATAAATTTACAAAAATAGTGGACATCTGACGGATTTGTACAGGTTGCCACAGCACAAAAAAGCCTAGTACCTCTAGAAGAAGACTTAATTATTGGAATAATAGGAGTTAACACTAGTCAGTAACCCAGATCTTGGCTCCCTTGTGACGTCATCAAAAAAGTTGTCAGCTGTCTTCAAGCTGACCGTATTGTAAATTTCTTACCAACATACCTTATATATAGTCACCTAGGAATAAATCAATAAGATAAAAAGAAATAACAAAAATTTCTTTTCTTGGACGTACGTCTTATCAACAGCACCTTAAGAGAAGAAAAAAATATATATTAACAAGTGCATTATTCATTTGTTTACGCTTGAATGAAAAGAGGTTGTTGTATATTATTATTATATATAAGTTACACATAAATATTTATATGTAAATGTTTCTTATTTTCTTGGAATATATGAAGAGGGACTTGCATTACATTTTCTTACAATAGAATAAAATGAAACGTCATGGTCTTAATATGAGCTCTACTTTTATTAGAAACAACTATCAGTACCACAGAAAATCAATAAAATATTAAAAATAATTCTAATAAGCATGAAATGATCATGTAAAAAACCTAAAATAACAACAAGATCTTAATTTGTCAATTATTTAGAATATAATAAATACAGATTTCTACAGATACTACATTTGAATTATAGTCTTCAACAAAATAACGTAAAATTTAGTAGTTAATTTATTTGTGTAGAGTTCAAAGATCTTCACAGGATTAATATTCTAGTATGGTGATAAGCAATTTAGCTGTTTAGAAGATGATTTAGAGGATTGCATTGACATTTTCAGATATTCCAATATAAGTCTACAAAAGTTAAGAAGTCAAATATATATATATATTTTTGAAACAAATAGTCCCACAACAGGTCCAAATAAAAAATTATATATGTAATAACAGAATAGAAATATGTTTTGCTGACCAAAATGTCGACAAAAGAGAAGCATATTCTCTTTTAGAGTTTAAAACAGTGATGGCATGACTTTTAAGTGGATGTCAAAAAACTTTTTTTTCTCTTCGTGTGTCACTTCTAATTGATAACTAATTTTAATATCATTATACAAACTCGGGTGACATCCTCAAATAATATTGCATAATGATGAATAATTAAATATTTATGTTCAGGCTTGTTGATAATTGTTCATCGCTTAACGATAAACGATGATTGAAGTAAAAAAAGTTAACGATAAACAACAACAAATACATTTTTAAATCGTTCATCATTGATTTATAAAAAATTATCTCAGATCCCTATTTTTCAATATATTCTTTTAATTTTTTCACAAAGGACGTCAATTTTATGGATTGATAAACTTTAGCATAGACATAGAGTTTAATTACTGGATTTTAGTTGTTTGGGAGTTTTTAAACGTAACAATATTTTAATAATTTGATAATTGTTTGTACCTGAAGCCAGCTTCGTGCATAATAGATACGATTGACTAAAGAAAAAGGTGGGTAATGAAAGGATATTAATTCGAAATTACCAGGAAATTTGCTTTTACATGGACATCCAAGTGGAGCGTAGTTATCAAATTTTATATAACTGCTATTTATTTTTTATTTACTCCAAGACTATCACTGCAGGGTTGTCCGCAGGAGGTGAGCTGAAGGGGATGTTCCCCCCCTCCCCATTAATTTTTTCAGAAAAATATTTATTTACTATTAAAATGTATGTAATTTTTAATTTTTTTCGAAAGTTTATTTCCAAAAAGTTTTTCCAAAAAATTAATTTTATGAGAAAAGCTTCGAATTATTATAAATTTTTCTCCAAACAATTTAATTTTTGAAATTTATTTTAAAAAAATTATTATTTTTGAGAGTACCTATGGATTTTTGAAATTTTCTCCCAAAAACATAATATTTTAATTTTTTCCCCAAAAAACTTAACTTCTCTGAATAGCTGGGGATTTTCTGTTTTTTTTTCTGTTTATGTTTTTTTCAAATTTACTCTTTCATAACGATTCCAACAACCCTAAGAATAACTAATTACTTCATTTATTTATTTAAAAAAAAAAAAATCTATGAAATAGCCGTGACATATCTAGTAAGATGAGGGAATCAGGAGCTGACTACAAAATAAATAGGATATTTTTGTGTAAGAGAGGTAATGCCGTGATAATGCTGAAAACCTGTAAGTGAAGGCTCAAGCACCCGCTACAAATGGCTAGAAGAACTCAGAAATTACCAAGGTTAATGGCAATACAAGGTTATACCATAAATAAGGTTGATAATTTTGTTAAGAATACAAAAGTGTGCGAGGAGAAAAGAAGAAATACTTATGGCATCATTGATTAAATAATATACATCTTCCTCTATCAAGAACGTGATCCATTCCCGCCTTTATTATTCAATATTAATATAATATTAGATGCTGATAGTCGATAGAGAACTGAATAAAATGCCTAAAATAACGTCGCCTTCTGTTAGATTTCTGAAAATGGAGGCTCAGGAATTTGGAAAATACTTACCGGATGAGAAACAGATGGTTTTTTCGAATTTATCGATATAAATGTGCCTTTAGTCCCCTGTCTAGAATTACACGCCACTCATTATCCTCATTTCATAACAAAAGTATGGATATTCATCTAAAAAATCAAGTTAACGATGAATACATCAAGTCAGACTTTAACTCTGATCTCACAAAGATGTTTATTGCAAGTAATATACCCTTATCCATTGCTTATCATCCTACGTACACGGGTAAATTCTTCCCTTCCCGAAGAACCATCATTAATTAATGGAGGATGTTTTTAATGATGTCATTTATAGAAATGCCCCCATTGTAAATAGTGAAGTTGAGATAATTTTCACCATGTTTTGAGTCATCCACACCAAATTACGATCAAAGTTTTAAGTAAAAATTATAAAATATTTACTAATTTCGAAATGAAACTGTGAATTTTGTACAATCTAACAGTAAGTATTCATTTTTTTAAATGTAACCAAAAAATATGATTATATTTTAGCTAAAAATATTAAGAATTATGATACACAACTCATTAAATGGCAAAAATAACTGCTTAAATGGTCACAACAACGAGGGTAGTAGCTTTGGATGGTTCGCAACTAGTTTGTCTAGGGATTCCAATATTACATAGTCAATAACTATTACTTTTTTATCACTTAAGGATTAGCTATGGTTGATAAGCTCCAAGAAATGGTGTTAAGAAAATTCATAAAAGGGATACACAACTGCTTAAATGGTAACAACAACGGGGGAAGTTGCATTGCATTGGGTATAGTATTATAATTAGCAATTGTGTGTATCATTCATGATATGTTGTTATATAAGCATAAATAACGGTATTTGTTTTTTATGCTCTTAATAAGGGAGTAATATCGTCGGACATTACTACATAATTAGCTTTTGCTCTAAATCTTTACGATGGATGTATTTGTAACATTTTTTTATTTGAATATTTATTGTCTAATTTTATGATTTTGACATTTACCTTATTATTAATAATTATTTAGATCTCATCCGTTGAGATATATCTAGCATGTGCACAATTGTATAAAGCAACTTCCACATGAAGAAAAAGGGGTGATTATCTTTTTGATTAAACTCCACGTCTGGCTTGGGTTTTGCAACCTAAAGTTATTACATATTTAACTGATACCCCGTTGTTCTGACCATTTAAGCAGTTGTTTTTGCTATTTAATGAGTTGTGTATCATAATTTTTAATATGTTCAGCTAAAATAGAATCATATTTTAGGGTTAGATTTAAAAAAAATTGAATACTTACTGTTAGATAGTACAAAATTCAGAGTTCCATTTCGAAATTAGTAAATATTTTATACTTTTTACTGATAACTTGATCTTCATTTGGTGTAGATGACTCAAAACATTTTTATATGTATTTCTATAAATGACTTCAGTACCAACATCCTCCATTAATTTAATGATGGCTCCTCGGGAAGGGATAGGTTTACCCGTGTATTTCTCCATAAATTTTTTGAACGTAGATGATTAGCAATGGATAAGGGTATATTACATGCAGTAAGCATCTTTGTGAGATCAGAGTTAAAGTCTGACTTGATGTATTCATCATTAACTTGATTTTTTAGATGACTATCCATGCTCTTGATATGAGATGAGGATCATGAGTGGTGTATAATTCTAGATAGGAGACTAAAGGCACATTTATTTCGACAAATCCGACAAAACATCTGTTTCTCATCCAATAGGTAATTCCCAAATTCCTGGGCCTCCATTTTCAGAAATCCAGACAGAAGGCGACGTTATTTTAGGCATTTTATTCAGTTCTCTATCGACTATCACCATCTAATATTATATTAATATTGAATAATAAAGGCAGGATTGATAACGTTCTTGATTGATAGAAGATGTATATTATTTAATCAATGATGCCATAAGTATTTCTTCTCTTCTCCTCGCACGCTTTTCTATTCTTACCAAATTTATCACCCTTAGCTATAACGCATAATGTCTCCTCTCCGTCCCAGACAGCAGGTACCAATGGGACATGAATGTGGAAAAGAAAACGATGCGTTAGTATATTTACAATTATGTATAAGCTTATGTCAAAAAAATTCCGATCCAATATTATTTAACTAAGTATTTTTCGATTCAATATTCCGATCTGATCCTATATTTCACAAATGATTAGATGACCCCATCTCCATTAATGTATTTGTTTTCTTTTATTACAATTGGTTTGTTTAATTTGCCTAATGATCCTAAGGATACAGTATTTAAAAGAAATCAAAACTAAATATTTATTAATAACATTTTCGTGACCATACTTTTATTTGGCTCTAGGACCTGACTGATTATTTTGTAGTTGCAAATATTTAAGAACATGTTGCACATTCGTCTTATTTTAAACCTTTTTAGTTTATACTTTACTTGATCACAAAAACTGACTTTTGAGGGACAAATTTTTTTAAATAATGAATATTTGAGTTATAAAGTTCGGATACATCTATTTGATCACAGTTTACTTCATTTAGCGAGATGGCCGTTTAAAAACAAAAGAGCAATTTGAATCGAAAACAAATTTGACGTGCCTTGGTAATGAAAAAATCTTATCTTTGATTTTTACGTAATGTAATGAAAACTTTGTATCTTGTACTTTTTAAGTAGTACATAAGTCATACATTGATCAAATTTGTTACAATGGATATGGAATATGAATGACTCACCGTTGTCAATTCAATTAATAAACAACTTTAATAATCAAAACAGGATATATCTAGCAAACTGCGAAATGTGTTCAATCCTTCAGATCCTTGTGTAAAAGTGAACAATTGTGTCTCATACCTACAATCATAGACGTTAGATAAATTGTTGTTGTCAAGTTGTATATTTAGTGTACTACTTACTTATAATTATATATAATTATTCTGTTTAACACATAAACCTCTTGTTTATTTGCTTTTCAGAGGCATTATTATACGCGTAGGAAACAGTTTTTTATTTGTCGAGATGTAAAGGGATCCTACCTCAGCATGTTGTACGTAGAACTGTCTATTTTTTTTCCTTGTAATTATTATTACTTTTTCACAGGCTCTGGTATGGATAGGGGAATACTTTCTCTAGTTTCAAAATCATTCTGAGAAACTATGTGTCAGATAAAATGATTGTAGTAAAAAGGTTGCAAACAAAAAGTTGGGATAATATAGTTGCGTGGTAATATCGTTGTGTACATTATCATTGGGAGACAAAAATGTTAATCTGAGCAATATGAATGTGAGTAATTTCATAGCAAGACAATATTATCGTTTGTAATTTTGTTGCAATTTGTATTATATTCGAACGATAGAACTATTGAATGATGAAGAAACATACCAGGATGGAACCCTTGTAATCTGGCCCATAGGTTTTGTAGTAAAAGTGCTGGGCAAGTTGAATTTATCCCCACCGCTTTCCTGAGCATCAAGGAACCTTCTAAAATTCCGAAATACACTCTCACCCAGAGATTGTACCGGTGAAGTGCTGGCCCTCGGGGTAGTTTAAACTCTACCGCCTCCACGTTTCTAAGAACTAAGGAACACTTCTAACATGCTATAATATACCCTGGCCCACAGATTATGTAGGTGAACTGCTGGGCCCCAAGGCTAGTTGAATTTATTTGCACCACTTCCCTGAGCATCAAAGTACCCTTCTAATATCCCAAGGTACATCCCAGCCCACAGGTTGTACTGGTGAAGTGCTGGGTCCCAAGGCAGTTGAAACTCCGCCGCCATCGATTTTCTAAGATTCAAAGAACCCTTCTAATATGCTATAATACACCCTGGCCCACAGATTTTTTAGGTGAGATGCTGAGCCCCAAGGCAAGTTGAATTTATCCGCTGCCACTTCCCTTTTTGTATCCCAAAATACACTGCAGCCTACAGGTTGTACAGGTAAAGTGGTAGGACTCAAGACAGTTTAAACTCTACCGCGTTTCTAAGCACCAAGGAACCCTTTACTTGATATAATATACCCTGGCCCACAAACTGTGTAGTTCAACTGCTGGGCCTCAAGGCAAGTTGAATTTATCCTCCACCGCTTCTCTGAGGATCAAGGTGCCCTTCTAATATCCCAAAATACAATCCGGCCAACAGATTGTACAGGTGAAGTGGTGAGCCCCGATGCAGTTTAAGGTCCACCGCCGCAATCTTTAATACAGCGATATATTCTTGCACTCTGCTGCCGATAGTACCCATTTCAATTTTAAAATGATTGGATATCCAAATAAAGTAATGCATCATGCTCCTGTAAAACAAAACATATATTTAAAATCGTGGGGAATATCAACAAAGATAAAAAATTATAGTTTTAGGTTTTCAAAATTTTCAGAGATAATGAATTATAGGAATTAGCACTTTCAAAAAGGTAGAATTAATCTTTTTTAACCAGGAATTACTCATTAAGAATTCTTATAAATTCGAAAGAGATATATACTATATTCCAATGGCTATCAAATTTTGGCAAAATGATATTCTTAATTATTCATTAAATGTAGAATAACTGAATAATTTGCCTTATCAGTGGCAGGATTATATTTTGAGGGCATAATAAATATTTTTTTTTTTCCAAAAAATTTCTACATTGGGACATTTAAGGGGTGCTGTTTAAAATATCGGAGATGAAACTCCACTCTCATTAGGAAAAATTATAAATTTAGTGCATGGCATAAGACGAATAAAGAGAAATAGCTCTACTACGCCTGGCCAGAGTATAGGGGTGGATTTGAAACCCCAGCTAACCTTAGAGTTACAAACTTAGAAGAATCTATTTTATTGTTTGATTAAGGATAAATTGATGAAAATCGAATAATTATTAATTCAACTAAAAAAGAGTATGGAAATAATGAGCAGATACATCATTGGTTTGTGAATGTAATTTTTAAAGTTAGTCATATTATATTTTATCAATCATTTACAGTAGACGTACTTGTCATGGATACAATAATTCCATGTGTATATGCAACTTCTTTCAAACAAAAGTCATGATAAATACAGTAGATTTTGGGATGGATTAATGAGGAAGGTATATATCGTTCCATTTAATCCCATTGGTGTATCAACTGATTTTGAACTAAACACTTAATCTACAACTAAGGATGCTTTACCTTTGACTAAAGTTGTTGGATGTTTTTCTTTCTTTCATTTGAGTCAGTCATTGTGGAGGCAAGTTCTGAAGTCAGGGCTACGACAAATTGGAAACGAAGATATACTAACTAAAATAAGGAGTTTTATTGCATTACCTTTCTTACATCCTAAAACACCGTTGAACACCGTTCTAGTGGGTGATACCGTCTAATAATGACATAATTTATATCATAACATTTACTATATGAAAATGTGGGTTAAATAAAGCTTGCCGAAATCAATCCCTACTCAAATAATGTTGCTAAGATGATCCTCGCGCTGAAATAAATGTTTCTCAAATGAATGCACACCGTATTTGTTTCCCTATTCATTATGGCTACTGACCAGTATATATTTATATTAAATTTTAATCAAAAGTATTCCAATGTACGACTTTGTTTAAAAATTGATTTCATTCATCAATGTTTTTATGTAGGACTACCAAAGAGTTTATATAGTTTTTCATTGTTTTTATTAAAACGTTCAGCATGTACATGTTAAGATTAAGTAGTGAAGGAGTTCAACTTGTTTAGATGATATTAAATATTAACCATAGTACCTTGTATACTTTTTTGCTATAGATGTAGTAAATTTGGACGTGTTATGAAGATATTTTTTGCACACAAGATTGATAGGAAGCGAAGCGGACGAGTGTTCAGCAATGGAAATATTCGTAGACGTAGTTCTGCTACGGCAAGAGTTAAGTTGTTGACCTCTTCCGCTACGTAGTTTTGTTTGCTCTAAGAGACATTGTCTTCATGATCTTGACCATCAGAATGAGATTTTTTTAGGAGGCATGATATCACGTCGGGGTCACAAACGTTAAGATTTAAATATCTTTATTTTAACTGGGTAACAGTGATCATTCTTTTATACGAAAATAAAAAGGAAAAAAGAATTGAAGGTACTATGATGAATATTTAATATCATCTAAATAAGTCGAACTCCTACAAACATATCAAATAGATTTGGCAAGGACAACCCTTGGACCGGGGTGTATTATAGCATGCTAAAAGGGTTCCTTGGGGCTTAAAAACGTGGCGATTGTGTATTTTGGAATATTAGAAGGGTACCTTGATGCTCAGGGAAGCCGCAACGGGTAAATTTATCTTGCCTGGGGGCCCAGCATTCCCTTACACAACTTAAAGCCCAGATCAAGAAGTTTCCATCATGTCATGTTTCTTCATCATTCAATAGTTTTATTGTCCGAATATAATATATATTACAATACCCAATAATATTGTCTTGCAATGAAATTGCTCATAATCATGTTGCTCACAATGATAATTCTTCACGATGATATTACTCACAACATTTTTGTCTCCCAATGATAATGTACACAGCAATATTACCATGCAAAGATATTACCCCAACGATTTGGTCCGATACCTTTTGAGCACAATCATTTTATAGTGAACCGTTAATTAATTATCAAGGGCTGTTGATAGCGATAAAATTTTATAACAACAAAAAGGGGTGGTAATTTCTTTCAATCTATTATCAAAGTTTTTATGAATGACTTTTATCCTGTATTGATCATAAGAGATTGAAGTGTTGACTTCCAATATACAAATGGTCGGTACTCCAATCAAAAAACTCTATTAAGTTAATAAAATAACCGAGTTTGAGAGACATAATTAGAATTTTAAGCCCAGAAGACATTGTGTCCTGAAAAATTAGCCAGAAGGCTTCTTGAATCGATTTAGCCTTTGCCTCTTCATCTATCTTATACAAAACAAATATACTATTTAACGCCCACGTCTGGATTCAGATGATAAGCTTATTGAAATTATTTTCCGTTTTTGTAGACCTAGAAAAAGGTTTGAGACAAAAAATTTATCAACAAACCTGACGTTCGTTTTACTAATAAATTTAAACCTTCATTTAATTTTTTTTTTAAACTTATCATCAGACGTTCTGTTTCGTACAATTAAATCTACTTCTTTAGAGTATGTTCGTAAAAAAGGTAAGATATAAATGTCATTTCAAAAATATATTGAGAAATGCTGGGAAAAGGTTCCTTATTTGTAGTATTATTACTTCAGATACTACAAACTCATTTCTATTGTCAGAAATGCTGAATTGGAATATAAAGCAAAAATTGACACAGAAAATTACGCCTGTAAAAGATTAAAAAACTCTCTTCCTAAACAACGGCGTTCTACATCTGTCATCAGAAAAACTATCAATGAAAGCCATATTAATATAGACTCTCGGAAGATATTGAATCTTTTTTAGTTACACTTCCAAAAGACCTTTGGTGATGAGAGAGATAATTATCCTCGTTCAAAATTAAGTAACCACTCGATTTTTAGCAAAGAAGTTATAATTTATTTTATAAAAAAATGTGGGAAAGCTTCGGAGCCTGATGGTGTTAATGACAAAAATTTCATCGGTGCATGGATGGGTTTGTTCCTTATCTGGTTGGGATAGGAAAGACCAAGGAAATAATTGGGTATTTTCCGAAGTCATTGAGAAAAGGCAGTTTAGCCTTGATTCCCAACAAAGGTTTGCCTACGAATGTCAATAACTAGAGACTAATTTATGTTCTTAATTAAAGCTATAGAATCCTCTCTGGTGTTGTTGCAGTCCAAATGGACCCTATTTTAAATGATAAGCTTGGTATGAAAAAGAAAAGATTCCTGAAGGGAGGATCATTCCCGATATATGTAGAAATATTCCAGATAAAATTGAGAGAGTACAAAGTAAGGTGCGTTCTGGTGAAGTAATTCTAATTGACTTGTTCAAAGTTTTTGGAGCCATTTTATATTGATATATTTTTAGCGCAATAAATAAACTCCTTCCTAGAAAAAATCAACCCAATTAGAGTTCTTCTATTCAATGGTATGTCGAATATTGCAATATTTGATTTGAAATGTGATCCAATAGTTTAAAAAAAAGTTGTCACCAGAGCTGTTCTTCAGCTCTGTTACTTTTTGCTAATGGGCTTAAGGGGTTTTGATGATTCCATAAGAAATAAATCCGCGGGCTTAGGAGCTGATTTTGGAACGTCAAAACTGTTCGTGGACAAAACGTCGACTGACTAAACGTTGAATGGAGAAATCGTCGATACAAAATATGGGGCTCATCCAAATGGTATTGCAGTATATCCTATTCAGACATTTCTCACCTGAAACAAACCCCACTACCACCAGTCCTATATAAACTCCCCCATAAATCCCCTTATAAAACCAAAATGTTCAGGCTATTTTTGGATACTGCTATAAAATTCACCACTACAATTTAAGCAACCATTAAAACCCCATTGCAAACCCCTATATGCCCCTCCCTGCCAAAAAGTTGGGGGGTCTTTTGAGTATGATCAGGTTCCAAAATTAGTTTAAACCCACTCTAAAGCTCTATTTAAGCCATTCCTAAGAGACCCTCACAAACCCTCATTTACACCCCAAAGGTTGGGGCTGTTTTGAGGTACCGCCTTGACGTTTCTTTCATATTTAATATTTTCTTTTTCAGTCATTGTACCAAAGAAACAAAATTTCACCAGTCAAATGATGGCTATATCAGTAGATATAATTTTATAAAATTATGCCTTTTGTGAGATAAAAGACTAAATTTTAAATTTAAAAAAAGCAAATTTTGAATGTATTAGAACTATTTCACATGAAATTTTTCTCACACAGAGTTGTAAATAACAAAACAATTTATTCGTATCCATAGACAAAATTATTTTCTCCGTATTGAAATTTGTATATTATAATCCTGTTTACGTTGATAGGTTGATTTTTATTTAGTTTTTAAGTAAAGGAATAACGGTGTCAAAAACACTTGTGTATCTATTTGAAAATATAGAAAAAAGGTATATATTAATCAAAATCTTTTGAATTGCTACAGACCGCTTTCAATTGATCACAATGAAGAAGCATTTAGTAATAACGCTATTGAGTTCATTATTCTTTTCACTCTGTTTGAGTGATGAAAATGTTTCCGATGAGGGAAGCTGTCGAGTTCTGGTGGATGCCCATGACAGAGCTGCTATGTATTCAAGGAACTTTATTGGAGGACGAAGCAATCGATGGCCCAATGGAATTGTTCCATACACAATCAGCTCAAGTTTCTCTTCAAGTCAACGACAAACTATCATGGATTCTATTAAGCACATTTCGGATCGAACATGTGTCAAATTTGTTGAAAGAACAAATGAAGCGAATTATGTAGATATCTTCACTGGCGGAGATGGATGCTATGCTAATCTTGGCTACAATAGTAGGAGATCAAGAAGTGTCGTTCACTTACAGAGGAATGGCTGTGTGGTAAAACGATTTTCATTATGTAAAAAACTATGATCGACAATAACTTTGAATTTTTTAATAAGCATTTGGGCGTTATTGCTCATGAATTGCTCCACATCCTTGGATTTGCCCATGAGCAAACCAGACCTGATCGAGACCAATATGTTACAATTAGTTGGGAAAATATACGAAGTGGAACCTATAGCAACTTTTGGAGAGCTCTTGGGGAGAATGAAGCTGCTACTATTCCATACTGTGGAAATGTAGGCATTGATCAATATGACAATTGTTATGCTGGATTTAGAGCTTCAACCTTTGGAATGGCCTACGATTATGGATCAATTATGCACTATGGACTTACATAGTAAGGTCTACCAAAAACCATATAAGATTTTATTAATTTAAAAAAGTCATTTTCCCTGTTATTAGCTTTTCAACTAATGGTCAAAACACAATTTCATTGAAAAAGTCGACAACTGCTCGCATTCCAAATAGAAGTGGAATGAGTGATTTGGATGTTCAAAAGACCAAAGCAGCCTATGAATGCCAAGATGCTGTCACAGCTCAAGCTTCTACTACATCTCCAGAACCCACAGCTTCATCTCTAGCACCTGCACCAACAACTACAACTGCTAAGCGTAAGAAATATTTACAAAATTTTAAAATAAATAATTATTATTTATTCTTTTTTTACAGCTTGTGTTGACGAATTTAAGTATTGTAGCCGCTATACATCCTATTGTGGAAAACACTCGTATATTAACCAACATTGTAAAAAGACCTGCTTCAATTGTGGTATGTGATTTACATTTTGTTTTTGTATTCAATAATTAATTAATCATCTCTTTTTTAGTATGTGAGAATAAAATTGCTGATGAGAGTTGTACAAGTCTAAAATCATATTGTGGATATAGTTTTATCCGTCAATTTTGTCAAAAAGGATGTGGAAAATGTTAAAACCCATATTTATTATACATATACAAACATAAACCTTTTGTATGTGCTCAAAAGTTTTTCTTATATTACCAAATATTTAAATAAATAACTGTTGATTACATTTTCATAATTTTGGACTCTTCGTTTTCTTATTTTTTGTATTTTTTAAGGTTCAGTAAATGTTTATTTCTACTTAAAAATAACATACATAATACATCATTCTAAAAATTCATTAATATATTAGTATTCTCAGTAGTTTGGGTGGTTTATAGAGGAAAGGAACAATTTTGGTTAATGAAAATTTGGATTTAACTGTGTACTGTACATAATTATATGAATTTGAAGATATCAATAGGAAACTAAAGTTTTGACTTACTATTTTCCAGAGATGGAGACTTGGAATCGATAGGTAAGACTCAAGACTTGACTTGTACCTCAAAGCTAGTACCTAGTCAATTCAAGAAAAGCCTTAACACTATTGATCCTTTATTTGTTTGTGAAAAAGGTAGAACATGTAAATAAACAAACATGAAAAGTCAAAAAGTCTGTAAATTGAAACTAAATTCGAACCACAAGCAAATATATTGTGTTTATATAAACAGGCGTCCTTTTGTACATTGGTGTCACCTGCCAATTCCCTGTATCCCTTGATACGGCATGTTTATTTCATAATTAATTATTTTTGATAAATAAACGAAGTATACTCCATTTCGAAAAGGACCGGAATATAAATTTTGACCATCTTAATATTTTTATGAAGAAATTTTTGGCATCATATACAAAATTCAAATGTATAACTTCGCTTTTAATAAAGAATTACTTTGCAATATTATAATACTCTCTGGACAGTCTGATGTGAAACCCCGAGATCTCTTTTATGGCCCCTCATTGAAAGGAAATTACCTGGGCTGTTTTATCTAACTCCTCGTGGTCCAGTTTGGCCTTTTTGACAGAGCCCCTCTTCTTTTCCAAATTGGATACTGTACCACCTGGTACAGTATCGAAGAAATTACTAGATGGATTTTAATACTATAAAATTTATATATGCACTTCATTTTGAAAATTGTAGATAAATAATATGATAATGATAGTCCGGGAATATCAAAAAGATAAGTAGCAGTTGGTATGATTTACTTGTTTCGCTAACTTCTAGATAATTTTGGGTCTTTTACCGGATGATAGATTGTGTCGTACAATAAAGGTATCGACGTGATAAAGATCATTAATAGGTAATTATATTTGAAAAGAAAAAATATGATTCTGTTGAAGAATATTCTATTAATTTACCTATATGGCATGACCATATTAATTGTTCTATTGTAAATTGGCGAATCTAAGAGACTAAGAAAAATACCAATTCATCATAATATGAAATGAAATACAATTAAAATATGTTATCGCATATGTTAATATATTAAATATCATTTATGAGCCAAGAGTCCCAAATTTGTTATTAGGCAAAAATATTTTTGTCAAATAGTCCTAGAGCTAACCCCATTACTAAATGAATCTAATAAATAATCTTTAATATATGTAGATTATTTTAACAAAACGACTGCTGATCCCCGTTGGGAGAGGATCAAGCCCTTCAGAAGTGGTCAAACCGTATGGCAGTTGGAACCTCTAATCCCTATTATGTATGAATATAATTGTAAATAAATATGAAACAATTAAATAATGCTGCCCTATTTATTTAAACATTTGTTGATATAAGATATTAATAAAAAAAATTAGACATTAACACTTTTTACATTATTTTTGATATAATTTTTGAATTAAACAATATACACAATAACGAGTAAGTTAACTGAATCAATTGTCCTCCAGTTTGTTCTCACAAGCTAAAATAAATTATTTTGCAAATTTAAAAGAAGAAAATTAAATACATACCACAATTGAGATATGTCTTTTTACTATGTTTATTAATGTATTTGTGTCTTCCAGAGTAATTGTTATAGTAGCTACAATACCTATAAGTGTAAACAAGCTGCTAAAAAATAAAAGGTCGTTTATTATTTTTGTAGGATATTAAGTAGTCCTTATACTTTCAGATTCATAAGCTGATTCTGGCTTTTAAATCATCCAAAATTACTAATTCCTCTTATGTTAGGCATCTTAACATTTGTCGATTTTTTCACTATAATTGTTGGTTTGTCATTCTTTGTAAAGCTAGGTAAAAAGTAATCATTGTTACCAAATATGAAGGATATCAAAAAAGGGACTAACAATTTAAGATATTAATGTATTACTTATCCATAATCTCCCCAAGAGCTCGCTTTAAGTGCCTCTAGAATCGGCTATCAAAATTGTTCAATATGTTAATTGTAACATATTGGTCTCGATCAGGTCTGAGATGTTTATAACCAAGTCTGAGGGTATGAAGTAATTCATGTACAATTGTACCCAATATCTGTGAATTAAATGGAGAACTTACCGTTAGTAAAACTATTATTTAGTTTAGGTAACTTTGAAGTGGTCCTACCAAACAGTTGTTGCTCCCCAAGTTCATTATATTTATTTTTTTCTTACTACTGTAGACAAGATGAGCATAGGATCCATTATCCTTATTGATGATATCTACATAAATAATTTGACTTGTTTTTTCTACAAATTTGAAACAAGTTCGATCCCAGATGTGCTACATGGACCTCAAGATATTTTGTCATTCACTTGACGAAAATTTTGAACTTATTGAGTGGGAAAGAACTTTATTGGGCCATTGATTGCTTTGTCGTCCAATAAGCTTCCTTGAAAACATAGCGGCTCTGTCATGAGCATCCATTAGTACTGTACAGCTGTTCTCATTCGGAAAGCATTATCTTCAATCGAAGAAATTGTAAAGAGGATTTGGAATAATGATATTGCAATGTAATATTTTCTCATGCTTAGTCCCTAATGATGCTACAATAGACATTCAGCATGCATATTTATACAATTTACACTTGTTTTTGGAAACAATCAGTCATTGTTCGAAAAGTCTATCTAACTAACATAAAAAATAAAATCATTTCTTGGTCCATAAAAATAATAAATCATTCTCATATAGGTATATCAATCGATCAGTTTTTATAAACATTGATAATTACAAATGATTCTAATAAATTTTTCTATAATTTAGCGTATTTTGTTATTATTTTTAATACAAAAAAAATCAGAGATTCTGTCAAAATTTTAGTATTAAGCCATTAATACACGTCATGATTATCAGAAATATTGTAACAAATGTTTTATTGCGAGTGTATCTAAGCCAAGAGTAAATTTCATTACACTTTTAACTTCGAAGTTGGAGGTTATTTATTAAACAAAATCAATTAAAAAACACAACACTCTTTGTAAAACAAACCAATATCGATTTAACAAAATTTATAAAATATATTAGGATTTGTGATCTTTATCTAAAAATACATTCATTTAAACTTTTTTATTCATTTTCAGAGTTATCGATACAACATATGCATTCCTTTGACTGAATGAATGTTATTCAAAATATCAATAGCTAAGCCCAAATGAAATCTTGGACATAGTTTTCTACTGTCATACAAACAATAGGCTCATTTTTTTAATCCCTGGGGCGTCCACAGGGGATTAGCGGGAGGGGTTGTAGCCCCCATCCCCCACAAAGAAATTTTTGCTGTTTTAAATGAACATTTGATTTTATTTTTTTTTCAAAAAATTATATATTTGAAATTTTTTAACAAAAAATATACTTTTTGAATTTTTTTTCCGAAAAAATAATTTTATGTAAACAGCTGTGGAGCTTTGAATTTTTTTTTTTTTTTTTTTTTTGACAAAAATTTAATATTTTAGTTTCTTTGACAATTTTTTTTTATAAATAGCTGTGAATTTTTGAAAAAGCAAATCCAAACCCAAGACATCCACCCCCAAAATATAAATATATATATACATAATTCCTGCGAACGCCCCTGATAACTGCATGTAATTGTGAAATGTTAAGAGATCCGTTTCTTGATTACTCAAAATGTCATTGAGTCATATACTGTATTTGCTTTGTTATTTTTGAAGGAATTCATAAAAATCAGTTTTATTCTAGCTGCTTACCGTCCTTTTAGTTGGTAATCTGAACGGGATTTTTTTTTTTTTTCTCATTGTTGTTATCATTAATATTAATAAGGGAACATCTAAGTTTGAAATAGTAACTAGTACGTTTTCTAATGAAAGACAATGAGGGGTTGTTCGGGAGTTATAAGTGTAGGTCCTTGCAGAATTTGTAGCCGAATTGAGGATCGACATTGGAGTAATTCCAGTCTTGCTAGAGACGGATTCGAGTTTGGATTCATTACCTTCCTCTCATGGCTACTTGCAGCTGACCTAGTGCTACATCATGATAGCTAGTTTTACTTTTCCTATCAACAGATAATAAAGTTAATATTAGAAACAGTGGAGCAATCAATGGATGTATTAAATCTGCGGAAGTCTAGTAAATGTTGTAATGGTGAAAGAAAATCATTAGAAATGGGCTGAATGTGGCTGTTTGAGGAGCACTGCGCCTCCTTAGAAACCAAGGTAATTGCATCGAATCGAATGTTCTTCTGATGAGAAAATGAATAATTGATAGATATGGAAAATCTACTTTTTTTTTCCAGAGGGGGAACCCAAAACTTTCAGTAGCATGACTAAATTTTGATAAACTCAACCCCTATCTAGTCTCCTTGATCTCCACAAACTATTTTTTTATTTTCTGTATATAGAATAATATCCCTTTTCATCTCCAAATTTTCAACACGTCATTGACTTGTATGAGATGGATACCATAAGGCTGGCAAAATTGCTCACAAGTTAACCTCAAATCAGTATATCCAAATCCTATTGAAAAAAAACAACATTTTACTGGCTGACAACATTTTCCATGAGAGCACCATTGCTACTTTTCAATATTACTCCTCATCACACCCTACATGGAAAATAGCTGGAAACTTTCTCTTTGTTGTAAAAACTTATTGGAACATCGTCAATTGCAAGACACCTTCAGCAGGGATTAGAAAAAGAGATGCTTCTAAAGAATTGCTTAGTTCAGGACATGAAAATTTGGAGTATCCGGCGAAGTTTAATACCTGGGCGAAGCTTTGGCATGATGAAGCAGAAAATCACAAAAAGAGTCTCACAATAAAAACATTCAATGCTGTGATCAGTCTACTACTGCAGAATTAAGCCTTGTGGAATATATATTAACAAAGTGTAACTTTATGTTCGTTCTTCTTGGGTAAGTACAGAGCAAATTTATTGAATCAAGGTTTACCGTAAGCTCTCTGGAGCTATTATGTTAATGTAAGACAAGTACTTGATGCTGAGAAGAAAAGAAGAATACTTTCACTTGGAAAATTAGATGGTCTTAATATGCCAAAAAAAAGGGCATTCATTCAGCCCAGTATAGAAGTTCAACATTCCCAAGATATTGACCCGTTCAAATGATTTTTTTTTTTTGGCATTTATGAATCAAGGTAAAATTGTGTATGAGGGGAAAAAAGTGATAAAGCCCTTCTTTGTGTGATTTCTTGATATATTGCTTGGTCTCAAACATCAAGGCTCAAATTCAATGATTGTTTTGGCCTACTTGTATCTTCAAAAAAATTTCCTTCAGTTACTTTCACTGAATCTGGTAACAACTATTCCATAGTTAAACTTCTTGTACAAATAAATAGAGGAGGTCTCTACACTCTTACAGGCATCTTTTTTCTCTGCTTATTAAAATGTACATTGTGTATCAACTGATAATGAAAAATCAAAATCGTTGTTTTTCCAATGCCAAAATTTAGGAAGACTATTCTCTGTTATTTGTTCGGAAAAAAATAACAACTTCGATTATTACTTTGGTCATGATTGCGCATCTAATCATTCCTTTAAAAGCTTATTTAATGACTTTTCCATTCAATTACTATATATTAGGTCTAAAAATTATTCAAGAACACTTAATGATGATATAAAAATGAAAAGGTTTCCTGTAAACTCACAAAAAGATTGTAAAAAAACGAGGAAAATATTAAATCTATCACTAAAATTTATAATAATATAAAATGCTTATTATTTTTTTTCCTCTGTAGAATAAAACAAAAAAAAATCATGTTAAATTACATAAAAGATTGTTCTCATAATAAATTATTGTAAACTTCTGAAAAAATAAAAGAGAATTATTAAACCCATCCTGTAACGTGAAAAAAACGTGATTCTTCCATGTGACTAGAATTTCGTAAATAGATGAGAGTATATATTGGATTATTGCCATCCGCAGTTTTTATTATTGCCGTCCGCGCTCCTTTATTCTTCTGTTTACCTTCATTGTATACCTGTGCAATATTGATACTTAAATAATAAAATATATAAAAAGTATTATTCAAAAATAATCATAAATGAATCGAATGTCTTTTTTGGAATTCAATCGTGGATTTTATCTATACTTTTTGTCCAAAAACTACTCAAAATTATCAAAAATTGCATTTATGAAAAACTTTAAGGCAAGGCTATAAGACTTATATAGGTTAATAAGTCTAAGATACTGTGCAAGTATCTACTGTGTTAGTAGTATGTTTTAGTATCTTAAAATACTTAATATTTTTACATAATAAGTCCCTAAAATAATAGTTGAGCATCTCACATCTTGGAGCATGGGATAAAATGGGAAACATAAAAAAATTCGGGAGGAATATATTTTTGAATAGCTCTAATATTTCCACTTATTTAAAAAAAATAGTTAATTTATGTAAATGTAATTAAATTCTCATTCAAACTAAAATATCTTTAAAATGAATACAAATATTATTTCCTGAGTTACAATTCTTGAAAACGGAGTACTGATTCGTGCTCAACTTGTCAAATCAAAATTAGACATGGAATTTTAAATTTCTTTGAAAAAGTAAAATTTATTGACTTTTGTTATTATATTGTGACATCATTCAGGTTTTTCCGAAATTTTCCATGGAGTTGAGTACTAAATTATGTGTTACAAAACACAATGATAAATATTGGATAGCAAATAATAGGAGTTGAAAAAACTCCAATTAACATAGAATATATAATAGCCTCTGACATCCTTTGTATAAATTGCTGGCTAATGTAGTACTTTAGAATTAATATTATTTATTTCAAAGCATTCTATATACTATACTATAAGTATTACAAATAAGTGTGTCAAATATGTTATAATACATATCTAGATACAACGCAATTGCCTCTGATTAGCCTATGCTGTGTTCATAGTGGATCGAAGAAATTCGCCTAAAACATTTTTGCCTAAAGACAATTTGGAAATGGACGTTTGGCCGAAAAATGTATTTATATCTTATTTAATTTGTGTGTGTGTCTTTTATGGGTGCATATACCGTTGGTCCCAGGATGCTAAAACTTTGTATGGGTGACTCTTTTGAACCTGGTCAGGCTAAGACGGGGGTATCTCAATAATTTGCACATATTGATTTTATCATGATGACCCGCAGAGTTTTTGGTATTTAACCTCCTTCCTGTCTCGTCCATTTTCCTTGAAAAAACGCGACTCTTGTAGCAGTATAAACTTCATCCACTAAGAGAACAACTTTCTTCTGAACATCTGATAATGATATAGATCTTGAAAACAAGTATTCTCTTAATGAAGATGCTAACCCCACATTCATTGTAAACGAAGAAGAATGTTTATTATGATGATTAGGCGAAAATAAAGTTACAGCATCAATTGAAATCTAGCAATATAGTGCAGGACTTGGGTTGTACCGAACGAGGGATGATCCCAAATAGCCTGGTGAATAACGTCTAAGGGTTGCAGGAGAGTTAAGCAGAGTGAGCTGATCACATATAAATACAATTTTTTTTTCGCTAATGAGAGATGAGATCCGATGACGAATTTTTAACAAGCTTATTAAAATCATTCAAACATTGCAAATGGTATCTTGCATTGACGGAGAATTAAGAGATTTCATATAGGCTAATATATTTTGAAGGGTACTGATAGAAATAATATTCTCTTCAACTGTCATGTGTTGAATAATCTTATGGTGCACTTTAATATTCGTATGGAACAGTAAGAATATCAGATCCATTTGAATAGAGAAAGTGACTATTATTTCAACGGAGCTTTGTTGTGAGCCTTCCAAGCAATAAAATCGAATACAATTATCTGTTTTTCTATCATGGATATTAGCCGGAAGTATTTCACTAGTAATTTTTTAACATAAATCATGAAAGTCGCCCACGGAGTCCATTTTCCTAAAAAAAAATTCCTCTTGGAGAATACTGAGATTTCCAACTGCAAGCCTTAATGATGAAGTGGCTTTTTTAGTTGTTCTCTCATGTTTGTGATTAGACAAATACTTGGGAAGATTTGGGAAAAGTTTCGGATGGAATAGAAGACGGTTTCAAATATCGATTCTTGAGAATGATATCCACCGATTTTAACTGATTTTGACTTTTTGTAACAAAAATCATGGTCTTGAAAATGAAGAGAGCAAACTCGTGAATTCTTGGAAGGTGCCTAAACTCCGCCAGCGTACCTAGGAATCGCTCTAAGCCAGGCACTTTTTAAGCATTCTTTATTAGGGAACGAGTATAGAGACCCTGTAAGGTCCTTTGGTGCATTTTTATATCCACTGCGACCATTTGGTATACAACAGCAGGCTGACATTATGAAAAAAGATCTGAAACATGATTTTAAATTAATTATGCATACATATTAAATAACTACGACCAATTGTCTCTTCTATTAATGATTATCATTAATGTAATAATCGATCAAAAAGTAATCATGGAGTCAGTTTAATCAAATTACATCTATTTTAACTAAGACCATTTTATTTTATCTACATCAACTACACGTCAAACAAAATGGTTTTCAGACATAAAATTAATGAAGCATACATAGCTGCCATCATACATTACAGTTCATTCTCCATATCCTCCACTACACTGGGATACCAAAATGTTGAGGAGATTTTCAGGGATCCAATCCAGATATTCTGAAAGGAACCCGTTTGGAGACGTGTGATTTGCAGTTCAACATGAGAATACCAATCCAATGCATATATAGATCAATAAGAGGCATGGAAAATCAGGAATAAAATTACAATAACCCTTGTGTTGGACATCAGGACATTAATAGTGGAATTCATAAAGGATCGGCTATGCTTATTGAAAAAAAAAATAAACGAAAAGTTATTTTATCCCAAATGTAGACAGCATATGCTTAAGGTAGTTGTATGCGAAGTTTGAGAAAAAGTTTTTTAGTAAAATTCCGTCTGTAGAAAATTTAAATTGAATAATAGACATCCAAAAAGCATCACTATTAAAGGATTATGTCTGAAATAAGGGCACATTATTTAATGAAGATGGATAAAATTTTGAAATCTGACACATCTCTAAGAGTTGATTATCAAGATATTGGAGAACTCAATATAATTTCACTCCTCCTCGAGATATTCAGTAGAAGAAACCAGGATCAATTCATCAAGCAAGATGGATAGCCAAAAATATATACTCTTCAAAAGGTTCTTTTTTTTAATATAGAGAATTAAATATGATGAGGGTACAATGAAAAAAACTGGATAGAATGAACAAATTCCTGATTTTGTTTTACAAGCCAATGTGGATTACTTCACTATTTGTCAAAGACTTGAAATTTTACCAGGACATGTTATTATTCAGAAGAAGGGACAATGATTTAACAGAGGTCGTAATGAATAATCTTCATAAGCACATCTGATATTTGATACAGGAGTTGGTTCTGTTCCCTGTATTTATCAATGTTTTAGATGATAATCAAAAGAGGAATATAGTCCAGAAATTATATTCAACTAAAAACCCTGACAGCTGAAGAAAAATCAAACCTATATTTTAGATTATAATTGAAAACTCTAAATTAGATTAGATTATTTGTCCAGAATCGCATCTTTTTTTAAGTCATTTCAGCTTCAAGATCCTGTTACATCATAGTCAGAACATGAAGACTACGTGAGAGAAAAAAAAAATATACATAGCATTCGGGTATTGCAGAGAAAGAGTAAAAATGATGACTGACTATGCATATGTAATAACTAAAAATCCCAAGCGCAGAGAGAGCGTATCTCTTTGAAGCCGTAGAATATAATAGATCACGATTTAAAAATTTTAAAAAGAATCTCTTCAATTAATAAAGTAGATAATATAAATTATCACAACTAGTCTTTCCAAACTTTGAGAATGATGAGGGAATTGATCTAATTCTAAATCTTGGTCTCGTTGAGCTGTAAGTATTAGTTCTTCGTTTGAATATTTTCTTAGAAGGAGAGGTGACGAAATTTCTCTGGTTTAAGTTTTTCCCAATTATTACTTTGAATTTTCGAATATTTTTTATCTTTGGCTCACTTTTCTGGCTTCCAATATATATTTTAGAGTTATTTCTAAGTTAGAATCATACAAGTCAGCCAACAAAATTGTCTCAGAGTGAGAAAAGTATGAATAATTTTCGAAGACATTTTTCAAGGTCGACATTTGTGTTGACAATTCTTAAAAATTATCCCTAGAAAACGATAGCTGCTCGAACAAAAGCTTGGAACCACTCTCCCCATTATATCTTTTTTGAATAGACAACACATAAGCGCGTAAAGATTTAATGCAATTTTTACAAGAAGTTTAAAATGGAAGTACCAATTAGGGTCATTACTAGTAGGGCTTCCACTATATTCTTCGTTTGGTAGTTTAAATTGACAATAAGCTCAGTTTTTCAGGTTTGCGAGTTAAAATGGATAAATCTCCTTTAATTGGCCCATCCTGGACCAAATGGCACATAAGATATAAGTACTCTAAGCCATTATTTTTACCTAAAAATGAATCCTTGGTACTTTTCCATCAACTGCTTCAAACATTTAGCATTCTTCAGGCGGTTTTAGCTTGAGTCTATCTTTTGAAGAACTTATTTTGCCAATGAATCCTGTTTAATTTCTGGTCCTTCCGCTTTACCATCAATTTTTTCAAATATGTATCTGAAGGACAACTCATTTCGTGCAATAAACAAATGAGAACTTGTAGAACTCGTTGCAATTCTATTTGACAAATCTAAAAGCCCCTTTCTCAGGACCAGTATTCACTCCACACCCATCAACTAATATTGCATTTAACGTTTTTTAAGATTTAACCTTTTTTAGTTACAGTCACAATTTCGTTTTCACAATTGAAATTCCTTTTCCATTCGTAGACCCAAAATGGTTCACATATCTGGCTCAGGGATACTTTAATATTTTGTATTTCTCCAGTTTTTTTAAATCAGAATGAATAACTTTGCACTGACTTTTCTTTCCATTAAAGCCAAACCATTCAACGTTTTCTAAAGAGTCTTCATGTTCATTTATTAATTTATCCCCATATTTTCTTCTGGAATTATCAACTTTTCCTATACTAACATGCAGTTTTCTAGAGTTAAATTCATTATATAAACCTAGAGGTTACAAACCTAGAAGGAACCACCATCAAATTGTTATACTTACTTTTAGAGGTTTGTTTTCTGTTTTTTCAAAAGAAATTAAATATATGCATTTCTTCTATCGTAAATTACTCTGCCAAATTTAATTTTTTTTCCTTTATCTTTCAGCTAACTAATTTTCATGAACTGAGCTACAACTCTGTGTAATACCTTTTTTGTTTCTACAGCTCTAACACATTCAAAATTGACTTTTAAAAAAAAAAAATTTTTTTTGTCAACTTCCATATATCTCCGGTAAAATACGGAAATGATCCAGTATACTTTAGGCTTTTTTCTATCAACTAGCAAAGTTTCATAAAATTATTTCAGCTGACATGAACATTATTGCACTTGCAAAATATTGTTTCGCAATCACAAATTTAGTAGGCTACAATAAATAGAAAACAGATTTTTATATAAAGGTACAAATACATTTTTATATCGGTTACAACTTTGTTTAAAATAAAAAAGTCTAAATAGCTATAATATATTCAAAATTACCTTTCTAAAATTTGTCTGTTAAAAAAGGTTAATTTTCTTCAATTTTCAGACATCTCCAGTAAATTACAGATATGATCGGGAAAACTTTAGGGTTTTGTCTATAAATTGTCGAATCATTATTTAAAAACATCAGCTGACATCGACATTATAAGTCTTGCAAAAATTTGATTTTTAATAACATATTCAGTTTGATGGCTGTCAGACATAAAGAATACATTTATATATGGCTACTAATAAATTCTTTTGTCATCTACCACTCTTTTAAAGAAAAAAATCGTTTTAAATAGATCTAATACATTCCAAATTGAAAATTCACTTTTTGAATTTGTGTCTTAAAAAAGATTAATTTCGTCAACTTCCAAACCTTTCCAGTCAACTACAGGCAGAATTTGATAAACTTTAGACTTTTATGTATCAAGTGGAATAATTTTATAAAACTATATCCATTGATAAAGCCATGATTGGACTGCTGAAATTTTGTTTCCTAAACACAATGACTAATAAATAAAATATGAAAGAGACGTTCTGACGTCATCTATATGAAAAACATTCAATTGAAATTGTGATGTTATACTATAACGAAAAGTGTTCTTATGTTATATATTTTTATTAACAGCTGTATTTTATATATTTATCTTATATAAAATAATATATTTATTTTAATTTATAACCTCTTTAATTTAATGAATGGTTGCGTAGGAATATAAACGTCAACAGATGGACCTGATTTTAGGATGAGGCATCAACGTACCTATATAAACATAGAAATGACGTCATTTTTTGTGGAAGTATTAGTATGAAAAGAAAATTCAATTTTCGGCTTAGAAAAAGTACAATAACTCATTACTTATCCGACAAATATATGTCATTTTGGTGTCAATTAAATTCTACCCTTAATATACATCGAAGGAACCTATTTAAAGTCCTTGATTAAGTTATTTTTTATTTATTGTAACCTACTTACATAGAATTGAAGTGAAGAAAATATTATTCAGTTTATTTGGTCATAAATGAATTATAATTATAACTCATTAATTAGAATTAGAGACGCGAACATGGGATTTAGTTAACTCTTATTAAATTTGGACTTGGAACTCCAGGAGGAATCGATTTGGACTAAAAAAAAGAAATATTAAA
Source organism: Lepeophtheirus salmonis (assembly GCF_016086655.4). NCBI lineage: Eukaryota > Metazoa > Arthropoda > Copepoda > Siphonostomatoida > Caligidae > Lepeophtheirus > Lepeophtheirus salmonis. Next base: position 10,722,967 of record NC_052134.2, read on the forward strand.
TTTGACTAGGACTCAATATAAAAGACTCGTAACTCGTCTAGAATTCGTCGTCAGATCGACAAGGTTCAGATTCTAATAAGACTCCAAGCTTGAAACTCACAAATTCACGTACCCAATAACTCTCGACTTTACTTTAAGTCGTATTATATCGGACTTTACTTATGAGAATTGGCGCAAGCTTATCTCTCAATAATTGAGATTCTACTAGTCGTCGTAAAAATTACTTGTGAACAGCTCCGTTTACAATATATTCATAACATTGAATTTCTATTTGATATATGCCGAAAAAATTCTACAAAAGAATGATCATCATCACACACAATTGTTAATTTAGAAGTGAACTCTTTTTTGTCTGGAATTTGACTTATACATATATATATATATGTTTTAAGATAAGTCATTTGACGGACTGAAAGAAAAAATATATACCCTTGTTTCCTTCATAATTTTCATACAAAGTTTTACAGTGAAGACACAAGATAAATAAATTATACTAGAAGGTTAAAACTAAATAACCTCTATTATTTATATTTCATCAAATTTATTTTTAATGGTTGAGCTCAATCAACTTGCGGATCATTGGATAAATAAAAAAATGGTAGTAGTTTATAACATGGCATTTTGTGACTTATATAATGGACCTTGCTATATATATCCTGATATGTAAAAGACGACTCCTTTACATTTTTATCAGTGTTGTTGATGTCATTATTGGGCAGCACTTCATTAACTATTTGTACAAATTCATAAAGATCTTTTTAAATGCAATACTACATTATCAGAGATTAGAAGATGGTCAATGACAGTATAACAATAAAAAAATCATCACAAAATGAACAAAGGCTTTATCAATAAAAACGGATATCTAAACTCCAAAAATAAAAATATACACTAGATATTAGTCTTCATCGAGAGAATAACTAACACATGCTATTTTAATATTATATTAATAGATATATTATGTGTAACTCTGTATATATACAATAAATATTATTTAGTAATAATTATATTTATACTAATTTCATTCATGAGTTTCGATATAACTGATAATATAAGTATAATACTAATATAATATTGTTTGCTTGATTCTAAGCGAATAGGATCATCATATTTTAAAAATACCAACTAAGAATTTTACGACAATAAAATAAATATTCTATTAATCCAAATAAAATTGTGGTTTAATAACAGTGAACGGATAATTACGATAATTAATTAATAGAATATGTACAGATATAAATTATGTTTGTAACTACTAATAAGGAAAGAAATAGCACGTTGCTCATATAACACATACCCGCTCGTTTTTAGAGTTTAAGTCCTGTAGTCGTTTTGAATTATCACCAGTAACAAAAAAAAATGAGGAAATAAAAATTAAGACCCTCTTCTATTTATAAACAAATTTAATAAACCTAAACCCACAAAACTTCCCGCAAAAGACCTCATTAAAGGTCACGGAGACTCGTGAACTAAGTGGAAAGGGTGACGAGTAATATTAGACAAATAGCTTTGAAGAAAATCCAAGGGTTATTTTCACAATAATCTTTAAAAGCTATAAAATATAAACATAAAACTCACTATCACTAAAGTTTGCCAGAATAAAAACTTATTCTTATAGATCCGCCCCACATTCATTAGACTCATATTCAGCTTAAGTAGTAAGATAATAATTAGATACACATAAAACCTAGATAACCTTAAATAATTAAGTCACAACAAAAAAACAACTCTGTAGTTCAACCTAAACAAAATCCTAAATAAACAAAATTTATAAATAACCCCTAAACTGTTAAGGGACAACCCCCCACCCCCTAAAGACAAAACAGGTAGAAGCTCACTGCCTCTTAGACGCAATTGCTGAACATAGTCACCCCACAATTAATTATTGAAGTGACCTCAACAAGGCAATATTAATAATCTGTACATAACTTACTTACTTAAATAATCCATGCATTTACATATATTAATTAATTTGACACATTTGTTTATCACTTTATTTGAAAAGAACACTCCCTTATAATATGTTTCTGATAATGATATAAATTGATTGGATAAAATCTGATTGGGCAACAATTATGTACAATGTACAATCATTCACTTGATACATTTTTTACGTAGTTAATCTTAATAAAAAAATATCCTGTGTTGTTTTTCACACTTCAATATTTATCATTCCAAAGTGTATTTATCCTCTCCAAATATTCATCAATTTAAGTATGTGAAAAATCTACAAAGAGCTGCTTAGAAAGGGAAAAAATATTAAATCGAAGTCACTTATCCAAATCCCAAGTGGATAAAATTCCTGGCACAAAATTCTCCAGGGGCAAACCCCCTCTGGGAAACATCCTCCTAGGACAATCCTTCTACACCCACAAGATAAAAAACAGACCTAGAAAAATTTAGGCAAATCCACTTAGATATTTAGTTACTCTTTTGGTATAATGAATCAATCATTTTATGTTATTGAAGAATATGCAATAACATACTTAGAAACAAAAAAAATCTAGAATCCTCGTTGTAACTCCATATATTTTTACCACCATTATCAGCGATCCAAAAAATTAATTTTTGTGAAAAAGACATTTTGATGATTTTAGTACACAACTTTATTATTCAAACACAAGAAACGTAATGAATTACTGTACTTACAAAACCAAATCTCAACTCAATACTTTATCTCAAACTTTATCATGAAGCAACTTTACACATTTCTAAAACGTATGAAAATAATCAATACGTAGTCCGTAGTTACAGGTTACTTATTTATATATGATTAATGATTATGAATTTTGATATATTTTTCTCCTCAAGTGTGCAAAAAAGTGTGTGAGGAGAAGGGAAGAAATACTTATGGCATCATTGATTAAATAATATACATCTTCTTCTATCAAGATCGTTATCATTCCCACCTTTATTATTCAATATTAATATAATATTAGATGCTGATAGTCGATAGAGAACTGAATAAAACACCTAGAATAACGTCGCCTTTGTCTGCATTTCTGAAAATGGCGGCCCAGGAATTTGGAAAATACTTAAGGGATGAGAAACAGATGGCTTGTCGGATTTGTCGATATCAATGTGCCTTTTGTCCCCTTTCTAGAATTACACGCCACTCATTATCCTCATCTCATATTAAGAGTGTGGATATTCATCTATAAAATCAAGTTAACGATGAATACATCAAGTCAGACTTTAACTTTGATCTCACAAAGATTCTTATTACATGTAATATAACCTTATCTATTGCTAGTCATCCTACGTTCAAAAAATTTATGGAGAAATACACGGGTAAATTCTTCCCTTCCCGAAGAACCATCATTAATTAATGGAGGATGTTGGTAATGATGTCATTTATAGAAATACCCCATTGTAAATTGTGAAGTTAATATAATTTTCAGCATGTTTAGAGTCATCCACACCAAATTACGAAATGGAACTCTGAATTTTGTGCCATCTAACAGTAAGTATTCATTTTTTTTTAAATCTAATCATAAAATATGATTCTATTTTCGCTAAAATTATCAAAAATTATGATACACAACTCATTAAATAGAAAAAAACAAGTGCTTAAACAACAACGGGAGTAGTAGCTTTGGATGGTTTGCAACTAGTTTGTCTGACATTAGTTTCTTCACTTAATGACTTGGGTATGATCATTAGGTTTTCCAATATTACATAGTCAATAAATATTACTTTTTTATCATTTAAGGATTAGCTATGGTTGATAAGCTTCAAGAAATGGTGTTCAGAAAACTCATAAAAGGCAAAAACAACTGCTTAAATGGTCACAACAACGGGGGTAGTTACATTGGGTGTAGCAATATAATTAGCAATTTTGCGTATCCTTCATATAATAGTATGTTGTTATATAAGCATAAATATTTTTTTATGCTCTTAATAAGAAGTAATATCGCCGGGTATTACTACATAATTAGCTTTTGCACTAAATCTTTACAATGGATTTAATTCTAACATTTTATTAGTATATTTATTGTCTAATTTTACGGTTTTTACATTTACTTTATTATTAATAATTATTTAGATTTCATACGTTGAGATATATTTATCATGTGCACAATTGTATATAGTAACTTCCACATTAGAAAAAAAGGGTGATGATCTTTTTTATTAAACTTCACGTCTGGCTTTTGTTTAGCAACTTAAAGTTCTGACATATTTAACTGAATTCATGTCAGAACAAGAAAACTTATTTGGATCAATTTATTACTTCTATATTCTGTATTAATAATTTATTGTTATTATTAGTTATATGATTTTAGTTCTTTAATTTTGTACATTTAACATAAATGTATGATGGTTTATTTTTTTATATTTCATTTAAGGTTTCTTTTTAAAATTGGAACTTCAAATATATTTCGAAATACTCTACTTTGTCGTTTCATTAGTTATTATTCTGAGAATATGGTTCATAATAATGAATTACAATTTCATGGAATGTGACGTTTTCAAATCTACTTTAACGGATAAAAAAAGGTCTAAGTCAATTATACGTAGTATATCTTCATTAAATACTTTCCTAATAAATACTTTCGTTATACCCTCAAAAATCATAATAAAGTAGGCAGTTGATAATCACATCAGTATTTTAAACAATGATACCATAAGTCTTTCTCACCCCCCCCCCCGGTCTCCTTGCACGCGTTTTTCTCTACAGAATTATCAACTTTATACATAGGTCGGTGGCCTCCCTGAATTACGTAACAACTGGAAAAACGCAGACCCTCTTTTTAAATAACATTTTATGCAACTCTGTAGATGAACACAAGAAATAATAAAAAGATTGTTTTTTTCCTTAAAGTAAACCAAGGACAGTTTTATATTCCTTTATTGCACTATAATTTATATTACATAAATATTTCAATTATTCTTATATACGACCCGATATTTAAGGTTAATTATTATGAAGAAAAAAACACTGAATAACAACTGAGCTAGGGTAATTGGTACTCACATATTTAATAGAATGCGCTTCTTTAAGTGTGAGGAATAAAAAAGCTTAATAAATAATAAGAAGAGAAAAAATTCAATTTCTATCGAAACTCCAATCCATTGTTCAATGTTTTTGTTAATCAGTTTCTTCTCATTATGTTGTAAATTAATTACCAGAGAGACACCAGGGACTCGAGTTGGACTTGAGTCCATGTTTTGAAGACTTGCGACTCGACTTGATCCCACAATCAAAGACTCGAAACTTTACTTGGACCCGATATCTAGGACTAATGACATAAAAGCTAGTTTATACCGAACTCACGAAAAGTTTAAACTCTATTGACCCTATATTATAATTATGGACTGAAATTGTTCTCAAAAGAAATCTGATCAAGATATTCAAGGACTTGGGCTAATATTTTGAAGACTTTTTGTCCACTATTGAATACTATTTAGCTTTCGACAATGACTCAAGGGGTGTCTACTTGAGTAAAATTTGTTTTAAGTTGCCTAAATTATTTAGACTCATGATATTTGCATAGAACTGTATCTTCCAGGATCCTATGATTTTGACTTAAAATAATATCCTGTAATATAAGAAGAAAGTATCTAATATAATCTGCATTTTTCCTCTCTTCCAGGATTATGAGATACTAATGTTCTTATTTTATCTCTGATATATATGGTAATATTAACGGAAAAAAGATTTGAAACTATTCCTATTGAATTTACGAAAATTATAATTGAAAATGTGTAGTTTTTCAAAACATGCTATTTTATTTATATGTAGTCATTATCTACCTATAAAATATAATTTAGCTTTCCAAGTTCAATTCCTATTAAATTTTAGTTTTCCATAGGTTATTTATTCATTGGTAATTGCAAATAAAACTCTGTAATGTTTGATGAACTTATTTTTAACCTAAATAACGTGTTCCTAATCAGTGATAAATGTCGCCTAATGGCACATTTGGAAGTTCAGAAAATGATTTTTTCCCTCTACATATCTTACAAATGAGTTAATCTGGTGTAATGCTTTACTTTATTTGAATACAAATTTACTGACTTACCACATCCAGATTGTTACTGAAACTTTTATTATGTAATTCTTGTAGATATTTATTAGTTTAAAGGGAGGATCGAATTGCTGAAGGATTAGGAATATTAGAAGTAGATATTCTTATAATTTGAAATGAAAAAGTTATTAATCTTAGAAATTACGGTGTACTTTTAGTTTAGATAATAAAGAATTTCTTATTATACACTATTATATTCCTTGTTAACTTGATTTAGCATTTTGCTTGAAAAATATAATTATTTTATTATTATCAAATAGTTCTATTTTAACAGTAAATAGTGGTCACGTTTGTTTTCTATTTACAAAATTAAATATTTTGGAAATGAATGTAAGAAATAAGGATTTTTATTTCAGATCTTCCAACTTTTAATGTATAGAACTAAATTGATCTAGACTAAAATACACAATAAAATTATTTATTACATCTTAATATAGATAGTATATTAATGATATAACATAAATATCATCATATACTTTTTTAATGGGTTCTTATCCATAACCAATTATTTTGAATACAGGAGGTAGACAAGAAAAACCCCTCAAACTAGAATAATTTTATAATTCATTTTATAGATTATGACTAATATTTTGTATAAAAATAGCTTTTCTCCGATTTTTGTAATGTTTTTATGCAAAATGTGCAATATCCACATTTTTTTTCTCCTTTTTCAATTTTTACTTTGTAAATTACATCCATCACATGAAAAGCACTTATTTTTTATTTTTTGTCATTTAAGCATATCATTTTTTGATTCATCTGGAAGTTTTCAATCTGATCAGAAGATGTAGATAAATCCATATTTGTGCTATCAAAGTTACATGATGTGCCTTATAATAGAATACAAGTAGATTAAAATTTAAAAAATGAAGCAACGGAAAATGACGAGTTGTAACTTCTAATAAATTACTCCAAGATGATGAGGAAGTATCTTGTACGAAATAATTCGTTGGTAAAGATAAAATTCATGGGCTATTTTCAATTAAATTGATAGATGGTGACAGACGAATAAATCGTTATAGTGAGAAATAGATGGAAACACATAAAGATTTTTATCCAACCCATAATCATAACTTTGAAAACAATGTTGCATACCGAAGAATACCGAATGTGCAGTGATTTACCAGCACGATAGATACTTTTTATCGTTTTTCTTAGATTATGCATCTCGAATAATAGAAATAACTTTAATTGCATTTGTGTTATGGGAGAACAGAATAATTCTAGGATAGTTTAAAGTTAAAATGGATTCAGACGTAATTTTTAGGAATTCATCCTCTAACCTCCGAGATAAATGGATCAGACCCATGTGAGCGACATCTTTCATTTTTTCAGGCAAAGTAAGAACAGAGCAGAAGAAAAAGTATGTCACTTTTATAAAACGAAGTTTGAAACTTACTTTTATATATCTTGCACTTGTCCTAAGACAGTACCACTGATAAGAATGGTAGAAGCTCTTGTTCTAGAACAATATAATGTTAATCTTGCGCTAGTATCAACTTTGCTTCTGTTTCTTGATGCTGAAATAGGTTGGACTGTATATCACCTGCGTTGCAATGTAATTGCAAGTGTTGTTGTTTTGTTTTGTTTTTTTGGATATAATGATTTTTTTGGAAAATACTTTACTTGAACTAACGACCTGATTTTTTCTTTTTTAATTATAACATCTTTAATTTTTAATACAAGAGGAATTTTTTATTTAATGTTATAACTATAAAATTTTTACAAAAGTGGGGGGGGGCAATGGCTCTTTAGCCCCTATGGTTCTGGTGCTATATTCAAATTACATCAAACAAAATTATGTAGTAGATCGAAGACAGTTGCAATGCCTCTTATTTTTAGCTAATTTTGATATCAACACACCACAATTTAACATAACATATCAACATATGTTTCCATTTTATTTAATAAATTTAGAAGTTATATCATTTAGAAAATTATACTAGATCATATTTCTTGGGTAAATATATAAATAGATCTTTCAAGTTACTGGACTTTAAACTTTCAATATAATAATGTACCACATTTATATTAATTATATATAGATGACGGATCAGTATTACTGAATAAAGATATTCTGTGTGCGTACACTCTTACTCTCATACCGGCCCCTTCATGGCCTTACTCTGGCTACAGAGATTATGTATTCTAATCATGCGTAGCAATTTAAAATGATAAAGAGGAGTAAAAAATTCAATATCAACATGACACAAAACAAATAAAAGAATTTAAACCTACCTTTCTTTCAAAAAATTATCCCTCTAATGGATAGTTTTATTTCATATATATGACACAATGTAAAACTGTCTGATAACATTATTACAAAAATATTGGTCCTTCAAAAAATAATATCTATTAAATTGTTGCAAATGTACCATATCTTCCTATTTTTTCTAATAGAACAGGGGGGTTCAAACTCTCGAAAATTGTGCTCCCCTATATTACGTATGGGATTACTATAAGATCAATTAACCATTGTAAAATGTAATCTTATAATATATAATTTTTATCCTTTTCAATTATTCACACGTGTTCTCGATATAACATAATACAATAGAATCATAATACTGAGAGATGCTCTTTGAAGTCAGAGCGTCGTAGGATTAGGAATGAGGCGATAGCTCACGAGCCGAGCCCTTAATGTCTATCCTCACACCCCCTTTCGAGCCTGTGTCAATCCGAATGGGTAAATTTGTTTGGAGCGAATCTTAATCTTTTAGGTGGTTGTAGGTTCGAAGGCTTGTCAGCTTGACCGTTATCCTTGAGGTAACTTTCGCAGTGAGGCTTTGTAATTATGTCCTTGCGATTTTTGACGATCCGGATGAAGCGTCGGTTTCTACATAGGGTCTGTCCGATGGAAGGAGGAGAATATATTTCGTATCTTATTTTTTGCCTTGAACGGTAGCTGTCCAATACCAGATTTTGGAAGTTAGATCCTGGATCCACACCTTGTAAACCGTAGGGATGGGGTTGAGCTAATTTGCTGTATTGTCATAGCGGTTTCTTGCGTACTCATACTGTTAGGCGATGCATTTGTCATGTTCGATGAAGCTATTCTGCATATTCCTAGGCAAGTGATAGGTTGTGAGCAGGGAGTCTTGATCGTATTGGTCTTCCGAAAACAATTTAAGTTGGGGGCACTGAGCCATGTCGAAGTGGTGTGTTTCTCAATTAGAGTAGCCTCTCCTGAAAGGTTTCAGATTCTGTGTTCCCAGTTTTAAGGAGCAGAGCCTACATTGGCTTAACGGCGGATTTTGCTAGTCCGTTAGATTGAGGGAAGTGTGGTGATGAAAGTTTATGTACGATGTCCCAGCGAGCAAAGAAGTTTTGTGCTTTTGCTGCTGTGAATTGAAGTCCTCCGTCTGAGAAAATTCTTATTGGTATACTGAAGGTTGCGATATGCTGGAGGAGGCTGCTGATAAGGGACTTAGATGTTGGGTATCGGTCGACTATTGCCAAATAGTGCTTGTCTCTGACTTAAAAAAAATCGGTTGCAATCTCTTGAAAAGCATCTCTAGGGGTAGGGTCCGATTAAAGAGGTTCCTTGTGTAGGCTTGATTGACGACTTTGGCATTCTTCACAAGCTTCAATGAGGTTGTGTATATCTGCTCTAATTCCAGTCCAAAAAATAGTTTGGTGGGCCGTTTCAGTGTCATCTCTGTCTCCTGATGACTGGAGTGTAGTCGTGGGAGGATTTTGTCCCGTTTCAATTGTGGGATGATTATTCTATCGCCGAAGAGGATGGTGCTGTCAATGATGAGATGGGGAAGATTCTTTGCGTAGGGCTTTAGCACAGGATTGATATTTTGTTGATCATTTTTTCTAAAATGTTCTCTTTTAAGAGGCGGAAGACTGGATCATTCCGAGATACTTGAGCAATGTCTTCCAAGATCAGATCGTGTGCAATGCCCTCCAGGGGGATGGCATTTATTCAGTACCCAGACAGCAGCGAGCGACTCTAGCTCAACCATGGCATAATAATGTGATTCTGTCTCTGTGACAAATCGGCTACTCCACTCAATAAGTTTCCAGACATCTTGTTCGTCTTTGTGGAGTAATATATACCGGAGGCCGTTGACCCTGATTGTGTCCGTTTGAATCATTGTATCCCGTTTAGGATCAAACGTCGTTAGTGTGTGTGGCGAAACTAAGCACTTTTTGATCTCTTCAAAGGCCCTTCCAGCTGTATGGATTCTTGGGGCTGAGGAGTGGGTGGAGGGGAATGAATTTGCTGAGATCGTGTCTGAGAATCCTACTAATTGCTCTACCAATCCTAAGAGAGATCTGAGATGTTCTTAGGTGTCGGAAAATGAGCAATTGCTTATATTTTTCTGGGTCAGGTTGGATGCCTTGGCTTGTCACTCTGAAGCCAGCAAATTTGACTTCTGCTTGACCATAGTGGAACTTTGACTAACATAGGGGGGACCCATTCAGTGGGCTTAGAAATCTTTTGGATGACACCTCGGGATTCTAGTTCATCGAACATCTTCTTGACCTGCTCACGAAGAGGTAGAGGGATAGGTCTAGGACCTCTAACTTTGAAAGGAGTGGCGTTGGGTTTTAGGTGGATGAACATGGGAGGTCCTTCCATGACTTTCAGATGTTTTTCTCGCTCAAAGACGTCGGAATATTCCCTGAGGAGGGATTCTTTGGTGGTGAAGATACTTTCTACTGCTGCTTCAGGGTTGTTTTGATTCGTGTTAATAGTTATTCCCGAGTAATGCAAAGGGCTTGTAGCAGAGTCGCCGTTAATGTGAAGGACTTCGAATTTGGACGTTCTTGACAGGTTCTATTGGAAATGGAAATTCAGGGTCGATGATTTTCAGTTTAATGTATGTGTCCAGACTGAGGAGTGTGCCACAGTATTCACTGGATATTTGAAAAGTCATTGGGGTGATGATATTTTATTTGGATCTTTATCTCGCCGATGATGTTGATACTGAGGTTATTTGATGCTTTGAGTTGACCTTCAGTCTTTTTGCCGGAGTTAATGTTAAATCCCAGACGTTCAGTGTTCTGTGTACTGATGAAATTAGCTGAAGCACCACTGTTTGGGAACACATTCCTGAGGGATCCCACCGAGATTCCATTGATGGAGAAGAAATGGGCAGTGATGGACCTGAGCTCATGGAACTTAGTTGATTTCAACTCTGGGGACTGTTTGTCTACGTTTCCCACATACACATAAGAGACTTTGAAGCTCTGGCACATGGAAGCATAATGCCCCTTCTTTTTGCAGCTGTTGCAACTCTGACCCTTTGCAGGGCATTCTTGTTTACTGTGTGAGTGGGTTTTGCTGCAGTTTCTACTTGATTGTTCCATCCGTGTTCGCTTTGAAATTTGATTTCATTTTTAATCAAACTTTGGTAATATCTACATTTAAATAATTTGAGTTGTCTTTTTTGGATTTTGATGATGACGATGGAATTGTTCTTTGACGTCCTACATAATAATGAATCCGATTCTTGGAAATAATAATTTTGTAATTAAAAAGAGAATATGAATTCAATATTTAGAGGACATGATAGCTTAATATTGTAATATAAAGGATCCATATTCTACTTTTCTCATACCTTTATTGAGAGTTTTACCATTTTAAGACACAAATGATCTAGGATTGGATCCTTTTCTTCAAATTTGAACATTTCGTAAGTTATTCAACCTTAATAAAAATTGAGTGAGATAATGGAATAATATTGTAACCATTGTTAACAATTGAAAACTAGGCTATACTTAACTCACGATGCATCTTGAATAATAAAAATAACTTTAATTCCATTTGTATTATGGGAGAAGAGAATAATTCTAAAATATTTTAAAGTTAAAATGGATTCAAACGTGATTTTTAGGAATTCATTCTCTAACCTCTGAGATAAATGGTTCCGATACATATTAGTGACATCTTCCATTTTTACAAACAAGTCTCAACTCCAAGCAGAGGACAGAGTATACCATGTTTATTAAACGGAGTTAAAACTTCATTTCATATATCTTACACTTGTCCTAAGACAGTACCATCGATAAGAATTGTAGAAGTTCTTGTTCAAGAACACTATAAGGTTAATCTTGTGCTAGAATCAACATTGCTTATGTTTATTGTTGATGAAATAGGTTGGACTGTATATCACCGGCGCCGGAATGTATTTGTATGATGTGCTGTGTCGTTCGCGCACGAATTGTTCTTTTGAACGACTCTTTTTAGTGAACGTACTGAAATGACTCAGTTGTAATGTGATTCGTTTGTATATATCGTAAGTTTCCCATATATAAAATATATCATTCAACCTCAATTAACTATTTCTATCCACTTTGGCTTTTTTTGTTAAGTTATTATAAACTTAAGAATATATTTAAGTATCACACGGTATTTCATTAGTTTGATACTTTGAGTGCACTCTAGTTTGCGCACATGAATGACTGATAAGTTAGCAACTCACCAACTGAACTGTTAAAAGAACGAATCATAAAAAGAAATGAATCTTTAAAAGAACGAATCTTAAAAGAACTGATTCACTAGAAGATATCATTGTAATACACTAAAATACACTCCAAAGTGAAGTATTAAGCCCCAAGGTAGATTAAACTCCACCACCATCGCGTTTTTTAAGCATCAAGGACCTCTTCTATTATACTATAATACACCTCGGCCCACAGGTTTTGCAAGTGAAGTGCAAGGCCCCAAGGCTGGTTAAATTCCCACCTCCCTGCTTCCTTGAACGTCAAAGACCTCTTGTGATATCCAAAAATTCACCCCATCCAACGCGTAGTACTAGCAAAAGTTCTAAGCCCCAAGGTAGTTTAAACTCCACCTCCGTCGGGTTTCTAAGCATCAAGGAACACTTTTATTGTTCTATAATATACCCCGATCCGCGGGTTGTGGAGTTTAAGGCCGGATCCTAAGGTAGTTTAAATTCCTCCGCCGCCGCTTCCTTGAGCATCAATGACTTCTTGTAATATCCTAAAATAAACCCCGGCCCCTGGGTAGTTAGGTGATTTTAACTAGTAATAATTTATTAACAAAAATAAACGCTTACATTAATAAAGGGTTAACTAGAGGGTAAGTTAAAGATGTTAAATTCTTGTTATATTTTTCATTTGCAATTTAATCTTTAAGGGTAGTTTAATTAGTTTTAAGTGTATTTATTCTGTGATGCATTGGACCTAGAATTTTAATATTACACACCTTTCTTATGTAGAATTCTAACATGTTTTAAATATAATATTATGCATGTAACAAGGAAAAATAATTATAACATTCATATTTCTTTTTAACATTAATTTTCATTTTATAATTGTTATGTATATATGTAATTTTAATTTCTTTATCGCCAATAAAGAAGAATAAAAAGATTGATCGCAAGGCTTCAAGATTTGTCATGTGGTCTTTACAGTTTTGGGATCCAAACCTTTAGAAAATTTGCATTTGAACAGCATAAGAAAAACTGTATTGACAATAATAATTCAATATATATAATTGAATCAAATCCTACTGCTTCTAATTTTATGTCAGAAATGAACAAGACGTATGTCTCCTGTAATATCTCACTCCATATTGATAGCCATCCAAATTTTGTAAAATTTATGAAACTGTATACTGACAAGGTCACTACACTTGTAGGACTGATTATCCTATCAAAAACTCATCAAAATCATAGTGAGGCAGAAATTGTTGAAGAAAAACATTATTTTCATAAGTTTCAAAAAGATTCTGAACTTACTAAAAGTATGGGTCAATTCCATCAGAAGAAAAAACTAGGAGGCAAATCAAAATTCAAGAATCTATAGCAAGCATTTTCCTATATCAGCTTTTATTCATGAAAGAACTGATACAAATTCAACTTGGCAAAAAATATAGAGTCCAATTAAATGATATAAATTAAGATATGATGCTGTTCCAACAGTATTTTCGGATATTTAAAAAAAAAAATCAGAAAACAAACTTTTCCTGAAAGGAAAACAACATCATCTACTTCTACGAAAAGGTTATGCTTTAGAAAAGTCATATTAAAATTTCAAAGTAATTTAAAGGGCATTGTTATATTTTGCAGATTTGAGCAAGATAGACTTCGTCTTAATTCTCAAATTGAATGTTAATATGCAAGAAGATTAGATAAAAAATTTGACAGATTTAAAAAAACCCTGGATCTTCGTCATGTTTTCCCCCCTATCATCACACAGGATCTTGTTACTTACATTTTGTTTGGTTTAAAAGTGAATAATGACCTCTCTTTCTAAAAAAATTCAAAAGGACGTCCTATACCTATTGTAAAAGGGAATATTATATGTTCCTTAAAGAGTGTGAGCCGTTATCCTGAGATCAATAACATTTTAGCATATTTAAAAAATAAACATAATGAACATAAACTACATAGCTTCAACCATCAAATATGCCATTAAGATATTGGAAGAAGCAGTACATCGTCAAAACTTAAATTCGAAAAATCATATGAGCCCAAATATTATTTTTATTATAGAAACACTTCATCTTGACTTTGTAAGTGCGAAAAGACGAAGATACTCTCCCAAATTTTTAGAATTTCAATACTTTGGCACAATACAATCCCAGTTTTATAGAATCAAATTAGAGAATCTTGAATTATTTATTTGCCATATGAATCGCGTATAAGAAGAATAACAACTGTGTCTCAACAATTGATTATTTAAAATCTTGAGTTAAATTATTGGATATAAAAAAGAAATATGTATGTATAATAATTGACAAAGTCTATTCTTCACAGAGAGTTGAATTTAGTGGTGGCAATTTTTTTAGATGTGATAGGGATAGAAAATATTCTAAAGCCATACATTGAAGAGTGTACTTCGGAAATACAGTGGCATGGCAGCTATGGTACCAATTGTAAATATTAAATCTTCCATTATAAAACAATATTACCGGGTGTCCCGAAAGTCTTGACCGGTACCTTCGATGGCTTTTTTTGAGATTTTAAAGACTTTTTACGTAAATGTTGTGTAAATAAAAGTTAAAGACCGTTTTCAGATTTACAAGTTTTGTTTCAATAACACTTCGACATTCATAATTGTTTTTGACATGGAGGCTAAAAGACATGAAGTAGCTGCTCTGCTTCGTGCAGGAATCAGCCACAAGGAGATCTCTGAGGCCACCAGCATGTCCACCAGCACCATTGGCAGGATCAAGAGGATGTTGGGCAAGGGGGAAGGCCTTGAAGACAAGCCTCGAAGTAGGAGACCTGTCTTAAATGCCACCAAGTCCATTAAGAAGAAGATCAGGGCCCAGATCAAGATAAACCCTCTTCTGAGCATCAGAACAATTGCCAAGAAGAACAACATGGGTAAGACTACTGCTGCCAACATTGTCAAGGACATAGGGGCAAATTCTTGGTCCGCACCACCCGTCCCATGTTGGCCATGGCCAATATGGAGGCCAGATACATCCGATGCAAGAAGATTTTGAACAACATGAAAAGTAATGGGGACAGAATTCTCATTTTTTCCGATGACAAAACTTTTACAGTGGATCCAGTCTTCAACCGCAAAAATGATCGCTACATTAGCCTTAATGGTTATGTGGGATCTGAGAAATATGTGTCCATGACCAAGCACCCAGCCAGCATCATGATGCTTGGATTTGTTGGCTCAGATGGTAAAGCCATGCCTCCAGTCTTCTTTTGAGAGAGCTACAGACTCACCTCAGAGGACTACATCAAGGTGCTCAAGACCAAGGTGGTTCCATGGATCAGGAAGGAGTATCCTGGCTAGAGGGTGTGTTTCCAGCAGGATGGGGCACCCGTACACACAGCCAGGAACACCCAGAAGTGGTTGAAGGAGAATGTGAATTCTGGCCTAAGGACTTCTGGCCCCCCTCCTCCCCCGACCTGACCCCCTTGGATTTCAGCATCTGGGTGTCTTTGAGAGGCAGGCTGGCAAAAAACGCCACAGCAGTACCAAAGCTCTCAAGGCCAGTAACACTAAGGCCTGGGCCAAGATGGACCCCACCTACATCAAGAACACCTGCTCCTCCTTCCGTCCCCGTGTTGTGGCTGTTATG
Source organism: Lepeophtheirus salmonis (assembly GCF_016086655.4). Lineage (NCBI taxonomy): Eukaryota > Metazoa > Arthropoda > Copepoda > Siphonostomatoida > Caligidae > Lepeophtheirus > Lepeophtheirus salmonis. The sequence continues at coordinate 10,739,023 of NC_052134.2, forward strand.
GAAGCTAAAGGCCAAATTGTTAAAAACATATTATAGATTATAACCAACCAAAGTTTTTTATTAAAAACATTTCTCTGTATCTCTACTTTTAGTCCTTGTAGATCTTAATGAAGTTGGAAGCTAGAAATCAGTCAGGACTTTCCGGACACCCGGTATATGATAGTTCTTGAAGTAGTTACCAAAGTTGGGCTACACCCCGTTGCAACCATTACGGATGCCCATGCCTCAAACAGAAAATTGTATGTGGATGAACTAGGAGAAGGTATTTTTCCTAGATATAAATATATTGAATCTTTTTTTCACTTCCGAAAGAAAAATATTTATGTTATTCGATTCCGTACATATCTTCAAAAAAAATGTATAACAACTTTACTAGCAAACAAAAATTATCATGTCCATCTTTTGAAAATGAGGAGATTATTCTTGAAGCCGAATTTGGGTATGTGAGCCAAATTTACTACATGGAGCTAGGCCAGGGATTGAAATTAGCTCACAAACTTAATCATGAAGCAATTGCTCCCCAACCAATTGAAAAGTGTAATGTTGATCTTTCCGTAAGGTTTTTTCACTAGTCTACTCTGAATGCACTAAACCATTATGTGTCGAAAGATAATTAATCCAGAAGCTTCAAGAAACAGCACAAGTTATGTATATTCTTAATTGCTTTTGATATTCCATAAATGTGAAATCTAATACTATGTACGTCCATAAGAGAGATGATTCATTAAAATCAATTTTTGTAAATGAGCGGGAAGAAATTGATTTCTTGATTAAGTTTGGAGAATGGATTAAAACATGGGAGACACTCTCAAAGAAACATGGAGGTGGTTTATCTTCCAAAACATTTCATATCACCTATTAAATATCCATAGGACTTGCCAATTTAGTCATATATTTATTGGATAAAAATAAAATTAAGTTTATTTTTCTTTGTAAAATTCATTCGAAACCAATAGAAAGACTTTTTGGGTGGTATAAACAACTGACTAGTGGAAATTACTATATCAGTTGTGTACAATTTTTTGAGGCTGAAAAAAAATCGTGTTAGCCTACTTTTAAAATCAATATCAACCATTGCATCATTCTAGTCGATACAGGAATTATATTGATTTTAAAAGTAGGCTAACACGATTTTTTTTTTTCAGCTTCAAAAAACTACATTTATCAGCCAATTCTGCAATATAATTAGATTCACTTAAAGGTTTGGAGCCGCTCATTTATTTTGTATCAGGCAATGTTATTCATTTTATTTTAAAACCATTAAATCGGGAGTGATGCACTAAGTTCTTATCTTCGGATGGAGATATTACTTTCTTAATAGATATATTGTGAAAATATTAAGAATTAGACTCCTTTTGTAAATAAAATTAATAGAGGTGGTTTAAAAAAGTCCGGTGATATAATCCATCTTCTGGGAGGACATCTCGATGACATATTTTTTTCAAATAAAGGAGGGTGAAATGTTATTTTATCTATGGCTACTTTCAGAAGTGTTTTTGTAAAATGTGCACGAAGATTTTTTACTTCTAATCAAACTACAGCATGGCTTGAAAAATCTTTAAACAATAATAATTATCTTCTCAGCGCCACTTTCTTTAATCAAATTGCATCAGAAATGTTTAATATGTTTGCAAAAAAAATGGTGTCTGAAGCAAACAGTCATCTTTATATAAATAAAAAAAAGGAAAAGTGCTTGCAAAAATTCTTCAAATAGTAAACAAAAAATCAAATATTAAATTCATTTTTTTGAGAAAAAAAACACAGCTGATCACAAAAAATTAAAAAAAAACTTTTTAAATATAACATTTTTTGAAAAAAAAATTACAATATTAAATATTGGAGAAACATTTCAAATATAATATTTTTCTTGTTAAAAATCTTCTTTTTATTTTAGCCCCTCCAACTCAACCACTGCGGACGCCCCTGGGCATGAACAAACTAAAATTATATTATCTGCAAGGTGTTGTGATAGTCTGTAGCTTTCTTTTTAAAAAATGCCACATGCTCAAGAGAATTGCTTATGCCCTATTGGACAGTAAATAATATAAACATGGTAAAAGCTAATGACGTTTGAATATTTTTATTTATACATACTGAGTGGTCCATTAAAATTTACACCCTTTGAATTTTAAACTTTCACAATATATTATTTTTTTAATTAAGAATATAATTCCAACAAAACCTACTGTAAATATATGTGTGGGTGAGCTCTCTTAATCATAAATGTAGCTATCCTTAGCGGTAATGATGGCTTCCAGGCGGAGAGGAAAGTTTATACACTATTTACTGTGATAAGGACTGCAGCTGTTGACATAACCAACCGGCAACCGTTCCAAAAAAAGATAATTCTTTTTCTACAGTTTCCTATTTCATATTGCTCAGGATTTTAAAAATGTATACTAATTGGTTTCTTGAGAGTATTGGGAGAATAAAGCAAATCAACAAGGAACCTTGTTTAAAAACAAAAACAACTTAGTATTAAGAGAACCTTTTCATTTTGGGCTGGTTGATTTTATTCAAGTTTATCCTAATAGTAAAAATACATAAAAACATAATTTATATAATGAATTTTATTAGCTTATTTTTACTTCATAATGATTCGGCATCAGTGATGGCTTATAGAGGCTGATTTTTTTTAATTAGAAGGGAACCGAATCAGTTAAAAAGTCGAAGTTACAGCAAAGTTTCTTACCTAGTAATTATAATCATTAGTATTTACAGAAGTGCCCTATTATCTGGGGATTAACAACATTTCAGCAAAGATATTATATAAATTTAACAATCCAGTCTTACTCATTATGAAAATGCCCCTCAACTTCAGAGATCCCAGAATTTGATTTAAAATACTTATATTAGCCCAATATGGCCTTTCAAACAAAATGAATTTTGTTAAAATTCATTCTAGCTTGTTTTTGTTTTGACGGGTCTCATATATAAAGTAAAATAATGAATGTGACTTTATACGAGGTTTGGCAAGGAGTGTGTAGCTAAAGTCCACAACAACATATTAAAAGAAAGAGGGGGGGGGGTACTTTAAATATAAGCTCATGGGCACTTAATAACTCTGACAAATATAGGGTATTCCCTCTAATACACTTCTATTGACAAGCTCTGACTATGCCGGATTTATTGCCATGTTCTGGGAAATTCTACGAATGAACAAAAAAAAAGGGTTTTTCTTGATTAGAATGTCCAATGTTATAATTGAATAATGTATTTTATGACAAAGAAATTGCAACTTGTACAATTTGCTTATAAAAGTAGCAATTTGTACACAGCATGTACAAGTTGAAACTTTCTAGCGTGAAGTCAGCCGTTTTCATTCGCTATGAACATTTTTTTTCAGTTAAAATATCGTGGTGAGGGCTCAAAATTAAGTATGTTTTTTTATATTCTTCAATAACGTAAAATGAATGAGTCGTTGTAGCAAAATATTAAATAAATGGATTTCCCTAAATTTTTGTTTAGGTTTGTGTTTTATCTTGTGGGGCAAAAGGGTTGTCCTCGGAGGATTTTTCACTGAGGGGTTTTGACTCTGGAAAATTTTGTTCCAGAAGATTGAGTCCACTTTGGGATTTGGATAAGTGACTTTGATTTAATATTTTTCCCTTTCTAAGCAGCTCTTAGTAGATTGGAAGAAGATAGATAAACTTTGGAATGATAAATATTGTAGAGTGAAAAACAAAATACAATATTTTTTTTATCAAGATTAAAAACATAGAATATGTACGACGTCCAATAATTCACTTGATACATCATCTATCATAATTGTTGGCCAATTAGACTTTATCCAATCAATATATATCCTGGTCAGAAACATATTATTGTTGTTTTAAATGAAGTGACAAACAAATGTGTCAAATAAATTAATATATGTAAGGAAGTCAAGGATAGTTCCAATACGAAACGAGTGCAACAGGCTATAGCCACATAAAAAAAATTAAATGTTTATCATAATAAAGAATGTTGCAGAAAAAGATTCATATTTTTATCAACTTTGAATCGAGATACTGGATAAAACCAAATTGTGACTTTTACGGTACCAATTTTGGTATCTTTATCCATTTCTTGAATTGAATTGTATGCAAAAATTTGTTATTTTAAATACTATTCACTCTTCTAAAAAATATACAAGGATGTGTGGATGTAAAAGAGCTACTACCCTGGGGTAATTGACGGTTGCTTCTTGTTCAGACTGGGTTAAAGCCAGATTGTGATACAGGTTCTTCATTTTGAATTTGTGTGAGAATTTGAGACTTTTGTTCATGAAATACACATAAGCATTTATTCAGGTAAAAAAATTACTTGAATCTCACGCCACAAGGGTGAGACTTGACAGCCCTGATATTGGGAACTACTGGTGCAAAATAACAATTAGACCATATTAGTTGGATTGATCCACCTTCTTTTCATTTTTGGAGCTACAGAAGTACTAGGCTATAAATCAAACTCTGGTACTTGCCACCAGAATCATGCCTAAATATTTTTTTGCTACCATCTGCTCTTTTTTTAAATACTGGACATCCTAACCCGTTAATTTAGGAAATTTAGCGTCAAAATGGAGCTTCATTTTGTGGGCTTTATTGATTTGGGAGACATCATTTCGTTGCAAATGGCAGATTGTAGCTTTTCCATTCCTGTTTCAACTATGAAAATTAATCTATACTTTTAAAAATTCCTCACTAAATTTTCTTTTCCTAATGCTTGTCTCTCAATTCATCCTTGACAATCTGAAATTTTATAATATAAATTTTAGTTTAGTTGACTATTATAATTAAAGAATATATATGATGTATAATCTTCATTTACTGAATCTTGAAGCCAACTTGACCCTCTATTTAAAATCTAAATCTATCTAAAAAAGGATGCGATTCTAGATCAATAAGATAACTAATTTAGAGTTTTCAGTTATAATCTGAAATATAGGTTTGTCTTTTCTTAAGCTGTCAGGGTTTTTAGTCGAATATAATTTCAGGGCCATATTCCTCTTTTGATATTCATCTAAAAAATTGATGAATACAGCGAACAGAACCAACTCCTGCACCAAATATAACATGTGCTTATGAAAATTCTTCCTTACGATCTCTGCTAAATTATTATCAATTCCTCTGAATAATAACATATCCTCGAAAAAATTTCAAATCTTTGACAAGAGTATCCAGTGCAAATGGTGAAGTAATCCATTTTGGCTTATTAAAAAAATCAGGAATTTGTTCATTCCATCCAGTTTTTTCATTGTACCTTCATCATATTTAATTCCCTAAATTTAAAAAAAAAACATCTTTTGGAGAGTATATATTTCTGGCCATCCATGTTGCTTGATGAATTTATCCTGGTTTCTTTTTCGAGGAAGAGTGAAATTATAGTGAGTTCTGCAATATCTTGGTAATCAACTCTTAGAGATGTGTCAAATTTCAAAATTTTATCAATCTTCTTTAAATAATTTGCCCTTCTTTCAGCCATAATCCTTTGATAGTGAGGCTTTTTGGATGCCCTTTATTCAATTTAGAATTTTAGGAGACATAACTTTACTAAACAACTTTTTATCAAACTTCGTATACAACTCCCTATCCTGTCTACATGCTAGATAAAATAACTTTACGTCTAACTTGTTTTATATAAGCTTAACAGCTCCACTTATGAATTCCACTATTAATGCCATGGTGTAAAAACACCAAGGCATTAATCATACTTTGATTTTCCATGTCTATAATAGATCTATTTTTACATTGGATTGGTATTCTCATTTAGTACTCCAAACAGTTTCCCTTCATGATATCTGGATTGGATCCATGAAAATCTTTTAACATTTTGGTATCCTAGTGTAGTGCTGTTTCGACGAGTACTTTTGGCAAGTCATTACGAGAAACTTAATTCTTAAATATTAACAAACAAGTTGCTAAGCTAGGTTATTAATAATTTAATCCAATAACTACATGTCTCAATTTTACGTTTTCAGTTATAGAAGTCTAATAAAATACATAAAAAATATATCGTTTTGATTTTCCTATTTGTATTAGAAAAGTTATATTAAAATAAAAATTTATAAGTTTTTTCCAAAAATAGATAAATATAAGATAAACTATTATTGATGGATGAGAGTATATCTATAAATTTTTATTCCTGCCATCCGCGCTCCTATATGCTTCATTTTACCTTCATTGTATCTGGGTAATCTTGATACTTAAATAATAAAATATATAAAAATATTATTCAAAAATAATCATTTTTGAGTGGAATGTCTTTTTGGCATTCAATCATATGTTTTATCTAAACTTTTTGTCCAAAAACTACCCAACAATATCAAAAATTGTATTTTGGAAAAACTTTAAGACATAAAACATACGTAATTTCCTTTAAAAAATTATTTTGAGGTTCTCACATCTTGGAGCATGGAATATAATGGGGAAACATAAAAAAAATCAAAAGAACTATATCTTTCAATAGTTCTAATATTTCATCATATTAAAAAAAATAGTCAATTTATGTAAATGTAATTAACTTCTCATTCAAATCGAAATATCTTTAAAATGAATCCAAATATTATTTCCAAAGTTACAATTCTTGAAAACAGAGGTACTGATTGTGCTCAACTCGAAAAATTAAAATTTGACATGAAATCTAAAAGACCTTTGGAAAAGTAAAATTTTATTGACTTTTGTTATTGATATTGTGATATCATTCAGGGTTTTCCATGGAGTTGAGTACTTGATAATATGTTACAAAAAAAACAATGATAAAATTAGATAGCAAATACAAGGAGATGGAAAACGCCAATTAAGATTAAACACATGTCGTTTATTTTAAAAGGTTTTATATACTACAATAATTATTTTATAATATAGAGGTACAAATAAGCGTGTCAAATTATCATTAATGATATATACTTAGATACAACACAATTACCCAATGCTGTGTTTATCCAATTGACCTAAAAAAAAATTAAATTTTCAAAATACATTATTTAATTTATTTAAGCTTGTGAGAACAAACTGGATGACAATTTATTCAGTAAATTTACTCGTTATTGTGAACATGATTTCATTCAAAAATGTTGTCAAAAAGAATATAAAAAGGGTTAATATCTAATTTGTTTATCAATATCTTATATCACCAAATATTTGAATGAATACAGCTGCAAAATTTAATAGTTCCATATTTATTTACTATTATATTCATACTTAATAGGGATTAGAGGTTCCAACAGTCAAACGGTTTGACCACTTCTGAAGGGCTTGATCCTCTCCCAACGGGGATCAGCAGTCGTTTTGTTAAAATAATCTACATATATTAAAGATTATTTATTAGATTCATTTAGTAATGGGGTTAGCTCTAGGACTATTTGAGAAAAATATTTTTGCCTTATAACAAATTTGGGACACTTGGGTCATAAATTATATTTAATATTATAATATATGCGATTACATACTTTAATTGTATTTCATTTCATATTATGATGAGTTGGTATTTTTGCTAATCTCTTAGACTCGCCAATTTACAATAGAACAATTAATATGGTCATGCCATATAGATAAATTAATAGAGTATTCTTCTACAGAATCATATTTTTTCTTTTCAAGTATAATTACCTATTAATGATCTTTATCACGTCGATACCTTTATTGTACGACACAATCTATCATCCGGTGAAAGGCCCAAAATCATCTAGAAGTTAGCCAAACAAGTAAATCATACCAACTGCTACTTATCTTTTTGATATTCCCGGACTATCATTATCATATTGTTTATCTACAATTTTCAAAATAAATTGCATATATAAATTTTATAGTATTAAAATCCATCTAGTAATTTCTTCGATACTGTACCAGGTGGTACAGTATCCAATTTGGAAAAGAAGAGGGACTCTGTCAAAAAGGCCAAACTGGACCACGAGGAGTTAGATAAAACAGCCCAGGTAATTTCCTTTCAATGAGGGGCCATAAAAGAGATCTCGGGGTTTCACATCAGACTGTCCAGAGAGTATTATAATATTGCAAAGTAATTCTTTAATAAAAGCGAAGTTATACAATTGAATTTTGTATATGATGCCAAAAATTTCTTCATAAAAATATTAAGATGGTCAAAATTTATATTCCGGTCCTTTTCGAAATGGAGTATACTTCGTTTATTTATCAAAAATAATTAATTATGAAATAAACATGCCGTATCAAGGGATACAGGGAATTGGTAGGTGACACCAATGTACAAAAGGACGCCTGTTTATATAAGCACAATATATTTGCTTGTGGTTCGAATTTAGTTTCAATTTACAGACTTTTTGACTTTTCATGTTTGTTTATTTACATGTTTTAACTTTTTCACAAACAAATAAAGGATCAATAGTGTTAAGGCTTTTCTTGAATTGACTAGGTACTAGCTTTGAGGTACAAGTCAAGTCTTGAGTCTTACCTATCGATTCCAAGTCTCCATCTCTGGAAAATAGTAAGTCAAAACTTTAGTTTCCTATTGATATCTTCAAATTCATATAATTATGTACAGTACACAGTTAAATCCAAATTTTCATTAACCAAAATTGTTCCTTTCCTCTATAAACCACCCAAACTACTGAGAATACTAATATATTAATAAATTTTTAGAATGATGTATTATGTATGTTATTTTTAAGTAAAAATAAACATTTACTGAACCTTAAAAAATACAAAAAAGGAGAAAACGAAGAGTCCAAAATTATGAAAATGTAATCAACAGTTATTTATTTAAATATTTGGTAATATAAAAAAAAATTTTGAGCACATACAAAAGGTTTATGTTTGTATATGTATAATAAATATGGGGTTTAACATTTTCCACATCCTTTTTGACAAAATTGACGGATAAAACTATATCCACAATATGTTTTTAGACTTGTACAACTCTCATCAGCAATTTTATTCTCACATACTAAAAAAGAGATGATTAATTAATTATTGAATACAAAAACAAAATGTAAATCACATACCACAATTGAAGCAGGTCTTTTTACAATGTTGGTTAATATACGAGTGTTTTCCACAATAGGATGTATAGCGGCTACAATACTTAAATTCGTCAACACAAGCTGTAAAAAAAGAATAAATAATAATTATTTATTTTAAAATTTTGTAAATATTTCTTACGCTTAGCAGTTGTAGTTGATGGTGCAGGTGCTAGAGATGAAGCTGTGGGTTCTGGAGATGTAGTAGAAGCTTGAGCTGTGACAGCATCTTGGCATTCATAGGCTGCTTTGGTCTTTTGAACATCCAAATCACTCATTCCACTTCTATTTGGAATGCGAGCAGTTGTCGACTTTTTCAATGAAATTGTGTTTTGACCATTAGTTGAAAAGCTAATAACAGGGAAAATGACTTTTTTAAATTAATAAAATCTTATATGGTTTTTGGTAGACCTTACTATGTAAGTCCATAGTGCATAATTGATCCATAATCGTAGGCCATTCCAAAGGTTGAAGCTCTAAATCCAGCATAACAATTGTCATATTGATCAATGCCTACATTTCCACAGTATGGAATAGTAGCAGCTTCATTCTCCCCAAGAGCTCTCCAAAAGTTGCTATAGGTTCCACTTCGTATATTTTCCCAACTAATTGTAACATATTGGTCTCGATCAGGTCTGGTTTGCTCATGGGCAAATCCAAGGATGTGGAGCAATTCATGAGCAATAACGCCCAAATGCTTATTAAAAAATTCAAAGTTATTGTCGATCATAGTTTTTTACATAATGAAAATCGTTTTACCACACAGCCATTGCTCTGTAAGTGAAGGACACTTCTTGATCTCCTACTATTGTAGCCAAGATTAGCATAGCATCCATCTCCGCCAGTGAAGATATCTACATAATTCGCTTCATTTGTTCTTTCAACAAATTTGACACATGTTCGATCCGAAATGTGCTTAATAGAATCCATGATAGTTTGTCGTTGACTTGAAGAGAAACTTGAGCTGATTGTGTATGGAACAATTCCATTGGGCCATCTATTGCTTTTTCCTCCAATAAAGTTCCTTGAATACATAGCAGCTCTGTCATGGGCATCCACCAGAACTCGACAGCTTCCCTCATCGGAAACATTTTCATCACTCAAACAGAGTGAAAACAATATTGAACTTAAGAGCGTTATTACTAAATGCTTCTTCATTGTGATCAATTGAAAGCGGTCTGTAGCAATTCAAAAGATTTTGATTAATATATACCTTTTTCTATATTTTCAAATAGATACACAAGTGTGTATAAGGCTATTATTCATTCTAAGCTGTAATACATTAAAAATTCCCATTTTTAGAAATTGTGTTTTGAAATAGATTAATTTTTTTTAATCGATTGTTATTATAATACACCCTGGCCCAAGGGTTGTGTATGCCAAATCTGTTTGATATACTTAACGTTTTAATCAAAACAATGGAAAACTATGTAAACTCTTTGGTAGTCCTACATAAAAACATTGATAAATGAAAACAATTTTTAAACATGGGAGTGAGCTCAGAGTCTTACATTGGAATACTTTGGATTTAAAAAATTAATATAAATATAGACTGGTCTGTGGCCATAATGATTAGAGACACATATACGGCGTGCATTCATTTGAGCAACATTTATTTAGGTGAGGATCATCTTAGCAACATCATTTGAGCAAGTATTGATTTCGGCAAGCTTTATTTTAGCCACATTTTCATATAGTAAATATTATGAAATCAATTATGTCATTAATAGACTGTATCACCCATCAGAGCAGTGTTCAAAATGAAATTAGAGAAGTCTGGAAGGAGCAATTGAGGTTCTTTTGGGATTTCGTCTCTACTCCTTAAGCTTATTTGGAGGGATGAATTTACAAAACATATTAAGTGGGATGGCATTCATACACTTTGATCCATGGGTCCTCCTGGAAAAGGATCTTTAAAAAAGGATGTACCTTCACTGGTCATTTTTGCTGTCTAATGTCAGTAAACATTTAATTCATGAGTCATTTTTGACTTGATTACAAACTATCTTACTTTTATTTTGTTCTTTTAAGGAGAAGACTTGATGGGAGTTCGGACGGATCTTTTTGGGTACTCTTTCATCACTCTGCTAGCTTCATTGAATATAAAAATTCTTAAAGGGTAAAATAAAGTATGGAATCTCCCTATTAGTAATGTTAAATGTATAAACTGATTGATTATTTTCATTTAGAATATGGATCGGAAACTTGTGAAAGACCTAGATGAAATTATCTATGTGGATTTTTTTTAATAATTTAGCAAGTTTTCGAAAAATCTCGATTATTCGTGGATAGTTAAATTAATCAATAATAGCTGATACATAGGTCAGGTGTGATGTATTTTTACTTGGATATTTGTTTATCGTAGCATATTAGTATTAGTTACACTTATATTCATAATACTTTTACCAATCTATCACCTTGTACGTACCCATCTTGATCATTTTAGTATGTAGAGGAATTTCGCTAATAACAATACACATTTTATTTGTTTAATCCTTCATCCTTCCATTTACTTGCTTCCACGTAGCCCCCTCGCCCTTACCTTTGTAGGTGACGACTCGGGATATTAAGTTTCTACTTTTTTGGTATTATATATTAAAATAAGTTAAAAAAAATTTAATTTTCAAATTATACATTTATTTCTATACTTATCGTATCCACCCAAAAAATCAAGAATAGGGATATTATTTATGCTTTGAATTTAATTATTTATTGCATCTTTAATCTTTATATTTTTTTTATGGGGGAGGGGGGTGTAAATGAACTAACCCTGATCAAGGTTAATAGAAATACAAGGTTAGACCATCATATTAATTGGGCTTGCTAGAATTTTCAATCTGATGTATTGTACTCACTGCTGGGCAAAACAGGGGATTTTGAAAAAACACGCAACCACTCATCTACTATGGCGTCAATATTAAAAGCGTGATGGAAGTCAAACATCAGTCGTATACGCATTATGGTATAACCTTGTATTTCTTTTAACCTTGATCCTGATATATTTTGTTGGAAGACAACTTCTTGTAAGCCATTTTCCTTAATGATGGCTTGGAGAAGCTTCCAAAATGAAGGGTTCTGGCTGACTGGAAAGCCATACACGAAGACATTAAGGAGTTATTTGTTGAAGGTACACCTTCTTCCATTCTTTTATTCATATTCCATAAAGCTATCTTGGCTCTCTTTTTGTTCTTCCCATTTATCTACCAATTTAATTATCTTCAAAATAATTGGCAATGACTCTGATTTCCTCAGAAAATGTTTCTGTGTGGATCTCAAAAGTATTTATAACTCTATCAGGATGTAGGAAAGGTAATACAATAAAACTCTTTATTTTAGTTAGTATTTCCTCGTTTCAATTTGTCAATTTGACTTCTGAACTTGCCTCCACAACACTGCCTCAAATGAAAAAAAAAAAAAAAACATTCAACAGCTTTAGTCAAAGGTAAAGCATCCTTAGTTGAAGATTTAGTGTTTAGTTCAAAATCAGCTAATACACTAATGGGATTAAATGTAACTCCACATATGTTCCTCATTAATCTATCCCAAAATCTACTGTACAAATGTCTCATGACTTTTATTTGAAAAAAGTGCATATACACATGTAATTACTGTATCCGTGACAAGTACGGTTCCCGTAAATAATTGATAAACATAATAGGACTAACTTTACAAAATATATTCACAAACCAATGAAAGTATCTACTCATTATTTCCATACTCTTTTTAGTTGAATAAATAATTATTCAATTTTCATCAGCAATATCAGCAAAATACAGGATAGGTGTTTTCGCTTGTTTTCTCATATTCATTCAGTTTTTATGACATTAGTTATCTGTTCTTTGAATGTAAATTCTCTGACAAAAAAAAACCAAGGAAGACAGAGCTAATGAAGTACTTTTTATTTCTATATTGGCCAGATATAGTTGTCTTGGTTGATACGAGAACAAGTATCAAATGTTTTTATGGAATTCCTAAATTTTCTGATATATTCAAATCGAATTCAAATGAAAATAGTCAAGGAGTAGCCATATTAGCAAAAAAATATGTTGAAATATTCTCACTACGGCGGTAATCTATGGTACATTAAAATAAAACACGTTGGTGTTTTCATCGACATTTTTGGTATATATGGACCGAATGAGGATACCCCTGAATTTTATTCTAATGAACTGTATCCATTACAGACCTTCTTTACTAAAACTTGAAACAATAAGATCATATCTTCACGTCTCGACATTTACTTGTGTAGAACAGGGAATGCATTTAGGCCTATTGAATTTACCGCTATTCCAAATAATGTTTCTGACATTCAGTCTATTCTAGCTAAGTTCGAACCAATACATAATGTAAAACTGAAAGGGAGATGGATATTCAATTTATCCATCCTATACGATGAGGAATGCCGCGAGAAAATGAGAGCAGTGATCTCCAATGCTAGATTTCGTATAGATATGGAGAAAGAAGTGTCGGAAGAAGTTCAGAATATCGAGTTGACATGGAAAAAAATTGCCATAAAATACAGCTGTAGGAATGCAGTGAAGGAAAAAGCGGAACTCATAAATCTTATGAAGCTAGGAAAAGATAATGGGAGTAGGCAGTTGATTAGTGGTCTCTTGAATGACAATTATCGTGTTGCAAAATCAGAAGTTAAGAAAATATCGATTGAACAATTTTAAAAAGGATGCCATCCGGGGACAAAGTTCCGTCATCATAAACACAGTTCAAGATATGAGACGAGTGAATTTGACACTGATTAAGTGGTTAAGTACTACCAAGAATTGTACAAATGCCGGGACTGTGTGTTAGCTATTACTTGCAAAAAGTGTGTATTGAATAATGCCAGCTTTGCCGATTATATTCGTGTTGAACCTCAAGAATGCATACCATTGTCTGTTCAGGAAACTGAGAAACACTTCTCAGAGGAAGAAATTGTAGATTCAATAAGAAAGTGTGGAAAAAAGATAAATCTCCTGGCTTATCAGGCTTTGGTTTTGAAATATATCAACTTTATGCGTATGAACTTGCACCGGTTCTAAAGGAACTATTTGAGTGGATACTGATGATGGGTTCCTTTCCATCATATATAAACGATGGTTTACTTATTACAATACCCAAAAAAGGAAAAGATATAAGATTCATTAAGAATTTGAGGCCAATCACTCTTCAGAACACTTTGTACAAAGTATTTTCACATGTAATTGTGGAAAGACATAAGAAGACACTACAAGATAGAGTACATAATTCCCAGCGAGGATTTATAGCTGGTCAGTTGCAAACTTACAGACTGCATTCGATAATTTTGGCAATTGTACTATATTGCCAATGGACTTTGAAAAGGTTTTTGACTGTGTCTCGCATACTCACATTATAAGAACATTGAAAGGCAAAAGATTTGGAGAATTCATGATAAGAGCTGTTGCTACAATGCATGTAAACTTCAGTACAAGTTATGGGTCAGGACACATATTAAGATCTTTCCAGGTAGAACGTGGATGTAAGCAAGGAGATCCCATAGCAGCAATTCTTCTTATAGTTGCTGTGGATCCCTTATTGTTACAAGTGAGGGATAAGGAAGTGTTGAAAAATCCACAAATTTTTAATTAGTATTTTTGTATCGAAGTCAACCCTCAGGAGACCTAGTCTATCCAAACGTTTGGTTACCAGCTTTTCCGCTGAGGTTTCTCCCGACCTAGTAGTTCTGTTCTTATTCTTTTATTTTTTACTGTCTCTAGAGCTATGAAAAAAGGAGTTGGTCTAGTTCCTTTGTCCTAGAGGACAAGTGAAGTAGTCCTCCTGTGAGTTATAAAGTTTTGGAGGACCACTCCTCATTCATTCCAAAGCCAGTATTCTCCAGCGGTAGTAATATTGAGGAATGGATAGTATTCATTCCTTGTATCCAATCTTGGGTTATAGTTTAGGGTTCTTCTTGTCCTAGAATATTGATAACTTGTACAAAGGTTTTTGACCACCCTTGAGATATTCTTTCTAGTACCAACTAAGCTTGTTCGTCACTTGAGGAAGGTTGAAAGCCCCTTTAAGTATGTTTTCCTTGAAAGAGCTTCCTCTGGTTTCTTTGTATTTCAACTTAATTAATACCACCCAAAAATCTTAACTTGTACGAATTTTTTTGAGCCAGCTAATGTCAAGGTTCTCCAAAAAAAAAATCCAGGTTGACAAGTCCTAAACCCCACTTTGAGGTTGAAGCAATCAATCTCGATTCGGAAAAAAGGAATCTGGATTAAAGGCCTCCTTATCAAAGACACAACTACTTACATCTATTTAAAATGAACTTATCGAGGAGTTTCTGGGTATTATAGTTTCCTGCTATAGTGAGGAAGAAGCATTAGACTAAAACTGGGATAAAATGTTAAGAATAATTACCAAAGTGTCGAGGGGTTAGTCCCATTTAGGATAAACAAACTTGATAAAATAAATATAAGGAACCAAAAAATTCTACCAAAAATTTTTGCATTTTTTGCGATATTTCCCTTTCACAGAAAGCATTTGCAAGATAATCACAGCAAAGAGAGAGCAGTTTCTATGAAAAGGTCGAAATATGCATATATTTATGAGTTTCATTGATTTAATTTTATATTTTTATATTGTCTAAATTGGTTATCTTTATAATATATTTCATAATTAATTAATTGACTATGATTTACACTTATTACAATTATATACTTATATATATCTAAGTATGTAGTCAAAACTTAATATTTTTGTAGAAACTCCCATTGGTCCAAGGTTAATTCATACAGAGTGCCTTACATTGAAATCCATTCATATGGTGAATAATTGTTTTGTTCTAGAATGCCATGGTAGTCACAAAGGATCGAAATCCGAACAAAGTGATTGTAGGGCTTCAAGAAAATGATATGATTTCATAATTCTATCAAACAGGATTTGAGCATCTAAAAAGTATATGACAATCAAAACACATTAAACAGTAAAAAACAGTATACTACAATTATAATAATGTCTCTCAAATGCCTTAAAAAGAGGTTTATGTCGTAAACAGAATAATTATAACTTAAGTAGTATACTATGTTCACAAAAACAATTTATTAAAGGATTTGAAGGTAGGTATGATCCACAATTGTTCACTTTTACACAAGGATGTGAAGGATTGAACACATTTCGCAGTTTGCCAGGTATATCCTGTTTTGATTATTAAAGTTGTGTATTAATTGAATTGACAACAGTCAGTCATTCATTTTGTAGATCATTTATAACAAATTTGATGAATGAATGCATATGTTATGACTTATGTACTTCTTAAAAGAACAAAATACAAAGTTTCCATCTTTGGTCATTACGTTACGTGAGAAAATCAAAGATAAGATTTATTCATTACCAAGGTACGTCAAGTTTGTTTTCCATTCAAATCGCTCTTTTGTTTTTAATCGGTCATCTTGCTAAACGAAGTAAACCGTCATCAAACAGATGTATCCGAACTTTATAACTTAAATATTTATTATTCAAATAAATGTGTCCCTCAAAAGTAAGTTTTTTTGTGATCAAGTAAAGTATTAACCAAAAAGAGCTAAAAACAAGATGAATTAGAAACATGTTCTTAAATGTTTATCTAATCATTTAAAATATAAGATGAGATCGGAATATTGAACCGGAAAATAATTATTTAAATAATATCGGATCGGAAATTTTTTGACATCAGCTTATGTCTAGTTTTAACATCCTTATATATATACCAATCATTTTCTTCATAACATGCATGTCTCATTGGTAAAGTTGATAATCCTGTAAAGAAAAACGAGTGCAAGAAGAAGGGGGGTAAGAAAGAATTATGGCATCATTGTTTAAAATACTGATGTGATTATCATCTGCCAGCTTTATTATTAATTTTGGGGGTATAACGACAGTATTTATCAGCAAAATGTTTAATAAAGATATACTACGTATAATTGACTTGGACGTTTTTTATCCGTTAAAGTAGATTTAAAAAAGTCACACTGTATGAAATTGTAATTATTATGAATCATATTCTCAGAATAATAACTAATGAAACGACAAAGTAGAGTATTTTGAAATACAAATTTGAAGTTCCAAGTTTAAAAAAGAAGGCTTAAATTAAGTATAACCTATATACTAAAAAATAAACCATCATACATTTATGTTAAGTATACAAAATTAAACAATTAAAACCATTTAACTAATAATAACAATAAATTATAAATACAGAATATTGAAATAATAGATTGATTCAAATAATATTTTATTGTTCTGACATCGGAATTCAGTTAAATATGTCATAATTTTAGGTTCCAACCCACAAGCCAGACATGGCATTTAATCAAAAAGAGCATCACCCCTTTTTCCTCATGTGAAAGTTGATATATATGTACAAATGTGCACAGGATAGATATATCTCTACCGATAAGATCTAAATAATTGTTAATAATGAAGTAATTGTCAAAATCATAAAATTAGACAATAAATATACCAATAAAAAAATGTTAGAATTATGTCCATCTCTTCTTCCAATCTTAGTACGAACTGCTTTTATAATCCTACTTTCATTTATTTCATGTTTATCTATATAAAAAAAAGTTAATCCATGCAGTCAAATTTTAAACCTTAATTACTTATCTTAAATACAAAAATAAGACTCCTTTATAACAGATGAGACTATTCAGGCAGCCATTCTTGACTTAATATAGTTTTCTAACATGACAGTGTAAAGTTTTAGAGCAAAAGCTTGATTTAATAATAGTTCCTCGGGAAGGGGCGGGTTTATCCGTATATTTCTCCATAATTTTTTTGAACGTAGGATGATTAGCAATGGATAAGGGTATATTAAATCCAATAAGCACCTTTGTGAGATCAAAGTTAAAATCTGACTTGATGTATTCATCGTTAACTTGATTTTATAGATGAATATCCATGCTCTTGATATGAGATGAGGATACTGAGTGGCGTGTAATTCCAGACGGGGGACTAAAGGCACATTTATATCTACAAATCCAACAGGACATCTGTTTCTCATGCGGTAAGTATTTTCCGAATTCCAGGGCCTCCTTTTTCAGAAATCCAGAAGACGGCGACGTTATTTTAGGGGTTTTATTCAGTTCTCTATCGACTATCAGCATCTAATATTAAATAATAAAGGCGGGAATGGATAACGTTCTTGATAGCGCATTTTATCCGATATCTGAAGAGGAGAAACATCAAAGTAAATATGTATGAAGCTATTGGAGCTTTCAATATTAAACTTCTAACTTCAGCAAAAAAATGGTGTAGTAAATTATCCTGTACCTTGGGAATTGGAAGCAATGTTACTAGAACATGAACCTGGGCAAGCAGTGCAGATTTATTAAATAAATCTCTCTCGTTCTGTTTTTGTTGACGTCATTGGAACTCTTATTTATTAATAATACATAAATTAAACAAGTAAAAATTTAGTTTAAAAGTTATCATTATCTAAGAATCTGGCTTGGCATTGAATGAAAAAACGTACAGCATTCACGCTTTTCTGTTCATTTTTTGGCCGAACGACAAACGGGAAAAAAATGCACGATGAATGGAAAAAAAATCATTTTGACGTTCATTTTCTTATTGCTTACTTTTTGACTATTTTTTTGGAAGATTACTACATCTTTTTTTCAGTAGTATAATTATAATTATTATTTTTGATAGTGGCTAAAATATATTTATAAAGTTTAATATTTCTATTAATCTTAGTTTTATGATATTGAAAAATTATACATCTGATTTTGTATTTTGAACTTGCCATTACTTTGTACATTGATTACTTTCGATGTATTGTAGAAGCACAATTTGTAGGTCATCAACCAGTCGTCTTAGCAGGATCATTGTTATTGCCCAAGTTGGACGGAGAGGCTTGCATTTGAAGAGCATTTGCAGGCATCACAAGTGGAATAAACAAAATAAACGAAGCAATAAAAATTGGCTGAAGTCATTTCGATTGGAAGACACTTATATTTATTTACTGGAATAACTTCAAAAATGGGAGATGAGCATATCTGTACTTATGAGGACTGTGTACAAAAAGGACATAACTACACAATTTGTAGTTTTGAACGAATGTACAATGTTAACCTGTACATTCTTATGTACCATTAATTATTTAATAAACTTAGAGAGACAGATATATTTTTAAGACATGGTAGCATACAGAGCTTGATGAATGGGCCTAGCAAGACGTGGAGGATTTATTATTACAATATCAAATCATTGGTCATAAATTATAATCTGCAGTAGCGAGTCTTTCAACACATAATTACAGTCCATTTTACAGCTTCTTCTTCCAGTTAGTCAGATTTTTTTAGGGAAATAAATTCTACAAACAAGAAACACTAGTTAATCTGAGGGACTCAAGGAAAATAGCAGCTAAGGGAAAAATAAATAATTCAATCAAAATAAAAGGAAGACTATGTTCCTAACACCGACCTATAATATCGTGTTATTGTTGTGACGTAGTCGTTCTTATTCTTCTCTTTTCAATAGGGGGAGGGGGACGGCCTTTTCAAACTGGCTGTGTTTCTCGAGGAACATGTAGCAGCTTCCAATTTTAAGCTAATTAGAATTGAGAACTACTAAATCCTACCTTCTTTGCCTTGTGTCCTTTAGTTAAATCAATACATGATAAGTTTACTCAACTCTCAATCATCAGAGGTGTTGTATAATATTGAACCACACTAAATAGACATGTATTAGTATCAAGGGCTGTTAAGGAGATGAAGTGAGAGCATAATTGAGTCAGTTATTGTATCAGAATGAAATTTAAGTCCTTTAAATATATATATATATTCTTTTTCACAGAGTGTGTGAAAAGATTCAAATGAATTTTAAACATTTAACACTATTTAACTCTCATGTTGCAAAAATAGAGCTCGACCTAAAAGTGGGGTTAGGTTTGGGCTCACCTTTTTTTTCTTTCACACCCATTATGGAACCCCCTGAATGAACTACAACCTTAGCATTTGCTTATTTTGCCTATGGCACGGATCGGCCTTGTTAGTAAATAAGGTTACTCTGAAAAAATGCGTCTGTTCAGCTGTTTTTTTAAAGGAGGAAGGCTGTCGAAAATCAATTGGAGGTTGCCTTGAAGTACTGCCTTTAGCCACTTTTCGAGGCTTCCCTAAAAAACTGCTAGGAAGCTGTTTAAAATAAACATTTTCAATAAATTTAACACCATTTTATAAAAATTGAGAGCACCATTTTTACCAGTATATTAGAGCCCTTTACATTTCAGGACCCCTGGGATTACCTGTTTTGTTTTTAGTAAGCTACGCCCTTGAGGCTCATTTTATGTATTGAGAAACAAAAAAGGGATTCATATATCAATGAGTATTTTGTAGATTGGACTTTCTATACTAGGAAGTTATTAAACAATGAACAATTCTGAGTTTTGAACAATTATCAACAAGCCTGAACATAACTATATAATTATTCATCATTATGCATAAGGAGCATAAGAGATATGGTACAATGAATCACATCATAAACATCTTAGTGAACAAACAGATCGCAATCAGTGAACAGCTCAATGACTCGGGCGGATCCACAGTACTTCCACAACACATCTAGTTGTACAATTTCTACGTGTTAAAGCTGAAGTAGGGCTTCTTGAGGCTCTTATGAAGTACTGGTTCTGTAAGTCCTTGGGTCTCCTCTTGTAACTCAAGCAGGCAGGACCTCTTTATATGAACGACAGTTGGCTTGCGAGGATCACGAGGATGTGCTTCTTGTATACAAAACTAAGTAACTTGCATCTCTGCACGTCCTGTTCGTCTACAGCCAGGAGGGGTCGAGAGGCTTGTCTAGCCACACATAAAGTTTGGATTATAAAACCTCTCAACTCCTATATCTGTGGCTTGAATAAGAGGTCCTAACAAGAGTGCTCACCTTAATGTGGGCTCCCTGAGACATCACCACCAATCTTGCTCTCTTCTTTTTTCACCTATTTCAGACAATCTATATAGTTTTAAAATTGATTCAGAACTAGTTAATTTTCTAAAAAATGTATATTTTTATTCCATTGTTAGGTCTTGAAATGTAATTGCATCGTTTAAATTGGACTCTTGTTAGGAAAATGTATAGATTTTTGTGTCGTATGATATGTATTTTTATTTAACTTTTTCTACTCGAATGCAGTTTTTATTCACTAATAAAATAATTTATTTTCAAATGCTTGTTTTATAGTCTGTATAATCCAGTTATAAAATCGTCTAAATGTAACTCACGTTATGATCTAAAAAAAATAGGTCAAAAATACTAGACAAATTCATCAGAGATATGGATTTAACTCCACCTAGTCGGAGTTACTAAATTATCAATATCAGGAGACACGGAGCTTAAAATTGTTGCTGCAAGAGTCTTAATGAATAAGATGTATACTGTTGAATGATGAAGAAACATGTCACGATAGAACTCTTTGAATATGCTATATTTTGCCCTGGCCAATAGGCTGTATAGTTGTATATGTACTTTTAATATGCCCAAATATACCCCCCAGCCCTCAGGTTGTACAGGTGAAGTGCTGGTTTTTAAAATATTTTAAACTCCACCACCCCTGTGTTTCTAAGCACCAAGGAACCCTTCTAATATGCTAATATACACGCCGGCCAACGGGTTGTCCAAGGCCATATCCGTTAAATATTTTTATGTTTCAAGTTTTGATAGAAACAAAAGAAAACTCAGTATCCTCTTAGGTAGTCCTACATAAAAAAATAATGATAAATGAATGGCCCCCAAAATGGCCGACATTAACAATGTTGTTCTCCTCCAAAACATTCTTAAAATTGTCTGGATTACCAAGTTGTTATCTGGTTTTTTAAGTTCTTTTTAACATGTCCAAAGTATACACGATTTTCATCACTATGTATATGCTCTATGTTACTAACTCCAGAAAAATTTATGAATAATTTTTCCTCATCAGGTAAACCATTCTTGAGAATTGAAGGAAAATATATAAAGACATCATCCTTCGTTCTTGGATAATTATTATCTAGAGTCTTGGCAAGGCTAGAATGTTGTTTCTCACTTTATAAAAAAAAAAACAATGTAAGCTAGGGTTTAAATTTTGAAATTATTTATTTTTCTAGGGCCTTATTGGAACCTCTCTACATTATGCATACGTATGCATTGCTTGATTCAATCAATGGTCCATCGTGCACTTTTATTCTATGTATGGATGTTGTTGTTGTTTTTTGTATATGAGGGATAAGTTAAATCCTGTGAAATGAAATGGACTGACATACAAATCATCAAACTTACTTTGCGATAAACTTTGATATTACTTGTTTAGGTTAGTACATGTACTTGGTTGAAGCTACATACACATGAATTAGTATATTGTGTATAGCTATATATGCCATGCCCCATTGGTATATAAAAAAATCATGTATGTAAATATAAATCTGATATCCTTACAAAATGTCTAAATTAATATCCATTTTTATATAATTAGTATAAGTATTAAAGAATAACTAGTTAAAAAAATTATAATTATAATTTGTAGAGAAGGAAAAAAAAATGAAAAAAATGAATAAAAATTGAATTTTCAAATTTCTTCAGTTGTTAAGAGGAAGTCAACCTCTTTGAATCGCTTTCCTCTGAATGAACAGTGTGTTTCTGAATACATTTTCTCCAAAGTTCTCTCTTTGGAGATTTTTCTTAATAGACTCAAGTTCTATTCAAATAATTTTTTTAATCCTCAAATCCTCTTTGTGAGTGAAGGAAGTGAGCTCCACATTTAATTTTTGGTTAATTTATTTAATTTTATGAAGTTTTTTTATTCCTCGGCCCTTCCGTTCGGGGATTTTTATCTGGAGAGAGTGACACCTTTTTAATAGCGACTCAACAACCAAGTTATAAAAGGTACGCCGTTGTGTTTGGGTTTCATAACTCAATATATTCCTGTTGTATGAGAAATCTATTAATGTTCATGTTCCTCATTCGAAGGCTATAAATCACAAGACAATGAATCATTGACAGAAGAAGGTTTATTTTTTTGTTTCATATCAAATTTAATAAGAGAAGAAGAAATCTTAATGGTTTCAAATAAAACTTTTCAACTTTAATGGCAAATTCAAAATTTTACATCACTCATATCCAAAAATATGAATGTAAGTCTCAAACTTTATAATGTGCATACATAGTACATTTATAAATTACTTTAAGTGTTGATAGGGTCTGCAGTAAATTTTGTTTCTAAAGAAGTATTTAGTGATACTTTTATTGACATGAATACAAGATCCCAACTATAAACATACAAGTTAGTAATTCGTACCTTTTATGATTAATTCTTCTCGACTTCGACTGATAGTTTCAAATAAAAATCTGCCTTGACTCCAATTATATTGTAAAATAGATATATATTTAAATGTAATGGGGAATATATTTAGTTGAAGAAATTGTGGGTATGTCATAAAATATAGCGAAAACAGAATTATGTATTTAAAAAAAATCACTATACAATCTCCAACTGTTTGGTTCTTCAATTATTATTTTTATCAATGTCAATATATTATGAATTATTCTTCACTACATTCATGGTTTATCACTTTAGAATTTTTTTTTTACACAACACCATTACATTAGCAAAATAATAAGATGTATTTTTTAAATCTTTAAGACGTTCAGTATTATAAGAGAATAGAAGAAATTTGTGTTGAGACGCCTCCTTTCCTTCTTGAAAGTCCCAGATATGAAGTTTTGTTCGGTAAAATCAGTACTGAAATATAATTTTAAGTATAACATTTTCCAATATATCAATTAAATGTTGAGAGTTCAAAGTTTTGTCTACAATAGTGGTGCTTAATAACCAGAAAAGGGGGCAAAGGTACATTTTAACCCTTTTACCTAAATATATAAACTACTCTTATGGCGAAACAAAAAGTTTTTAATGAACTTTAGGAAAAATGGATTAATTGAGAGCAAGAAAGCCCAAAAAGCAGTAAAGTCAATGATAATCTCCTTTTAATAGGTATATTGTACATTTATGGACCGTTTTATATACAGAATATTATCCAAAGAATAATTCGATAGAAGAAAAAAAATCATTTTAAAGGGAAGCCTGAATCCCTGTACTTTTACAACTTAAAGAAACTTTTTTTTAAATGGACGAATAATAATAGAGACATTTGTATTTCAGAAATATTTATTATAAACAAACAAAAAAAAATTATATTTAATTAAAATTGAAAATGGATGCTTTTTTTCAGAGGCTCGTGGTTTCAAGAAGAATATATTTAAAAAGTTTAAAAATACATCATTAGATAATTGAAAGTCATAGCTTTAATTTAAAAACGCTCTTCATCATTGTTAATTTGAAAAAAGGATGTGAAAATAGGCTCTATGCCATTTGGAGGAGCACAAGCTCGAATCATGCAACATGTTGTGCTAAAATATTATTTTGATAATAAATTCCACTTGGTGAACTTATTTGAACTTTGTACAACTATAAGGCTATAATATTTGTCGTAGTTGTAATTTTATATCAAGATCACGTAGAACTTTAAGCAGCACTTCTTTTTGATATTATATTTAAAATGTTGACAAAATGTTTTTGAGGAAAAAATGATGGATTGAATTAATGTATATGTCATTTTAGAGATTGAAATCCAGTTGAATCCTTGATTCTCCTAGTAGATAAATCTGTTCTATGACAGATTAAGATCATGATCTCTACTAGTAGAATTATTGATTCTCATAGTAGAGATTTCAATCCTATTCTCTCTTAAGACAAATTACAATTTTACTGAGGAATATAGTAGCATTAAATATTTGATGAGGTTGCGTGTTGTCGAAAATATGAGGTCCAGTCATACCTCTAATTTACCTATTATATAATTATAGTGATTAGTGAATCGTTTATGTTTAGAATTTTAACAGATTTAAGGTCAATATAAATAAAATCTTTTTTCATATTTCATCTTTAAGATAGTGTGATCTTGCTACTAAAAGTTAATATTTAAATCATATTTGCCTCTTTGAGTTCGTGTACCAGTGCATTTCTTCTGTGTCGTTCGCGAACAATTTGTTCTTTTGAACAACTCTTTTTAGAGAACGTACTGAACCGACTCAGTTACATGAATGATTCGTTCGTTTATATCGTAAGTTTCCTATACTTAGAGAATATATCACTCAACCTCAATCAAATATTTATGTCCACTTTGACTTTTTTGTCATAAAATATGAATATATTCAAGTGAAGAAGTATATATTTGTGTATCTTATGGCAGTTCATTAGTTTACTACTTTGAGTGCACACTAATTTACACACACGAACAACTGCAAAGTCACCAACCCACCAACTGAACGTTCTAACAAATTAACTGAATCTTTAACAAAACTGAATCATCAAAAGAATCCTTTACATATTATTCGTATTTCGTACATTCAGGTAGCAGTTCAATTGAGTCGTCTACTCTAACTATTGAACGAAATAATTATTCCACAGCCGCTTCCTGGAACATCACAAATCCCATCTAATATCCATAAATACATCCCAGCTGACCGGTTGTGCAGGTTTTCTTAACTAAAAATAATTTATTAACTCAAATGAACACTTACATTAATATTGGATTAACTTAGGTTTGATGGCGTTCTGCTATTTTGGCGTTCTGTTCATCATATTGAAAATGATTTTTTTTTAAACGAGTTCTAGAGTGTAAAAATCGTAAAACGCTGTTATTTTTTTATAATAATGACGTCAGAAATGGTCAATTACGAGATTGTCGTACCGTCAATCTAATTATAATTATTAATTAGATAAGAGTGCAGTACTAAGTGCTCATCAATGATTCTAGAAGTGCAGTTCGTGATTCAAAATTTAAATATATTGTTACAGTTGCTAGAACAAAACTTGATTATTCTACATTAAATTCAAGAGAATAAAAAAAAAGAAGGTATAAAAGGATTGCTTGGTTCCTTAATTGATTAATTCGTAAAAGACAGAGAACAAGTATAAGTAGATTTTGGGTTAGACCTAGTGTTACGAGTTTGTTAGTATTAAGTAAATGTATTTAAATTAAACTAATTTCCTAAATATAAAGTTTCTTTATTAATTGATCATTAAAATATAAATTATAAAGCTATTGACTATTACCATTAGTACCAGACATCTTGTTTTCTATCACAGTCCTCAATAGATCAATACTCTTTGTGACACTTGTAGTGAGCCTCTCTATATTTGTATTGATCCTCAGCATAGCTTCTGACTATCTTTTTTACCTGTGCGCATGATGTCAAGCATTTCACGCTGTATATTCAGATCTTCCTGGACCAAAGCATCAAAAGGAGCCTTTGTCTTTAACTTTTCAGTCCTATGAGAGATTAGTTTTTCCTTAATAACAGAATGAAGTGATTAGAATATAAAATATCATCAATAATAATATCATCATTAACAATTGAACTCACAAGAAGTAAACTTCTTCGATTGTTAACTGTATCTGTATATGAAAACAATAGTTTGCCACTCTAATGTAATGAACAATCGTCCCAGGGTTTTTACTCGTCAACATTTTCTTCTTCTGAGTATGATATTTTAATAATACTGAAAATAGAGGCATCAACATTCTTCACCGGCTTGGATTAAGCAGATTTCGTACCCGTGTGGACGCGAATTTATTTGAATCCGAATAAAAAAATACAGTATCGTTTTGAAAACGTTGCCGTTTGGACAGCACCTTAATAGGGTGTGAGACCTTTGAGCTTATAAACTATACCGCTAGGTGTCACTAGTGAGAAAAAGCTTTAATAGTTAATCTGATCAAAGTAAACCAATTGTGAATCATTGTTTAAAATAAAATTTTCAATACATCTTCTGGATATGCCATTCTGTTGTATTGTTCCTGGTTGCTCAAGGAGAGGGGGGTTCAAATTTCCTTCAGACAGGAGCTTTTCTTTGAAATGGCGGATTTGCCGCGAAAATAATTGACCCTTATAGTATGGATAGACATTGGAAACCATCACCTACGTCCGTCATATGCAGGATCCAATTCCAGCCGGAGGATTTCCACGAACCAAAGTAAAGCTATGAAGTCTTTGGAGGGGAGATCAAAGCTGAAATTGAGACCTGATGCAGTTCCCTCCCTTTTTTCGTGGTCAAAAATCAAGCACGGAGACTTAGCTTGTCGTGATAGAGCCGAAAAACGAAGCAAAACCAATGTTTGTAATGATCAACAAAAAGAAAGTCAATCCAAAGTAATATTCATAACTTTATATTGCTCCCATTTATAACTATATTTTTTATTAAGCACATGTCCATGATATGGCTGATCTTTACATTGACGTAGAGACTGTGGATGTTATCGCCGAAATGAGGATCAACAAGATCAAGAAGGTTCTGACAATATTCGAGGCAATTAATGTCGAAGGGATACTACTTCCACAACATCAAAGAACGTTCAAACTTTAACTACCGGAGAAAATCTCGTTCGACCTATTTTTCTATTGAAAATTTTGTTGATGACTCATCAGGTGTGTTAAACAATTAAAATAGTTATTTTTTCAGTTATTTCTTACTACACAGGGATGCATGACATAAATCAATTTAAACTACTTTTTCTCATGTCTGGGCTTGTTATCATTTTAATTATAAAAATC
Source organism: Lepeophtheirus salmonis (assembly GCF_016086655.4). Taxonomy (NCBI): domain Eukaryota; kingdom Metazoa; phylum Arthropoda; class Copepoda; order Siphonostomatoida; family Caligidae; genus Lepeophtheirus; species Lepeophtheirus salmonis. The sequence continues at coordinate 10,766,588 of NC_052134.2, forward strand.
ACGATTTAACGTGAAAGAATGAGCTTTTCTTGAACCTTATGAAGCTTCGTCAAAACAAAGACGATTTGGAGCACTTTATTTGGTTCCAAATACATCGAACTTCTGTTGGGAAAGCTTTCAAGACGTGGCTCAATTTCTTATATTTTCAATTTAAACTCTTATATAGGTTCATTTTTCATCACTATAGGTTAAACATAAATTGAAATGAAAGGGGTATTAATTACTACAAGCAAATCTTGAACTTACGTCGACGACTTTTTTGCTGATATAAGTACATATAGAGTAACACACAAAAATAAACATGTTGATATTATGTATTTAAGGAAATTTATATAGAATTATAAATAAATAAATATTCAAAAATACGAAATTAAATATTCGTTGATATGTATTGAACAAAATATTCATTATAAAATTTATAAGAGGAGGAAGAATTTTTTTAGAAAAGAAGTCATTGTCAAAAAATTCTTCCTCAATAAATAAATCTTTAAATGTGTAGACTTAAACACGTTAATGGTTCCATTAGAGACAAAGTCTTCCAAAGCTATGAGGTGGATTCTATGTACTTGCACGTAGCGTGAGGCCCAATTTCAGCTGCACATTCACAGTTGTTCTTTAAAGCCTCTCCTGATGTTACCACAACAATCTTTATGTTATAAAAAAACACTCTTCATTTCGGCTCCTACGATTCCCGTAAAAAGCATCTTCTCATCCTCAGGTTTGAAGAAGCTCATAGTCATTACTGAGCTACATAACTTCATTCCTTGCACATTGACGCAAGATCATGGTTCTGAGTACTACTCCCCACCTGGAGGTAGACAACATCGTGCCAAATATGAGCATTTGTCATGGGGGCATGTCCAATCAACGATAGTCTTGAATTCTGATTAATCTTGCCAGAGTGGCATCGGATTCCCTTCAGGAATCTGAAAGGATGAGTCGAAAAAATCATCATTCCGATCATATGATTAAAGACGCTCAATCAACTAGATTTTACTTGTATGTACCTCTTCTAGAAAGTTCTCACTTCAACTCCGTCAATGTCAAGTCAGAATAATTTGATTTCAAAACCCTATTTTAAGAGATATTTATCCTCAGAGCTTATCATAAGAAGTAATGAGAAAAAATATAAGGGATTTACAAACAATGTCATCTGGTGGATTTATGTTGAACCTCTTTGTTTACTCTCACACCCTGTTAAATGTAGAAAAACAAGAACACTTTCATGTATGTTTGGGACTCCAATGCTTCTTTTGTCTAAAATGTATATGGGAACCATACTGTAAATTCGGTGTGTTTTTTAGCTTGCCTGTTAATTTGTAATTGGTAGTATAAAGAACGAATTTAATTTTCCTTAACAGTTGTCATTATTATTTAATTCCTGAGTTGTAAACATCCTTTTCTAAATATATTCAAAACCTGATCGAACCTGATCGACTGAAGACGGAGCGTAACCCTGAGGATTTGTTGCAGATTTATAATTGTAAGTCCTTGTTGGACTTAGAGTAGAATTGAGGATTAAAATCGGATTAATTCTAGCAAATGTCCTTTTTTATATCCTTCTTTCCTTCCTCTCTTGTCAAAGCTGATTGTAGCTGATCTAATGAAACGTCATGAACATTATTCTTTTTCTCCTTAAAAACATTCTTCAAATTGTTGGGGTTACCATGTTGATTTTCGGTTTCTCTTTTTTAACATGCCCATTCATGGAATTCTAGATACATGGAAGTGCAGCAACGTCATGTTTTTCCTTTTTTTTTCCAATTGAGTCATAATAGATTCTTCTTCTCTTATAAGTAAGGGTGATAATTTTGGTAAGAATAGAAAAGCGTGCGAGGAGAAGAGAAGAAATACTTATGGCATCATTGATTAAATAATATACATCTTCTTCTATCAATCAAGAACGTTATTATTCCCGCCTTTATTATTCAATATTAATATAATATTAGATGGTGATAGTACTGAATAAAATCCCTCAAATAACGTCGCCTTCCGTCTGGATTGATGAAAATGGAAGGCCAGGAATTTGGAAAATACTTAACGGATGAGAAACAGATGGTTTGTCGGATTTGTCCATATAAATGTGCCTTTAGTCCCCTGTCTAGAATTACGCGCCACTCAATATCCTCATCTCATAACAAGATTCATCTATAAAATCAAGTTAATGATGAATACATCAAGTCTTTAACTCTGATCTCACAAAGATGCTTATTACATCTAATATACCCTTATCCATTGCTAATCATCTACGTTCAAAAAAGTTTATGGAGAAAATACACGGGTAAACCTATCCCTTCCCAAGGAACCATCATTAAATTAATGGAGGATGTTGGAAATGATGTCATTTATAGAAATTCATATAAAAATATTTTGAGTCATCCACACCAAATGACGATCAAGTTATCAGTAAAAAGTACAAAGTATTTACTAATTTCGAAATGACACTCTGAATTTTGTACTATCTAACAGTAAGTATTCAATTTTTTTTTTTAATCTAACCCTAAAATATGATTCTATTTTAGCCAAAATTATCAAGAATTATCATACACAACTCATTCAATGGCAAAAAAAAGTGCTTAAATGGTCACAACAACGGGAGTAGTAGCTTTGGATGGTTCGCAACTAGTTTGTCTGAGACTAGTTTCTTCACTTAAAGACTTGGGTATGATAATTAGGTTTTCCAATATTACATAGTCAATAAATATTACTTTTTTATCACTTAAGGCTTAGCTATGGTTGATAGGCTCCAAGAAATGGTGTTCAGAAAACTCATAAAAGGCAAAAACAACTGTTTAAATGGTCACAACAACGGGGGTAGTTACATTGGGTGTAGCATTATAATTAGCAATTGTGTATATCCTTCATGATAATAGTATGTTGTTATATAAGCATAAATAACGGGGAAAATATCTTTTTGATGCTCTTAATAAGGAGTAATATCGCCGGACATTACTACATAATTAGCTTTTGCTCTAAATCTTTAAGATGGATTTATTTCTAACATTTTTTTATTAGTATATTTATTGTCTAATTTTATGATTTTGACATTTACTTTATTATTAATAATTAGTTAGATCTCATTGGTAGAGATATATCTATCCTGTGCACAATTGTATTTAGCAACTTCCACATGAAGAAGAGGGGTCTTTTTGATTAAACTCCACGTCTCGCTTGTGTTTTGCAACCTGCAACCTAAAGTTATGTCATATTTAACTGGATTCCGGTGTCAGAACAACAAGAAAATATTAATTGGATCAATCTGTTATTTCAAAATTATATATATATTATTCATTGTTATTAGTTATATGATTCCAATTGTTTAATTTTGTATATTTAACATAAATGTATGATGGTATATTTTTTATTATGTAGATTATATTTAATTAAAGGCTTCTTTTTTAAACTTGGAACTTCAAATATATTTCGAAATACTCTACTTTGTCGTTTCATTAGCTATTATTCTGAGAATAAGGTTCATAATGAATTATAATTTCATGGAGTGTGACGTTATAAAATCTACTGTAACGGATAGAAAACGTCTAAGTCAATTATACATATTATATCTTCATTAAACATTTTGCTAATAAATACATTCGTTATACGCTCAAAAATCATAATAAAGCAGGCAGATGATAATCACATCAGTATTTTAAACAATGATACCATATGTCTTTTTTCCCCTTCTCCTTGCACGCGTTTTTCTCTACAATATTATCAACTATACTTATAAGCTTTATACGTGTATAAATTATGATGCTTAGTCATTGTGCCGATTTCGTTGTTATAATTCTGGCGAATCTTGAATCTTAAACGCCTTTTATAATTCATGGGCAAAGCAACATAACACTGCATGTATAAAAAGAAATCTTTAAATACAAAATAGCTTAACAGCCACTTGAAGATGTAGACATTTCCCTACCTATGCATTTAAGTAAAGGCTTAATTCCTGCTACTATTTATTTTTAGATCTGAGTATGCCGAATAGATGCTGTGTACCACTATGTAAGTCTAGCAGGAAAAATGAAGATCATTTTGAGAAGATTACACTCCATTCATTTCCTAAAGAAGAATCTGTAAAAAGGAGCCTGGATGCGAGCCATTCCAAGAGAATCATAGGTTCCTTCAACAAATTCTCGAGTGTGTTCTCTTCACTTTAATCCTCAAGATTTCATTAAAAACAGACAAGATATCAAGAGAAAATACAGAAAACATTCTGATGATAGGACTCTTAATAAGGTGTATCTGTCACCTGAATCTATTCCTTCTACATTCCCTAATCTTCCATCTTATATTTGTAAAAAAATAAACAAACCTAGATCATCAAAAAAAACTTATCTTTATGTCGAAGAAGCTTACAAAACTCTCGACTATCAATGAACGAGAAGAACTTTTTTGAGAATGATAAAATAGCTACGTTTCAAGATTTGAAGAATAAGATTCCATTGCAAAAAATACCTACCGATACTTTCATCAAAGAATATGAAGAACGTATTTCAATATATTCAATTATTGATAAAAATAGACCAATTAGTGTCAAATGTACTGTGTCAGTGAGCTCAAATCTTTCCTTTGAGTTGTATCATGAAGGTATATTGATAAATCGGGACTTTTTTCAGTCATATTACTTCATTGCCAATGATAATTTCGCTATCTTCGCTTCTAAATATTGTGAGTCATTTGAGAAGTTTGGACATTTTACCTTTTGAAGATAGAAAAGCTGTCATATTGGTAAAAATTTCTAAATTGATAGAAGAATCTGAAACAATGTTTGCCGATTCGAACAAAAAAAAAGTTAGTGTTCAATTCTGAACAGTTTACAAAATTTCCCGACTTTTTGGTCACATCAATAATTTGGCATAACTCTAGTCCGTCTTTGTACAACCAAATGCTTACGTCTGAGAATATCATTTTACCTTTATGAGGATATTTGTCAAGTTTGTCCAAAGGCTTTAGTATGGACAAAAGCTACTCTGAATCCACTATCAAGTATTTAAAATGCAGATCTGAAAAATTGTCTTTGCAAGAAAGAAAGATAATCCTCATGATTGATGAAGTATATACAGCTCAAAGAATTTTTCTGGTTGCAAATTTTCTGGTGGATAAATATTTGGACTAGATGAAAACGAAATTACAAAAACTCTTTTGGTTTTCATGGTGAAGTATAGAGATACAGTAGCTTTATTTCCCACAAAAAACGTCACATCAGAAAGTATAGATGGTATAATTATACCAATAATTTATGGTTTAGAAGACATTGGTTATAACATAATTGGAATATCAGCAGATAATGCGGCTCCAAAAATGAAATTGTATCTTTCTAAGTTGAATAACAACATTTGGATGGAATCAATTCGAAACCCAGCATCTCAAGAAAATCCAATATTCCGTATTTTTGATCTTAATCATAATTTTAAAAATATAATATAAAAAAACTGCTTTCAATGAAGAAAAAAAATTAATATGTCCAAAATTTATGGATCTCGAAAAAAGATTTCCAAATTTCTATCATCTCATCAAATACATAATGAAAGAAACAAAGCCAGGCAAGTTTGCTCACAAACTTCATGATAAAGCTATGTTCCCATCTTCAATTGAAAAAAAAATATTCTACTTGCTGATTTTATATTTCATGAAGGTACAATTGGAGCATTTAATTATTACTCGTAAAATAATCCTGAATGGTTCGACGCCAAAAAGTTCTTAACTTTAATTAGAAAATGCTTGAATATTGTGAATTGCAGGACAACAAGTGCTGGCACACGTAAATGAGATTCTTCTAAGGAACCACTAACTTTAAACCATGACAATTACAAGTGTTTGAAGAATTTTGGCGTGGTTAACACAGTGGAAAATTGAAAGCAACAATCACAAGATGGGGTTAACATCGGAAACATTTGCAGCTGTCAACTAAGTCACTTATTGGAATAACTTTATATTTAATTCAAGAAAGTAGTTTGAAATATGTTCCAACAAGAAACTCAGTGGCGCTCAGAAACGTAAAGTGCAGCGGGAGAAAGAAAAAAGGGACAAGCAATTATCAATGAATATTCCAAAGCTAACAGGGTATTTTAAGTCTGGTGGTTGTCAGGGTCAAGATGTAAAGGGGGATGACGCTGAACACAACCAACACGCCTCGTTCCTGCCTTTGCTTGCAAATAAGGAGTGTGATACCGAGGGGTCGAGAACAGAAACGGGAGACAGAGCGAGTTATGCTTCTGTTGTCCATGATTTGCTAGCCTCCACTAATCCCTCCGTGAGTGTTTCACATGTCGCTGTAGAGAGTACACAAGACGGTAGCAATCCTTCTAACGTTATCTGGAGCTCAAATCCTGCGGACTGGGAGGCAATTGATGAAGATATGAGGAAATACTAGATTAAAATGGGACCTGAAACATGTCAGAATAAAGGTGCAGATGTGGTTGCATCTGAAAGACAACACAAACACCAAAAAATATACTTTTCTAAGCCTTTGCTTACAAGAAAACTAGCAAATAGCAGAAGTGTGTAAAGATTATGGTTGCAGAATTTCCCCCTCAAAAGGATCTGTATTTTGTATTGCATGCAAATTATTCAGTAACAGTGATTTTCAGTCAGCTTCCACGACCGCCTATAGTGACTGGAAGAACGCAACCGCGCACCTCGCTGAATATGAAGGATCAAAGAGCCGCAAAAAGGCCATGGTAGCCTATGTTACACGCTGTGCTGATGCTGGATGCATTGATATTGAAGTAAATAAATAATTTGACAGTGAATGGGAATACTAGACGGAAGTTTTAGGGAAGGTGATTGCGGTGGTTAAGTTTTTGGTGGAGCTAGGTTTACCGTTCAAAGGACACTAGGAATTTTTGGACAAGCAGATAACAGGAATTCCATGGGAGTTTTAGAAATCATCGCTGTCCCATTTCTGAAAGCCCATATTGAAAAATATGGCAATGCTGGTAGTGCTTCAACAATATGTTTGGAGTTTATTCAGCTGATGGGGGAGCAGGTCCTTGCAGTTATCATCAGACAAATAAAAGTGGCAAAGTACATTTCAATAAGTGTCGATTCCACGCCAGATGTGGCCCACATAGGTCAATTGACATTCATCATTAGATATGCGTCACCCGATAACAGGATTGAGGAGCGTTTTGTTCAGTTTCTGCCTATTCAAAGTCACTCAGGAGAGTCACTCTGCCGGTCTGCTCTTGATGTTTTGCATGACATGGGTATTGATATACAGAGGTCAATATGTCCAGTACTTTCAGTGGCCTTCAGTCACGCATTAAACAGATTAACCCTTTGGTTGAATGGGTAAAGTACGCTGCACACACACTTAATTTAGTTGGGGTTAAGAGTGTTAACTACTGCCTTGAGACGGAGGAATTTTTTAACTTTGTACAGACACTTTTTAACTTTTCCTCCAAATCCACATCCTGTGGGCAACTTATTACAGCGGGTTTACGACCCAATGAAAACTACGGAAAAGAAACTTTAAAAAGTATGTCTGACACAAAATGGTCGGGACACGCTCAAGTGACAGAGGCTTTGCACCAGAACTATGCGAGGATCCAAAAAGTCTTTAGTGATGCTACGTGATGACTCCAGCCAAAATCTTATAACTCCAAATGAAGCAAGGGCACTCTACACTAAAATGGAAAAAATAGAGAATACATTCCTGTGCCACATAATACTGTAACGTTTCTATAAGACCAGTATGGTACTACAAACTGTCGAACTGGATTTATGGCATTCTGTCAATTTGATCACCTCATTGAGGGATTATGTGGCCAACCTATGTAATAATTTTGACAACTTTGAGACTGAAGCAAGCAAAAAACATGTCTCCGACCGTGTCCAAGAAATATACAGCGGACACCCAAAGATACAGAAGAAGAAAAAAACAAGCAGATGAGGCAACTGAATCGGACTGTGAGCAGTCGGGTAGTAACAGGTTCAGAGCGACAGTGTTCATTGTTGGCATAGATCGTCCCCTTGCTGAAATGGATTGGAGGTATCACTCCTACACAAATGTTCAGCACACGCTTGGATTTCTGAACAACATACTAGCTAAATCCACACAAGACCTCTGTTCAGGAGCAGCTGATCTCCAAAGGAAATATTCAGGTGATCCAGAAGAAGATTTTATGGATGAAATTGGACAGTTCAGAGAATTTATTAAGGGGCAGGATGACACCTCAGCCAGTCACAGCTGAGTCATATAAGAGGACGGAGACTAAAGTCAATGTTTCCGAATTTTGATATAGCACTGAGACTCCTTTTGACTTTACCTGTTACCAATGCCACTGGGGAGCGTTCATTTTCAAAACTTAGACTTGTGAAGAATAAACTGAGATCCACAATGGGCCAAAGCAGACTCAATCACCTGTCTTTGATGAGCATTGAGAGTGATATTCTTAGAAAACTGGATTTTACGAGCATTATCAAAGACTTCTCATCCAGGAAAACAAGAAAGAGATCCCTGGTAAAATAAGTTGTGTGTATATACTGGGCTGCAGTTCTGTTACATTGCTGCCACACACACACACACACAGGTTTTCTGCTGCTGTATTATGTGTTTCTTGAAATTGTATCACTCTGCCCCACTGCTTGATCTGTGCAAGGTGGTCTGTGCTGCTGCTCCCGCAGATGTGTCTTGGGTTAGAAAATCTAATGTTTATTAAGCTTGCTGATGTACTTTAAATAGCTTTCTGTAGTATTTTTGTTACAAATAAAGGCTGTTATAGTAAATGGGTGTTAAATAACTTTTTCCTGGAAGAACATGATGCATAACGGGGGGCCCAGAGAAAAAAAAGCCTAGGGGCGCATGACTACCTTAATCCTCCCCTGCAGGCTATACACTCCATCAGATCTTACTTTTACCGTGGAACAACAAGCTTGGAGAATTCATAATATGATATCAAATAATAATGAAGTAAATTACATTCTTATAGAAAATAATAAACCTCGATTTCTCTTTAGTGAAAGATGTTACATTTTAGTTAAAGATTCTAGTTTTTCTAGCTTACTAAGAAGTAAATGTTTCAATGGATATTTGTCTCAAGATGTTTTCTAATCTTTTTAGAGTAAAGTGTTCAATATTTTTGCCAAAAATTATACTAAAGAAATTAATAACTGTATTCATATTACGAAGCGCCCAACAAATTCCTAAGAATCAATCAACTGAGCCCAACTAAAATCAGCTTGTATTCGTTCATACCAATTTGGATTAAATACAGTTTGATTCAAATGAATACCGTAATGTAGTAATTAATGATCCACCATATTTTTAAATGTGCATTTTATATATATTAAATAAATTTATATATAATACTTTACAACTTCATCTTTAAGAATTGGCTATATTGATTCAATACGGTTTTTTAAATATCAGTTTGATTCATTCATTTTTCTGGATATTAAGAGTTGAATAAAAAATTAAGTGGAATCAATAAATGATTCTGAATTGTGCCCCCAAGCTTTATATTTTATAAAATTATTTATATTGAGCGAATATAGCTTCTTTTAATAGAAGTATAGGTTAAAAATATCATAATTTACTGTATTATAAAATAGAAGGTTGTTTCTGACAGCCTATCCTTGTATGTATATAATGCACCTACACAAATAATTATTTGATTCGATTTGGAGGTCCGTACAGGGTTTGTGATTATTTATGTATCCGAAATAGTTCTTTGCAACAATTTGTTTTTCCTCAAAATGGAAATTGAGGATTATATTTTTCGGTACAACTTGCAGAAGGAACTTTAATGAAAGTTTAAAATTCAGCATTATAACTTTAAAATTAAAACATATCAATCTCTTAACTGATAGTAAATTCAATTTGACAAATTTCATTTTCAGGTGGCTAGATAGGTCATAGAATCGGTTTTGAAGACTGAAACTTTTCAAACATCTTTTTTTTCATCTAAACATAACGGATCATCCAAAGTATGAGATACCCTAGTACACACGTTAAGATCATTATAGTTTATATAAATCTTTACTTTAAGTATATTTTTATCATTTATATTTACAAAAACAAGAATTAATATTATTTATTTCGATTTGCTGTTTAAGAAGGATGTTCCTTATAATTTCATAGATAACGATGTCCAATGTTCAATTCTAAGTATTTACTTTCTGAGTTTCAATTTGACTGTGAAGTTAAAATTATAGTTATTATTATATTAATAATTGATATTTCAACCTTAAACCTCAAACTGCGAAGATCTCCTTATCCTATTCAATCTTCAAAGCTCGACAACTCAACAAATCAATCGGGTTTTGTATTTATCAACAACTAAAAAACATGTTTTATTTCGGGAGGGTCTTGAAACCCTGTTTTTACTTCCATTCGTTAGGATCCAAAATCCTCCCAGATTTGAAGATGGTTAATTGTTACAAAGAACCGATTTGCTTCATGAAACATAGTGAACGAAGCACAAGTGAAGGGTAAAAGTGAGCACAGACAAATCTATGACTGTGATAAGTCATTGAAATATTTAGATTTATTTAATATTATATACCATATTCAGAAATATATACAGACTCTCATGTACGAGGTCCCTATCTCGATCTAGTTCTATAACTCTAGTACAATGTTCTCCATGGCCTCTTGATGAAGAAATGAACTGCATATTAATGTCAATGATTCTTCATAACGGACCATAGTAGTAGTATTCCGTGATTCCTTCAAAATACTTTGAAACCTACGTATTGAAGTTGGAAAAGTTGTGATTGGATGTGAAGGAGATGATTGATAAATTCTAAAAATATATATTATGAGTTCCAGCATGATCTTATGAATGATGATGACTATTTTAACTTGAAGGATTCAATCCAGATTTGAGCTTGAAGCAGAGAAGAGTAAGTGATGCTGGAGAAGAGGTTAGGGCCCGAGCAATTTGTTTATAGTTATTGTTTACGTAGATTTGAATTGTGAAAAGAGGAAGGGAAGAGAAAAGGGGATGATGAAATTGACGATTGTCGTGGATAGTAAGGAGTAGGAACGAGTACTAATAGACGATGAAGAAAAGGAAGAGCAATGACGGGATTTATTTGTATTTCCGAAAGTATAAACAATATCAACGGATTGGGATTCCATTTTCACTTACTATTAAAAATGTATCATGACGTCATTTCAATTTCCATAAGCATCATAAATCATTCGTATCCGTCTCACATTCATCACTCATCTCCAGTGCTTACAGCCCACTGGCAAGCCCTTCCTCTTAAGCCCTACACAAAAACTACTAACTAGTATTAAAACATTAACCGTATTATGTCACTAAATAACCTTCTTCAAAGTGGGAATGAAATGTACGGGAATGAATTTAATGTGAAGTGAAATTACTAAGAACCAAGAGACAGGGGATGAACTTGATGGGGATGAATTTGATGGGAATGAAATTACCAGTAACGGTAGGATATAGGTAAGGTTGATAGTTTTGGTAAGAATACAAAAGTGTGCGAGGAGAAGGGGAAAAAATACTAATGGCATCATTGATTAAATAATATACATCTTCCTCTATCAAGAACGTGATCCATTCCCGCCTTTATTATTCAATATTAATATAATATTAGATGCTGATAGTTGATAGAGAACTGAATAAAATGCCTAAAATAACGTCGCCTTCTGTCTGGATTTCTGAAAATGGAGGCCCAGGAATTTGGAAAATACTTAAGGGATGAGAAACAGATGGCTTGTCGGATTTGTCGATATAAATGTGCCTTTAGTCCCCTGTCTAGAATTACACGCCACTAATTATACTTATCTCATATCAAGAGTATGGATATTATTCTAAAAAATCAAGTTAATGATGAATACATCAAGTCAGCCTTTAACTCTGATCTCACAAAGATGCTCATTGTATGTAATATAACCTTATCCATTGCTAATCATCCTACGTTCAAAAAATTTATGGAGAAATACACGGGTAAATTCTTCCCTTCCCGAAAAACCATCATTAATTAATGAAGGATGTTGGTAATTGTGTCATTTATAGAAAATTACGAAATGGAACTCTGAATTTTGTACCATCTAACAGTAAGTATTCTTTTTTTTTTAAATCTAATCATAAAATATGATTCTATTTTAGCTAAGATTATCAAAAATTATGATACACAACTCATTAAATGGAAAAAAAATAAGTGCTTAAATGGTTACAACAACGGGGTTAGTAGCTTTGGACGGTTCACAACTAGTTTGTCTGACATTAGTTTCTTCACTTAATGACTTGGGTATGATCATTAGGTTTTCCAATATTACATAGTCAAGAAATATTACTTTTTTTATCACTTAAGGATTAGCTATGGTTGATAAGCTCCCAGAAATGGTGTTCAGAAAACTCATAAAAGGCAAAAACAACTGCTTAAATGGTCACAACAACGGGGGGAGTTACATTGGGTGTAGCATTATAATTAGCAATTGTGCGTATCCTTCATGAAAATAGTATGTTGTTATATAAGCATAAATATGTTTTTTATGCTCTTAATAAGAAGTAATCTCGCCGGGCATTACTGCATAATTAGCTTTTGCACTAAATCTTTATGATGGATTTAATTCTAACATTTTTTTTATTAGTATATTTATTGTCTAATTTTATGATTTTGGCATTTACTTTATTATTAATAATTATTTAGATCTCATCCGTTGAGATATATCTATCATGTGCACAATTGCATATAGCAACTTCCACATTATAAAAAAAGGGTGATGATCTTTTTTATTAAATTCCACGTCTGGCTTGTGTTTAGCAACTTAAAAGTATGACATATTTAACTGAATTCATGTCAAAACAAGAAAATATTATTTGGATCAATCTATTATTTCAATATTCTGTATTTATAATCTATTGTTATTATTAGTTATAGGATTCTAGCTCTTTATTTTTGTATATTTAACATAAATGTATGATGGTTTATTTTTTAGTATGTAGATTATATTTCATTAAAGCCTTCTTTCTAAAATTGGAACTTCAAATATATTTCGAAATACTCTACTTTGTCGTTTTATTAGTTATTATTCTGAGAATATAGTTCAAAAGATTATTAATCTTTGAATAATAATGTAGTTAATTTATAACGAGGATTATGTATTGATATGTTAGTTTCCAAACAGAAAGGGATAGAAAACTTCATACAAACTATTCATTACTCATACTCCAATTCAAGAGTTTAGAAGGTTCAAAATAACGTAGTTTAAAATAATAGCAATTTATTGAGCCGGGATTAAATAAAAGTGCATCTATTTACGCACGGAGTTGAATGGAATTTGGAAATAAAAAAACGTGTTATTCTAATAATATGAAATATTCCCCCATTAATAATATAATTAATTAATTGGAATGAAAATAATTCTTATATTTGGTGCAGAAATAAAATCAATTGGAAAAATCAGAAAGATTGTATCAATTTTCTATATCTACATTTAAGAGATTAAAAAGTTTAAAATAATATAATTTTTAGTATCTATGTACATTTAATTCCCATGAAGTAATAATTATGGCTGATGAGTGATCTGGGAGTCATATGTATTTACTCACGGAGTCGATTTAAAACTCAGATAATATGCATATTTATCTATTATTTGGAGTTGCAAATTTCAAAATAGCTGCGGATTCGGAGGCAGGATCTCTTAATATTATAAATCCAACCTCAAGGAACTATTAAAATCCTACTCTAGAAATTAAATTTAAATTCTGAATCTTTAAAATAGTAAATAAACATAAACCATTTCATTATAACTAAACAAATCAAAAAATAAATTATTCGTAATTAATAGTTTCAGTTTGGAATAAGATTTTGTGATCTTGGCTCTGAATCTAACCATTTATATTATGCGACTCAAAATCCATTTTACTCAATGTGCAAATGCACTCGACCCTTTCGAGTTTATGAATTGATCCCATTAGTATCCTAAGATCAATTGCACAATAATATTTCATATCAATTAATTATTTGAAGGAAACTAACAACAAAATGATGTTGTAGAAACACGAACTGAAGTTTATACTGTATCTTTGAAGTACAAATTCATTGGTTTCATAATATTTTGAACATTTATGTCAGAAAAACCTTCAATATTGTAGCCTAACAATTGTAAAAAGATCACCAATTTGAATTTATCCCCATTTTCCTCTGAATGGAGGTTGTACTTCTGAGGACTTTTTCTTTGGGGTTCTTTATTTGGAGATGTTTCTTAATACTCTAGAAAAATAATTTTTTACTGCCAATCCTCTACTCCACTTTGTAGATGGGGAGTTCACCAGTGCAACATATCTCAGCTCAAGAGCTTCTCTCGGTCCTATAGTCATTTGGTAAAAAATCTTGGCTCTCAATTATCTCCAAACCTGAAGATGTTTTGTCCATATCCCAAAAATCTGAGGAAAATTTCCCGAGCTTTCGTTATTTTTCATCAGCTAGTTTACTTGGCATCCAGATATCCCAATCAGAGGAGAATAGCATTCTAGAAAGCCAGAAAAATATTCTGAGATCTCCTGAAATTTCTTCAACCTGCTATCAAAATTATAGTTCAAATTTTATAGACAAAATTAAACTGTGGAATAAAAAGATTATTTCAAGAGTAGTTCACATGCTCAGGTCTGTCCCCTTCTCTACTCTAACCAAAAGCAAGATGACCTCATCAGACAAATATTTCTTTGTAACTCGAAAAGATCATATATATCCAAAACTAGGCTCCAGACGTCTATCCGTGAATGAGACCTTGGAATTACGAATGTTGAATCTTTCTGGAAAACTTTAAATTTATCGTGGCAATGAAGACTAAGGGGAAGTGGAGAACTCTGAGCAAAGAAAAAAAAGTACACATTTTTGGAGGACACGGGTAAAAAAATCGAAGAAAGAATATTCATAGGTCTGGAGAAGTTGTTTTCTACAATCAAAAATGATAATGTATGCTGGGAAAATATGATTTTGTCATGGAATTCTGTAATGAAAAGGTGTTTCAACTTCTCAGTGATGATGAACCTCCAAACTTTAACACAAGGATCAACAGTAGAGCAAGATTTATAGAAATACAAGGTTATGCCATAATGCATGTATGACTGATGTTTGACTTCCACCACGCTTTTAATATTGACGCCATAGTAGATGATTGGTTGCGTGTTTTGTCAATATCTGCTCATCAGTCGGTACGATACATTAAATTGAAAATTCTAGTAATAGTGACGTCTTAAACTATGAGTGGTTGCGTGTTTTGTCAAAATCTGCTTGTCTTGCCAAGCAGTACGTACAACACATTAGACTGAAAATTCTAGGAAGCTCGGTTACATGATAGCCTATATTAACCTAGCAGTAGAGAAGAATTCTTCTATCACAGAGGAATGACCTCCAGAAGTCAACTCTTGCAATCAAAACCAGAACATCGTCCACAATCATTTTTGATTGCCTCAAGATTGGCGATGACGAAGCTAGAAATACCAAATGAACATGGTCCGTTCACTCCATTTTACATAGCATTTGAGGCTCTTCCCTGCAAATCTATTAAAAACGAGATTAATACGCATTTTGAGTCTAACCTCTCAGAGACGATAGTAAAAAGAAGAATCTAGCACCGTGGAGAAGAGGGAAACAAACATTTGTTTTAGATTGGTGGTAAGCCATAATGAAGAATCTGTATACCAACTCGAGTCAAAAATGGCTCAGATACAGATTCGCTACCTCCAGCCTTTATACAAACAAGTCCAAAAAGAACGGAACGGAGAGGACATGTTCCTTTTGTGGTAAAGAGCAGGAGACCACGCTAGATATATTTTATGAGTGGGATATGACAACTCCATTCAGAAGCAAAGTCTAGGAAATTTTCCTTAAAGAGTTCGGTTTAACTCCAACGAAGGCATACTGGATGTTAGCTATATCACATAGTGGTCTCCACTCCTTAAAAGTGGACTTCATTCTCACTAAAGCCATCTCCATAATTTATGCAGCAAGGTGCAAAGGTCTACCCCTATCCTCAAGTATGGTCGATGACATCAGGAGGGGCGTTGACTTTCTTTGGGGGCTGTAGAAGATTAATATTATATGTCCATATAGACTTACACAAACCATAATAATTATATTATTGTTCCGACTGGAAGGATGTATAATATATTAAGTTTTGTCTCCCCTCGTTTGCATTTTCTTATGACTTCTTTTATTATAAGTTTTATTTTACGAAATTTTGTGAACATATTTTAATTTGTTTTTACAGATATTATAGGGGGGAAAAAGTTATTATTATGTTGAAGTATATGTGTACAAAAATAAAATACAATTTAAAAAAAGGAAGTGAGCTCCATATTTAATTTTTGGTTAATTTAGTTTATTTTCTGAAGTTTTCTTTTTGCTTGGCCTTTCTGTTCAGGGATTTTTATCTGGAGAATGAGACACCTTTTTAATAGCGACTCAAGAACAAATTTATAAAAGGTACGCCGTTGTGTTTGGGTTTAATAACTCAATATGTCCTCTGTTGTATGATAAATCCATTAATTTTCATGTTCCTCATTCGAAGGCTATAAATTTCAAGACTATGATTTGGCTAAAGAAGTTATTTTTTTGTTTCATATCAAATTTAATAAGGGAAGAAGAAATCTTTATGGTTTCAAATAAAACTTTTCAATTATAATAGCAAATTCAAAATTTTACATCATTCATATCCAAAAATATGAATGTAAGTCTCAAACCTTATAATGTGCATACTTAGTACATTTATAAACGGCTTTAAGTGTTATCAGTCATTTGTGTTTTTAAAGAAGTCTTTTTTAATAATTATATTGACATGACTACAAGATCTAAACTATAAACATACAAATTAGTCATTTTTACTTTTTATTATTAATATATTTATCCATTCTACTGTTATGAAAATACAACTATATGTGCCTGATCTTCATACAATATTTAAAAACTTCGACAAACAGGTTCAAATAAAAATTTGCCTTGACTTCAATAATCAAATATTGTCAATAAATATATGCCCATTAATTTATCAATATTTGATGTAATCTGGAATATAGTAAAATGAAGTTTGGTACTGTCGTAGAAGTATAGGGAGAGCAGAATTATGTATTTAAAAAAAATTATTATTCAATTTCCAACTGTTTGATTCTTCATTTTTTATTGTGATCAATGTCAACGATTAAAAACCAAAAATTGACTTCCTTGCTGAAATGAAACTTAACAGTATAATGAAATGTTTAAAGAGCCTTACGTGAGGCTTTATTTAACTTAATTTTACTCTTGGATAAGAGTATACAATCCCTTAGAAACTGGTATTATATGGGATAAACTATCTACTGGTTTAATAAGTTCATCTATTTAATATTTACATAATTGGTGATAACTTGAACTGTTGGTTTTTATCTCATTCTTCCCACACAAAAGAGTTTATTTAAACATGGTCCTCGAGATATTCCTGTCTATTTAAAATTCGAAATAATCTTCTAAGAGTTACGGAAGGAGAAGATATGGAAGAGGTATCTTTGCAATTATTAATTTGGAGTGATGTAGGACTAGCACTAACCTGTGAAATAGTCGTTCGTATTTACTTTGTCGAACATTTCTGTTGTGAAGTATATTTCCGGGAGTCGTTGACCATGAAGGAAGGGCCAAAACATTTGTTGTTTTTCTATTATAATTAAATATACGCTTGTGAGGAGTGCAATTGGTACAGTACACAAGAGTGATTTGATTGCATGAAGAGCTTCCGGTAAAACCTTCTCCCATTGTTCTTGCTTTAAATCATTAGTTTTTAAATTAAGCAGTATTGTCTTCCATATTATTCCATTGTAGCGTTCTACTTGTCCGTTTCCTCTAGGATTATACGCACTCGATCAACTTGTAGCAATTCCTTTCTTTGTTAAAAAATCCTTTAATTCAATCGACATAAAGGCCTTGTGTGAATTTGTTTATAATTCTTGAGTTATCGATAACAAGTCGCTTTTTTTCCGTTCGTTCGATGTGACCAAGACTTGGGGTCTCTAAAGTAAACAAATATTTTCTATAACATCGTTAGACCATAATTTTTGTACTTTTTCCATAATAAATTCTTCATCTTCTTTAGTATAACTCTTAGACCTTACTGCTACAGGATAACAATCAGGAATAAGGTTGGTAAAGAGTGTCGGAGAAGGTACTTCTACCACAGGTAATGCAGCACATATCGATAAAGGAGTATGAATTCCTTTGAAAGGAAAAGTAACCTCCGAATGTAGTCTGAGGAAGTTATGTACGAGGATACAATCACTATACAAATCTTTTAATACTTTAGCAGAAACATCTCTATACAATTCTTTCCCCAGGGTTATAGTGACGAGACACGTTCCCCTAATTTTTGATGATAAAGTAGTAGACCTCATTGTTACTTCACTATTCATTTCAATTATTGGCTATCCTCTTTGCCTTGATATTCCTTCTTGGATGAAGTTGCCCGTACTCCCAGTATCAATTAAAGCAGAAATAGGATAATTGTTTATGAGAATGTCTATAATAGCCAATTTTAGACAAGTGGGAGATTTTGTAGTAGTAGCAAGTATTAGTGCTAAAGTACTGTGTTGCTTAGATTTGCATGTGGACAGGCCACCTAGCCCCAACAAATTATCCCGTCCAACTATCCCTTACATCTTTATCCCCCATCATTTTCTATTTTTATTATTGAGAAGTACAGTTAGTAAATGATAAAGGGCCAAAGTAATAAGTGAATGTCATGGTTGTTTGGAGCAGTTGTGGAGAAATAAAACTTTCAAGTTCGAATCAGAAAGTAATTATGAGTTCTATAAACCATCAAATTTTTAATACTAGAATAAATAAAAATTTCACTTAAAACTTTATCTTGATTGTTTAACCATAGGCATGATATATAAGATGCAATAAACATTTATAATAATGCCTAATCTAATTTCCTTAATCCCATAACAAAAAAAGTTGGCAAAACATGAAGTTTTAGTAGGTTATATATACATTGAATTTAGGGATGAAAGAGTATGCATATGATGTTATGATAAGTGTCTGAGAAGGATTTTCGGATAACTCCTTAAGTACGGTGAAATAGAGTCATGCATATCCAAAATAAATAGATTCATTATATCTAATTTTTAATATATGGGTTTCAACATCACAAAAATCAAATAGATCATCCAAAATCTTCTCAAGTAATATCAACGGCATATTTGTAATGGAAAGATTCAAAATACTGACTTAGATGCATATAATTATTATCTCGTATTTGATGAGATATATTAAAACTTCATATTACGAGTATTAGAAGAGACGTAGAATATCCGTCTTTGTGACCCCCATGATTAGAAAACTTGAAGGTCCAAAGTGTTAATGTATTCATTTATCAATAGAGGTGCTGGATAGGATTCGAAACTTGCGATTCGAGTCGATCTCACTACCAAAGACTCGCAACTCGAATTTGACTGTATGTAGATATAATTTATTCTAAAATCAAGAAAAGCATTAACACTATGTGTTTTATATATACGTATGTTACCCCTTTGTGGAGTACTTTAGTATTAGAGTACCAAAGTAATATATGTATAGATGAGGGGTGAAGGATAGAACAGAGACAAGGGAAGAAGTCCCAAAATAAAGAACTATAAGAATATATTACATGGTGTCAGAAGTGTGATAAAGTATCCTGGATAATAGAGGAAGAAGCAGTGACGTATACCTAGACTCCAAATAGGGCTATGAACCCATTGATACCGCCTCCAGCTCCTCTGGTAGTGAGAGGGGATACTGCCTATAATTGGAAACAGTTCAAAATGAAGCTTGATATCTATATGAACTGTTTTCAAGATATTAGAGATTCTGATAAGGCATCGATATTCCTTTCAACAGTACGACAGGAGGCGTTGGAGATATACAGAGATTTTGAACTATCAGACGCCGAGAGATTTAAGTACAAGGTGGTCATGTCAGCCAATTGTGAATTTGCGTCTCAGCGGGAGAGAAACTTGAGAGACAAATTGGGGTTTTCTCTATACCAGACTCGCAAGAAGATTTAAAAAAGACACTGCTGTCTAGGGCAGAACTGACCTTAGATCTATCCCTAAAGGAAATGAGACTTTATGAGAAAAAAAACAATTAAGGTCAATCAGGTGCGTGTCCCAGGAGATGGACAGTCTAAAAATGGATAAGACAAAAAGTTACGGAGAGAAAAGAGTGCTTTGTAGATGGTGTGGAGCTAAGGAACAGTACAAGCAAACAGAACGTCGAGCTCAAAAATACAAGGCAATACAAAGTGTGGAAAGGTGGGACACTACGGAAGGATGTGCTGGAGATACCAGGTTAAAAACAGAAGAGTAGAGGAGGTGATGGATGAAACACCAGATATTCGAGATATAAACACTTTTCCGCAAAAGTTTTTTCTAAATACTATTGAGGAAGAAAAGTGTGGTACAGCATGGTACATTATCATGTTGGCCAATGGGATACCTGTCAAAGTAAAGGTAGATACAGGAGCTAATGTTCCGGTGTTTCCGAAAAAGCATATATAAGGACACTGAAAGTAAAAACAATGGAAAAAGTGGGACCAGAAAGAGGTCCAGATGGCAATTTAATAGAAATGGAAGGCAAATCGTGGATTGAGTTTGAATGTGGAGAAAAAAAACTAAAGGGAAGAGTAATTTTTGGAAATGTAAAGAGACGACTACTGGGATATAGCGTAATTATGGGTTTAAGATCAATTAAAAAAACTATTGATAATTTGGAATTTTCGAGTATTCCGGGGGAATATAAAATAGAACTAAGGAAAGAAGCAATCCTATGGGCCGAATCGGTAGGAAAGAAAGTTCCAATAAATGTGTATGATTTAGTAAAAGAGGAAATATAAAAATTAGAAAATTATGGTATCATTGAAAAAGATATTGACCCAATAGATTTTTGTTCCCCTATTGTAGTTGTAAAGAAGGCTGTGGGAATACATTTATGTGTGGATTATCAAAAACTGAATAAATATATTTGGATTCCTAGGTATCCAATAGGTTCGTGTCACAGCATAATAGCTCAAATAAAAGGAGGTTATTTTTCAAAATTGGATGCAGTCATGGGATTCAATCATATTTGTTAAGAGGAAGAGAGTAGTCTCCTCACTACATTTATCACCCCCATAGGGAGGTATAAATTCAATCGTCTACCGTTCATAATTTCGAGTGGACCAGAGGTTTTCCAGGCGAAACTGTGCCAGCTATTAGATCTTATTGAAGGTGTGCATGTACATATCGATGATATTTTGATCACTGGGATTGATAAGGAGTCCTACGATACCAGGCTAAATAATGTACAAGATATTATACAGAGAAATAGAGTCCAGCTGAATGAGGATAACTGTATCCGATGATTTACTAAAGTAAAATTTTTGGGCTACGTGGTATCAGTAGAGGGAATCAAGGTTGATCCTGGAAGAATAAGAACAATTCATGAGGCAAGAGCACCGACAAAAAGAGGAGAGTTGAGATCATATTTGGGAATGGTAAATTAAATTCGCAAAGTTGGTTCCTAATATAACGGAATAGACGATACAAATTCGTGCTTTATTAAGAAAAAAAAAAATGTTGATTATGTATGGGACAAGCTGCATGAAGAATGTTTCAAGAAAATACAAGGCGAACTTTCGAAAATAGACTCGTTGGGAAGATATGACAGAAAGGAAGAGCATCGTGTGAATACAGATGTGTCCAGTGCCGTATGTCAGGAAGATTTTTCGGTCTGCTTTACAAGGGTGAACGGTTGATTTTCAGTGGTGAACGTGGGATATTTAAACAGGGCAAATGCTACAGCATAGATTAAATCTTGCAAAAATATCGTCCAATGGACTGTCTGACCATTATTTTCTTCAGGCAAACATTGGGAAAAATAAAATGAAAAGGAAAAACTCTAGACGGAAAGTCAATGCCGACCTATTCATAAAGGAAGGAGTATAATGGAGTATAAAATGCACGGTGCAAGAATGAGAGAAAATTTTTGAACTATACAATTAAGTCAAACAATTTAAACCTCCTTAAATATTTTTAAAATAATAACGGATGAAGATAATGAACGAGATTATAATATACCATGAAACGGTTACATCGACAGAAAATAAATTATGTTAATAAGTCTTGATGTTCTTAACTCACATGTATACGTGGTGATGTGTTTGAAAAAAATGAAGAAAAAAATGCATGTGTTCTTTATCATGATTAGAAGAAGAAGTTTTTCCTCTCTTTCCTTGACGCAAAGGTGTCAATCAAACTGTCCATGTCTTCATGGAGCACCTTGTCCACCATCACCATGTCCATGTTCAAGAGGGTGAGGGAGGAGAGCCTCTCCTGGTCCATGGTGGTCCTCATGTGGTTCTTGAGCCTTCTGAGACAGGAGAATGACCACTCCGCCTCACAGCTGCTGATGGGCATTAGGCCAGGATACCGATCACCTTGTATAGCTCCGGGATCAGGCAGAACACTCCCGAGCTTATTAACTCCGCAGCAATTTGTGACGAAACCATGTCTTCTGTGTCAATATCTGCCTAGAGAAACATAAATTTTAAACATATAATGCAAAATGAAACATTATAATATTAACCTTGAATTGCTGGAAGATTGCATGGTCTGACTGGAGCTGCTCGAGTTCAAGTCTGTAGTGCTTGGCGACACGCTCAATGACACAGGTCTCCACTTCACTGTCATTGAGGATTGCAATGAAATCCATTGTGATGTTTGTATCGTCGGTGGCAAATCTGCTCTCAAGCTCTAATACAATCTTATTGATTGCAACATCGAAATGTGTTTCACGGAAGTAGGATTCAGTTGTTCCTTTCCACTTTATTCTCCTTGGAATCTTCGCCTCCTTGAATTCCAAATCAATTGAGTCCTCCTGGTCAAATACTGATTTCATCTCAGACGACTTCAACTCAGCAAGTTTCCAGATTGATTCAAAGATTTTCTCATTCTTAAGATCTTCAAGAGTCCTAATCACTAGGTTGACGTGTTTCCAGGCCTTTGTTAGGTCAACCTTTCTGCCTTGAAGTTCATCTGACAAGCTAGATGTGTGTCTGAGGAGTGTCTTCAACAGTTCAATGCCGAAAACAAATCGTGACTAAAGATGCTGTTGAGCAGAGAAGTTGCTGTTGAACTCGACGTATCTTTATCTTTTCTCATTAATGAGGGTATTCTGACCATCCCTAGAGATACAGCGTTTACAGCATCGTAGCGGAGACTCCAGCGGGTAGCAGACTGGTTCTTCAGGGTCATCACCTTGGCATGCTCCTCATCTTTACTTGTTATCTTCACCGACTTGTAGATTGCTGACCTCTTTGGTGACCCTTCAATGAAGTTGTATAAAATTTGTACTGTCCCCATTGTATTTCTCAACAGGGTTATATCTGAGAGAAGATCCTTGACTACAAGATTGAGGACATGGGCGTATCAGTGGATGTAGACACACAGTGGGGCTGCTTCCTTCCACCTGGTGGCAAGAGCCTTCTTGCTGCCGGATATGTTGGAGGCACCGTCCGCGGCCAGGAAGACAGTGCAGGCGGGGTTAAGGCCGAGATCCTTGACAGCCTCGTGAAGCTTCTCAAACAAATATTTGCCGTCAGTCTGGGTAACTTTTACAAACTTGAGGAAGCTCTCTTTCTTGATGCCTTCACTCGTCAGATATCCCAGTGACAGACTGAACTGCTCCGTGTTTGACATATCTGATGTCTCATCAACAATCACAGAGAACCAGTAGTCATCATCACCGGCACAAGTCTTGACATCTTCAATTATATTTTCCGTCACTTTGGATGCTATAATCTTTATCAGCTCATTTTGGATGTCAGGTGAAGTCCATTTGGCAAAACCTGCCCCAGCTGAACCAAATTTTTTGACTTCGGCCTCCAGTTTATCTTTGAGAATATGATTGTCGTGTGAACGCAGGGACAAAAGCTCCAAGAAGTTTCCTCGATTGTTTTCATTAGATTCCGTCAACTTTTCCATTGTTTCGGAATCGCCCCTAAAAGCCAATCCTTGCTTTGCAAGGAACCCAACAGTTTGGAAAAGATACCTCAAATAAGCTCGCCACTTCACGACTTCCTCAGCATGTTGAGACTGAACATGGCCGAGAACCGAGGTATTCTTTCTCTTGATGTGAGGAAATTGATCCACTTTTCCATCGACAGTTTGTGTTTTTTGTTGTTAGAATGAACTTTCAACGAGGAACTGTTTTTCCATGTTTTGAACTCAAGTTTCCCAAGGTTGGAAATGGAAAATTTGGATCAGGCAAAACACTTGGCTGACTTTTCAACCTCGTCATAGTTCTAGCCACAGGAACTTACGGAACCAATCATATTGAAAGTCTCTGGAGTATTTGTCATCTATCTGAGGACTGTATGTTTGTAACTTGGGCTGTAGAGGATGATCTCTCTCGACTTTAGGCACAGTTTCCCGCTCAGTCTCCACTCTGGTTCTGGTCTGGATGTCCTTCCACTTTGGCTCCCGCCCGGTAAGTATCGGATCACCCAGCTGGCTCGTGAAGACGACAGGGTACTCTGGGCCTCCATCCACAAACTCCATCTCCTCAGTCTTGCTCTTCTCACCTCCCTGGACATTGTTGCTAGTCTCAGAGTCCTCTGCAGAGGGAATATTGTTGTTGTTGACTACAGAGAGCTGCTCGGGAAGAAGATTTGTCCGATATCGAGATTAGGAAGTCTTATTCCATGAGAAATCCGTCCCTGGGGTAATTTGATGAGTCGCCATTTTTTTCTGTGTCTGCAGTAACTTTCTCTTCAGCAGAAACGGACTTTTCAGATCTTGGTTCAGGAAGTAAGGCCTCAACTGGAGCAGGGTCATCGGGACAGGAGGAGGCAGTGACTGAGGATGAGGATGTAGCAGAGGAAGTTTTCTTAACAGCAAAGTTCAATGTTTTCTGCTTCTTATGATCAATTTTTACTTGATACTTGCAGCTGGGGTCATTCTTATAGAGTTTAACTTTGTGATCATTAAAGTTGTCCTTCTGTATTTCCTTCTGACAGATAGAACAAATCACCAACTCTCTGTTAAAATGCGTTTTCCGCTTCCCGTGATACATTTCTGATAATTAATAAATTACTGCAACAATCCACTCTAAAAAGTACATAACTATTATTTATGTCCCTTTTAAGCAGTAATAATTTAATTTATCTTGTATTCAATGAAACAAATTCTCACGCTCTTAAATATTTCACGAGTACTCCATACGAAAAATGTTGTGTGCGTTTTTTTTTTTTTTTGGCTGTAAAGTACTTCACATTTGCAACCAGTAACGTTAAACGTAATATCTAACTCAAATATCCACTCAATGTGAAGTACTTTAAATCCATACGAAAAATGTTGTGTGCGTCTTTGTTTTTTATTTTTGGCTGTAAAGTACTTTTGAAATAATTGCAGTAATTTATTAATTATCAGAAATGTATCACGGGAAGCGGAAAACGCGTTTTATATTCAAAGGTTCAATCATTTATATTTATAAAATGACAGGCAATATTTGAAAGAGATATTACGGTAAATTACAGGATTTGAATTCAAATTTCTGCGATGAATTGAGATACCCGAGAGTGTTAACTGTAGTTTAAAACCTCCGTTTTATCTATCTGACTTAATTTGGCCCCAATATTGTCTTAGAGATATAATTTATTAATTCTAAAAATGTGCCGGTGAATTTTGGATACTTTAAGTACAATTTGTGGTGCCTCCAAAGGATTAATCAGAATCATTTTTTCATTTAAATGAACTATAATTTGTTGGAAAATGTATTCCATGTTCAATTTTGAGAAAAATTATCTAGCTTCCTTTTGGGTGGACGTGCTACAAATATGTAATTTTATTATAATGACTCAGTACTATTATGAGTTGGTCATAAGTTACATATATATAATAGATTTTAATAATTAATTATGACTTAATTCATCTATATTTACATACCTATATGATTGGTGGACGGTTGAGTAAGGTTTTTTTTTTTTGGTCCGCTGAAGCAGACAAAGCGCAATACTGACGTACGGCCCTGTGCACATGGTTTAGGTGCAGTGCTGTACCAGAAGAAAGGAGAAAGAGGGATCCCCATTTCGTATGCAAGTTGGACTCTGACAGAAACTGAGAAGAGGTATGCTCCTCTGGAAAAGGAAGCTCTGGCAGTTGTTTGGGCTTGCGAATATTTTACCAAAATTATTTGGGGAAGAATTTTCAAATTGAGACGGTTCATAAGCCATTAGAGTTTATGTTGGGAAGTAGACCATTGGCTGATTTGCCTCTAAGAATGCAGAGATTTAAGCTACGTATGGAGAGGTACGATAATGATATTAGGTACATCCCAGGAGAAACGCAACATATAGCGGATTTTTGAGTACAAGAGGGAAGGATGCCTGAAAGGATATTCATCCGTCGTCAGACAAAAGGATTGAAGTTGATATTAATTATATTACTATGGGAATAATCGATGGTATACGCAGCATCTGACAAGCGTTTAGTTGAAATAGCAAGGTTGACTATGGAAGATCCGGTGCTGCGGAAAGTTTTAGAATAGGTAGAGAAAGGGTGGCCTGAAAATATTACCTTGGAATTACTGTGTGGTATACTACATCGGTTGTATGAAGGACATTTGGGCATAAGTAAGACAAAGTTAAGACGAAGGAGCCGTATTCTGGCCGGGGTTGAATCGACAAATAGAACAGACGATATATTCATGTGCGCAGAGTTTGAAAGCAAGAGGAAGTTACCTTTGATACGTAGTGAATGGCCATGAGGACCATGAAAACTTGTCGTTTGTTATTTATTTATGTTTAAAAGAAAAGACTATGTTATAGTAGTGGACTGTTACAGTAGATACATCGAAATGTAAGAGCTTAATAGTCAAAGGTCTACATCAATAGTAGGAGTACTGAAGTCAGTATTTGCTGGACATTGTATTCCTGAGACGTTGGTTCCATACAATGGGCCATGTTTTGCAAAGGAGTGGGGGTTTAATCAGACTTTCTCATTTCCAAAACAGCATGGTTTAGCTGAAAGAGGCGTGCAAACCGTAAATAACTTTTTGAAAAAAAATCGAGATGTTGAAGACGCGTTACTGGCGTACAGGTCGGCTCCATTGCAAAATGGAGAATCACCTGCTCAGCTCCTCTTTAATAGGGAGGTCAGAACAAAGGGGCCATAGATTATAAGGAAGCCGGATGATGAGGAACTGAGAAAAATTGAGGAACAGCAACGAAAGGCTAGTGAAAATTATTATAATGAACATTATCGAGTGGTTCGAAAAATAAACTTGGAGAGAGGGGATATCGTAAAGGTAACAGACCTAAACAGAGAGGAATACATCGAAAAGAGAAATGAGAGAAGGGTGAGCGTAAGAATAGGAAAGCAAGCCTACGTCAGAACTCTGACACAAGTACGAAAGGTGGAGTTTTGAAGGAAGAAAAGATGGATTGTTTATATTTGTATTTCAAAAAAAAAATTATTTAAAAAAAAGGGTATGTTGTATATATATGTATGTTAACCCTAGCGGAGTACCTTAGTATTAGAGTACCGAAGATATATATGTATAGATGAGGGGTGAAGGATAGAACAGAGACAAGGGAAGAAGTTCCAAAATAAAGAACTATAAGAATATATTACACTATGGGCCCTATAATATATTTATAACTAGTGACCAGGGCCCTATAAGTAGAGTCACGTCACCGGGCTATCCGCTTTGACGATAGCTAACTTCCTCATGTGCTTGAGTCACATCCCAAAACATTCAAAATTTAATACTATGTTTTAGGTGAAGAACTCTACAAAGGCGATATATTTTGTTAAAATACTCCCAAGTATGCCCTCTTTCCGTGCGTCGTAGATTACAGGAATCGTTCTTGAGCTGAGGGAATGGCACCCAAACCCTTTCCAACATTGTTTAAATATCTAAAACCTAAAGTTCCAAGACTCACCAAAAACTTCAACAAATTATTTTTCACTCGGGAGAACAATGCTGATGCTAAGAAAATTTAATAATTAAGGAAATCTTTAGCAACTTTTTTATTTTGAATTTCAGGTAAAAAAGATCTCCACAATTTCAGGATCATATATACTGTACTCCTTATTTGGAACCTCCCACTTCCGAAAATAGAGAAATAGACTTCGTGGACATGAATCTAATTTCATCAACAATAAAAGATGAAACTTCTAATAATGATATATATATATATATTTGCATTAGTTACTTTATCCTTATAAAATAATAATTGTATGTATTACAGATATTTCTCCTGAGGTAAAACATCTAAAGGAAATTAATACTAACATACAAATCCAACTTGGAGTCTATGAAGCAGAAATAAAGGTATTAAAGAAGGTACACAGGAAGATGGATAATTGAGGATTGTTTTCAGTCTATACAAATACATAGTACACATGTTTCGTATAAAAGGGGCCTCAGCTCAAAATGTAGTATAGCCTATAGGAGCCCGTCAAGCTTAGTAGTGGACCTGGATCCATAATCTATACACACACCTTCCCTCTTTTATATACACCGTCTGGTGCCTAAAACCACTTCTACAGATCCATAAGAAGCTCTAAGCTATTTGGAACCGCTGCAATTGCAGAAAAAAAAACTCAGAAAATTGACTTATTCATTTAAGCTAATTTATTTTCTATATAGGAACAAAAGCATAAGAATCGAGACTGATAAGTAATTTATTGCGGTCTCGGTTCGACTTTTTCGGTTCCGGTTCTAGCTATTCAAGAACATGAACCACTAGACCGATAAAGGTACAACCTTGCTCATAACCAATAGGTATAATAGGTTTGTAAATTTGACTCTGTTAGAAAATTGTAATATCTGTATGGCGAATTAATTTATTTCAATTTAATGGATTTATGAGCCTAAAAAGAGGCATTGAATACAAAAAAGCAAACATGAAAAAATAAAATTTAGTGGGATCGATAAAAATGAATGTTCCCACGACATGCTGACAAAACCAGTAAATTTGATGTAAAAATATGGTTTCCCATCCCCTACGATTTGTTTCCAGGCATCAACTTCGTACATGCCCAGTTGCATTAAAATAAAGTACTTTATTTTAGTAATTTACTTTTTTACAAATATAATTCAATCATACTCAGTTACATTTTAATCATGGAGTTCATAACATCCTCACGGGGAGGCCTAAAGCTTTGTTATGAGGGCTTGATATATGTAAAGCAAAATAATTTAGCTAACCAAGTAACATCATAAGAGTGTGAATTGAGGAGGAACGCTTGTGAATGTAATGCCAAACTCAATATAAAGA
This sequence comes from Lepeophtheirus salmonis, assembly GCF_016086655.4. NCBI lineage: Eukaryota > Metazoa > Arthropoda > Copepoda > Siphonostomatoida > Caligidae > Lepeophtheirus > Lepeophtheirus salmonis. The sequence continues at coordinate 10,795,833 of NC_052134.2, forward strand.
ATGAAGAGTTGGTGAAGTGGATCAATGATCACACTCATGCCACTAATATTGGGAGACCTGAGGTACAGACAATTTATCAATCCATTAGATGCCACACCATTAACAACATGGAAACCACCCAACAAATTATTTCACAAGAAATTGGAAATGTTTCAGAAGCGGCTGCAACACAGCTTCCAGCAATTAGGAGCATTCGGGAAATCCCTAATCCATTCCTATAAACTGTTGTGAGTTTATAGTTCCCAACAATTTAAAAGTCATTCAATCTGGTGAGGAATTCCTAATTTACGATAGTGGTCTTGGAGATGAACAAAGAATTATCATCTTCGTAACTAATCGAAATATGAAATTTTGAAGAGGTCTAAAAATTGGGTTTCTGATGGTACATTCAAAGTCGTCCCATCAATATTTTTTCAACTCCTGACCATCCATGCCCTATCTAATGGTTTTATGATAGCATGTGTGTTTGCCCTCCTCCCAAATAAGTGACAACGCACATCCCATTAGGGTGCTTAGAGCGCTGCATTCTCTAAGACTTAATTTATTACCACAAACATTGATGATAGATTTTGAAATGTCATCAATGAATGCATTCAAATTAATATTTCCAACATTAAACATTAAAAGCTGCTTCTTCCACTTGACACAATCTTTATGAAGAAAAGTTCAGCAATAAGGACTTCAAATTGAATATGTGGAAAATTCTGATTTCAGTCTTAAAGTTAGAATGCTAACGGCTTTGGCTTTCATACCACCAGAGGAAGGCATTGAGGCATTTGAAATTATTTACAGTGTTATGCCCGAAATATTAATCCCACCGGTTGATTACTTCGAAGATACATACATTGCCGCCTTCAACTTCATGGTCGATGTCAGCCCTCTTTTCCAATATTGATGTGGAACGTCCGAGACCGAATTGATGATCGTCTGCCTTGTACAAATAACCACGTTGAAGGATGGCACAATATTGCTAATATGATGGCTGGGGACGGGCCGCCTCCTCAAGGGCGAAAATACAAATCAATTAATATAAGATTTAAAAACATTGTCGAAAATTATAATAATTTAACTAAAATTAGAACTTTTAAGAGGCGTAGCTCTCAACATCCAGTTATAAATTTTATATTATGTCCATTTCTATTTTTTGTAGAATAAATTAGTATTTTTCACATTTTATTGCTTCATATTTTAGGTTTTTTTAATATTTAAAAGACTCACTTGTCTCTCTTCAGTCCACACAAATGAAATCAGCTATGAGACTAGGAATCTTACTTTGACTCACAAAAACCCAGGTAGTTCAGCTAATGTTGCAGAATTGAACACTTGAGGATTGAGTCGTTTGAGGTGATGATCCTTTGTCTTGAAGAAGATGACCACGTAGTTCAATACTGAGCCGTAAAAAGACTATTCTAGGAGGAGCACCAAGAAAACAAATTCTTGGAATACGAATGCGAACAGAAGACTAATTAGTAATTGACAATAGAGCTAACTTACAGCACTGCGTCGATATAGATGTTGAGTTCCATTATCTCCTTAAGGAGTTCTTCAAGTGCAGCCTACACAATTACTGCTATGAAAGCGAGGACATATAGAAATAAGACGTAGCACCTAAAGAGATCCAAATAAGTGTTGAGGACTAGGAAAAATGATATGACTCTTCGTAGAATGAATTGGATAAAATGTTTACCCAATTGTTCTAATAATAACCAGGGGAGTACAAGCTCCAATTAAGCAACTTGTTTGGTTTAAACATCATTTGTTATAAGAATTCCACTTGGTAGACTCATAGAAATTTTGCACAATTATAAAGATATAATATTAGTCGTAGTTGTAATATTTTCCTAACATCACTTGGTATTTTAGGCAACTCTTCCATTTTGGGATAATATTTGAAATCCTAAATTGTTTTTGAGCCAAAAATGATGAATTGACGTGATGCATACAACTCAAAATGTAAGAAGATATATGCTTAAGAGTTTTCTTGTGTAAAATTACAAAAAAAAGTATCGAACTAATCATTTAGACTGATGAATTTGGCCTTTAAAAATTAATTTCTACTTCAAATCATGTTTGTACAAGATAATGTAGTAATATTAAATCCTCCATTGATCTTTGACAGAGATGGAAAACTTCATACAGACTGTATCGATTGCTCATATTCCCAATTCTTGAGTTTACAAGCATAAAATAATGCAATTTTAAGTAATTACATTTAATTGAGCCGGGAGTTAGTAAAGTTTAATGTATTTACACACGGAGTAGAATGGATTTTTAACTATAATAAGTTTTGTTTAAATAATATGATATTCACCATTAGTGCTGCATTAATAATGTAATTAATTCCTTAGGATGAATAAGATTCTTATATTTGGCGCCAAAATGGAACTTATTGGAAGCATCAGTCAGACTACATCGATTTCCTAAAACCACATTCATGAGCTTAAAAGATCAAAATAATGTAATTTTTAGTAACTAGGTACATTTAATTCCCATGAAGTAATAATTAGGTCTGATAGGCTTTTTTTCTAACGGAGTCGGTTTGCAACACCAAGATTATGCATATTTATCTATGATTTAGAGTCACAAATTTTAAAATACCTGCAGATTCGGAGCCGGTATCTCTAAATATTATAATTCCAAACTCAAGAAACTATTCGAATCATACTCTAGAAATTAAATTTAAATTTTCAATCCCTAAAATAATCAAGCAGCATAAACAATTTAATTAAAAGTACACACATATAATAGTCAATTATTCTTAATTTATAGTTTGTAATAATATTTTGTGATCTTAGCTCTGAATCCAAACATATGAATTATGCGATTTCAAATCCATTTGACTTATTGTGCCAATATACTGTCTTTATGAATAAATCACATTAGTATTGAAAGATCAATTGAAGAATAATATTTCATATTAATTAGTTATTTGAATGAAACTTACTACAGAATGATCTTGTGCAAACCCAAACTCAAGTTGATACTTCCTTTTTGAAGACAAATTCATCAGTTTGAATAATAAATTCAATAATTTAGTTCAGTAAAAATAATATTTCACCCTGAATACAGAAATGAAATGCACATTAATTTGCTACAATATTATAGATACAATTATAATATTAAATACAATAATTTTTGGATATAGACACATAAAATTAATTCAAAATACATTTGACAATTTATTCGCTCTTCTATTTGCTCCAGGATCACTATGTTTCTTGCGTATTATACTTTCTTGGAGATTAACAGAGGGACTTTTAACTATGAAATTAGACGTTTTCTAACCTATCAATTTAAAAATCATCTTATAATGTTACTACGCACATAGCACTTAAAAACTACGTCCATTATATATTTTAGTCTTCCTCTACCGTTATTGGACTTACGAGATATTAGAAGAAATAAATTCCTCTATTTTCGTAATCATCTCTTTTTGTTCCAAATTATGGTCTTTCTACCTTTCAAATAAGCTATAACGTTATGAATTACATCAACAATATTAATTTTATTTGACCTCACAATAAACACAAGCTTTGATAATTGAAGCTTCTTATGATAAAGATAAGGGTAAAAAGTAAGCTCTTGCTCTAAGAACAACTTTTATTAGATATGTGAAAAATTATTGAGTTGATTGGAGGAGTGAAACGCGTCTATTTCTTCATTTAATAATTCCAATGATTTACTGTCTCTTGCTTCAGACGATGCCCAATTCGTAGTTCACCTTTAGCAAGATTAAGGAGTGTGTTTCGGGTACAAATATTGATCGAACTACATATATCTTTTTTAGTTTGCTTCTTTTTACTAGTCCATGACATGTAAAAAGGCAGGATTTGTTATCCGACAGGTCGTCTTCTAAGTTTTTATTCATGAGGCCACACTTGAATTATTGTAGGTGTATATCCATATATATTTATATCTTTAACCCATAGCTTCCAAAGATTTCGGAGTATCGTTTCCACTCCTGCAGCTTATGCCACAGCATTAATCCGAGTATGGGAAAAGTCCACGTTGAACCTCAAGTTATGAACAAGTCCTTAAATATTTTTATCGCATCTTCACTTTTCATTCAGGCTCATTTCAAGTTCATAATTATAATATGGTGTCCAAAGTGTTAAGGTTTTTCTTGAGTGCACAATATACAGCGAGTCTTTGATTGTGAAATCATCTTCAAAATATTAACTCAACTCCAAATCGAGTCGTAAGCCTCGAGTCCAACTTCCCACCTCCGGTAATAATCGACCATTGTATCTTAAATTATACATTTATTGTACTATTATTGTTATACGGGTCATTCCACGCCAAATCGACCAAAAAAGGGACATTTTTTACGGCACCATCACTATTTTTTTTTTGAAATTTTGCATAATATATTGAATAGAAACTCAAAAATATAAAATTTTTGACCTCCATATCAGGAGTTAGATGCTCCTAAAGTTACAGCCTCGAGGCCAGCACCCATGTTTTTAAAGCAATATCTCTTGCGTTTTTAATGATATCGATCTACTTTAAACGTGATTGGATAGATATTTACAAATTAATTATTTTATATTTTTACCCAATAAAATGTATCTTTGACCTTAAAAATTTCAAACATGCCATACTTCAATTTTCATGAAATGGCTGTCAACATATATTAATTGATTTAAAAAAGTTTTGGGGCTGCTTTCAAATTATGGTTAACGCTACAAGTGAAATACTAAGAATGGGATGTACAAAAATTAGGTACAATATTAAAAAAGATAGTTGATTTAGAATTATGGCGAGACAAATTTATATGTTTTTTTTTAAAATCCAAGTTATATAGATTTATTGTACTCCAATGGTGTTTATAAATATATAGGGTATTATAAACCTGAACTAGTACAAATTTTACTATCTAGTTCAAAAAATAAAACTTATTAACTCATATTTACCCAACCAAATTTATAATTTCAATAAAATACAGACTAATGAAAAGACCACGAAATAAATTTTTAACTTCATTTCTGTTATCAAAAATTCACAAATAATTTATAATGGGACACAATAATATTTCTTTCTTTCTTACAGACGTGTGGTACACTTGAACTTGTCTCAATACCCACTGTTTGGGAGCTACTACCAATTTGTACTTAATATTATATTATTTGCATTTGGTAAGGTGAATTTTATCAATTTAATACTTGTTATTCAAAGATAATTGAATATATGGCAGGATTGCCGTTCGATCTAATCAAGCACAAATGTGACCTTCTGATTTATAGACTTATCACGTATACAATTAAGAATATTGTATTTTACTAAATCTATACAACATATTATAAAATATATATATGAGTGTAAATAATAATAAAAAATTCATAATATTAATAATTAAAAAATTAGTATATAGAATCAAAATGTCGTAAAAATTATTTCTATATGAATAGAAGATTCCATAGTTCTTCAAATTGATGAGTTTTAATGTATACTTTTAAGATATTGACAAAGCAATATAAAGTACACTATGTTTAAGTTCTTAGATTCATCACTCCCAATTCATGCGAGGTGATTCCGTAGATCCGTAGACATAGAGCGAAGATTCCACGACAGGGTTGATTCATTCAGTGAGATAAGAGATAATTAGTTTAAGACAGAAGAAGGCTAGAGTGGCAGGTGTCTCCGCTCAGAGGAATAGTCCTCAACGACCCGAAGAACAATTGACCTCTGATTCCTAGACATTCGATCCTGACAATTGCTCTGGTGTGTTACCCATCAACATCACATCCTTGCCGCCCGATGCTGAGCCTTCCAAAGGTTCTGGAGATAAGGCATCACGGACAAATAATAATGCGTAAAGTACATAATGAGACAAAATTAACTTGACTAAAAGTAAATATTGAGCAAGGAAAGGCTAGATCTATGATGTTAGGGATCTCCAGAGTCCCCCTAAATATTCCTTTTTTCAGAACAATGTGTTGTGAGTTTATGAAGAGGTACTATGGAGCCCTCGTTCCTCCAACGGGAGTCCATTCTTACTCTCACAAAATAGGAGAATATCAATAGTTTCGGACTTGATTTCAAGAACTTTAACCCCACTAGGCAGATTAATTTATATTCCGTTATAATCCTAATGGTCTCGTAATTTCTTGATGGCAGAAATCCATTTGCACCTACGGATAGGATCCGGTGGGTGGAGAGTTGGGGTGGTATTTCCTTTCCCTGCTGACCCATATTTCAGCCAGGGGCAACGCAAGCGTACGCATTGCTTAGTTTCACTTATGAGTTAAGTTGATAATATTGTCGTAAGTCATAACTATAAGTCATGCATGACGTTTCATTAAATTACCTGCAACCAGCTGTGAGAGGAAGGAAAGAAAAACAAATCCCACTTTGTATATAGTAAGGACATAATATAGGCTGGAATTACTCCGATGTCATTCCTCAATTCTACTCTGAGTCCAACAAGGACTTTTAAGTTATAACTTACGTGCAAATCATCTTTTTTACTCTCAGTCTTTCAAGAGCAAATATATAATGTGTACTGATGAATAAGGCTGCCACACATTGTCGTCGAGGTTATGATCAATAAAACCTCCATTGTACAACCAATAATAATAAACTAAATATTAAGATATACTCGTATCTAACAATATTCATAATTCTCAATAGTTATTTTGCAACTTCATTCTTCATATTCCATAAATATTTATTAATTACTCATTCTAAATAGTAAATACTAAATATAATTAAAAGAAAAGAGTAAATATCCATTAGATGCAATATTTTGAGCTGTATTTGAGTACACCTTTTCATTGTTCCGGTCAAGTCTGAGTCCTCATGCTCCAGTTTTTTTTCTGATTCCGAGTCTATGGAAAAATAAGTAATGTCTCGATCTACCTGTAGTCTTATGTAAGGCAAGATATCCTTTCCCATAAGTTATTCCTTAATCTTTCACAACACTAATTTACTTTTGGATTCCATTGACTAAGTGATGGCGTAGTGAGGACAAAAATGAATAAAATAGTAATGATGAAAGCTTTGGTAAAAAAAAAAACACATGTTAAGGCAGGGAGCACTCTCCCTGAATCAGGTAACAACTGAAAAAATCTGGATCCTCTTTTTGAACATCTCTAGATATGAGCAAATTATTTTGCACTCCCGTCAAACACAAAAAAGAGAGCGCGTTGCAGTCTGATTAGAGTGTTCCCTAGCTGGTAAGATAGCAAGAACTAAGAATGAGAAAGAAGAGAGAGAAATAAAAACTCCCCCCTCTTTCTGTATATGTCATTTTATTCATTCACTTCATCAGTCCACACTCATCTCATTCTTGGTTTTTTCTCTAGCTCATCTAACTTGATGAATAAAAAGCTGTAAGGACACACGGCCACGGCGGTATAAGTGTCACCGCGAGGAGGAATGAGAATTTAAGTTTTGGATTGACGTCAAAATGACACATTTATAATAAATGAACTGATTATCGGACTCTCCCGGTCGCTGGACGACGATTTGGCCTTTGAATCGAAGTAGAGTAGAGTATGAATCATGATCTGAAGAGACTCATTTCTGGAATAGAGTCTCTACTTACTGGATCTGGGGGTACACTCGTCTTCCACGGATCATCTGTTCATTTTGTGGGTAAGGATCTATTGCTATTTGGCCTCTGTTTGTTTGTCTGTTGATCACCAGGATTACGGCAAAAGTGACGAAGATTATTTATGGTCACAGTAAGAGGCCACTAAATTTTGATAGGTAAAGGTCAAGGTAGCACAAAATGTTAAAAAAACATAATCGACCATAACTTTGGAGCATATTAAGGTACTCTTAGTAGGTGTTCTTAAGTAGGTTTATAAATATACTTCATAGCAAAAAATCCAATTTAGAAAAAATGACCATAGGCCAAGGTTTGCACTCTACAGAGTGGCCATTCTAGTTCTTTTTTGTATTAAAATGTATTTCATATTTGTTTACGAGTAAATTATGTTTTTATTGTCTACCTCTATTGAATATTCTCTCCAGGGTTGGATAAATTGCTACGGATAACAAAGGAGATCCTCAAGAATGGGAGCATATCCTTGGATACTGAGGGAAATCCCTCCTTTCTCCCTTTCATTATGGAAATATTGCCTCTCAAATCAGAATCAGAATTCGATGATTGGATCAAAGATAAGTACGATTTGTCCATTCTTTTGCAATATTCCAAATGTAATTGAACTAACCTTATCCTTCGTTGTTACAGAATGGCGAATTCCTTATTCTCCCAGGCGTTATCCAGTATAGTCTCAGCGGAAGATTCTTTGAAACGTCACTATGATATGGATTCTATGTTGAGATGTCCCAATTCAAGTGAAAAGTTAATCCTTGCAGCGAAGTGCCTTGATGAACAAGATTTGCCAACATTGGTTGCTCTTGATCTCCGAAGAAATAATAAATGTAGTTATGATAAAGTACCTGATCAAGATATTGAGCCTAATACATCATCATTAAAAAAGGATGATGTTTTTTTTGTAACGGATGAAAGGATCTGCAGCTTTTCGTCGTCTTGCCCTGGTTTAACTGAATTAGAGATACGTCGATTTTTAAAAAGGAAGAACTGGATTGATGATTATGATGACTCTTCGCCCATTAATTCTGTAGACTTTATAGATAAATATAAGAGTCCTCTCCCTAAAGAGCTAGAAAACACTCTCCGTAAACAACAAAGCTGTGAAACTTACCATTTAGGAAATCGGCCTAAGGTATTATTTATTTCTTGAGCTAGTGAATGTTTAGTATAAATATTCATTTTGCATTATAAAAGGATTCTAGAGATATCATATCTTATCATTGTAATAGTGATCTCATTTATCTTTCTCACTCAACAAAACATTCTCATTTCTGTTTCCAATACTATTCATTTTTCTACACTTTAGACTTCCAATGCATCATTATCAGATATAGATGACTTTTTTATCTCTGATAATTCATTTGTGGCTGATCATAGCTCTCCTATCGTTCCTGTTAGAGGTACAGAAATCCTAAGAAATGAAAAAACTAAAACAAAACTTATTTCGGTATGATTATGTTGAATTTTTATGTGTTATTATTAAAGTCTATATATTTTGCATCCCTATCTCAAGACTCCAAAGAGAACTCACCGCCGAACAACGTCTGATACACGAGTTTTTCAACTCATGTCATCTGGATCTATAATCAAATCATTTTCTGAGTCTTTGAATAAGCATGATACTGATGAGCTAGATCATAACTGGTCCACTATTACGCCTCCAACAGAAGGCTGGATTATGCCCTTGCCTATGGAAAATGAATCGCTTTATTCTTATTTATCATCTGGTGCCTTTAGTCGACATCAAGCTCGATTAGATAGAGAAAATGCTCACTTAATTCTTGCAGAATTAATCATACAAGCTTCCACTAAAAAATATGGAGATCCATGTATGGGAAAAGGAGTTATAACGGCGTCAAATTTTCGACCGCCAGCTATGCCTTCATTTGGAACTTCCAATCGTAACATGAATATACGAGAAAATTCTGCCGAGAGTGTTGCCCTGTCTCTCTTAGATCAGTTTGATGACAAACATGAAACCAAAGCATCTGAGCTAAATTTAATACTTGGTGATTATCAGACCACTACAGAGCTTTCATTTCCTTCTTCTGATTTTAATGGTAGTCAGTCTCAACAAGAAAGAAATAGTAGTGGTTCCGTAGATCATAATACCACTTGTAAAGATGAAATCGTTACTGAGCTTAGAGGAACTCATGACTGGGCTCCTCCTAGACCTCAGCTTATCTTGCAGCCTCATGTTCATAAAAGGTAATACTTACGTCTAGATTTCTAGTTACTTTAGTAATGCTACTATTATTTTGAACATTACTGATATTAAATTTCTAGCCGTACTGAGTTATTGGAAGAGCAAAAGTACCGATGCTCTGGTTGTGCGATGAAAGTGGAGAAGAAATACAGTAAAATTTATCGATATTGTCATTATTTTGGAAGACTTTTTTGTACTGGATGTCATTCAAATGCTACTCACGTAATTCCAGCTAATGTGATAAAAAAATGGGATTTCAAGACTTATTTTGTCAGTGATTTTGCGTCAACTGTTCTACACTCAATGTACTCTGATCCCCTTTTCAATATTCAAGATTTGAACCCTGAGCTCTTGGGTAAAATATCTAAACTCAGAAAAGCCATAGAAGTTAGATCCTTAAGTACTAAAATTTATCATTTTGTAATAAATTGTCGTTTGGAAACTCAGTATATGTCAGAAATTAGTAACTACCCTGTGATTGATCCCTATACGTTTTCTCTCGAGGATCTTTGCCGTATCAAGTCCAAGAACTATAGTAGTGTACTTTCTAATCTACTAGAAAATCTCATGCAGCACATAGTGCAATGTTCGGTAAATATCATGTATGGATTTTACATTTCCTTTTTTTTTGTTACCTTATGTTTATTTGCCCATTTGATTAGCTCTGTAAAGCCAGAGGATTTTTATGCGAAGGTTGCCGTTCACAAGATGTTTTATTCCCATTTGAAACGGATGTTCACCAATGTCCTCGCTGTTATGCTTGTTATCACAAACCTTGCTATTTTGAAGATTGCTCTAAATGCCAACGTATTGATCAAAGGAAAAACGCTGCGAGAACGATCCGTATATGATATGATTTTTAAAAAAAAATACTACTTCATCGATTAAATTGATTATTCTCCTTAAGAGCTAATTCTATTATATATTTTTATATAAATTTAACGTATTTATTTTAACAAAATATATTTATATTTTTAATAGCTAACATCGCGTCTTCCATCATTTTTTGACTTATCCAGTTTCAATAAATACAAATGATGTCACTCTTTAATTTAGAGTTTTCTCTCTTTACATAACCTTTTTTTTTACATATACAATAACTTAGTAAATAAATACATACTGTTCCATTAATAAAAGGTGTAATTTGAGATTCCAACACTATTATTTGTTAAAAAGGAAGCAGGAGGAAGAGTGCACTATTCAGTAATGTTAATAAGTATTACATATTTCAGTTGTCATGTTTTGCTGCTCAAGAAAAAATGTCGACTCTTTGGGAGTTAGTGTTAATTACACACACTTGAAACGCGGGGGAATTTTTTTTACAATATATATCCAGAATCAACACTTCGGGTAAATAATTATAGTGATCCAGCTAATAAAATATACGTTAATCAGTATTTAATAATATTAATTATAATGACTATTCTTCATGGATGCTCAGAGAAATATTTCTGGAAAAATGCTGTGGTAGATTGGAGGCAGTAACAAGAATCCGAAAATCATCACAAAATCAGTATCGGACCCATTCAGAAGAGTCAACAATTGAAAGGGATCTTTTAGGAAAGGACATTGTTATACAACCGAATGTCCAAGTATTTATCACAATGATGTAAAATGTGAAGAAACAAAAAAATATTGTTTTATCTTTTTTAAATAGAAAAAGTTCAAATTCCAAGAGATAATTCCTAGTCATTGGCCTCCGTCCTTTGGTGGAAAGTGGATTCAGTATCATACAAAGTTAAAAATATGTTTTAAATACAAAGATAAGTCAGAAGTCTCACTCGAGTTCTTAATAAAGTCAAGATCCACTAGATCCTTTCTTGCTTCTCCAACCAAGTATGTAACTATTCAGAAATACTTAGTTCTTTCTTCAATGAACACTTCGATTAAAATAAATTCAATTGACGAAATATCTTAACTATTTTTTTATTTTCAACATATTCCAAAGGATTAAAATCAAATATTTTTATTCTGAGTAGAAGTATAGGGATGATAACTCCAGTATCAGCTTGTACAATGAGAAGAATAAATCCTTTTCTGGAAGAAACCCCATGTAAAATTGAAAAAATAAACATTTTCCAAGTAAAAGATAAAATAACCGTGATATCTATTAACATTTCACAAAACATTGATATGTATATATATATCCTTAGTCTCCTCGACAGATCCCGCATTTTAAAAATGTTTTCAAAATACAGGAGAACTGCAAGGAAATAGTAAGAATACACAATATTGGCTCTGAATATTCTGCATCACAGAAGATTTTTGGTATACTTAATTTTGGAAATGCTGAACTTCATTGCATGAAAGTAAATTACTCATGGAGGGGCTAAAAGTTACATTACATTATTATTTTACAGTTCACGGCTTCTTTAGTGAGTATTGAGGCAGTACCAATGCGGGACTCGTTGATTCAATTCAAGGATGAAAAGAAAAGATGGGTTCACTTGTCAGAGATCACTTTTGGAATTGAAAGTATGGGATTTGAGTTAGTAATCCCTGACTTTGTAACCCCAACATTCATAACTGATCTTGGTAAGAGTTTTTTCCGAATACATATTGTAAGGATTATAAATGTACCGATACCATCTTTATGAACGATTCCGATATCAATTTCTTATTAATATTATGTCTAAAGGAATTACATAAACGAATTAAGAAATGATTTACTTTTTTCAATGTTTAACTTTTTATTAAATAGGGCTTGACAAGAAAATACATAAATAATTATGAATATAATTAGTTGTAAATAATTTGAAATTAAAATTATTAAGAAAGTTAGTTCCTCTCTTTAGTCAGGAGTCAATTTATTCCTGGTTGGCTCAAATATATTCCCTGAATTACTGAATCGACTTTCATTTTCAAAGGATGGATCTGAATTTTGTTATGTAGGTCTATTATTATTGCGCTAATTATACATAGAAATTAAGTAAAATAAAATTTTATCAGGGTATCCTACAGGTAGGAGCCCCTAGTCTTAAACTTAAGGTTAGTCTATACTATGATCCTCACTTCATTTGATAAGTTGACCATTTGAAATAAAAAATTTAGAAAGATTTTTTTGTTTTGCTTAATAATGTATATAAATATGTAATGTAGGTGGAGTCGACATTATTAAACCGATTCCGATGCATCGGTACACCCCTAATAAGAATATATTATGAGTGTACTTTTCAGTCATGTTAAAATGGTGCGTTCAGTTTACGTTTTACCTGTCAGAAAATAATTTGAAACTTCAGTCAAAGGACCCAGAATGGGAAGCTCCCCACAAGATACCCGTCATAACCAAAACGTGGACTCATCCCATCAAAATGTACTCTCCGCAGAGCATAAATGATGTCGAATAATTGGAATAGTTCACATTCAAATACGTATGCTGAATCAACGCGTGATAATGATCAACAATTTGAAGTGTAAAAATTAGAGCAATTTTGACTTGAACTTTATTAGTCCACCAGTTTTTTATTGCCCATGACGGTCGTAAGAAAAAAAAAAGAAATGGATATAAAAATGTTCCGAGTATTATAAATTAAATACAATTTCGTAAAATGCAAAAGTATGTTACATTAGATAAAAATAACTTGTCCATATATATTAAAATTGTTTCAACTACTTAAAGAGAAAAATAAAAAATCGAACATGAACTAAATCTTTTTTTTTATTTCATTCAGATGCATATTATTCTACGTATTAGCTTGACATTTCAGTCAGGATGATTTTTAAATGATTAAACGCTATAAGTCCACCAATTGACGTTTACACCTTTTCTATTAAATGAAATACCCTTACATATCTAAATAAAACTTATCAAATTTGAAAAAATGATTTTGTGTTCGAAATCAGACTCCAATATAAACCATGGATACACTTATTTCACAAAAAATCCTTCATTTGAAGGCACTTCTATTAAATTATAAAATATCTAGGATTTACTAAAGCCAGGCTGTCGAAATTCACGTTGAATATAAAACAGAATGTATGCTTTACTTTTCAAAACAGTCTCTGAATCGGAAGCTAAAACAGTTGAGTCATTAAAATGATACCAATTATTGTTCTTGATAACAAATGCTGTATAGTGCCCAGATCCAGCTCTGAAAATATTTACGACAATAATAAATATAAATTATACATAATTAATTTGGGAAAGATAAATTCACATTACCCAGATCCATGATGTACAATAACGGCAGCAAGATCGTAGAGGCTAGAGCCGGCATTGGAACATCTAGTTTCATGAAGATTAGTAAGCAAATAGTCAGACATATCTAACCCAGACAAAGGAAATGATACATGCGTGTCCAACTTCGTTCTCGAGTATGGACTCCAACGAAATCTCTTGATATGTAAACAGAGAACCTGGTTATAAAAAAAGTAATAATATTAGGAATTGAACTCCTTGCATAAAGTATTCATTACATTTGGTAAGCGTCTAATCCAGAACTTTTTGGTTGACCTTTGTTTATTTTTACAACTCCCACAGAAAAATCTCTCCGAGTCTGCGAGTTCTTCCACGTCGACAAATTTTTCTAGACAATCTTAACGAAAAATTGACATAATTATGTCATTGGCATTTATCTTAAATAATAATGTTACCGTGAAGATGACATGTCGGGTTTTGTTCTTTAGAGTCGGACTTCAATTTAGTTTGATTGGTAAGGTTTTGTTGAATATTATTTTTGGCTTTTCTCAATTGAATAAACTTGTTAGGTATGTCTATAGACAAATCTAGGAAGGGATCATGTTTTTTTAGAGGACGCATTACATACTAAGCAAGTTACTTCTGACTGTAACATGCCACCAAAAATGGAAGTAACCAAGGAATGGGAGGAAGTCGTTCCTCTAGATCCAGCAGTTGAGGTCCTACAAGAATAAGGACTATATTTTTGCTGGAGATGCGACAAATCACTAGGTAAAAGAGACAATAGTTCTGTGTGTAGTCGATCCAACATATAGCGAAGGAACTCATGTGCATCTTGCTGTTGATAGCCTCGAAATCTTGGAACAACTTTCCAAATCACCATAAAAAGTGCTCCAGGTGAAAAAGCTTTTTTGGTTTCTTGACCCGCATTGAGAGCAACTAAAACTTTTTTTCAGCTCTTCAGTCATTATAGGCCCTTCTGTTGAAATTGCATTTTTACTCCTGGACTCTCTCTGAGAAGTGACGATCTTTTGGTCGAAACTGGGTATTTGTTTGAGAACACGACAAAACTCTTGAATGTTACTAATACATAAAATGAAGGTATTTAGGTGAAGGGAAATTGAAATTTTGTTGATTTGTAGAAGAAAAAAATAATTCTTATTCAATTTCAGGGCACAATTTCATTCATAATGTAATTGTGATCACTGTAGTTACATAGTTAATAATTGAAATATTTAAGAAAAGTCAGGAAACTCTTCATAAGCTATAGTAAGAGTATCTCATTTGAAATTAATTTTCTCTGCAATTCTAAAATTGATGAATCATGAATAATTTGTAATACTTGATTGAAGGGATGAAGGAAAAGCAAATAAGAGAGTATTGTAACTATGATACTCACCTTAAACTCTGGAGAACAGCAGACATAAAGCACGTATTACCCAGATTTCTTAGGCCCACCAGACTTTTCTTTGGAGATGCGTTCATCTTCGATAAGGCTTGTGCGTCCTTTTTCCTCCTCTTCGGCTTATTCTCAACACCTCCAAGAGAATCAAAGGATGAAGGAGACCTTTTTGAGCGCCGAGGTCTGAGAATGCGGGCTTTCTTTTCGTCCAAGGGGGCTCTGAGGGAGGATCGGAGTTGATCCAGAGCTCCTTCCGGTGTATCATTGATGATGAAATCGTCGCAAGCGTAACAGAAGACAGAGAGTTCCTGAGTCTCCATGCAGACGGAGTGAGAGGGGTTCTCCTGGAAGTGGGCAAGTCCGTGAGCTTCTGCATAGCGACCGCAATTCAGGGAACCACAAAACACACAAATCCAAATGGACTCCCTTCCCTCACACTCTGAAATTAACACAATCAGAATATATCATCAAGAGTGGAATCACATCAAATTAGGAATCTTACTTGAGCAAGCCAATGGCAATAAACGATTCGCATCTAGGACCTTTATAATATCATTGCTGTCCCGAAGATGAGAGCATTCCATCGTACCTTTGAGTTTTGCCCCCAACAGACACCCCTTTGGCTTTAAGCTCTAAATGATTTTTTTTTTTTTTTGCCGATCACAATAATATTAAGATATTGTGATTCATAAAATTCAGAAAAAGAAAAGAAAAAGGCAAGCCAATGACGTCAGGAGGAAGAGATAAAATACACTGAGTCAATGAAATTCTACTAATATCTAGCTAGAAGATGGAGTGCTTACGCTGAACAAAAGCAAGGAAATTTTTGATGCCCAAAGTTAGGTGACCAAAACAATAGAAAATATAGATTATAACGCTGGGACTAATAATTCTCCTAGGATGCATCAATCACTTCAGATCTGGTATCGAATTATCTTATATTATTATACAAAGCGCCCTTTATGTTTTTAACAGATGTAGCTAGTTATTACTATTACAGTTTCAATGCTCTGGTCAACTATTATAGCATCAACTGTTTTTTACATCAAAACTCTAGCTTTGTTTTTATTTCTAAAATTTCCTCACCCTAAGACATATTATATTTATTTCATATGTCCCAGTCTCAGCTCAATTAATTATGATTTCACTACTCCAAAGAAAGCGTTTTCATGACGTCATTGTCGTTGATGTCAGCCATTTTGGGGGGGCTAAACAACCAGTTTTATAACAATAAAAACCCTTTTGTCATTAGTATTAAGGACAATAGTCAACTATTGAATATTAAAATGGAACCAACAAATACAAGGACTTAAATCTTACTGTCTATCAAAATTTTATCCCTCTATTCCCTAATTTTATTTTATATATACCCCTAAAATGTATTAAAAATATATTATTACATCGTTATACTACCTAATTTCCATATTGCAGATTAAAAATTAATCATTACAATGTAAGCAATAAAGTATTTTGTCTAATTATCCTACTTTTCTCGTCCCTTATCCATAAAAAAATGTACAAATCTAGCCATTTTTAGAGATATTTAGTACATATTGTTTTAATTAAAAAAATATCAGTGTTTATTATATGCATCAAGTAGTATTTTATGCAAATGTCTTTTTTACGTATATAAAGTATTTTTTTATTCTTGAATATATTTGATGAAGTTCCTTCTAGATGATTTTAAAAAAATGTCTCTTTTATGTAGTAAAAATATCAACTTGGAGCCTTCCTCCCCTCCAAGATGGCGTCTCCTTCAATTATTATTTATTATGCAATTTATGACGTCAGTGAAAATGTTCAATTAAAAAGGGCCAGCTAGGAAACAAAAAGGATGTGATTTTTGCTGGATATAAGGAAAAATGAATAAGAAGTTTTCCTTTTTCTTATACATTGAATAATATATTTATTTGTAGATAATGCTTGATGCTTGAAAAAACCATCTTTTTTACCATGCGAAAGTTTTAATGACCGAAACGTCGGTTGTTCAGTCCTGCTGTACCAGCTATCTTTATAGGTTTTCTTCACTTATAGCTAGATTTGAACAATATAAAAACGAAGAAAATAACAAATGATAGCTAAAACTTATGATAATAAGTTCTAGCCAATACTTCATACTTTAAAACGTCATCTATCTTGTCTCTGGGAAGAGGTTATGTTCAACAGCTGAAAAGACATAGCTAGTCACTAATTTCTAAATCTATGAGTTAGTAGATTCCAAGGTTAATATTCACCTTGGTAGATTCTAGTATTCTATTACTGGGATGCTATAAAGGTCCCATCTAGGACTGACAAATTTTATTAGGACTGGGCTGAAGTCTTTTTTTAGACCGATCCAACACTCACCATTATAAATTTGTAAATTATTGAGGTTGCGAGACAACTTTTTTCGGGTTGAGTTATTTTAGAGAAATTCTGCATCTCTAATCTTTATCCATTCAAGCCGGTCGACTTGAATAAAAAAAATTATTTCTACCCGCCCCATAATCCTCTTGAAATAATTAATTAATACTTTAATTGGCAGAAAAGATTGATATTTACTAGGATTTATTTATAGATATAGAAATACAATGGTGTTTCTCTCTATTGAATTATATTGTGTCAAAAATTAGGGGAGACAGAAATAAGTTATACTAATAAACAATTCTTATTTAAATGAGGTAGTAAACTTGGTTTAAGATATGTGCATCCAAATTATGCCCTCCGACTGATAAGAGTGTTATCTAATTTGTATCGGGGGGAATTGAGATTCAATTATTTAAACAGAATCGAGTGAAACCCAAAAAATGTAACAGCTCATCTAATTTCTTCTAGTGTATAAATCTAAAATATGGTTTTTCAGAACTCTCTATGGTTGAATATACGTGACGTCAAAGAGAAGGTGATCAATAGAGTGATCAGGTTGTTGTGACGTTTAAATTACTCTATGGTCGGATAATTTACAATGTATTTTTAATCAGATGTATCTAGCTACTTTCATTTGTATTAAGCAGATAATTATGTTTAATAGAAAAAAATAAGAAATGCATAATTGTACTGAATTAAAAAAATAAATTACTCAATTAGAAAAAAGATAGATTTTCACCTCATTTACACAATATAGTGTATAAGAGAAAATAAACCAAAATGACGTCACAATCAGCATCTTTATTATGATTGGTCGATAAAATCCCCAATGGGGCTATGATTCGTCGATTCGACTTTAAAAAATGAGTTCACTCTTCTTAAAGTCAGGAGTACCGAAAAACCCTTCCACAGTGTCGTGTCATTCTGCAAGATCCAAAGAAGTTCAAGTTACTTGGGAAAATGAAACTTCTTGTGGTTCTTTTCGTGACTCTTCATTTCCTTTCATCTGGACATGGGCATAGTGATGAAGCTCCACATTTTAAATACTCCAAACAAGCAAATAGCATTGAAGATGAAATTCTAGAGGAAGATATCGTGGATTTACCTCCGGCAAGACCGTCTCATGGGTCAGTTGCATTCCACTAATGAGATCCTACGGGCTTTGTAGAATGATTAGTGATGGTCATTTGAGTTAGATCTTATTGATTATGACGTAATAATGAAGCTGTTTAAAATAAATTAAAGTATTATTTATTTTAATGAGTTTTTTTTTTACATAAGTCATTAAATTTCCCTATTGATTTGTGTGTTCCTATTTTTCTACATTTCTTAATGAAGTTCCTTTCATATCATTTTTCTCAAATGAGAGTTGAATTACACGTCATTATTTTTTTCTAATATTCGCTGTAATTATGGTGAGCATTTATGAATGTCATGACTATTTCGTCAGGTAAAAAATGATATTTATGCAATAGCGTTTTCACGCCATGTCAAAACTTTGAGGTCGTTCATTTTGAGGGCCTAAACAACCAAGTTTTATAAGAATGAAACCCCTTTTTTCTTACTTTCGTACTTTTTGAACTTACTACTGTGATTATAGTCAAATATTACTATTTATCATTTACCTCAAGTCGTATTCAATGCAAGTATTAAGTCTTCTTTTATTCCTAAAACCATTTCATAGAGTTTTATCAAAGTTTACTGGTAATTTGTGCATTTTATGTAGTAAAAATATCAACTTCGAGCCCCCAAAATGGCGTCTCTTTCAATTATGATATAATTTTTGAGGTGAATGAAAACACTATAGAAATTTATTTATTTAAAAAATGGGGCGACACTTGCTCCAAGTAAAAGATGTTGAACTCCTTTTTATCAAAAAAACGTATTCACAATGTATGTATATCAATATGAAAAATACTTTCCTAAAAAAATTATTATATTTTACACTTGACTTATTGATATTTTTAGAGTTTGATGATCTTCTTTCAATAGGATATTTAATGCCTTCGTATGATCATATGATATATATATATATTTGCGGCCTACTTATAATAGATCAAATTCATTAATGAGGCCTCTCTTTTTAGTCACAGTCATGGGGAACACGCTCATTCTCACGGTAGTCATGGCCATTCACATGGATGTCATGGACACAGTCATGGCTCTCCACAACCCGAACTAAGCCGTGAAGAAAATGTTAAGAATCGAGAGCGTCTTCATAAAAATTGGGACGACGATGATGAAGAAGAGCTAAGCTGGAATAAAACTCGTAATATTTGGTTTAATGCAATTGGAGCGACTGTCCTCATTTCCATGGCTCCATTCTTTATACTATTTTTCATTCCTCTTGATAATAGTTCAGAGAAGCAATGGATCATGAAAATTTTACTTAGTTTCGCATCAGGCGGTCTTCTTGGCGATGCTTTTCTTCATTTAATACCTCATGCTGTTATGGCAGTCAATGAAGAAAATGGTGGAGCTCACACTCACTCGCATAGTCATTCGCATGGAGGGGATGGTGGGGCACATGAACCTCATGACCTCCGAGTAGGACTTTTTGTACTTAGTGGTATAATTGCTTTCTTATGTGTTGAAAAATTTGTACGGATTCTGAATGGAGGACATGGTCACAGTCATGGAACTCCTGAAATGAAACAATTGGTTAGCCAAGAAAAGAAGAAGGATGAAGTGTCTAGTAAGAAGGATGACTCCAAAAGCGGATCAAAGAAGGAAGGAAAAAAAGAAGAGGACGCTACGAAAAAGTCTCTTGAAAAAGGTACATGCCGATTTCATAAATTCGTTTTTTTAATCATCCTTATAATTTCAGAGTCGACTAATGATGAGACTGCTTCACAAGACGTCAAAATCGGTGGATTTCTAAATTTAGCAGCTGATGCATTTCATAATTTTACTGATGGCTTAGCTATTGGAGCTTCTTTTTATGCCGGTAATTCTATCGGATTGATCACTACGTTTACCATTCTTGTACATGAAGTTCCTCATGAAATCGGAGACTTTGCTATTCTTATTCAATCCGGTGTTCCAAGAATGAAGGCTATTTTATTACAATTACTCACTGCAGTTGGTGCATTATTAGGCTGTGTAATTTCTCTTTTAACGGGTGGTAGTGATAATGCCGCTAACAAATTCATTCTTCCTTTCACTGCTGGAGGTTTTATTTATATCGCCACTGTATCCGTAATCCCAGAGCTACTTGAAGGAAAGTGTTCATTTAAACAATTTATTGCGGAAATTTCGGCCATGTTATTGGGTGTAGCATTAATGGTGGTAATTGCATTTTATGAATAATAATCGTAACTCTAAACATATATTACTCGTTGACCACATCATCTTATATACTTATCTACTTTAAATCATCGCCCGAAGTGTTCCAAATGTTTCTTTTTAATTAATTAATATTAACTTATTTTGTTATATATTAAATTAACACAGAATTAATTATATCGACAATAGTCTAAACTAAAGGTTTTTATCTTTATTATATATATCTAAATGGTGTTTAATAAATTATTTAATCGTATTCAACAATGAAATGAAGATGATATTATGCATTTATCTCTATAAATGTCACAGAGAAAGAATTTATCTTTTAGTTTCTGTCTAAGTTTCTAACTTTAAAACTGTATATTGATCAATTTTTAGAGTAGTTATCACCGTATCAATGTACGAGTATATCGAGTGTTTTCACGTGACTTGAGCATTGTTGATGTTAGCCAATTTGGGGGCCTAAACAACCAAGTTTTATAACAATTATTATAATTTTTTCATTAAAATTAGGGAAATAGTGAACTATTGGATGAAAAAAATGGGACCAACACATAAAAATGCTTAAACCTTACTGTCCATCCATGTTTTATACATATATTGCCTTGTTTTATTATATACATATCTCACCCTTAAAATGGATTTAAAATATGTTATTACCTTGTTACACAATCTTATTTCCATATTGCAGATACAAAATAACTATTACAATGGTAGAAATACTATATTTTATAGTCTCTAATCAATCAAATTTTTCTATCCGTTTTTTGGGACTTTAAGAACATAATTGATTTTATTCAAAAATTACTTAATATCAAATAGTTTTTAATAGAAGGGTTGACTTTTTTTTATTCTTAAAGCTAATTGATGATGTTTAATCAAGATTTATTGGAAATTTGTTCATTTTATGTAGTAAATATATCAACTTTGATCCCCAAAATGGCCTCTTCTTCAATTGAGATGTAAGTCATGACGTCAGTGAAATATTATATAGGAAAAATGTGTGTGTAGCTTCAAAAGACAAAATCATCAAAAGATTTCAACCACATGTTACAACAGAAAAGGTCGAAGTAAATATTATTTATATTTCGAATGCCTGTTAAAATTTATATAAATGTGCTGAGTGACATTAAACCTGATATAGCTTTTTACGTAGCAGATGTTTTTTCTTTCATGGCTTCATTACCTGCGAACCAGGTGTATGTAAAGAAGTTGAATTTTGTTTTAGTGAAATAATGCCCTAGTTCAAATGTCATAAATAATAATCCAAATCGATAATTTAATACTATTTGCTAATCGGAATTATAAAATTGCTAGTGTATGACCTATGTTTATTTTCTGAATAGTAAGTATTAGAATAAATGTAGACATATCCAGCCCAGTTAAAAAAATATCAAATATTAATATCGCACTTATTTTGTAATTACTACATGATTTTTTTTTGTATAAGCTGTTATCATTATGGTTGTATTCTTGATGGGAGAACAATAAATATAAAATAATAATTAGTGGGTGAAAGACAAAAAGTAACACTTATAAGTAGTTGTTGAGTTATAAGTAGTGATGAAAATCGCGTATTTTGGGCAGGTTAAAAAAACAAAAACAAACTGAAAATCAGTATGGTAATCCTGACATTTTGAAGAGTGTTTTTTGAGAGCAGCTAAGCTGTCATTACACAAAGAATGTTCAATCAGGTTTTGAATGTATTAGCAAAGGAAGTTCCCTACTCAGGAATTAAATGATAATGACAACAGCTAAGGAAATCAAATTTCATTCTTCAGATTACTAACTCTAAAAAAAGGGCCAGCCAAAAATACACACAATTTACAATACTAGCAATAAGTTCAACTCCATGTTGGACTTGGATTAGAATTGAGAATCTAAATCACTTTAATTCCTTCCTATATCATTGTTAGATACGGTGCGGGATTTGTGTTTATTTCCTTCACCTCAATGCCAATTATACACACGATTTTCATCACTGATTCTGGTTGACCACGTTAATTTTCTGTTTCTTTTTTTTTAACATACCGGCATTTCATATTATTTGAGTCTGGGCATTTTGTATATTCAACTTATAAGTTATAATATGTAATCAAAACTGATTTTCATACTGTCAATTTTATGATGTGCCATACCACCTTATGGATTTAAATAGGATATATTGGTAATCCTCAAATACACTTGTGTTTTTTTTAACAAAATATACAGCTGGATTAGGCCGTAAATGAATCTTAAAAGTGAGTAAATACAAAAAAAATATTGAAAAGATATGATAAAGGTACTATTTTATTTCTATATGGAGATGAAAAAATCAAGTTTACTGTAGTCTTTACTTCAACGAACTAAGCCAGAAATTGCAGTAAATTTCAATCATAGTTTTTCATATTTTGTAAATATATATTCACGTATTTTACTTGTGAATTCTTCGGTACTAAAATACTGATTATTTTTAAATTTCAACATTTTTTTTTACTAAAATGAAACTTGGTGTTATCTTAACAACATAAAAATTTACCTTGTGTAATATTTTGATGTCATCTGTTATTTTTTATACTTATTTTCCCCTTATCAGTGTTTGGACAAGTCATTGACCCAGCTATCTCGAAAAAGCTACAACGAGATATTTAAGTTTCAATATTTGGGTGACTATTATATCTTCACCAATATTGATGCTAAAAGATTCGAATTTTGCTTTCATTATAACCATCACCTAGTTACAAAATTGTAAGTTTTTGATTATGTATGCCTGTTATAAATATCAAATTTATAAAATGCATTAACCAGATAGTATATTTTTGCATATCTTAAATTCACTGCTAAACTGTGCTATCTTGTTTGGATTGTATAATAAAGTCGACATTTCAAGGATATAAAACTATTTCCCTAAATTTATCTCACTTTATAAAATTGGAAGTTAGAGCTTCCATGTAGAACCTGTCATCTTGACTAATGTAGCTCTGCTTTTCTCATGTCAGCCAATTTCTCTGTCTTTGTCAGTCATCACTCTCATCAGTCCTTGTTCCTTTTTGGTCTCGTATATGAATGATGCACTTATCACACCTAAAGCATTAAACCAAGTAGCGAAACGAGGAACCACGTGATCAATAGCTGAAAAATATATTGGTGCACATAAACTTTTTTTTCCGCTAGAGGTACTGTTTACTTATTATTTGGAGATATAATAAGGAGTTATGATGTTATCCAATATATTTTACCTTTTAAAAGATGTTCCTTCGAAGTTCGGAAGACGGACTTAGCTTAATTAGAGAAGATTTTCATAATATGGAGTTTTGTTCAAAAATTATGATATTTATTCTGTGTTATTTCTTCATATTAATATAAAAGTATATATTTAATATAAAACTACGGACTCCAAGTCAAGTCTTGAGTCCAACTTCTCATCTCTGACAATAATTGACCATTGTATTTTATATTATACTTATTATTATAATAATAATCAATAAATCATAAATGTATATTTGAAAACTCCGGTCTCTTCTTTTTGGGGGGAAATAAAAAAAAGGAAAAATCAAAGAATAAAATAATTTCTTCTTTCCCCACAGCAATTTTAGAGTGTGAGCTAGGCCAAGGAATACTAGTATTCCTGACTCTCTTTATTTTATCCTAGCCTACGTCATCAGTAAGAAAAATGACAGAGTGACGTCATATGCAAAGCGACGTCTTGCGAAAAAGTGTTAAACCGCTGCACCATTGTATCTCCTCAGGCTATTGGTTGTATTTCGCTACTTGGTTTAAAGCTTTAGTCACACCTTTCTTTCTATAGCTGATGAAGTTCCAAATTAATCTCCGTATTTATTATTTCAGAGTATATAAACTTTAAAACACACTGTATGTACGCCATCAGCAATGCACCACTCCTAATATAGTTTATAAAGTTTGGAGATACATAAAGAGCTATTCACAAAACTTAAGAAGATGCTCTGATATTGTGGGATTCCACTCTTGGAATATAAATTATGCGGGATGGTGCTTTGTCTTTCACATCAAAAAGAGTCTTATTTGATGGTGACTCTGTCTTATGTTTACTTGGGTTTCCTTACTTGTCTTTGTTCTTCAATATTCCATCAAAACACCTAGGAGATTGGCCTACAAAAAAGTAATTTTCTATCACGACAATGCAACAGCTCACACTTCAGCAGTTGTGGTCGCAAAATTAATGGAAACAGGGTTCCAACTCTAGATGCCCACATAACTAGTAATCTCACTCTCCTTCACTCTTCTGTCATCCATAACCTAATCATGGATTTTATCATTGATTTATGGAGTAGTATCCTCAACAAGGCTTCCAGAACGGTCAGCACTTGTGCCCATATGGTAACTCCAAAATTTTTGAAACCACTTAGAAACTGTTCTAATCGAAGGTGCAGAGTCCCCATAATGTTTATCAAGCTTCTTTTTAGTCTCCTGAGGCGTTTTGCCTTTCATAAAGTATGTTCAATTAACATAATAAAGTCGTTGGTTTCTTCGACTTGTGAACTTTCTTGCCCTTTATGTCTTCCTCATACCTTTTCTCATTTTTTACTGGTTCTGAAACCTCCTCACTCTGACAGTTTGAAGAATGTTAGGGAGGAGAGGGGCTTAGTTGTCATGACGTTTAAACTATCTACGAGATGAAGGAAATAAACACGTGCCCCACTCCAAATCTAGCAATAATATAGGCAGGAATAACAACGATGTTGATCCTTTAACTTTACTCCGAGTCCCATAAGGACTTACACTTTTATCTCCCCAATAAACATGGTATTTCATGCATTAGTGATTACTTTATACTTATTGTTCTCTTTTCAAGAATAAAAGAATAATGGTGACAGCTTTGGTAAATAAAAAATGATTGTTAGGTAGTCGAAAAAAGTGTGATCTTTCAAATTCATATTTTTCTAACCTCTGAAGAAATTTATGTTGTTGATATTTTGTCTTTCCATTCTTTCCCGGGAGTCCTTTAGTATCTACTAAATTTAATCATAAATAGATTTCAAATTTTTGTAAGGAAAAAAAGAGAGCAAGGAAAAGACAGATGTAAGACTAGTGGTACTACTGAATTAAGACACTTGATAATATCAGCTGCCTGTTATATAATTTTGGAGGAAGAAAATGAATTATTGCAATAAAGAAGAGAACCTTCTACATCAAAAATATCATTAGTGCAGAAAAAATATGCATTTTTAAAAAAATTTGCACCAAAGATAAGAATCTTGTTTGTTTTTAGATTTTGTTTGCCTTACATTGAAATTGATTACACTTTCAAAGAGACATCCTTATTATAATCAAATCCAATTGAGCATGAGCAAACAAAAAATATATATATCTCATACGCAAGGTGGCGTTACTTTCTGTAACTTGGGCTAATATAAGTATAGATTGGTTGAGGGTGCTGGTGTATCCTTGATGTGATAATGATCATTCAGGGAGTTGTATTATTTTGTTCCAATACGCCACTCTCTCTCGCCTGATTTACAAACTAATATATGTAAGTATCATGCCCTATTAACTATGCAAATATATGGAGCAAGGTCTGCACTTAGTTATTTCTACTGCACAAGAGTTTCACATTAATTTATTGTTGAAGAGTATGCTTAGCCTATATTGAAAAAATGTGAAACAATTTACTTCACTGTAATTCTTCGAGCACTTCTGTAGTTGCCATTCTTTCAACACAGCTAAAGAAATTTCAGAAATAATAAATTACATTTAAAAAAAGTATTTTTTTATTATTTCTCATAACTTATAATCTCTTTCATTAATTTCATAGTCATTTTTAATCATTTACAGCATGTGCAACAGTTTCAATAACTTTATCCACTTTGTTTATCCAGGAGGACTCTATGTAATTCAATATTTAAAAAACATTCTATCTTTGAAAAGTTATTTTCACATGAATCATCAGGGAAGCTATTTTGTAGCAAGTACAATTTTCTTGTCATGTAAATTTTTTTATGAGTTTCTTTATTAAGGTGGTTGATCCTTATCTAGTGGTACACATTTCATTTTTTCAATGTAAAATTTAAACAAGAGGTTTTGTGAGGACAGTTATTTAACGAAATTATCTGAAAATACATCTAGGCACAATTTTTATTCAAGTTGTGAGCCCTCATCTATAAAAATTGCAAAAATGCGAGGCCTAAATTCCTTGCAAACCTTGACTATGTAGTCAGACTAGAGCTTGCTCGACTCCTACCTGATGGAAGCCTCTAGAGACCAGACACTCTTGTGAGGAGTTGCACACCCCTTCTCCTTCTGACACACCTAGATAGAGTATTCCAAGGGGTTCGTGTCTGGAGTGGAGGGCGGCCACATGTTGAAGTCCCAAAAGTTGTCTCTCAGGAATGCCTGGGTCAGAGACGCGCAATGACACTGAATTACTGCCTTGAGTGAAAACAGAGTTATGCCCGAACTTTTCCCTGGTACAAGGTAGCCCTTTCTTATCGAGAAGTTCGATGTAATAATCTATATCGCGCTGTTCTGCACTTGTTGCACTGAAGCTTGGTTGTGATGTAGCGGCTGATCTGCTTATTCACAGTTGTATCAACGCGGAAAATGTTTTCATCAGAAAAAAACAAAACTTTGCCCGAATTTTAGTTGATCATGAGAAAATTTAGAATCTTTTTACTCTTTCAGACTGTCTCAGCTTGATACATTCAGAGATAAGATGTTGTCCTCTTCCCTGATTTGGCACCAATGTATTTCCAGAATGAATACAATGTAATGCAAATGTGTACCAATAGATAAGATCAACCCTGTATTTTCATATATAATTATCATTTCAAATACTGTGAGTTTTTGCCACTAATAAGTAAAGTTGTTAGTTTGTTAAAAAAAATAACCTTTTTTTGAAAACTAGAAAATAAAAACGGTTCTTACGAGTGCTCTTTCTTCTTTTTAGTTTATTATTTAATAGGTCGTGGTGGTATTAACCTATCTTTTCAACTAAAAAGGTTCTGGGATTTATAATGTTTCTTGTTTGGGGAGTAAAAATGCCACTTTAGTAATTTTTGTTTATCCAAAATTCCAGTTATCATGGCATTTTCACTCCTGCCAACAACGCACACTTTAAACCACAAAACCACTTCATTTTGATGAGTTCTTATGTTTGAAGATTATAATATGCATAATTTCTAGAAATAAATTGTCTATAGACGCTGATTAGATTTGACCTTTACTATCCTCCCTTGAATATGGGTTTATTTACAAAATAGAGTTGAAGTGCAAACCAGAGACTTTGTTGACTAATGGAGCTAAAAGTTCCTTCTCTGTTGTTATTAAGGAAAGAGCAAAAAGTGAATTTTGCACCAATCCGAGAAATTTTGACGACTTAAAATGGAGATTATAGATACAGTGTGTGTTTCTTTATCTGCTGATGTCAAATTTGGACACTTGAAATATTTGATGCTATTTTTATTCTCCAGAGATGTAGTCAGGGTTTTATAAATGAGGGAATAATTTAGGATGTGTACACAAGAATGTTGTACCCCTCTTCCAACTGTGGAAAATAAATAAAGTATCTATATAAGTTATGCTTGAATTTTTATTCCTTCTTTCCAACTTGTTTGGAGCAAAGCTTTTATTTGCTCTTTAGTTTTAGATTAATTTATAGGAAAATATCTATTTCACACATGTAACGCCATCGGAGAGGATTGTCTCATGAAGAATCCCCCTAGTATGTACAAGATGTAAAATAATAATTAAAACAATATACTGACAATTTTAGGCAGGGTTTTGGGATTCGAACCTACGCACAATGAGTTCAAGAGAATAATTTCCCACGAGTGCAACGTAGCTCAATAGACAATGCACTCGTGAAAAATTATTCTCCTGAACTCATTGGGTGTAGGTTCGAATCCCAGTTGCTCCTACAGAAGGAAATATAATTTAAGTATATGGCCTTCAATGACAATTCCTTGATCAAATGGATTAATAGTAATACTATAAAATTTACTTATACTTGACAAATGATAAGTCTTACTCCATTTGACAAATAAATAAAACGTCATGACAGCTAAGCTCCTCCAAGAAAAAATCTTCAAATTGGCAGGACTACCAGTTTTCGGTTTCTTTTATTTTTACAAACTGGCAAGACATATTTTATATAGTGCAGGTTATCTCAGTCAGTAGATTTGTCCTCTCTTAAAGTTACCCTATTTTTTATGACACTCCCTCTGGTGGGGGTTGTACACTCACACAAATTAGGCAAAACCTCATTCCTACCTTTAAACTACTGTTCAGAAGTAGGTATTTAATATTGTTAATATTTTGATGTGCTGTTTTGTTCTGGAGATATTGCGTGGTTGTTATTGTTAATGTTCCGTTAGATGTTGTATTTGTATTTTTTTATATAGTTCAATGTTGCTAGATCAAGGTTAGACAACAAAAAAATGGCTGGGCATGAATACTACATAAATTTAAAAAGTAAAAATATAAATAAAAGTTATAATTATCATAGAAGTGGCTGCTCGATATTTCTTAAGCGATATTTTACTAAATATAATGCCTAATTATTTTTCATGTAGTATTAATAACCAAGAGTCGTCCTAATGACGTTACCAGAAAGAGAAAGATTTATTAAATAAATTTGCTGTGCTTGCCCAGATATTTTCTTGTTGCCTTGTATCATTGAATAGTTTTTCTTTTGGGACCGGATTTTGTTGTATTAGTCCTTATTTATTTGGACCAGTCCACTCTTAGAACAGGTCCTTGGGATAAGTCTTTCGGACTGTCGGTCCTTGTATTGCGATATAAATGAAGGCCAAATATGATTCATGTGTTTTGGCAATTGAGCATATCTTACAAAAATATTTATGTTTTCATTATTATGCACTAACATACGAACATAATATATTTTTATTTAGTTATATAATTTATTCTACTATCACGTGGTTACCTCGCTAACACAAAAGTACCCTATATATTTTGTTGTCAGCTATCAATTTTCCTGTCTCCTTTGATAGGTCTTGGCTAAATGCCTCTAGGGAAAGAGTGGTTAAGGGAAAAGTAAACAATTTAATCAAAAGACAAGGAAGACTATGTTCCTAACCTCCATCTATAATATCGTGTTATTGTTGTGACGTAGTCTTCTCTTTTAACTAGGGGGAGAAGGCCTGTTCAAACTGGCTGCGTCTCTGGAGGAACATGTAGCAGCTTCTAATTTAAACTAATCAGAATTGAGAACCACTAAATCCTCCCTTCCTTGCTTTCAGTGTCCACTCTTTGCCTAGAGTCCTTTAGTCTTGGCTATTTCATAATTTATTATTTTTGATAAAAAAAACAACAAAGTAATAACTTATTCTATACTTATGCTCCGTCTCCAAAAGGACATGAATACCCTTTCTTGTTGATCCTTAGTCCTATATATAATTATATATATTGGCCATTTTATTATTTCTATGAAGTAATTTTGGCTATCATACACAAATACAAATGTATAACTACTCTTTTTATATAATATTACAAAGCAATATTATATTTTACTGTATCGAATAAAATACTATGTAGATTTTAATAATATGTATTTCTTTTTTAAAATCGTGAAGAAATAATACGTGAGTGATAGTCTGGGAGTACATAAGATATAAATGGCAGTTGGTATGATTGATTTATTTGTCTAACTACCAGATGATTTCGGGCCTTTTTTCTGTTTCTTTTTGGAGTAAAAGTTGTGTGGTACAATAAAAGTAACGACGTGCCCTTCCTCTAACTATAGATTAATACCAATTAATTCTTAGATAAGGAAGTGAAGCTTTAGCTGACGATCTACAAACTGGGAGACAAACTGAAGTGAGTGGAAATATCCATGAATATTGATTATACTTATACTCTATTTCCAAAAGGACAGGAATACAATTTATAGTTGATCCCTCGTCGTATCTAAGCGTATATATTGGCTAAGTTTATCATAAAATATTACTAAATAGTATTATAATAATGTAGCCAGTAAAATACTGTGTAGGATTTTAATACTATAAAATAATATCTAATAAATTTGTCAAATTGTATAGAAATATTATGACACTGATAGTCTGGATTACTTAAATATAAATAGTAGTTGGTATTATTTACTTATTTGGCTACTACCAGATGATTTTGTTTTTTTTAGAGGAAATGTTTAATGATACAATAAAGGTAACGACGTGCTACATAACAAAATAACTTAAAAAATAGCAAAAACACCCTCAATAACGTTTCAAAGGAGTGATTTTACTTTCTTTAAGGACCGACAAGTGGGATGGACTGAATAGACCAAACTGTGCAGGACTGCGGTCCTTAGGCCAATATAAGGACTGACATAACACTAGTACCGGAAGTATGATGTATATTTTTGAACAATATATTGTTAAGAGAAGTCAAAGAATATTTAAGGATAGCTTGATTTGATATCCACTGCCTCAAAGGGAAGAGGATATATCGACCCTAAACAACTATTATTTTCTAATCTTTCTTTTATTTCCCCTTCTATTTATCTTTTTATATAAATAACTTTGCTAGCATCCTTTTCCTTGGACACTATCTTTGTTGTCCTACAGCAAACTCATAATTTTTAATATAAGTAACTTATTATAATTAATGTAAAAGTATTACAATCCCTATTTAGAGATTAAAGTAATGATTTCTTTTTTAATAAACATGAGATGAAATGAAATATATTTTAGTTATTCAGCACTTCTGGTGGTACCCGGCATTGCTCAGAGTAACTAGGTGTCGACTAACAGACAAACTTTGCTCTACTAATATAGAAGATAACATTCCAACAAATCCTCAGTCTTACTCTTCCCGTTTTTCATAGATACACTCATACTTAGTAACTCAATACTGAAATGTTCGCTTTTCATAAATGAAAGACTAGTAATAATAGGTTAACAAATTATTTTTAATGTAATGCCATTAGCCATAGTCTACTTTAATTTCAATTT
Source organism: Lepeophtheirus salmonis (assembly GCF_016086655.4). Taxonomy (NCBI): domain Eukaryota; kingdom Metazoa; phylum Arthropoda; class Copepoda; order Siphonostomatoida; family Caligidae; genus Lepeophtheirus; species Lepeophtheirus salmonis. Next base: position 10,827,699 of record NC_052134.2, read on the forward strand.
GCAGGCTCCTCATGGTTACCTAAGACTCTGTAAAAAACCCACTCAATGGACCCCCAGACTCCAATCAGTAGTCAAAACAATATCTTAGGGGATCTGGTAAAGGCACAGATAGTAAAATCAACAAAGGATGTTATGATAATGGTTTTATTGACTCTTAGGGTAGGACTAAAGTTGATATTTCTGTTGAGGAAAACGCGTGCAATTGGAGAAAGACTTATGGTATCATGGTTTAAAATACTGATGTGATTATCAGCTACCTCCTTTATTATGATTTTTGAGGGTATAACCAAAGTATTTATTAGCAAAATGTTTAATAAAGATATACTACGTATAATTGACTTAGACGTTTTTTATCCGTTACAGTGGATTTAAACATGTCACACTCCATGAAATTGTAATTCATTATAAACCATATTCTCAGAATAATAGCTAATGAAACGACGAAGTAGAGTATTTCGAAATATATTTGAAGTTCCAAGTTTAAAAAGTAGGCTTAAATTAAATATAATCTACATACTAAAAAATAAACCATCATACATTTATGTTAAATATAAAAGATTAAACAATTGTAATCAATAACTAATAATAACAATAAATTATAAATACAGAATATTGAAATAATATTTCCATGTTCTGACATCGGAATTCAGTTCAATATGTCATAACTTTAAGTTGCTAAATAAAAGCCAGACGTGGAGTTTAATCAAAAACATCATCACCCTTTTATCCTAACATGGAAGTTGGTATATACAATTGTGCACAGCATAGATATCTATGAGATCTAAATAATTATTAATAATAAAGTAAATATCAAAATCATAAAATTAGACAATAAATATACTAATATAAAAATGTTAGAATTAAATCCATTGTAAAGATTTAATGTAAAAAATAATTATGTAGTAATGTCCGGTGACATTACTCCTTATTAAGAGCATCAAAAAATATTTTTTTCCCGTTATTTATGTTTGTATAACAATATAATATTATCATGAAGGATACACACAATTGCTAATTATAATGCTACACCCAATGTTACTACCCCTGTTGTTGTTACCATTTAAGCAGTTATTTTTGCCTTTTATGAGTTTTCTGAACCCAATTTCTTGGAGCTTTTCAACCATAGCTAATCCGTAAGTGATAAAAAACTAATATTTATTGACTATGTAATATTGGAAAACCTAATGATCATACCCAAGTCTTTAAGTGAAGAAACTAATGGCAGACAAACTAGTTGCGAACCATCCAAAGCTACTACCCCCGTTGTTGTGACCATTTAAGCACTTTTTTTTTGCCATTTAATGAGTTGTGTATCATAATTCTTGATAATTTTAGCTAAAATAGAATCATATTTTATGATTAGATTAGAAAAATGAATACTTACTGTTAGATGGGACAAAGTTCAGAGTTCCATTTCGTGATTTGGTGTGGAGGACTCTAAACATGCTGAAAATTATCTTAACTTCACAATTTACAATGGGGGGGTATTTCTATAAATGACATAATTACCAACATCCTCCATTAATTCAATGTTGGTTCCTCTGGAAGGGAAGAATTTAACTGTGTATTTCTCAATAAATTTTTTCAACGTTAAGCATCTTTGTGAGATCAAAGTTAAAGTCTGACTTGATGTATTCATCGTTAACTTGATTTTATAAATGAATATCTATACTCTTGATAAGAAATGAGGATAATGTGTTGCATGTAATTCTAGACTTGGGACTAAGGCACATTTATATCGACAAATCCGACAAGCCATGTGTTTTTCATCCAGTAAGTATTTTCCAAACTCCTGGCCCTCCATTTTAGAAATCCAGACAGAAGGCGACGTTATTTTAAGCATTTTATTCAGTTCTCTATCGATAGTCAACATCTAATATTATATTAATATTGAATAATAAAGACGGGAATGATAACGTTCTTGATAGAAGAAGATGTATGTTATTTAATCAATGATGCCATAAGTATTTCTTCCCTTCTCCTCGCACGCTTTTGTATTCTTACCAAAATTATCAACCTTGGATATACAATCCCTACCTTATTAATGGGGATACAATTAAAGCAAAATACTTTGTTGAGATGTTCAAATTATTTTAGAAGAGTTTCAAACAAAAACGAGAATACTTTGATTTTCCATATGTATATAATGATAAATATTATACTACTTGTTTTTTAATGGAGTTTTTGGATCGTCGTAGGATAGTTTTGATGTAATCATCAGCATGCAGCCAAAAAAGGGGTTTGGATGGATGATCCTTTAGAAGTCTGGATGGGGTTAAACAAAATTTGTAAGCGATTACAATTTGAATGTCTGAAACCGGATAAATTTAATTAACCATTTTAAATGAGTCATTATGTTCTTAGTGGTGACTCCAGTCGCAATTAGAACACAGGTACTCTCGTAATTTCGATTTCATTGAGCGAACTTTTTTTTACATGTGAATTCAGACTCAACTCTATTTCCTTTAGTTTTAAATGGTTAAATCCTCTCATAATTTGCTATACACGCATGTTCTTAATATTATTTTTAAAATTGGACAATCGATTCCGAATAACTGCATTTTTTAATGTAATTTTTGTTAAAACAGTGATGTATAGCAAATTTAAAACGTCAGCATTTTCAAAAGAAATAATCCATCCTGAATATATAAAATATTTAAAAAAAAATTGAGACTTAAAAGAACAAATTAAACCATGATGTATAATTTTGTATACATTTAAATTTCCAAAACATTTTTATTTATATAATTTATAATAATGAAATAAAAGATAATTCATCTTTAATAGGACCACCGTAGGCATCAATAACGTCTTCCAGGTGGCGAAATTTTCAGCAGGTGCTTTTGGTGTAGGCCTCTTACATGGTAGACCACTGATCATTGACATAATCGTTTAATTGACAGATTCTGCAGGGCTAAAACTCTACTTACATCAGATACTATAATCCAGAGGATTCAGATTTGGTGATTGGAGAGGTCGAGAGCTTGATTGAGGAATAACTTGGCACGATCCAGGTGTTTTTTCATCATCTCTGCTGTCAGGAATGGTACTTTTTGGTTCGTAAAAAGTATACCCTCATCCTCTTTGATGCATCTTAACTCGTTGAACCTTGAGACATTGACATCCAAGGCCATTTCCGTATTGAAGATATCTACCTGCTCCTTAAAGCCTTTGACTCTAGATTCAGTACTCAATTTTCTTACATGACCACTCCCAACAGGTTCTCCAAGATTATCACGCGTATTCAGACGATACTTGACACGGTAGACCGATATATGTGGGACATATTTAGACGCAATAATTGTTTTTGGGGACAATCCAGTGGCTAGCAAGGTTGCAATCTTTAGCCTTTGTTGTTCTTGCTCTCTGTAAAAGGGAATAAGTAGTAATATAAATCGTGTCTATTTTTTGGGGGGCCCATATTTTTTTTTTTTTTGTAATTGGTAATCTGAAGAATTAATTTTCCTTTCCTCAGCTGTTATCCTTAATGTTTAACTCCTGAGTTGTAAACTTCAACTCTTACTACATTCAATTATATGCAAAGCCGGTTGGAACATTCGTGCGTGCTCATAAAAGACAGATTGTAACCTTGAGGATTTGTTCCAGAGTTATAATTGTAAGTCCTTGTTTGACTCAGAGTAGAATTGAGTATCGACATTGGAGTAATTCTTACCAATGTCCTTGCTTATTTCCTTCTCCTCTTCCTTTGTCATAATAATAACGATGATTTTCAGTTTATTTTTCTTAACATGCCAAAATACACGAGATTTTCATCACTACTCTAGGCTCTATGTAGAAGGGAAAAATGATCGAATTGTTATAGTATACCCTGAGTTATTAATTTAATATAATTATCTCAAACTTTTGTACGACCCAGTATATGTAGTAGATTGTAGACATACTAGATACAAAATATAAGAAGACTTTTTTGTCATTTTAATATAGTTTTTTTTCTTTATGAGAACGATAAATACGAGTATAATTATACCAATTGATAAGGCTTATATCATATCAAATAATAAAAAGCTTATCATTTATATTCTCATGAAAACAGAAATAAGAGTATGATTGGAGTACACTTATTTATCATTGTAAGTATTTACGAGGTATAAGTTATACCGTATAACTAGGGATGGACACTTTGTAGAGCGCCAGGAGAAGGTAGAAACGAGACTTATGGCACTACTGAATTAATAACTTAGTTAATATCAGCTTCCTGTTGTATGAATTTGGTGGGAAAAAATGAATTACTGCTAAAAAGAGGTGAACCTTCTACATTTAGTCTGGGAAAATATTATAATTATAGTTAAATACATATACAGTTCGCAATCGTTGTTTAAAACGAACTTGGAGCGCCTAGAGCAGCTGTGCATGTGCAGTTAGGGCGTTGTATGTTGTTTTGGGAGCTAGATATAAGTGTTTGGCGTCAGTTTAAAAAAATGGTATTGATCAACAAAGTGCTTATTCCACAGTTGGGGAAAAGGTAGAGTGTCTTTGTGGCGATCCCCGTCAGATGAGATAATGATGAGATTGCAAACTTCTTAAACCTGGAGAGGTCCTTTGTAAAGAAAGGAACTGGAAGCGTCTGGAGGTGGTTATGAATCAACAGCAAAGTTTCCGGATTACAAGAAGAGCTCAGACTGCCTAGAGTCTTGACTTTGTTGGAACCAATGTTTGGTATCGAAGCTCACCGGACCTCACCCCTATGACCTTCTTTGTGTGGGGGTGCAGTTGAGTGACACACCAAAAGATCCCTATGAAAAAAAATAAATAATAATAATACCCTAGCTGATGTCAAGGATCAACCTGGAGAAAACCTGAAATCTTTCAAAGGTCACTCTCATCAAGACCAGCTCCCGTTTCTGAGGTCGAGGTCTGTTATTGACACCAAAGGTGATTATAATTAATATTAAAACTTTTTTTTATTCAGCTTGAAGTTGATTTGATTAAAATCGGATGATTAGTAAAGGAGAAAAAACATTCTAAAAAAGTGTGTTATTTTTTAAATAGAAGTTATAAGTGTATAATACTATACAGGGTAAAAAAAAGAGAAGAAGATTGACAAGTCAAATTATTTTGGCGGTCTTTTTTGTTTTATTCTTCAAAATATATAAAAAAAAACTATTTTTCCTGAGGGACATTACCAAAGATAGACGACTCTGCTGTTTCTGACTGAGAAAGGGATTCGACCATCCACGCATCCTAGAGATCTTCTGCTAGCATTACGTCGTCGACAGGAAATTTTGAAAGAGCCATCATCCATAAGATTATGCACTCCTTTGATATGTTCTATTGAATAATCAAACTAAGATAGTAGCATAGCAAATCGAGACAATATCGTCTCGATTAGGCCTGGTAACTCTTTTCAGGGGTTGAAAATGTATGCCAGGGATTTATGATCCGTCTATATTTTAAAATGACAATCATCAGATGCTGTTCGAACTTCTTCTGTCCGTACACAATCCCTGTCGATTCCTTATAAATCTGAGAGTAGTTGATTTCAGTCGCTGACAGCTTCCTTGAAGCAAAAGCCACCGGACGATCCACTTTCTCAATAAGTTGTGAGAGGACAGCCCCAAATCCAACGGGTGAGGCATCAGTGGAAAGTGTGAGCAGACCTGAAGGATCATAATGTATAAGAATGGGAGCGTTAGCTAAAGCTTTTTTAATTTTCCAGAAGTTAACCTCGTACTTCTCCGACCAATAGAAGTTACCATCCTTCTTTGTAAGTTCATGTAGAGGGGCTGCCTCCATGGAGAGATTAGGGATAAAAGTCGCATAATATTACACCATCCCAATAAAGTAATTGACTTCAGTACACGATGTAGGAGATGGGAAATCAAGAACAGGGTGGATTAGTTCTGGATCCACGGAGCCTCCTTCTTGTGAAATCCTGAATCCGAGGTAAATGAGTTGACCCGCTCCAATGATATATTTTCTTGCCCTGGATCTTGCACCAGCATCTTGTAACCGACGAAATACTTCCTCCTAAGTTCTAATGTGTTCCTCCTTACTCCTAGAGACACCAATACATCATAAATGTAGACCTTGACACCTTTGATCCCTTGAAATAACTTCTCTTGTGCTGCTTGTACGATTGCTGGAGCAGATGCCAATCCATAGGGAGATACATTATACAGGAAGAGACCCAACGACGTATTTATCCCAAAGAACTCATTAGATTCTTCATCAAGAGCTTATTCCTCGTTGCACCTTGTGAAATCCAGCTTTGTGAAGAACTTTTATCTTGTAAGATCTGCAAATACCTACTCCAGGTGCCGTAGCCGATAGAGTTGAGAATTTATCGCAGAAGAAATAGTATGAGTGAAGTCAGCACAAATCATGACCTTTCCATGTTCCCCTAGTGACTATTTCCAGACACTCTTCCTTGACCTTCTCTGCAGGGCAACTGGTACGGGGCGTGGTTTGTTATAGGGCCGACTTGCACTCACTTTCAAGTGAACTTGTACTCTAGTTATCCTCATCTGTGGAACTTCGTCATCTTTAAATACTTCTGAAAATTTATTTTTCATTAAAGATTCCAGCGTTGATTTTGTTATTCCAGAGAGTGACACAAATTTGGATGGTTCTGTAGCTTAACCATACCTCAATCAATACAGTTCCAAACCCAAGAATAGGGTTACCACAAATTTGTCCATTCAAAGAGACTTTCAGCCGGGCTGTGGGCTGTGTCTAAGGTTTTTACTTTATTACTTCCGAAAACCCATAAGGAACCAGGGTTCTCTTCTAAGGGATCCGATTTTACAAATTTAATAGTAAGTAAGTTGACTTTGGCACCCAAATCCAAGAGAAACTTGATTTTTTTTTCAACCACAAAATAACCATAGTCCCTATCCTCAAGACCGTTAGCTACATGAAAAGTATTGGCTAAGGTTGACTTGACCGATGATTTGCAGCACACTGCAAAATGTCCCATTACACCACACTTCCAACAATTTTAAGTACTCGCAGGGCACAAATTTTTCAATAATACATGCTTACGGTTGCAAAATAAACATTTCTTTTCAGGAGGAAGATACTTTCGGCTTGGAAATCCACTTCTTGAAGGTCTTTTTGATTAGAGATTTTGGCCACTTGTACTATAATAGAAAGACATCGTCTTTTCGTTTTATCGTCATCGTTTTTTTTCGTCATCATTGTTGTTTTTTATAAATATTTATGATAAATCATTTTTACATGTCGAAAAGAGTTATCGAAATATTTAAATAAAATGTAGACTTTTTGCATATCTGTCTGTTCATAGCCGTATCACAGCCAATGAGGGGCTATTGATATCTATATAAATACCTAAATCCGTTTTTTTACTTAGACTAACAAAAAAGTGCAAGTTGATAACCTTAACCTTGATGACCTTTTTTATTACCCTTTTTGAGGAAAAATAAATAAAAAAATTGTGTAAAATAAAAAAAAATTTAGTATGACCAAATTTTCCAAAAAAATGACAACCAAGGCAGTCGAGGGCAAGGACGTGGTTAACATTAGAAATATACACTTTTTATGTTAATAAGTAATATTGCAATGTAGATATTTTCTTCCTTTAAGAACTACTCGGAGAAAAAAAACTCTTTCTATTTGCATCTAGGTACAATATCATAGAATTAATTATTGAGACTGTTTTGCAAGAGTGTTTCTCCTGAAGTTTCATTATTTTATAGGTTTAAAAAAAATTAGCGATCGATCAATAAAACGAAGTATGAATACGTAACTGCAGAAAAAGAGGAAACTAGTCCTGCTGTAAACATACCACAAGGCACCATTGACATTGATCATCTCGAAAATAAACTTCCAAGGGACAATAATAGGGAATGCTTAAAGCTAATCATAATATCTCTTGGTGTCGTTCCTAAGCGAGGAGTTAAACTTATGATACCTGGTGCGCCATGCACGTTGGCTATCAAAAATGTTCAAAAAAAGAGAAGAACGAGTATTACGAAATATATCTGTTTTTATAATAAGCATATATATATAAAAGTTTGGATTAATGTAACTAAGGCCTCAGACGCTCCTTCAAAGACCTTAATTAAATGAAGTCAATAATGAAATACTCAAATATTAATAGTCAAATTTTCAATCTAAGTAAAAAAAAACCCGTAGTTAATTTTTTTTTGTAGTTATCAATAACCTCTCATTGGCTGAGAAATGCAGATAAACTGACCGATAGGGAAAAAGACGACATTTCATTTACATATTTTTATCATTCTTTTGACACGTAAAAAATAAATTATCATAAAAATTTATACAACACTTTTGATTGAAGTTTAACTTCATTAAAGGGTTAATTTTACTAACAAGCTGTAATGTGTAGTATACGGCTGATATTAAAACAAAATCACGTTTTTTCCCCCAAAAATATGTAAAATTTCAAAATTTAGGGTCATTGAGCTACCTATTAATATTCATAGAAATTGTTTAAAATTTGTGAATCGTATTTTTTTATCATAAGGAACGCATTTGTACACTCATTTTTTTTAAATGTTCCCTTAGTTGGTTAGATGGAGTTGCACTGATTAAGTATAAGTAAATACAAGGAAGGCTAGATACATGGAATAGTCGTCATTTTTTTTTCCTTTTTATGGATCTACAATTCTAGTAGCTAAAAAAGAAGAATCATTATTTTTATTTTCCTTAATACTATAATACTTGATTCTAAGCAGCGTGCATCTTCAGTTTGATTAAATTTTCCATTACTTTCACGAGGCCTTCTACACGCATTTATCATTACGTATTAGTGTATTATAATTATGGTTGCGTCATTGGTCAACCGGGTCGGATATATTCACCCGACATTTCTACTCATCGGATCCGTCCCATCTGACAATGGATTCATTCCATTAGAAAAGTGCGGGACAATTATGATTTTTTTTCTTCCTGATGAAGTTTATTGTACTCAGAGTGTGTAGTTTTCTGCAAGGAAGATATCCGGGTTGAGTGATAGTGGTAAAGTGTCTAAGACAGTTCTGTGTGGAATGATATACTCTCTTGGGAGCTCCGTTTACGACATTTGTTATATATAAGAGAGTTAAAATTTGAATAGTGATAAAATAAAAGAAGCTATTGATAAACTAACCCGACAACATGAAGTAATTGGTATTTATGTTGTGGCTTCTGGTTTTTATAATCATGCCACAAATCGAGGTTGTGTAAAGAAAGAATGCTTCTCAGAAGGAGTATATTCACTTCCTCTCAGCACCGAACGATTTTTTTTTTAATCTTTGACCCAACACACCTGTTAAAAAATGTATATATAGCAATTGGATAATGTCTGAATTTCTTTTTTTACCTCAGTTTCACTATCAAGACATGAGATGCCCCCCATTTAGTCATATAAAATAACTTTACCACATTGAAATTAGAAAAGGAACAAAAATTGCACACTTATTAACGGAAAAATGTCTTGCACCTACAACTTTAGAGAAGACATTAGTCCAACTAGCCAATTCAGTGTTTCAAGAACTTACAATAACCAGATTAAAATTTTATTCCAATCATGGGATCCTTCATTTCAGTCTAACTATCCACTTTCTACGTTTAATTAGAGGATGTTGGAACCACCTTAATGCTAAAGAGTTAAGCACCTCAAGCCTTTTTTTCTTAGAGGCATACATGCAAAGAAATTACTGCACTGGCTCTTAATATAATCGATGTTTAAGACTTTCATTTCGTATTAACAGGGAAGTGTCAATCAGAAAACATAGAACAGAGATTTGGACCATATCGTATGAGGCCAGGTGCAAACTACATCTCTATAACACAGCTCCTAGGCAGAAAAAGCTATACGCATGAGAGTTTTTTTTAAAGTATACCAAAGTCCCAATTAATGCGTTTAATGACTTTGCCAATGAAGAGATTCCACTCAATACCGTTCTTTTTTTACATTGGAGGCTTCATTGCTCGATCGGTTTCAAAAAAAAAAAAAATGTCTTGCCCTACTTGTAAATTACTGCTAGTCGACGAGAGCTCGTTGGGTGTCAGCAAGATTCAATGCCTAAAGATGAAGAAGGTTATAAAGTAAGCCCAATATAAATGATAAATAGAGGAGGACTGATTACTCCTTCGAATCTCCTTTTCTTAAAAATTTCATATATAAACAACTTTTTATTGTGCATAATGAAAAACTCAGATTTCTGGGAATTTTGCAATGCTTCTTCTTCTGTCGGGATATCGGCACAGCTACATGTCTGAGAATCTAGTACAATGGAAGAACAAGTCTTCTCCACGATCATGAATGCATATCTAGCCACAAATTCGAATAATTAATATTTGTTATTGCGACTAAAGTATGTGAATGTGAATATGAAAATTTTTGCTAAGTCGAAAATGATGAAGTTTGTCTTCATTCTAGGAATAAAAACAGCAGAAGAGTGGCAAAGTTATCATTTCAGCCCCCTAATAAATGATATATTTTTTAATTTTCTTCATCATCCTTAAATTAAAATATAAATTGTATAAAAACATTTTCCTCTAAATTTTATTAACACATCTTTGGTGACATACGTTCATAACAAAATTGGTTCAATAGTTCATATCAAGTAATATTCCCCTTCTCTCTTTTTTACCACTACAAGTGTAGAAAGGAAAAACTTGTGTAGCCTTCCTTGAGTAAACATTATAGTATTACAATTACTAACCTAGGAATCTTTTTTGAGAAATCCATATAAATACATAAAGTATTAAATATTTCTTTCTCTAGGAATCACCTGGGATCGAACGCACATTGAGCTCAAATATTTCCCTAGCGCGTTGTCACTGAGTTATGGTGATTCCATTCAATTGTTTTACTTTTTCACAAAAAGTGATGGACATGCTACTGTACACCGTATTCAACTTATATCCTTCAACAATTTCAAAGAATAGTGAACGATTATTTTATAATTACGTTTATCCTAACTTTACTTCTGCCAGATGCCTCTTTAGATCCATCTTCCTGGATCATCTCTCTTATATTTGTTTTTGGTGTTCTTGTTCTCTAACAAAGCTACATATTTATTATAAGTAACCGATTATCTTTATAAATCTTTTGGAATAAATTAATGTTTAAGATTGATAGAGTAAAAAAGTCAGGATCGTCGGAATCTCTTATTTCCTTTATTCAAAAAACTATTTTTATTTTAAAAATATAAATGCTATTAAGTATATTTTTAATAAATCTATGTCTAAACCTCACAATATCATAAATATTTTATCGAATATATGAATATGTAATTTGAAAAATACCACAGAACTTTAATTGATTTGTTGCTCTCATGCTTAAAAATTAAACTTTAATTTTCTTTCTATTCATTTTTTGCCCGAACTTTATTTTATTTTGAAGGGTGTTTTAATGTTGCTGTAGCAAACGACATCCGTTGTGATAAAAAGGCTGGGGACTACTGAATCAATTATAGTACTAATTAATTACTTAGTAACGTTAATTCACAGCATTGGTCAGATATAGTATGCATCGACAAGCAGACAAAGTTTGTTTTTATAATATAGAAGAAAACTCCCCCAGAAATTAGCATTATTACTCTTCATTTTTCATGAGCTACTCAACACTTAGATGTTCTCTTCTCAAGAATGAAATAATAAAAGCTTGTAGGAAGAAATAATAATATGATGTGATGAGCCAAGGAGTACTTTATTCTCTGGAGGGTTCCGCAGCTGAGCTTTAGCTAATCATGTTCTTTGAAACTCATGTTTTTATTAGTGAGCGCTCTAAAGACTAAAGTCATCATCATTTATCCCAACATTTATTATTAGTTTGGTGTGAGCATGTTCATGAAAAACTTTGTTATTAAAGAAAATAATGTCTTTTAGCCGACACCTAATTACTCCGGGCAATGCCGAGTACAACCTTTAGTAATTGTTAGTCGTACACACAAAATCGGACCGATGATTTTTCAATATACATATAAAGATCCTATTTAAGAGACCCTCTCAAATAATTATAATTATACTTATAATCAAGGGAAAAATATGTTTTATAACGATCCCTTCGACACAATTAGGAAATAAACGCAGTTCATTTTTCCCCTGTTCATCCTTCATTCGTTTAAAAATAAACGGAAACCATAAATACCATTCATTTTTCTGTTCAATATCCAAGCTTGCTAGTTTCAGAATCTCAATTGACCCCTCTTCGATACTTTATTTTTTTGAGCATGTTTAAAAAAAATCAAAATGGTAACTCTGACAGTTTGAAAAATGTTTTAGAGGATAGCAGCTTAGTTGTAATGACGTATAATCAGATCAGCAACAATCAACTGTGATAAAGGAGGAGGGGAGAAGGGAATAAACGATGACATTGGCAAGAATTACTCCAATGTTGATCTTCCATTCCCCCCGAGTCCAACAAGGACTAACAATTATAAATCCACAAGAAATTTCTCTCTACTCTCTATCTTTTAAGAGCACAAATGAATGTTAAATCAGGCTTTGAATATAATTAAATGAAGTTGAATACACAGGAGTTAAATAATAATGACACTAATGCTGTGTCAGTCCTTATTTAGAACTGAAGACTGCCATCCTGTCAAGTTCAGTCTCAGTCCGGTCCAGTTCAGTCCTCAAACTTATAAAATTCGGTCCTTGATGACGTCACTCAACTTTATTTCTCCTTTTTTTTTAATGAGTTCTAGTACTGACAGTCCGAAGGACAAACAGTCTTAAGGAACGGTCCTAAGACTCTACTGGACCAAATAAATAAGGACCTACAAGACACACTATTTACATCACTGTATATATACATAAAATCGTTTCTGATGGAAGTTTATAAACAAGACTTAAGATCCCCCCCCCCACTCTCCTTGTTCATTACCATTCCTATTTTCTTTTTGTTTAAACTTTATTTGACTAATATAACATATGCTTTTTTACAAATATATGTTATCTCTAAGTTAAAACAATGGCAAGCAATCTCTAACTTAAAATCAAAATTAACAAAGAGAAATTAAATATGTTCAATATTCATTGATCAAAATATTGACTTATAGAGTTGAACTGTTGTATAGTAAGTGTTCTTTGTGACTATTTTAGTAACTACATATGTAATCAACTTCTTCGTGATTAGAGCAGCCACTAAATAGAAAACTGTAATCTTCAGATGTAACCATCAATAGTAGAAATTTTGATCCATTTCTATTGAAATCTCTAATATAACTATACTGCTCGTATAAATATTGCCCTAATGACAAATATACAAGTTTGTGCCCGGTTCAGGCTCAGCTTTATCAGTTTCCGTTCTTTTTTATACAGGCTCAGTTTGCTAGCTGACACTTAAAACAAGGGGTTTCGCTACAAAATTCGATCCCAGGAAATGATATTAGATACAAACAGGGCCACAGCTACCTTCTACACAGAATGCGTAGTGTCCCAAGTTCCACTAGGGGTTCCATAAGCTAAGGTTGATTAACAGAATTGTTTTCAAAGTGGGGCCGTGAGGGAAGGCTTGGGGGGGGCAGGAAGATGGAAAATTGAGGATTGCTTTCAGTCTACACATACATAGAACACATGTTTCATATAAAGAGGGCCTTGGAATGTTTAAGTGTGAGAAACCCTGACTTAAGAAATATTATAGTTATCATATTATAGGAGGCCGACAAGCTTAGTATCGGACCTGGATCCATATTCTACCTCACCCCTTCGCCCTTTTATTTACATCTTTTGTTGCCTAAAACCACTTTTCCTGATCTATAAGACGCCTTTACCTATTTGGAACTAAGATAAAACTGTATCACTCTGGTGACGTAAAAAAAATCATTCAAAACGCTGTAATTGCACAAAAAAAGAAAGAAAGAAGAAGAAAAATTACAAGAACCGAGACCTATAAGCAATCTATACTTCTAAAGTTTGAATTATTAGCTTTTTTAAGCTAATAATTTTCTCACATTACTAACCAGCTTTTCCTGTATTTGTGGTAAAATGTCCTAAATAATTGTTATTCATTTCCGAAATCAAGGATTTCTATCTTTTAGGTAAAGCTTATCAGCTAATTTTACATTATTAAATAAATAATCTCGCTTTGAATCAAAATATATGCCTGTTACAGACAGAAGAATATTTTAAGTATAGTCTTCTGTTCATATAATTATCATTCTCATTACTTCATTTTTGTCTATTATATTTTTAGCGTTAGATTCATTGATAAGTCTAATATTTTTGAATAGAGACGTAGATAGCAATAATAGATGATAGTTATTTGACACACCTACACTATCATATGATTCTGCATATGAAGAAAATATTTTATTTTTTCATTGAAGTTGCGTTGCTACTTGAACTTTCTTTTTCTTCTGGTATTATCCTGTTAAGAGTCGTTTGTGGTGCTAAAAAATATTCGTCGCTACTATTACTTACGGTAAAAGATGCATAATCTGGATTTGATTTATTTATTCAAGGGAGTTTTGAAATGCTTGGGAAGTTAATTATTCTATTTTTTTGTTGTTGTCTAGGACACTAATAAACTTTTTTCTTTGATCAAACAGGAAGTTTTGTCCATATCAGGAATTTTCTTAGTTAATAAAAATTGACATGATAAAAAATTTCTACATTTACAAGATGAAATATCAAATAAAGAATGTGAATCATCCATAAAAGAATCAATATTTTCTTCGTAACTTGGTAACTTTCCTGTAAAATATTTGTTTAATTTTCATATTTTTTTAATTATATAATGCTACTGATTTGGAACTTTTTTTGCATAGACAGTAGGGGTTGAAACTGTTTGGTAGATATCTATGACTTTGATAGCTAAAATTTTACTTATTTCTTTCACATTAGGTTCTTTTTTAGTTAAGGAAATATATTCAACCTTATAACATACAAAGCACTTGATCATATCATTATTTCTTGGCAATCAACTGTTGTTAAAGTCACAAACACTTTCAAGAAGAAAAAAATTGTATTTGCACGAGTTGTTGAATCCATTCTTTACTTATACAAATATTAAAATAAATTATCCCTTGAGAGTCTATTTTTTTAGCAATTGATTTTTAAAATGTGTAATTATATTATTGCACCACGTATTCAGAAGATTTAATGTATTATCTTGTTAATTAATATGTAGTATGTTTATCGTTCAATGTTCAAATCATAATCTTTTGTCTACAATGGATATTATAAGTTTATCATAAGGATTTGTTGAATATCCGATGTAATTAAAATAATATAAAATTATTAGGTTATTAATTATATATTATTTTTACTTTCTTCGTGAAAATTTAAATATATCTTCACACGCATTTATCTTAACCTGGGTATATTTAGAGAATTATATAAATAGATAATAGTTCCATATCAAATATGTTAAAAAAAACAAAAAACATATGAAGAATGAAAATTCATAGTCAGAATTGTCTTATTTACACTATACCATTTTTTTCATAACTTATTGTTGGGGTTATACAAATATGTAAAACCAATTTTAATTGTCTATAATCCAATGATTCTCAAAAGGGGGTACGTGGAGAATCTCTATGAGATTGGTAAGATTCATATAAAAAATATTTATTTAACACATAAAAAAGTTTGCATTGGGTAGGGAATATGAGACTGAAAACATATATCGAAGAGGGTAAGTCTATTAAAATAGTTTGAAAACCACTGGTTTATACGTCTGAGATTCTTTTAAGTAAGATACCAATGAATGATGGTATAATTTATTTACTATTAAAATTGAATTTTTTCGAATGGCCATGCAATGAATGCTACAAAATCCGGTTAAATAAAAAAATACGAGACATTGATATTTCAATTTCGTTTCGACAGCTAAAAACGTTTTCCCATCCATCTGAAATTTATAATGTATGCTTATTTTTATACATAACATTGAAATATAACTAGCAATGTTCTATTTTCTAACTTAATGGTTTTTGACTTGCCCGAAGTAAAAAAAAAAGAAGAAAAAATACAAGAAAAATAAAGTACTCTAAATTAGGTTTGCCCATTCACACAACCTCAATCAATAAAGTAGATTAATATTAGGGCATGCACATTGTTTATTTATATTTTTTTGTAAACAAAGCCAAAGAGAGTGGCGCCTTCTAGTGGCAAAATAATACAACCACCTGAATGATAATATTATTTAATATAGAGTATAGGTGAATGTTACTAACACAGAGAGTGTAGTAAAAAATTATGTTAAGCATGTGCCTACCCTGAGGTAATTTTTTTCTAAGTTTCCGCATCCCTTATTACCAGAGAGAGTGGAAGGCAAGTAAACTTGTATTTTTTCTCTACAACAATTCCATCCTAACAATGACGCAAGACAAAAAATAAACTTAATTTAGTAACATAAAGCTTTTTAAATTCATCACTATTGTAGATGACATTTTTTTCTTCATGTGTATGCGGGTCGGTCTTTTTAGAGCATTGTATTGAGTACAGGGTATAAGTAATCAATTTCTTTAAAAAGGGTCATAATCTAAATACAATGTATTATTATTTTTTTTAGTTTTCAACATTTATCGAGGCCTATTAAAAATGTATTGGACTAAAGTATCCAAAGTGTAATAGTCATCAGAATTATAGAAATAAACCCAGACTAATAATTGAGAATTTTTTATATAATTATGAGCCTATGAAAGGTATTAAAATGTAGAAGAGAAAACCAGAATCTCATTTGTAAAAAGTTGATAGTTCATTGGCATTGTTTGTAAAGAAGAATAGTCCTCAGACCAAGTTAATTTTTACAAAAATTCTTGGATATAAATTTCTGCTTATGAAGTATATATTTTGGAGTCATATACAGTGTTAACTTTGTCAAGCCTGACAGGACGAAATCATTTCATTAACGAAATTTTTTATGACGAACACGAGACGAAAATCTAACAAAAGTCATGATGAAGACGAAAATCATGACAAAGACGAAACTCTGAGGAAGACGAAACTGACGAAGACGAAAATCTGTCAAAGACAAAACTCCAACAAAGACGAGGACGAAATAAAATATAACTACGACGAAAAAAAACGATGTCTGACGACGATTATATTATGACACTGATGAAACTGACAAAAACTGATGACTTACGATTACGAACACAAAAAATATCAATGCAATTACTCATGCTGATGGTTAATGCAACATGCCGCCATGTTCTTACAACAAACTCATATCACAAAACTTTTCTTACAGCGCATTAAATTTAATTGATATTTAAGTGTCTGTGTAATGTGTATGGATGTGTTACAGGCAATGTGCAAAATGCACGTCAGAGTGGGCAATGTTCAAAATTCTCATCAATGCGGGCATTATGCAAAATGCTCTATCAAATTATAAAATTTCCAATAGAGTGATCAATGGACATTTTAACATTATTTACATTGTCATGTAAAATGATTGAGGGTAATTTGATTATTAAACAATTCAATGCTAAACAATTTGGCCGTTAAGGATTTGATTATGATACAATTTGTTTGTTATCAATTTGATACTCTGGTATATTTTCATTGAAATATGTATAGTGTTCACACAATCAAACTATTGTATGATAAGAAATTGTCAAGAGAGACTCAACTCTATTTTTCAAAATATACCTAGGCAAACATGTTGTGCAGGTTGAAAGATGGTTCTAAGAGGGATCAAAGCCTATCTCCATCACTATCGTTAGTATCAAGAACCCCTTCCAATATATTATAAAACAACCCAGCTGTACAAGTTAACCACTGGTCGAAAAAAGGGATCATTACTCATCTCTTCCCTGACTATCAAGGATCTCTTTTGATATCCTACAATACACCCACCCACGGGTTGTGCAAAATAATTGCAAGTTCAAAAAGTGGATCATTACCCACAGCCCACGCTTCCCTGAGCATTAAGGATACCTTTCAAAATCCTATAATACACCCCAGGCTATGGGTTGTGCAAGTGAACGCTAGTGGAAAAGGTTGGTCGTTATTCGTAGAACACTTGAACTTTTTTGGTATTATACTCAGTGGTCTCTGTAAAGGTATGTGAAACATTGTAGGTGATGTATGGCCGGCATGCAGCTCCTCTGCAGGGAGAGGTTCATGTGTTTTTTTATAATAAAATGTAAGCCAAAACGGTGAGCAATTTGAAATGATTTGATAAGATTGTGGCATATCAGGATGACTACATCAACAAGTAAAGGTCTAATAAAAATTTACATTGTAATTGTTGATCCTATTTCATAATATTCGAACTACACAGTTATATATTTAAATAAATATTATTATTTTGATCAAAATAGACATCAACATAAAACTTATTCAAAAATAATTCTCAACATAAAATGTAATAATTTCAAAAAATCATCTTTTTGAACATACCCAACATAACTAATGTTACCTAAATATATCCTAAACATAAATACATTCACCAAATAAACTACTTATGCTATATGTTGTGCTATTATGGCATTTGCTATTACACAGGTGTTCTTTTTTTTGCAGATGAACTTATTTGTTTTGAGTCTGTGCAATTGCACTACTTAAAGCCTTGTTCATTTCCATCCGACAGAATTGATGCAGTCAGTCGCAATGTAACTTCTTTCTTTCTGGGAACTTCATCAACACTGAGAAATGACTCCTCAAGGCTCAAACTGCTTTCTTACATTGAAGTGTTTGAAAAGATCATTTTTTGTCACTAATCAATAATATCCGTTCTTTGCTACATGGATCACAACAACGGAGACGTAGTTGGGATCTATTTTTCCACGACCGATAATTGGAACTTGACATACTGAACAAACCACTGTCCATAAGCCTGCTTACTTGTCTTATTGTTGCGTTGGCGTGGCGGTGAGTAATGTTTCAACTTATGGAACAGGGGCTCACTTATACAATCCAGGGTGTGTTATAATATATTAAAAGGGGTCCTTGATACTTAGCATAGTGGTAGCGATAGATTTTTATCCCCTTATGGACAAGCGGTTCGCTAGCGTAGCCTGTAGACCGGCGTTTATTATAATACATTCGAAAAGGGGCCTTGATACACAGAATAGTAGTGGCGAGTGGTGGGACCAGCTGTTTATCTGCACAACTTGTTGGCCGAGGTATATTTTTAACATAAAATTGAGTCTCTTGTGATAATTTCTTATCATACTATAATTTGATTGTCTGAATACAATATAAATTTCAATAAAAATGCACTAGATGGGAGATGTCTATTATTTTAATATAGTGGGCCTTAGAACCTACCAAGTTAAATTTCTTGAAAAATGTCTAAAAACAAACAAATTATTATATACAAATTTATTTCAATCTGAGACCAAATCTAATTTTTCAAGGACAAACCTGTTATAATCCCAGAAAATATAAGATACTGTCAAATATTTTTTAATGTTTGTACGTATTAGCGTTCTACGCGTTTTGATGATGTTGCGACACTTTTGCTAAAAAAAAAATACTACTTGAAGTGAGTATGAGTAGTGGTATACAACTAAACATTAGGTGGGTCGTAATCCACAGGTTGAGCATCCATGCACTAGATTATTAAATTCCTTGCAATGAAATTTACTTTGATAAAATCCTTAATAATCAAATTGGTTGCCATGAATTGTTTAATAATCAAATTACCCACAATAATTTTGCCTGACAATATTAATGAACATAAAATGACCCCATTGGAAATTTTATAGGTTGCCTGGGCATTTTGCAAAATACCCGAATTTCCACATTGCCCGTAAGATATGTATTTCATCAGCCACAAGTTATGCAATATATCATTTTGCCCGGAATAGGTTCAAAACCCACTGCAAAATCGTTGTAATTGGCGAATGAACCCCTTATGGGAGACTATTGACTTTTGCCAGTGGAGCACGTAGTGAGCTCATAACTTAATGCTAATTCACTGTTTTGAAAAATCTCCCAAAAATACTCTATATCGTTTTTTCAATTTGAGATATAAATAAAAAAATTAAATTTTTTTGAAAAAGTTTTAAAAATCCAAAAGTTCCAATATTAAATTTTTTGGAAAAAAAATTCAAAAACCGATAGTTATTTACATAAAATGTAATTTTTAGAAAGAAAATTTTAAAAGTTAAAATTCAAATTTTAATTTTTTTGAAAAAATTTCAAAAACCCTACAGCTACACAAAGAGAATTAAATTTTTTGAAAATAATTGTAAATATTAAATTTTTGCTCTGCTACATAATTTGCCAGAATAACGGAAACAATTTCTAATAAAAGACTAAAAATCCTTAATTTGAGGAGGGCTACAGATCCTCCAGCCCACCCCTTGCAGACACACCTGTGACCGCCTTTGCAGACCCAGTAGGAAGTCAAATGGATCATATAATTAAAAAAATTATTTATACTCTAGATTTCATATAAAAAAATAGCGAATTGGTGTTGGGTAATGAACCCAGCAAGTTACCCGCTGGTATATTGTACAACTTGTGTGCGGAAAAAGTAAACAGAATCTCAAATAAGGGTTTCCTTTGCCAATTACAATGATTTGGTTGTGGGTTATGAACATACTCCGGGACATATTGCAATATTTTTTTTGTACTTTA
This sequence comes from Lepeophtheirus salmonis, assembly GCF_016086655.4. Lineage (NCBI taxonomy): Eukaryota > Metazoa > Arthropoda > Copepoda > Siphonostomatoida > Caligidae > Lepeophtheirus > Lepeophtheirus salmonis. The sequence goes on from NC_052134.2 coordinate 10,848,171, forward strand.
AAACTCTATTTTTCAAACGATATTTATCAATAAGAAAATATAAACCAAACTAGAAAAATTGTTTGCAATGCAGATGAAACTCTGACAAAAACGAAATTCTGACGAAGACGAAAATCGGACAAAAATCCTGACGAAGACGAAACTCTGACAAAGACAAAATTCTGACGATGACGAAACTCTGACGAAAACGAGACGAAGAGGAAATAAAAGATAACTATGACGAAACAATGACGATGTCTGAAGAAGACAATATTATGAAGCAGACAAAACTATGGCGAAGAAGAAAGGTGACAAAATGATGAGAAGACTTATGACTGACGAAGACTATTGGATAACAAAGACGAGACGAATCTGAAAATAGCTGACGAAGTTGACACTGGTCATATATAAAAAAAAAAAAAAAAAAAAAAAAGAAGCAGAGTTGAGCTTAATATTTTTAACACACAAAATAAACACCAATATGTGTGTTTCAATAAACATAATAATTTCATTTAAGAAAAAGAAGAGGTGGTAAAATTTTAACAACTATCATAATATAACAACAAGACACAACATATTTATATATATTATTGGGAAGTAAGTTTAACAATTTTTTTATTCTGTTTACAAGATTTTACATTGCCGTGCAATCTTTTCAAATTAATTTTATCATTTATTTTTTTAGACAAATTCTTTGTCATAATATTGAAAACTTGGCAAGAAATGCTAAAAAATAAATCTTTAAAAATATGACCATCAGAACAATTTTGATTAATTATAACTCGTTCGTTATCTATCATCTCACAACATATAAATACTATTCTTAAATTGTTGCATTGAAATAAAAAAATAGATTTAGCATTTTCACTTGAAATAATAAAGTTATATAAAGAATAAATTTGTGTGACAATCGAAAATAAGTCATCGTTTGGAGTGAACAGTCCTTCTCTATCAATTTGATCTAGGAGCTTGCTTTCGAACACTCCTCAATTGATTTGTCCAAACTAACTTGATTGAGGAACACTTTTTGAGAACACAAGTATCCGACGGATATAGATTTTCAACGATACTTCATTGATTTAAGTGATTAATCATATCCTTTCAGTGGAGGAAAAGGAATACTCTTCATATGAACAAGGATGTTCTGAAGAAGGCTTACCGAGGTGATCTTTCTATTCCTTGTGAGGTGATTCACGCAGTTCCAATCTAGGTTGACGTGCTTCTGATATAAATTGAACGTCAAATCACTATTTATCATCAGAGGGTAGGTCTGGAATTCAACATTTGGTAATAAATGTTATAACCTTTTGAATCATCGACCAATGGTAGCAACGAAAATTTCAAGATAAAATGAAGTAGTTGTTGGGAATTATGTAAAAGCTAGTATTTTAAAAAGGCGCAATATAACAATACTTTCTATCAAAAAACACTTAAAAGGTCATCAAAAAGAAATTCCAAGATATTTTCCTATTTACCTGACAAACCATTTGTCTAATTGGGGACATGTTTCTGAGAATGCGCAAGAGGAGATCATAGAATTCATTACCAGTGATGCAGTCAAAACGGATTTTTCTACAATGTCATTTACCGAATTTTGGATCAAAAATTTGCATTGCGGCTGATTCTTCCTGTTCCAACAACATACGTTTGTGAAACAGGCATTTCAAGCCTGTTGGTTATCCAATCTAAATATATAAATATACTTGTTGCAGAAGATGATTTACGTTATGCTCTTGCAAAGACTTCTCCAAGGATTTCAGATCTGGCCTTTTTACTTACACTTTTTAGTTTACGAAATTCGTACCTTTTGTAGTTAAAATAGATGTAAGCTTTTTTGTGCTGATAAAATTATTATTTTTCAATTTTTGAAAATTTGTAAATAAAAAACATTGTGCCCATCAATTTTCAAATTTTTAACTATTAAATTTAATACATTGTACAAGTTAGCTCCAAAAATATAGTTAAGGAGGATTTACCCAACTTATTTTATTCAGCAACTTTACAAATGTTATCTATCAAAAAGATTGGGAACCCCTGAATTAAATATACTTCATGTATAGAAGCAACAAATATAATCATCTTGAAATATGATAGATTTAAAATTATGTAATGCGAATAGTTCAACTTTTGTTTCCCATTGTTGTTAGGAATGAGATTTTTGTTGATAAAAATTACAGTTTTAATCTCCCGCACTCTTCATAAGAGTAGTAAATAGGTAAACTAAATTTTTAGGTACATGTATTTTTTGATTCATTATTATTTCAACTATTTTGTCACATCTTTCTTTGGAGTATCTTTAGTATACACTATGGCGATATGTTTGCCATGACTTAATATAAATTTTTTTTATCCATTTTATGCTGAAAATTAAAATCAAAATGAGATAAGGAAGATAGTTTTTATCATTTTTCATTCGTTACATTAAGAAAAAGAGAAAAATGCCGAAATATATAGTAATTGGCCAATTATATAATTTTACTTAATTACTGGCATATTTTCGATAATATGAGGTAATTTAGAGAACTAAAAATATATTTTTTTAACATAATTTGTAATTTGAATTCGCATTCTAGCTATACATGAATTAGAGACAAAATTATAATTACGTAATTCTCTTCAACTCTTGTAATCTTAAAAGCAAAAAAAAATACTAAATAAAGATTTGTTTCAATTTATTTAAACGCACCGTCGTGATATCTTGAATCTTTCATATAAGGATTCCCAATACTTTAAACTATAAAATAAGACATTCCTCAGATCGTTACCTACAATTGTATCACACATCCTTTTTCACCAAATTTATAAAAGGAATTACATGTATATGATACGGGCAATGTAGATTATCGGGCAATCTGAAAAATACCCGTTAGAACGGGCAATGTTCAAAATGCCAAGTCAATCGATAAAATTTCCAATTGAGTGGATATTTTTACAACTATTTATTTTGTCAGGTGAAATGATTGTGGATAATTTGATTGTAAAATAATTTCAGTGCAAGCAACTTGATCATGAGTAATTTCATTGTAAGCACATTCATTGAAATTTATAATGTATTCTGACAATTAAACTATTGGATGGTATGAAATGCAAGCAGTACACCTGCATAACCTGTGGGTCGGAGTGTATCATAGGATATGAAAAGAGGTCCTTGTTTCTCAAGAAAGTAGTGAAGGTGGTAATGAGCCACCGTTTAAACCTGCGCTTCCCTTGCACAACCTGTTGCCCGGGGTGTATCACAGTATATTAGAAAGGACCCTAAATGCTCAAGGAAGTGGTGGCGATTGGTTATCATCCACATTTTGGACCAGTGGCTCACTTGAACAACTCGTTGGCCGAGGAAAGTATGTTAAGAGGGAACTTGATAGACCGGATAGCAGTGGCGATAGGTTTTCCTCTCTACATGCACAACCTGTTGGCTCAGGTATATTTTGCAAAATAATATAGGGTCCTTTGTAACAATTTCTTATCATACAATAGTTTGATTCTCCGAATGCAATATAAATTTCAAGGAAATGCAAAGGATTATCAAATTGGCTGCAATGAGATTATATCATAATCAAACCCTTAATGTTCAAATTACTTGTAATGAACTGTTGAACAATCAAATTACCCACAATAATTTTACCTTAGAATGTGCATGAACGTAAAATGACCACTCTATTAGAAATTTTGTAGAACGCCGGGCATTTTACAGATTGTCAGGTCTAACTGGCATTTTGAAAATTTTCTTAGCATTGTAAAGATTGTCCGCTCTAACAGGGATTTTGTAGATTGCCCGTTATATAAATATATTTTATAATATTAGACTCCTCCACAGTGTTTTATTCTATACTGTATTATAAATTATAATATTGCCGAGTATTATTAAAAGCGTATTTCTATATGATAATCAAAATGTCTTCAAAGAAATAATAAGATGGCCAATATATATATAATTATAAATACGATGAGGGATCGACAAGAAATCAAAGTGCTGTCCTTTTGGAAACAGAGCATAAGTATAACATAACTTATTACTTCGGTTTTTATCAAAAATAATAAATTATGAAACAGCCATCCATGACGTATCAACTGAGACGAGGGAATCAACATCTGGTGCATCAAAAACTAGAAAGAGTCGTTAGAATTACCACAAAAGGGTTAAATATTTTTCATTTTAGGGTGGATATTGAAATAAGACGACTTACTGTTGTAATTTCGGAACGGACCTATGAAGTCTCTTTGGGGATTCAAAGGGTTATAACACAAATATTTACTTTACAGAAAATAACTTGGAAAATTCATTCTGAAGATTGGACAGATCCGTATCCGGCTAAAAGTCGGTTTGGATTTTTAAAAGTAAATATTCGGCAAATTTCGGGTACACGAACTTTTATAACCAAATCCAAAAACAAAATTGGATAGATTCCAGAGGTGTCCGCAGGAATGTATATATATATATATATATATTTGAGGGGGGGGGAGGGGGATGGAATTAAAAAAAAATATATCAAATATTAAATTTTTTGGAACAAAAAATTCAAAAAAACCAGTTGTTCACTTATTATTTTTTTCCAAATCTATAGTTATTTACAGAACATAAATTTTTAGCTAACAAAAATTTAAAATATTTTTTTTACTTTTTGGAAAAAAGTGTACCAATAAAACTTTTTCGACAAAAATTTAAAAAATGACATTTCAAACATTTTTAATTATGGAAGGGGGACTAAAACCCCTCTAGCCCATTCCCTGCGGACGCCCTTGGATACTTGTCTTGAATGAGCATAGAGTACGGATTAAGGTTAATTTTTTACTGATTACTGATGCCGAACCCCAATGTATTTGAACATAATTATGAGTTTATATTTAGGTATGTTAACAAGAATATCCAAAAATTATAACTATGTATTTTTAAATAAAATAAAAGAATTTAATTTTAGCTGACAAATTCAATAATGCCAAAATTACCTTACCTGGTTGGATATATTCAAATATTCCTCAGATCAACCAGAGAGACTCCGGCTTCGAAAATTATCAAAAATAGCGGGGAAAAAATTTAAAAACAGAATATTAATGACGAAATAATGTAGTTATTTCTCTCGAACTTTATTTTTTTTGCTGGAACTCTAAATATATCCAAGTGTAATAGAAATACAAGGTTAAACGATCATGTAATGGGGCATGCTAGAATTTTCAATTTGATATATTGTACCGATTGCTGGGCAAGACAGGCAGATTTTGACAAAACTCGCAACCACTCATAGTCTATGACGTCACTATTGCTATAATTTTCAATTTAATGTATCGTACTGGCTGCTAGACAAGAAAAACAGATTTTGACAAAACAAGAAACCATTCATCTACTATGACGTCAATATTAAAAGCATGGTGGAAGTCAAACATATGTTGTACATGCATTATGGTATAACCTTGTATTTCAATTCACCTTGAATCTATCGAAACTTTATGAAAATTGAATTTTTTTGTAGTCGATCAGTCACAGTCACATTAATATAAATAATATCTCACTTATGTATTGACTAATGTGTTCGAACCAGATGCAAAATACATAAGTAATATTAATGAATATATGATTAACGAAAAATAAATCAACACGACAGTAATTCGAATGGAAGAAGTGATAATCACTTATTATGCGTTATCCATTATCATTAGACTTTAGATGTGATGGATTTTGGAAAAGAGTCATGGATAGAGGAAAAATCATAACATCACAATAGGCAAGAGCAGTGATTTCCTCTTCGTTTTGAGCTATGATATATCAATGGAAGAGGTGGTTGGATGTGTTTAGCGAAATCACTCAAAGGATTCGAGGAGGCACTCAAAGGTCGGATCGTTGGAGAGTAAGTGGAATTGAGAAAATTGTACAGCTCAGTACATTTGGAGCAACCTAGAATTAAAATAGAAAGATGAGAACGATGTTCTTCGTCTCTTCATTAATCTTCTTTCTTATTTGAAGAGAAGGAAGCAGGCTACACTATGTAGTCACTCAAGGGGCTTGAATTACCAGAGTTATATATTTAGAACTGGGAATTCATACCTCCAATTGATCTCAAGCCAAGTTATGAGACCTTAACAAGTGACTTACACACTCCTTTAACGAATTTTTGGGAGTATTTTCATAATATGATACAATGTCATATGAATTTGTGACTTCATTTGTAATAATTGACTTTAGTGTTATTTATCAAATGATATTAATAATACAACTTTATATATTCATTCATTCCAATTCAGAATGAGAATCCTGCTCCCACTTTATTAATGTCTTTGACTAATATTAATGTTCATTCCTTTGTCAATGTTTAATTTCATTAATTAGTTTATTTGTTTCAATAAATGTAAATATATATTTAAACATTACTGAAACGGCTTTAATTCTTTTTCCGACACTTCATGTAATTATCTAATAGGATTACCTAATTATTGTTTGTATTGTTGGGGAATGTTCCAGCCCCTCCAACTAATCAGAGGCCTTACATTTATACAATTAAGCAATATAATAACTTTTTTAAGATCCGTAAAAATCCTCATCCCCCCTCCTCATCACAGTTTTTTGGAGCAGATCTAAAGAAACTTCATGACAGCTAAGCTGCTCTCCTCCCTAACATTCTGGAAATTGTCACGTTGATCACGTTCATTTTCGGTTTCTATTTGTTTAAACAAGCCCAAAATGCTTCCAATTGCCATCAACCTACAAATTAACATTATTATTACTAACGTCAAGGCGTATTCCTTTTGAGACGAATCAATAAATTATTCCACTACTAATTCATATATATACTGTTGTACACTATTATATGTATGGCCATATGGTTTCCATTTATATATATGTAAAAGGGAGCCATTTTATGGATATGAGTTTATTCATTGGAAGCAGACTTGACTCTGTCTTTGTTCAATCAGTAGTAATTTCGACGGAGGGATTTTGTTTCTTAATAAAACTTCATATTGTATCTATGTATATTTATCAACAAAGGATTAATGTTGACAAATTATTCGGTGATAACAATAGAGTTGCCCCCTTCCTTATAGTATACTCAATGTTACAGATATTGTCTCCTTTGAATCACAGCTAATATCCTTCAAATATGTTACTTTTAATTTAAAATCTAAATTGGACGAGTAAAACCATTTTTAAAATCTACAGAGTGCTTCATAATTCCTGTTAACGTAATTCAATGATGAGTATTTTATATATTTAGAGATTTTGATTAGGAGTAGGAAGTAAAATTATTAAAAAATAAACCAAAAATAAAGATGGTAACCCTGACAATTTGAGGATGTTTTTGGAGAGCAGCGTAGTTGGCATGATGTTTCATTAGATCAGTTACAATCAGCTATTACGAGGAAGGAAGGGGAGAAGTAAATTAACCATTTATCGGAATAATTGAAGCTATTTTTAAATATTCTTATTTGTCTCACCATTGAGTTGTACCATTATATCAGATGTATGTACGTTGACAATTTAGTATTGTAATTAATTCATCTGAACTAGGAAATTGAAGTTAATTTCACTATTAAGTGTGCAGCTCCTTCTATAGGAGCAACCATGTATAGAGCTTACACACAAGAAAATAAGTTCGCCCAAGCATTTTAGCCACTTAGCTATGTCGATTTACATATTTCGTTTAAAACAATTGGTTCTATTGTTTGCTAAAAATATGAAACCGAAGATTAAGGTAGTCACCCTGATAATTTGAATAATATTTGGGAGAAGAGCAGCATAACTGTCATGATTAGATCAGCTACAAAACAGCTATGCCAAGGAGGACAAGGAAATATACAAGGACATGGGCAAGAATTACTCGGATGTCGATACTAAATTTTACTATGAGTCCATCAAGGACTTACAACTAAAACTCCACAACAAATCCTAATGGTTTTTTAAAAGCACACGCAAATATTCAATCTGGTTTTGAATATAATTATATGTAGTAGAAAAAGAAGTTACTCCTCAGCAAGGTTAATAGAAATGCAAGATTATACCATAACGTGTGTACGACATATGTTTGACTTCCACCACGCTTTTAAAAATAGATTTAAGAGTGTATGAGGGGTTGTATGTTATCTCAAAATCTGTTTTTCTTGCCCAGCAGGCGGTACGATACATTAAATAGAACGTTTTAGAAATCATGACGTCATGGACTATGAGTGGTTGCATGTTTTGTCAAAATCTGCCTATTTTGTCCAGCAGTCAGTAGGATACATCAAATTGAAAATTTTAGCAAGCCCGATTACATGATGGTCTAACCTTGTATTTTTATTAACTTTGCTCCTCAGGAATTAAATGGCCTATGAGATAAAGTAAATAAACACCAAGATGGCGGATGATAAAGGTGTGTCGCTCACAACTTTTTTATTTTGACTGAAGTAAGTACCTCATTTAATGGCGTAACAAACATATGGAAAACGCTGACCCGTACTTGTGTTCTACTCTAAGGTTACAAGGAATCCAACTCAAAATTTAATATTTACTACTTTTAAACTGGGCATAACCAATTTATATGAAGACAACTCACTAATTTAAAATGTCCAGATCTAAAATAGCATATCTAGGACACCATTTTATTCATTGTTCAAGTTTGGTAGAAATATGAGTTTAAAATCAAATCAAAATCAAATCTATAAACTAATTTAACTGAAATATTGTACAACCAATTTGTGGGAGCAATATTTTTCACATGTTGTCAACACATGTAGACACACCTTATAAAGGGGGTTTCAATAGAAACGCTCACATTTTACGTTAATAGATGTCAAAAACAACGTCATATTTGTTATTGTTTTTTTGACAACTGTGCTCAAAAATAATTGTAGTTTTATCATGGAGCAGTACACACTCGAGCAACGCTAGCAAATTATTCTTTGATCCAAACCTTAAGAGCGTTAACGCCAATTTATGGTCAACGTAATGGACCTGCAAAATCAACAATTCAACGTTTGGTGAAAAAATTTGAGTCCACATACACGCTACATAATGTTCCTGTGCCAATGAGACTAAGAAATGCACGAAGTGTAAAAAATATTGCTGCTGCAAGCGCCTCAATTCAAGATGACCCAAATTTGTCTCTTACGCGTCGTTCTCAATCGTTGTGCATCTCTGTGATATCGTTGTGGCGAATTTTACGAAAAGATCTTGGCCCATACCCGTATAAGATCAAGTTGACACAAGAACTGAAGCCGCTTGACCACTTCAAACGTCAGGAATTCGTAAAATGGGGTGAAGGAAAATTCAAAAATGATCCTGATTTTCAACCTAAAATCATCTTCAGCGATGAGGCACATCTTTGTCTCAATGGCTTTGTTAACAAGCAAAATATGCGCTATTGGGCCGGAAAAACCCCACATGTGATTCATGAGGCGCCATTACATCCCCAAAAAATTACTGTTTGGAGTGGATTGCATGCTGGCGGTGTCATTGGGTCGTACTTTTTCGTCGACGATGACAATCACCACGTTACTGTGAATGGAAATCGTTACTGCGCCACGATAACCGATTTTTTTTTGGCCTAAATTGGAAGATATGGACTTGGACGATATGTGGTTTTAACAAAACGGTGCCACTTCACACACAGCAAATGTTACAATCGATTTATTGAAGAGTAAGTTTGGTGAGCGTCTTATCTCCAGAAATGGACCAGTCCATTGGCCACCTCGCTCGTGCAACTTAACAGCTCTGAACTATTTTCTTTGGGGTCACGTGAAAGCCCTGTTCTACACCAATAATCCGTCGACGTTAAAAGAGCTCAGAACAAATATTCAACGCGAAATTGCTGCAATTTCAGCCAATTTATGCGGAAAAGTAGTGGAAAATTGGGGTCAACGATTGGACTTCGTAAAACGTGCACGTGGTGGTCATTCAAACGACATCGATTTTCATTTATAAATTAACTTGAATGTATTTTAACGGCAACAAATAAAGAAATCGTCGATATCTCAAACCTTTTTTGTTTTATTTATAAAAAAAAATTGAGCGCTGTTAATGAAAACCCCTTTATATAAGTGCATTATTTTGTTATTGAAGTTTTTGATTAATTTGATAATTTTGCGAGCTGTCTTAAACTCCTAATTTCCTTATTGCTATTCAATTTGATATTCAAAGCTTTGATTCGAATTCCTGTACGCGTTTTTGCATAACATTTGAAAAATTTCTAGGGAAATTTGAGGCCAAACTTGGGAGTTAGAGCTTGGGTTAGTCTCTCCAAAAATCTAAGTTTTTTTTAATTGTCTTCAAAACTACAGTTTTTGCAACATCCTCTCCATCATAATGTAAACGTTAATTGAGTAAGCTTAGGATTCTTTTGACTTGAGCTGGAATTTGAGTAAGTTTAAGAATATATCGGAGAGAATCTTTTTTATATTCTTTAGACTGCAAACGTTTAACCTCTTTTTTCAGATTTGAAGTCTCCACTTTTAACAATTGAAGCTCTGTCTTTAGTGTGCATTTTTTTTCTTTCTGTAGTGTGCAATTTTTTTCTTTCTGTAGTGTGCAATATTTTTCTTTCTGAGAGAACATATCATATTCAACAACAACACTAACATTAGATACTTGAACTTCAGGAATTTCTACAACTTGGGGGGTTTCCTTTTTCCAAGATATTTCCTTTCGCTCAGAAGGTATAGTTAAGCTTTAAATGCTGGAAGGGTATAAATTTATAGATGGAAAAGATCCTTTATTGAGCAAATTTCATTATGCTAGTCTAAGTAACTCATTATGTAGATCTCTTTCATAAAAGTCTTCACTGAAATAATTGCTAGAGATACGAAATGTTTTTGGATTGTACTTGCTTTTCTTTTGCAGGCCTTCGCCTCATTTCGGAACAATGCATAATATTATATTTGGAAAATTGTGATAGCATGTATCAGTTAGTGACGGAAAAGAGGCCACGGCACACGTACAACTACTATGGCCTTATTTCTTTGACTGTGGTGATTCTGTTGGATTTTGAAATTCGATTATATTGAAAAAATAGTACTTATAATTTACAGTGGAAAGTAATGATTAATATATCAACTCTTATGAATTAATCTTAACTCCTTTCTGCCCATTTTTCCAATCATTAATATAAGTACTTTGCTTCTGGCTTTTGTTGTTTTCAGAAAATGTGTCTTACATTTCCATTTATTTAACGATTATATTTTGGACGTCTTTAATTTTAATTATATTTTTTATTTAATTCCATTTCTAACATACACCATTTGTCCCTCATTAAACCGGATATTTTTATGAATTGGGTGAACAGTCTTTGGACTTCTCAGGTAATAGGTACGTGAAAAGAGAGTACTTACGGGGAAAAGATGACTTTTAGTCCCACTAAGTTTATATTCTATGCGTTAAAGTCATAAATACAATCAAAGGACACGTTATTTACATTGTCAATCAATATATTCAGCTTTTGTCTTAATGAACAGTTCCAGTTTGGCTGGAACTTTGTACAGTAGTTCTTTATAAAGCTCGGCTTAAGGTTGGCTCAAGTAGAGGTGATGGCGGCATTCAGCTGGTCCTTTTTGCACCGGGTCACCCACTTTACTCAATACAAAGGCTTCAAATCATGAAAAGGAATTCTATTGTAGGCATTAATGTTTGAGTCTTGCTTCACGAAGCCATACATGGTAGTGTGGCTGCTGTCAATTTCACGAGAAAGGCCAATAAGGGTCATTTGCCCTCTTTTTCTTTCTATGGAGCTTTTAACTACATCAACCAATTATTTTGGATTCTGTGGTGCTGATTTGGACCTTGTGAAAACTTTTGGTGGTCACCCGTACACAGTAGAGCGGTTATAGCACAGCACTTTAGAGATATCTGATGATGATTTTCCATGCACTGATAGCTCCAGAATTGCAGTTCTGTATTGCTCCATATTTTTAGTCATTACTCTGTTATTTCTCGGTTGACGTTGCATATTTTTTGTTTACAGTTTCTTTAGACTATTTTTACAATCAGTTATAAGGGTTAAACATAAAAACTAACAAATATGACAAAGACACACCATTTAAAAATAACTCTATTTTAGATGGTAGGAGATGTATTTAAGTTTACACTGAAGATTGTTTTTCCAACATTATTAAAAAATAGTTCGTGAAGACAGTGAGAGCAAAGTTAATTTTATATTTAGTGAATTATAACTGAAATCAACATTTTTCATTCAATATTGCCTCATTCAGCTTCAAACCCTCTTCCCGAAGGCCGCATAAACATTATGGATGTGATCTTCTGACAAATCAATCCATATGGCCTTGATGACAGATTCCAAAGATCTCACAGACACGTGAAACTGGTGCAGATAGCTCGCTCGACTTTTGTATTGATGGAATTATTCAAAGGATTAAGATCAATGGAGCTGGGAAGCCACATGTTATTAGACACAGTCAAAATAAGGTTTGGTTTAGATAACCTATGCTCCTCTGTGTCCGTCGTAATGAGATGTTTCTTCCTCCTTGCCCTTTATTTTTCTCCCTAGTCATTTTTAATTATCCTTCGAAGCTAAATCTCTCTTCACACTCATCTTCTTAAGGCCATTGCATGTCAAATCAGCCATTTTTTTTTTCTTTCAAATTTACGCTAAGGTCTTTAGATTTTCTTCTTTTTTAGATATGAGTTACCTGTTACTGTCAAAACTCCCATGCAAACATTTGAAGTCATTACGATGAGGTGTTCCTGAGCATCAAAAAATGTTATAGGCCCCAACGTGATGATGTATGTTTGATACCATTTGACTCAATATTAAAAATCCAAGACGTTCCACATACAAAGGGATCTGCACGCAGCTACGACATCTCCAAGAAAGATAATTACAAAATTGTCCAAAAATTTAGTTTATTTTGTTCAAAGATTTAATGATTTTAACTTTAGTGTTATTACAAACGACTTTTATCCTATGTTACAACTTAAGTATGTAATTTTAACAAATTTAATTTTAAACAAATAATTTCTCTCCAAAAAGCTTGCAGAAATTACTTTAATTTTATCTGTTGAAGTGAAATTTTGAGTTGATTTTAACTTCATCTAAAATTGTTAATTTTGCATTTTATAAACATTTCCCAAACACTCAAATTTCCATATAGTTAGTTTTGAGTGTATAAGTAATAAATTTAAAAAAAAATTGGGGTGTTTCGAGATAACGACTGCAGAGGAGTGTCACTGGAACATAAACAGTTTTTTTTAAGGTAATGCCTTCGTTTATGTGTGTTCTAAAGTGTTTTTTTAGTTCTATATCAAAAAATGATCCCACAGGCAATTATTATTTTTTTTCTACGAGTACTTCTACAAATATTAACTGAATTAGTTTTTGGATCGTTATGTAAACCAGTCCATAATAGGATATTTGGCCTTATATAATAATCAATAACTCGGGAAGACTATCCTAATGATTTCAATTTTTTGCAGGGAAGTTTTTACAGTAAAAGGTAAACATATCTATTTAAAAATGAAGAAAATCTAAGATGCTTGGTGTAAGGCCTTGGCTGATTTAATATGGAATGACTCCTTAGCCATACCGCAAATCGTCCTCACTGTTTTTCAAGTAAAGGTATTTTTGACATGCATAATCATAGCTTTTGTTCGTACTTTTCGTTTCCGATCTGGCCCAGACATTCTAGGAACAGTTCCTGGGATTTGAAATAGCTTTTTAATGACTACCGTCTAGTGGATCCTGAAATCATTAGAAATCTTTGTTTGGCTCCTCTTGCACGTGAGTATTTCAAGCAAAATAACTCGATCGGCTTCTATTTTATCGTTCTTATCAATATTTATAAATTTTTAAGAAGAAACTTCCCTCTTGTCTGGAAAACAAGGCTCATCATACCATACCAATTTTGATTTTTGCTAAAGAATGTAGACAATATTGATTAAATTACTTCTGACTTCTCAGGAATATAGATTGATGGAATAATAAGTTATGCAAGAATTAAGTATGAAACCAATTCGTAACTAAGAAAACTCACAAACAAGGAATTAAAGCCCTAGTAATGAATACATTGTAATGAAAACAATGTATAAAGTACAAGAAAAGACAGAACCGAAAATGGAACAGATGGGAACTTTCTCTCTTTCTCGGACTACAGTCTAATCTTCAAAGTAGTCAAATCTTCTAAAAAACTTGCATTTTACTGTTATTTTATGAATTAGTATTCGAAATAAACATTAAATAAAAGCTTAAAAAGTCTTTTAAAGTATCCTTCAGAATTACTTTACTTAAAGTAGATTTACCACAAATCCTTTTTAATATTTGCGATTAAAAAATAGCCTCTTAATTGACTCTTGGATCGTTTAACTTCCTTTTTTTTATTTTTGCTAAACAAAGTAAAGTATCATATTTTAAATAAAAAAATTAGAATGCTGTGTACAGGGTGAGGACTCAAAAATTTAAAAAGCTTAATTAATGGATTCTATACGGGGACGAAAAAAAGCACAACTAGCCCTCATGATGTCCGAGGATAAGATGTTTCACTCCTCCGTGATCCTGACCTTCAGAGCATCGACATACGGTTAATAAGTTTTATTTGTCTTGCCCTCCAAGATGCACCAAACAGCGAAGTTTAGAAGGTTTACGTAGGGTGAGGACGAAGGCTAGAAGTCTGCCGGCCAGAAGGCAGCCATGCTTTCATTGCATAAATGCTGCATCTTCTTGGACCTGTGTGCCAGGGCATCGTCTTGGGCAAACACATAGTTGTTCCTTGTGAAAGAGCCCTTCAACCATGGCAAGACATGGTATCTGGGGACCTTATAGTCGACATTTGTATTGACTTTCTCGTTGGCCTTGAAGAAATAAGGCGGCATTTTGCTGCCTTCGGACGTCACAGACCATGACCTGAGCTGGGTTTTTGGTTCTGAAAGTTCCCTTGAACGGAACTTTTGATTGAGCCAAGAAGCGATAATTTCTCCTGTTCAGAACAGCGTTCACTGAGGAGATCTTTTTGTAAGATACCGACTTGTGCACGGAGTTGATCACACAGATATACTGGATCAACCAATAATCGTGTTGTTTGTTAAATAATAGTCGTGGGTGCGACCTCTATTTAAGAAACAACTCGATTTTTTTCTAAACTAAAAATACTTTTTTAACAGAGATCAATGTCATATGAGAGCTGAATAAAAAAATTTATTTAATATAATCGCCTTTGGTGTCAACAACGGCACCAATGCGACTTTGGAAACGGGAGAAGGTCTTGATGAAATGTCTTCTTTGGTAGATTCCGAAATTCCTCCCGAATCCTGGAGAACAGCTCAGATTTTTTATTGAAGGAGGATCTGTTGGTGTGTTGCTCAATTCTGGTTCACAAAAAAATAAGTACTAAAATAAGTAAAGGAAGGCTTTTCAAAAGTTTATGGGCAAAAAGACGAGATGGTTGTATCAGAGAAAAGTAGAAAACGAAGAAGCAAGTAGAAACAATTACTCATCCATAACTCTTTTTGAAGGATTATAAAGTAAAAATAGATATGTCATATTAAGCAAATCAACCCTGTAAAAGAAGGGATGATAAATAAAACGTCGTACTTTTAAAAATTTAAGACAGTTTTTATAGTTCAAAATGATAAATTGGTATAACAGGGTTTCTTATTTGACATAAAGGAACTCTGAAAGTACATTTAATAAAAATATATTAGACATTTTGTATCTAAAAACAAGATTTGAATAGTAAAAATGAAGAAACAAATAAAAGTACATGAGCATAATACTCGTTGTCGAAATGGTAGATTGATTTACTTCTAAATATGAACAAATTGTATTTTTACCCATGAAGATGCTGTGTAATATTAAAATACGGAATTTTATTTGTTCTTTTGTCTTAGAAATAACAAAAGTAGTGTTATACTTAGCATAATAACTCACAAACTAAGGAAGAGAGTGACATGAAATTTTGACAGCTGTCTTTTGAAAGATGATACAATGTGAAAAGGAGGTGAATTTTAAAAAAAATAGCAAAATATATGTGCTAGAAAAGCAAGTTCAGTCCTCAAAAATAAAATAATAATGACAGCAGCTTAGGAAAAGAAAATTCACTATTCTGGTTATCAAATTAAAAAAAAAAAAAAAAATTACTGGGAGTTAAAAAATCCAATCTATTAGTATCATTATATATATATTCATTTATTTTTGTTCACAGATTGCTTCTAGATTGACACACCACAGGGGTGTCCACAGGATTATTTATATATATATATATTTATTTGTTTTGATGCGGGGTCTTGGTTTTTGAAATTTTTGCCAAAAAATTTCTAAAATACCTTTTTTTTTATAAATAAAAAATTGTTTTTTCTCTCATTTTTTCTCCTGATAATTTGTTTCTTCCACGTAATCCTTTTTAAAAAAAAAAGTTTGATTTAGACCGAGGTGGGGGGGAGGGGGGAGACTACAACCTCAACAGCCCACCCCCGTGCAACTGTTCTTTACTAAATATAAGAAATTTAAAAGTATTCCCTAGAATTAAAGATAAGATGGATATACATTTTCTGGAATACGGGTCGGTTCAGGTATATAGACTTAGATAATCAAGTTGATTACGTCTCAATTTTATAACCATTTTGACCAAAGTTCTTACTTAGATAAAATAGGATCGGTAATAAGGTTACATTATTACTCATTACTGATGTTTAGTTTTTGTCCAAATCATGTTAATAAGATCTATTTGCATTTTAGGCTATTATTTTGATTTTGATTTTTTTTGCATTTTCGACCTTTATTTACATTTTATGCATTTACAATCTTTATTTGCATTTAATCCTCCATTTTTTTGTAAAAAATATTGAGTAAAGGGAGGATTGAGTGAGAGTATTGGAGGAGGAAGAGAAGAAGAGGAAAGGCTGAATCCATTTGCGCCATGAATTATAAAGGGAAAAGTACACCGATTTTCAAAAATAGAGTATATCCATCTTGGACTTATATGCCTCAAACAAAGTATTTGCTATACAAGCTTCGTAGCTTCAGCACTAAAGCCAACAGGATGAATAGTGCACTCGGCACAAAAGGAAAGCAATGGAGACAAAGCTACACAGAAGGTCCTCAAAGTCATCCCCTTCAAGAATAACAGCGATGGTGTCTTCAATAATGGCCTAGTGAAAGCCTTAGTCTCTGCTAATATCCCCCTTGCCATGATCAACAACAAGGAGTTCAAAGACTTCTCGGAGAAGGACTGTAAGGAGAATATGCCTAGCGGCACTAGATGATCATTCAACGGAACAAGGACTTGCTTGATTGATACATTTTAATTTTATATTTGTTTTTTTTTAAACCAGAAAAAACCCTATTTTACCAGATTTATTTGCATTTTTGGGATTTTTATTTGAATTAATGATGTCAAAACAACAAATAACCGAATATTATTACTATTAAAACATATTAGTTATTATTAGAATTATTTTATAATAATATTGGACACGTCATTACTTTTATTGTATCCTGCAATTTCTTCTCAGAAACGAAACAGAAAAAAACAAGATCCGTTGGTAGTTGGCCAATTCTTCCAACTATCGAATTATTATTTAGTAATAGTTAATAACTTTTCACAGCTTCATATTAAATTATTTGTATCCAACCAATTTTAAGAACTCTGACTAGAAGAAAAGAAGAGGAAACTTCGACAGCTAACAACCAAATAGAGTGTACATTTCAGTGTTTATGTGCATAAACAGAGTGAATGTTCCAAATACCGGCCCAACCGTTATTGTTTACTCATCTCTATTATGCAAATTTTGAGAGGTTAAGAGACATTTTGTTTAAATGTTCAGATGAACAATGTTGTAGAACATAAAATTAAATGTCGATTGCTAAGAAAAACATTATATTAATCACTACGATTAGCACACTGTACGAGAAGAGGATTGAGATTGCAGCGCTACTATGCGCGGGATTGTCCCAGAAAGCTACCTGGGAGCAGACTGGGGTCTCGTGAAAGACGATTTACAATTTTTCCATGCAGTTGAAGGTCGGAGAGGACTTCAGAAACTCACGAGGAGTAAGCAGGAAACCCTCCGTGTCTGTCGACCGTCTGAAGTCGAAAAAAGATCCTGAACTACCCCAAGGGAAGCTGCCGACGATTTATTGTGATCTTTTCTGATGATAAGACCTTAACTGTTGACTTGTCTTCAACTATACGAATGATCGAGTAGTGACATTTGGGGATGTGGCACACGATCACCGATATTTATCCACTCTAAACACCCCACTTCGGTGATGATGTTAGGCCTGATTGCATCAAACGGAAAGGCTATAAATCCCGTGTGGTTCCCCTTAGGATACAGGCTGAAGGCTGAGGAGTACGTCATAATTATCTACATCAAAGGTCTTCCATGGATCAAATCCATCGTTGACAATTTTCCGTGGGTGTTCACACAAGATGGATCACCAGCCCACCGAGCAAAGAGAGCCCAAAAAGGAATCCAGACCAACATACACTTCTGGCCCCAGCAGAGATCAGACCTCAACCCCCCGAGACTATTCAATATAAGTACAGTGAAGTTCAAGGCCTACATGAGATGATAAAACTGCACCCACGCCCTTAAGGCCTCTGTCAACTAGCTCTGGGCCTCCATGAGTGCCGAGTACATACAGAAGATCTAGCTTTCGCCACCGTCTGCAGCTCACCATCCATTCTGAGGGCGGATATATCTACTAAAATATGTTCTTTGGTGTTTAGTTAATAGTTAATAAAAATTTTCTTTAATTCACCCAGGATCCTGCCATGGATTTCAATACTTTGTGTTAAAATGCGTAAACAATAATAGTTTGCCTGGAGAATAAAATCTTTCTTTTTATAACTAGGGTTAAGTATGAACTAATCATTTTATAAGCTTTTCAAGATCTGGAAAGTATCTTTATTATGACCCGTAAAAGTTCAGTTAACGGAAGCCACTTTAGATCTTGGATCATTTTGGATAATAAAAGTTTACTTATACCGAACCTGGGTACTTCAGATCGCTTTCAAGGCCCCTTCCTATCTCTACTTATAATCTGAAATTAATTTTTTTGAGTTGACAATCATAATGTAACATGATATTTTCATTGTGAAATTGTTAAAAGATGATAATTGCCACTAGTAATAGGATATTTGTTGTTAGGCTATACAAAATACGTATTTTCTACTAATGCAATTTAAAAAAATGAAGCAGTTTGATGAATTATATTAGGATGTATGATGTATAAATATACGTCATCCTTTTCAAAAATGTATTCATATGGTAGTGTATATATAACCTTGAATACATAATTTACATAGAGGAACACCTCTAAAGAAACACCTCCAGGGATTAACAGAAGCCTTTAAAATGAATTGCGAGAATTTAAATAGGGTTATTTTGTATAAGATATCTTTAAATAAATATTTCCCAAAAAAATAGATTCAATATAAATCTATGTAATTCGTCAATATCACACTAATGCTGTTTGGCTCCCCAGTACTTTAAGGATGGCTTGAAAAGTTTTCGATGTAATAAAGATACGATACATTTTCTCCTAATTTTTACTTTTATTTTTCAACATGGTCGCGTTACAACTCTGAATACTTCTCCTAGTGATGCTCCCATCTCTATAGCCTATCCAAATAGTACTCCGGATTTTTCTCTCCAAAATAATTGTTCACGAAGGTCGGAACGTCCAAACACTAAAACTACCAATAAAAACATCGATAAACTTAACCTAATGGTGCTAACCGACCGCTAAATTAAAGTGAGAGTGATGGCGGAGGTTATGATTATGCCAAAAGAAATTATTTGTCACATATTAAACAACATTGCAATTTTGATAATTTTCACAAAAAATGTCATATCAACTGACTCAAAACGAATGTTACATAACAACTACATGTCCAATATGGATGAAACTTTGGAGAGTAACTGTCACCAGATGCCATATAGATATGACGACCTTTTATTTACAAGTGTTACCATCTTCATGTTAGGTCGGAAACTTTTCAAACCCACTTGGTATTGTCGTACTTGGTACTGACTAACTTCAAAGGGTACTATACTACAGGCCTGGACATCAAAATGCGGAATCGAGAAGTTACTTAGAAATTATAACAATTTTTTTTAGTTTTCATAATAACAAAAAAAATAATCATAATGAAACAAGACCTTTCCAAATATGACCCCCTTCAGTATCAAAACAGCCTTCAAACGTCACTGGAAGGCCTTGTAGGAGTTGATGACGAAATCTTCTGACAAGTTGTATCCTCACAGCCACTGTGGTGGCTTTCACTGAGTCCATATATAGGGCTTGAGTTTTTCTTGGTTTCCCTCTCCAAAAGCTCAACGCGCGAGGAAGGGGGGCTCATCTCTTTTGCCTCTCTGTCAGACGGTAGTGTGTGATCTTTGTGTATGAGGACAATCCCAAGTCACCCTTCATAGCCTTTTGATGATCCTAGCAGCCACGGAGAAGTCGTTGGTGAGGCGATTCATCGATTCACCTTGATTTTCTTCTCGAGGCTTGACAGGAACTCTGGAACCCTCGTTGAAAGGTTACCTCCACTTCCTGCTTTCCTAAAGAGGTCTTCTCTATTATTCGTCATCTTGGCCAATGTCCTGTATTTTATCTATGTTACCCTGATTTGATAGGTGGGATATTTATCCTGGTTTTATAAGTTTATTGTTTTGATTAATGTACTTAGATAATCTCTTTTTTTATACGTACGTTTTATCTGGAAATACAGAATTGCATTTATCTTGTGAATAAACCCTACTTCTACTTACTCCTTCACGACTCTTTATTTATTCCTAAATTGGAGACGAGCTATATTATGTTCCCCCTTAATACATAGCAGCCACCTAGAAAACTAGGATCTGGGAGCACTTCACCTTGTCTATAGTCCTCGCCACCTGAACATCAACATCTAGGAGATCTGAGATGTGCTATTTTTAGGCTTTTTGCTCACTCATCATGAGAAGATGAAGAATTTTTTATTAAAGTACATTTGTGTAGAATGTATAGGTGAACCAGAAAGTCAAAAATAATCACTAAACCTTCTTAGAAAATGAAAAAATTATCATTAATTAAGAGTCTACGTTTAGCTGCCCTATCTTGTAAATATGTATTAGATCCACTACTTTCAACGCCATTTCGTCTTAAATATATGTATCTTTTAAAAATGTCATCAAATTTGTGTCTTAGCTCCCCCAAATACGCCAAATCAGGCTAACACCTCCTGTAAGGGTATTTCCTTTTCAACAATTTAGTCTGATAATTTAACAAATAACGAAAAGTACCGAGATATCAACACTAATTTTGAAACAGGGACCGGTACAAAAATAATAGAAAAAAGATCCTAAATCAGTTGATAGTGAATTAATTCTTCACATTCACTATGAAAATATGATTGATTCTATCACTGTTGATAATTGATTGTTCACAGCTTAACAAGAGGTCATTCAAATTTTGCCAATTAAGGTTTAAAATGCTGATTTTGACGTAATGTAAGGGATTATTGTTATCAAATTTTCGAAATCTTGAAATTTTATACATGCAGCGATATTTGATTATAATACCGTTTGATTATATAAGTAATATCTTCAAACTTTGTTTGACTACATTGTATAAGTTTGCCCACACGTCATACTCCCTCTTTCTATCTCCAAATTGGAGACAGCGACAGCTGCTAGTTGAAATTTAATTATTGCAACCCTTCAATAATATGGAAATAACTTTTAAAAAGGGAAAAATATATTACTATTATTGGAGTAGGAGAAGAGGAATATCGACTCAATCTATCACAATTGCTCGAATAAGTTTCCACGTAGGATAAACCATAATTTGAATTTTTACTTTATATATTTATAAATATAAATTTTTATAGTAATTTTCTGTTTCCGGAGTTAATGGATTTGATGACATTGAAGTTCCTCTCCATATACTTATTACGTTCGTTCATCCTATAATTATACTCTAATGATTCATGGTATATACAAGAAAAAATCATAGTGCTTGACTTAATGAGATATGATCTCCTCCCCAATTATTTTTTGGTCCGCGGATTGACTCTAAGCCGCCCCCCTCTCAGAATACTTCAAAGAGACACACTCACAATGTCCTCCACATATTGAAATCTTTCATGACTCCCCAAAGTGATAATTGTCCAAATATTTCGAAAAAGACGAAATACTATCCCCCCTTCTACCAATAAAATATTCTTCGCTTTGCAAAGTTATTTCCTTATGATTAAAAGGTTGCGATATTTAAATTTCAAGTATCAACTCTCACTCCGTCCTATTATGAGATACTAAGAGAAAGTATGACTTGAGGCAAATTTATACAATGTACCCCTTTGTTTATCTAAAGGATTAAGAGTTTACTACTCCTTTAGTCGTTTTGAATTCGTTGAGGACTCCTTTTTTTCAATTGACTTTAACTGCGCCTAAATAATATTTTAGGAAAAGTGGTGGAACATGTTTGGTCTGGCAGCCTCCTATAGCCTTAATAGCGAAACTTGGAGAGAGGGAGATGTTCATCAACAATATAATTATTGTCTTAAAAGACATAACAAATATTATTCTAATCACTTATCAGGTGATATTATTGAAGGTAAAAAGAATATGGAATTTAACTAATTTTGGTATGTATCATATTATTTAATACGTATTGAATTAACTATATAGTACTTTTTTTTTAATTCTTGCTATAAATCCCCTGAGAAGATTTTTAATGAAGAGAAGTATGATATTCTTTTAAATATAGAATATATTATGATATCTTATTCCTCCATGACTACTCTTTCATTCCCTCGATCATTCTGGATCCTCTTTTTTGGTAGTTTGCGTTTAGTAACCTCGTCAGACGCAACATTGGCGACAAAGATGGGCCCCAAATAACGTGACCTCTCTACTGTGGGATCGCCGGTGAAGCTAGCCTTACTGGATGTTATAGGCTGTTTCTGTCACCAAGAAGAATCTTACTCTGTCTTCAAAAGGGGTATCATTACTACTTGTGCCTCGTGGAGGATAAAATTGGACTCTCGTCATTGACAAAAGATTTGGTGTGTATCCGATTGAAGGATCACCTCCATCAATGTGGTTTTAATCGCCAGGAGGATGTTTTATTCAGCTATGTGCCTACTCTCCCATTCACCAAACGCGTTAAGTGAATGTGTATAGGCGGAGAAGGTTATTTTCTCTCCCCTAGGAGGCCGTTGGATCGTAGTCGTACGCCGATAGATGATGGTGCAATGTTGGAGAATGGTCTTGGATTTTCCCTGGAAGGCCCAATTGCTCGTGTTCATCATCTGCTGGATGATGGTGTACAGCTGGAGAAGGTATTTTCTCCTAGAGACGAAGTGACTGTCAAATTGTATTGGTATTCTGTAAACTATGTATTATTCCTTTCTTGGGATTTCACTATTGATTCTTGTGTTTTTAGATAGATACTTGTGATTTTTAGGTGGATTCTATAGATATTATAAAATACTGAGTGGTATCCCTCCTGATAAGAGAAAACAAAAATTGAAGGCTGTTAAAAAAATTTATTCGAAATTTTTATGTTAGTGTGGGGTAGCATAAAAGTTTACAATATATTTTTGGTAATAGTGGAGTCTCGGTCCTTAGTTAGGACCGCAGATCACGGTCCAGATTAATGTGGTCCCATCCAGTACAATCCCCCTTCTCCGTCCATAAATAAGTTAAAATAGCTTTTCATGGCGTCAATGTGGGTGCTTTCCATCTATGATAGAATAAATTAATAAATAAAGAAATATAAATTTGTATTATAGTATATTAAAATGAAAGAAATAATATTTTTCGCAAGATAAGCGCAATAATCTTAAGATATATCTCATCTATCATATTAGGCTTAATAAACCATCTATATTTGTAAGAAAAGTTCCAAGGACCCGTTCCAAGGACGGGCAGTTCTGAGGACCAATAGGATCGGTTCTAAGGCAGAACTGGACCGAATAAATAAGTACCGATACATCACTAATTGTAGGGTACCTAACTACATGTAACATGACTAAGAAGAAGCAATAAAAAAGACCTTGAGTAAACCAAAGTCCCTGACAACTTTTATGAAGTTTAATCATTATTCTTTTAACTCAACAATCATTTCAGGTTTCATAAAAGGTGTGTATCTTCATGTTTTAGTATAAAACTACTTTAGTAAAAAAGAAGATCCTGATGAGAGCTAAAAAGAACATATTATACATGTTACTTTGATTTGTTCTATTTAATTAGAACTCTCAGCTGTTTCTGTTTAAAGAATCATTTGTACAAATCTGTATTTTTCCTCATTTTCTGACTCTGTTAATAATTATTTTTCGAAACTGCTCTCGTCTGGTCGTCTTGTATGTAAATATAAAAGAAACCAAAAAATAAGCGTGATAATACTGAAAATCTGAAGAATTTTTGGCAGCAACTTTGGCTGCCATGGCTAAAGTTGAGAGGTTTGTAGGGAAAAAAAGAGAAGGCGAGAGCAATACATATGGTACTACTGAAAATAAACCCTTGTTAATATCAACTTCCACTTATATTATATATGGGGAGACAATGAGTTACTGCTATAAAGAGGAGGACCTTGTACTTTTAAAATATCATTAGTGGACGTCATATATTTAAATTAATATATATTTGTTTGATTATACTTTTTTTATGTTATCATTCTGGGATGATGTCGTACGAAGTAGGGACTCCTCACTGGATACATATGTCTTATATTTTGACTTCAGCAAGGCGTTCAATAAGGTGCTGCATGGTGAGCTCCAACACAAACTATATTGCATTGGGATTTTGGGGTATTGCAGTGGATTTCATATAGGCTCAGAAATCGAAGACAGCGAGTTCTGATAAACGGCATTGGATCAGCCTGAGTAGGTGTCCCATCCTCTGTATCTCAGGGTAGTGTCATTGGACCAACGTCTTCTCCGTCTATATTAATGACATGTGTGACTACCTCAGATCCAAAAAATATATGTATGCTGACGGCACAAAGTTGTTTGCACGCTTCTCAGTTGTGGAATCCAATGTATAGAAAGGAAATCAGAGCTCTTGAAAATGTACCAAAACGCTTTTATTAAGATGGTATGTGGCGATATATCCTATTAGGTTGGTTTGCATCTATTCGGGCTATCGTAGCTTGAAAAGAGGAGGAAACTTTAGGATGTGGTTATGATTTTTAAAGTTGTTAATGGACTGACTCATTATAATATCAAGCCCAAAGTATGTAGTAAGGTGTACAAAACTATGTTGTATTACGATTTTTACCTAGTTCAGCCATCGGCAAATACTAATTACCTCCAATATAGCTTTTTTAATCAAACTATATCGATATGGAACAGCCTCCCCGAAGAAGTGAGAAGAACGTCTTCACGTTGCGGTTTTAAGATACTTTTAAAAAATAATCCACATCTTCTTTAATTCTACACCACATTATATCATTTCATTAGATTGTATTATATTGTTTTATTATAATTTACCATACTGTTTCATAAGTGAACAATATTAAGTTTTTTTTTAGCAACTAGTTGTAACCAACCAACTACTTTTTAAAACAATTTACAACAAAGATATTTTATTTATTTTTAGTAAGAATGCTCACTTCAGAGGAAGAAGTTAACACCATGACTTCGACCAATAAAATAATGTACAAAAAAAGTAGAAAAGGCACACGCTAC
Organism: Lepeophtheirus salmonis; assembly: GCF_016086655.4. NCBI lineage: Eukaryota > Metazoa > Arthropoda > Copepoda > Siphonostomatoida > Caligidae > Lepeophtheirus > Lepeophtheirus salmonis. Next base: position 10,873,740 of record NC_052134.2, read on the forward strand.
AACTATGTTTACCTTTTTATTTTTGAAAAGTAGGTTTTCCATTATATCAACTCTAGTTATCATTAGATTAGCTGTAAGAAGTCGTGAGAGGTAGGAAATAAACACAAATCCAACTTTTTTTCCGAATTTTTATTTTTCAACATAGTTTCCTTGTAACTCTAAATACTTCTCCCATCTCTTTAACCCGTCCAACTAGTACTTGGCGTCTTTTTCTGCAACATAATTGTTTACGAGACACTCTTTGTTTTTGGCTCAATTACTCCGAGATGGATTGACTTAAAGCTTTCAAATTTTAACACAAAAAACCTTTATTTGATTGCTATTGTTTGAATATATTAAAAGGTTACATTTTCAAAAACAAATATTTAACTATAGCTCGATACTTGACTTCGTCCCTTTTCATAAGAACAAAACGTCCAAAATGGCTGAAACTTTAACTATCTTTTATTTAGGAGTGCTGGGATATTCAGGTTGAGGTCGGAAACTTTTGCAGAGAGCCGTTGTTTACTCCGATTTTAATTCTCAAATCTACTACGAGTCCTAAGAGGACTTAACACTTAAAATTCCCAAACAAATCCCCTTTTTAATATTTGTTTTCCATGAATATAAACACTAGTTATTACTTTATACTAAGATGTTCCTTCTGAAGAATAAGATAAAGTGATAAACGTTTTTAAAAGTAAAAAACTTTATTCAGATTACCGACTAGAAAAATTCCCTTCCCTTTCTAGGACATATTTTATGCACTTCTGAACATATGTATGTAATAAACGAACTACGTATTTGCCCAGGTCGGATCTGCATGAATTCCTTCTTATAATATATATTTGGCAGAAAATAGAAATGATAAGTGCATAGGGAAATACGTCAGAAATAAAATAAATATTATAATGTTACAAAAATATGAATATTTTTCTCATCCTATAAACATAATCTGAACGGAAAATTGACCTGGACAACCCTTTTTTGAAGAAAGCATCTATACAATGTATATATATGTAGTATAAACAAATTGCGATTTTGTAGAATATGCAATCATAAGATAAGATAAATTATTTTAAATGAAGGATTCACAGAAGTGTTGTTTTGCTCCTTATTCATTCGGTACAGTCCAGCCTTTCATAGAAATGTCGCTGGTTTATTAAGTCAAATAGGATATATGAGAGATTTTTTAATAGCATTGCTCATTCGGATGGTATGTTTTCCAACTTTTTTTACATTTCGACTACGAATAGCTCAGACAAGTTGTAATATGGTCTGGAAATAACCCATGCAAAATTTTATTTTCTTATGATGTCATCTTTATTTACTAAATCAAAGTTTGAAAGGAGACAAAAGTTATTTATTTCGTCAATAAAGAATAAAATACATCATTAATCATTATTTTACAATTAAAATTGATGATAGATACATTATTCTAATTTATAAATACCATTTAGTATGTTTTTTTCTAAAGCTACCCTATAGAGCGAAAAAAGATAATATATTAAAAAAATATGACCTTTTATTTCTGAAAATGAAAAAAAGGATGCACGTTGTACACAAATGATCAAATTTTCCTAATTTTTTTCTCTTTTTTTGTTCCATTGGACAATTTTCGAAAAAAAATAAATTCGGAACACTTTTTATGGCTTAGAAAAATGTCTATAAAAATTATTTGATACAAAATAACTAAAAATGTCTTTTTCGTACCTATATTAACTATGTAGTGAGTTATTGCCTTTTTTCAAACTTTGAACTAGATGCGCGACGTAAATATAACCTTGTAGGACAATTCAATTTTGCATAGGTAATTTTCATACCCTTTGACAACTTTTCCACACTAGTTGTAATTGAAATTCGACAACAGTTGAAAATCAAACCGCTCAATTGCACAAATCTGATAAAAAATATTTATATTTTCATACTAATGCAATGTAATACAAACACATATTATATTTTTATTTAGTCATATAATTGATTTCTTTATGACGTGGAATAATTAAAAAAGAGGAAAAAAACACCCTCAATGACATCATGAGGGATCAATTTGACTGTGGTCTTAAATAAGAACCGACATAATACTAATTCAAAGGAATTGGGATGAGGATAATACAATAATTGAATATTCCATGGAGGATCCATATATTAATTGTGTACTTTTTGACTATTTTAATAAAAATGACTGAAATATGAGTGCACAATCAATGGCACATTACAATGTTCAAATGCCTACATGTAATCTATTTGTATAATTGAAATTACACTATTCTATTACAGGGGTTACCTGTGCATGTGCACATGACATTATGTTCTTTTTCCCTTTTTATCATTATTACTCTTGAGTCTTCCTTCGTACTGATATAACGTGCTAATAACGATGATCATAGGTTATCTCTCCTAATCATTTCGATCCCTCGTTCCTCTGTGCCGTGAGTGGTTGGCGACAACTGTGGATATAATATTAATTACCTTTTCTTACCCTGCAATCTACAAGACCACAGATCATCAATACATAATAACAATGTAATTTTAATAGATCCAAATAAAATATACCAATTAATAATTGGTAATTAAAATGTGAAAGGTTGTAATTAAATAATGACTTTAAAGACAAAGAAATGTACTTATACAAGTTGCAACTTGTAAAGACATTGTCACTTGTACACAAACTATGCGTGATTGAAATAGGTCGAAAAGTTTTGGTTTGTTTCTCAACTTCTTTTAAATAATTTCTTATCTAAAAAAAATTTGCATTCTATAGATGTTTTTTTTAGCTATTCATAAGTCGTATACAAGTTGCAAAAAAAATGAAATAACTATTTATTAATGAAAAATTTAGTGAACTTAAGGTGAGAATATTTCCTAGGTGTTTTTTTAAGAAAATAAATCATTGAAAATTGTTATTACTCCTGTTGCTTTCAAAAAGTTTTTTTTTACAAAACTATTATTTTTTATTAACCAAGACAAAAATTCATTTATCTTTTTTTAATGAAAAGTATTAATTTATGAGCATTCTATGACACATTGGATAATTTTAGGATCTACTGTTCTATTAATCAAATGTAAATATAAATAAATATCTTTGATATAATAATATCAATGAATATAAGTAATTAAAATAACAGATGTTTTATTTAATTAAATAATGAATTTGAAGACAAAGAAAATGCAATACGTACATTATAGAGTATTTTCCCTGACGTCCTAAATTGCATCATAATTGAAGGAAACGTCATCTTGGGAGGCTCAAACTTGAAATTTTTCGATGATTGCATCATACATCGGTATAAAAGGGTTCAGACAACACCACAGGATGTTAGTTGAAATTCAATATCCGAAATGGTGGGAGAGCACTCTTTGGAGACCAGAGCCAAGGCTGTTGGCATGAGAGAGGGTTGATCAAGCCAGAGAGACGTTGCTCAAAGGTTACAGATTCCTCTCAGGACCATTGACAATTGGTGTAAGAAAAGGAAGGATGGACAAACCCTTGCTAATCAGAATAGTCGAGGAAGGAAGAAAAAAATTAGCAAAGTTCCCAATCTGGTGATTTCAAAATCTTTGACCAAAAAGAGGCAATCCACAAGAAAACTTGCAGCAAGATTGACTTCAAAGGGCTATCCAATATCCAAGTCATCTGTCCACAACTACCTGATGCACTCTTTGAGTGCTTTGCTATACAAACCTCGTCTGCACCCAACTTTTAGAAAACCAAAGGAAAGCCCGGCTTCAATTATGTCGTGAGTGGAAACACTGGACTGCAGATGACTGTAAATGTACCCTCTTCAGTGAGGAAAGTTCATTTGAGCTATTTCATGCCCCAAATCCCCAAACAAATCGGTTTTGGGCAAGAGATAAGGGAGATGTGGAACCCACTCCAACTGTGAAATTTCCTTTCAAAATTAAAATTTGGGCCGTTATCAGCCACTAAGCAGTGGCAAATCTTCACCTGATTCGACGAAACCAAACTGTGACGACCAAGTACTGCATAACAGAGATCCTCAGCAAGTGTTTAATGTAAGCCTGTCTCGTACTGAAAAAAATGGGCCTCCTTTGAAGAGGAAAATGTTGTCTGACACATCAAGAGCCATTTTCCAGCAGGATGGTGCCTCTGCTCACCACTCCAAAAAAGCACAAAAGTGGGTTTCAGACAGGTTGGGTTCTTTCTGGGGCAAAGGCACATGGCCTGCCAACAATGTTGATTTGTCTCCCATAGAAAAATTTTCAGCCTTGGTCCAGAGAGAACTCAATGTAAATGTGCAAGCTACTTCAGAGGATGAATTTAAAAAAAAAAACTAACAAAAATTTCCCCAAATACTTTGAATAATCTGTATGAAAAGATGCCAAAACGCATAAAAATGTATTAAGCTTAAAGGTCGTTATTTTGGGAAGTAAATAAAGTTTTTGTCAAAAAAATCACTTGTTTAGGCTATTTCATGATATTTTTTTTAAACACTCAATCAATTTTTGGACATACTGTAAAATGAAAGTATGCTATAGAGATTTACATTTTTGATAGACAGTCAGGTATAAGTTCTTTTATTTGATGGACTAATTTTGACATGATCCAATAGTTTACTATTTTCAATAATATGAATGAAAAAGGGCTTTCATTGGATATAAAACTTGTTTATCTACGATCCCAAAATGGCCGAAAATCAACAATGTAAGTTACAACTCTTACATTATCGCAACTTGTAAATAATATGGTATATACAAATATATGTTGGTAACTATTAACTATATATATATATATCTAAGTGGTTTATAAGCCCCTCTTTCATTGAATGGTATTGGAGACTTAATAAATATCCAATTTATCAATTTTAACCATTAAGAGTTTTGACCAACATCCTTAATTTATTCTTTTTTTCCATGAGTACACAGTACAAGAAGAGGATTGAGATCATAGCGCCCCTCCACGCTGAATTGTCTCAGAAGCCATCGAGGAGCAGATGGTGTCTCGAGAAAGACGGTTTACCATGTCTCAATGCATGGACACGCGAATAGGACAATGTTTTTCTTATCTTAGCAATTGATCAAAAGTTATGTCTTCTACAACATTGTCCATAGAAAAATTGGGAAAAAATGACTCTTAACCTCTCAAAATTTGCACAATAGTTATAAGTAAAATATTGGCACGGTATCTACATTATCTTAAACAAAGCCAAATACAGAGAAAGGGATGTTTTTCAATCAAAATTTTATTGTGACCGTATTTTGAAACTGTGTAACATACTTTTTAATATTTTCCTCAATCAAACCTAGTTTGCGAAACATCAAAACGTTGAAACAAGTTCAATTTAATTGAATAGGTGCATATCTATAGGATGCAAAGCAAGCGAAGAAATAAAGATGTGTACACACACACTTCACAGACATACGTTTTTATGACTTGCATAACATAGTTAGTGGATGTGTTGTATATTGTAGAGTTGGGTAGAGTGAAAATTTTCGAGTTCGAGTAAGGTGATGTTACACATATTTTACTTCGAGTTTGTTTTTAAGAAATGTTATAAATAAGAGAAGTTAATTTCTTATTATTATATAACGTTAATAACATAAAGATATTCCGTGGCTCTGCAGTTAAAAGAGTCAGTTATAAACGTTAAGTGTGTGGCTGGTCATGGAAGTACATAGTTAAAAGGTATATAGAATAGAAGGTATGATCTTCAGAACAATTTTTGATTTGTTGTTGAGAGGATCAGCTGACGTGTGATGTAATTGGATCATAAAATCATATATTTTACAAAATTACATGACATAAAATTAAAAAGAATTGGATAGCCACACGTTTTCCTCTTCGAAAAATATTCCAGAATTTCTCACTCGTAAAATGGATACTCGTAAAAGAAGTGCTGGGGCTACTTTCTTTTCCTCTCTAATTGATTCAAATCAGGAATATTCTTACCATCGATTTCCTAAAAATGACGATATCCCTTGCATATGGATTCAAGCTGGCAGATTCATAGGCAGGATTCATATAATGTTACTACTGCCAGAATTTGTTCTGGATATTTTGAAAATGATTGGTTTGTTAGAAATTTCAAGGCTGAACTAATAAACTATGAAAGGAGTTCAAGGTTCGGAAAAGCTTCAACTCCAAAGGGTTTCCCAACCTTCACTGAGTTCCCGACAATCCTGTAAGAATAATTGAGGCTGATACATCCAAAATTAGAAGAAAAGAAAGGTATACTTTTAAATTCAAATCGAGTAAATACAACTTCCTTATAGTAATTTAATGTAATTTTTCTAGGCTCTTATCTATAAATAGAAATAAAAGGCTTGATAAATTGATAATGATCATTCTGAAGAATCCCCTTTACCTGGGGCTACGGAAGTTGAATATTCATTGGAAAAAATATATAAAAATGTGTCAGTTCATGCTAATATTGAGGGGGATGAATATCTTAATTGGAGGAAAGAGAAGAAAAAATCACTTTTCAAAAGAAGTAGGATTCAAAAAAGAGTTATTTCTCTTCAAAAAAAAAAAAAAAAGTATGTACCACAAGCTATCAAAGAACAGGAATCACAAGCCTTAAAATATAAGTTAAAGCAGCAATTTTCATCAAGCCAAGTCAATGTGTTAATGAACAAAAAGATGAATGCAAGGCCAAAAAACTGGGCTGAAGAAGACATTCATTTCCCCTCCCTTTGCCATCTTTATCAACTTTGAGAAAATGGAATTCAAAATTTAAATGGGCCCCTGGAATTCAGCAAAAACTTTTAGATGTTTTGATGACAGAAATGATGGGTAAGTGCATGTAGAATTACATTGCAATTGCAGTATTAGCATAAATATTTATAAGTAAATATTTTAAATTATTTTCTCTTCCAGAATTTTCTCTATTTTCTCTAAAGAATGATCAGCTAAAGCATCTGGAGTGCTGTCTTTTGATGGAATGGATCTAAAAAGAGGTAACGATTATTCTCATTCCTAGGATCAAGTCTTTGGCCCAAACAAGAAGATTAAGGTTGAAATGATACATGGACTTTACGAATCTTAGATATTGCCTGTTTACTTTGATTTCGACACTGTTATGTCTATTGAAAATCTAGTCAATATCATAAAAGAAATAGAAAAGAGAGGAATTGTGTAGTGGCTATGGTCTTCTATATGGGTCCATCAAATGTGGGACTGCATGAGAAATTAGGGATCACTGAGGATTATCCGACGTTTTACGTCTTTCATTATTTGCCTCACCTAATCAAACTCATTAGAAACAATCTTTTGGATAACCCAAGAAGACCCCACAGAATCCATGAATCGCCTCTCTAACGAGTTTTACGTGGACGAGGGGACAATCAGGAGGGTTGTGAAGGAGGACTTAGGATTGTCCTCCTATACAAGGACCCCATACCACCTGTTGATAGACACTCTGAAGGAAAGGAGAGTGCATATGTGCAAAAAGTTCGTGCGTTGATCAAGGCAAATGGATCCACAGTAAAAAAAATTCTCTGACGAGACTATTTTCACTGTGGACACGGTCTTTAACTGTCGAAACGACCATAGACTTGGGACCACTAAAGAAGGTCAAGGGGGTGTTCCATACAAAACATCCACCCTAAGCAATAGTTCTAGGGGTCGTTGCGTCCGACGGCAAGAAGATGCCTCCAATCTTTTTTAAGGCTGGGGAGAAAATCGGCCCGGAGGCTTACTACATGGTGGCGAGGTTCACCATACTGCCATGGCTCCAGGCCACCTAACTAGAGGACAACTATGTGTGGACCCAATATGGTGCTTCCTCGCACACATCGGCCAAACGCCAGACGTTATGTGCCGACAAGATGGCTGATTTTTGGCTAAGGACAAGTAGCCATCATCTTCGTCGGATTTTAATCCGTTAGAATTTGCTGTGTGGGGCACTTTGGAAATGGAGACTAACCGGACATCTCGCCCGAACGCTGACTCCCTGAAGGTCGCCATTGTGAAGGAGTGGAACAACTTGTCCAAGAAGTTATTCATCAACACCTGCAAGGCTTTCCGTCACCGTGTTGAGGGGGATTGCTGCTCAATATTGAGTGAACATGTTCAGAAAGGTCGTGTCTCAAAGTTTTATAAAAAAAAATTTCAAATTTTTTGACATTTTTATAAAATGAGTCATTCTGTCCACGCTATGCTTCCTAACCCTGTATGTATATACGTAGGCTGCTATATATATTTCTTGCCTAATAATGAAAATGTGAATATATATCATCAAAAATGGTTTTATTATTTTTCAAAGTATTCTCCAGGATGATTTATACACTTTTGCAAGTCAGGATTTTACGGCGGATGACTCATTAAGTCGACCGCTTAATGAGTCAAAAATTAAGCGGTTTGAGACGATGTGTGAGAGCTCACATTGTCATGCTGAACACTCTTGTTCATTTTGCGAACTTCTCAGAAGACTTCAGCAAAAAAAGATTGTGAGGTACCACTCAGAATTGATCGTCCTACGATGCTCAAGTGGAACAGTCGTCATATGACCAGTTTTGCAAAAGAAACAGGCGACCATTTGCTTCAAAGTACTTATTTCTCAAACAATTTTCGTTGGATTTGCCTCGTCTTCGAAGACCCACACGGTCAATTGTTGTTTTGTTTCGGGCCCATACGCATCGATCCATGATTTGTCACCTGTGACAATCTTATAAACGTCTTTTGAAGTACTGCGAGTATAATTTTTCAACATTTCTTTGCAGCAATCGACACGAGCCTTCTTTTAAGCGATTTACTTGCAATATCGAATGTATGCTGGTGGAAGAAATGCCCAAGGATGCCTCTATCTCACTGTATGTCACATGACAATCTTGCATTATCACTTCATGCACGGCATCTATGTTCTCTGACACAACGGACGGTTTTGGACGACCTTCACGGAATTCGTCTTTTAGAGAGCGTCGGGCACGATTGAATTCATTAAATCAGTTTTTGAAGGGGATATAGGATGGTGCTTCATCGCCATACAAAGGTTTAAGTTCATCATTGCTCTCTTGTTGTGATAATCCAAGTCGAATGTTGTGAAAAATGATCGCATGAAAATATTCAAGACTTATTTCCATTTTTTGCCAAATTAATTTTTTCATGTCACTGTAAACAATACAAAGGATGGTCATACGTCAAAACATTCAGAGTACGATTATGCTACAAAAATGTCAAACTTACCAAAGGAAATGTCAAATCACCTGGCAACACTTAGTGTAGCCTAGGCCAGAAATATAAATAGCAGCCTACGTAACTTTCTATGAATTATGTATACTACATTTCTTATAATTGGTTAATAATAAATTTTTATCCAGATGATTTTTAATATTAAGCCAAATTAAATAAAAACAGACATTTAATCATTTTATCATCAAATTACATTAAAAATTAGACAAAGCATAGCCTATTACCACTGATTAGCATGATCCAACAACGTCATAGCGTCAACTTACTTGAAACACTGTCTATTTTATTCCTCTGCATAATTATAACTTGTATAATTGTTGTAATATTTTTGTTAAGCTTTCATTCCTTTCCTTTGTTTGAATAACTAGATACAAAATATTTGTAAAGTTGGCGGCATTAGCATCCTTTTTTTTTAAATAGTTATTTATTAATTTGTATTTTCCAGGAATATTCCTTGATATCGAATATAAATAACCGGGTTACTTAATTAATTCGAGTTTCAATTGTTCGAGTTCAAACTATCTCGAGTTTTTCAAAATACTGGGTGGTCCATTGAAATCTGAACATTTACTAATTCAATAATTAAAAAAAGTGATAGAAATTAATTTCAATTTCTACTTATTAAATCATAAACAATTAGTGACAAAAACAAAACAAAACCTGAGCGTATAAGTCGAATAATTTACACTTGAACGTGATCGACGAATTTTCATTCGCACACTTTAAGCAGTTGGACGTCTCCAAGACCACCGTCTACGCCGTCAGCAAGTTCGAAACGTTAGAGAGGAAGAAGGGCTCTGTCGAAAAGACCAAACTGAATCTGGAGGAGTTAAAGAAAACAGCTGAGGCCCCTCCCCTCAAGTAAATGAGTGCCCATGCAAGATACCTCGTGGTTTTACCCAGAGATCTAGAGAGCTATCAAAAAGGTGGTAGAAAGAGCCTTGTCAGAGTGGAGAGGCCACTTTGGACACCAGAAATAAAATAAACACATGTCCTCCGTTCCAAGGCTCTTTTGAATGAGTCCTTTAAAATCTTTTTTTTACTCTTCTCGACTTCCTTCAGCCCTGATGTCAATACTGGGACCCCATGACAGAGGACTATATCTGCAGTGGGTGCCAGGCCTTCCACATGACACCTGGAAGCCTTCATTATCGCTAAGGGGGGGCTACATTAATTAAAAGAGCTCAGACAAACACCTATGTATGGTATTAATTTTGTCGAATGTCTTGTTGAAGTTTAAAATTCAAAGTGTTCAGATTTTATTGGACCACTCGGTATATTTTGGACGAGTTTGTGTAATGTACAAAAATACAAACCCACTCCAGCTCTAAATGTATCTTACTTTATGCTTAGTAAATCCTGTATTTTATGAAACAAAATGTATTTTTTTAATCAACACGCTAAAACACGCTAAAAAATGTTTCTTCTTATGTATCTTACCGTATTTATATACAAGCAAATTCACAGGCCTTTGTTTCCACTAGCGTTGTTCATATGTTGACAAAGACATTGAGTTTTTTTGTACATGTAGGTAGTTTTTATAGTTAGATCCGAGTGCGACCAGAATTTAATAACGTCGTTCCTATTTCTAGTCAAGGTAATTGATTGAATTAAAATGTTGCCAAAAATTCGTTTGTCAGTAGTCAAATTTTAATCTTTAAAAGAAAGATTCTCAACCTTTTCTTAGCGGTGTACCATTTGTAAAATAATTATTTAAAACCCAAGTACCCCCTTACCAGCAAAAAACATAATGCAAGTTGCAACATGTACAATTTGCTTATACAAGATAGGGGTGTATGCTGGATTATATATATATGTATATATTCATTTTTCTTATGGGGGGAAGGGGGCTTAGTTTTAGAATCTTTCTAAAAAAACGCAAAAAAACAAAAAAAATGTTAAATTTCGAATTTTAAATATTAAATTCTTTCAGAAATTCAGAAATATTCACAAAAAAAGACAAAATTTTATAATTATTCTCAATAAATTAAATATTTAGGGAAAAAATTAGAAAAATTAAATTAAATTTCAAATGTTAAATTTTGGCAATTTTTTTTTTTTTTAAATTCACATCTATTAGCATAAAATTTCAAAAACACGAAGTTATTGTCAAAAAGTTAAATTTTCCAGGAAATAAATTTAAAAAATGAAATTATATTTCAAATATTTAATATTTTGAAAAAAAAAAATTCAAATACTAAATTATCTAGTAAAAAACCAAAGTTCCTGAATTTGGGGTTCTACAGTTCCTCTAGTGCACACCTTGGTGAGACCCCTGTAAATTGCAACTTGTACAAAATATATTCACAACATTGTAGCTTGTCATTGTATGAAGTAAATCTCATGCTGTGTTAATGCCTTTAGAAGGGAAATTATTTGTTTTAATGTGTAATGCGTGCTGGTAAACCATGATAAGACGTGTATAAAAATAATTCCCCTCTTTTCCTTGTTTTCTATTAATATCTGCAAACAAATCTGTAATCCTTCTAATCTGAAGGATGGCCTCCAAAAAGAGTGACGACTTAATTGAAAATTTACATAGAGAAGCCTCCTTTTTCTTCTATGGCAAAAAGTATCCACTTTCATTAATGAGGGGTGTTCTTCTTTTTTCTTAATAGTATGAAATGTATGAATAATAGTGTTGAAACTCGGTTCAAGTCCGAATTTTTTCTTCAAGAACGGTATTAAGCGATTTTTTTACCAAACAATTTTGGATCGATATTTTGGTACAAACCGCGATCTCTCACTGAAGACCAAAATTCATATCGTAGACCTATTGTTTAGGTCTCCATATACAGCGTGTGGCCGTTGTTTAAAAGGAAATTTGAGTGCATTTTTTTCAAAAAAAATTTAATTAGAAATATAATATTTAATTTTTTTTTTCAAATTTTGTGTTTTTTTAGAGAACAGCTGTGAATATTCGAAATTTTTTTATAAAAAATTTAATATTTTCACTATAGCCAGGGGCTTATGATTTTTTTTTTTTTCGTAAAAAATAGAATTTTTGGAAGCCCCCGAAGTACTTTAAAATATAACCCTGTGGACGCCCTTGATATCAAAACTGTATTTTTTAGCTATTATTTCAAATATTAAAGAATCGGAATCGTTGGTTTTTTAATCTTCCCATCACTACTTGTCAGAGCAGAGGAAGCGTTTTTTCTTCAAAATCGTTTATATTTCATATCTACCCATTACCAGAAAATTATTAGACAGAGTATAATTTTAGTTGAACCTTAGTAGGTGCAAAAAGATTTGAACATTTTTCTTTTTTTTTTTTGGGGGGGGGGAGAGGGGGGAGTCGAAAGATATTATAATCAGGGTTGTTTCGGTCCTTATAATTAGATACTGCAGTTCCGCCCATTTCAGTGTCGCCAGGTCGATTTTAGTCCAGCATAAAACTTATAAAGGTCAGTTTTTGATGACTTTACTTTACTTTATTTCTTCTTTTCTTAATCAGTTTTTGTACTCACAATCCTAAGGACTGAAGGTCATAATCACTGAAAAGACAGGTTCAAGAATAGACTGGACTGAACCGAATCAATAAAGACTGTACAGCACTACTTGTGATTATATTGAATCAAACTTGATTTGGACTGTATCAACTCATAATTGTAGTCAATTGGTTTTGGGCTTAAAATAGGTTGCTCTTATTTTAGCACTGAAATGTTGTAAGACCTTCAGGAAATTGCAGTTAATCTATGTATACTTGGTGATGCAAATCGTTTGTATTTTTTAGCTGGCCTGTTTTGATTTTTTTTTTTAAATCTTAAGAACGAATTTTCTTTTCTTTACCTGCTATCAAAATTATTTAGCTCCTCCGTTGTGAACTAACTTCCGTTCCTACTACATTCAATTATATTCACATCCTGACTGAACATTCGTGTGTGGTCATAAAGACAGAGATGTAACCTTTACGATATGTTGGAGAGTTATAATTCTAAGTCCATATTGTCCATAAACAATAACGATGTATAAACCTAATTTATTTATATATTAAAGCAAAATGGCTATGAGGCGAAATGTCCTATGGCAAAATGTTTTAAGTTACAATGTTCTGAGGCAAAAAGGTTTAAGGGGAGATTACCTTACGCCCTTAGAACAGTAGAACTTGAGTCTGGACTAAGAAAAGATTTACTTGACAATAGCTCTGATTCAAAGTCTTTAGTATATAGTCTCGAATCTAGTTTTATAGTATTTGCTCAAAAGTTTCAGTAATTATTTTTTTACAACTCAAGTTGAGTACTCTTTTGACCTCATTTCAAGTCCATCGTTTTTTATTTGTTCATTAGAGTCTAAAGGTTTTTTTTTCTTTTGAAACCTAAACCCGTAATTGATTTGATTGTTAGAAAATTGGTCAAACAAATTGTATTAAGTCTTCGCCCTTTGGAGTCCAAGTGCCAATTTTTTCCTCATAGGGAGAATCTGATGCAAAAGCTATTAAGTAATCAATTTGACTTACGGACATATCTCTAACAAATATATTGCACGTATATTAATGTGTACAATATAGAACATAGTTGAATTAAGATGACATAATCCATAACGTAATGGAGGAAATTGTTAAATAATCATTATCTAGTACTTAATGCACTAAATATTTACAACAAGCATTGTATTTTTATATGTATCTACGTTCATAGGCAGTGTTGTTAACTTTATAAAAAAAAATATATTAGTATACAAAAAAGGCGCTAAATCAGTTGGCGGCAAGCCAAATAAGCTAATCTCACCAATTGATATTTATCTCTTACGCATGTCATTACTTTTTTTGTCTGACGCAACCTTTCCTCAAAAACAAACTGAAAAAAGACCCTAAGTCATTGGTAATTTGCCAAATAAGTCAATCATAGCAACTGATATTTATCTGTTAAGTACTCTCAGACTACCATAGTAATATTATTTATTGCCAATTCTTTAAATGGATTATAAGTATATATTTCATTTATATTCAAATCCTTCATAGTATTTTATTCGATAATATTCCTTAGTAATATTTTATCAAAAGCGTAGCAATACATTTGTATTTGTATTTGATAGCCAACATATGTGTGTACAATTTGTAACTTGTATAAGCATATTGTTTAAGTTGCAACTAAAAACTAAGATGAATAATTTTTAATAAAGTATTTGGGATGAGGATAATGCAATAACTAAATATATAATAATGGTGATATTTTTAACTATTTCAATAAAAGTAACTAAAATATATGTATTATGTGGAACATTTAGTTCGAACGCCTACAATTATATTACTAATAATAACTACGTAGTTTTAATAGATCAAGATGAAATTAATGTATCAATTAATAGTTACTAATGAGAATGATTCAGGTTATTATCAAATAATGTATTTGATGATGAAAAAATTCCATCTTGTACAATTGTGCTTATACAAGTTGCAACTGGTACATACATTGCAACTTGTACGACAAGAGATTGCCAAAAAAAGTATTCCTGTCCTTTTTAAACAAAGGCAGGGGCGTTCTCAGGATTAAATATATGTAGGGGGGGGAGGGGAAGGATTGGAGTTTTGGATTTATTTTGTAAAGAAACACAAAAATTAATTTCACAAAAACCCATAGGTATTCACAAAAAATAAAGTTTTTTTTTGAGGAAAATTTCAAAAATTTAATTTCAAATATTAAATTCTTGGAAAAAAATTCAAAAAAATCACGGCTGTTAATAAAAAACTAATTTATTTTTGGAAAAAAATTTCAAATATTAAATTTATTGGAAAAATTTCAAATATTAAATTTATTGGAAAAATTTCAAAAATTTACAATTATTCACTAAAACTAAATTTTTTGGAAAGAAAATTCAAAAAATAAATTTCGATTGTAAAATTTCTTGAAAAAAAATTTCAAATTTTTAATTTTTTTTTAGACAAAATTAAAAAAATTTCGCTTATTTTAAGAAAATTAAATTTTGTTGATTTTGTTTTTTTTAAATATCAAATTTTTAATTTTTTCGAGAAAAGTTCAAAACTCAAAAGATATATAATAAAAATTAAATTTTGTGATTTTTTTTTTGATAAATGACCTAAATTATGTTTCAAGTATTAACTTTTTTGAACAACAATTTCATATATAAAAATTTTTCGAAAAAATTTACAAAATCCATACCTATTCACAAAAAAATGATTTTTTTTTTGTATAAACCAAGAAGTCAAACAAGTGACCATTATTAACTCCAAAGCACCATCAATTTTTTAAAGAGGGATCCTGTACCTCAACCCACTGGACTACTTAATCTAATGGAAAGTGAGGTCAAAAGTCTACCAAGTCAACATTGCCGACCTCAAGTCCTCTGCAAATAAGGAGTTGAAGAGGATGTGTTAGTGGTAGTTTTGTGTCTGTAATTAATTTGGACCAAGGTCCAGTCCAGTCTGGTCAAATCTAGTGTAGTTCAGTCCCACTTGTCGGTTATTAAAGAAGATAAAATCGTTCCTCGAAACTAGTGTTGGGTTAGTCTGGACTGAATATATTAGACTTACTATCCATTGGTCTAAACTGAGTGAGTCGATGGACTGCAGTCTGGACCTATAAATATTAGATAAAGAAAGCATGTGTCGTCACACACTTTAAAAATTATATATATATATATGAATTATGCTAATTCATTTTGTTGAAATTTCCCAATAGGACATTCCTATGTCTGTGCGGTCGGTTGTATAATTTTAAAGTTTCCTTTTTTTGTGGTTTAAGTCTTCAGTCCGTAGCCCGATAGAGGACCGAGTCACGTGACTAGGTTTTTATTATTGTTTCATTTTTTTGGACCGACCGATTGAGTTGATCACATGATCGATTAAGACTGATAATACACCGAACTAACTATAATTTTACGATTTTGATAATAAAATAACTTATATAGGTATATATATATAAGTAAAAATATTTTATGAACGTATTATATATTATTTTAATGAAAATAGGAATTTTTTTTGCAAGATAACTGCCATGAACATAATACATATATCTTAAACGGGTTAATACACCATCACCCTTTTATGAAAATTTCAAATGACCGGTCCCAAGAACCAATAGGGCCGATCCTAAGACAGAACTTGATGTGTATGCAACTTTCAGGCCAAATTGAAGGAGGCTATTGCCACAATGGTGGTCATTTTCACAAATAATGTTCCTGTATATAGGCATATTGATAAAATCCCTACCTTTAATGTTGTGTCAGTCCTTATTTAGGACCAAGGACTTCAGTCCAGTCCGGTCCCATCCAGTCCAGTCCCACTTGACGGTCCTTAAAGAGGGTAAAATAGATCCTTCATGACGTCAATAAGGGTGTTTTCCCTCCTTTTAATAATTCCCTTATAGAACAATAAATTAAATATATAACCAAGAAACAATATGTTCTTATTATATTGTATTATGCTGAAAAATGTAATATTTTTTTTGCAAGATATGGGCAATAATCTAAATGCATATTTAGTATCTGTTATTTGGGTTAATGAACCATAATCGTCCCAAGAACCAAAAGTCCTACGAAGGAGTGCAAAGGACCGCCCCCAAAGACTGACGGTCTTAAGGACCGATAGGACCAGTCCTTAGAATGGACTGGACCGAATAAATAAGGACCAAGTAACACTAACTACCATGTATACCACTCCCGAGTTCGTTTGACTTCATTCAAATTAAAATAAAGTACACCATAGATGTCTTTTTTACTACCTGGTATATGTATTCATTTTTTTTCCTCTTAGTAACTATGAAATGCCTCTGAGTATTAGCTACACAGGCTCGTTACTAAACTTAATTGAAAGTCACGTGCATTATATTTCATATATACTGCCATTTTCTTTACTTTTTAACATGACGTGCTGAGCTTTAGTTACACACGCTCGTTGCTAAAAATGAGTCATACACAGACAATTTTGTGTTTGTAAATAAAGACCCAGGGGCGTTCACAGGATTATATATATTTTTGGGGGAGGGAGAGAAATTGATTTTTTTTTTCAGAAATCCATACCTGTTCACAAAAAATTTCTAGCAAAAAGTAAAAATTCCTTAAATTGGGAGTCTCCACCTCACTTTAAAAATGGAGTTCAAGTTTTTTTGTCAAACAAATGGATCCGCAAATTCAACACGATTATTAATCAAATGAGCCCTAAAGAAGCCGATCTTTAAATCTTAATATTTAGTCAGCACAATTAAAATTCTTTCGATCTGTAATTATTATTGCAGATTTATTCCTTATAAGTAATGTGATGTAGAGTAAATGCCTGAATAGACTTTTTCTTTCTTTGAAGAAATAAAAGACCATAAATGGCTTTTTCTTGAAATAAAACAAAAGGTGGCATGTTCTGTTTTCTCTCTCACTCAGTCTATGTCATCTCTGTTTCTTAATGTCCCTATACAACATAGAAGAAGAAGAAAATTAATTGATTATATTCTTTGGTTCAAAGCTCTTCGTATATAAAAAAATACCATACACATAGTGAAGTTTGTTCCTTTTTGCCCTTATGGTCAAGGACTACTACAAAAAGTTCCTTTATACTTCTTTTTCCTCTTCGTTTTCAAAAGAAGAATATTTCAATATCACTTACATAGTACATTTTTAACCTAAGCTTGCAGAGTGCATCAAGCTGCATACCTCTTTCCTATAAATGCAAGCGTTATCTTATTAGATGTAAAATATCTACTGGTCCTGTATTATACAGGAATCAAACCAGCCAAAATATTTGTTTCCATTGTCCTTTAAAGGGGTTTACTTTTATAACAACTACAGTGTGTTCCAGCGAATCAGGAATGAAGCTTTGGAAATGTTTTATTGTCTTACTAAATAGTTTGTAATTTTTCCGTTATATAAACTGGCGAAACAATACAAAAACAATTATTGTCAAAGAGATTTCTTCATCAGACCAAGGACAACTGAGATGAAGGCCAAAAGTAATCTCGTGTCAATGCTTCTTGAAGAGGGAATGAGTTATGATTTGATCTCCCCCATCGTCCCCTACTCCAAAGGACTCATCACCAAGATTAATAAGCTGAAGTAGAAGAGCATTGAAATGAAGCCTGGAAGCTCAAAAGCGGTGTGACGACAACTTTGCGAATTTCTGGTCAATGTGGCATTCATCCTCACCAGACTGCAACCTTCTTGACTATAGGATATAGGACCATCAAGGAAAAAGCCTGTACCACCTTTCATGTGAATATTGATGTCCTAAAGGCTATCATGGAGAACGAATGGGGTGAAATGTGTAATACATATGTGAAAAATACCTGAAAGGCTTTTAGGTTAACGTCATGGTGGACTCCAAAGGAGGGTACTTTGAGATTTATTTGTTTATATCTCAAAATAAATATATAAATTGTTATTGTCGAATTACTTGTACTTTTTGAGAATATGGATAATGGATAATTCCTTCGCGATTCACAAGGACACACTTTACAAGTATATCTAAGTAATTATTATAGGCTGAAAGCGTGAACGCATTATAAATATTTTTTTGTAAGAGCATGAGGAGTGAGACAAATTCTAGATATGTTACAAAAGAGGGAGACGTCAAATCTTTTTTCTCCTAAACCTATTAAGCTGCTCAAACAGCTGGTCGATAAGAAGTTTCGTGACGCATAAAACGCCATAAATATGTACATCTTTTAAATCATAAATTTGATGACTTTTTCATAAAGGCATTGCCAAAAATTTACCCTAGTAATGTTCTAAAGGGTTTAAACTATATTGCCATTGGAAAAATTCCAGAAAAAGTTGCAAAATACAGTTTCATTTAATAAGTTAAATTGATCTCGGAATTGGCTTAGACGTTTTTGGTCAAAAATGACCCTTCTAATTAATAAAGTTTTTTTTATCCTGAGGAAGCTTGAACATTTTTCTATTCTTTAAGGGGGGAAAAAATATAAAAATTGAAGTAATTTGAAACCACTAATGAATAGAAGATTTAATGAACTGCAGATTTAAATGGTAGTTTGGGGAAAAAAGCACCTCTTCCTGTTGACAGAGAAAATTTTTAAATACACCTTAGGAAAAGGAAACATTTTTCGATTCATTAGGGAAAAAATATAAAATAGGCAGCTGATATTAATAAAGATTTTAATTCAGATGAATATGTAAGTATGTTACAAAGTCTCAAAAAAGTCAAAATATGAATTTGAAAAAGGGGCTCCTTCATACCTGCTATAAAGAGGAGAACTTTCTACATTTAAAATAGATTTAGTGCATGTAAAATACTATAATTAGATTTAGACTGATATATTTTTATTATTTTAAGAATTTTTAAATCCATTTAGACCAAAGATAAGGGAGAATTCTTTTTTTAGAGGGAGATGACAACACCCGCACAATCTATTAAATGATGAAAAAAAAAGAAGAATGGGCAAACGCATAAACCGTTTTTCCTTTTCTAATCCCTAAAATTATTTTTACTTTACACATATCCCTCCTGAATTATAAAACAGTTAATTTAATAGTGTTTTTATTTATTTTTGATTATAAACCTTAATTTTGATTTTTTTCGTGATGTATGTATAATCCCTTTTTTAACTACTAAAATATATTTATCAATATTTAAAAATCATTGAAAATGTAGTGTGATTTTTGGTAATTTATATTTTATTATATAAAAAAATAATCACCAAGTTACTCATTTGTATACGATCATTTTCAATTGTTAAGTAAGGATTCTTAAATTGGATCTCGTTTGAGTAATGATAGCATGATGACCGTCGAAAAATAAGTGCAATTTTAATGGAAGACCAACTTGGCAATCTTTGTTAATGGATAAATATATATATATATATTACATAATGTAGTAACTAAGGAGCCAAACATTTTGTCGTACACTTTATAAGAAGTACATTAGCCGTAGCAGATATATTCATTCATTAAATCAAGTATAATTTTTCGGTATTTAACCTTCCCTGGCTACAAAAATTGAACGATAATTTATTTTCCAGTAATAAAAGTACTTCATGGAACTCGTGGAGCAAATCCTTTCTTGGCAATTCTTATATTTCGACTAATAAGAAACGAAATCACCGTAAAGCCAGGGAAAAATTTGTTACTTGTCTTTAGCCTGTTTGTGACGAACATTAAGAAACAAAAGGCTATACCTATGTGTAAGTCGTAACACTGTATAAATTTACCTCGAATATTTTTATAACATATGCTATTTTGCCCTTAACTTTTCATTTCATTGATCAATTAAAAACATATTAAAAAAATATTGCTAGACTCAGACACTATTTCGCTTTAAAAATACGAGGGTACAATTGTACCCATGCTGCCTCTTAAGTGTGTGAAAAAAACTTTTACCCCTGCCTCTGTAAGTTTACAATATGTCCGCCAGAAAATTAGTGTGGATCATGTAATGAAAAAATGTAGAGATTTCAGAAAATCTAAGTGCTCTCAGATTCTAGAAAAAAAGTTTAACATACTTTAATATTAGAATGGGTACAATTGTACTTATACAGTCCGGCAAAAGTTAACTAAACCTAATGAAAAGTATTGAGGAATTTATGTAGTTTTTTGTTTTAGTTTTGGGTAATTATTATTTATTTTGTTTCATTATTTTTTGTTTACTACACAGATATTATATTTTATTAGTCTTATCTAGGAATGATACTTAAAGCCCCCTAAGTATCCTTCGTATATTAAAAGCTACAAATCTTATTTTGATAATTACTATGAAACAATGTCTAGCTTTTTTTATTTACTATTATTTATAATGTATTGGAATGGAAATATCTATATTGACGTTTTCCAGTATTAAAACAGACCTGAATATTAATGAAGTTTTACCTCGGTACAAATAAAAATAAACTTTATACTCTGAAAATATTTTTTTGATTATAATTGATGGGAAATAAAAAGTAATCATTGAAAAAAAGATATTAAAATGGCTGACTAAAACTGACATCTCGAATCATAACGTATTGCCTGGTGCTTGTAATAGTCTGTTAGTTATAAAAAAACTAGAAACCATAAATGCTAATCATTTATTATATTCGATGAACTTCTTTGTAAAATCTCATAACTCAATTTTGTATTTTTTGAAAACCAATAATATGTTTGAAATTAATACTACAATGTTAAAATGGTTGATTGTATTATCCATAAAAAGTACGACCAAGAACTCTGCCATACAGATAGGTTTGAAAGCTGAAAATTGAATATATTATCTCTAAAGTCCTAGGAATAATTATGGGGTTTAAAATAAAGTCTTGCCTATTCCACCAAGGCTGGAAGAGCATGTACCTCACTCAATGATGCCGTCTCAGTCCAATCATAGATTACAGGGAAATGATGAATTATTACCGTGTATAAAGCTTACCGACGGACCAAGGAATTCTCTAGACCAGAGAAATTTGGGATGGATCTTCTGTGTTATTATATAATTAAATAAATGAACAAGATTCCCGCGTAATGACGTCAACATAGAATGATCTATATATATATGTTTGAAATTAATACTACAATGGTAAATATGAGCTGTATTTAATTTTAAGCTTGAATGTATGAAGTTAAATTTAAGTTATGTTTAATCACTAAAATCAGATTTTTAAAACGCACACAGGCTTTAAAGTCTCTATATTAGATATATTAAAAGATAATTAAATCTAAGTAGCTATATACAAAGTGTTGCAGGGAAATTTAAAAAAAAAATCATTTTTTTATATAACATACACTACACTCCTTGAGCACAATTAACTCTCAATGAGATCAGCCTTGGCGGTGATGACTGCCTTCTTATCTCTGAACAAAGCAAGCTGAGACGGTTGGGATGAGCAAAGAAAATTTTAAATTTTCTTAAGGACAACAAAAATTTGGCCAAAATTTTGTTCTCCTCTGTTAAAAAAATTCCACTGTTGATACCAATGTGAATAAGCAGTACATCTAAACAATATATCAGCTTCAGTGACATAAGTATTCGGAACAAAAAATCGAGTGGGCAGCACAGGCGAAGTCTGTCCTCACATTTTTGTAGAAATCAAGGAGTGGCTGAATGCAGATGCTTATATCGAACTTCTGGATAAGAAATAGCTTCCTTGAGCCAGAGAAAAGCTCATGTTGTAACTCAAGACGGAGCTCCGTGTCATCACGACTCTCAAACCCTGGCCTTCCTGAGAGACAATTTTCTGTTCTTTTGTGACCTCAACATGTGGCTGACCTCCTCTTCAGAAGTGAATCCTTTGGACTACTCAATCTAGGCGAGTCTGAAGAAGAGCATGTGTGCTACTTCTCACAGGAGTGTCCAGTCCCTAGAACGTGGACCAAATTCTAGTCTGTCTACATAGTCAAGGTCTTCAAAGGATTTAGGCTTCGTATTCAGGAAATTATTAGAGCTGAGGGCTCACATATTGAATAAAAGTTGTACCATCACTATTTTCAGATGATCTTGTAAAATAAATGTCCTCACAAAACCTCTTGTTTAAATTTTACTCTTGAAAAATTGAAAAAAATAAAATATTTACCACTAGATAAGATCAACAGGTTACTCGTAATCTCCTATCCAAAAATTTAATTCCATGTTTCCTTTGAACTGCTTAGCTATAGGTAATCTTTTATCCAACTATGTATACATTAAAAGCAGTTTTACATACCTACATAAATATTTTTGTATAGATATACATATACTAGTGTTGGGTTTCGGTATGAAAGACTGGATAGGGATGCCCAATCTGTGGCTCGCAGACTGCATTGCAGCTTCCTTAATTTTTTTAAAGTGGGCCATTACTCATTCTCACTACAAGTAGTATTGTTTAGAAAAATTCTCAAAATGTCATCAAAACGAGTAGAACGCGCATAATACGTACAAACATTGAAAATTATTTTCCCAACAAATAAATTTTTTAAGAATTATCGCTCTGAGTGGATAAAAATTGATTTAGAAAACAAAGAAGAATTAAAAAAAGGTTATTTGATCAAATTATGCAAGTGAGCCAAAAATTAGATGTTTTAAAAAAATAAAAAACTAAGCCCTCCAAAATATAATCCTGCGGATGCCTCTGAACAGGGTCGCCAGATTGTCCTTGAAAAATTATATTTGACATTTTTTTTCAATATTTGGTCTAAATTTTAAATAACTATTTATTTAATAGTTTTTTTTATGACGGCATTTTTCTTTAAATTTAACTAAATAGGCTCTGTAGCCCAATGAAATATTTCGAGTGGAAGTGCAGCCCATTATATTAAAAGGTTAGACATCGCTAGTTTAGAAAATTATCTCAAGACCGAATCCCGAAAATTCGGTCTCAACACTAATTTATACATAAAAAAGGGAGTATAAAATGATGAAGCTGTACTCAAGCAAATTTCTTAAGAATTCTTAGGTATGATTCATTTTTGCAGGCAGGAAAGTGTGCATGTATTTAATAACATACAACAATCAAGATATAAAGAAATTTGATTGGTTAATATACTCAGCTAACCTTACTGGGTTCTATTAGGCATTTAAGTATGTTATCTTAAAAGAATCCTCACAAACGAGGAAGTGAAGAATCTACAAAGTAATAAATAAACAAGACTAGCCCCCACTCTTTTTCTATAGATTTTGCTATTCTCTTACTTATCAGTGTGCAGAAAAAGTATGATTAGATTTGTTAAATGATGTTCCTAGTTACACAGGGTGCGACAAAATAACTTAATTTTACTAAATACATGATAATAGCAGACATTTGAAGTTTTGCTTTTCACAGTTTTGGAAGATTGTCTATACACTGTTTAACGGAACTTAGGTATTTCAATACCTGGTGAATTTTGAATTTTTTGGTTTCTCTATAAATATCTTATCATGGAGAGGTATTAAAAGAATTGTTGTTTGATACAAGAATGTGCAAAATTTAATTGAATGAAAAATTAATTTTTATTTAATTTAATAGTTATGGATGATTAGTTGAATAAATAGTTTGTTATTTGTAGCTCTTAAAAGTTGAGGTTTCCGGAATAAATCCGGTGTTAATTACCTAATTTTGACCAATTGCAACAATTTAAATATTTTACATATCACTGGATAAGATATTACCAATTTTAGCTCTCTGTCATCAATATCTGCGGAAGTATTTGCGTTCAAATAATTAATTATTTCCTATGTCCTTATATACTTCCTTACCCTCTCGTCACAGCCGCTATGTTGGAGATGATTTTTTTAAGATTAAATGAGAAAAAAAGTATATTGGTGAAGATAATTCATAATCCTCTGAAACATGGAGGCCTTTCTGTCATGCCTTTTAATGTATTATAAAAATCTCTTAACTCCTACAGGATAAGGCAACTTTGGACGGAAGAACATTTATGGAGTGTTCATTTCTTGATGTTTTTAGAGAAAAGGGTACACAAATTAATCCTACAGAGGTCTTAGAAGGGTTCTGAAAGAGCTGTCTACTTACTCGGAAAATAATGCCGTTGATATCTTCTGCTCTTTTTAGAAGTCCCATAGGTAGCAATTTCCTACCAGAGAATTTCTCTGTGATATGAAGGACTGGACAACTGGAATCCATTTTCCAGAAAATAGAGCAATTCAACTGACCTCATAAACAAAAGGGCCTTCGAACGATACAAGTTAATTTTTGGGAGTTATGTACCATTTTTAAGATCTGCATACCAATACTTCTTCGATTGTATTTAACAAGTACGTCCATCTAAGAAAGTCAAGTTAAACTCCACCGTGAGACTCTTTTCATAAATACCTGGAGAGAAGAGCAATAAATTACCCTTTAAGGAAGAACTTGAATGTTTTTTAGGGAAATAAACGTAAATGTGGCTTTTGTTGTACCAAGGACGAGACGAACGATCATTTTTTTTTGTTTTTTTTAAATGTGACACTCTCTGTCCAATATATATTAAAACGCCATCTGCAAACTTTGAAAGGAATATTTTGATCCTTATAATATAATATAAATGATTCCTTAGCCTTTTACTCTGGGAAAATAGGGAAGATAATTAACGTAGCTATTACAAAGGCTCATCATATTTTGTATGCGAAACGTGCTTCCTCGGAGTATAATATCTTTTGTGTTTTATCCGATGTGAAGCTTCACATTCATCCTTTAATACGGATAGTCAACGGATACGGATAAACTAAGGATAAAATTCAGTATTTTTGACAAGTTTATATTATTATTTTTGCATGATCATTGAATTTTTGTTTATTCTATATCTTTGATTGCATTTTTACTATCTTAATGTTTTATTCTAGGGATATATATATGTTATTGATATCAATAATTTTTTTTTCATCTTACTATTAGATAAGCTTTGTTGGACAAGAAAAATGACTTGGAAAGATCAAACTCTTTTTTTGACAATCAAAAAATTCCCAGATAAAAAACAAAAATATAAATTTGAGCATGATTTTTATTCATTTTTAAGTATTTACACTGTTTCTCCTAACCCAACACTAATTGGGACACATGCCAATTTTTCTTGGAAGGGGTAAGGGCCTGCTAACTTTTTGTTAGTCCACTAATCACTAATCCACTTATTTTCTAGGGTTGTTAGCCATGGCGAATTATGTACGTTCGTTGGACTAGTTACATTTTATTTATGCATAGGCCTGTCAAACGGGCCGCGGATTACCAAGGCTTTTGCTCAACGTAAAACACTAAGTATTTTATCTTCATATCTACAAAGATATTCACAAAACATATTTTTTGGGATAGCTGTCGATTTTCTACTTATCTGAGAATTAGTTCTTATTAGCTGAGCAAATTCAAGCTCACACTAATTATCAATAAAGCACAAAAAAGTGGTAAACAATTATTCTCTATCATTAAATGAATAGTCCTACATTTCGGGCAGAATTAGCTTATCAGCTATCAATTATTTAAGGATTTTTTTCTCTTTTCGAAGAAAAGTTTTACAAAAAGTGTTATGAAGATCTCACGGTGATACAAGATAGGATAAAAAAAAATAATGGGCAATTGTATGAGACAAAAAATGTAAATTGATCCCCCTCCCCTTTTGGTCAGGTGGAGTTGCACTGATTGGGAAAAATAAATAGCACAGTACTATGTATATTCATTTGACCTAGAAAATAGCCTGAAGTATAAAGGCTGGTACTTTTAAACGTTCTCAATTATCTCTGGCGTCATCTCATCCCCTAAAAATCGGTTTTAATACTAATACACTAATAGAGAGTAAGTCGGAACGAATGTTACACAAACACGTCAGCTGCTCATTATCCTTCCCCACAACACCTTATTTCAATTAGGAACAAAAACGTTTTGCACTTTTGTGTATTTTGTACAATTTAAATTATAAAATAGACCATTGCATTTTTGGTTAAAGCAGTCTGGTACGCTACTCAATTCGTTCAAAAATTCAAAAAATGGGTTAAACAGGAGAGTCCTGCTTGATTGAGGAAAATAAACAAAAAAATAAAAAATGAGAAGAATCCCGACAAATCGATGAATACAATTGTTAACAGTATCGACGTAGCGTCACTTTAACTGTCTATCCTTTCCATAAATGATGGTACCACAGCTATGCACGTTGCAAGGAACAGCTTCTTACCCGTCAAACAGGTAGAAAAGGATAATCTGAACCAAGGGGTTCTTCAAGCTAAAACAGAAAAAATCCTGAGAAAGATCATGTCTGGTTCTTCTCAGAATAGGAAAATTTCTGTCAATCCTAGAAGTATTACTCGAGGAACAATTCATGTTTGGCAAAAATCCCTTATAATGGCATTTGTCATGAAGGCCAAGTACCTACAGCAAATTATGGTTCTTGAAATTGTTAGCGTGGGTCACATTATGCCACCTGTTATCTTCAAGCAGGGCATGAATGTCATTACTAGTATCTATGTCTCTAAACTACAGATCAAAGTTTTCCCTGAGATCTGCAGCATCATCAAAGACCAACTTCGGATCTGGCAGCATGAACGGGAAATCCGTGCTCACTAAGGAAAGAACACTGTAATTCTATAGTATCTATAAATTTTTGAATAGATTTACCTTAATGTTGTGCATTAAAGTTATAAGCACTTATCTCTAACACGTGTAAAAGTTTGAAATTAGATGCCTTTTTTCGGAGTAATACAGGCCACAAAAGTTGCAAATGAAACTAAACTGGTTTATTGTTTTTATTTAGGTAACAATGCATAAATTGTAATATATGATTGATAAAATAACTTAGACAGTACATATACAAATGTAGGAAACAAGTGTTTGTTAGGCTTCATATAGACCACACCCCTACTTTGAAAAGTTTGACAAATATATTCAAAATTCAAAGTGTTGCTAACATAGGATTTACCTGCTACAAATTGAAGATTCTGGAGTCTCATGACAATATCAGAAACATCCACAATGCCATAGTCAATTTTATCTCAATTGGTGTGTCTCATTTACCCCAAAAAAACAACTTCATATTTTTCATTATACTACTAAAAAAATGTATTATCTTAAAAACTAGTGCTTATAAAGGTAATAATTATAAATAAATACATTCTTCACATGGATGCCATAATTAGCTTGAATGTAATATGGCTGAAATATCATGTCATTTATTATCACATATCGAAGCAAAGTAACTTTAGAATGTATAAAAAGGTGTCTCATATTACCCCAGTTACCCGTAGTATTTATTGTTATTATAATGGTGAGTCATCACTAGTAACTCTGAATGGTTATGACTAGTGATGTTAATTGGAAGCATTTTGGGCATGTTAAAAAAACAGAAACGGAAAACCAATATGGTACCCCTGACAATTTCAAAAATGTTTTGGAGAAGAGCAGCTTAGCTGTCATCACGTTTCAGTAGATTAGTTACAATCAGCTGTGACATAAGTGGAGGGGGAAGAACATAAACAAGGACATTGGCAAGAATTACTCACATGCCGATCCTCAACTCTACTACAAATCCAAAAAGGACATATGAGCCCACACGCATGTTTAATCACGCTGCGAGTATATCAATGATATGCAATAGAAAATGAGGTTCACTCCTTAGGAATTAATTAATAATGATAGCAGCATAAGAAACCAAAACTCACTCTGTTGGTTGACAACTAAAAAAAAAAAAAAAGGAAGAGCAAAATAATCCTACGAATTAGCCTCACTATCGATTCCCGTTCCCCCCTTGATAAGGAACTCTACATATAATTAAAATTTCCGAAGTCAAATGGATTAATTGTGGTCAATGTCTACCTACATATACTTAGGAGCGACTATGACTGTGAGGGCAAGGCAGGAGCGATACTTATGTTCTGTGATGTTAATCATTAATATTTTGAGGATGTTAAAAAAAAGAAAACAAAAATCAACATGTGAACCCTGAAAATTTGTAAAATGCTATGGAGAAGAGCAGCTTAGCTGTTATGACATTTTACTAGTTTAGCTAAATCAGTTGTGACGTGGGAGGAGGGGGGGGGGAGAAGGACATTGTTAATCCCCAATTCTGAGTCCAACAAGGACTTACAATTATTAACTCAGCAACAAATCCTGAAGGTTACTCTCCGTCTTTTATAATCACAAGCAAACGTTTAATCTGGTTCAGTATATATCAAAATGGTTTCTATGTTGTCTATTGTAGTAAAAGAAGTTCCCTCCTTAGGAATTAAATAATAATGCACCAGTTTAGGAAAATAAAATTCACTCTTTTGATTGCCAACTCCAAAAAATCAGGTGAGCTAAAAATACTAACTATTAGCATAACTGGTTATTTATGTGTCCCATGAAAAATCAGAGGAAACCATCAAAAATTAAGTCAGCTTAACTACCTGAATGAAGCAGTCAGGAAAAGAGAAAAATGATGATTTTTTTTCTCATTTTTTCTAAATTTTAAGTAATCACTACTCAAAAGCATTATCTACAACAAAGATTGTCAAGCTTTCATGCTTTTTGGCCAACACAGATTACTCCAGTAACTTCTCAGGGCCAAAAATGTGATTAAGCTTTGAACAAATCTATTTTTAAAATCTTATTTGAGCAAATCCAAATACTCAATCCGGTT
The DNA here is from genome assembly GCF_016086655.4 of Lepeophtheirus salmonis. Lineage (NCBI taxonomy): Eukaryota > Metazoa > Arthropoda > Copepoda > Siphonostomatoida > Caligidae > Lepeophtheirus > Lepeophtheirus salmonis. The sequence continues at coordinate 10,902,790 of NC_052134.2, forward strand.
TTAAATATAATTGAATCTCAAGTGACTCAGAAAAATTCCTAATGGAAGCCTAGATAGTAAAATTGCAGTCAAAGTAAGGGCTAATAACCAGGGGATGGAGAAGATAGTCTAGAGGTCAATCAATGATGGAGAATTTGTATGAGAATGGGATACGGGTTAAATTTATATGTATAAAGAAGTTGAGTGCTTAAATTTGTGTATTAAACTTTTTCTTTAATTCGGTCACTCCTGAGGAATTCAATAACAATGACAATAGCCAAGGAAAAGAAAATTCATTTTTCAATCTGCCAATTCCAAAAAGCGGGAAAACTTGGACCAGAAGTTCATGTTACTACCCATCCCCTCTTCTATAATATTATTAGTAGGGGCCTGGAGCCCCGTCTTGCTGAAAAGAAAGACATTTTCTTGGTGATCTATGGGACCTAATTTTCCTTCGACACCATCAAATAGTTGGCCACGGGTAACCGGTATACAATAGGAAACCAAATTTGAGGCATATTTTCTCCTAGCATCAACTGGAGAATAAATGCCTCCAATAGCCTTGAATGAATAGAGATACGAATAAAAGCTTTTGATATGTTACTAATCTCCTAGATATAGGTAGCTATACAAAAATCATAATCTAAATCCCAACATCATCATAGAAAACGGATGTTTAGTCTTAGTGACTATCCTAATGTTTTTTTCACCCTTGCCGAAGCATACCACCCTATCATTTAACTTGTTGTAGACGGGGTGAACTTTAAAGGTTTTTTCATCTGAGAAAAAATTACGCAGTTGCTGTTGTTCTTCAGTTCATTCAAGTATTGTTGACATCGCTGAAGACGGAGTTCTTTTTGACTTCCCCAAGCCTTTCGGACAGACTGATGAACCTTCTTCTTCTTGGCGTTCTCTGAAATCTTGATCGTTGGGCTGACCTTACAGGCCTACATGATACTTCAGGCTTCACATTGGTGGCTCTTCCACTCTTGGGTTTGTCCTTGAGGTTGTCCCCGTCAGTCAAACGATTTGTGACCTCACAGACTGTGGCATTGCTGACTTTTAAGGGATTCATGATGTCCGAGGTGGTCCTCCCGGCGCGGATTAAATTGCCTATGATGGCTCTTCTTGCCTCCATCACAACATATGCATAACTTTTGTTTATACTATGTGCATCAATCAAAGGCTTAGAATCTAAGCTATTCAAAAATAATCGGAACTCTATTCGGTTTGTTTTTCATAACATTTTCTCCCTTTTCATTTTGTTTTCTTTTGCCATTTCTTTCTTGACATTTTTCCCTTCTCATTTTTCCTCTGCCATTTTTTCATAAAAACATCTATATGGAACAAAAAACTATAATTATCTTGATTAGGCATTGGAGCAGCATCTACAATTATAGTTGCATCGCGTATTTTTCCACACCGTTTTATCTCAGAGTCGTTACTTTTCTTGTATCGCACAATCTTTCTTTCGAAAAAAACAAACAAACATAAAAAAGTAATTAGACAACTCTTTCCAATTATGAAACTATCGTTCAATGACTGTTGGGGGGCCATCACAGTTTAAAAAGAACCAATTATAATTCAATCAATCAACATTCAGGACACTGATTATGAGAAAAGAAGCAAATCATAGAAATCTTACAACAAAATACATATGGATCTGTAGCCAAAACTTTGGGTGCTCAAAATTTATATATTTACGTCTAATGATCCAACTGGGATCCGAGACAATGTGGATCCTTTCTGTTTTTACCAATTGGAAGACAGTGAAGTTTTTCCACTTTAGTATTAAAATTTGACTTATGGGGAAATACATTTTTGAATGTAGTTCTGTAGACTATGAGTTGTTTATACAAGTAGATTTCATGTTGATGATTAGAGTTTCAAAAATATGATGTGCCAGTATATAAACAAAAAATAAAAGAAACGGAAAAATAACATAGTCACATTTTGCAGGATGTTTAAATATAGAACAGTTTAGCTGTCATGACATTTCATTCGATACAAGCAGCTACGAGAGGAATGAAAGGTTGTTGTGGTCTAAATAAAGTATTCTCGCCTATCTTTGGTGTAAATTATTGCAAAAATAGATAATAAATTAAATGTATAAGAATTTAAATGAAATTATACTATTTTTCCTGCACTATTGCTATTTTAAATGCAGAAGGTTTACTTTATTATACCAGTAGTTCATTTTCTCGCTCCCCCCTCAAAAAAAAAATCATACAGGGCTGTTCAGATAAATCAGATATATCAAAATAAACACTTAGAGTCATGGAGCAAAACAAAAGATCCAGTGTCATCGAACTCGCTCGTGCAGGCCATGAAACAGTGGCTATCTTCAAGCTCATGGGTTACGCCAGGAGCACTGTCTATGACATCTACATCATGTTCAAAAATGAGGAAAAGGAGGAATTTTTCCCCACATAATAAAAGAAGTGATCGTAAAGTTACTCCGAGGTTTCTGGCAGGCCTGAAGAGGATCATGACAGCTGATCCATCCTTAAATCAGGCAAGAATGGCAAGGAGGAAGAGTGGGGCTCGCAGTACCATCCAAGAGGCATTGGAGGAGCTTCATATGACCTCCTAAAAGTTGTCTGTGCGTCTTTTGTTGACTCAGAAACAGAAGGAGATCAGGCTGGCCCACTGCAAGACTCTGCTCTCTTAGCTCAAGACGTCCAATTCAGGTTAAACCATAATTTTCTCTGATGAGAAAATATTCACTATTGAAAGCAAAAGGAACTCTCAAATGACAGATGATTATCCACGTCCTAGGACAATGTTCCCTATGTGTACAAGTCAAAGAACTCCAGCTCAATTAAGGTCTTGGGCGTCATCACCAGCACAGGGAAGGTTATGCCACCATTCTTCTTCAAGAAGGGAGAAAAAGTCAATTCTACTATGTATGTGGAGTGCTTGAGGTGGTGCAGACAAAGGTATCTTAAGCCTACAAGTGATAACAGGACTCTGTCCACTGTCACACGTCCAAGATCATCCAAAAGTTCATCAGGACCAACTTTTACGATTCCCTCCAATTGTAATCCGGTGGATTACTTCTTCTAGGGAAAGTTGGAGAGGGAGGTCTGCTCAAAGCACCACAGCAGAGTGAAGAGCCAGAAGGCAACCATGACGAAGGAGTGGGTGAGGATCTCGGCTGCTGACGTGGAGAATGCCTGTAATAGCTTCAAGGGTAGGATCGAGAAAGTGATTGCCGCTAAGGGCAGTCACGTTGAATAAAATAATACATCAATGTCAAATAAATAATTGTTGTTTTATTGCTTACATCTCTATCTATTCTACCATTTCAGAAAGACACTTTTGAATTATGTCTAGATTTATCTCGGCAACCCTGCATAACAGGCTGCTGATATCAACAAGTCTCTTAAATAAGTCATACTATATCTCTCACTTTCCTCTCACGCACATTTTCCTTACTTATAAATCCCCAATATTGATGAAAATTTGATGTATTTTGTAGGTGGCTTATTTTTTTTGGAATTGTTAGTCTTTAAAATGAATTTCCTATTCATCAGCTGTTGTCATTACTATTAAATTCTGGAGTAGTGAACTTCCTTTTCTACTACACTCAATTATATTCAAAACTCGATTGAACATTCGTGTGTGCTTATCAATTTGTTGCAGAATTATAATTGTAAGTCCTTCTTGCACTCAGTGTAAAATTAAGGATCAACATCGGAGTAATTCTACTCTATTTCCTTTTCCTCTTTTCCCTAGTCATCAGCTGCTTGAAGCTGATCTAATGAAATTTCTTGACTACTAAACTACTCTCCTTCAAATTGTCAGGGTTACCATGATGATTTTTGGTTTATTTTTTTAGCATGTCCAAAATACACGCGATACACATCACTAGTCCCATACCTCAGCATTATTTTACGTCATTCATAAGTACAAACACTACGGGTTACTCTTTATACTTAGACGTGTGCTCCTCAAGAGTAAAATAATAATTAAAACAGCTTCATAAAATATACATATAGTACTATTCAGATTGCCAACTACAACAACAACACTTGCACGCTAAAGAATGCTTAAGTTTTTCATTTTTACCGCCTCCCTTAGATACAATATTTAATAGCACCAAATAATTATTCACCTCTATTGTTTTATCGAATAATTACCTACTTTCAAAAGCAAGTCTCTGAAGTGAATCAAATATATAATTTGTTGAATCGATTTCTACCTAGAAAAATATCAATTGTTTACTTAATCTCATGAAATGACTAAAAATAATAAGTATACTAGTTCAAAATTTATAATTTTAAGTCAAAAAGATACTTAACTACATAATGATGTCTTGAATAAAAAATTGTAATGGCTTAACATACTTGTTTATAAATCAAAGACTTAAAAAGAGTATTTTTACTTTTGAGGAAAGTATATCTAATACCTACATATTTATAAGTATTGAGACTCAGTTGGAGACCAATTTCTTTTTTTTTTATTAACTCTTAAGGGATTGTTTTAGACAAATTTTCACCGTTATTTCAGAAGAAACTGTGAATCAAAATATATATATTTTATTAAATTATGTGAGCCCCTCCCCCAAAAAAAAGGAATTTGACTTTTTACAAGAAAATGAAAAAATAAATTTATATTTGAATGTTAATTTAATTTTTCAAATTTGTTTTCCAAAAAAACTATTTTCTCTAAAAGACTATATATTTTGAAAATTTTTTCCAAATATTTAATTTTTTAAATTTTTCTCAAAAAATTAAATTTTTTGTAAACAATAGTAAATTTTTGGAGTTTTTTTAAAATATTTGATTTTTTTAATGGGTGTGAATTTTTGAAATTTTTGTTCCAAAAAGTTTAATACGTGAAAATAGTTTTTGTAATAATTTCAAAAAAAATTATTTCATTTTGTACACAATAATGAATTTTTGAAATTTTTGTTCCAAAAAATTTGATACTTAAAATTATTTTTTGTAATAATTTCAATCATAAATAGCATACGAACAATATCTATTTATCATACTATCATTTTAAATTGCATAAAAAGATTCAATCACATATAAATTAAATATCCTTTTTTGCTAAATGTCCCAAATGGTCCATCGGTGAAATGTCTCTTCGGTAAATTTTCCCTTGGCAAATGGTCCTTCTGCGGAATTTTCGTTCGACTAATTGTCTTTCTGCAGAATAACATTTGGAAAAAATGTTTTCGGCTAATTGTCCTAGAAAAATGATTAAGACTACAAAAATAACTTAACTACATATTCAGATTTTGTTTGTTTAAACTTTGAAAATAGTTGATTTTTCATGGAAGTAGTCGAAATATAATGCGTAATAGATTTTAGTCTGTTTTTGTTTTTTGTTTTTTTTCGGGTGGGGGCTGACGATATCAATGTTGTGAAACTAAGGACGAAAAATATGCACTCTTTCAAAGTCATTAAAAAAATCATCAAATATATCTATTATTTTTTTCTGGCAAAATAGAAGGCTTATGCCTAGAGTTGAAATCGAAGGAGGGCCGTGGCAGCCTTTAGGAATTATAAAATTAAGAGCTTGATAGATCCTCGTATTAAGCACTATTATTTTGTTAAGATCGTGGGATAAAGTTACTTGAAGGCACAATAGGATGGTGCATGAGAACTATCAAAATTCGGCTTTAAGTTTAGTAGTAACTATATTATTATGGGGGTATTTTACTTGCTTACAATATTTGTAGTCTTTTGAAGCCAGAATTATAATTAGAGACAGTGTGTACGCTTCAACGGCTTAGACTCACTCTTGTGCTTTCATTATTTAATTCCTGAACTTTAGTAACTGATGAGGTTTATTTATTATAATATGTATAAAAGGCTAATACATTTGTGGTATGACAAAGTGTCTGTTCAGCAAAAACGTTTTCAACAATGTGTCATCGTACGCATTGTACTTATGTCCCACAAGACGGCATCAACATTTAATATATAAAATCAGTGGTGTCCGATACTTTCGCCTTACACTATTTTGCTTCTTGACATTTTATCTTAAACCATTTCGGCATAAAACGATTTTCCTCAAGGATATTATTTATGGTCTTGTTTCATATAATGCTTATTCGTCAATACATGAGTATTTATCCAATAAGAATAACCTTATTTCTTATTATACAAACTTTATTATCTATTTGGGATCGGGTTCGAATTTATTACATAGTAAGATTTCAATAGTATGTACGCATTGAAATTTTTGGGAATAATTCAATCATTTTTCCAACAGACAACAGCCGTTCAATGATTTTAATAGTAATAAACATAACCTATATTGATTAAAAAAATCAAAGGGAACATCTGTTTCAACCAAAAAATAAGCAATACCGACGTATGATCCTTATTTATTTTTGTATCAAGGCAAAATGTACATAGGCAAAATAGTTTAAGGCCAATGTACCTACCGACAAAAATATCTATATCAGATTGTTCAATTGTTCTTCTGAAAATGGCCGATTTAGCTTGGTCTAATAAGAGTTATAATAATTGTATCACACCGGTCTAAGATTTCCAGATAGAAACCTACCATTAACATTTAGTATAGTAATGGGGAAAAAAGAAGTCATTTTTGTAACATAATATTTTTTATATATAATTAATGTCAAGCAATGTATATGTTTTTTGTTGTGTTTTTTTATTCGTTTGCATATTTAATGAATTTTTTATAGTAAAGTCATTAAATTGACAAATGATATTCTACTGAGTAATCCATTTTTATTGATTTGATTGATATCTTCATTTTTAACATATTAGGGACTTATTCGATTAAAAATATAATGATAATCACTCTTGTATTTGTTCCAGTTATATATAACCGTCAGAAACCAATCAAAACGATATATACATACGAACTAATAAATTTTTAAAATTTAAGGAACATCAGTGTTGTGCAAACCAAAGACTTTCCTTGGATTGGTAGTATCATGAAAGACTGACCTTCGATCTGACAGCAAGAGGAAGAAGCATCCTCTCACACCAGCAAAAGAACACCCATTACGACAGTCAAGAAATCAATACGGTGTTTCTGGGGAGTTTGTGAATGTGTGGCTCGATCTATAAGTAATTTTATTAATTAAATATTTAATTTATCAATTAAGAAATAAAGTAACTTTTTTTTTTTTACTTATTACTTAAGACTTATTACTTATGGTATAACCAAAACAATGGATCAAAAACAGTTTTGATTTTGTCTTTTAATTTTACACTGATGCTTGATAGAAAAAAATAATGTTTCAGATAAGCAATGGCTTGAAAAGTATTACGAGGACTCCGCTCCATAAAGTGAATAAAATAAAATAATAATTTAAAAAAACAAATGAACAATTTTGAACAAAAAAAAAGTATTTTTTTTGCCCTGGGACTTTTCAGTCCACATGTTAATTCAAATTTTAACCAAAAATTCACATAAATAAGAGACCAATAGCACTAACAAACAGCAACAGTAATCCTAGTGTACAGCTCATGCCTAAAATATTTCATTAATACGACTACATTATTACTTCTTATATCAAAAATATATACATAATTTACATCATCAGCATTATAGGTATACACAATACAATTCATACCGTAGGTATGTTATATAGGGAATTTTGAATTCAATATATTTTTTAAAATAAACCTTTATATTTGAATTCTTCAAGATAAAATTTTAAATTTGCATTTTTTTTCAAAAATTAAATTTTTCAATTTTTTTATAATATAAAAATTTAATTTTAGAAATCTTGGAGCACTTGCCCTATATACAAAATGCCCGGGCAATCTATAAAATTTCCAATAGAGTTGTGAATGTTTATTTTAATTTCATTTACAATGTCAGGTAAAATTATTGTGAGTAATTTGATTATTAGACAATTTATTGCTAGCAATTAAATCATTAAGGATTTGATTATGATACAATTTCATTCCAAGTAATTTGACAATCTAGAATATTTTCATTGAAATTTGTACTGTATTTACATAAGGAAACTTTTGTATGATAAGAAATTGTTATGAAAGTGTCCATTTCATTTTGTAAATATATCTCGGCCAACAGGTTGTGCAGGCGTACAGCTGGCCCCTATGGGGGATCCAACTATCACCACTTTGATAATTTGGGTGTATTATAGGATATTGAAGGGGGTCCTTGATGTTCAGGGAAGTGGGGACGGTGGGTAATGAGTATCCTCTTGAACCTACGGTTCTTTTGCACAACCCGTGGTTGGGGTGTATTATAGGATATTAAAAGGGGTCTTTTATGCTCATGAAAGCTGTTGCAGTGAGTAATAGTTACCCTTTAGGACTAGTGGTTTACTTGCACAACCCTTGGGCTAAGTTGTATCACAGGATAATATAAGGGATTATTGATACTCAGGATAGCGTTAGCTATCGATTTTGATCCCCCTTGTGTACTAGCGGTTCACTAGCATAACCCGTGGGCCATACTATATTATATCATATTCGAAGGGGTCTTTGATACTTAATATAGTGGTGGTGATAGGTTTTGATCCACCTTAAGGACCCGCTATCCACCTGCATAACCTATGGGCCTAATCATATATTGCAAAATAAAATGGAGTCTCTTGTGACAATTTCTTATCATACCATAATTTGATTGTCGGAATGAAATATAATTTTAAGTAAAAATGTACTAGATCATGAATGTCTAGCCTCTTAATATAATGGGTCGTATTGCCACTTGAAATTTTTTAATCGGTCGCAGAACCTTTTAAGTTAAATTTTCTGAAAAATCGCTATAAAAAACCAAAACTATTCAATACAAATTTGTCTCAATTTTAGAGGCAATATGTATAAAGGCCAAACTTCTTTTAAAAAAACCCTGTTAGTCTCTCAAAAAATACGAGATACCGTCTAATATTTGTACCTATTATGAGCTTTCGATAATATCGCGACAATTTTGACAAAATAATACTTTAATTGAGAATAAGTAGTGGGACACACCTAAACATTCGGTGGGCTGCATTGTTGCTTGCAATCCACAGGTTGGACATCCATGTACTATATTATCAAATTGCTTGCATTAAAATTGTATCATAATCAAATCCTTAATGATTTAATTGCTTGCAAGGAATTGTTTAATGATCAAATTACTCACAATCTTTTTACCTAACGATGTAAATAAATGTAAAATTGGAAATTTTGTAGATAGTCATGTCATTTTGTACATTGCTCGCTCTAACCGGCATTTTGCACTTTGACCAGGCATTTTAAAATAGACCGATTCTAATTCTAGTAACATATCTAAACAATGAAGAAGTATGTAATATAACTTTTAGGAAAATTGATTAAATCATCACTTATTAATTTACCCTTTTCTCAAACAATCCTACTCTGTTGATGATCAACCTCGTAATTAAAATATTAAATATATGAAGTTTATACAAATAAATTAAAAATTAGTGCTAATGGGCTCATCCATTAGCACTAATTTTTCATTAATATCAATTTAGCAAAATAAGTCTAAGAATAACATAAGCATGAAATGTAGTACAATGTTTTTTAAACACATGGTTTAACTTTATTTTGAACCAAATCTATAGTTTTACTCAAAACTAAAAGCTTAGTACATCGCATAAAACATAAAATTTTAAGCTTAAAAAACATTATAATTAAGAAAATTATCAAACTAAAAATTATTTTGTCTTACTATTTGGCATATTCTCTGAATATAGCAAACTGTTTTTTACTCCAAATTCTAGTACGTATGTATTTTTTTTAAATGTCTTTTTATTTAGTCTGATGGATTTTCACCAACTAAGTATAAGTAAACATTATGTATCACAATTACTCCATCCGACCTGCAGGAATTGTTTTCAGATTTCAATGGACCATCCAACATAAGACGTCAGGTATTCAATCCAAAACATATGTTAAATATAGGTTTTCATCATTAAATTAATATTTTCAAGTTTAAAGTTTGATACAGCATTGGGTACTGAATTCCTTATCTTCAATCATTATGACTTTAGTTGTAAAATATATTGTATTTATATAATTAAAAAAATTAAAAAATAGAACTTGTTCATATTACGTTAGATAAGCTCTTCAAAATTACAAAAATATGAACGCATAGAAGTTTATGATTTTAAATATCCCTTTCCTTCCCTAGGGACCGGGCATGGCATGAGGGCATGCTGATTATTTCTTGATGATCAAACTATTAGCATAATCTATATCAATAAAGCACAATCATTTTTTATATAAGATTTAACAATGTAGTCATATTAATGAAATATCACGTGCGTTTTTATGTAACATCGAGCATGGGCATCATATTAAAAAAGAAAAGTTAGTAAATACGTATAGAGTTGTATAAGAACGGTAAGTAAAAAACAATGAAATTACGAAGGCGTTTAGGTTAACTCCTATTCTATACACCTCTATTCAATAAAATAAGAGTTGAAGATACATTTTTAACAACGTGTGTTTGTAGCTAAGGCTCAGCAATGTAGCGCTCTAGAGACTAAATTACTCCCTGGATCATTAGTCATAAAGGACTAACGGAAAGGAGTGGGCACTCAGTAGAAGAAAAGTATTTTTTTTCCTTCTCGTCTCTGATTGGATTAAAATGTCAGCTGCCATAACATCGTTTTGAAAGGTATTGGAGAAGTTTTATTTACTATTTCGTGGTCTTAATTTAATTATTTGTCATAATTAGCCAATAATTTCAATATATTTCTCATAGTGGTAATGTCAAATGTTTACAGTATATTATAAAAATAGATCAGCTACGGATAAAAAATCTCCAGCCTTCTCGTCCATGAAAATGTTTACCTTTTCCAAATACATAAATAGAAGGATAGTTGAAGAGCAATGCCATCAAACGTGCTATTTGGAATCCACCCAAAGGCTCAAAGGTTTGTCAAGTAATATATCCAACAATTTTTACTATGTGAGGTATGTAAAAATTAAATTAACGCCTTGGTTTAAAATAATTTTATTGGGTTTTATATTCTTGTTTCCATTTGCTTAGGCTCATTTTGAGAATACTGTTTCTGAGGAAGTCTCAAAAAGGACGGTGGCGTTGGGTACATAATGCAACTCCTAGTTTATTTGATCCTAATACGATATAAAAAACCAAATGTTTCTTTACCTGAACCTTTTTATTTGGGAATCCATCTCATGTATTCAAATATTCATTTGCCAACAAGTATCCACCTATTTGACTCCTTGCCTAAGTCTTCTTGTTTGTTTGGAAATAATTCTTAAATGAGTTTGGACTGGCTCCCATCCTCATTTAGATGTTATTGTAAAATAAATTTAGCCCTTGGAATTTGTCTTTTTTGTTACTAAGGAATGACTCACAAGGATAAGGAAGAGCTCACATCGATTTATTCACGAATTACTCCTTCACACATAATAACGGATGATGAACTTAAATATAATTCTTTGCATGACAGTAGTTTTGAGGGGCTTTGAGGAATGTGATATTTTTTTTTCATTAAGTTTGAATTGAAATTATTATTTATAGTAGAGTCTAGGGGTTGTGGCTAATATCAAATAAGTTAATTAAAATGTATTCAATGTCTTGTTTGAATATTAAAATATTAGCAAAGATTTCGGATAATGAATGATATTGAGTTTATTTTTGATTTTCACACTAAGTTTTATAATTTAGGGAGATGAAGAGCATTAGAAAAGTAATAATGATTTCTTTAAACAGTTCTTGAGTTGAATATTTGAAATATATTTAATTAGAAATGGATAGGACTATTTTTTAGCCTACGATGGAGAGTAACGATAAGACTATAGATGATAATAATGTATAATTAATCATCAATTTAATTTTCCCATTTTCATTCATAATACCGTGAATTTTCAACCAAAGTTTTGTATGTTCGACGACGTCTAATAACTCTGGGCTATGTAGGGTTCTACCATTAGTTCATGATATTATAAGAATTTTTACATCTTTTCCAACTAACTAAAAAACAATATTTTGATCAATTCTGAAGCATAGACCAAGCTTCAGTCATCTAACCTAGTATATTAGCACTGAATAAGTACAGACTGGTTTTGACACGTTTAATTAATAAACACTACCAAAATTGGAACTTAATAGATTGATTTTACAAACATACCCCAAGTTTTTATTATTCATTAGTATTGCTGAATACATTTATGAAATTTTATTTCGATAGTCAATCTGTGTAAATCGTTTCTTATCAAATTTAGTTTTCACTTACATGCCTACATAATTGAGACTTAATTAATCAGTTCAAAATAAGTCAATGATCTTTATTTTTAATAACCAATAACAACTTTTAGGATTCGACAATTCCAACTGATTACAGCATTCATCAACTGATAAGCCCAATTTCAATGAATAGTTTTTTCTTATAAGAAAATGATCATGATTATAGATTATTGAACATTTTAAAACTTATAGTAAAAATAAATTCATTGTTTGTCCAATAGATGACTTTAGTAATGTGTATATCGTGTTGTATAAATGCGATCGGTTTATGTTAGATGGTGTTAGAAAGACAAGACTTTGTACTAACAAACTTATAAGACAATCACAAAAATGTCTAATTAAAGTATCTTTAGTGTATTGTAGAAATTGTCAGCTCTTTCGAATGGCTCCAAGTACAAAATTGTCATAATTTTAGAACTGAGACTAGTCGTCCTCGAGGAGGATTTTAATTGATGAGTCCTCACCCTGTAAAGTAATTAATTTTTCTTACGGAAGAAATACGAGCTATATTAAAATGGGAGGGCCTCAATGAAAAAGAAAATAAATGACTCATGGTCTCTAAATATGATATTGATTGGGTTACTTTCTTTCTTTCTTTTTGAAACAAAACGTGGAGTTATAGATTTATGTTGGATCCGTGACTCATGGCTCAAAATACATTTACAACCTTTAATTTTATGCATTGGTACTACTACGTTTAAAAAAAAAAGTATTTCTACATATTTAAAGACATAATGATAACTATTGCCTACATATCTAGCTAATGAAGAGAAACCAGCGCTGTTATTTTGACCTAAGCCAATGCATTAAAGTAGTTTTTTTATGACTTTATTTATTCAGAGAAGTTACAAATAATATATATAAATAAACATTCTAGTTTACAATTAATTCCCTAAACTAAAGTCGAACATCTTGAAAAATAGCTTTATAAAATGGTAGTAATCAATCCATTTTCAAAAAAAACGTTCCTTCAATAAAATTTGTTAATAAATAAAAAACAAACAAAACAAAGCCACAAAATAGATAAAAATTTCATAAAAAGAATGAGCAGTGGTTACATAATAGTTACATAAAAAGGATAAAACAATAGTTATTCTCAAGATCCAGAATAGCATTTCTGTATTCTGTATATTATCTATATTTAGCGCAGCATCTCTGTTTATCTTGATTCGTGCTTGGAGCCACATCTACATAAACAGTTGCATCGCGTGGTTATTCGACAGGGCCTTACCTCATTTGCAAAAAAATGTTGGCAAAAATTTGTCTGTCAGCAGTCGATGTTTCCTCTTTTTTTACTCTAACTCAGGGATTGTCAACCTTTTTTTAGTGATGTAGTACTTGAAATATTTATTTAACCCAAGTACCCCCCTTACCAGCACAAAGCATGATAGGGGCTTCCACATGATTATATTTGAGAGGGGTAGATATAATTTTTTTTAAATTTTATGGAAAAAAAATTCAAAAATTAAATTTTCTACAAATATATAATTTTTTTGAACAAAAATTTAAATATCTACAGCCATTCTGAAAAAAAAAAATCTTGAAAAAAAAAATCAAAAACCCTTAGTTATTCAAAAGAAATTTCAAAAATCCATATCTATTCTCAATAAATTAGGTTAGCTTGAAAAAAAAAAATCAAAATCCACTGCTGTTCACAAAAAAGATTGACCTGGAATCAACGACTGTTTCAACGTTTGAGACCTAGAATATTATCGTCCATATAATGTAATATACATATATTATTCCTGACTCTGTTTCAAATTCATTTTTATTGCCTATGTTTTCTACTTCTCTGCTTCTAGGCCTAATAAAGAAGAAGAATGAGAAGAGATAAGGACACATTAATACTCCTATTTAATGTATTATTGTTTATTCACGCTAACCTTATAAAAGTACGTCCACGCATTAACATATAATGTATATTATATATCATGCTACTACGCACCTAATAACAGGGGCCTAAACGAACAGAATATCCCTGTGTTAATGTACACATATATTGATATTTGTGGTGTGTCAACACAGAAGCAACCTTGAACAAAAATTTAAAAAAATGATAATAATATAGGAAATAGCTCAGCATAAACTATGGGTTGGGTGTTATTCTCCGTTTTTCATGAGAACAATCACACGTAACTACTTACCGGGTAGTCCATTGAAATAGTAACTCTTACTCACTCAATAATTACTAACAGCATAAACAAATAGTTACAAAATGAAACTAACCTGAGCTCTCTAGCTTACATATAAGTCGAGAAAATGACACTTGAACGTAATCAACAAATTTCAATTCCAACACTCCAAGCTATTGGACATCTCCAGGACTATTGTCTATGCCATTGGTAAATCTGAAATGTTTGGGAGGAAGAAGGGATCTGGCAAAAATCCCCAAATTGTATCTGGAGTAGTTAAAGAATACAGCCCAGGCCAATCCTTTCAAGTCCAAACTTTCCTGAGAGATATCAAAAAACTGGGTGAAGAAAGAGCCTTGTGAGGGTGTAGATGCCACTTTTGACAACGGCAATGAAAGAAGCCCATTGTTCCTTTGCAATACTCTTTTCAATGAGTCGTTTGAGTTCTTTTGCACTCTTTTTTGATATGTTTGGCCCCCTACAGTCCTGATGCCAACCCCCTCAAATACACATTTTGGGTGCATGTTGAGAGGAAGGTCTGAAGTATCCGTCATCCAAATACCAATGCCCTCAAAGCCACTCTCAGCAAGCACTGGTACACCATGACAGAGTACTTCATCTGCAGTAGGTGCCAGGCCTTTCAGCGCTACACCCTGGCAGCCATCATTGCCGCTAAGTGCAGCTAAATTAATGATTAAGAGACCTCAGACGCACATCTATTTATAGTATTAATTATATTGAAATTTTTAATGTTAATTCTTGTAAATCTTTTTGAAGTATAAAATTCAATTTTATTCAGATTTTAATTGACTACTCCGTATATGAATTCATTTGATAAGTTTTAGTCTATAGGAGTTCTCACTAATAAAAATGAACAAAATTATTTTTTAAGGGTATAATTTCAAATAAATTTATATTATTTTGGATTTTTAAATCAATTGACACCAAAGATATGTGATAATTCTTTTTTTAAGGGGAGGTGTTAACATTGGCTAAATATTAACTACTCGTTTCAATTAATTTCTGTCGTTTTTTATGACATGGAGCTCTCCTTGCATTATACTTCCATTTTTAACCTTTTACTCTATTTTTTACTTTGAGTCCTTATTTGGGGTTCTTCTACGTGCTCAAATAATAATATACCCAGATAAAATCCCCACATATAAATATGATAAGTTGGGTAAAAAGTTTTTTTTTATTGTTTGCTTTATTTCAATGGTGTATAAGAAATGTTTAATCATCTGATTCAAGCCAAGTAGGTCATGTTCTGTTCGATCATTTGTTCCTAACGAGAAACCAACTTCATTATGCCCTTTTTGTTGAAGCCCTTGCCCCTATTGGCAAAAACACGGAGAACAAATTTTCACAGGACTCTATTGAGGTCAAATTTGTACCCCCTCCATAAAATAAAATAAAAATTCAAGGCCCCAAGAGCATTAACCATAGCCAAGGAACAGGTAGTAGTCACTTGGTGCCACCAGGTCCGGACTGTAGGGTGGATGCATACCTCCTGATCTCCCGGAGTTTATGCTGCGTCATCAAAGTTGTATGCCGCTGTCTCCTGTTCACCAATGTTGACTGCTTCTTTTGAATTGCAAGATTCAAATGGTCGAGTTTTTCAGAGGGGAGGCAAAATTGAGCGGGGGGTCGCTCGAATTACTGCTGTGCAACGCGAACCGAAAGAGTATCGGCCACATATACATTGCAAATTTTCTTGGTCACTTTTTCTCTTGTTCCGCTTTCAATTAGTAAAAATTTAAGATTTGTCTAATTTTTTTCTTTGAGACCTCCATACTCGACGCATGATAATTCAAAACTGAATTGTCCAAGCGAAAGACTGTCAAAAACACTTTTGTAATAAACACTCACACCTTTGCAACTTTTATGTAAATTCATGAAATGTATTATTTTATGTGGGACAAATGGTGTATGTGAAAAATTGACTTTATTAAAGACAAAAATCCAAAATATTTAAAAAACAAAATAAGAATAAATCATAATTTATAATTATGATTTATTAATTTCAAAAATCTAAAACCTTATTGCATAAAGGAAGAGTCTTCTTTATTGAAAATCAAAATATGTCACGCCATTTTATATATATATATATATGTTATATCAACTTTTGTAAAAAAGAAATTGAAGTGTCTTTTGTTGAAGGAGACCTCGTTCACAAAAGGTCTATTTAGTATCTAACCTAGACTTTAGTAAGCTTTTAAGATATTAACCTTCCTAAAGAAGTGATGCAGTTAAGGTATTAATCCATTGTTCACATAAGAACTAACTCAATATTTCCCTTTATATTCTTCATATATCTTAAAAATTGCATCTTATGACAAGGGAGTACGACAATTCATAGAAATCTATAGGCTCAATTGTGATCGATTAAAGAATCACTAAGGGATTGTTTCATGAAGTTCAGAACATTTGACGGTGCTTAGTCAAAGTATATGAAATGGACTCAAATTTTTTCTAATCAGAATATTGATTCATCATTTGAGTCGAGTCAAAAATCATCAACTTGAGTTGGGTTGACATTGTACCACCGGCACAGGAATGTATTTGTATTTGGGGATCCCAACTACATGTGTGCGTGTCTAAAACTGAACAATCTGAAATTTTTAAAAATAGTTAAATAATTCTTTAATTTTTAAAGTGGTCGACGAATTAATTTACTTAACATGAAAGATGAGAGTTCTAGACACATGTCTATTCAATATGGCCACCCATGTTCTCCACTACCAACTCCAGCCTGGACCGGAACTTGCTGCATGACTTGCTGATGAAGCTCTGGTCGAAGTTGGCTCAGGGCATTCTTGTGGGCAGACTTCATTAAGTCCTTGGACTTGTATTGGACTCCCGACATCATCCCCTTTAAACGCCGAAACACTGCGAAGTCAAGCGGCGAATAATCAGGTGAGTGAGGCGGCCAAGAATACCAATCGAAGAAGGCTGGAGTCTCGATCTGAAGGAACTCTTGAGTAAAGTTGCTGGTGTGGCAGCTGGCACCGTCCTGCTGCTACCACCAACTATCTCCGTAAGTAGCCTTGGCCCAAGGGAACACTTTGTCCTTAAAGTATTGGCAGTACGTCTCGGAGTTAAGCCTCTCGTGGTCATCCAAGAAGATGAGATCACAGTTCTGACCGTCGAACGTAACAACAGCCAGGACTTAGAGGTTGGCGAAGTGCCGTTCCTTACCCACATGCACCACATCATCATCCCTGGCACCGAGAGACTCCACCAGATAAAATCCGGTGTCGTTGGTCACTATCTTGCCTAGGCTGAAGGGTGTCTCATCACTGAACAAAACAACGATATCGGCTGGCTTTTTCTTAAGCTTGTTGAGGAGAATCTTCGTCCTTGCGAGGGGTTTTTCCTTGTCTACAGGCTTGAGGGCTTGACGAGGGGTTCTCTTGTAGCCCTTCAGGCCAAGATCTTTCTTAACTAGCCGGTCCATGGTGTTTCTGCTGACGTTGAACTCCCTGGAGAGGCCGCTGACGATGACCTTGCCTATCTTGTCCTCGAGAGACTTTTTCACGGCAGCAACCATTTCGTCCGACCTTCTAGGCCTTGACTTAGATCTTGTGGTAGCCTCAGGAGTCCCTTTGGCTACCACACTGTAAACGATGTTGCGGCTGCAGTTCAGAACCTTGGCAATTGCAGTGGGAGTTTTTCCCCACGCGGAAAGTTAAAAAATTGCGACTCGACGTCTCTCCACGGCTGTTGTTTCACAGTTGCTATATAGATTTTGCTGGAGTTTTGTTTATAACTAGTCAAGAACCTTGCCTCGAAGTATAACCCGGTTTCAACTCAATAAAATCACACATATGTGCATGGTGTAAAATTTAAATGAGTGTTCAGTTTTAGACGCGTACACTTGTATATAATAGGGACGTCATCAAGGGCGGCATGTTGATAATTTTTTTGTTGTTGGGAGGGGGAAGGGGCTGACTACAATTTGGGGGGGGGGGTTAAAAAAAAGCAAAATTTGGCATTTATCCTTATTTTTTTTTTTTGAAGAGACAAAAATCTTTTATTTTTATAGTTAAATTTTATATATAAGGAAATTTTTTTATGGTGATAACTATAAAAACTCTTGAAAAAGGGGGGACGGCTCCCACGCCACTACCCAACACTAAAAAAAGCGGCAGGTGATCAAAGCACGAAGAGTATTTTTGTCTATAAAAATCAATCTCGTGAATATAAAGAGTAGTTCCTTTAATCATATACTATTTTCTCTGGCATCATCTGATCCCCCCTACAAACCGGTTTTAATACAAAACACACACTAAGGGTGAGTCGGTACAGTACGAATATCACTCTACTAAGTCATTTTCTCATTATGCTTCCATATGGCAACGTTTTCTTTTAATCAGGAACAAAAACGTTGTGCAACTTTGTATATTTTATGCAATTTAAATGGTAAAATAGAAAACGTCTTTTTGTTTAAATCGGTCAAGGTACTACTGGATTTGTCAGAAAATTCAGTAAACGTGTCAAACAGGATAGTGAAACTCCATTGACGATGGTTTTCTGGAATCTTTATGAATCAAAAGCACTCAAACTTATCCAAAGTCCTGCTTTAATGAGGAAAATAAACAAAGAAATTGAAAAGAATCACGGTCAACCGATGAGTGTAATTGCCGATAGCATTGGCGAACCGTCCCGTTGAAGTGATCATCTTCTCATCAATTAAGACTTACAATACTACAGATTGGACGTTGTAAGGGACAGCTTCTAACCCTATCAAAACAGGGGAAAGTGTAACCCTAACCCAGGATTTGATCAAGCTAAAACAGAAGCATGAAAGTCTGGTTCTTCTCAGATGATAAAAATTTATTTCAAGCATAAAAGTATAAATCGAAGAACAATGTATAGTTGGCAAAAAATCCATTTTGGGTCCCTAGGATGAAGAAGACCAAGTACCCACTGCAAATTATGGTTCTTGGGGTTGATAGTAGCGAGGGTCATATTATGCCGCCCTTCATGTTATAGCAGGACCTGAAGGTCAACACCAAAGTCTATATCAGTGTTCTAGGCCCCAAATTATTTCACTAGATCCGTAACATCAAGAAAGATTGTCCTTGGATAGGGTAGCAAGACTCTGTCACACCAGCAAAAGAACTTTCGATTTGCTTGATTCTGAGAATGATATGTATGTCCCACCGAGTTCTTTGTGTCTTAACTCGTAGGAATGAAAACTTTTTGACTATTTTGTCCGGGAAAATGTTGAACAGGTTTCCAATAAAGGTGTCCATAGCACCACAAGATCCCTGAGAGACGGGGTAAGGAGAGCATTCCGGATTTTATCCAGTGGGGCGATCGATAAAAGCAGTGGGACGTTACTGAGAATGTTATGAATATGTGATCTCAGCGAACAGCAATGTTATTAAAATTAAAATAAATTAATTTAATAAAGTAACATGAGTGTTTAACCTTCTATTTTCTCAACTAGCGAACTTTTAGATGAACTAATCTTTTTCTAAAAGGAAACCCAAGTATTTATGAAATAACTCTATGTATTAAAAAAATAATATCCGCGTCCCATCAGTGCAAAAACAATCTTGAACAAAAATTAGGCACATAAGAAATTCCAAATTTATTATTTTACTTTATATAAATATAAACATCTCATTATTTCAGGTGATTTCTTCCTACATATCTCAATTCATGTGTTGGTTTGAGATACCTAGGAGTATTATAACTATAGTTTGAGATAAAATTTAATTAAAATCAGCTGAGAAATACAGTCAGAGCAGAGTTATTTAGTAGGTAGTTTAAGTTATCGATTTTCCCCAACTGACGAACTATTTTACGTAATAACATGGATATATTTAATGTTTATAGAGAAGGCTATTAAACCCCCTCTGCTTCCTAGAAATAAATATAATAGTTTGTCAACGAAACGGATTCATTCATCATATCGTTTTTTTTAGTAACAGCACAGCGTATGTATTTGTCATTAGTATGTACATTTATCTTATCACTGTAGTAGAGAACAGTGTGTGTCGTTGTGTTTTTGGTGCTTCAAAGTATTGACTAAAAAAAGACAAATAGCGGGAAGGGAAGAGAAAACAAGAGAATTTTCGAATAGTAGTGAGTAAGTTACTTATATTATGCATTAATATGCGTGTTATCGTATATGAATAACAGTAAAACTATATCTTAGTTACTTATAACTAAGAAAACGTCCCTTCCTTTCTCCCCTCCCCCCTCCTATTTCTTCTGCTCTGCCATCTATGATTTAATGAAAAAAAGAAAAGGAAAAAAAACCCAGTACTCCTAATACTAAAAAGGGGGAAAACACGTCAGTCTCGCCTCTTTTTTCTACTACTTCTTTCATCGTGAGGGTGGTTGATGGGATGATGTCAGATGTGTTTCTTGTGTGAGGAGAAGGAAAAACTACGGTTTGAGAAAGCCCTAGAACTCAAGAGTCGTTTCCTACATATAAATATATATATTTATGGCTTGCCTTCATCTCTCCTTTATATCTTCACATATCAATATCAAAATATGTGGTAATTTGAATTATTTAATAGGTTGATTAACTAAATGGTGAACAACTCGAAACATACTTTTAAAATAATGACTTTAAGAGGAAAAGAAGGTAACGATGAGGTCTTTTTTGTTAAGGAGGAGGAATAATACTCTACCAATACAGTGGATCTCAACCGGGGGTCTTCTGAACCCTTGTGCTTTCCGTTACATCATGTAGTGCTCTGCAAGATCTTATATAAATTATATATAGAGTGGGGATCCAAAGCATGCAGAAGCTTTAATTACGATTTTGGCGACCAAACTTTTTAATTACGGGACTTAATTATGAAACTAAACGACACCTGAATTCCAATTAAACAACTTTTGCTATTATTCTATGTCTGGAACTGTTCAAATGTCGGAGCAACAGCAAGAAAAGCAATGCAGATGCGATCTCCTCCACCCCCAGAGTCAGTGCTAAGAAGGCTACAGAGACAAAGAACATCTCCATCAAACACATCAAAAATCAAAAAAGATCAAAATATTTTATTTTGAATAAGAAAGTCTAAAATATAATCCGAACCCCTCCGTCATAAGGGCCTCCAAATAAGCAACAAAGGCAGTTTGATATTTAAACATAGGTCAATAAATATTTTCTTTACATTCTTTATCCTTCATTTCTCAGAAATGATTAAAACCCTAGGAAATATTGTTAAGGGATGTCACTAAACCCAGAAAGATTAAAATCTCAACGAATTGATTTTATTAAAAATTGAGAGCCAGAAATAAGTAATAGAGTATTATAGGAAGTTGAGTACCCAGGATACTTAAAATGCTAAAATATTTTGATGTGATGAAAAGGTTGCTCTTGTACTTAGGATGCTTGTTGTAGCCTTGTTGCAGTCATCACAATTTATTACAAGAACGGAAATCATCGTTAAGACCCTTACAAAAAAAGAACGGAAGTGATAGTGAAGAATATGTACATACATTACATAACAAAATGTGGTAAATTTTGCTGTTAATACTAAACTATTACCGGGCGTTGAAAAGGTTCTTTATAACACCTATATGATGAGGATTTAAAGGTTTTGTAAAGTTCCAATTAAATGTTTTCATTTATACTAGCTGAAGCTGGATTTCATAATAAACGAAAAAGTGATGTTTCATTATTATTTGTTAATTCATTATTAATAAAAATGGAACAAAAACGTTAGAAATTGACATATAAACTCATAGTTTGTTAAGAAGCTGAAGTGTACAAGGTCAAAAAACTAGAAGAGAATGGATGAAGTCTCGAGGATCAGCCTAGAAGTGGCAGACCAATAAAAAGAATAATGAAATCATAAAATTCTGGACCAAAGACAAATTAGCCTCCCTAGTCCCCCATCTGAATCCTCAGGGACTTTTTAATATGGTGGCATATTGAGTCCAAAGCAAGTAGAGTCTGCCACAGCAACTTCACCAATCTCAAAGGCTCTAAATTGAGTCCATTTGGAGGAGGATGTCCAGGACTTACATTGCTAAAGAATCTACAGCCTTTTAACCCCACCTGAAGGCTGTGATTGAAGCTGCTGGAAATAAAATTCCTAAATAATAATCTTCATAATGTGTAATTAAAAATGTATTTAGAAGATTTTCCTATACAACCTCATTCTGATCTGTTGTGCATGGTTATTTGGAGCACAATCAAAGTGGGCAAAGACTTTTTGAACACCCGATATATGCAAACCTAGTAGATAGCGCAGATATCCAATTTATCAATATTTATATTTATAGATTAATGAAATATGTACTGGATAAATAAATGGTTCTCCTGCATGGCTCCCTTGGTTCTCATTTGATTAAAAAAAAAAGATAAATAGACTAATATATCATTGAGTATAGACCGTACAATATCTACGTGTAGTAAATCCTCGGATTAGGAATACCCATCTTCAATTCGGATGTACGAGCAATGTCTTGATGGATGAGTAGAAAGTTTCCTACTCGCATTTGTCACTTCAAATAGAAGTTTTCATTATAGTACAATACTGAACCACGAACCATTCAACTTGTAATAAATGTACATGTTGATCATTTTTGTCATTTAATGATAGAGACGGGAAAAAGTCCTAATATTGTAAGTTCAAGTTGAGTCTCAGGTCCAAGTCCTAGAATATTTTTGTCCATGTTAGTTTGATTCCTTGAATATTTGTTTGAATCCAGTTCGAAGTCCTCAGATTTATTTGAGCTCATTTCAATTCCGTTATTGTAATTAAGGATGTCATTTTTGTGACAAAAAAAGTAGGTTTAGAAATTAAAAAAGGAATCACGGTTGTTCCATGTCATCTTCTTTTTTCCCCCTTTTAAAAGAACGTAGTAAAAAATGACGTTGACCCCTTTTTTTCTCCTTTAAAAGGTCAAATGGAGTTGCGCTGATTAAGTTTAAGTAAATTTACAGTATAACATTTAGTACATTAGATCCAGGAATCTTCTTTGAAGTCCATATTCATAAAGTAGATTTCCTTCTCTAGAAACAAGAGAGTTGCGAACCTACGCACATTGATTCAAGAGAATAACTTCTACCGAGCGTTGTTTCATTGTGGGTGTTTTAATGTTTGTTTGTTTTTAAACTAATCCCTATTTTGATATTTCCCTCGTGTGGGACTAAAAATTATGCGTGATTACTCCAGGTCTCTAAAATTCCATGATGGAAGTAGGCTATGTTGTAATAAAATACCCTACGGGGAAACACTTTTAATCAATTGTGTTTACAAAGAAAAATATTGTGTCAAAAACAAACTTCAAGCCCAGTGTAGGGAAATAAGACACTTATGTCGAATTAAATGCTAAGTTAATTAAGCTTCCTTTATATAATAAAAGGTTGAGACAAGGAGCATCATGGTCCTTCAATTGGACAAAGAGACCAGAATATCCTGACGAATCTAAATCCACAGGTGTTGTTTTTTTTTCTCAGGCAAATTCTTAATTTGATAATTATTTCATTGTTCGTGGGAAAAGTCTATCTGATCTTTTGAAGTATCAATAAATCAGATTGTGAATGGGTTGGAATAGAAGGCAGATAAGAAAATCTCATAGATATACATTAGAATGGCTTGATTTTCAAAAAAAATCGAATTTTGATTACGGTTGGCGCGAAAAAGTCGTCATATGGCAATACAATGACGAATGCAAAATTTCAATGTCCTACTTGGTCATCTTTAGGTTACATCTCCATCAAATTATGAAAAAATACAAAATTCTTTACTTAGTCTTTTATTAAAAAAGTTTTTTTTTTTTAAATTGTTCTATGGAACAAAAAAAGAAAAAGTTCGGAAAATTAGCTGATCTGCATATACATAGTGTGTATCCTTTTTTTTACAATTTTGGAAAGGAAAGATCATGATTTTCTCATTTAATTATCTCTATTTGCTCCATAAAGTAGCTTTAGATAAAAACTTTTATAATGATTTTTATAGGTGGGAACATTGCCCATCATAATTAATTTATACATTATAATAATTAATGCTGTATTTTAATCTTTATTTGCGAAATAAAGAACCTTTATCTCCCTTCAAACTTTAAAAAATGCTACCTAAAGATGACATTGTAGAAAAATGAACTTTTCCAAAGCTAATTTTTATCCCATATGACAACTTTTCCTACCTACTTGACATCGAAATTTGAAGAGGTTGAAAATCAAACCAGTCTAACATACATAACTTTTGATTTAAAAAGATTTTCTATAAAATCTTTAAATAATATTATTTTTCAGTTACATAATTTCCCAAGATAAGTCTTTGAATTTCCCTTTTTTTTTTCCTTTTTTTCGAAAAAGTATCTCTACATATATTATACAAAGAAAGACAGAACGGAATTGTTTTTAGATATTTTTATATGTATGTAACTATTTGAGTTGATATTGAAGGTCTTGAAACTCTAAACACTTTTATAAGTACAAATGAATAACGTTTGTACTTATCATGTTGTGCACAGAATAAGTGGTGCTAAATATTCAACCAGTATACATCAGTAGCTTCGAAGTTGCATGTAAGTATATACACAAGCTCCAACAACATAAATCCTTTTTCCAAAAGACAATGAAACAAGTTTATTTGTGTTTCATAATGATAATACACATTTAAAGTTTTGTTTTACACAGTTTTGAAAGTAATATCAGTTGTGTAACGTCCCACATTCTTCATACACAGAATAAAACTAAATTTGGTACTATAATACCTTGTGATTTTATTTCTTTTTCAAACACTTTTTATTAAGAGGTTTTGGACGGATAATAATTTAATATAAAAATATGCAACATTTCATTTACATAATATCTTATTTTGTAGTTGAGAACGGATGGTATCAATTTTAGGTCTCTAGCATAACTATCCATGAGGTTGTTTACGTTTAAAGAATTTGGCAAATTTCTAATTATGGAAATAAATTGAAAAAATTGTTTTTTGTATATTAAAAATTAAAGCAATTAATGGATTTACATAAAACACACTAACTAATAAGAACTCATGTGTGAAATTGCAATTAGTTTAAATTAAAAAATATTAAGTTAAACCCTTTATTGGTAACATATATTTTCGAAGTCAAACACACGTTCCTCACTGCTCTGATGCATGATAGCAACTAATTGTAAAGGTTGGTTCATCTTAACGTTCGCTAGCCGAGAAAAAAAAAGTAAAAAGCTGCTGTAGTTTATTTCTTCACTGATTTTATTAAAATGTTTACGAAAATCAACATTATATCATAAAATTGACAATCAATTAATAAAATCTCCGTTATTTCGGACCATACATTCATAACGTTCAAGAAAAAAGTCCCACTCACTGCCTTCTTGACCGT
The DNA here is from genome assembly GCF_016086655.4 of Lepeophtheirus salmonis. Lineage (NCBI taxonomy): Eukaryota > Metazoa > Arthropoda > Copepoda > Siphonostomatoida > Caligidae > Lepeophtheirus > Lepeophtheirus salmonis. Next base: position 10,928,412 of record NC_052134.2, read on the forward strand.
ACCACTGGGTGAAGTCCGAAATGCACTTCTTATTTTGCATTTAAAGATCTTGTGATGCTGTAGAGACCTTCATTGGAGACCTGTTCAAAAAAATCCCAGTCAAAGTAGTCTAAAAGGTTCAATTCCGGTAAGTTAAGAGGCCAAGAACTCAACAGGATGTACATCGCATTCATCACAGAACTATACAAGATTTTATACAGAAGATTTCTTTTTTAGGTGAATCAAAACCTTGGTGACTCTTTTCTCCCTGTTTGACAGGGTTAGAAGCTGTCTCTTACGACGTACATAGCTGTGGTATCAGAGATTGCACTATTGATGGTTGAACGGGACGCTTTGTCGATGCTGTTAAAGATAGCACTAATCAATTGGCCAGAATTCGTCTCATTTATGTTAATTTTCCTGAACAAAGCAGTACTTTGGACGATTTTGGCCCCTTCTGGGGCACAAAGCTTCCAAAAAAAATCCTTACCATCCTACTCGACATGTTTATAAAGTGTACAACGTTTTTGTTCCGGATTAAAAGAAGAAGGGTGTAAATAATCGTAAAGAATCATAATGAGCAACTGACGCGGTAGAGTGACATTCGACCCACAGATACTTTCCATTAATGTGTGTTGGTATTAACACTGTCTTATAAGGACAAATTGTGAATGTTAACAAAAAACTACCATTCATTTACAAGAAAACTTAAGAATCTCATCTCCAGGATGAAACCCCACTCACCCCACTACTTCTTCTATAGTCTGATTGCCACACATTATATATTAAACTATTTTGCCTTAAAGGCATTTTGCCTATAGGATAGTTTGCCTCAATCCATAAATAATGAAGTTTATATTATAAGTTTGGTTCAAATTGAAGTACCTTTTAAATCAAAATATACAACATTCATTACTATTAAATTAAATGCATTAAATGTTTGTTTTCTGTTTAAATAATGATGGAATTATGCCCTTGCCTATAATTATGATTTTTTGTCAATCCACGAGTATTTTCTACTTTGAATAATCCATCATGTCTACTGATAATTACTAACGGAAAAAGGATAGCAATTCTTCTATTCGAATCATTGCCGTAGTTTTTTTGTTTTTTTTCTTATTATACTAATTTTATTATCAATTTTGTCTATGGTTCGAATTATTTATAAAATTACACTTTTCTGGTGTATGCATTGATTTTTTGGAGTATAATTCCATCATTTTTCCTACAAAAAACAACCGTTTAATGTTTTTTATAGTAATACACATTACATATTTTGATTACAAAATTCCGGGGAACAATTGTAAGCAAAAATAGAAAAATGACAGATATATCTCATTTATTTATATTTTATGGTAAAATGTCCTAAGGCAAAATTACCTAGGGCTTTAAAAAATAAATTTGTGTTGTGACACCCTGTATTATATATACAGGGTGAGGACTCAAAAATTAGAAAATTTTAAAAGCCGTTTACACTTCTGCATATTTTTATTTTTTGCCATTTTTATGGTATACTTTTGAAGCAAAAGTTGGTAACTCAACAACTTTCTATACTTTTTATTCAATATGTATCCCTCCATTCTTAATGATGGCTTCAATAGGGGACGAGCAAAAGCACAACTGGCCTTGATGAAGTCCGAGGACAAGTTGTTCTACTGCTCTGTAATCACGGCCTTCAGGGCATTGAATTTCAGGTTGAGAAGTCTTGTTTGTCTAGCTCTCCAAGACACTCCAAAGAGTGAAGTCCAAGGCATTCACGTTGTGTGAGGACGAAGGCCAGAAGACTGAACATGAGACATTGTCTGGGTGTTCCGTTTTGATGTAGCGTCTGTTCTGCTTATTCACAGTAGCTTAACAGTAAGAATTTTTTATAGCAGAAAAGAGGAACAATTTACCCGAATGTTTGCGTAGATTGAGAAAATTTTGAATCTACTTTGCTCTTTCTAAACGTCTCAGCTAGCTTGTCCTCCTTCAATGTCATTCCAGATTGAAAATAATAAAATGTGTACCACTAGCTAAGATCAACTTTTTTTTTCTTGATAATATAGGTGCAAACTATACCTTAAGTACATATTATCTACATACGTTTAATATGATTCAAAGACGGATATTCCTTTCAAATCAATCACAATATATTTAGTAACAAAATAATCTAAAAAAAATTTCATTTTGTTCGTTATCATTTTTAGGTAGCACATCTTGTTCAATATTTATTAAGAGACAAAATTTATTTATTTCGTCAATAAAGATTAAAATACAGCATTAATCATTACTAAGAATTTGTTATTTATGATTGACATTGTTCGAACCTATAAAAAATATCAATTAAGTTTTTTTGCAAAAGCTACCCCATTTAGTACGAAGAGCAAATAATTTATACCTTATTCTAAGTTTTTAAAAAGATAAACGCCCCCCCAAAAAAAAAAAAAATAATAAAAAAAAAATAAAAAAACAAGAAAAACATACAATAAAACAAAAAAATCACATTATAATTTTTTTTTTTGAAACTTTTTCCAAAAATTTAATTTTTTGTGAATAGCCGCGTGACTTTATAAATTTACTCCACAAAAAAATATTTTTTTTTAATACATAGCGATTTTGGAAATTATTATCGAGAAATTTCATGTTTCATTTTTTTTTTTCATAAAAATTATATTTACGAAATTGTGTTTTCGAAATTTATTTGCAAAAAAAATTTTTTTTTTTGAGAACAACTGGTTGTTTTTTAAATTTTTCTCCAAAAATAATTTTTCGTCAATAGCTGCAAATTTTTGAAATTTTCTTCCAAAAAATTCAATTTTTTGTAGATAACCGTGGATTTTTGAAATATTTTTCCACGTATTTTATTTTTTTGAGAATAGTTGTGCATTTTTGAAATTTTTATAAATATCATAATGTATATTTTTTTTTTTTTTCAAAAAGTTTAATCTTTCAATTTATTTTTATAAAAATTTGAATTCATTGAATTTTTTATCAAAAAAATTCCAAATATCAAGCCCCTCTACAGTATGTGGACCCCCTGATAGGAAAATTATATTTTTTAACTATTAATTAAAATATTACAGAATCTGGATTGGCATTGGTGTCAGATTGGGCATCGGGAATTTTTTTTAGAATTGCATCGGAATCGGCATTGGGATTTTTTAAATCGTCCCATCACAAGTTATTTACTTACAATATATCAATTATTTCCGTACAATCCATAATCGAAATTCGTAAAAAGTTCACACACAAACCCTCCTAATACACATACATTGACCTTCTTCATGGTCAAAAAGTAGACCTCTCATTTATAACGGTTGATTCAACACACTAAACAACACGTTACTTTCCATTTGTGTTGATGGTGAAGAGGAAGGAATTCATACAAATATCTTTGGAATGTCTTCTCCTGGTCTAGAACATGCATACTATGTCCTGCAAAACCATGGAAGATACGTCATATTAATATATAAAACCATTTCCTACAATCTTTTTATATTATATTTATATGTACATAATACGTCGTACTTGGATGTAATATTTCCGTTAGGGCGGTTTGTTTTTCAACTTTTTTCGGAATTAAATTCTGGTTAATTCCGAAAAAAAGGTGTCAATTGGTAAGGCAATAACCTATGCAAAATATCAAATACCCTACGATGTCATCATTATGTAGCCTATTTAGTTTAAAGTATGAAATGAGACAAATGTTCTTCATTTCCTCAATAGAGATTAAAATACAGCATTAATCATTACTTTTCATTTTTTAATCATGGTAGACATTATTCTAACCCATCAAAAACATAGTTGTTGTTTTTTTTCAAAGCTACCCAATGGAGCAAATAGAGAGAATAAAATAAGAACATTTTGATTGTAAATTTATAAAATTGAACCGTTCTAAACGCGGATTATCAAATTTTTCGAACTTTTTTTTAACCATAGAACAAATTTTTTTGAACTTATTGAATATTTTTTATAGGTTGTATTTAGAAATATTTTATGCGAAATAACTAAAACTGTCTTCAAAATATCTATATTTACTAAGTAAAGAGTTTTTTTGTTCTTTTTCATAATTTGATCGAGATGTACGACCTGAAAATGACCTCAAAGGACAATTCAATTATGCAAAGGTAAATAATTATTTCATAGCATGTCACAACTTTTCCGCATTCCAAAATTTCGAAAGAAGTTGTTAAACTAACCCCCCTACTATCCATACTTGTACGTGTGATCTTCAGCAAGTAAGAGTCAAATAAATAAATATTTCAAGCGTATTTGTAAAAGTTTACTCTGCCTTGTTGTAATAATAACGTCAAAACTACGTATGATCATTATTTTTACACAGTATATCTAGCAAGGTGGAGACAGAAAGGGTAGATACTTCATATTTTATTTAAACATATACAATATCATGTCGTATATATACAAAACTTTTGCCTGTACACGGAGTAACAACATGTTATTAACTTGCAAATTGTATTATTTACAATAAATGCAAATGACGTCAATCTAAAATGGATAATGTTGGATATTTTATTATCAAGCTTTTTTTTTTAATCGGACCGTTCTGTTTTACCATTCACGGGCCAACACGCGGATCTTTCAATCTTAATGTCATAGATGTTTTTATTATTTATTTAACTTCTATAATAATAAATAAGTTCTAGCCACATACTATAAACTTCAGTTATCTTGCCCCATTGAAAGAGGTTTTGATGAACAGCTGAAAAGAGTTACAAGGCTATACCATAATGCTTTTTCCACTTATCTTTGACTTCCACCACACTTTTTAATAGTGACGTCAAAAAGTTATTACTATTAAAATTAATCATATAATTTCTAGTATTACATATTGTTAATATACCATTTTTATTCTCTATGATGTTAATATATGTCTGTCTTCCCAAGCAGTCGGTAAGGTTCAGCAAATCGAACATTCTAGCAAGCCCAAAAACATGAGAGTCTAACCTAGTATTTCTGTTAACCTTGAGTAACTACGACATTTCAGATATTGTAGTAGCATAAAAAACTGATAAGGACCCGTTTTAGGACTGCTATCTTTTCCGTTTCTTTTTAAACTGACCCACGCCTAGTAATGCATGATTATGAAAATTAGACATGTATTGATCGAGAGGCGTCTCTAGGATTCTATTATTATTTTTATTTTATTTGGGGAAGAGCCTCCACAAATTAAATTTGTTAAATTTTTAATATTAAATCCTTTCAAAATCCTCAGCTATTCACAAAAAAAATCAAATATTATACTCTTTGGAAAAAAATTTCAAATGATTAATTTTTTTTGCCAAAAAAATTCAAAAATTCATAATTATTTTACACGAAATTATTATTTTTTTAAAATATTTCTAGTGAAAAGAAAAAATTCTTTCATTGGGGGAGGCAACAGCCTCTCCAGTCCACCCTCTGCAGACGCCCCTGTGCACCCCAAATTTTTCGTCATAAATCTCAAGAACAAGTCCAAATCGGACACCAACAATTATCTATTTGGTCCAGTCCAGTCTAAAGCTTTAAATAAAGTAGCAAAACAAGGACGCAATAATAAATAGGTGAAAAATGTCTTGGTGAGAATTTAATTTTTTTGTCCGCCAGAGGCAGTATTTTTTTGTAATTTCTTCCTTCAAGAAAATAACAACTCTAGCTATAAACTACTCTTGTATTAATAAAAAAAAAAAAAGATAGAGTTGAGTCACAAGTGTAGAAAGAAAAATATATTCGATTCTTCTAATTCTATTATTAATAAATAACTATTAACTATAGTTTAGTTTTTCTAGTGATAAATTATGTGACATGTTAAGATGAATATAAAGATATCTTCCGAGAAGGGTCCGCCTTGACTGCTCTGCTACTATCCTTCAAGGGAGCAAATGAGCTTTTCGATCATATCAACATTAATTTTAGAGAGAAACTCTGCTAGTCAATTTGTCCTTACAAGTACAGTACGGCTTTGTTTCCCACTGTCATACGATACCTAATGGATCTATTCCCGTCTCCATTTTTTGGAAGAGTTCCATTCTAAAATTCACCAGGAGGTCCATGAGGAGGAAAAATTAAGTTCTTTTTTTTCTCCAACGAGGCTTCAAACTTCAAGGCTCCATCTTTCAATCCTTCATACAATAACTTGTGGGGGTCTCTTCGGAGGTGGATTGGAAATTCATGAGGGTAAATCGGAAGTAGGGACAGCTCAATACTGGTCTGCAAAGGGACTGCTCGTTTTTTATATGGAAAAGAGAGCAAATGGATCCTGGATTACAGGTAACAGATATTGATGGAACCTTTGAGAGGAGGCTACAGAAGATGCCCTCATTGAATTCGGAAGTTATTAAATTTTTAGAGTTTTTTTTAGATGAAGGACTACGTAATAAATTAAAAGGAATATAGTTTATAAATTATGCTTAAATTTGTGTTCCTTCTTTTCAACTTGTTTGCTGTAAAGGTATTATCTGCTCTTTAGTTTTAGATTAGCCTATGGAAAGATACTCACTTCACATATGAGGATCTTCTAATGAAGAATCCACCTACCGATGTATGAGATGTAAAACTAATTAGTCTCCCATGATAATTTAAAATAATTGAAACAATATATCGCCAATTGGCAATTATAATTTATTTCTTAAGTGGTTTGCTTTTAATGGTGTGTTTCTTTAGTTTTTATTAACTTAGATATCTCATTTATGACTATTTACTGTAGCTATTAATAATTTGAATTTATATTAAAACATTAAAAGGTAACATCATGTATCTTTAACTCCTGGTTTAAGTACACATTTAAGGTCAATTTTCCCTGAAAAAATCTTTATGTGCAGTCTGTAAGATGAACTTTATGTACAATCAAATTCCAAGGGAAAACTTTGTAGGAAAAAAACCAACCTTCAACTCTCTTGATATTGTCTCCGTAGGTTTTATTCAAAGATTTTATAGGCAAATTTGATAATAATTTGAGCAAAATTTTACTGATGCGTAATTTTATTGCTTCTAGAGAACATTCTCCTTGTCCGAACCTCCCATCCGCAAAAAAAGATCCCAAACTTGGACTTTGAAACATCAGTATAAATTTCTAAAAATTGATTGAATTCCCAGAGGATAGGAGAGCACGAGTATCTTAAATTTGACCATCATTTTACAAAGGACAACTTCGAATGAAAAGAGGCAACGAACAGACCTCCTTCCTCCACTTCATAGTTTATTCACTTCTTCAGTGACCTCCTGGTAGGAATGAAACTCCTCCAAAATATGAAGAGTAGAATGTGCAACTAGGTATCCAACAGTCGGTACTAGAACCTCAGAATCCTTGCACGGAAAATAATAGGAAGAGATTGACGAAGCTTTTGAAGAATTTTCGTTGCGTTCAAAATGAGTCTTAGCATGATCAAAAAGCTTGTCTACTCCTTTAAAGGAAAGGTTGCAGAGATTACAGACTAAACCATTATCAGAAAACTCCGATAGATTAATCTTAACATTTAACATAATTAATTTCTAACTAAAAGTAAAATAATTTAACTCTAATAAACTGTATAAATATTTATCAAGAATAAAAAATAGATAAACCCGTATTATTGTGTTCAGAATAAACAAATGAATGACTCATAGAAAAAGTAACATCTTGCGAAAAAAATATAAAAATACGGACCATCCTATTTCCTTAGGCTAACGGTCGCGTTTCGCCACTCGATTTAAAGCTTTGGTCCAGTCTTATGACCAGCCCATAAAACTGTAGGTCCTTGGAACTATCAGAACTAATATGAATATAAGAAGAAATAAAATTAAGTGACGTCATCAAATACCGAACTGTATATGCTCTAGGACTGATATGCATGACTGAACTGGACAGGGCCGCACTCTTAATCATAACAGTTATCTCGAGCATGTAGGATCCAGTCTTTATTATAGAATAATAAATACTTTATTTAAACTTATATTAAAAAAAGAGCAGTTTTACATAACGTCAGTATTGCTGAACTCGGCCATTTTGGGGGCATAAGCAACCCCGTTTTATAACAATGAAACCCTCTTTGACCAACAACAAATAAAAGGACTTAAACCGTACGGTATTTCCTTCTATTGCCTATTGTTAGAATTATACATCTTACCTTAATACCGGTTGGTCCATTGAAATCTAATCACTTACTAATTCAATAATTAATCAAAGTTGAGTTATTGAAATTGATTTTTCTTTCGATACATTGAAGTATAAACAATTAATTACAAAACAAAACCATCTTGTTCTCTTTAGCTTAGGTACAAGTCGAGGAAATGACAAATGAACGAAACTGACGAATTTCCATTCACGTACTCCCAGCAGTTGGGTATCTACAGTCCCACTATCTACGCCGTCAGCAAATCTGATACGTTGGAGAGGACGAAGGGCTCTGTCAAAAAGGCCAAGTTGGATCTGGAGGAGTGAAAGAAAAGAGCAAAGGCTTCAAGTATATGAGGACCCATTCAAGAGATCTCAGGGTTTCATACTAAACTGTCCAGAGAGCTATCAAAAAAGTGGGTGGAAAGAGCTTTGTGAGTATGGAGAGGCCACTCTACAAACTAGCAATGATATAAATCCATTTTCTCCTTTGCAAGACTCTTTTAAGTTTTTTTGAACTATTTTTGACACTTTCCCCCCACTGGATTAAGATATTTTCCTCTAATTTCCTCTCATTTAAATCAATCAAAAAAAAATGTACAAATCTAGCCAGTTCAGGGATTTTTTAGTAAATACTACGTAGATCGAAGTCAAATATCTGTGTGTATCACTTGTATCAAGTAGTGTTCAATGCAGGTGTAGAGTCATTTTGTATTTATAAAGCCATTTGATGAAGTTTCATTAGTATTTTTAGAAAATTTGTTCAATTTACGTAGTAAATATATCAACTTTAAACACCTTCAACTTCAATTATGATACAATTCATGACGCCAGTGAAAATTCTCACTCGTGGCAAACTATTCTCATACATGAGAGATACTTAAAGCTTTACTAAACTCACTCAATTGGTAAATTGAGATACTGCTATCCCTTGTAGAGTGTCATTAAAAATTTGCTCCTTACAAGGAACATTTAAGAACCATGTTACATGGACAAATACAACTTCAATGAAAAATGAACGATTATTTATTGAATGTCATTTTTTCAATCGTGCTCTTTATATAGTTTTGAGGACTTAGGGAATATGTACTTCCCTGAAAAAGTATCTCTACTTGTCGTTTATAATAACTGTGCAGGTATATGTCAAGTACTTAAATACAGTTTTCCCAGGTTATCTGATTTTCGGCTAGTTTTTATTTTTACCAATAATATATTTGTTCTCCGAGCAAGCTCAATTTTCCTACTGAACCTTTGAAAATAATATATTTAGAAGCCGTAAAAAAATTTACCCTCTCAGTCAAAACTATAAGCCATTAAATATAGCCGTATTTTTTAGCCGTTTGTTGTATAAAATAGCGGATTCCTCTTAAACCCAACCTGCAATACTGCTTAAATACATGGTAAAACCAGTTTATTGCACATTTAAAGTACTTTATTCAAAGTGTTTCACGAATTCTCATACTCTGTAAAATAAAAAAAAATGAAATAACTTATCTCCCTTCGCATTAAATAAGTGGGGGCGTTGCTAGCTCTCATCATTTGGGGGGAGGGGGGATTTAGTCCCAAAAATTATCAACACCATAATACAATTACTTATATAAAGGGTTTTAGTGTATCTATTTTCTGTACAAGTTAAAACCAAAGAATGAGATAAATAAGGTTAAGCGAAGGATTTTTAGAGCATACGATGATGATAATGTTATCCTTGAATATTTCATGGATATATCAACATATCAACGCTGTAGTTTTTATACAAATTACTACAATATAATTAATCTGGAGCACATAATAAAGTTCAAATACCCAGAGTTATATTAGTGAAAATGTATAGTAACCATATAATTTTAATGTATCAAAATCAAATGATAGTAGCGAATAATAGTTGGTAATTAGAATGACAAATATTATAAATAAATAATGGATTTGAGTACTGAGAAATTGGAACTTGTACAATGTGTTCATACAAGTTGCAACTCCTACATAACTTGTACTCAATATATATGATAAAAATTTTTGGGGGATCTTGAGCCTCGCCCAAAATAGACTAGCGACGCCAGTGTTAATGGGGTTTATAATAACATTGTGATGTTCACGTCATGTACTCCCAACTTTTTATTTTCTGCAATTCGTGCTCAATTCGTCTTTCTTTCTTTTTTGAGAGAGAAACAAGAACCATCCATACAAAGGTAGAAAAATAATAATAAAAACAAATAATCATGGGTCGTTGTTCAGACATAAAATATGTATAGAAGGAAAAAATCCTATTGAGTGGATGAGAAGGTGATGTTTATACATAATATGTACAACACAATATTTTTTGAAGTGGACCATACAAACGTACGTACGTTTTCATTCGACAATACATCGTTTAAAACCGGTTATTAAGGAGGGAGAAAAAAAACCCCGAACTAACACTACAAATGAGTGATGTGGCACGAGGGAAACTCGTCAATGAGTACTCGAGTTTTATGAAGCAAATATTTTAAAAAGATACCAAAAACTCGGTACTTGAAATGCAAGTATTTACTCAAAACTTGGTATTCATCCTCTATATTTTTAGAAGACTTAGGAGGGTGGCCTGAAAAGTTTTCAAACTAGGGGTGGCCGCAGGGGGTGGGCTGGAGGAGCTATAGCTCTCCCCAGATTAAGAAATTTTTGCTTTTTAATAGAAACTTAAATACTTGAAATTTTTTGTCTATAAATTCAATATTTGAAATTTCATTTTCTGTGATTTTTTTTTAGATTTTTGAAATTTTTTCCAATAAATTAATTTTTTTATGAACAAATGTGGATTTTAATTTTTTTTTTAAATATTTTTTGAGAATAGATAAAGATTTTTGAAATTTTTTTCCTAAAAATTTAATATTTTAAATTATTTGTGAATAGCTGTGAATTTTTGAAAAAAAAAAAATATATATATTTCTAATAAAAAAACAAGTCCCCACAAAATATAACCCTGATGACACCCATGCGACCTCAACGTGAAGATTGCAGTACTTGTAAATAAAAGCTACCCACATCCATATAGCAATTGTTGACAGTTATTTACCAAAGTCTAAGTCATATTGGACTTGCAGTTACTATGTAACAGTCGTTTGAATGAGTGAATGTTTTTGTGAAAATAAACAAAATTGAGTATGGAGCTGTCCTTTAATATTTGTTTTTGAAAGGGAAACCTTTAAATTACAGACATGTTAGGCTTATTCGATTCAAATTGAATTTATCTAATTTAATCCAATTCGGAGTAATTGAAACAAAAATAAAAATGGCTTGTGAATAATTATTTTACGGAACACAGAGTACTATTTGGACGGGTTATAAAGATGGCAGCATCGGTAGGAGTGTAGTGGAAAAAGGGTCAAGGAGACTTTGTTGTAAAATAACAATAAAATTCAGAAAAAAATGTATTACATCTTTGTTAGGTATGAAATTTTTTAGACCACTCTCGTGTTAACATGTAAATCTTTCTAAACTAACTTCCTTTGCCCCTCTGTGTAATTAAGAATTTATGTTTTCAAACACATCATTGTATTTCTTCGTTTTTGAAATATCTTTGTTGTATCAAATAGGAATATATTTTTATTACAACCAATCAGAAAGAAGAAACACCATTATTAATTGAAAAGTGTTCAATCATTGTTTAAAAAAATGAGATTTTTTAACTGACGAGTTTCTTAGCAAGTGCAAAGTGTTAGGGCCAGGGATGAGTATAATGATTGTTTAGCGTCTAGCAAGATGTATGTATAGTAGCAAAACTGTATAGGATTTTAAAGAATAATTATCACAAAAATCATTGTAAAATGGTAAAAATCCAAGCTCAAAGTAAATTTAGTGTCAAAAGTATATAATGTAAAGGAGTCAATTGAAATTTTTGATCAAAAATAAAGTTCCTCCATGTGTTTAACATTTGAGATCCACTTAGATTTTGATTGGATAGAGGGCGCTTTGTGACTATTCTTGTTCATCAAAAAATCCTTCGATTTGGTTTGTTTTGGATACTTTAAAATGCTCGAGCAGTAAAATTCATCATGTGGTACATCACTACTAAATATTTATAAAAAACAACAGTTGCCCTTCTACGATAATAAAAATCTACGTACTACTCAATAATAATTCGAGTCGGATCAAAAAGTAGGAAGATTATTCCGCCCTGAAAACAAAAGCATAAGGGATATGATATGATCCAAAGTCCATATTACCTATGAATTGTAATAAAGGTAATGGAATTAAGGAGTACGATGTGCCGCATAGGTACAACCCGGTCTGCTTTTTTCTTTTTTTCTAGGACCTTTTATTGCAGTCTATTCCTTTTATCCATTGTTGTATTACTTCGTCGCCCAAGAAGTTGCTGCCTTTACTTTATATATATTATCAATATATTGCTTACGACTTACGAGAGAACTTCACCTACCTTAAAACATCTAAACGTCTAAAATAATAATAAAAACAAAAATAGTAGTCTGTGTGTATTTAAACACGAAATTAGTACATAGCACAGTACTGTGTCGTAGTGATAGACTCCCTCGTAAGGAAAATGAGGAAAAGAGTCTCAGTCCATCACTAATTACGTATTATTATTAAAAAAATATATAAAAAGCCGGTATCAGAGAAGGGGGAAAGAGGGAGCGTGTGGGCGTGCGGGTTTTTTTTCTCGTTGCAATGAGTTGTAGATATTATTATTATTTTCAAGCAGTATCAGAACTACGACTAAATAATAATATTATTTATTGTTATTATTTTCATTTTTAAGGCACCACCAACTAGAAGCGAAAAAAAAAATCCGAAAAAAAACTGCTAAATGATTAGTACACCGTTTTGACTCTGTGACTTTTTTATTTTATTTTTCAGTGTTTCGTATTATCATAGAGAAAAAAAAAGTTAGTTAAGTGTGTAGTTCATGTGTATATTGCCACTGAAGCTGTTGTTCATTATTTTGTTCCTGTGAGTGTATGTGTGTGAGTGAGTCTAAAAATTATATACGTCAGTCGTTTTTATTAAAAATTTCATAATCACTCAGTTATTACTCAGTCAATTGGTAAGTTTCATTTATTTTTTCTTTCCTTTTTACCTCAATTCGTAAGGAAGGGTCTCAATTATGTATAATCCATAATTGGAAAGATGATTCCGCAGCATTAAGGTACTCCAAAGGAGTATTAGTAGTAACATACACCAATACTTTTTATGGTGAAAAATAGGCAGTTTTTACGACTTTTGCAAAAAAAATAAAAGGAGTAAAAAAAGAAGAGATCAATAAATATGAGATTCTTATTTTAAGAGAGGCCAAAATGACGTCACTGGCCTAGTTACGTGCTTTAAGGGGGAGTAGTAATACATTTAATATGTTAGTTATTACTAACATGACTGTGTATGTGACTATATATTGCTCATTTACGAGTAAGACTCAAAAGGAAGACGTACGTACGTTCACCCCGGAGGACGACTGAGGGTGTTTTTTTTTCTTTGATAAAATAATAACATGATGAAGGGGTCATTTTGATTAGAAAAATCCTTTTTTTTCATAATTAATATGAATGTAAAAACGGGCACTTTCGTATGAGTTCGCGCTCCTCTTCATTTTTCGACGAAAATGAAGTGAATTTCCTTACGTTTCCCTACTTTTAATATTAATTATTATTATTATTATACATTTTGCCTTTGCTAAGGGGCTTTCTATTCTACTCCTTCTTGAATAAGAAGAAGATTATATTCATCGCCACGCTATTTTTTTATTAACTTGCGCGGTCCAGGGTGTTTCAACCCTGTTGCATTAATTGAGAAAGTCCAGATAGTTATTACGTACAAATTAAGTTTCTCCATACTTTGACTTGTCTCTCATTAAGTATTTGTTGCATTTCAAATACATAATATAATCATAGGGATGTTGACTTTACAAGTCTGTAACGCTTTGGTCCTTAATATTTATATATGCAATAAATATTATACGTTGATTCATAGATTTTCACGACGAAGTAGAATTAGAAGTGTGAGTTTTAAACCTAATATCTCTTCTATAAAGAGGGATTTTCTTCGCCAAGAGAAGGAAGGAAGGAGGCAAAATAAAGGAGAAAGCGATGTAGAAAGGAAAGGGGATTCTTCTCTCCCTCTCTGTCTTGGAAGACAGAGAAGAGAGAGTAAATCATGATTTAACCCCCCCCCCCTCTCTTAGTATTTTTTTTTCAGAAGGAGAGAAGAATTGGCCCTTTTTTATTTGGTCCCGGTGCTTTGATTAACAAACAATACATTTGCTTTTTACACAGTTAATATATATATTTTATAAGAAAACAGAAGCAAGCAAATTAACCAAAACATATCATTTAAAAAATCATCAAAGAGACCAAAAAAAAAATTATATAAAAAATCCACAAATTTATTTATATTATAATATATATTTTTATATAGAAGTTCTGTAGTTGCTAATAATCAGTTCCTCTTAGAGAGACGATTTCTTCCACTTTTGTCTACCCATTCTCATCATCAACAAGCCTCATATATTAAAAAAAAATTAATTAATCATCCTTTGTGATACAATAATTCTTCGAAAACACCACTAAGGCTTTATATCCAAGCTAGGACACCTCATGATCTCTTCACAGGGAATCTTAGGTAAGAGTTGGTTTATTTATTGGCTGGCAGGAATTTTTTAATCAAATTTTTTGTCTTGTGCAAGATCTTTGTATAAGAAAATGAAAAAAATCCCCATATAGTACTTACGTAGGAGAAGAAGAAAAAAAAGAAGCTCTCCATCCAATTCCTCGCTGGCTTCTTTTTCGCGTCTTCGTTCGTATTTAGTATTTTTTTTTTTTTTTTGTTTCTTTTAAGAAAAAGGAACGAAGAAGGAACAAAATTAATAATAATATGTTGTTTTTTTAAGGAAAAACGTAAAAAAGAAAGTCAGGAGCAATCGTTTTTCTTTTTCCCTTTTATAATATGATATATGCCTCTAATTTGATATGTAGGTGTAGCCATTGATTCCTATATGTAGATAATTATATTTGCAACCATCAATATTATATTTTTCCGTCAAATTCGTTAATGAATCTGTAATTAAACAAGAATTATATGTTGCGAGATAAATTATTCCTATGTCCTTTTTTAATACATAATAATATTGTTCAGCACGCGCGCGCGCCGTGTTTCTTCTTCCCTTCTGCTTCAAAAACGATGAAAAGAGGGCGCGCGCCCGTATTATTATTTTTCTTTCCCCCTGTGAAATTTCCCCTTTTACAAAATAAAAACATATCGCTCCGAGCGATTTTTTTGTAGCTTTCTTTTTCGTCATCTTTACCGTGTTATCGTTTGGTTGCAATAATCCTTATACCCTCTTCTTGTTCTTCGGCTCCCCCCTCCTCCTCCTTGTTTTTATTGAGGCCATATTGAAGAAGGGAGTTAAGCAAAGTGCAAAATAGCCCTCCCTTCTTCACTCTTTCATCCGTTCTACAATATATTTATTTAGTTAAAGATAATGACTAAAAAGTATATATAAACCGGGAGAAAGGGAGAAAGGGGAAGAAATATAAAAATAAAAAGCATTTGTGTCAAATAATAAAAATAAAAATAAAACTCCTTCTAACATACCACTAAAGAAATATGAGAGCTCCACTTATATGTCTCTATACTGTTTGCACCATAAGGGTATATTAATTTTGTTTTTTAAATATATTTTGAAGTCAACAAGGATTTTAAAAGGTCCAAGAGGTTGGACCTACCTTATCAAATATACCTATGACAAATAAAAAAATTCTTGGGACAAATTATCGATTCTTCTCTAATTGTATTTCTATCTTTTCAGGCGGGTCTGCCCCATTTTTGACTCAAATGAACTGGAATCGATGGAAATGTTGAAATTCAGTAGAAATAAATATAATGGTCCAGAAAAGGCAGGGAAAAGAAGAGTCAGTCCATTCCAAGAATCTTCTTTCATCTTCTTCGCCCATCGTCAGCACTTTCCAGAGTAATCTCAGCCATTCTAATAACAGTGCAGGCAGCAGCAGCTCTACTACTACAAAACAAAAGGCCATTCTCAACGAAAGACCTCCTTTGCCAACTCAAGAAGAGCATCGACTCTACATTGAAGGCCGTTCACCCTATCATTGTTTATCTTGCGATAAAAGACTTTCAAAGTCTTTCCTTCGATCGCATCTCAAGAATAAGCATCCCGGATTGGTTGATAGCCTTAACTTTGCCTGTCTTATATGCTCCGAATCTCTGACCTCTGTTGGAGTACTCAATACTCATTATCATTCAGAACTATATCCTTGTTACAAGTGTGAGGCTAAAAAGAAGGAGCCCGCCCGATTTCCAGATTTTGATCGACTAAAATCTCATTTGTTTAACGCTCATAATCGAACCCAGTGGCCTTGGTCCTGCTCATATTGTGACACAATCTCCTTTTTTGAATTAGATTATATTGTGCATCTCAGAACGCACTCCTCAAAAGAACTGAATAACTTTGTTTGCCCCGAGTGCCAGCATTCTTCGAGGGATCATTCGGATCTAAGAGAACATCTCATTCAAGCACATTTACCTCAGTCAAAGAAAATGGCAAATGACGAAAATGCCGTCAATCATGAAATTGCTACCCTTTTGCTCAATCTTGCTTCGCGAACAACTCAAGCCCCTCCCACCTCAACCTCATCTGTGGCTGTGGTAGCTCATCACCACCAGCAAAAACAGTCCCCGCAACAAAACCCAGCAATTCATTCTAATGCATTTGATAGACCCGAGGATTTATCTAAAGGTCCTCAGCAGCAAGCCATGGACCTCTCCTCGAAAAAACCTATGCTAAAGTTGCCTCTCTCAATAGATACTGCAAAGTTGAAAAACATGACAATTACACCCGTGACGACTACGTCCAATGGAGGAGCTATTAATGGTTCACAAATTCTTGACCAGACCAATGGAAGCACCGTGTCCTCCTCTTCCTCAGTGGCGGCTTCATCAACATCCAATGGTCTTAACTCAAATTATCTCCTGCAAAATCTTCTATTGGGGAAAATGGCTCAACAGCATCAATTAATCGTGCCTGGAGCTCCTCACTCTTCCACTATTATGGTTCCGAACTCAACCGCTCAACACTTGCCCAAATACTCACTCAAAAGTAACGGCATCATAGCAAATAAAAGTGTGCTTCCAGAAAGTATCATATCGGTTCCCTGTTCAGGTGTAACCCCATCTATTGGTCAAAATAATAATAATGGAAGCATACCCCTTCTCTGTGGGCAGATCGTGGCTCAACTCAATGGACTCCTGTTCTTAGTACATGATCTAAATAGCCCAGCATTAGAAAATAGTCTTCAAGCATCCTTAGGCTCCATATATGGAAGACTACAAGAGATTGTTAGTCTCGTTGAACAAACGAAGACTAAAATTGATGGTTCTTCCGAGGACCTCCTAAAACATAATGAAATTCAAAAGCAAATCAAGGAATCCAAACAAAAGGAAGAAGATAAAATAGCCAAGCATATTCAGGAGTACCAACGAGCTTTACTGCAGCAACAGCACTCCATTGGAGTGCATAATTCGACCACCATCATCTCAAAGTCACCTCCTTCTCCCCTTCCTAGTCAAATCATCCCAACCCTCAAGGAAACGCTTCCAGTTGCAGCTGCCAATAGTGTTGTTACGATGCTCAAAAAGCAAGGGCTTGAAGCAACTATCAAATTCGATGGAGTGCCTCCAAGAGTCCCTCTGAGTTTTCCCACCAGTAATGGAGACGTTCTACATCTTCACCATAACTCAGAAACAACTGTTTCGTCTTCACCAGCCTCTTCATCCTCTTCTTCTGAACACATGGAGGTAGAGTCCTCAACTGGAGGTGGAAGACGAAGACGCGGAAGACCTCCAAAGAACTCATCCGATGGTCCTACTGAAAAAAAGTATAGGGAGTCTCCTCCCAATTTGACTTTGAAATCCAATAATAGTCATCAAAACATTCCATTGCATTCTACTCCTTCTCCAGTCATTTCTCCTTCAGTCAATGGATCCTCCAAAGGGAGTAAAGGTATCCGAAATCGAGTCTTTTGTGGCGAATGTCCCGGATGTCTCAAGAATGATGATTGCGGGAGGTGCAGATACTGTCAGGACAAGACAAAATTTGGAGGTCAAAACAGATTAAGGCAAAAGTGTCTTCATCGTAGGTGTCAAATGGATACTCATCGAAAACGAGCTTCCGCAAATGCAGCTAATAACTCAAATAATGCTAACAATAATATTAATAATAATCTCAACAATAACAATGTTATCGGGAATACTGCAAATAATAGTACGAACAATATTTCTCCAGCACCAGTTCTTCCTATTGTTACATTATCAATGGAGGAGACTCCTCCAAAGTTGATCAGCATTCCAGGGGTTGATACAGCACCAGCAACAATTTATAGTGGAGTTGACCTTGCAAAAATCCAAGAAAATATAACAACCAACAAAAAGCCACCTGTAGTGGACCGAGTAACAATTACCAATAGTAAGTAGCGTTTTTTATATACCAATATATATCGTATTCCCTGCCAACAAAAATCACTTTCTTCCAATTCTTTTTTATAGGTAAAACAAAGGAAGAAGTCGAAATAAAGACTATACTAGAAGACGCAAATGCAAAAGGAATGACTCCCAAGGACGTTGTTGTCTCTGCTGCATCTCCAATCAATAGTACCAACAACATCAATAATAACAATAGCCCTCTCGTTCCCAAGCAAGTCGATATAGAAAATGGTGAAAAGGCATTAGTAGTAGTATCTTCAGAAGAATTGTCAAAGGAAAATGGATTAGAATTCGATGAGGATGAAGACCCAAACTCTTCTAAAAACGGAGGACTCTCCACGTCGTCACGCATTGACAAATGGAAGGCAAAGCATGAGGCTATGCTTAAAAAGGTAAAAACAGATGATGATGACGAAACAACAAACGGATCCTCGTCGAATGTACAAGAAGAAATAGTCGAACAAGATCCATCCTCATCTACTTGTGAGCTTCCTAGGATGATTGAGGGCTCTGCACCTTCTGTTTGTATTGAATTCGAGCCTGAAAAGAACAAGAGCAACTCACTTGCTCCTACAGGGCAATTAACCACAGCTCCGAATCCCACAGTTAATCAAGCTGTTCTTAGTGTATAAATTTGATAAGGATGAACCGGAAACGACTCCTTCCTCTACTCAATTTCTCGTTATTATTTTTTACAAGACGACTACATATTTGATCCTATTTCGCTCATGAAAGGATACAATCCACCTTCCTATATCTATCTTATTATTATCAATTGAACGTACATACGTATATATAATATTCAATGCATGATGTTTGGTTTATTACCTATTCATACATAAAAATCCCTCTCTTCTTTGCATATAGTAATTTAATAGCTCAAACCATATTTTCGTCCATATATCGGACTATATGATGATTTTTCCTTCTTTTTTAGAGAGAGAGAGACATACATTGTTTTCTCTCAAATGACAAGATGCAAGGACATATATATATAAATATAAACAGTCCTAGAGAAGGCAGAAATATTTGTACAAAAAAAACCTATAAAAAATTTAGTATGACTTTACTTTTGTTTCATCCCTTTAACTCAGGCCTAAATACACAAAGTGAGGGCATGAGCTTAATTGACACAACAACACAAATGATTACTTCCACGTTAAAACAAGTAAAAGTAAGGAAATCCTACTTTATTTATACAAAATGATTATCAAAAATTACAAAAAACCTTTTTACAAATTTTTTTGTCAAAAAAAAAAAAAAAAAAACCCCTAAAAACAACCACCACTCAGTCACATTTATAAATCAATTCCCCCCTATAGTTTGAATAGCATATTAGAAGTCTTGTAGTAAAAGATTTAACACACCCCAGTCCCTTCACTTTTTACGTTACTCTCATTAATTAAACCATTACCTGATACGTTTTCCCCTATCATTTTCTTCATTTTTCATCGTCACTCCATTGCATATCTACTTTTAAGGCTGTTACTCAAATCAATTTAAATATTATATTTATTAGTACTACATATATAGAAGGAACACAAAGAAAAAATGTCTATATTTATCATCTATTCTCTTACTTCTTAGTAGAAAAAACGATTCAATGATAATAATAATATTTGCTGCAATAAATTTGATGAAAAAGATTTTATATTTTTTCATTTTGTGTCTAGTAAGAAATTAAAAGAAAGTTCATTCCAATTGCGCGAAAGAAGTTATTATGTTCATATTATAATTTTTATTATTTTTTATTTATAGACTGAATAACCATAAATTGGAGAAATACGAAAAATTATACTCATAATTTTTCCCCGTAAAAATGCATTTTTTTATTTATTTAAAAGTAAAAAATCCCGTGCATGTATTTTTCATATATATATATAATTAATTAATATTAATTAATTACATCATCCCTCTTTCTCTCTCTTTTACCTGAATATTTCTTATACTATATACATACTCTTAAAATTTTTGAATACATACTTTTTCTATCATTTTAGACAAACACTTTTTTCTATCCCAACATAACTAAAATAATAACCCAAATCGAATTGCATGATATCAAATACAATTTTTTTTTTAAATTTTATTTTTTCTATATTTTCAAACAAATAAGTATAATATCATATTATATTTTCTTTAATAGAACCACAAGAATAATATAAAAAAAAACTTTTTATAAAAAAAAACTCCTCTTTTTAAAATCAAAATAATCAAAGGTATTATTAATATTATATATATGTTAATTAGTAAATAAATAATGATCATCAGTTTCTGCGAAAAAACCAAACAAAAAAAACCATTTTCTTGTATGTATGTAATCATCAAGCCTCTGTGGCCTTAATTTTACAAGCATTAGAACGAGAAAAGTTACACATTATAATACTATGTGATCAAAAAGGAAATATCCACCATTTTTAAGAGATTTTTTTTTTCAATTATTTATTTATCCATTTATTTAAAGAAAAGTTTTCAAGTTCTTCCCCAAATGTATAGTACTTCCAATTTTTTGAAAGGTCATAACTATTTGTTATGATTATAATAATTAGTATGAAAATAAATTCTCAATTTGTACCCGATTTTACATTTTACTCATTATATACATATATTAATAACCATTATATGAATTAATTAATTTGTTTCGATATATATATATATATATATACAGGTATTCTTTGTTTGTATAGATATATATATATATATATATAATATTTTTGTCATTGAAAAAGGACATCAAGATACGTATAACACTGTAGAATTTTTTAGTCAAATAAACACATAGGTCAGAAGATTTGGAGTCTTACCAATCAAACAATATAATCGCTGAGGAGTCTTGCGTTATTTTATTATATAAATAGACATAGTAATTACTTAGCTTTATTCAAATAAATAGTGATGAAAATCGTGTATATTTTGGGCATGTTCAAAAAAAGAAATTGAAAATCAACACGGTAACCCTCACAATTTGAATAATGTTTTAAAAGAGAACAGTTTAGCTGTCAATACCTTTCATGAGACTAGAGAGGAGGGGGAGAAACAAATAACCGAAAAATGTGGCAGAATTATTTCAATCTTGATCCTTAATTCTACTTTGAGTCCAACAAGGACTTACAATCATAATATAATCAACCTCAAATCTTCAAGGTTGCTATCCTTTTTTTATGAGCACACACGAATGTTCAATCAGATTTTGATTATAAATGAATGTATTAGAAAAGGAAGTCACTACTTAAGAGTTAAATAGTTATGACAACACCTGAGGAAAATAAAATTCATTCTTCAGACTACCAATTCCAAAAAAAAAAAAAAAAAAAAAAAAAATACGATTGGGCTAAGAAATACAGTGGATTTTCATCACTAAATATGATTGAAGATAACTCTAACCAGGTAATACTGAAATTGTCAGTATTACATTGCATTTTTCATGAGTACACTCAGACTTGGCGACTCACTACTTAGATATTATCTCCTCAAGAGTAATATTAATTACTTGAGAAAAAATAATTAATGGTAGTATCAGCCAAGGAATAATGTAGCTTGGTGCTAAAGCTCATCTAATGTGACATTCATTTTTTTTAAATATATATCTACAGCGTGCGGTCGTTGTTTAACTACGAACCGTAAGTGCATGCGCTGGTAGGCCATTGTTTGTTGTTTTGGCGGCAAGCCAGAAGTGGTTTAGCATTAATTGAAAAAAATAACATTGATCAACGAAGTATTTATTCCACAATCGTAGAAAATACAGGATGTCCTTGTTGATACCCGTGTCGGACGAGACAATTTTGAGATTCAAGCTTCTTAAGCCAGGACAGATCCTTTATCTGGAGAGTCAGGAAAGTACTATAGGTGACAATGCGAATCTGCTCCATGCCACACTGTAAAGAAAACGTTGACTTGGTTGTCAGAATTTTTTTTTTTTTTACTTTGTTGGATCCAGTGATAATTTTTTTTATCCAATTAGCTTTTACTAAATTTTTTTTTTTTTATTAGAAACATTTTTTTTGGCTATATAGATGTTTCTCCTCAAAAAGTGTCATAAAAAGGTCATCAAGGTTAAGGTAATCAAAATTGCTACTTTTTTTGATTTTATTAATCTTAATAAAAAATGTATTTGTAATTTTTTTTAGATGTCAACAGACGTTCATTGGCTATGATACGCAGATGAACAAAGAGATAGCCAAAAAGAGTACAATTCATTTAGATATTATATCCTTCTTTTAGACACGTAAAAGATCGTAAACATTTATAAAAAACTATTTTTACCAACTAATGTATAGTATACTGATAATATTAAGACAAAATCACGTTTTTTCGCATAAGTTTTGTACAATTTCAAAACTTTAGGGCCATTGAAAATATCTAAATATTCATAGAAATTATTCAAACTTTGTTAATCGTATATTTATAAAAAAGAATGCATTTGAACCCTCAATTTATTACTTTTCAGAAAAAGTAATTTAATTGCCACCCTAATACTGAAAGGACATATTTTATATATAGCTGAATACTGCATTCATACATGTGTATGTTTTCAAAATAGGAATAGTTCAATTCAAAATCGGAATAGTTCAGTTCAAAACGGAATATTGTAATTCAAAATGGGAATATTTCAATTCAGAAATGGAATTATCCTGTTGAAAGTGAGAATAGTTCAATTAAAATACAATGTAGTCTAATTCAAAATGGGAATAGTCAAACACAAAATGAAAATAGTCAAATTTAAAATGAGAATATTCTCATTGACTATTTATTCAAATTCAATATATAACTATCCAATCCCAATTATTCGAAATTATAATGAGTCGGTGAACTTTTGCAATTGCTATTAATAACGCCCTTTGTCATTCGAAAGTGGAAGATATTCTAATAGGAAAATCAGCTTCATGTAAAATAATTAGATCGGGCCCCCATGGTCCTACTGAGTCCAATTAAGAATACCTGGTCAATTGTAAAGAGTCACCTAAAAAAGATCTGCCCAAGAAGCTAGCAAATATTTTAGACTCCAATCCCTAAAATATATCCATTCAATAGAGAATTAGAGATGCTTGTCCAAAATAAAGTATAGCGAATTTAGTTGTTATTGCTATAGTTGTTTTAAAAGAATGGTTCATACAGAAAATAAAAAATGTCCTTCATTCAAACATTGAGGCTCTCAAAGCCAGTTTAAACCAGCACTTCTACCCCATGACAGAGAACTACATCTACAGACAGTAGAGACATCTTTCCCGCTAAGGGCAAATTCATTAATGATACAGAGATCTCAGACACACATCTATTTATAATATTATTTTTGTTGAAATTCTATCGCTAGTTGTTAATATATTATATCTTGTTGAAGTTTAAATTTTAAGGTGTTCAGATTTTAATGGACCACTTGGTAATAAAAAGTCATGATAGCTGTGGTTCTCTTCTTCCAAACATGCTTCAATTGTCAAGACTACCATGTCCTTTTTAGTGGTTTTTGTACGTTTTGAAATGGTTAAAAATATACAACTCTAAGATATTCACTTAAGAAGCATGAGGTATAATATAATTCAAAATAACGAGACAAAATAGCTGGAGTTGGGATATCATAAAAATAAAGGGTAAACAGCGCTATTATTTACATTTGGTACAATGTTCATATTAACTTTCATTATTATGACTTCATTTATCTATTAAATGGTTGATAAAATTGGCTAGTATAATTTTTTCTAATCCAAAAATGATCACGTAATAGATCAATTACTCATAAATATCAAAGTCATTTTAAAGCATGTACTCGTATAATGGAATGTTTGACGTCTTTTTCTTTTATAAAATGTATTTAAGTTTGATTAAAAGATCAAAATGTATTTTTAGATCCTATGTCCGAAGAAAAAAGATAGTCTTATACAACCCTGAAAAAGTATGCTTGATATCTAAATAACCATAACATATTTCTCAAATAAATGAAAATTGATGATAAATGTAAAAGAAACCGGATACTTATGTAAATGAATAAATGTATTCTATAAGGTTTTGGATCTTGCTTGTTATTTTCAATACATACCTGGTAGAAAATTGGAACTTACACACTGTGTTATATAGATTAGATAGTTTTTGTGTTTTAGTTTTTTAAATCGGACGAAAAATGTCATCGCAGTTAGATTTAAGGCTTAGGGCATCAGCTCTTCTATGTGTGGGTCGCACTCCAACAGAGTTGTCGAGGCTGTTGGGAATATCTCGTAAGACCATTTAGAATGTTAAGAATAGGCTAGACCATAACGAGGCCATAGAGAGGAAGGAAGGCTTTGGAAAAAGCTCATCATTAATGTAGATCCCCTCATGGCCACCATCAAAAAGGATACCGGAAGGTTACAAACTAACGGCAAACCATACACAATCGACGTTTTCAAGGGCAACCTGCTCCCCTGGGTCAAGGTAAATTTAGCTGACCGCAACGTCGTTTTTTAGATAGATGAAGCTCCCTGCTCACACTGAGAAATTACTCAGTCATTCTTAACTAACAAAATCGCTTTCCAGGATAAGAAAATATGGCCACCATACCGTCTGGATGTCAATCCCCTCGACTTTTCTTTTTGACCGCACATCAAGAGGAGGGGCTGTAGTATCTGTCACCCGAATGTTGAAGCCTCTGTCGAAAGAGGAATGGAAATTCAAGGACCCGAACTTCGTTTACATTATTTACAACTCTGTTCGGGAGAGGCTTGTCACCATCTGTTAGGTCAATGGTGACGTAATAGAATACATCAATTTGACATTTGCTATGTATTAGAAAAATAATTTTTTTGGTTAAATGTATAATTGAAGAATGACAGGCCATTTCCTTTTTTCCCGAAACGTTTAAGTTAAAAGGTTCCACTCGGTACATGTTACGGCAAGATAAATTCCTTTTTCCAAAAGGCAACATAACTATTTGTTTCATAATGATAGTATACATTTAAAGTTTATTTTTTACAGAGTTTTGAAAATCATATCAAATAGTCTATTGTCTATACCCTGAATACACCAAAATTAAATACTTGATTACCAAGTGATTTTTTTTTTTTTTTTGTTTCTCTTTAAATATCTTTTCATTAAGAGATTTTACATAGATAGCTACTGTTCACAAAAAGATGAAAAATTATATAAGTATCAACTCTTATAAAATAATGGTATACGGTTATTTGAATATGTAATTCGTTATTGGCAATTCCGCAAATATCTTTAAAATGTTGGTTTTTCTAGGAAGAATCCGGTGTCAATTATCCCATTTGGAAAAACTGCCCCAATTAAAACTCATTTATGACACCAAATCTGATAGAACCAATTATTTCTCTTTTACGTTATTATTTGTGGAGTTTTTCGCGGTCAAAGAATTTTGCAAATGTCAAATTATAAAAATGAATTCCAAAAATTCGTTTTTGTATATAATAAATTGAAGAAATTAATTGATTTTCATGAACTGCACAAATAAAAACTCAAGAGCTAAATTGAAATTTTATAATATATTTTGTATACCTATTTTTTAGAGATATGTATTTTCAAAGGCAGCACTTCACTATTTCAACGCATGATAGCTACCGACTGTATTGTAAAAAAAAAAAAAAAAAATTAGAATATCCCCTCTAGAATGAAACCACGGCCAGGCCGCCATTATTTCTACAGCTTGATTGCCACGCAATCAAAAAAAGGAATTTATGTTGCTTCAGCCTGTAAATAGTCTATTCATCCATCAATTATGCTTTAAATTGTTGATGGTTGTTCCTTTTTATTTAAAAGGACATAAAATCATTTTATTCTAAATTCCGCAAAAATATGGGATCAAAGAATTTAAAGAAATCAATTGCAAAATAACAGGGTGGAGTCTAATAATCGTATAATTAAAAAAATGTGTATACATCTTTGTTTATGTTTTTGACAATTTCAGAGCCTTCCAGAGTGTGGTACATCCTTGACATCACAATTATCCAAACTGAATTTACTAAACCAAAATTCCACTTGACTGGCAGACTGTAAACTCTATTCATTTTTTAGCTGTCTGGCTTGCGTTTTCTCCTTGTTCGAAGAAAGACTAAAATATGGCAAATTTTCAATTTGCTCTTTTCCATTTTTGACGCACGCTCAAACAATCAAAAAAATGGACTAAAAGTTTTTATTGCAAATTTTGATCTTTCTAACACCATCTCGTGTTAGCTGGTCGCACTCATAAAAAGCAAGATACACATTACTGAACTCATCTATTGGAAAAATAATATAATTTATTTTACGAAACATAATATAATCAGACACTTAAACTTTTCTATAAATACGATTGGATGACATATCAATAAGTGATTGTAATTTCTGCGAAAAAGGACCATTTGACTAATTTTAATGTCTTGAGTCTGTTAGATAAGGTATTACCGTAGGCACGGACCACTTTTTTATGAGTTTTGCCCCACATGGGGAAGGCTCACAGTACATTCAAATTTGACTGGAACTTGTTGCAGACCCTGTTATCCAAAATGAAATAGATTTGACAAACCATCAGGTTCAAATCCAAACTGGATTCAGGGTGAAAGTCTTTCACCAAAAATTAGATAAATGAGTTTTACACCACTTTTGCATCATATTATAAGTGTTTGAGAGGGACCTATCTTATTAAAGTGTCCAAGTATCTTCCCTCAAGTGAGAATTCGCTCATGTCTAGAGACCAAGATGGTGCTCACGTACTCAATGGTGTTAATTTTGATGCCCGAGGACGCAATGGTAATTAAAGTCTAACAGGATTTACACTTTATATCATCACAGACTCTGATCTTCACTTTCAATTGATCTTATAGTGCATTTTCACTGACGTCGCATCGTAATTAAAGAGACGTCATCTTGGGGGCTCAAAGTTGATATTTTTACTACATTAAATGGACAAATTCCATATAAACCCTGATAAAACTTAGTTAAATAGTTTTATTAATAAGAAAGGTTTAACATTTGCTTGATATCAAAAGTTGATGTCACAGGAAAACGCTCAATAGAGAAAACCAGATTATTTTTTGATAATAACCCAATCATTTTGTGAGTTGAATATTAACCTCAACAAAAAAACCTTTAAATTCCATAAAAAAAACAAAAAATAACTAAACATTGTTTACGCTTGATTAATTATTTATTACAAATTTTTTTACAATTATTAAGGTTTTTCGAAATGATTGAGACTGCCGCAGTAAGACAAGAAATTACATTCAAAAGTTTTAAAAAGTATTAAATTATGTCACATAGTCTCATTCAACTCAGATTACGTTGTATGAATGGTACTCCAACTCCCACGACTGCTCGGAGAGCTCCTCTTCTTTCACTAACTTCATCACCCACTGAGCACCGCGTGTGAGGTCTTTATGGTTATCAAAATCGTAATGCAGGAGCAGGTACTTCAGCTTACAGAGGAGAAATCGTCCACAGAGATTGAAATCTAGGCTGTAGGGACTCTTTTTGATCGTTTCCACCTTTCTCCGCGTTTAGAACTGCCTAGTATCGTTGGCTATGTGGGGACGTGCGTTGTCCCACAAGAGCAGAAGTTCCATCATGTGAGTTTTTAAAGCCGAGATCATCAGTCAGGATTCTAAAAATTGCTGTGGATGGTAGGAAAGCCTCTGTTGAGACCTCTCGCAGGCTCAAGCGGGGTTAGCTCTTTACCAGGTCCTTAACTTGGGCGATGTTGTTGGGTGCCCCTATCTCCTGGGGACGTCCTGTTAAGATACATTTATCGAGCTCAAAAGTGTCATCCCGTATCTCATCAGCCACCAAAAGATGGATGCACGACTAGGGCAGGCATCAAGGTAAACGATAGTGAGGTCGGTGTGTATCTCAGAAACTGTTTTTCCCAGTTTGTTGCATATCAAAAAGTAAGAGCGAAAATTGCAAGTCTCCATGTTCAGCGACAAATAGAGAAACATGTACAAATGTGGTATGTAGGCATTAGCTATTTAGTCTCTGAATAACTACGGAATGTTTTTCAACCATAAAGTTCGTGAGAAAATCGATGCTGGTGGAATTTTGTAGATAAGTCTTTTCCTTTCCCTTAAAACGAACCTGTCTTAATCATTTCAGAACAGGCAAAGATATTTAGACCTCTATGAGTTAAATAAGTTTAATTTTTGTACAGTATTTACGGCTCACCTTGTATATGAGTGTACAAAATTACATCGATATATGCGGAAATTAAAATTTAATCCACATTTTCACATTGCATTCATTTGCAATCGACTATATATATAAAGACATATAAAAAATATATTTGAATTTTAAAACTTCTAATATTAAATATAGGAAATGAAGATATTATTAATATAATAAGTGTAGTCAAACAAAAACCATTAATACTTTTTCACTCCTCAAAAAATTAAAATAAATGCAATGAATTTAATGAGCAATCTAAGAAATAAGGTATATCTGATCACACTACCTCCAAAGAACTATACCTATATAGAATAGAGCCCATATAGTATTTTCTAAATGTGTTATTAACCATTGTATTGTCATACGGGTCAATTTTAAAATACTTCATATTGATAATTTACAGACTTGAAATTTCTTTACTTTTCCTAAATAATAAACATACTGAAAAGTAAAAAAATATCAAACTGCATAATATAATTTTTGCTAAAAAATGACTATTGTACAAATAATGTCTTTAATGTCATTTTTACCAGGTGTGTATATATGATATTTTATGTTTAAAACACATATAAACCAATTTAAAATATCCATACAGGGCTAAAAGATGAAATCCCCGCCCTCCCTCGTATTTACAAAAACAACATAAAATCCGTGATTTATAATATTTTTATTTCAAATGAAAAAATAAAGTCGTTTTATGTCATGTGCATTGAGGCTTATTCGATATAATTGCCATCAGCCTCGATTATCCCTCTATACGGCCTCTAAAGTAGGAGCAAGCCCTGATGATGAGGTCCCTGTGCATAGATGCGAAGTGCTCCTTGCCTTAATTGTGTTGGGACGTCTATTTGAGTGTGCCTCAAGATAGCCTCAGACGAAATAATCCATAGGATTAAGATCAGGGCTGCTGGGATGTCACTGTTCCTTGGTCAAGAGGGTGCAGATTTCATATTCGAGCCCTGCAGATATTCTTGCTTAGACTAAATATTATCATTTTATGTAGATATTGATCCTGAAAAAGATCACTGTAATTGAAGAAACAGTAGATTTTGAGGAACGAAGTGTTATATACATAATATTTAAAACTTCTTTGTTCCAATAAAAACATGCATACACCTAGTCTAAAGCATCATGCATCGGATATGTTTTAAAGTGGGGCATTTGACCCTTAAGACAAGGGGGTTACATAAAAAGTAAAGACCGTACTGCTGAATTTAAGGTATATAAAAAGTTATAAGCTCATTGAATATTTTTGACTATTTTTAACCATTTAATGTTAAGATTAGCAGATTTTAAATGTCATTTAATCAAAAGCAATAAAAAGGTTATGTTCCACAATAAAATAGATTCTTAGCAAAGAACTTCATTCAAATGTTGCTCATAGCTCGACATATGCATGTTGATATTTACATATAGTCCGTCAGTGCGAAGTCACCAATCCTTTATTCCAGTAATATCCCATTGTGTTTTGAAGCAAATTATGTGGCTTATATTTATGTTAGTAACAAAAATGCTTCCTCTTTGATGCGTATCAAATTGCCTACAAAGCAACACATCACTATAAAATAAGTCTCAACAAAATTATAGAATTAACTAAGATATCATAAATGCATAGTTATTTTAATCTACTATTTGGTAACTTTAGTTACCAAGAAATAATACATTTTTAACTCAATTTTACATGAAAAATGTCTTCTTTTTTTTTTTTTTTTTTTTAAATAATAACTAATAAATATTGAATAGTAATATTAAATTTATGTTCATTCATTTTTGAGAGAATTTTTCTTCATTTAGTATGCTTTAAATTGAAACTTTTGATATCTAATGATTTTTTTTTCTAAATTAGTTATCACCATGAGGGAGGGGAAGGGTATTTTAAACAAACGCCCCTATTATTGCCTAAATACCAAAATAAAAAGCCTAACGGTAAGTTCACTGAAGGGTTTACGCACTCATTTAGAACGCATAATTTCTCCCTTTTTCTTATTATTATCTTTACTGCAAAAGCTCCTTCTATATTTTAAGGACCTTTGTAAAAAACCTCTCCTTTTTTAAATAATTTTAAGTATTTTCATCTTCTTTAAGAAAAAAAAGAAACGTAAGGAAATAGGATAAAAGAGAAGATACGGATGAAATTGGAACCGTTTCATCGGTTTAATGTTCAAAATAGTGTTATTTACTCACAAGTTCGAACCATATTGTTATAAGGATATTACTACCGTTACTTCATAGAAAAACAAATACATTATTGATTATTCTGATCAATGGAAGTTTAATTATAATTCTTCGCCGGGGCTTAAAGGAAGCTCTTTGTTACATCCATCCAGTGAGCACTATATACACGGAGAGTTCACGCATTTTCTGGAAACACGTAGGTTGTTGACATTAACAATCCTCTTTAATATTTTAACGTGGCTAAAAAAAACTCTTTGATTTTATCAGATTATGGCCAGGGGTAGTGATTTGATCAATTATTCGACCAAACAACATCATACTTGGGAATATATATATCTTATTAATTCATGAAAAACGTTCTTTTTCCAAGAAAACCCCCTATTTTCGTCTATAGTCATATTTTAAGTTAATCAAGTATAGTTTTAAGGTCAGAAGTCACAGAAAAAGTAAAATTCCTCTAATTTCTTATTTTAACTTGTGTACAAGGATGTCCTATTTTTAGGGTGATCTGTTAATTCGATTTCGTGTTGTATTTCGATGAAAAAGTAATGTTTGTAAAGTTTTAAGGAGAGTTTTTTTTACCTGTATAGCCACTTGGAATTACATTTTTTTACGACATTCTATATTTGTAAAGAGATTGAGAAGTTAAAATTATGTTGTTGAATTTCAAAAGTTTTATTAAAGTTCCATTTTTCAAGTCATACGTAGGAATATAATCAATATGTTTCATTTTGAAGAGGAAAAAAAAGTAGCCGAACGAACTACTTCGGATACTCCAACGATCAAAAACACTGTATTAACTTCCAACACGAATAAAAAAAGTATCAGGCCTAAATATTGCTGCAAGTGGCTAAAGTAATAGAAATTACTGTTATATGGAGTGTCAAAATCAAATGTACACATAGTTGGACAACAGATAATGAGGTAATAAAGTAAGAGAAGAAAAAAAAAAAAAATTTCATAGAAAAATAATTAAATATTACTGAATATCATTTAACTTCCATGCAATTATTATAACGAATATTTTTAATATTCGTAATGGATATTTTTGGATTGATGTAGGTATCCATATTAATTATGATTCAAGGTGTACAATGTACATAGATATACAGTCAGAAACCCTTTCCATAGTAAAATACAATGAATATTAACTTATTTGGCCTATACTTTTATTTTAAAAGAAGCCATATTTATCATTGGAAGTAAATCGTTCAATATTAACCATTAGATAAAATATAACACTTTTTGACATGATTCAAAATGATTGGTTCCAGATGATCTATTTCAACTTTCGATGTCCAGTAGAAAGGTTATAGTATTAAAACGAAGTTGCTATTTGATTATGGCGATCACCATCTTTGAAATTGTATTTAATGATGACATTATTTCATCTAAGAAATCACATAATACATGTCTGAACTTATTTTCGTTAGATATGATCAATCTTCAGATCATAGCAAAATCTTCAAATCCTAAGACATACGTTCTCTCTCGATGAAATCATTTGGTTTGTTTGAGAAGAGCAATTACTTTTACTATTCTGTTTGGATTAATTAAAAGGAGAGAAGCTGGGAAATGTCTAGGATACATCAATGATTTAAATTTTCAAATCAAGATAAAGTCCTTCCATTTTAGCTACTTCATTGATTGTATCAAACATTTGTGGATGCTGCTAATCGTAGGAATGATTATATTGAATAGTTTTCTAATAATACATGTCACTATTTGAAGAATTAAGAGAAAATCGAATCCCTCAAATGACAATGCAAGTAAAACTTATTGGGGTTCGCCTTGGAAATCTAGAATAACTAGAACGCTCACGCGTTGAAAAGAAGAAAAGAAAATTTCTGTTATGAGGCTATTGTTTTCCCCTTGTATTATCATACTCAACAGCGTATTTAGTATTTACTTAATACAGCTTTGTTTATCTTATTAAAACTTGTGTTGATGACAACAATCTAAGTGAATTAATATAATATTTGCTTATTTAAATAAAGCTTGTGAATTACCTGTGATTGTGTGCTTTTCTATCTCTTCTACGATCTACTTTTGAGCACAGTAAGTAAATATCCTGTAGCACTTGTGGATATGGGATTAATAATTTATCTATATACTTCAGATCATGCCTAATAAGTGCTGTGTTCCTAAGTGCTCCTCCGGATATGATGGAAAACCAGGCATAGCAAGGTTATAGCTCAACTCTTTTCCATTAGATGAATCCTCAAAAGGTGCCTGGCTTAGAGCCATACCACGGGACAGCAATGGGACTTAGGCACCTTCTAAGTATTCAAGGGTATGTTCTCTCCATTTTCAGGAGGATGATTTTGTATATGAGAGCGCAGAGCACAAGAGGAAATGTTATAGAGTTGAAGATAATAAGCTCCAAAAACGTTATTTGAAACCCTCTGCAGTGCCTAGTATTTTCCCCAATCTTCCGAAGTACTTACAATACGTCAAAAGTCAACGGCCTACATCAAGAGCTACCACATCAGCCAGGATTTCTAAGGATAATGAAGCTATCGTTGAAGCTCAACAATCATTATTCCTTAAAGATTCTTTTATTGAATTTTGTGATTTGTGTCTTAAGTGTGGAGTTGAAAAATTCCCGACGAATGTTCATTGGAAGAGGACGGAGGATTCAATTCAGTTTTATTGTATATCTGAACTGTGTCCTGATTTTGTCGAAATCGAATTCTCAGTGATGATAAATAGTGATTTGACATTCAATTTATACCAGAATCACGTAAACCTAGATTGGAACAGCGTGAATCACCTCACAACGAATAGAAAGATAACCTCGGTAAGCCTTCTTCAGAACATCCTTGCTCATATGAAGATATTCCTTTTCCTCCAATGAAAGATATGATTTATCAATGAAGTTGAGAGTAGCGTTGAAAATCTATAGCCGTCGGATATAGACTCTCAAAAATTGAAAAAGTTGATTTTCATTAGAGAGCAACTTGTTTCGATAAACTCTACACCGAAACAGAAGATCTGAGTGACATAAAAAAATATTCATTCTGACTATGATAAAAAACAAGATTTAAACCAAGAAGAAAATATTTGTATTGATAAAATTTTGTCGACTTTACAATCCACATAGTTTAGTTTTGAATTAGTGGATGACAAAAAAATCGATTTTATTCTATGTTTCAGGCTATATATAGCCAAATCTCAATCCTTAAAGTTAAAATGTAATTTATGCGAAGCCAAACTTGTGTTCTCAAAAAGTTTTCCTCAAGTTAGTTTGGACCAATCAATTGAGGAGTGTTCGAAAAGCAAGGTCCTAGATCAAAGTAATAGAGGATGACTGGTCACTCCAAGCTATGACTTATTTTCGATTGTCACACAAATTTATTGTTTATATAACTTTATTATTTCAAGTGAAAATGCAACATCTATTTTTTTTCAACGCAACAATTTAAGAAAAGTATTTACAAAAATATGTTGTGAGATGATAGATAACGAACTAATTATAATTAATCAAAATTGTTCTAATGGTCATATTTTTAAAGATTTATTTTTTAGCATTTCTTGCCAAGTTTTCAATATTATGACCAAGAATTTGTCTAAAAAAATAAATGATAAAATTAATTTGAAAAGGTTACACGACAATGTAAAATCTTGTAAACAGAATAAAAAATTGTTAAACTTACTTCCCAATATATGTATACTGTGTCTTGTTGTTATATTATGATGTGAATAATTCCTTAATTTATTTAAAATAATAAATAATTGTTGTTAAAATTTTACCACTTCTTCTTTTTCTTAATTGAATTTTGTTGAATAAAAAGGCGTGAGTGTTCCATGTTCTAGATTTCCATGGTTACCCATATATATTTTGAGTAAAATATAAAGATAAAGGTACATAATCATGGCACAAGGGTAAACCCCCACACTAAATTCTGTTCAAATTCATATAAATTAATTCATGATTTATATTTTAAAACAGGGCAAAAATATTGATGATACAATAGTCAAAATGTTTTTGTCTTCTATAGTGTTGACTAATGGTGGTCGTCAGGAACGGGATATATAAATATATATTTGAGCCTATGTCAAACCCCAAAAAAAAATTAGGTATAACTATTAACCATTTCAAAATATTGTCGTTTAAAATATAAATTGAAAAGAAGTGAGGTGTCATATCCCCTATGGGCCTGCCGGTAGGGTGGACCCTGTACTATAAAATGTATCTCGATTCATCAATAATATAAATACTTGATAAAAATTTAGAAAAGAAGCAAACACAAAAATACATTGAAATTGGATTAAATGAGTATTTATAAGAAATTTTTTATTTTTGGATTGGGGGAGAGGAGCTTGGCCGGAAATTTTTCTAAAGTACTAAAAATATATTTTTGCATAGTAAAGGTAGGGCTGAAATTGAATTTGATTTTACCAGCCCTCTGTTTGAATCCTCGTCATAACTTTCCTGATGCACTTCTTTTTCTAAATTATGCAATTGTACGAATAGTTTGGAAATTAAATGTAACTACAAATTATCTCAAATCTTTGATATTAAAACAAGTAACTGAATTAACTTAAATCATCTAATTTAAAAAGACCATCTGGATATTATCATGTACCAATATTGCATCAATATTAACACTCTTTGATTAAAAATTAAGAAAAATTGATAATTATGAGTCAATACCGCCTAATTCAGAAATGCTTGGAAATTTACAACGAAATATTAAAACATCAATATTTCCTTCCATTGAAGAAAATATCAAAACGATAATAACTCTTCGCTGTCTTCATTCTTAGTCACTAAGGAAACCAATTCCAAGGTTTTGCACTTCTTTTACATTAGCATCTAAGTGAATATGATGAGAGTCACTCGAAACCCACTTAGGAAATCTTTCTGAAGAAATAGGAAAACTGAGACTAACAGACGAATAGAGGGATTCTTCTTGGAAAACGAACGTTTCTCATGAATACATGAGATATATTCCCAAATATGATGTTGTTTGCTCGAATAATTAATCAAATCACTAACATAATCTGATGAAACCAGAGAGTTTTTTTTAGCCACGTTGACATATTAAAGAGGATTGTTAATGTCAACCTACGTGTTTCCAGAAAATGCGTGAACTCTTCGTGTATATAATGCTCGCTGGATGGATGTGAGGAAGAGCGAAGAAAAGCTTCCTTAAGTCCCGCCAAAGAGTCATAATTAAACTTCCATTGATTGGAGTAAAAAGTAATGTATATGTTTTTCTATTTCCTTACGTTTTTTTTGTGTTTTTTTTCTGGAAGGAGAAGAAATCATGATGAAATATTTGGATTTACTAGAAAAAAGTTATAAGATTATAATTAACCTTTTTTGAAAAGGAGATGTTTTGTCTTAAGGTCCTAAAAAAATTAGAGCTATTGCAGTAAAAATGGAATGGAGGATAATAATAATAAAAAGGAAGAATAAATGCCTACTAAATTGTGCGTTTGCACTTCAGTGAACACACCTTTACTCACTTAATTTTTTTTTACTTTTTATTACACAAGAACAGAAAATATATCTCGTTATTGCCTTCATTGTATCACGCAACCTTTGGAGCATAAAAGATCCAAAATCCGTTGGTAGTAATGATGGTATGATTGGCCCTTCAAATTCCACTCAAAAAAAAAAAAAAAATTGGAGGATATTCATACTAATACCTAAATTCATATCATAATCATAATCAGGATTTTGGTTTGGTTTAAGTTGGTTTCATAGAACACAGTCTACTGTGGATTCTCTCTGAGACGCTCCAACCCAACTCATTATCTTGCAGAAATATGAATTGTTGTTTGCTTCTATCCTCAACTATGCTTCCATACTAGGGGTGTACCGATGCATAGGAATCGGTATTGAAATCGACAATAATCGGAACTTTTTCAAGTATTGTAATTGGTTATCGAATCGGCCTTGATATCTATGCTTACTTAATTATTATTAAGTAAAAAATGAAACTATAATTTAATTATTTGAAATGATCAACCAATAAAAGGAAGTGAGCTTCATATTATAGACTAATTTAGGTTTAAGACTTGGGGCTCCGTCCTGTAAGGGGCCTAGGATGATATTAATTGTTCTTTAATTTTAATATATAATAAGTGCAGTAATAATTGACCTGCATCGAAAAATGCAGGTCCATTGATTGAAAATGATAGTATATTCAATAGTGTAGGGCTAACCAGGAATAAATTGACTTCAGAGTACAGAAAGGAAATACATCTTTAAATAATTTTAATTTCAAATTATTTAAAACTAATTATAATAATAATTATGTTTGATACATTTATATCTTTCCTCGTCAAGTCCTAATTAACCAAAAGTTAAAAATTAAAAAGAGTAAATCATTTTGTTATTTGTTTATCTAATTCCTTTTTCCTTCATATTAATAAAGAGTATGAATCTTTCATAAAGGTGATATCTGAATCGGCTGAAATTTTGCTATCGGTACATCCCTACTCCAGAGTTGTATTTTGCCATTGTAGAATCTTCCTTTCCAATACCATCCAATCATTCAAACTATATTACATTTCAATTTATAACTCCCATCGGCATTAAAGTGACCAAGCGTTAGACTTCTTTATCGAGAGCTACTCATGGTCTAAATTCATTTTATATGTAAACTAAATTACTTTAATCTTAATTTTATTTAACATGTAGTAGTAATTCTTAAATAATTGTTATTCATATTTTAATATTTGTCCCTTTTTGATGTACTTTTATTTCATTATAAGTATATTCAAACTATTAAGTTATAGAAATTAAATCCATTTGCATTATTATAATTTATTTGAGACAAATTTAGTATTCATAATGTCTAGATTTTGATAAACCCAAAGTTTTTTTTAAATACATCAAGAGTGAACTTAAAGTCTATATTATTCATTACTTAATATACATAAATCTTTAGATGACGTAAGTACTCTTAACAGAAACCTGCTTCATTTGAATATAATATCCTGTGCTGTAATCGAGTATATATATCTTTTCCTAGTTCAAGTTCTTTTAACGATTTCGTGACTTCTTAAATTCCTTATGCCTCCGTGTCCTCGTGCTATGATAAAAGAGACAATAATGATGACACAACTCAATTCAATCAGACACGCAGGTGCTATATTTTAATACACTAACACCCACCCACACTGAAAGATTCTAAACATTCAGAAGAAATAGCGTTGAGTTCCCCCTCTCTCCTTATTAACTTAATAAGAGGCTTGAGGCTATTAATTTCCAAGATTTTGCAAATGGCTTTTTTCGATCTTTCACTTTAAAAACAACAACAACGAAACAATTATGCACTGAGCTAAGATACGATATTCTATAGAGACCACGTGAGTGTGTCCGACAAAACCCAATAAAGTCCTGTGTCTTTTTCAAGAGAGTTATCCTTATTTTACTATGCCCCCCCCAAGAAAAGAGTTTCTGTTGACCAGAGCATTTCGATGGCCTGCAATAAGAAAAAGACCAGGAAGATGGAGGAAAAAGAGAAGCAAGGCATAAAAGAGATCGTGCTCGAGCAACGCCGTGTAACCCTTTGCTAATATTGCATTTAAAAGAAAAGAAGAAATTAATTACTGGGGCGTCACATTACTTAAGTGTTTGTCTCAGATGGAGAGTGATATTCAATTCAAAACTATCGTGTGCGGACACTTTACGAAAAAATGATAACTATATTTGATGATGATTCATGCATCAATACCAGGTAGTTATGATTCCCATTCATGTTACACCAATTTTAAAAGATAAAATGTTTAATCAATTACCACGAATAGCAATGATTCAATGTTGATTAATTAATAAATGAATCATTACGTTATAAGGGTGCTTCATCAGTTGGTTTTAACAACTATTAGAACAATTATCCTGACAACTGTTTAATTATTAATTATACAAATAAATAAGAAAGAGAAATAATATTTATAGAAGAGAAGGTGGCAATGATTGAGATTCAATGGACAATGCGAATTAATAAATCATTTATATCGAATGTTTTGGAGCTCCTGCGTATCTGGTCAAGCCCTGATTGGCATTCTCCTATCCCTAGGTTATCTCTGACCTTATTACTACCTCTGCCAACGAAGTTGAAGCTATGTTTTAGCCCATGTTTGTAGGTTAGTCATTAGGATGATAGCAAACGTTACGGATCGATTTGGATCAATCTTGGTACGAAGATTATACATGGCCACAGAAAAAGACCATTTAATTTTGAGAGGCCAAGATAACACAATACGTAAAAAATACATAATCTACCATAACTTTGGAACAAATTGAGTACACAACCCTGTTTGATTTTAGACGGCGTTTTTGTTTATTTTAGTTATCAAGATGTGTTTGTCATTTGTCATCAAATATTTTTTTCGGGAAAATTTCCGGTCAGCAATATAGCTTTCGGTAAAGTGTCCTAGTACACAAAATGATGGGTTCCAGTAAAACACAAATATCTCGAGGTGTTTGATATTAGTCACAATATTTTTTTAATATAACAATGTACATTAATTATGAATCTGGCCACCATCAGCCTCAAAGATAGCCTCTTGCCACCTCCGGAACCCCTTTCACACATTGACAACTTAGTCCTTTTTCATTATCCTCAACTGCTAGTCAACGGAAGTCTTTAGGGCATCAATATTCGGCAACAGAGTTGGTGGGCCATTTTCTCGATTTGTTAGTAAATGGAGTAATCCAATGGATGCAGATCTGGGGTTTGTTGGGTCCAAAGGTTCTTGGACCAGAAGTTCATGTTGCTATCTATCCACTCTTGTACAATATTAGCAGTATAGGCTGGAGCCCAGTTTGCTGAAATACGTATGTGACCTTGTTGGACTTCTTCATGGTCTTGTTGATCTATTGGACCATATTTGCCTTCAACACCATCAAATAATCGGCTGCATGTAACCGGTATCCAACAGGAACCAAATTATAAGCATTTTTTCTCCAGTTGATACTCCAACCCCTAAAATCCTCAGAGAGGCCGAATGATTGGTCTTGGTGACTGTCTTGATGCTGTTTTCAGTTAGCCTAAGCATATAACCCGATCAATTTCCTTATTGTAGACGGCGTCAACGGTAAAGATCTTTTCATAAGAGATAAAATTAACCCGGTTGCTGTTGTCCTTCAGATAATTATTTTTGAAACTGGGACAGGAGCGGCCTATCAATTCTTCTAAGTAGCCTTCCTCCAGCCTATCGATTAACTTTGCCCACAGTAGACCGATTCACTTTCTTCTTCTGGGCGTACTCTGACATCTTCATATTTGGGTTGACCATAAAAAACTTAGTGATGTCTTCAAACTTCACTTTGGTGGGTCTTCCACTTTTGGGTTTGTCCTTAAGGTTGTTCCCATCAGTCAAACGATTTTTGACCCAACAGACTGTGGCATTGCTGACGTTTAATGCCTTTATAATGTCTGAGGTGGTCATCACAGCGCAGATCAAATTGCCTATGATGGCTGTTCTTGCCTCCACTTCGACATATACATATTTTTTGTTTACAACATGTACATCAATCAAAGGTTTATAATCTAAGCTATTTAAAAATAATTTGAATTTTAAGATTTAATCAATAACACCAATTCAAAACTGTATTTTTAGAAGATCTCATAATTTTTTCTACGCCCGGTATATGTAAACACAATTGTTGAATTGATTCTAACTGTCCTAAATAATTATTGGCTGCAATTGGTCAAAACGGAACTAAATATGAGTAAGACAGAACAATAGGTAGTGTAAAGAAAAAAGAAGAGATTAACACTGTTTATATAATATTCTCCCCTATAAAGATTACAAGTCTGAAGAAATATGTGATATGGTAATGAATATATATCAAGTAATTATGTATGAATATATAATTTCTTGAGCAAGGATGAAGCCAAACCTTTACACTTTTCTTTAGTAATACCTTGGATTACGAGCATAATTAGTTTCAGTGAATCTAAAATCCTCGATAACAAAAAATGACTTCCTTATAAAAGTACTTTGATCCTATAAGA
The DNA here is from genome assembly GCF_016086655.4 of Lepeophtheirus salmonis. Classification (NCBI taxonomy): domain Eukaryota; kingdom Metazoa; phylum Arthropoda; class Copepoda; order Siphonostomatoida; family Caligidae; genus Lepeophtheirus; species Lepeophtheirus salmonis. The sequence goes on from NC_052134.2 coordinate 10,969,218, forward strand.
TTTATATTTTGAAATTTTTGAACGTCCAGCAAACAAAAGGTTTCACACATCTATCTTTGACTGAATCTTAGATATTCTGAGATCAGCACAGTCAGGACGGGTTTAAGGAGAAGGGCCATTTTCCAGCCTCTTACTGAGTTATGATAAACTAGCAGTAGTATCCGGAGTAATTAGTTGTCAGCTAAAATACGATTTTTATTCAATAATATAGAAAATAACTCATAAAGAAATAATCAGTGTTAATCCCACTTTTTCATGAGCACACTCTCATGAAACTACTCAGTACTTATATCAATTCATAAGCAAATTGACAATCAAAAACAGTTCCTTTAGCATACATACTAAAAACGACAAGAACATGTAGTGGGAGGTTTTATTGGCGTATAATTTATATAATGTTGCACATGGTTTGTTGTTTGAACTATTAGAAAGGTATATATTCCTTGACTGATTAAAAAAACGTTGTTCTTTATATGTATATATATTGTAGATTACAGATAAGTAAAATAAAACCACAAGTTCTGGTATACGACAGAACACGCCTGCAATATTTCATTAATATTGCTACAATGTTATTTCTAAGATCAAAAGGATGTATATAATATACATCAGGAAACAATATATGCAGTGCACCTTTTATACGATGCTCAATACAACATGCAAATAACTCCAATATTTATTAATACGATTACATAAATTGTTATTTCATGCATAAAATATCAGTATATGATATACATCAAGGAGAGCTATTTACAGTGTACCTTTTATACATGCCCGATGCTACATACACACATTTAGATCAAAAATATGTATATGATATACAGGGTAGGGTAGCAAAACGTGGACTGTTAATTAATGTGTATTTTCTCATTAATATGATTTTTTTAAATATTCTCTTTCTACTATCCTTTTAACATAAACAAACTATACTAATCATTAAATAATTTCCTCACCATGAGCGAGCAACAATTAAAAATGCAGAACATCTAAGATCTCCTAGATACTGGAGTTGATGTGATGAAGATTAAAGAAATTATTAAGTGCTCTAGGAGCCTGGTTTTTAAGTTGGCCAATATGAAAAAAAAAATGGAGAAGACATCTCCAGGATGTCAAGAAATGGAGGGCATCATTTAAAGAGGATAAGAAGTTCTTGTTAAGTTTGGAGAGGAATATAAAGGAAGATCCCACTAAGTCGATGAATCGCCTAACCAACGACTTCTCTATGGCTTCTAGAACCACCAGGAGGGCTATGAAGAACAACTTGGGATTAGTTACTTTCACAAAGACCCCAAGCCACATTCAGACAGAGGGCATTCAGACAGAAGGCTCGAGAGATGCAAGATCCCATGGATCTAGGCAAATGGGTCAATTCTGAAAATTTTCCCGGACAAGAAAATTTTCACAGTTGATCTATTACACAACCGCCGTAACTACTGTTGGCTTGCTAAAACAAAAAAAAAAGGTTCAAGGGGGTTAACACACCAAATATCTGGGCCAAACAATCGTCCTTGGCGTTGTGGCCTCTGATGGAAAGAAGATGCTTCTGTTCTTTTTTTAGACTGGATAGAAAATTAGTCAGGGGTCCTACTATAAAGTGCTTATGTACACCATCTTGCCATGGATGAAGACCAAATACCCGGAGGGTAACTACGTTTGAACTCAGGACAGTGCCCCCTCTAACATGTCGACCGATTTCCAAAAGTTCTGCGTAGATAACATGGCTTGATTCTGGTCCAAGAGATATGCCCCCTTCCTTACCAGATTTGAACCAACAGGACTTTTTTATATGGGACACTTTAGAGAGAGAAACCAATAGAGCCTCACACCCAAATGTGGACTAACTGAAGTCCTCCATTGTGGCTGCATAGGACAACTTTTCAGAAGAGCTTGTCATCAACTCCTACATGACCTTCAGGAGACGTCTGTGATTTATAATGAAAGTGCCCATATTGAGTAAAAAAGTTTTTCAAAAATCTTGTCTACATGTTTTGTTGACATTATTTTTTGCCTATTGTTGAAAATGTAAAATTATTGATGTATTTCTAAATCCATCTCTCGAGTCCATGTGTAGTCCCCCTGTACATCGGGGAACGTCATATACGGTGCACTCTCTAAACGTGCACCATGCTACATGCCCACACACACACACATGTAATATTTATTAATACGACCACATTGTTATTTCGTAGTTTCTCTAGTTGAAAGGTAAGTAAATCAACAAATATAAGGCTTCTCTAGATTTGTTTTTCTTTTTTTAGTATAAATATTGATTGGACCTGCATAGTCAATTCCAATTTGTGCAAATGGAGAACCCACATCTAGCATACATGTAGCAGGACCAGAGTGAAGTAACCTTGCATGTTCATGTTCAATTAGAAGAACAGCAAAACGTGATACATTTGAAGCTAAAGTCAAACGTCGGGTATAGGAAGGTAATATTTTAATGTTATGAAGGCGACCTCCAACCTTATTAACTGATCATGAGTATCCCAGAGAATATCTAAACTTGTAAGACTATCTTTCTTTGATAACAAATCACACTGGCTTAAACTCTTGAATTGATTTTGAAAATAGATTTCTTGCTTATTTCGCACAATACATTTTATTGCAATTTTCAGCTATTCAAGAGAAAGTGCACCATCTGGTTTGGGGACACTTCCCTTTAAAAATATAGGTAGTCGTTTTAAATACGCTATATACTTTGAATCTTGATCAAAGACCCTAATGTTACTAGGATTTGAGATAAAGGAGTAGTAATATCTCGAACAATAAGTTTATTAATAGATTTCTTTTTTTAACAGTCCAATTCATGATTTCCTTCACCAGTAATAACATAGCTGTTTAGCCAATCTTCTTCTTTTAAACTTAGCCGGTGATGTCCATAGAACCATAAATCTTTTTTACCAATTGGGCGACCGACAATCCACAAAAGCTACAGTCCAAAAACTCTACCGGTATTCTATATTATAAGATTGTATCTTATGACCTACATAAAGCTGATCATTAAGTGATTTACATGATTCACTTTCATTGACGCGGCCAAAATAATTCTTTATTTGGTTGTAGTAGACGTTTCTTTTATTGCACTATGATGTGGTAAATAACAAACCATCGTATCTTTGATTGCTATTTCGTCATACACTTTACTGAAACCCAATTCAAAATTACTTTGCATAGCATTCCGATATGCATTTCCAAATTCAGCCCTCCAACAAAATGATGGCCAAAGGCTGCACGTCTGTTGTGGATAGTCTCCTTGCAAATCCCTTCAAGCGGTGGGTGGTGCAGGCCCTTGACTCCATGTGTGGGCAGAACATATAGTCAAACAGCTTCAAGTAAATGTGGCTCCCCGCCACATCAACTTAACCAAGAAGTGTTTTTCTTATTCCCACGCCCAGTTTTTGTGTCTGAGAGATTCCTCTTCCTTTTCCCCGCTAGCAAACCGTTGTTTGACGAAAGAGTGATCTTTTTTTATTTTTTGGCCACCTGGTCAGAAATCTCTCAAGGAGAAAAGTGCGACATGCGATGCAAGAAAAAAACATACACTCAGCAATTTGCGACATAATTACATGCAATGAAATTGGTTTACACGTTCTTGAGTTAAAAGAGTGAGCAGGAGTATCCTATTTCAATGCAATACCCAGTACGCACTAAAATATTTTATTAAATTTAAATGAATATATAGGAATTCATTTCAATTAACATTTTTTCCTTTTTAGAATTTATTAAGTTTCAGCTTTGCAACCATACTTCCACCGGAACCCAAAAGCTTTGGTTTCCCGGAAGCTTCCCGCAGAGTCGTAAAAATAAACAACTGCGGATCGCTAGCTGGCATCGTTTATGGTTAGAACTAGGGCGGTATCTGCGATTCCAGTCGATCTTCGACATCTCGTTGTAAGTCGACACAAAACTACTTTTTTCACTACCAGCAACGACTGTTCTGAATATTATGAACATTATCATCGATGTATAGTAACCGGGAGGACTTATCTGCAAATGCATAATTTAATTTCTTTGAAAGAAATTTGACGGGCTAGAGCCCTCCCCTCCCCCCAAGTTAAGAAATGATTGGTTTTTACTTGGATTTTTCTTGGTCAGGAGGAAAAAATTTACGGAAAATAGGGGTAAAAATATTTTTTAAAGGTTTCTTTTCCAAAAAAATGTAATTCAGCAAAATTATACAGCAGAGCAAAAAAGTTAACTTTTTGTGAACAGTTAAAAAAAACTTAAATACTTGAAATTTGATTTTTGAAATCTTTTTTTTACAAAATTCAATTATTTGTACATTTATTTATGGTCAATACCTAAATTTATTCTCGAAAAAATTTAACACTTGAAATTTCATAATTGAATTTTTTTTCCAAAAATTTTTTTTTTTTAATTTTTTTTTCCAAAAAGATTTAATTTTTGTAAATAGCTAAAGATTTTTTTATTGTTTAAAATATAAGCTTAATCAAGTTTTGGTTGAATAGATGGCGCCCTAATAGCTGTTCTTGTAGATCAAACATTGCCTATTGTATTCAATCCTATAGAATGTTTCTTTCTTATAATAATTCAGTATTATTATGTTGTATGTGGAACTCAGGAAAGTGCACACTCACATATTATATTGTCAATTTTCATACAAAAGAAAAAAATGGCTTTTAATGTTGTTGGATCAATACACATTGTTATTTGGATTTATTGTAGTATGACCTACACATCTGTTTATAAGAAATTAAAAAATACCTATATATTTTTCTTATTAATGTGTGTGTTCTAATTTTCTACATATTTATATGGATAATTTTGTATTTGTATATACTAGGGTTTCTCTTGGGATTTTTTGGGGTTTTAAACCTACAGAAAATTCCCGGAAAATATTTATTTCTCCAAGAAATCCTCTAATAAATTATTTCATAATGTAAGAGGGTACATTGTATTAGTTTGTTCACACGTCATATTTTATCTTTCCATTTCAAAGTTGGAGACAGCAACAACAGATAGTTGAAATTCAATTACAGGTTCACGGCGGCCGACTACATCAACCAGTTTAGATCCGAGTTATTCTTATGGGTCCATGCTCGTTTCTCAAACAACAATCTGTTTATCCAACAGGATAAAGCACTAGCTTTGAGGGACACGCCAATGTGGCCACCATACTTACCAAACATGACCCCTATGGATTTTACATTGTGGGCACATGTGGAGCCCTGTGGCTAACACCACTCCAAACAATGAGGCCATGAAACCCTAGTCAATTAGATTTGGAACAGTCTGGAAAAATAATTTGTCAGGAGGTCATGCTCTGCTTTCATGCCCAGGTTGGAGGACATTATTAATGCTAATGGAGAACATCTTGAGCTGTAATAAAGCTAAACTCTACTTAAAAAAGTACAAAAATAATAAAATATGTAATAATATTGGACTCATGTTGTAGATATTTTTTGACTAACTCCGGGATTCTGAATTGGGAAATAGTTTTGATACAACCGATCCAGATTATGATTACCTATCCATGACGATGTCAAAGAATGTGGTATTGTATTACTTTTATTATTACACTAAATAAATCTTATAAGAACTGTTTCAATTTTAGAATCCAAGATATTAATTAAATATGGGTGAGATTCAATCATCAACTTATAAATATTTCTATAATCAACAAAGCAGCTTCCCGTTTTTTGAAATCAATCAGAAAACATAACTATTAATTGATATTTTGTCATGTTATAATAGTTATATGATTAATGAAGTTCAATGATTTTTATGAAACTTTCAAAAAATTTAAGGAAAAAAATAGATATTTTACAACTTTACTTGGCATATTTATTTATTTATAAATAGGAACTCATTCGAAATTTATGAATTTAATGATCGAATCTTATTAATTAATTTAGCAGACTTACTTTTATTTGATAAATTCTTTCTTTTTCTAACAGAATGATTTTGGCTTTTCACTTCATAAGAAAAAAAAATAACAAACAAATTGTACATGATATTTTACCTAAAAAGTTATTAAATTTGGAATTATTTTACATTTTGCTGTCATTATCTAAGACAAATGTTCTTTTTTTTATTAAAGTATTTACATTAACAGCAAATATATGCCTTGAATTCTTTAATGTAAAAAATGTGTTTTTTATTGTATCTACATGAAAAATTTATGTAATATTTGATAAATATGAATTGTAGTCAAGTACAGGACGTTTGTTGGTCTTTTGAGTCCACCTGTATCCATGGCATCCAAAAAAGAATTTAAGATATAATGTGTCCCAGTTTCATTCACATAAATTTAATCTTTTTCTGATGAACGGATCAATTCAACGTAACATTTTTGTTGTAAACATTTCATTATGCTAAAGGCTATAAATCCGCTGATTTAATAAATTACATTTTATATGCTGGTAATTTCCTCTAAGTCTGTGATATCTATATGATAAATCATTCACAAAAATTTATATGAATAATCTTCAACGTTTTGTAAAGAAGGGTTGAATAGGAAAGATTCTTTTAATTAACTTAAGGACCTAATGTTCATTATCAATTTAAAAATATAATTATTCAATTTTTTGTTCACTCTATCAAAAAAATGACCTACGGAGAAGAAAATAAGTATTTAATGGCTTGCCAATTTTTAATTTGCCCACTGGCAAAGAAATGAAAAGTTTATAATTTTAATGGTAGGTTTATTCTAATATTGAGGGGCATTTGATTATATGAACAAAACAAAAGTGTTTGGACGAAGAAAGATGCATGGGGGTGGAAACATTTTGCTTTGGGAGTGTTTCTCTGCGAAAGAGAGATGAAAACTTCTCCACATCGAATGGGGAGGATGGACCATCCTTGGGGAAATCTTGGGTGACAACCTCCTTACCTCATGGCAGGGAACTGAAACTGAATGTTCTAGCATGGCAATGACAATAACCCAAAACTTACGACCATGCCAACAAAAGAGTTACTAAAAAAGAAGAAGGACAGTGGCCTGCCCAGTCTTCAGACCTCAATTTCATCCAAAATCTTTATAAGCGGGCAAACTTACAAAATCGACAAGAGATCTAATACTTATTTTTCTACACTCTAGATCTATATTAATGGTCATAGTGAATACGATCTATTATATTTAACCATAGAATGGAGTTTTTCTTAACAGTTATGAGTCCAAATGATTCTCGTTGAAAGTAATATTCTATTTATTTTAAATTTTCTGCCAAAATTTTATTAACTAACAATATATTAAGAATTATTCTCACACAAATGAAATAGTCATTACACTTACTTAAAAATTGTAACATAACTTCTTGCATATTAAGGGGTGTAAAATATAATGTAGACTTCAGGACTAAAGTACTTGCCCGATTCAAGGAGTGTTCCCTGCCTTAATTTTTTGCCTTGTTTTTATTTACGAAAGCTGTCATCATTATTCTTTTTTTATCGACCCCCTTACAAACTAAAGTCAATGAAGTCCAAAAGTAAATTAGTGTTGTCAAAGATTAAGAAAGAACTTCTCGGAAATTATATCCTGCCTTAGACGAGACTACAGGTAGGTCCAGACATTACTTATTTTTCCATGAACACGGAGCTTGTATTCGGAACTCAAAAAACCCGCAGGATGATGACTCGGGATCAGAAAGATTCCCAGCATGATGACTTGGACTTGACAAAAACCATGGATTTCTCAACTTGTTTAGAAATTCATGCCTAAACACTGAAAAGATGGACTCAAATACAGCTCTGAACATTGGATCTTTACTATTTTCTTTAATTATATGTAGTATTTACTATTTAGAATGAGTGATTAATAATTATTTATGGAGTATGGTGAGGAACTATAACGAATATGCAAAATAACTAATGATAATTATAAATATAGGTAGATACGAGTATAGTATTATATCTTAATATTTGGTTTCTTATATTAATTGTACTTTGTAGGTTTTTATTTTTACCTCGAAGAACATTTTAGCAGCCGGAACACATTTAAGTATAATATTTTTTGCCGCCTTAGAAGAGACTACATGTGTATCCGGATATTTCTTATTTTTCCATATACCCGGAGCATTATGATTCCAAATTTGCTCGAACATTGAAAAGGTGGACTCAAATATAGCTCTGATTATTGGATCTTTACTCTTTTCCTTATTTATATTTAGTATTTACAACCGACCGATACAGATTTTGACTATATTTAGAATGAATAATTAATTATTTATTGAAGATAAAGAGGATCTGAATGAATATGCAAGATAATTAATGAAAATTACGATTATAGGTAGATTCGAGTATAATATTAAAAATATATCTTAATATTTGGACTCTTATATTGATTGTACAATACAGGTTTTATTGATGATAACCTCGACGAAAATTGTAGAGGCCTCATTCATCAGTGCATATTTTAAGTTGTACATACAAGTTTTACTATAAAAAAGCTATTATATGCCGTGAATGGATAACGTTATTGCTGTTAATTTATATATTGTTTCACTGTTTTCCTGCATACAATTGCGACTGAATTAATGTGCTCGCCATAGTAATCACTCGTTTTCGATCACCAAAACTAATAAATGAAAGTTTTACTTGGTATTCTTGGTTCCGACCATGAGCGAGACAAGTGACATTCAACATCATTTGGAAATTTTGCTAATGTTTTTTGACTGATTTTATACAATACGCTGTGCCATTGATAATAAAACCATTCAGGAAAACATGCTAAATAATTAACATCACTTTTTATTTTTAAATTTGACATCATTTTTATTTAATTTTTATTCAAACTTCGGTAATATCCATCACAATTATATATTTAAACAATTTAAATCGTCTTTTATTTTTGGGTTTTGATGATGATGATGAAATCGGTCTTTGATGTCCTACAAAGATTTGAATCCGATTCTTGGCAATAATAATTTTATAATTAAGAAGCTAATATGATTTCAATATTTAGACGACATGGCAGTTTAATATTGTAATATCAAGGATCCATATTGTCTACTCTTCTCATACCTTTATTGAGAGTTTTTACCATTTTAGGACACAAATGATCTAGAACTGGACCTTTTTCTACAAATTTAAACATATGGCAAGTCATTCAACCTGGATGAAAACTAAGTGAGATAATGGATTGATATTGTAACTATTGTTAACCATACAACATTGATTCGGAAGTCCATCGGATATGGTGATAGTTAGACATAAAAAAGATATTTGGATGCACTTGGGTTATGATGCCAATGATTTGCTCCTGGTAGTTCCTACTATACTGGCAATGTATAATATCATTTATCACATTTAACATGTCATAAAATTAACCGTAAAATATTTAGAATTTAAACAGTAAAAATATCTTGGTCAAAATTTAATTTTTATGGCCACTAGAGGTATAATTATTTGAAGCATTTGGGAGAATCATTTCCTGTTCTCTCGTGAATGATTCAAGTACTGTACTGCACTATTTTTATTTACTTCATAATTCATATACTTTTAGGTTGAACAAATATGGAAAGGGAATTATGATTCTAAATGATTTTCACATTCAGAATGGTCAGCAGGTTTCCAACTTGGAAGATATTTAAGATTTGATATCCATTTTTTTCATCTTGTGACTTATTTTTGATTTATGAAAATGATAAATTTAAAAAAGCAAATGTTTCCTTGAAGCTTTTGCAAATTTGACTCATTTCTATTTTTGTATCCTCGGACACTAGAATGACCCATTATTTTGGAGTAATTTGTTTCAAATTTGTTTTATAATAATATGTAAATATAAAATATTTAAGACAATAATAAATTATATACATATTATTACTTATTCACACTTATTAATATTACGCAAAGATTTAAACTATGTAGCAAAACATGACCATTATTCTTTGATATTTGCTCATAGAGAAAGAAATTATCTATGGTTTATAGCTTCATAATAATAATACTTAGTGCGTATAATAAATAAATGAGTGACGTCATAGAAAAGCGACATCTTATTTCCTCAGCCTAACGGTGCTCGATGCGCTACTTGGTTTAATCCTCTAATCCAAACTGAAGTACTTATTGATTAAAGATAAAACATTAAAAAGCACTTGTAGGTTGTTATGAGGCCTTCACAAAGGAAATGGGGGGCTTCTATCTGAAATATTAGGGTTCTAAATAATATATTTTCAACTGTTTTGATTGATGATGCGGGAGAAAGGGGGGGGGGGCAAATGTGTGGCATGACTCATGAGATTATATGAGTTAACACGCGTTTCTCACGGCATGTACAATTTCTCACAATCGAAAAATTAATTATTCGAGTCGATAATTATCATTTATCAAGTTGATCACACAAGACAATGTTGTGTATTAGTTTTAAAAGTTTTTTTGAAAGTTTCAATTATTAGTCATTCTTCAATGGAGATTTTTCACGTGACGCCATCATTGTTGATGATGGCCATTTTGGAGGCCTAAACAACCAAGTTTTAAGACAATGAAAACCCTTTTTCATTCCTATTAAGAAAAATAGCGAACTATTCGATGTCATAATGAGGGCAACAAGCAAAAGAACCTTACCGTCTATCAAAAAATGTATTTAAAATATATTATTACATCATTATATAATCTTATTTCCATGTTGAAGATAAAAATTAACTATTATAACGGAAATACTAAGATATTTTTCGTAAATTATCCTAATTTTCTCGTTCGTAATGAATAAAAAATCTACAAATCTAACTAAATTTACAATGCATATTATTGCTTTGATAATATTCAAATGCCACTGTTTATCAGACATCCAAAAATATTTAATACAGCTACTTAAATATATTTTTATTTTTTAAGTCATTTGAGAATGTTCCATGAAGATTCATTCGAAATTTTGTCCATTTGATAAGGTAAAAATATCAAATTTGAGCCTCTAAATGGGAGACTTCCACAATTATGCAGCAATTTGTGACGTCAGTGAAAAGTGAAAACGCTCTATGTGTAAATAAATAAAACAAAAAGGGAAAGTTTCCTTATGAAAACATCAGATGTCGCTTCACATTTTGTTTTTTTCTCCCCGAGTTCCTCTCATCAGTCATAGTGGTTCTTTTGGATTGACATAAAGACTTCATCAACCATGCAACGATGTTGTATAACTTATAATACGCCAAAGAGGAGATCAGGAATCGATGAGGCTATTGGTGTGATCCGAAGGGCTGACTTTCAGTAAGTACTAAGTGACATCCGTTTTGACGTATATTATTTAAATGATTTAATTTTTAAATGTCAAATGAAATGTCAGAATTGACGAGACAAGTTCTTTAAAAAATAAGATTTAGAGCCGAAGCATTCATACTCTTTTTTTCCGTCATAATTATAGATAACGCTGCCATATTGTTGAACTAACCCATTTTAAGCAGTATACTAACAGCAGTAACCTTAGGCTAATCCACGGATTAAAGGCCGGAATATGTTTTCTGGGAGTAAACTACAAAACCATGCCAACAAAAACAAAGATGCATTCATCCTTGCTGCAAAGGAAGCTAGAGAGGAGCGAAAAGCTGAAAGAGTAAAGGAACAGGCTTCCATCACTATACAAAGTCATATCCGTGGCTGGCTTGCACGCTTAAAGATTCGAAATGAAATCATCAAGAAGTTTAACGCCGCCTTGGAAAAAAGGGATCCGCTTCCTATTGATGTTTATATAGCATCAAGAAACTATCTCAATTTTGTTCCACAAAATCTAAATGTTAAAATCTATAGTGAGCGCTTTGAAAAGCTCTGCGCTTTTATTGTTAATAGTATTTCCTCCGAGTCTCCTAAAGTCAGTTACCTCGTCGTTTTCTTCAACAAGGAACATTCACTGAGATGGATATCCCATATGAAATTGATTTTATCTCTGACTTCGAACCGAATCGGAACAATATCTTCAAATGCTCTAGATTCTAAGGAAATATCTACATTACTAAGTGTTCTAGTCTCATTTACCTCCGTCAAAACATGGGCAATCCTAAAAATGTTCGATAAGCTCGTCGCGGGAATGAAACAACTAACATCTAATTTTATGGGACATCTCGTTAATTCAGCAGATATCTATCTGAATATTAAAAAAGTTCTTTTAAATGGAGTTTGTTCACGTTTTAAGCTCAAGAAAACGTCATTCCATGCCCTCATTGTTCTTATAACTCGTCCCATAGTAGCTGCGGACTTTAGTGACAAGCTTTTATCCTTATTCATTCTACATATACTCTCTATACCAGGATTCATTCATCACATCGATGATGATGTTTTTTCTGAGTTTGATAATGATAATTTACTCTACAAATGTTTGGTTCTGTTATCAAAAGATGATCAACAGTTGAAAATCTATTTTAATGTATTGGAGGGCTCATATGCACTTTGTCTAACAGCAAATCTAATTCACTGGATATATCGTAGCAGCAATCAATCATTAGCTTTTGATTTGAACACAATTTATGTACTGAATCACTTATTAGAGTCTTGTGGATTTTATGTGACGACAAAACAGTCAAATTTAAGTCACTGGCATCCAATTTTAGGTTGGTTCTCTGCAGGAATAGATCAATATTTGCAAGATTCCATGGGCTTGGTTAAAAATCAGATTGCCAAACTTTGGTCCCCTATAATGTTGAAGCGTATGATTATTCCATTGCAGGCAGTTGTGGATAAATTGCCCTCTGATTTTCGTTCTAATGATAGTGGTTTAGAGGTTCCAGACCCTCCTTCCCCTGGAGATCCAAACATTGCCAAGCAGCTTATGAAAAAGGTATGTTGAATGATTTGGAATTGTTATATGCACATGGTTTTTATTTATTCATTTTTATTGTAGGCTATGGAAAAGACAAAGAATTCAGGTGTCACTAAATTCATAAATAGTGTTTCCTCATCGACTAGTCTGGCTTCATATAGTAATTCATCCTTTTCAATGTCATCCAGTTCTAAGATATGCACCAAATTAGGAAGTCATGAAGCAACTCATGTATCCAACATCTGTGCCCTCTACCAAACAGCCATAAAAACTCTATCCCAACTAAAGCTCGAAATTATATCGTGCCTCTGTTACAAAAATTTATTACTTAGTCCCCTGTTTACCTTTCTATCTAGTCTGGGTCCTACTTTGGGCCTCAAACAATTTTCTGACCATTTAACGTCCAACCCTATGCGTCAGATGAGTCAACCCATTCCACCAGAATTCCAAACATTAGCCCTTCTCTGTGATTGCGTGTCTTATCTGGTCACTATTTTAGATGATGTTGAATTTTATGAGAAAAAGTCACCCTTTGATGTTCGACATTATGTTGCTCTCTCTTACTGTGTTAATAATTTGTTATATAAAGCCGTTAATGATGATTTAATTACGGATCCAGAGACAAATCCACTTTGTAATAGTTTGCTTGGACTCCTTGGTGTATTATATAGGCGGGATAATCGTAGACAGTATGTAAAACTGAATCATTGGCTGATTAAAGATTGTAAACCCAATACTTTAATCACGGACTCATTGAAGGTAGAACATGCGTCTTTTTATAATCATTCAGTATTTTCAAGTTGTTTTATTTTTCATTTCCAGGAAAAGAAGAGCTCCTTGTTCCTTCTACAGAAACTTCCTCATATCATTCCGCATGAGGATAGAGTTGTATTCTTTCGGAAAAAAGTGATGGCTGATAAATCTGCTATAGGTGTTGCTAGTACAAGAGAGTACTGGGAGCCGACTGCATCTACACTTATTACTGTTCATCGATCTAGAATTGTTGAGGACGGTTATCGCCATTTAGGAAAACTAAGTTCTCGCAGTTTGAAAGGTGTTATACGAGTGAAGTTTATCAATACTCAGGGTCTTGATGAGGCCGGTATCGACCAGGATGGTGTTTTTAAAGAGTTTTTAGAAGAAACAATAAAAAGAGTTTTTGATCCTGGACTAAATCTATTTTGCAGTACTTCTGATAATAGACTATACCCTTCTCCTACGTCGCATTTGACGGAAAACTATCTACAGCTATTTGAATTTGTGGGTAAAATGATTGGGAAAGCGGTGTATGAAGGGATTGTTGTAGAGATTCCTTTTGCCCCCTTTTTTATATCGCAGATTCTCTCAAAAGATCATTCAGCATACTATAGGTATAAATTATTGTCATAATAATCCTTTTTGTTTGACTTATTATTACATTTTTCACAGCTACTTGGACGAACTTCCATCCATGGATCCGGAATTATATAAAAATTTGACTTACATAAAGTATTTTGATGGCAATGTTACTGATCTAGATTTAACATTCTCTTATGATCAAGATGTACTCGGTCGTGTCGTGACTCACGAGCTCATTGAGGGTGGTCGCAGTGTTTTAGTGAATGATTGCAACAAAATAAGTTACATTCATCATGTTGCACAGTTTGTCCTTCATAGTCAAATCAAGGAGCAAGTCGCTGCTTTTACACGAGGATTCCGTGCTATACTTCCCATTGACTGGCTAAATTTGTTCTCACCCCCAGAAGTTCTGCGACTTATATCTGGAGATAACTTGCCTCTAGATTTAAAAGATTTGAGACGGCATACTCATTATTACGGAGGTTTCCACGATTCTCATAAAGTTATTGTATGGCTTTGGGAAATTTTGGATCGAGATTTTGATGATAAAGAACGCTCTAGTTTTCTTAAATTTGTTACCTCTTGCTCCAAGCCTCCTTTGCTTGGTTTTGAAAACTTAGAACCTGCATTTTCCATCCGATGTGTTGAGGTTGCCGAGGATGAGGATGATGGAGATACGGTTGGATCTGTCTTAAGAGGATTTCTTGCTTTAAAGAAAAGAGATCCAGTCAATCGTTTACCCACTGCATCCACATGTTTTAACCTTCTGAAATTACCTAATTATCAAAAGAAAGCAACACTAAGAGATAAGTTAAGATACGCTATTTCATCCAATACTGGCTTTGAACTTTCCTAAACTTGAATATGTGTATAAACATGCATTTTTAATTAGTATGAATATTTTTATATTATAACTTTTTATCTTATTCGTTGGATTAATATTCTTGTATAAGACTTTGTAATACTATTATTTAAATTAAAAATCATATTATACTTTTTAATATATATTAAAACTGTAAGTTATATTATATTTCTTTGAAAAAAAGGTTAATAAGGTTCCAAAACTTGAGTTTTACATACTAAAGAGTCCATTATAAGGAAAGTCTTATTTCTGTCATTTCTCCATAGTTATCAATGAAGTCTTATATTTTATAAAGTAATGATATACGATTTTTTTCATAGTTATTATCGATTAACTGATTCCTCTCTAATGACATATAAATTACAGAACCCACACATTACAAATTTATCGTTATATGTGTGTACACTCTCCAAACAAAATCAGTTATGGAACAGAAAATACGTCATTTGGTACCAGAAATATGATTTTGTAAGATGATGTAGTGTACAAAAAGACGGAGAAAACGAAGCTTCATGGGTTAAGATCAGAGCTTAATGTTCCTTAATCAACCTTTGAATAGACATATGATCATAAGAAAAACGTCAAACAAATATTTATAGCATTAGACTGAGGAAATATTTGAATCACCAAATTAAATAAAAATTCTTTGAACGCATACCATTTCCTGGAGAGAATCTCCATTTTCTATTAAAGAAATCAAATTTTTACTTTGCAAAAACTTCAAGACTAACTATACATCAAGTATTCTACAAAAGTAATGTGAAAAACTGTACAAATCTTTAAGTGATAGTGCTTCTTATGGATAAAAAAGTAATTTTCCTATTGTCAGAAGAATGTGTCGATCCTTACTATTGTCATATGAAAGAAAAAGTATTTTTATAGACACGTTGGACCTACGTTACACATGAGATTTGGCAACCGAATTTAAAACACTAAGGCTTTTTAGGAAGGAACCCCTGGCATTTTTCAACTGGGAATGTTAACATATGATATACACTGTCCAGATCTTGTAATAGTTGACTATATCTACCCTTTTTGAGTTCTCTGGAGAAGAGGGCGGGGGATAACACCAAAAATGCAATTCGAAGAAATTGAAAAATTTGATGAATTTCTAATATTATGTACAAAAGACAGCGAATGCCATCAAATACTTAGAATATTTAATTTCGAAAGTTATTCTACGCTAAACTCAAGAAACGTATAAATACTATGAATCCTTTATTATAATTATGGACTTGAAATAGCCTCAAAAGGAATCTGCGGACTCGAACTGGACTTGATAGTTACATATAAGACTTGTACATGTTACCATAGACTTGAGACTCGACTTGATCTTGCAGTATGATGACTTTTCGCCACTTCTATCTTTCATAGATATAAAATTTAATTTTAACAAAAGTATAACTCTTTTAAACACATAAAGTATCTTAAAGTATCTTTTGGTGATTGTATTTTTTTTTTTGACATGTCTAAAATCATACTAAGATTATTTACATTAATGAAAAATTTCTAACTCATCCCGTTTGCCTAAAAAACTATGGAACACTGCTGTCCTTCTGGATGTAATGGAGTTTTTTATCCTTAAACAAAGTTTAACTTTAATAATTAATTTAACTGTTTTTTCCAAAAAAAATAACTTTTTTTGGCCCACTACGCCGGAGTAAGTACCCTCCCTCCGTCCTAAAACCCCTAGCATTTCATTATCCCAGCCATCTACCCCCTATACCCTTTATTGCCCAGCATTTTTTATCATTATTATTGGCAAGCACAATTAGTAAATCATATAACCCTATAGGGCTAATGTCATAAAGGAATGTTATGGTTGTTGGGCAATGCTACTTTCAAGTTCAAATCGAAAAGTAATTATTATTTTTAATACTAAAATAATTTTTTTAATTAAAATAGAAACTTAGCCAGATTGTTTCGCCACAGGCACGATATTTTAAGCTTCAATAAATATTTATACTTAATCCCAAGACAAAAATTAAATACGATGAAATATAGTCATGAACATCAAAAATGAATATTTAAATGATTTAATTATATCTAATTTTTAATATATTATGTATTATTTCAAAGTCAAATACAAATATAACGTAGAAAATCCAGCTTTGTACTCCCCAAGATAAGTATCTTTGAAGGTATGAAGTATTAATTGAAAAATGTATTGTCACTAGAGGTGGTGGATAGAATTCGAGACTTACGACTCAACTTGGAGTTGAGTTCATATCTGGAAGACTTTGTTACTCTACTTGATCTCAGTATGAAAGACTCGCGATTCGACTTTGACTGCCAAACTAATTTATACTGAGCTATAGAAAAGTATTAACATAATAGACCCTGTATTATGATTATGGAATTAAAATATCTAAAAAAAGCTAGGAAGAAATCTGAGGACTCTAATTGGACTCGATAAAAAGGTTCAAGGACTTGAACAGTGAGCAAAAGTCTTAAGACCAGACTTGGAGTTGCGTATAACGACTTTTTCACACCTTTGATGGTCATTGCATGCAAGAAATAACAGCTTATTTCATTTTGATGATCATTACTTTATTTCACCGCATTTCAGGAGTTAATTGTTTAATGAATACTTTGGACCTTCACAAGGTCACAAAATTCGGGATAATTGAAATAATACATATATTAAAAAATAGATATAATTAACCTTTTTATGTAATTAAAAAAGAAAGAAAGAAGATTATTGGACGATTGAAATCTTTGTAGTAGTGGTTGCTAATTATTGCAATAAGGAGCAATAGGCTTGGGGTTAGATGGCTCGGGGAGTGAAATGCTAGGCGTTTAAAGGACTCACTCTGGGTAAAATGACGAGGGATACACACTCAGGGTAAAATGAAGGGGGGTCAGTAGGGGCGTCCTCAAAAAGTGGGCTGGAGGGCAATATCCCCCCTTCAAATGAAGGAATTTTGCTATTTAACAGAAAATTTAATATTTAAAAAAAAATTTAATTTAATTTTTCCAAAAAAATTAATTTTCTCTGAATGGATTTTTGAAATTTTTCTCCAAAAAATTTATTAATTGAAATTTCATTTTTTGGTTTTACATGATCAGCTGCGGATTTTTGAATTTTTTTTCTCAAAATTTTATTTTATGTGAATAGCTACGGATTTTGAATTTTTTTTTTTCAAAAAATTTCATATTGGAATTTTTTTATTTATTTATTATTATGTGAATAGCTTTTAATTAAAATTTTTTTTTTGAGAATAGCTATGGATTTTGGATTTTTTTTTCCAAAAAATTAAATATTCGAAATTCACTTCTTTTAAATTTTTACACAAATATTTTAATCTTTAGATTTATTTTCAAAAAAATTCAAGTACCGCGTACTATTTTTAGATTAGAAACTGTGCAGCTCAGTTTTTTTTATGTCGATAAATATATTTCCGTTTATTCATTCACGACTTAATTTTTTTTTGAGAGGGGGAGGGGGCAAAGAAGTACATTAGAAACAAAGGGGAAAAATGTCTCCTCTGTTCACATAATAAAAAAGTATCATCAATGCGACTTGTACACGCTATTTTTATAGTTTTTAGTTTATAAAAATAGATATTCGATTCTCAAAATTTGTACATATATCCCTTTGATACTATACTACGGGGTGGTCTATTGAAATCTGAACACTTAATGATTCAATAGTTAATGAAGGATCAGTGATTGAAATTAATTCATATTTCGATAAATTAGAGCATACAAAATTAGTTACAAAGCAAAACAAACCTGAGCTTTCTAACTTAGGTACAAGTCGAGAAAATGACACTTGAACGTAAGAGTCGAATTTCCATTCGCGCACTCCTTGACCGTCGACCCCGTGAGGACCAGACAGAATGAGAGGTAATTAAGCTTAAGAAACATAGATGAATCAATGAGTACACTTAGAACCAAAAAGAATGTCCATGGGCTTTGTGGCCTCTGACGCTAAGGCCATCCCTCTAGAGGGGTTCCTGATCGGGTACAGGCTCACTGCATCTGATTATGTGACTGCCTCAGAGAGGAACCTTTTGCCGTGGAGGTAGGCAAACTATTTTGGCGGAAATATAGTTTTCTAGCGGGATGGTACGTCTACTCGCCTCTCAAAAAAGGCAACAGGAATGGTTGGCCAACAATATTCCCTTCTGGCCCAAACTCTTTTGGCCCCCCTACAACCCCGACAACCTAGTTTAAACTTTAAGTATACATTCTCCTTGAAAGAGGTTATGTTGAACGGCTGAAAGAGATAGTAACTACGTCATTTCAACTTTTGTAGTTACCTTAAAAGACCGATAAGGACTGGTCCCATGACTTACAAATTTCATTAGGACCGGACTGATAGGACTGCTGTCTTTTTAGTTTTTTTTAGACCAATCCAACACTAATTATAATACTTGAGTCAGGGAGCACTGTACTCCCTGTTTCTATATACCTACTGTGGTTTAGTTAATGCACAGTCTTTTTAGTTTTTTTAGACTGATCCAACATTTTGTCTTAGCTATCAAACGAACAAACAAACACACAAAAAAAACTGTTTAAAAATAAGGGCAGTAACCAATTTTGAATTTATGGGACACTAGTGTCCCCTAGGTGTCGAAGGGTTAAATGTTACCCCCTCCTCCCCTAAAATAACATTCTAGGGGCAGCCCTTAGAACACTTGTATCGATGTTTGATCGAGGCTGGTATTGTTCATGGGAGTACATAAATTGGATTCATAAATATAAATAAATTCATACTTATTATAAATCAATCATGAAAACATTATTTATATAATTACGTGACTTTTTGTCGTGATAAAATCGAATAGTACAAATAGTATCGTCTTCAGTAAATTATCTTACACTGTGTAAGTACATATTTAATTAAACAATATATAATAATATATTAATGCTTTTGTGTAAGTTTAAAAATATTAGTTTATAAAATTACTTGGGGTTGTACCCGGTATTACCTTGAGTAATTAGGCGTTGTCTTAAATACAAATATTTATTCTATAATATAGAAGATAACCCCTAAGAAATCCTCCGCGTTACTCTCTGTTTTTCATAAGCTCACTCACACGTAGTTACTAAATACAATAATACATATATCCAGTGATATAACTCGTGAGTATTTTTTAGTTGTTCCGGTTTTTTTTGGAATTGGTTATCCGAAGGATGAATTTTCTTTTACTTAAGCGCTGTCTTTATTATTTAATTCTTGCTGAGTAGTTAATTTTCTTCCTAAACAGATTCAATTATATTCAAAACCCTGATTGAATATTCGTGTGTGCTCATAAAAGACGGAGAGGAAACTTGAGGATTTGTTGGAGACTTATAATTGTAAGTCCTTGTTGGACTCAAATTAGAATTGGGGATTGACATCGGAGTATTTCTTGCCAATGTCCTTGCTTAACTCCTTCTCCCATCCTCCCTTGTTACACCTGACTCTAGCTGATCTCTTTCAAAATATTCTTCAAATTGTCAGGGTTACCATGTTGATTTTTGGTTGTTTTTTTTAACATGCCCAATATGCTCATGATTTTTATCACTACTTATGTCTATTGATTTGACGTTTTCTTCCCTAAGTAATGAAAGAATAATAAAAAGAGTTTGAATTTTTTTTTAAAGATGCTGGGACGTGGGATGACTGATTGAGTATTTTAGTCTTAAGATAAATAGAAATTGTAAAAAACAAACAAAATTCATTTTAACATATCAGCGTTTATATTTAATCTTAACATATACTAATAATGCACAGTAATTATGATCTTATACAATTTAGACCAATAACACCAACGAACATAAAAAGTGATCTTTGTAAACAAGGTCGCACCTACCATATTATAATAATAAGACTACATTATGATTTCATACACCCGAAATATGTATCTGATATACATCAGGCACCACTAGTGCCGTACTTCTTAATAAAGCAATCCTTGATCTCCTGGTAAGAACCCCCTGATCTTTCGGTGGAAAGTTTCTGAGGATATGGCGGGGTAGCGTCGCTATCATTATATTTGCCTTCTCTTTGTCTTCTACAAACCCGTATGTTCTGAAGATGGAATCCACTCTAGCGAACCATATTTCCACGTCCTCTTCATCGAAATGAGGAAGGCGTACCTCTGTGATTCGAGATCGTATCGACGCCGGTACATCTGGAACGGGCCGCGTTGGAAGATTTAAAGCATTTACCGCATCTACAGTAGAGAGCTCTAAAGGAAGTTCATTTGACCTAGGGATTGACACTGTGTTCAAATGTTGGGGTCACCAATGAAGAAGTCTACACAGGTTGGTTATCTTACTTCAACTAACTTTATCAGAGCCCTTCTATGAGACATATTATTGGTATAAACAAGAAGATCTCTAAGAGGTCCTTCATATATCATATACATCAGGAAACACTGAATACAGTACACCCTATATACGCTCGATGCTATATGGATACGCCTGCAATATTTAATCAATTCACCAACATACATTGTTATTTCTTAAATCAAAACATATTTATTGTTTGCATCATGGAGCACCTAGTGATTTGTTTTCATATATACATACATTCAGATATTATTACAGACATACAGATTTTGCCTGATTAATATAAATATTTTTGTTTAGCCACCCGGTGAATACTGTCCTGATAAACAGAATATAGTTTATAAATCAGCTAAATATAAATTTATGAATCTATAGGGTTTTTATTATGAATGAACTGGTGCAAAATTTTTAGCTAGTTCTGATCCATCTTTATGAGGGATTCCGATTTCAGCTTCTACTAAATTTTCATTCCAATATTTTTTATTTGACACAATTTTTTGATTTATTCGATAAAGCTTGGCTAGATAGATGTTTTTCTTCAAAAAAGGTCATAAAAAGATTATCAAGCTTAAGGTCATCAAGATTGGTACTTTTAAAAATCTAAGTAAAAAAGTTATTGCATATTTGTAGTCGCTCACTGGCTATGTTACGCACATAAACAGACCGATATGCAAAAAAGCTACATTTCATTTCAATATTTTTATCGTTCTTTTAGACACGTAAAAAATGATTAATGAAAAACATTTATAAAAAACTTTACATAGAAGTTTAAGTTAACTAAAATTTTTAATTTTACTAATAAGGTTTAATGTGTAGTATACGGATAATATTAAAACAAAATCACGTTTTTTTCCAAAAATAAGTAAATTTGCAAAACTTTACAGCAGTCGAGCTATATCAAAATATTTATAGAAATTATTCAAGCTTTGTGAATTGTATTTATTTTTATCAAAAGGAACGAAGTTGAACCGTCAACTTTTTATTTTTCCCAAAAAATTGATTAATTGACAAGTGTTTGTCCATTTAAAATAATAAAATTATAATTTTTTTTGCTTAATAATGTAAATGATTAATTAAACACAGCTAATGGTGGAATCGGCATTATTGAGCAGATTCCGATGCATCAGTACACCTCTAGTTTTTATAAATACAGAGTATGGTGTTTCAAATGTGTTATAAATGCTAATTAGCTTTGCTAATAATTTATATTCTATAATTTATTTTGTTCCCTCATGGATAAACTGTTGAGGGTTTTTGATATAAAACTGTTCTCCTAAAATACGCTTAAACTTTTTTGATTGCAAATACATAATTTAAGTTTTATTATCAACTGAAAACGCTTTCATAAATAGCTTAAATGTATGCATGGTTTATTAAATGCAATTTATGATCTTCTGTATGATATAAACTGATTAAAATTACATGAACAAATAAAAAGGAATTTACATAATATGTATTTAATTATTTTTTTAAATATCACAATATACATAACATTTAGTTAAGTATGAATTCATAAATGAGAATAATATGATAATGGAAGAAGGAACGTTTTTTTTGTTGCTATCTAAACATATGTTTTTTGTTTTCTAAAGCTTGTATCATTATTCTTGAAAAAATAAAAATAATTATAAAAAGGGGTGGGCATTTCTGGGAGTGCAAGGAGAAGTCGGAGCGATATGTAAAAATAAATGAACTCAAAAATGAACATGGTAATCCTGACAATTTAAATAATGTTTGGTTGGAGAGCAGCTGTGCTGTCATGACATTGTATTAGGTCAGATGGAAGTAGCCTTGACAGAAAGGAAATAAACAAGGATCCCAAGTTCCTTATATAGCAAGAGTATATAGGCTAATATTAATCTGGTGTCGATCCTTAATTCTAATCTGAGTCCAGCTAGGACTTACACTTATAACTCAAGCAAAAACCCTTATTTTTGCTCTCCGTCTTTCATGAGCACACGTACTAGTTATTACTTGATACTGAGATGTTCTGTCTCCAAGAATTAAGTAACAATGATTACAGCTTCGGAAAATAAAAGGCCTATTCAGATTCCCAGATAAAAAAAGGCGCTCCAGCTTTTTAGGAAATCTTTTATGCAACTCGGGCATTAATTGAACAATAAATACTTGTGCTAAAAAAATAATCCATCCAGTAATTACGGCCCTGTATGTACTATGAAAAGAGACACACTCTGTCTAACAATTTTTTTTTGAAATTCATCCATATTTTTAAGTTCATAACAATAATTGACATAAATAATTAAATACAATGTAAAACTTTGAAATCTTTAATTGCAACACAGTTGGCTAAGTAGTATCTTAGACATTGAGTTATGCCCTATTTAAACATGAGTTTCTAGATCAAGGCGGCGCCCTAGGGTAAATATAAATACAAAAAGGAAATGATTTATTTAATTTGTTTTTAATCTGAATTTAATTTCGATATTTTTTTATTAAGAAAAGTAATTTTTTTAATTGTCTAGTTGACATTTAAGTATTCTTCAGGTAAATATTTTTTTTCCTTAAATGACTTTTTTTTAGAAAACAGAATATTTTGATAATTTATAAAAAAAATAATTTTTTAATGATAATCTACGATTTGCTGGGTCGTTATTATTTATTATCAAGCTAGGGGCTTTTGATAATGTCCCCTCCTAAAATCCACCCTGCACCAATTGCACCTATTTCCAAATTGAATAACGAGCCATACTTTGGATGATTACATAACTGCACAATCGATATTTTCTCCCAAAGAGACTGAAGATTCAAAGCGTATAGATATGTAGTAACGATCAATTCAATATTTATACCTTTGCTTCAAACTTATTATCAAGAATGGTACATACCATATATATATATATGTAGGCTATAAGCAGTGTTGGGCAAGTTACTTCCAAAATGTAATATATTTCTTATTACTAGTTACTTCCATTTGAAAGTAATACGTTTCTTTACAATATTACCTTCTGTGTAAAGCAATAAGTTACTTATTAGCAGGCTTCCCACCAGCACATAAAATGCACCTTACTATAAGGTTCTTGTCTATTTCTCTGATAAATTGAAAACAGTGCAAGTATAAACACTAAGAAAATGTTGAATTATCCTTCGTTTTTGCCATCTTGAAATCTCCAAACCAAATCGTCTTCTTCTTATGTTGATTTAAAACCGTCTTCTTCTCCTCTTTATTAACGGCTGTTGCGCCTGTGTTATTTTTTTCGAAAACACCTTGCCTGTGAAACAGCTTGGATTGTAACGCACGTTACCGGACTCAGTAACTGTAATAATATTACCGTAATATATTTAGTAGCACGTTATATTACTCCGTTACTGCTTAATCTAATATATTACAGTAAGGCGTTGATTTCGTAACACGTTACGCCCAACAAGTATAAGTATCCGAAGCAAGGAATCACTTCAAAAATGCTTAGTATGATTTCCTCAGAGTACCTCAGAGTATCCTGATACTAATTATGGAGTGGCACCCAAAATTTTGACGCCCCATCCAATCCCGTCCCAAATCTTAGGAACGTGTTTTACGAAAAAGACATCCAATTGAAGTTAAAGATGCCTAATACTTTCTCATAAAACAATTTTGCCTTAGAACATTTTGTTTTAAACATATTTCGCTCTAAAGCCATTTTTCCCTACTACCTATATAAATATATGAGGTTTATATTTCGTTATTGCTTATTTTTGTTGAAATTGATGTTCCTTTTAAATTTTTTAATCAAAATATGTAATGTTGATTGCTATAAAACACATTTAATGGTTTTTTCCCCCGTTGAAACAATGAGGAAATTATGCTCATTCATCATATTAGGATTGTTCGTCAATCCATGAGTCATTTCCAATCAGAAAAATCCCTCATGTTTAATCATAATTGACAACAGAGAAGGGATTATCACTTCTTTCATTCAAGTCAATGTTGTCGTGTTTGTTTATTTTTCCTAATATACTAATTCCTCCACCAAGGAAGTTGAAAGAAGGTTATGTTTTTGCCTCTGTTTTGTTTGTTAGTCACCAGGATTACACCAAAATTTACTAATCGGTTTTTATCAAACTTGTACCGAGGATTATATATGGTAAAAGTAAGAAGCCATTAATTTTTGAGAGGTCGTATTTTCAAGTCAAGGTAACGCAAAACGTAGAAAATGTATAATAGCCCATAACTTTGGAATAATTTGAGATTCATTTATTTAGGTGGAGGTTTTATCCCCTACCGGGTGTATCACTGGTTCGAACTCATTACAGAGTGAGATGTCAAAATATGCATGCATTGAAAGATAAGGTAGTGTTCCATAATTTTTACATCAGAAAACAACCATTTAATGCACTTTATACTAATACACGTTACATATTTTGATTAAAAAATCGAAATAATACCAAAAACCAAAAATAAGCAATAATAATATTTGAATCTCATTTATTTATATACCGGATGCGGCAAAAAAACTGAACACTTTTAATCTAGAAATTTATCAAGATGTATTTTAGCAACCAATTGTAATAGAGTATGTCAATTAAATAAAAATAACTAATATGATGTCTTGGCTTCACTAATCATCGATTTAGCCTCCTTGGCAGCAAATATGGCGTCGAGGTGTCTACGGAAGGCCTTACACCCATTGCAGATATAGTCCTCATACATGGCATCCCAGTGCTAGTTGATGATGTCCTTGAGGTTGTTGATATTTGTAAATAGGGGGGAGGGCATATATTTTTTTCGCCAGAAAGGCAAGTTTACCTCCAACCACTTCCGGGTCTTTTTGGACGTTTGTGCAGGTGCACCATCATGCTGTAACACCTTGTTTATTTCCGGGTAGTTGGTCTGGACCCATGGTAACAACTTCTCCTCCGTTGGTTTCTTGACAGCGTCCAAAAATGCACGGACCAAAATTCTTGGTCACATTCAGATAGCATATTCTCGGCTTCTAAGACACTTATGGTTCTATTCTTTTTGTTTATTTCATTTTTAATATATGACTGGAAAAGTTCTAGCAAATTAACAAAAACCTTGATTTATCTAGTAAAAACGAAGTGCAAAGATTTTTTTCGCTGCACCCAGTAGTAAGGCAATATAACCTTGAGGCGCAATGGCTATAAATCAAAATTTCCTAAGGGAAAATATCCTGAGGAAAAGTGGTTTTAGAGACAGAGGCATAATAGGTAAAAGCAAAAATACCTATTGCCAATGTTAGAATAATCTTTGTTAAAGGAAGTCAATCAATATTCACTAATTTTTATAGGAATTATAAATAGTTTAATTAGGCCTAAGTTAAGGATAATGGTAAGCTTTTCTTGTATATAAAATATATTTTAAGTTTTTAGGAACTTATTCAATGGGTAAACTGACATACGTAATTAATCGATGTATTATGGGGTGCGACAACATAACTTTCTTTTTACAAAAAACAGAAAAAAGCAACCAGTTTTTTGAATAAATAAATTAATATTTATATCATATTTAATGATATTACCAACATATTTAAAGTTTTGTATTATACAGTTTTAAAAATCATACCAGATAAGTGACTTCCCCCATTGTCCATTAAACTGAATCAACTGAAATTAAGTATTTTAAAACGCAGTAATTTTTTTCAATTTTTTGTTTTTCGTTAAAATTTTTCATTTCATTTAAAAATTTAAAATTACTTGATTTAGACAAACTGTATTAATTTAGAGTATTTTCGTAAAACCAGATCTGATTCTATATATTTTTACTCTCTAGCATTTTTTCAAATTTCAAAACTAATTAAATGATTTAAAAAATCCTTTTTTGTGTTAGACATTGAAATATTTAATTGATTTTCATAAATCAAACCAATAAAAACTGAAGAGCTTCATTGCAATTAGTTCTGTAAAACAATTTTTTTGCAATATTTATTTTTGACAGTAAATGTTCCTCACTAATCCAACACATGACAGCAACTGACTGTATTTTCTAGAAAATTTTAGAATACCGCCTATAGAATGAAACCACGACCATTCCGCTACTACTCTTACGGCCAGATTGCCACACATTTTAAAAAGGAGGTCAATTTTTTGCACCCTGTATTAGGGCAAAGGATGATTTCTATATACGTCTCTAAAATTTGAGACATTTTCGAATGACCGATAACAGGGGTGGGACTGATTTTAATGTCCTTATTAAGGATGGATACAATACTAATTTTCATTAACTAGACGGATTTTAACACATGGACTGAAAAGTCCCGTGCTTAACAAAGAAAACAAGTTCGCTTGTCTTGTTTTCTTGTCTGATTAATCTATATATTAAATACGAATGTCTGTCTGGGTTTGTTTGTTCGGGAATCACATCCAAATCAATACATGGATTTTGTTGAAATTTTTTATGTTGCTTCTTAAGGCTCCAGAAACAGTTAATTTGTTTTTTTAATAATTTCCATTATAAAAAAGCAGTTAGTAGTAGTCTTTATCTACATTATGCTGTCCTACTCTACCTCCTTATAAAAAAGGGTGCAAGGGTACATACCAACACTACATGTAGTCAGAATAGTTCTTAAAATTTTACGTTCTATATTTTGGTTTTATAATAATGAAAAGAATTTATAATTAATTATAATTTCTTAATTTGCCAGGCAACGCCGCGGAAACCTACTCTAGGTATTATTTATTATAGATACACGTGCTTGTTTTATTAAATCAAAGTTCTACCTGTTGTTTTTTCTTATTTATTTTACTTAGGAGTCTTTGAAGTTATTTTTTTTTTGTGATAAAGTATTATAGTTTTATTAAAGGCAAAAATAAAAAAAAATAACGCGGTTTATTTTTTGTTCAAAATTGGTTTTAGTAAAATTACTATTATATTTTTAGTTATTTTTTTTAAATTTTCTTTATGAAGCAGAGTTCCAATAGTACTTTTCAAGCCATTATTTTGCTAAACTTGAATGTTTTTTTTCCCATTCAGAAGCAATGTAAAATTAAAACACGTAATTGTTTTTTATTAGGGATGTACCCATACTGAATTTTCAGCCAATTTTAATTCGAATTTTTTACCATCTTTATGGACAATTTCGATACCAATTCTTTATTACGTATTTAGGAATTTTATAAATATATCTAAAAATTGCTTACTTTTTTTAATGGTTAATTTTTTATTAATTACAGATAGTAAAATAAATTCATAAATTTATAGAAAATAATTAGTTAAATCTAAATTTTAATTTTAAAAAGTTAATT
Organism: Lepeophtheirus salmonis; assembly: GCF_016086655.4. NCBI lineage: Eukaryota > Metazoa > Arthropoda > Copepoda > Siphonostomatoida > Caligidae > Lepeophtheirus > Lepeophtheirus salmonis. Next base: position 10,997,612 of record NC_052134.2, read on the forward strand.
ACTCTTCGTTCTCAGGAGTCAATTAATTTCTGGTAGGCTCAGATTGGGAAATTTGAATTTTTATAAGCTTTGTCTGATATTTATAGTCTGCCTCTTTGCCCCTCGGTCATTGATCTAATTTCAACTGCCTTACTGATAATAAAAAAATACTTGTGACACAAACAATTGGCTATTTTCTATTATTCTACTGGTTCTGTCCACATGAAATCAAATGGTACTGAACTGTTTTTATTTCCTGAATGAGTTTTTTATGCTTAAAATATGTATAAACCAGTGTTCGAGTCTGGACTCGTGTCTTTTTTTAATAGACCCGTGTCGGATACTGATGACTCGAACTTGACAAGAGAAAATATTGACTCGACTTCAGTTCGGTTATAAACAATATTATTTAACAGACATACCAAAAAGAAATATTGATTAACAAAGTTACTTAACGCTTTCAGAGTAAACCACTCAACCCAACTTCTACCATTGCGAGCTTTTTAAACGACTCTTGATACAATTCAAATGTATGGGTACTAAAAATGTGTTTTTTCTAAATTTTTACTTTGCCATAAATTTCCTATGCAAACATGCAAATTTGTTTAATTTTTCTATTTAATTTCCCACTTTATTTTTTTTTTTTTTACTTTGACAGAAATATATCGTATAGTTCAGCTATTTTATTGACTTGATAATCTTCTGTAGGAAAATTAGAAGATAAGTTTTCCAAGGTATTTTTATGTGACGGAAAAAGGAGTTTATGGATAAAATGTACAAACAAAAAAATATAAATAAGGATCGTATCTACTCACATTTTACATATTTCAGATCTCTAACACATTACTTAAAGGATCCCGCCCTAGATTTCAACATAATACCTCAAGGAAGTAAAGAAGGGCCTATCCACGTTGCAGTGAGCTATCCCCAAGAAAAAGTTGCACTCTCCTTGATTGAGCTTCTCCTTTGTATTGGATTAAACGTGAATTTAAGGTAAATTATTCCTTTTTGTTAAATACGTACACATTGTACCATGGTTATATGGGTTCTAAAACAATTGGCTGAAAACATTTCTGCCGAAAGATAATTGTCAAAATACTTTTTTATGACAATTATATTCATAAACATTGACGAAGTGAAAATCACTGATCTTGCCTGATATTATGCTTTTTCGTCAACCCATGAGTATTTCCCAAAATATATAACAATTGTATCGAATAATAATTATTGCTAATAGAAAAAGGATTAGCACTTGTTCCATTCAAATTGCTAATGTGTTTGTTTATTATTTAGAGTAATACAACAAGAAAGATTCGAATATCATTCGAACCTCATGCTACTCTATTGTATTTATATAATAATCATTATTGAATATAGTTAATTAAAAAACACACCATTCTGCAAAAGAACACTAATTAATTTATCTTTATGAGATACATAGTGAGAACAGTAGCTACTTATTATTTTAAATTGAATTAAAATATGCCACCGTATACATCAATATATCCAATATCATTTGTCGGACAAATGTTCAAAAGGGCCCTTCGACCAAATGTACATTTGGAAAATTGACCTTCTGCTAAATGTCCGTTCCCAAAATTTTCTTCAACACTTTTTTTCCGCCAAATAGTTTGCTCACGGACATTTTGGAGAAAACATATCTGCAGGAAGGCACTTTCCCCAAGGGCCAAATGGAAATATTAATACTATGTAATTATGATTCCCATTCATGTAAAATCCAATTTAAAGAGATAAAATGTTAAACTTTTTGCCACGAATTGTAATAATTAAGTGTTCATTATTTAATAATGTTCTTTGATTCTATACTTCTGAAGATGGTTTATAACTGCACGATTAACTTACAGTACACACGGAGAACAAGTCCTTCTATTAATTAAATCTATTAATCAACTATTGAAGCATCTTTATAATGAAATAAATGAATGAATTATTAATTCATGAACACTAAATGATTGTAATTCGTTACTAATAATTAACATTTTATCTTTTAAAATTAGAGTAACATCAATGAGATTAATAATAACACGAGTTGTATAAAATACATGCTGGAAAGTGGGTGTGGCTTTTTCTAGTTGGCAATCTGAACATGCTTTTTATTGTCCGAAGCTGTTATTATTATTATTTAATTTTTGAAGACTGGGCATTTAACCCTTTACTCCCTGAATTAAATTTTAAAAGAACTTATAACGTGTTTTAGTGACATAAATGAATACTTTCATAAACGTACATGATTGTTTACAACTACTTAGTGTACCAGGAATTTTGTTCATCCAATAAAATGAAACGAATTTCAAGGAGAAATGAAATGCACCACTAATCTTTTTGTTTTGACTCAAAAATGGTGCACTTTTTTGATGCAATACTAACTTAAAACGTAAACAAAACCTTTTCTCTGGAAGCCTTGTTTTGTTTCTAAGTTCTACTTCTTTATTTATTCTTGATATAAGATTTTCTTAATAGTATGACGAATTCGTCACATACGGGCGTAAAGGGCTAAGTATAAAGTAATAACTAGTTTGTAACATTAGAATAACAATGAGGGTTTGCTTGGGAGCTGTAAACATAAATGAAAATACTACTATAATGAAAAATAACCCGGCTTTTTGTAGTTTCTACCTGAATATATGTTTTCATTTTATTTATTTTCTAAAGCTGTTGTCATTATTATTCTTGAGTAGAGAATATATACGTAATCAATCTATAATGTATAACCACAAATGTCTTAACTAATGGACAAAGGTAAAAATTTAGTATGGAATGGGCATGTTAAAAAAAAAGAAACCGAAAGTTAACATGGCAACCCTAACAATTTGAACAATATTTTGAAGGAGAGAAATAATAATGCTCATGACGTTTAATTATATGAGCTACAATCAGCTATGACAAGACAGGAATGAAAAAAGGTCATAAACAAGGACATTTGCTAGAATTACTCCGATGTTGATCCCCAATTCTACTCTGAGTCCAACAAGGACTTACAATTCTAACTTCTGCAACAAATTCTTAAGGTTAAACTTTGTCTTTTATGAGTACACACGAACATTCAAAGAGGTCTTGAATATAATTGAATCTATTTAGGAAAGGGTGTTCACTACTCAAAGAGAATAAATAATAATGCTTAGGAAAATAAAGTTCCTTCTTTATACTATCAATTATAAATTAACGGGTCAGCTAAAAAGCACACCGGATTTACATCATTACTCATGAATGACGGATAGTAACGCTAAGGGTTTATAAACGTAAATCCTTGTTGAACTTGGACTAGAGTTGAGGATCGATAACGCAATAATTCCTGCCTAAATCATAGCTGAATTCGGAGTGGTATTTGTGTTTATTTCCTTCATTAAATTAGTTGCTCACTGCTAATTTAATGAAATGACATGTCAGCTATACCGCTCTTCAAAACACTAATTTTTGGTTTTTTTAAATTTTAGATACTGACAAATCATATTATTTTCAACCGGGATAATTGTTATTTAATATGTGAGAAGGGAACACCCTAGTCTTTCATTTTCTATTTCTTTTATTTGTACATAACGGCAGGACTTACTTTATACTTCACTGATACTACTGCTCTATGAATCAAATTAAAAAATATATTTTATTTTTTACAGCTAAGTGACTGTTAGCCAAAATTTCATTCGAGAATGCAGCTATTGGTAAAGTATTATATATGTATATTTAATAATGTAAATCATGTGTATTTTCTAGCCGCCCGATTTTTTTTTAGAATTGGTAATCTTAAGAATGAATTTTCATTTCCTTAGCTTAAATTTGATTATATTCATAAACTGGATTGAACATTTATGTGTGCTTATAAAAGACCTTGAGGATTTGTTACGAAGTTATATTTGTAAGTCCTTTTTGGACTTTGTCCCTTCATCACAACTACTTGTATGTGATCGAATAAGATGTCATGACAGCTAATTTGCTCTCCTCTGAAACATTCTTCAACTTATATACTTAATGCATATTCCCTTCTTTAAGAGCAACCTTGAATCGAAACTATACACATTAAGTTTAATAGAATAACTTCTCCCGAGGGTGTTATCCACTGAGCCCGAACATTTAGAAATATATTGTACCTTTTCAAATCTAGAACTGTAGCTCAAATGCCGTTGGTATTACACTGTAACCTGGTATGCTGATATCCCGGCCCTGGGGTTGTCTTGCATGCTAAAGCGACTAATAAACGGGTTGGAACCCACCACTATTTCATGAAATAATCATGTAAATTCATGTTCATGTCCCTTTAAATAATTTGTTTTTATACGTGTTTTTTAAATAACGCACCAGAATAAAGTTTCGTTTCATACGGCTTTAGAAATTGCAATTGTGCTAGAGGTAAATGCTAACTAAATTTGCTAAAATTTTGTATTTTACTTACTTAGCTCCAGTAGCAAAATTAAGTTCTGCTGATTCTGAAAGGGATTTCTAATTTCAGGGACAACTGCATTGTCCTAATGTATATTCCATTATTGTTCCGATCTTTTCTAATACCGCATCCCTTTTACTGTATGTATTATATACTGTTGAAAAAGATAGTTATTTGTTAATTAGAAGGAATTTCATTGGATTATTTTTACTTAATTATAATTTTTCTCATTACATACTGTTATTTCGAAGGGAAACAAAGGTATCTGTGTACACTTTTTATAAGTGTACATAATAACAACAACACAAGGGCCCCTCTCTTAATTTATCTTTATTGACGTTTGCTCTATAGCACATAACTTCACATTAGAGCGATCTGATTTTTAACTTTTTTCGAATTTCGATTACGACTAGTGCAGAAAAGCTGTAATATTATAGTATGATAATTATCTATAAAAAATTGCATTGCCCTACAAAGTCATCTTTATGTGGTAGACATCCATCAAATTATGAAAAAAGGCAAAAACTCTTTTTGTAGTAAATATAAATACTAATTTATAATGTATTTGCATTAAATAATTTTGATAATAAGTTTTTTATGTTTCTTAAATGTTAGAATAATGGGTATCATGATTAATAAATGCATAATAATGATTCATGCTGTATTTTAATCATTTTGGACAGAATAAATACGAGTGTACTCTGAAAAGTTTCCGACCTAACAAAGACCCAAGCCTCTTTGTAACTTTACACACTTCTCCCAGCGATGTTCCTATCTATGTAACCCGTCCAAGTAGTACTCGGCGTTGTTCTTGCAAAATATTTCTGCACGAGACACTTTTTGTTTTGGCTCAGTAACTCCGAGTAGGATTGACTTAGACACGTCAAATTTTATAACACAACAATCCTTTATATGTCTGCTATTGTTTGGATCTATTTAAGGGTTAATCATTCAAAAATTAATATTTATTGACTGCTCGATACTCGATTTTGTCTATTTTCACAAAAATCCTCACATGAACTCACTCAAACGACTGTTACATCACAACTGCGCATCCAAAATAGCTGAAATTTTGATGAGTAACTGTCAAAAGATACAATACAAATGTGACTAGCTTTTATTTACGAGTGCTGCCATCTTTCCGTTCAGGTTGAAAACTTTTCAGAGCACCTTCTCAATGTTTGTCTCCTTTCAAACGTACAAGGATAGATGCATAAAGATGACATAATAAAATTAAAATTTGCGTAGGGTATTTTCTTACCATATGCCAACTTTTCAGAACTAGCCGTAATCGAATTTCGAAAAAAAGGATAGAAACAAACCACCCTAATGAGCATAGAGAAATGCTTCTTCACTCTCTCTTTCTAGTTATGGATATATATATATATTACTTAAATTTAAAAGTTTCTTATTAGCAAGTAAATAGGTTTTTATGACTTTGTTAGATACTTACTTTTTGGGTAAAAAAAAAAATACACTCACAACGAGTGATGCTAATTGGGTGCATGTTTTAGCTCGTCCGTTTTTTTTGTTTTTTTGAGTTGCAAACTGTTATCATTAGTATTCACGTCTATACTTTTATTGTATCACGCAACCTTTAATACGAAAAGAAAGATAAAATTCCCAAAATATGTTGGTAGTTAGGCAATTCTTGGTTTATTATCTACAACTATGGAATATTAATTCAAAAGTGTTCACAGCTTAACAAGAGCTAATGTCAATTTAACCAATCAGCGTTAATGATACTGTTTTTTTAATTCCTGAAGACACTAAACTTCCTTTTCCACTATATAAAATTAATAAAAAAACGTCGTTAACTGCAACATTTCCTCCAAAAAGAAACCACGATTCTACTTCGAGTCTAACATTGACTTACTTCATAACTCCTAGTCTACCCTTCATTGTTACTCTCCGGCTTTCACGAGTACACTCACTAGTTATTTATTTGTACAGAGATGTTCTGTTTTCAATAATTAAATAAAAATCTAGGACATATTTTAAACACTTCAGTCAATTCATCATGAAATTCCTTTAAAAAAATGAACCATTTACTTACAAAAGTACTTACCATAAAATGTACCAATTCAATGAGATCAAATTATAATTATTGATACACATCTACAATGTAAAAGCTGATGTTAAAATACAAAATATGTATGTTAATATTACAACATCCATTTTTGCAATTTAATATATTTTGCTAGCTTTGAATGGAAGACGATATTCACATAACATTTAATGCACACAGTACTACTTTGAATTACGAGCAATATTTGAGTTAGATAAATTATATTCAAAATTATTCGTAAAATTTGATATATTCTACATAATATTACATAAAGCTACAATAATACTTTAGTCTGTGAGTAGAAATATTTTTTTGTTTATTGTTGGTAGCTTTATTCATATTTTGGTTAACAGATTTATTATAAACTTGGCTGTTGTAGGCAACACTCATGTATTAATAAATATTAATATTTCCATTAAATGCAAAAAACAATGCCTTTGTTTGAGAATAAATATAATTTAAATGAAGGAAACTACACGCCTTGATGAATCTGCTAATTACCTACGTTTCACTAAACGTGTACTGCAAATCTTGTAAGTAAACAACTACCCCAAGTGTTTAGATACATAAATTTTTGTTCAGTTTGCATTTGAAAATGGATGCCTCATCTACTTGAAGTCATGATAATCTTTATCTAATTGGTTCGGAGGTGAATGAAATACTTGAGGCTAGTATTGTGACGGTCCTTTTTTATTCGGTCCAGTCTTAGGATTGGTCCTATCAGTCCTTGGAATCGGTCCTTAATACTGAAAGTCCGAAGGACTGCCAGTACTAGAACTGATTAAAAAAAAAAAATAAAGTTGATTGCCGTCATCAAGTAACAAACTTTAAAAGTTTAGGACAGATATGCAGGACTGAACTGGACCAAACCGAACTGTCCGCGACTGTAGTCTTCAGTCCTAAATAAGGACTGATAGATCCCTTCTTTAGGCTACGTTGACCTCTTATCGTCAAGTTCTTGGCACATCCTTTATCTTTATAAATTGTGGAACCAAACTTTTAAAGTCTCGAGTCCAAGCACAATGAAGGCTATATCTGATTTTTGGGATAAGGGATCAATACCTGTCATAGCAACCCAATATATAATAGCTGAACTTGAAACTTCATTCTATGAATGGGAAGGTCTATAAAAGTCCAAATTCCAAACAACCCCAGGCCACAAGAAAAGGAAAGAGGTTTTTGGCTGCGATACTTGTTTATCTTTTTGATATTACACATGAAGACTCCCCTCAATATTATTACCATTCCAAAGCTTGTACAAAATTGATGAGGCAAATATCTTATGAACGAGAACCCCTACCGCAAAGAAACCCCTAAGCATAAAATGAATATTTTAAATCTTATTTCTCAAGCTCTGGTGACGAAGCGGACTTTACAGAAATGAGTCGTCTCATACAAGAAGAAAGCTCTATCGAAGAATCACTTTCATCATTCAAGAAAACTCGGATAAATGTATTTTCTCAAGGTCTCACAGCACCATGAACAGAACATAGATGACAACACAAAATAGCACCACCTATGTGCTAAATGAAGTAGTAGCCAATAATCTTTGGCATGATGTTACCAAAATCAATATTGATTTAAACTATATCCAGTGAGTTAGGTACAGCTATCGACAGGAGAGAGCAGACAAAATCTAAGATCCATTAATAAAAAAGTTAGCAAACGATGAGAAATTTAACATTTTAGTCAAAAGTTTAAGAGCCACGGGCTACCTCTGAATGTTACAATTTAGAAATATAAGTTCCTCGAATATGCTGTCATGACGTCTTATTAGATCAGAGGAAGAGAATAAGCATAATTCAAAAATATAGTAACAACATATGGGCTGGAATTACTCTGATCGTGATCGTCAACTCTACTCCGAGTCTAACAAGGGATTAAACTTCAGAACAAACCTTCATTGTTACTATCTGTCTTTCATGACAACACGCACTAGGTATCTATTCATTAGAATTAAATAATAATGATAACAGCGTTTGAAAATAAATAACCCTATTTATATTGACAAATGGAAATAGCCGCTCCAGTTTTCTAGGTCATATTTTATACAACTATGGGGGTTACTATACAATATATATATTTAATATTACATATGTATTTTTTTGAAAGATTTAATCTAATCTTTCTTTTGCGTTTATTCATTACTTTGGTTCGTCCCTTGCTTTTTCACAACTCATTCTACGCTTCATTGGTTATTTGCGGTTCTGCATAACAAGTTTACTTATTTCTGCTTGTAAAGAGCTTAATCCGTATCTGAATATAATTTCATCCGGGGTATTATTTAAATATGTTTCTAAATATTTCCAAAAGCAACCCATAAAAACAAAGAAAATGTTCATCTTTATAAGGCTTTTCTCTTTCTCAGAATCTGCACATGTGGGTTTTTGAAAATTTCATACTTTCTACATAATTAAGTACAATATAAATCTACGATTGTAAAGTATTTTTCTACATTTATTTTCTTACTAAACTTCAAAGTGCTTAAATAATGCTTGAAAAAGCACAAAAGTTGGAGGGCGATGTACAAAAATTACTTATCGATTAATTACATGCGTCATCAAACAACAAAAAAACAAAAAATTTGATTACGGATCTGTTAATAGTTTTTTCATAGTTGGTTTATTAGAATGTTCTATTGGAACTTTTATGTATTTTTACAGTTTTTATATGTTTGAACCAACTATTGAGTAAAATAAAAAAAATGGGTATAGAGTAGGAACCCAAAACAGGCAGTAGCATGAATATAGTACGAAAAATGTGATTTTACGGAATCAAGAAAATATAAATTGAATATAATTTGTGCTATGTTCAAATATATATTCAATATGTTCTCCTTCATAAGCAATAACAGCCTCGAAATGCCGGCAACAGATTGGCAGTTCTTGACGATAAGGGATGTGTTGATGGCCTACCCCTTTGTTATTATGGAAGCTCGGATCGAATCCAAGTTTGTATAAAAGTTACAGCAAATATTCTGCTCCAAGAAGCCCTAAACTTAAAAGTACAGGTGGTTGAGTTTAAAGGTCGCAGAGGGACACATGAATAGCCTGCTAGAAGTCAGCTATATTGTTGCTCCATAAGTTTTGGTTATTCTTGGCTATTTATTCATTATATCCTCATTCACAAGCAATAACAGCTTCGACTCGTCGGCTAACTGATTGGCAGCTATTGACGATGAACACAATTTCCATAGGGTACCACGCTGGCATGATGTCAGCTTGGAGCAAATGCAAATTTGGATTAGGGGCTTGGCAGAAATTCTTCTTCCAGACGCTCCAATCAGCAAAGTCCAGGGGTTGAGGTCAGGGCTGGAGCAGAGGGTGATAAGGAGGCAGGCCAGAAGTCCGCTATAATATTGCTGCATAAGTTTTGCATCTTCTTTGTCTTATGGGGATGTAATCAACTTCTCTGTACAGGTTATGGTATAAAGTCATTACCAGGACTCTTTCTTTTAGTAGTTTTTACGGCAAAACTTATGAAGAGAGGATCTGTTTTTTTTCTGCAGAAAGGAACAAAGACCACAAAACATTTTTTAATAGTGAAAGTAGCGAGACAGACAAAATATGGAATCATTTGAAACCAAGAAATATATGTGAAACGTGAAATGGTTGTTATATTAAAAATTTCTCTTATATTTATACACCCCCCAAAAAGGGAATTAATTAATGTTATTTTTACTCAATCGCAGAGTATTTTTCATAGATTTATATATAAAAAACCCTAAAGTCAGACAATTTATTCCAACAATGAAGAAAATAGTAAATATTGTGTTGTTGGATCGTAATAATAATATAAAGTACGATAAATATATTCGGTATTACACGCCTACAAAAAAGATAAGACACTTTTTAATATTGTAGGCAGTCCGGATGGAGATACAAACGGTCTCTGCAGCTTTCTTGGCACTAACACTGGAGCGGAAGAGTGCCTTTTTTGTTGTTGTTCAAACATGTTTACACTTTGAGATATGGGATAAAAACAAAACTTGTTATTCGTTTGTTTGAGCTGTCGTTTGGTTGCGTAATAAAACCTTCTTATTTTAATTATAACGGGGAAAAAACGTAATACTCTGTGGAATTAGAAATTACATTAATCTTAGTTAATTCTATGCAAATTTTCATGATCATGTGCTTATATTACACGTGGAATCATCCAATCCTGAAAAAAAAGAACCACTTTCAGATTAATAAATCTATTTATTTTAAGGCCTTTGTTCGAAAAGGAATAATGAATAAGTATGAATATTGTTTTTACTCGGGAGGGGGGTTAATTCATGAACATTTGAATTTTATAATTTAACTTAACTTTTCGGATGCAAGAGTATCTTTTAAATTAAACTAAATTACTTTTTCACCCATTAATGTTTTTAATCTATTTTCAAAGTAATGAGAAGAAACTTTCGAATATCGTGATCATTACACCAAGTTTATGTTTAAACTATAGTTATATAATATTTTTAATTTATAAAGTACAGTTTTAAGGTCATATAAAAGGTCAACTTCTCCTAAATTTTATTTTAACGTGTGTAATAGGGTGTCCAATTTTTAGGCGTGACCTGTTAATTGGTTTTTTTATTGTATTATAATTAAAAAGTTATATTTGTAAAGTTTTATTCTTTAAAAGGCGTTTTTTGACCTCTATAGCCATTTGAAAATGACTTTGGTTTAACGTCATTCTCTATTTGATAAGGGATTCAAAAGTTTTTATTTAAAATTCTTCGGATATTCAAAAAAACAAAACCCTTTTTTAGCCGAAAATTAAAAAGTATTTTTTTCTAGAGTGTTAAAAAAGCTCTTGTATCTGAAAAGTAGAACTAAATATTTTCATTTATAGGGAAAATAATTAGAATTTCATTTCATTTAAAAGAAAAAGTAAAACTTTGTTTGATAGGGTTATTGATTTATTGTGGTTTTTTATGATGACTTGCGAATTTATATATATTTCATCTCTTTTTGCAATATATTTTTTTATTCATATTACTTAGCATTCACAATAAATGATATGATTAGGTACATAAGAATATGATAAGTATGATCAAAAGGTGATTATTTCTAAGTAAAAAATATGTATATGCAGGTAAAAATATTTAGAGTAAAGTTTTTCCAATTATAATTATAGTTTTTCCGAAAACAAAGACGTGACGACACGTAATTTTGGCATAAAAATAATGTTTTCTAATGATATTTTTATTTAATGAATAAGGGGGTAAAAACCTAAAAATTATCTGACCCTCAAATAAGATCAAAGTAAGATCAACAAGTATTTTCCTCACATATTTCTCAAATAAGCTTTCTATCTCATCTAGGCATTTTGTTTGGGCACATTGATACAATAGATTGATGTAATATTACTTATCTTTTTGTATACTTCCAATTGTTTACCATATAAACCAAGTTGTCTAATCTTCTACTAGGTATAAAATAAGTACTCCCTGTAACGGAATAATATTTGCATTCAAACTTTCCGGATTAGATAATTTCCATACGTGGGAATTCGAGGTTGCGAAACCTTATATATTTTGGCAATCAAATATACCGATTTTTATTTTGTTTACTAAAGAAATGCACAAAATGTTTATTAATTATAATACATATAGATGCCATAAATTGACAATGCTAAACTATTCATCATTTGCTAAGGCCAGTAGAAAAATAAGAGGTTATACTGGTTACTTTAATTTAAACTATCATGTAGGTTTTTAGTTATCTCGAAGAAGTCAACTCTTTGATACTCAGGGATATTGTATGACTCATTGGCGTATAGCAATATCTTTGATGCCATCTCCATCATTTCCTTGCTGGATGGGAGCTTCACTGGCTCCTCTTTAATGACCTCTTCATCTGATTCATCTTCTGATGCTGCGCTTGGACCTGACTCTAAATTTTTCTAAATTCTGAACAGTTTTTTAAGTAAACTTTAGGTGTACATTTCATATAAATATGTATAAAACTAAACAACAATCTCATGGGTTGCTGTATCACGTTATCTGAATTAACCAGTTGATTCCAAACTAAAACTAGATACATAACAATGTCTTGTTTATTCATCTCATGTGTCGGTTCTATACATACATATGTACTTAAAATTACTCTTCTGGTAAGCCTTCATTTCTGTACATCGAATGTGATTTTCACCACTCTAAAGCATTCCAGATTATGGATAAAAGAATTCCGTAATGTTCAAAATTGAAATTTAAATAAAAAAGAAGTGAAATAATTTAATACAACAGAGTCTTTTCCGTGTAACGGAATTTTCGTCTGAGAGAATTCCATAGTACGGAATATTTATGGTATAATGTATACTGTTTAGCATAAAAATACATCCAGTCCAGTTTTATTATAAGTCCTTGGAATTTTTTCCAAAAGTGTTAATGTTTTATTAAGCCAAATAAAATACTTTTGAGATCATTGTGAAATTTGATACAAGAATTGACACTCGGTATAGCGCAACCCTCCCCCTATGGTTATGTTTATCATTTCAATTTTTTTGTGATATGAAGCATCTATATTAAACATACATAAGGATACCAATTTGAGCTTTGTACCTCAATATGTTACAAATTTATGCTCGATTATGCATTTTTAATCAATATTTTGTGTTACCTTGACCTATCAAAATTTAATGGCCTCTTACTATGACCATAAACAATCCTTGCACCAAGTAATCATGGAAAAAAATATTTATGATTTCGTTATAATACAAAATACTATGAACGTATTATATTTTTAATCAGTTATATAATTTGTTCGATTATATAATGAGATAATTGAAAAAAAGAAAAATACTCCCAATGACGTCACAAGGGATTGATTTTACCTGCTCTATAGACAGATAAATGGGACTGGATGGGACCGGTATGGACTGCGGTCCTAAATAAGGACAAACACAACACTTAATATAACTAGCGTATTTTCTCCTACTCGCAACCTCAATTTTCAAAAAAAAAAAAAATATTTCACAAAATATTCATTTTTGTGGAAGTAAAACTGTTGCATTAGAAGATTAAAATGAAATTAGTATTATTACTGAAATTGAGCAACAAGAAAAAAATGATGATAATGGAATATCAATGATTTACACCTCAAATAAATTACTTAAATTTCAAAACAGATGGAAAATATCGAGGGTTTATGTATTTCCAAACACTTTGATTTCGAGGTAGCTTTACATATTTGTGGCATGAGTCGTTTGAGTTTGTTGATATGAGTTTTTTTTTGAGGAAAAAAATTCTGAATTTTATTTTATATTTTTCTACATAGTCTCGTTGTATCTCTACAAACTTCTCCCAGCGAAGTTACAGACGGTACAGGTCCCAGAGATGGGAGCATCTCTGGGAGAAGTGTGTAGATTTTTCTCTTTGTGGCCAACCATGTGTCGTTCTGGATGTTGTGGGATCTGTCGACAGTCCATTGTTTCTCATCCGAATAAAAGATGATTCGGTTACAAAGAGACTACAAATCGTTCAGCAATTTTCTTCCGTAAGCAGCCAAGGTGCCCTTCATTTTGTCTGTAAGGATATATATTTTTTGTAGAGGCGGTATGATTTCATCCTCAGGTCAGTGTTTATGGCCCGGGAGACTGTTGCAACGGCTTACTTGGCGCTTTTTGGAAAGAGCGTTAACAGAGTTCCAGGAAATGACTTTAAAGAACCTTTCAGGCCTACAAGGAATTGTAGTGCATTTATTAGCGGTTGTAGACTGTCCTCTTTGGATATCTGAGCATGTTTTTAATGAACGCTAAGCTGTATCCCGCGCAATATAATTCCATGATAGTACCCTCCGGATCTCTACGTCATAAATACTATTTTTGAATTAAATGTAGCACAACTTATTTAAAGCTAAGGCTCAACCTCTCACATTAAAATGGAAATAACCGAGTTAAGTACTTTCATTATTGCTCAGGATGTAGTTAAAGATGGTCCGAATTTACCAGAACGACCCTGTACATCTAAATCTAGATTAAATTTTCGGATAATTATATTTTACACAAAGTAATTAAAATAAACCTTTTAAATTTAATGAAATATTTAATTACATACAACAAAATATTAGAGTATCATGCACATTTGCTTATATATATATATGCGTGTTTATACAGAAAAATACAAATATCGACCAATCCTACAACACCATGTACTTATTCTATTTGATAATTGAATTTTAAAATCTTCGATTTTAGCTGTTTGATAGTATTTGGACTCAGACATGTAATGCAATTGCTAATGTATAATCAATGGATTATTAAAAAAAGAATACAATGCAAATGACTTACTTATGATCTTTTGGTGTTGCAAACGTATTGTCTCATCGAAAAAGTACTATAACCACGTGTTTTTTTAAAAAAAGAAGCAAATTTTAGATGAGTTATAGAGAGATATAGAGTATAATGTATATTAAAATTGATTTTCGGAAAAATAATAAAGCAATTCACTAATCTTTTTCTCATACATGTGAGGTCCATAGTGAAGTCAATCATTCATCAGGGGCTGTAGTCCTCCCTAAATTAAGGAATTTTTGATTTTAACAAAAACTTTTTTGCTAAGGAATTTCTTTTATGCAAAATAGGTTTAAATTTTATTTTTCAAAAAATGTTATATTTGAAATTTAATTTTGAATTTTTTTTTCAAACGTTTCTTTTTTTTGTGAATAGCTATACATTTTTGAAATATTTGAATTTTTTTTCCAAAAAATATTACATTTCTTTTAATTAAAAAAAAGAAGTTCAATAATTGAAGTTATTTTTCTTGTGAATAACTATGTATTTTTGAAAATTTTCTCCCAAAATTTACTATTTGAAATTTAATTTTTGAATTTTGTTATGAGCCGCTATGGATTTTCTGTGACTAGCTATGTTTTTTTTAATTCCAAAAATCAAGCCCCCTCAAAACATAATCTTACTCATCCAACCCCTCCAGCTTCAATCATATTCTTCAACCTGGAACAAACCTTGGTGAGGAACTATTATCCATGTTGTCCACTGACTCGAGAATGAAAGCCCCCAAGGAGTTAACAGTGTTATATGTTATTGGACTCTCTCTCCAATACACCCATAGTCCAAGTGTTTCAGATGCGTTGAGCTTGTAGACCACATTTCCCTTGCCCAAAATATAAAGGTTTTAACAATATTGGGTTTTCCGGAATAAATCCAGCTCTAATATACGAAGTAGACAAATTGCACCGATTTAAAAATTTAGCATGACACAGGAAATGTAAACATCTAGTTTTACTCTCGAGTATAAATATCTATAGAGTTATTTGCGTCCTTTGACGTGCCCTCGGTACCGAGGCTAACAATATTTGCCGATAGCGTTTGTATTCGGAATATGTGTTAAGGATTTTGTATTTTTTTCCTAAACATTTATTGATGTCTAAACTTGTTCTGGATTTAAAATCCTCACAATGTAAATAAAATCCACATTCCAAAAATGGTCAAAATCTTTGGTTTTGACGAAAAATAAAGTTTTTAGAAATGGACAAGAATACTAATTCACAGAATATCGGGACAAATTCAGATCATGCATTAACCTAGTGGGTGCTATTGGGCTTAAAAAATTCAGGGTTTGGATTTGATATATGGATGATATGTAATAAAACGATTAGAAAAAAAAAAAACCAACTTTAATATTATGAGTAGTAAAATATCAATTACAGTGATGGATAGTAAATTGTATTTATAAGATCATAAAAAATATTTTTTTAAACGAATCAGAGACTGCAAAGTATATATATATGTACATAAAAAACACCATATTTTCTTACAAGTAATTTCAAACTTAGGAAATTATTTTGAATTACGTCAAATCCTTTTTTGAAACATATATTAATTATAATTGAACATTTAGACCAGTAGTTCTCAAACTTTTTACAAACTTGTATCAAATCGTATGAAACACTGGTACTTTAAGAAAATAAATCAAAAATGACCGTGGTAAATGGATAATTTGAAGAGTATTTAGGAAGATACCAGCTTAGCTCTCATGGTGTTTCACCAATGAAATTAGTTGCAAGCACCTATGAGATGAAGGAAATAAATACAAACCCTACTCATTATATAGTAAATATATAGGCAGGAATTACATAGAGTGATGTAGATCTTCAATTCTACTCTGAGTCCAACAATGACTTACACTTATAATTCCACAAAAAATCCTCAGACTTAGTAATTTTTTTTCACACAATAGTGATTGAAATGTAAACCGTGTGTATTTTTTTAGCAGGCCTGTGTTTTTGGAATTAGTTATTTGAAAAATTATTTTTCTTTTCCTTAGCTGTTGTCATTATGATTTAACTCCTAAATAGTCAACTTCCCTTTCTACTACATTCAAAATATGATATAATTAAATACAATGTCCCATTTTTTAAAAAAATGTCATAAAAAAGTTGTTTATTTTGTAAGAAAAAAAAAGAATTAATTTTTTATAAACTAGAATGAACACTCGGTAGAGTGCAAAACCTCTGTTATTTTTTTACGTTTTGTGTTACCTTAACCTCTCAAAATTTACTGGCCTCTTACTGATACTATGTCTTCGTATCAAGTTTCATCAAGATTGATCTCAAAATTTTGGCGTAATCCTGGCGACTACCAAACAACCTAACTAACAAACACAAAAACTAACATATAAATAAAGGCAACTACATAATCTCTATTCAACTTCGTTGGCTGCAGTAAAAAAAACAAAAAACGTTATTTAACATTTATTTTAAATTTGGCTTTGATATAAAAATTATCATTTTGAACTCAAAAAATCTACCTAAATTGGATGGCTGTATTCTAATTCTGAAATTTAGTAAAAATGGGAAAGAGGTTAAGAACTACTCCACAAGAGGTAATTTTTTGAACAGTTTAAGAACAACTGATGTAAGACAATTTCAAATTCTGCAATCATAAAATGAAAGAGCTTCATAATAAACGGAGTTAATGAATTACACATTAGTAAAAATTTGATATCGTTTTTTCAATGTATGTTCTAGTTCATACATTGATTGTAGTTAACATTAAAAATTATGTCATAAAAGTGCCAACCTTGCTCTTGCTAAATACAAGTTCTTTTATTGCTAATGATTTAAATAATCTTTGACCTGAATACGTAAACAACATGCAAGAAACTAAACGACTTCATTAATTTGGTTGCTTGGTTTTGATTCACTTATTGAGTAAAAAGCCATTTAATCCCTTTGAATACTTATCTCTGCCTCTATTCAATATAACATGAACAAAAATAAATATATATATCCCCATTCTAATTTAAGGAATTTTTGCTTCTTACAAGAAAATTAAATATTTTAATTTTTTTCGAAAAATTTAATTCAATTTTTCAATTTTTTTTTCAAAAAGTTCAAGTTTTTGGGTGAATAACTTTTAATTTTTATTTAAAAAAATGTTATATTTGAAATTTGGATTTATAACTTTTTCCATTTTTTTTTCTTTTGTTAACAGTTATAGATTTAATAAATTTTTTTTATTAAAAATTATATTTTTTGAAAAAATCCTTGGGCTTGTGAAATTTGTTTCTAAAAAAATTAAATTTTTGTTAATAATTGTAGATTTAAAAAAAAATTTTAAATACCAAATTGTAAATTTGATTTTTTTTTTTCAACAAATTTAAATTGTAAAATTTAATTTTTCCCCAAAATTTCAATTTCAGAGGTTAAGGTAACACAAAACGTAAAAAAATAACAGAGGTTTTGCACTCTACCGAGTGTTCATTCTAGTTTATAAAAAATTAATTCTTTTTTTTTCTTACAAAATAAACAACTTTTTTATGACATTTTTTAAAAAAATGGGACATTGTATTTTATACCAAGTCCCCTAAATATAATGATGTGGAAGCCCTAGATAGAAAACTTGTATTTTTTAACTATTATTTATAATATTAAAGGATCGGTATGGGTAATTTTTACTAAAATCAAATTAGAATTGGCATCGGGATATTTTTGGAAATGTTCCATCACTAGTATATACCGGGTGTGGTAGAATTTTTTTACATGATCACATCTTTAAAAACAACAGGCTGTAGAAAATAAAAAATTCAAAATTTATAGTTTTTATATAAGCATAAGCCAAAAAGAAATATTTTTTAAGCTTAACTTCACGGACAGCCTACAATCTCTTATATAAGTCCTTATAGACAATCTTGATATATTTCTGAAATCATAGCCCATTGGTGATTGGTTGACTGCGTTCTTAAGGGCATCAATGTATACACTTTCTTCTCAATTTGTGGCTAGAAGGCCGAATACAAAGGGTTGAGATCGGGAATGTAAGGGATTTATTCTTGTATATTCCAAAAAGGAACATAGTTCTTTAAGAATTTCCGAACTACTTTTGAAGTGTTAGCTTTTTTATGTTTTTGAAGACTGTCATCATGGAAAAAATGGGATTTATCTGCGTTTGGCCGTATATAAAGAGATCAAAGATAAAATATGGGCCGCCCAGGAACCAAATGTAGTCATACCATTTTAAAAAAAAATCCGCTTAATATACAGACAAAACACATTCATTCAGTGCAATTTCGTCACAATGGGAGAACTATACTCGAAGCTGCTGGAGATTCAGTTCACAGAGGGGGAATGGATTAACGCAGTAGTTATGTTTCTAATTTAAGGACTTTAAGGACTCTGTTTGATCGTTTCTACCTTTTCCGCGTTAAGAACTGCCTGTTGTAGTTGGCTACGTGGGACGAGCGTTGTCCCACATGAGTAGAATCTACTTTAGGCGAGTTTTGTTCTTCTTTAGGATTTGGAGTTTGTTCTTTACGAGGTCCTTGACTTGGGCGACATTATTGGGGTGTCCTTGTCTCCCGGGGACGTCCTGATGATACACCTTTCTCGAGCTTAAAAGTGCATCTTGGATCTCACCAGCCCACCGAAAGATGGTTGTACGACTAGGGCAGGCATCAGGGTAAACGATTGTGAGGTCCGTATGGATCTGAGACACTGTTTTCACCAGTTTTTAGCGTATCCAAAAGTAGAAGTTAAAATTTTGAGTCTCCATGTTTAGCGACGAATGGAGAAACATGTGCAAATGTGGTGTGTAAGAATTAGCTACTTAGTCTCTGAATAAATTTGGAATGTGATCCACAATAAAAAACATGAGAAAATCGATACTGATAGAATTTTGTAGATAACTCTTCTCATTTTCTTTCAAACGAACCTGTCTCTATCATTTTGGAACATTCTAATATAATATTTTTATTCAGTTATATAATTTATTCTGTTATATAACGAAATAATTTAAAAAAATGGCAAACTCCTCTCCTTGACATAGCGAGGGAAATATTTTACTTCTTAAACCACCGGCAACTGTGACTGGACCGGACCGTAGTTCGTGGTCTTGAGTAGGGATTGCCACAAGGTTACCTGCCTACTGTTAAGTGGGGTGACCTTCACAGCCTCCTTCACAACATTGAGGTCTAATTTAGGCTTCATGTTTTAGCTAAGATATTTATCCATGTCTTCCTTTTTCCTTTGATATTGTAAATGGTTCCGATACGTGGATATTTGTTTCAATAATGATTCTTACCTTGTGTTTTTCAAACATCTTTGATCTGACAATTTTTTATGAATTAGAATACCTGCTTCATTGTCTCATCTTTAATTTATTTTGTGAGTAGTTTCAAGAAAAAAATCATGTAAACTTCGCAGAAATTATTTTCAAGAGTGTAATTTTTTTGTTATTCCCTATATGCGTAAGATAATTTTTCCCATATTAAAAAACTACATTTTATAATCAAATAATTGACTAATGGATTCATTTTTTAGGCGAATCTCTGACGAATCAACTGCTCTTCATATTGCATCTTCTTTGGGCTATTGGAGTATCGTCAAATTGCTTTTAGAATTTGGAGCGGATTCAAGTTTGAAGAACGTGAAAGGAGAAGTTGCAAAACTGAATTTTCAATCAGAGGAAAATGAAGAGTTGAACCGTATTCATTTGGAACATCATTTGGACATTTCAAAGTGAGTTTATTAATTTATGTTTTATGATAAGGATCACATTTATTTTTCATTATTATTGGTGTAGAATTTGAAACTTTAATTGTTTCATTGAAGGTAAAATATCAATGATATAACTTTTGTAGTTAAGATGATCAGATTTCCTGCATATCAAAGAGTTTTCAAATATTCTATATCAAGGACTCCAGGTAAAGAACGGGAATGGCTATCATACAATGAATCATACTATTTTTTCACCACTCTGATTGTTCTCAACTTTGAGTATATTCAACTTATAAAATTCAACTCCATCATTAAAGTTTTGAATTCTGTATAGAAATATTGATTTAAAAATCATGTAAACTTCGCAGAAATTATAATCAAGAGTGTATTTTTTTTTGTTATTTCCTGTATGTGTAAGATAGTTTTTCCCATATTAAAAAACTACATTTTATAATCAAATAATTTAATTTCATATTCTTACTTAATGTACCGGGTGTTCAAAAATCTTGGAATGTCATTAAAAGAGTTATTGTATTTTTTTTGTAAACATCGAGTTCAAACTTTTTAGCACGATAGTTTTCAAATTCACGAACATACTATTAGTCAGTAACCAGACGGTCTGGAGGGCCAGGAAACAGGTTTCCTCTCAGGATCCCGTTTTCTGGTATTTACCAAGGGTTTCTATCATTTTACCTGTTGATAACAGGATCAAGAGTGAATGTTTTTTCGTTACTCGAGAAAATTTACTTGTTTCCATGATATTCAAGATCATTCAAGATCCGTTTATAGCACTGGAAACAAGTTTTTTTAGCCCCAACTAGAGTAAAGTTAGTTTTTGATTTTTTTTTTCTGGGCTAGGTCAATCATTTTCGTTCTTTGATAGGCTTCAAAGACCTCTTGTACAGCTTCTGGTGTTGGCTCGGTTGGTCAACCTGTTTGAGATTTGTCTACAATATTATCTTCAGCTTCAAGCCATTTTATGACCCCTCATACCTTCTGGTTGCTGACGTAGAGCATGCTCATGATGTTGGTGTCGGTGTGACTGGCGCAGACAAGAACTGCATCCTCCATTTTTTTTTGCTTCCACTTTCCATTTAAGAGTATTTAATCTGACCTAAACAGCTGACTTCACTTCTAAGACAAGTGAATTAAAAAAAAACAAAAAAAAACAACAACAACAACAACCTACAATAGATTTTCAATCTTTTTCATTTTTTAAAATTTGATGCTGAATCTCTGATATTTACTCTTAATCTATGTCAATGAAAATGAACAAGACATGATAATCTAAGGAAAAACTTGATGGCTCTAACGATTTTCTTTCTTATTCCTAAGAATGGGCAAAACGTAGACATTTTTTTAAAGATTATAAATAGAAGAACGTGTGATGCTAATGTAATTTTTTACTTTTTTACTCATTCTTTAATAGATCGTTATAGTGTTAACATGAATGATGAATTACTGCCTATTTTGGTGTAATTTAAAAAAATGTTAGATAAAAATATATTTTAATATAATGTTATAACACTATAATCTATGAATTACTGCAATTTTAAATATTGTCCTAATCTAGCAATGAATAGGTATCCATTACTCCGATGCCGATCCTCAATTCTACTCCAAGTACATTAAGGACTTACAGCATCAGGGTTGATCTTATCTAGTGGTACACATTTTAGTATTATCAATCCAAAATGACATTAGTGCAAAATCACGAAGGTAAATAAGACATCTTATCTCTGATTAGAGCATGCTAAAACGGTTGAAAAGAGCAAAGAAGATTCTAAATTTTCTCAAGGGTACAAAAATTTGGCCAAAGTTTTGCTTTTTTCAAATGAAAATTTTTTCATCGTTGATACCACTGTGAATAAGCAAAACAGCCGCTACATCACAACCAAACATCCAGAAAATATCTCAGCTTCAGTGAGATATATCTTAAGAACAAAAAATCATGTCCCAACGCAAGTGAAGTCTGCCCTCGATTCTGAATACATAGTCAAGGTATGCAATGAATTTAATCCTCATATTGAGGCAATTATTAGTTGAGGACTCACATAAACAATGACACACTACAATAAAAACTGTGCTCAATAAACTAGTTTTAGATGATTTTGTAAAATAAATGTCCACATAAAACCTCTCGATTAAATTTAAAAAGTTAAAAATAATAAAATGTGTACCTTTCGATAAGATCAGTCCTGTAGTAAGTTATAACCCCGCATCTAATCCTCAGTATTACTCTTCTTATTTCACGCCCTAATAATTACTTTATACTTAGATATTATCTCATCAAGAATAATGATAACCATGTACGAAAATTATATCATCCACCAGTATGTTAAAAAAAAAAGAACCCGAAAATTAGCATGGCCACCCTGAATGCCTGGCAGAAGAGCCGCATTGCTGTCATGACGTTTCATTAAATTAGCTACAAGTAGGTATGAAATGAAGTAAATATGTAAAGTAATCCACACTTCGCTTCGAGCAATGATATAGCCTAGAATTACTCCGATTGAGATCATCTATCTTACTCAGAGTAGAGTAAGGACTTCGCAACAAATCCTCAGTATTATTTGTTGTATTTCACGCAGTAGTAATTTCTTTGTACTTATATGTTCTCTGATCAAGAATAACATACTAATGAATGTATTTTTAAAATAAATAAAACATCTATTCAAATAGAAACTACGAAAAGCCGCGTCTTTCATCATATTATTTTCATCTATGATAATGATAACCACTTTAGAAAGTAAAAAAGAAACCATATTCACTAACATACAACCTACAAAAAGTATCGCTCACTTTATCGGTCATATTTTATAAAATCCTAACTACAATCCAAAGTATTTAATATTTATGTATGTAAAAGGAAATATGTACCTGTCTAGTTAGATTTTTTGTACGATTGAATGTATGTTAGACATGTCCTATGCTTTATTTTCATTTTTGCCTTAAAATAAAATATTTTGCTTGCAATGCACTATTGGCAATGTATTTATGTATTCTACATACATATGATTTTTAAGAAGATTTTCTTTTATATTTTGAAAAAAGAATAAAATACACGTACAGAGCAGTATCAATAAACAAATATTTTAAGTGCCTTTTTTTCAATACTTTGTTCACCAAAAAAGTTTTATACCATGATAAACAGTAATGTAAATCATGTGTATTTTTTAGCTGGCCCATTTTAAAAAAAATGTTCATCTGAAAAATGAATTTTCTTTTCTTTAGAAGTTGTCGTTATTATTTAATTCCTGAGTATGGAACCTCCTTTTCTAAATAAACTCAATTACATTTAAAACCCTATTGACCATGTGTATGTGCTCATAAAAAAACCCTTCGAATTTGTTTTTCTGATTTGCTTTAGTAATTACTTCAGGATTGACATTAGAGTAATTCATACCAATCCCCATGTTCATTTCCTTCTCCCCTCCTTCCTTCTCACAGCTGATTGACGCTGATTCTTTTTTTTAACATGCCCATTATACCCATAATTTTCATAACTAATGATATGTTATATCATTTTACAGAGTGGGGAACCAAAACGTGCAGTGTTGTATAGAAACAAGAAAAAACAAATTTCTATATGTTAGCCATAGTTTATTCAATATATCCACCACAGCCTCGAGACGCCTGCAAACAGATCAACAGCTCTTGGCAATAAAGGGCGTGTCCATGGCATACCACACTGTCACTATAGCAACCCTGAGCAAAGCCAAATTTGAATGAGAGGTGTGACATACATTCTTCTCTAAGATACCTGACAAAGTCCAGGGGGTTGAGGTCAGGGGGTAAGATGGCTGCAGGGAGGCAAACCAGAACTAAGCCATATTATTGCTGTACAACTTTTGTTTCTTCTTGGCTTCATAGGGCTATAATTGATTTATTGATGTTGTAGGCATTCCGGATGGAGATGCAACATTCTCTGTAGCTTTCTTGGCACTGATACCAGCATGGAGGAGATTGCACACGTGGTGCCTTTTTGTTGTTGCTCTGTCATTTTTACACTCAGAGACATGTAATAAAAACACAACTTGCACCTCCCCCCTCCCTTTTGAATAGAACCTTAACAAGAACGTACTATTTGGTGCCAGCATTCTTCTAGACGCATGAGAATCTTAAATATTTAATCAGAGTCGTGAAAATTCTTGCAATAAAGTTATGACCAATGTATTCTTCATAATTAGATTTTATTCATATTGCCATGCGTCGTTCAGGAGTCTCCTTCAATAAATTCAGTTCAATACATTCCCATGTTACTTCTTTTTTGACTCCACCCAAGGCCCACAAAACTTGTTTAATTTTCTTTCAGCTGCCATTTGGTTGCATAATTGACCTCAGAAGTACAATAATATTGGGGATAAAATCGTATTAAATACTCCTTCAAGTTTTAGGTCCCCAATCTTTATACTACTAGTTAATTTGCTAATCGTAATGATTAGGTGGACATTAATCTCTAATATACTTTACCTTTTATTACGATAATGCCCATCTTTTATATCTGTGCCAAAAAGATAATATATGTATCTACAAAAGTTAAGCTTTAATCATAATAAATTAGATAAATGTTCTACTTAAGGAAGAGAATAGGAAAATGTGGATATCTTGAGATTATTTAAGATTTAATACATGTTATAGATTTCATTATATTTGACTATATTATTATTTACTAAACTTGTCAGCTTCACTCCTCATTTTAATTATATTGATTAAAAAAAAAAACTTTAGTAATTTATTTATATAAAATTATTTAATTATTTTGTTTTACAATTTTTTACTAATGCTCTGAACATTATGAACTTTTTTTAAAGCCCATGTTCCTGAGGGTTTTTAGGTTGTATTTAAATTCAGGTGTCAAACAACTTTATCCAATTATCTTTAGTTTTTAAAGTAAAAATTTGAATTGACAATGTATTGAACATTTTATGATGGAACCTGCTATCTTGCTCTAAAAAATAAAATCATTCAGACTTAGTGACTTCATTTTTCAGGACAGGCACCTCAAATTTCATGCATAGGTTTAATGCTAAAAGAAGTTATGGAAATTGTGAGAATTTTGGGTATGTTAAAAAAAGAAGAAACCGAAAATCAACGTGGTAATCCTGACAATTTGAAGAATGTTTTTGAGGAGAGTAGCTTAGCTATCATGATATTACATTATATCAGCTCCGAGCAGCTGTGACAAAGAGGGGGGGGGGAGGGAGAGATGGAAAAAAAACAAGGGATTCTTGCATTTGCAAGATTTACACTGATGTCGATCCTCAATTCTACTCTTTGTCTAACAGGACTTACAATTATAACTCCGCAACAAATCCTCAAGGTTACTCTCCATCGTTTATGAGCACACGCAAATGTTCCATCCGATTTTCTAAATATATGTTATAAGTTGTACTGTATTTATTAGAAAATGAAGTCAACTCCTGAGTAATTAAATAATAATGACAACAGCATAGTAAAATAAAATCCACTCTTTTGTTTGCCAACTCAAAGAAAAACAAAAAAGGGTGGCCTAAAAAGTTCAACGGATTTTTATTAAGTACTTAGCTATAGGCCCGACATTATTCTGTTAAATAAGTTTTTACATAAGTAGTCAAGCTAAAAGAAAATGTACTGAACGAAGCCCCAACAAGTCATTGGTGCTTCGGTTAGAAAAAAAGTAGCCTATACATTCAACTCAATCCATGAAGCTGTATTTGTGTATATACGTCAAAAAGAGACACACTGAACTCTACAAATATAGGTATATAATACGAGTATACATGACATGTCTTTTGAAAAGTTCGTAGACCAACATATGTAGTAAACACATTTATTTGACAAAGTTAAATTTATTTATTACCTTCGAGGGATACCGGGTGATCCATTGAAATATGAAGTTTGATTCATTGAAATTATTTCATATAAAAGATTAAATAATTAGTTACAAAAAGAACAATAAAAAACGATATTTTTTGCTAAAGTACAGGTCGATGAAATGACACTTGACCCTGATCGACAAATTTTCATTCTCGCACTACTTGACGCTGGAAAATCTACACATAAGTATTCAAAAAATTGGGTGTCGCCAGGACCACCTTCTGCACCGTTACAAAGTCCGAAACCTTGGAGAGGAGGAAGAAGGGTTCTGTAAATAAGGCCAAGCTGGACACAAAGGAGTTAAAAAACAGTATAGACCAATCCCTTTAAGTCTATGAGGACCCATGCAAGAAATACCGGGTTAATAGAGCTCAGCCACACTTGTATTTATAGGATTAATTCTGTTGAAATTCTATTTTTTATTAATAAATTATATCTTGTTGAACATAAAAAATTCAAAGTATTCGGATTTTAATGGACCAATTGGTAGATCTACAGAATACTGTGTATGGGGACGGAATTTTTAGCCTAATATATGCAATTTTGCTATCATTTTCAGTATTTTGCGACACGATGAAACAACATTCTTTTCTTTTTCAAATGAGCCCTTTTTTTGTAATTTCATCCATCAAGCACTCCAACAATGCTATGTAATAATAGCTGTGATTATTTGACACTTTTGAGGTTATCAATAAAAATTATACATTGCGCATTCCATAATACTTGTGCCATAACCTTGCCAGCCGACTGTTGCTTCTTTCTACTCTTTGGATTGAGTTCATCGTTTGTAGTCCATGCGGCTGACTATTGATTGGAGTTTGGTTTTATTGGATTAGCTGCGAGCAGCTTCGAGACAAAATAAATAAACATAAATCTCACTATGTATCCAGCAATTAGTGATGGGAAGATTAATCGGGAATCGGGTGTTATATATGGAATTGGAATCAGTATGAGGAACATAAGTTTAAATTGCAATTCTGATCCTTATTTTTAACTGGTATTGAACTATTTATTACTTTTCTAAGTTATGAAAAAAAAAAAAATAGCATCTCTCTATTGTACTTATACAACAAAAAATACATATTACTAAAGATATCTTTTGAAAAAATAAAATGTTTTTCCTAAAGATAGTTTTAGCCATGTGTAACTCACGTTGTATAAGTGCTATTAATTTATTCTAGATAGAGTTAGAGAGACAATATTTCGTAGTAAGAAAACTCCTAAGACTTTTGTTCCATTTGGTGTCTTTAAGTGTTCCCTTTTTTAAATGGTAGAGTTCTTTACTCCTCTTGAATGAATCGCTTTATTGTTTCGATCCTGGTATCTCGTTCCCCAAGGAAGGAATCCATTCCACTCTTTTATGAAGTGTGGTAGTTTTCCTCGGATTAATTCTCATCCTATCACACCTAGTTGGACGCAGAATCCAAATTCGAAAATCTTTTAAGTTATAAGTATCTTTCTTTTATTGATCTTCCTTTAATGACGCATGACGTCATGATTTTTTTTTAATAGTGTGAATACTGATTTATTCAGTCCAAGATCGTAATTATTATATTATTGAAAAATCCAAACGAAAATACCGATAAATAGTTAGAATAAATTAGAATTATCTTAGCAGCATCTTAAAAATGAACAAAAAACAATATTGCACATGCGTCAACATAAAAACATCTTTTTTGAAGGAGTGTTTTTTTCTTTCCTCAATAAATCCTCGCTCCTTCTTTTCCTTTTGCCCAATATAACATTCAGTATGCCTTATGCATTTACTACATATATGACGTAGTATCAATCAACATTGACGTCATGAAGCGGGAATCTTGTTCATTTAAATAATACAATAGTAACAAAGAAGAACCATCTCGAATCTCTGGAGAACTCCCTGGGGATCGTTAAGCTTTATACGAACTTAGCGAGAGCCGTTCTCCCTTAAAACGTATAAAATGGAGATTGACTTCTCTATGATAATGTTGACTATTTGCTAGTACACCCCGCTAAAAAATGAAATCACTATAAAATGGAACAAAAACCCTTAGAATGCATATTTTTTAAATAGATCTTGTTTTTGTATGTTATATGTTGAACATTTTTGTATAATATAATGTATAATATTCCTCATTACTATGTATTATGAATAAGTTCTAAAGGTCTTAAAAAAAGTGTCGTTTTCAACCATTTTTAGCCTCAAAATGGAAATATATTGAGTTTAGAACAACACAAAGAAACAATTAAAATATTTTTTAATCATAAAATACACTTTTACATAGATTTTCTTACATAGATTTATCTTACTTTTAATTTGGGTATTATTTAGGGATAAAAATGACATTGAACGATAATGGTCCCGAATTAGTATAATCCCAGATATTTCAGAATTCAAATGACTGAAAGAAAAAATGAGATCAGTTTTGGATTTTGTGCTCATAGATAAATATGATTATTGTCTTCAATTCATTTGTAGAAAATTCCCATCTTCCATGAGTGGGGGTCCACCGTGTAATTTGTTGATACAAATTTATGAAAATTCGTCGAAGAATACAATGTATTTTACACTCAATATGTAGAAAAATCATTCTAGTTTGCTTTTGTGATGACGGACCAAACATGATTCTAGAAGAGTGTTTTTCAAATGGGAGTTCTTCAGATTTGGAAAAAATATTTTATAAGGGGTTACTGAAAAAAGAATGAAAATCACTCGTCTAGAAAAAATATTTTTACTATTTCCTAAATCTAATTGTGTCTGATTAATTATCACGTAAATTAAAGACTTAATATGCTGTACCTATATACTTATTAGAGGTTGAGACACTATGAACCACACATTTTGATACAAAAACTCTGATGTTGAAGAATTTTCCTCAATTTTGTATGTTTTTTTTTTTTGGTCATCATTTAATGGTACATTGTATCATTATTTTAATTACATTTGATACTGATATCATCAATTAGTATAAGAACTATACAACATTAAATGATTGTCTTTTTAATCTTAAAGAAGTACATAGCAATAAATGTTAAAAAGTTGTAAGAACGTTAAAAAGTTATAACTATCTTGTTTTCGAACAAAGAAAATATCTAGGGGCACAATGGACGTTTGATACCTTTCAATTAAATCATAAAAAGGTTCACTTAAAATATAAAATTTCACATTCATATTAATAAAAAAATAATTATTTTTTGTCAAAATGAAATAAAGGTAAAATATGTATTCTTTACACAGTTTTGCATACCTTCTGACGAAATAACTTTTGAAAATTACCAAATAGAAGTAATCCACATTCAAATAATTATTTCGGGACCCCCTTAGGCAGTCTTTAGTTATTTTTACCTATAAATCGCTTTAGGGGTGATAAAAGGTTTTAATTATAGGCCAAGAAAAGATGCACTTACTTCGTCTATATCCAATCACGTATTGTAACTTTTGAAGGATTGCATTTGTCAGCTAAAATTTCATATAAAAAATACAAAATTATGATTTTTTGTTAACATTCCTAAATATTGTGTATTAGTATTTCCCATCGATGGAGAGGTAGTTGAGGATTATAATTGCCTGAGAGACGTAATAATGTAGCCACGAAGGGAGTTCATTGTTCTTGTGGTTCAATGCTTATATTATGCATTGTACATTGAAGACGAACCACTCAATTTCCCACCTATCCTTATATCGTGAGGGCATTACAATAAGCCAATCCGAGGGACTCAGTCTCGCCTAAAAGTTAATCAAGATCCCTTCCTCCACCATCTTAAGTATTGGGATAATTTTTTCACTTTTGTAGAATAGATGAAACAAGGTCTCAAACTCCTTATGGCAAAATTAGCAATTATATCTAAAAAATCTACCTGTGACTTGTTTGTAAAAATAAAATACGTCCCTTATCTACATCTCAACCATTTTTGACGTTTATTAGTGAATGGATTCTTCAAAATGACGTTTAAATCTGCCTTGCTATAAATGAAGAGTCCTTCTCAAGACTCGTAGCTTGCTTTATCATTTTGATTGGAATTACTTCAAAACACTTAAAGCAGGGATCGGAGGACCGAGATAATCAAACCAGGATTTACACTTATAACCATACATGTAAATGATGTTTGTTCAATTTATTTTGGTTCATTCTTTAAAAGATCATTGAGTTGATAATATCTCTCTCGTGCCTAATTACGGAGTAATATTTGTGTATATTTCTCTCATCTCATAGCTACTTGCACTTAATCTAATGGTCTAACAGTAAAGATAAGCTGCTCTCTTATCAAACATTCTTCAAATTGTCAGGATTACCATGTTGATTTACTTTTTCTATTTTTTTACATACCGATAGGTTATATCGTATATTTGTATTTATGATGCATGCATCTAAAATACATTGTTTACATATTATTTAGTGGATACTTCATATTTTTGTGATCCATTTTGTTGGGCTAGGTTGTTAAAATGAGTATATATATATATATACACGAGTTGAAATTGTACCTATGAAATGACAATCAGGTATTGATAACATAAAGGTTAAGAAAAAAACACGGATTTCTACATAATGTGTAGCTAAATCAAATCCTTTGTATTTTTTTTCACCAAAAAAGTGTATTGCAGTTTGAAAATGTGATAATTTTTGTTTTCTTATTATTTAAATATTAAAATATGTATTGTAAATACGTTAGAATGTTTCCCAAGTTTTAGCCATAATAAAAATTTCAATTTTTAAAAACATTTCCTAATTTTTAAGTTAATTTAAGTTAATGTGGATAAATATTAGTTCTGAGATGTTGATATTAATAGGGTAAATGGGGCTTAAATTTGTGATATTGTAGATAGGAAGTTGACATTTCAGCGGCTTTGAATAATTTTTATTTACTTTATTTTTTGACCGATTTTCAATTTTAAAATCAAGTCAATGCCTTCATTCAATTGGGATAATTGTTATTTTATAGTATAGGGAACCAAATTGCAACATTTATCTCCATTGACTTTGACACGCTGATTCTAATAAACAACTTAAGTTAAGTCAATAGTTTAAAAAAAAAATTGATTAACAAATAGATAAATAATTTATTTTTCAAAATGGTTCCCCTCACCAGCCAACATTGTCTCTAAACGGCCAGTGAAAGCAATGCACGACAAAATCTTTGGACATATTGGCCTTATACCTCTCAACTGTAGCTTTCAGATCTTCCAGATTTTTGTGAGGCCTTCTATCAACTTCACTTAACACAGCATCTTCTTAACAGAGAAAATGCGAGCTGGGGATTGATTGATACAATTTAAAAGACGTGTAATTTTTTATTTCTTTATTATAGTATTGATATAAATATTATAAGTACAGTTATATTTCCTCCCTTCCTCAACGTAAGAAAAATAAAGCAGATATAAAGAAAAAAAAGGGGAAAAAAAGGAAGGACTTTTGATCCGGTTGAGTCAAAAAATTATCATTTCTTAACAAATAATTTGTGTAAAGTAGAAAAATATATGCATAACACACTTTTATAATATATAGTTTTCCCGCACCATCCATCCATCCTTTCTTACACACATCCGTCCGTCCATTCTCCGAATCCAAACCGGGCTTCCCTATCCGTGAAGTATCCAAGAATACAGATCGATTGCTCCATAAATTTATGGAAACCGTCTGGGATCCCCTCCCCTCTGCACTGGATCGCGTAGAGGATTGAGAGAACGCTCACAATTAAACTCGGAATTTTTCCGCAATCCTCACGCCGGCTCGATGTCGTTATGAGCCATTCTAGGACGTCTAGTTTCATCCCATAGTCCGTAAGAATATTTATCTCTACGGCCTCCCTAATACCTTGATCACTTGTAGAACATATGTCTGCTTGTCTCGGTTTCTAATCCACAGTAGGATACACTTAAGTCTGGAAGTTTTCCATTATTTACTCTGAAAGATTAAGAGCTGAGGGTTGGTAATGGACATAGCTGCCCATTTCAAGATCCATTAAAGTATATCGGATCGTCTTACAATCAACTGGGAGTTTATTTAAAAAAGGTTCACATGCTTGTCGTTGGCTTGGCCACGATTTGCGCTGATAAACTGATCAAAAACTCATCAGTGCATATTTTGTTGGGCTCACTAATGCCAGAATTCATGTTAAAGCCTTCTCCACCCTCCTTCAGCGTCTTGACAGTCTCCACAAGCTTCCAGGAGCAGGGAATGATGTATCAAATATCTCCATGAGATTGATGTGCGTCTAGAATATCTGAAATGCACTGGCTCTTATTTTAAAACAAAATGGAATAAGGCAAATAATTGTACATCAAAAAATGCCTTTATACCGGGGAGTCCATTTTAATCTGAACACTAACAAATTGAATAATTTATTATGGTTGAATGATTGAAATTAATTCATATTTCGATATATTCAAACATAAACAACTTGTTAATAAACAAGAGCTCAGGTTTATTACCTGAGCTCTCTAGCTTACGTATAAGTTGAAAAAAAGGACATTTGAACATGATTCACAAATTTTCATTCTGGCACTCCAAGCAGTTACACCTCTCCAGGACCACCATCTACCCCTTCACAAATCACAAAACGTTGGAGAGGAAGAAGGGATCTATCAAAAAGACCAAACTGGACCCGAAAGAGTGAAAGAAAACAGTCCAGGCTATCCCCTCTCGTCTATGAGGGCCCACGCATGCGATCTCGAAGTTTCACAACAGACTGCCCAGAGAGCTATTAAAAAAGTTCCTGGAACTAACCTTGTATGTGTGGAGGGGCCAATTTTGACACCAGCAATGAGAGAAATCTATCTCCTCCGTTGCTGAACTCTTTTGAATGAGTCTTATGGTTCTTTTTGACACATTTGGTTCCCTACAGCCCTGATGACAAACCCTTCAACTAGACCTTTTGGGTGTATGTCTAGAGGAAGGCCTGCAGTGTCTGTTATCCAAAAACTGAGGCCCTGAACCCAATTGTCAGTCAGCACTGGGACACCATGATAGAGGAATACATTTGCAGTATGTGCCAGGCCATCCACCACTGCCGGCTGACAGCCATAATTCCCGCTAAGGGTGGCTAAATCAATGATAACGAGAGATTAGACAAATATATACTGAAAGCATTAATTTTTTAGCAATTATATTGTTTATTAATAAATTATATCTTGTTCAAGTTCAAAATTTAAAGTGTTCAGATTTTAATGGACACCTCGTTCATTAAGTTTTACGTTAATATGAGGGTTGGGAGAAGGAAAATTCTTTCAAATTCCGCTGTGACTACAATTTAGAAACAGTCTAATCTACATTTTGTTGTATTATATCTTATGAAATATTATCTTATACCTGCTTTTCATACCTATTTAGTATCAGAAATTTATAAATAAGTAGTTCAAAAAGAAAAAAAAATGTTTGATAAGAAACCTACAATAAGGCGGTTTGTTTTTCAACTTTTTTCGAATTTCTTTTACAACTAGTTCGGAAAAAATGTCATAAGATAACAAATTAGTAATCTATACTAAATTTCATATGTTCATATCTTTAGGTAACAACTCCCGTTCAAAATTTGTAAAGAGACAGACCTTCCTTATTTAGTCTATAAATGTTAAAATAGAGTAGTTATCATTAAATGGTAAAAATTAATTATGATATAAGTTATTCTAGCCCATAAAAACCATTGAAATTTGTTTTTTCGGAACCTACCCTACAGAACAAAAACAGAGTATAACATAAATTTTTTATTTCTGAACATGTAAAAAAAGGATGCGCGCTATACATGGGGTTTAAAAATTATTAACTCTTTTTATTGGTTACAAAAATTATTAACTCTTTTTATTGGTTATAAAAATTATTAACTCTTTTTATTGGTTAAAAAATTATTAACTCTTTTTATTGGTTAAAAAAATTTATTTTTATTTTAGAATCTATATTTACTAAGTAAAGATTTTTTGTCTTTTTTCAAAATTTGAATATAATTTTGCATAGGTAATTTTCATACCATATTACAGCTTTTTCACACTATCCATAATCGAAGTTTGGGAAAAATTGAAAAACGAACCGCCCTAACCTACAATCTACAAATATTGCAAACTCAAACGCTAAAAAAAAAACAAAAAAAAAACCAGATTATTTTTTATACAACACTCTGCTATAACCTTTTTTCTTACAAATTGCTAATACACAAGTAACATTTAATTTATTTGCAAAATCTTCAATTAGAAAAATGTTGTTTTAGAGGGAAGAAGCTTATATGTCATGGTGTTGCATTACATCAGGTTCAATCAGCTGTAGCGAGGGGATATGGAAATCACGAGTGATGCTATCCGGGAGGATTTTGTTATAATAAGACAAAAACCCAAGAATCTACAATTTGAAAATATTTTAAATGAGATAAGCTTAGCTTTCATTAGGTTTAATTAGATCGGCTACAAACAGCATTGAAGAGAGGGGAAGAGAGAAAAATTTATAAAAAAGGGCAATGGAAAGAATCATTCCTTTGTCGATCCACAATTCTACTTTGAGTCCAAGAAGGAATTACAATTTTACATCTGCAACAAACCCTGAAGGTTACTTAACGTCTTTTATGAGCACAATAAACTGTTAAATCCGTTAAAAAAAAAAAATGTAGTAGGAAATGTTGTAGATAAGGAAGCTCACTTCTCAAAAGAGATAGTTCTTCTTCACTGTATGGCAGGGAGCTCCACCCTGCTGCCGCAAATTATCCCCCTTGGGGTAATTGGCCTTTAACCAGGGCAATCCATGGTACCTTAGCACATTTTAGAACGACTCCGTGTATACAAAATTTCCTTATTTGAAAAATTAGAGAGCATTCTCTTCCCGTCACTGCGGATTACCTTATATACTATATTGGAGGCAGGATGCTTTGTTTGGGCAATCTCTCTGACCTCTTCTCGACTCATGATAATGTAGCAGTCATTCCTAAGGTTGTGAAATTTGTTAACTGCGGAAGTCTTCTTGAGGGAGAGTCGTACTGATTTTCTGATCGAAACTAAACTTAGCTAGAAAAGAGAAAAATAACAATACTCGATATGTACACTTTTACCAAACTGAAAAAAAGATTGTCAGATGTCATAAATTAGCATCAAAATTATTTAAGTTTATATAGGGACACCCTGTTTTCGATATAGTCGAGTCTTAGACCCGGTTTTATATGTCCTTGGTACTGATCTTTAGACTATCATTACTAGAACTGATTAAAAAAAGAATAAATAAAGTGGAGTTACGTCTTTAAGAACCGAACTTTAGAAGTTTTTTTGGACTGATATGTAGGACTGATCCGGGCGGAACTGCAGTTTTCAGTCTTAAATAGAGACTGAGACAACACCTTTTTGGACCTTTCCCAGTATGGAAAACGTATGGTCTCATTAAAAATTTGTTTTTTTGAATAATGACAAATCTAATTTTAGAGGTACTATATAAACAATGATATAATTTATAAAGATTAAAAATCAGTAAAAACAGTCAGTCAATTACTTTGAATATAAAATAATTGAATATTCCAACAATAATCTAAGATTTTTTGGTTTTATCGATCTTCAAGAATCCCCCTATTGCTTTTTTAAATATTCAAATTTTTATTTTTATCCACTGCTGGGTTCATCATTATGAGCTAATCTCTCTCTGAGATCATTACTCCAAAATCCCTGAACACTAAACCTTCTGCTGCCTTCCGCTTCCCGCATTATTGAAAATAGGGTGGATACCTTACTGATCCAGACGCCTTTTTATTAAACATCTCAAGTTCTTCTCCAGGACTCTTACAGAAAAGGCTTTTCTACCTCTGCTGATGCAAAATGTCGATAGAGCAATGATATCCGGAGTGTTGGGTCCCTATTTCCGGCAGTCCCAATGTGTTTCACATCGTTGCTTGATTGCACGGCCTTTCACAAAGAAGTTGTGGAAAGTTTGGTTGTCCAAATGAGGTGAGTTGATCAGCTTTGTATAGTTCTTCATTACTATGTGACCTTATATTGTAAATTAGGGGCTCGTGTGGACTTCTTATTTATTTTTTAATCGAAAATAACAAAAGCATCTATGCATTTGGTTGTTTTTGTACAAATATATATCTCTATGATGTTTACAATTTGCAACCAAAAAAGGGGAAGATTATTTTAAATGAAGCATTTACACTACTTGGGAAGAGGATAATACAAAAATGGAATGTTCCATGGACAATAAATATATTAATTGTGTCATTGTTTACTCATTTAATACAAGTTACTAACATGTAATTAGGGTAACATGTATTTTGCGCAAAGCTTGTAAAGCTCAAATACCCAGAGTTGTATTACTTAGAAATTTATAATAATAATTGAATTTTAATTGTTCAAAATGAAATGATAGTATCAATTAATAGTTGGTAATTAGAATGACCAATGTTGTAATTAAATAATGTATTTTCGGACGAAAAAATTGTAGCTGGTACAATGTACTTATACAAGTTGCAACTTGTATAGAATCAGAGCTTTTGCACAACTTATATATATTTAAAATCCGGAACAAGTTTAGAGCTCAATATCTAGGCAACACTGAGATCTATGCTTATGAAAATTATCTTGTGAGATTAAGCAGACAAAACTGTATCGGGAAAAATCTTTGAAATGTCCTCTAAATACGTAAACCCTGTTGTCATTATTGTGTGCCTCTGTACCAGGCGCACGCCAAAGGAGATTATTGAGCTAACAAAGCTGCCGAAATCAAATGTTTACGATATTGCCAAGACTTTCAAGAAGTCTGATTGGTCGACAACACCTGCAAAGACGAATCATGATCGTTTTGGGTTAATAATTGAAAATAAACTCATGGAATACATAATTAAAATATATGGAACTGTTGGCTCGTAGCTCGCCGTATCTAAACCCATTGAAATACAATGTGTAAGGTGTCTTAGAGAGAGAGTTCAATAAACGTATACATAACACTATTGACTCCTTGCGGGCTTCCATTCTCGAGGCAGTGGTCAACATGGACGAGGAGATCTCCATCAAAGTGTTTGCTAGGTTCAGGGCCAGTTTGGAGATAGTGGTTGAAGCTGGTAGTGGTAGGTTTTTGAATGATTTACTTCACAATGGACCCTGTAATTTAAGAGCAAAAAAAATTGTGAATTGGTGATATGATTTATGGAAGTCAATTTTATTTTACATTTGTTTAATTTTTCTGAGTTTAAAATCCCCACCCTGTCTATAAGTATATATAGTGGCCAGGGAAAATCGTGCACTTGACTTCAAATCAATATGGATCACTTAAGTGTGACTATTTTAAAATACTAGGTAGTATTATTAAAAGTATATGTTTAAATAAACAATAAAAAACTTTCAAAAATCAACAGCTGTCAGCATGGAGGGGAAAAAGCAAAGGGTGTCTGGTTTACTCCATGCACAAGTGAGTGTCGAGGAGATCATGAAGGTCGTAGGATTTCTCCCGGAGTATTGTATACAAGATCAAAATAATGGTGGCTTCAGGTCGGAGTCTTGAAAGGCTTCCCGAAAGTGGCAGATGCCGTTAAATCGGGATAATGAAGGACGTGGACACCGTGATCACTAGAAGTCCGGGCAAGTCGGCGATGCAGCTTATTAAAGCCCTACATGTGAGTGATTGGACTGTGAGAATGTATGATTAGTAATTGGGAAAGGTTCTTCAAGACGACAGCGGCAATTGCTTGTAACTGCAACCAATGACGACCGGGCAAAGAGAGACCAAAAATTGTTGACTTAGTTAAAGCAGAAACGTCGGGTTGGCTACTTTCCTCAATAGACTGATCCTCTCTAGACTATGCCATTTAGAACGTAGTCAAGAAGAGAGTCGGTGGTGCCCCTCAAAGAAATTGAGATTACCTCCAGGCCTCTGCCGAGAAGCAGACGACAGCCATGTCCGAGGCCTTCGTCAAGAAGTGCTGCGGTATCTTTAGGCCCAGGTTGGAGGCCATGGTAGCAGCCCGTGGAAATCATTTTGAAAAATAGAAAGATATACTTATGTGGTACTCCTTTTCATCCTTGCAAAAGTTGTCCCTATTTTTTGATCATGAAAAAGTGCACTATTTTACCTCGCACACTGTAGACAGTCACAACTGCCGTACCTAGAGATATGTATATATGTACGCTCAACCATATTTATCTGAATTTTCATCAGTATTCAGGTTTATCCAACCATGTACAAATGTACCTAATCCATTCAAATCTAATAGATAATTGATTACATCCATGTATAAACAAACCATATACAAATATCCACATAACTATTTGTTAAATCATAATGAAAATGTTTTCCAATCCATTTATTGGAGCTCTAAATCAACTTTAAATTTGTATGAATATATAAAAATATGTCATAGCCTCACATTTATTGTATCTCAAAATCTTTCCTCCGAAACAGAAAGAAGACTTTTGCAAATTGTGCTTTTATTAAGAAAGTTTGTTGAATAGAACTTAGAAGTGCAAAGCCATAAGTTGGCCATAATTCTTTGTCGATAATCCCCTAAAAATGGGGACCCTGTTTGTATTTTCCATATGGATAAATCAATATTTGGTAGGAATGAACATCCCAGAGGAAGGTACCCGGAAGGGCAATAGGGTCTTTGGGGTTTTTGATAGAGATAATAACGGACACTTCCAATCGAGATCGTTCAGTGGCAACATTGTTGACTTTGGTGAGCGAACTGTTGGCCAGAAACCTTTTTCCGAAGGACAATTTGCGGAACGGACATTTGACCAAATAAAAATTTGTTATACTCCGGTAAAAAATGATCTTTAATATATTGATTTCATATTTTAATTCAATTTAAAATGATAATACGGTTAAATTGTTTATCTGCTATATATATATATATATCTGCTATATATGCCATATAGTTAAATTAATTAGTGTTATTTTGCACAAATATTTATTTATTAATTATACAACCAATTTAGACCAAATATGTATTTGAAAAAATAAATAAAATAAAAGTTCTGATTGAAGATTTATATAATGATAAAAATTACAATTATTAATTTGTGAACAAATGGGAATTTTGAATTGGTCATTATCTAGTTATACGTCCTTTTTCAAACACTACAATTAGTTTAATATATGTGATCATAGTAATTTGATAACGGAGAAGGGATTATCACTTCTTCCATTTTTTGAAGTATTACAACGATAAAGGTTTGAATTACATTCAAGCAATTATAACTTTGTTCATATAATTATCATAAATGAGTTTAATAA
This sequence comes from Lepeophtheirus salmonis, assembly GCF_016086655.4. NCBI lineage: Eukaryota > Metazoa > Arthropoda > Copepoda > Siphonostomatoida > Caligidae > Lepeophtheirus > Lepeophtheirus salmonis. The sequence continues at coordinate 11,037,023 of NC_052134.2, forward strand.
AAAAAAATATTTTCTACAAAATAACAATAATTAATTTACTTATATGGCATATATAGCATTCAAACAATGCCTATTTATCATAAAATTATTTTAAATTTAATTAACGTGTGATCCATTCAAATCTGAACACTTATTAATTCAATAATTAATGAAGGTTGAGTGATTGAAATTAATTCATATTTTGATATATTAAGCCATATGTAATAAGTTACAAAAGTAAACAAAAAACATGATAATTGTACTAGATCGACAAATTTTGATTTTTGCACTCCAAGCAATTGCGCGTCTCCAGGACCACAGTCTACGCCATTAGCAAGCTGGAAACACTGGAGAGGAAGAAGGGCTGCATCAAAAACGCAAAACTGGACTCGGAGGAGTTAAATAAAACAGAATAGGCAAATCCTGTCAAGTCTATGAAGAGATCTCAGGGGCTCACACCGGACTGTGTTTGTGAGGGTGGAGAAGCCACCCTCACAAACACATTTATTGGCAAAATTTAGTTTTTTTATTCAACAAAATTCCCTTCAAGGGTGATACACTAATTATAGCGATGCTCCAACTTTTTGATAACATTTTTGTAGTACTTTTTGTCCTTTGCTTCAAAATAGGCCTCAGTTTCGGCGATCACCTCTTCATTCGACAAAAATTTCTTCCCAGTGAGCATTCTTTTGAGATTTGAGAACAGAAAATAGTCGCTGGGGACAAGATCTGGAGATAAGGTGGATGAAGAAGCAATTAGAAGCCCAATTCATGGATTTTTGCCATCGTTTTCACTTACTTGTGACAAGATGCATAGTCTTGGTGAAGCAGCACTTTCTTTTTCTTCAAATGCGGCCGTTTTTCGGCAATTTTGCCTTTCAAACGATCCAATAACACTATGTAATAGTCGCTGTTGATGAACCTTCCTTCTTCAAGGTAGTCAATGAAAATTATTCCATGTGCATCTCCAAATATAGACGCCATAACCTTGCCCGCCGACTGTTGCATTTTCTCTCGCTTTGGAGCAGGTTCATTGTGTGCAGTCCTCTTGGATGACTGTCAATTGAACTTCGGAGTAAAATGATAGAGCCATGTTTCATCCATTGTCACATATCGACGCAAAAACTCAGTTCATCTTCAAACATTGCTCGAATCATCAACTTGTCGTTGTTTTTGTATAAAAACAAGCTCGCGCGGCACCCACTTTACACAGAGCTTTGTCATACCCAAATATTCGTTAACCATATGATGTTCACATTCAGTTGATATCTTTAGTGTCTGCTATTTCATTCAATTTCAATTTACGGTCATTCAAAAGCATTTTGTGGATTTTTTTAATGTTTTCGTCGGTAAAAATCTCTTTTTGGCGTCCACTCCGTTCACCGTCTTCGGTGCTCATTTCAACACGTCTAAACTTAGCATACTAATCCTTGATGGTTGATTTTCCTGGAGAAGTGTCCAGAACTCGGCATCAAGCCAAGTTTTTGCTTCAACAGTATTTTTCCCTTCAAAAAGCAAATTTTTTTTGTACAAACACAAGAAATTCCTTTTTATCCATTTTTTCACAATAACAAAAGTTGCTTCACTCAAAATGCTATATTTCAGAAACAAATGATCCGACAGCTGTCAAATGTTTATATGCACCTTTTGAGGGTTAGGGCTAACGGAAAAACATTTAAAAAAAATTTCTAGTAATGCCATCTATATGTTAGGCCTGGGACTTCTCAATTGACCTAGTAATGTGTAAATTTGTGTACACCTAAGTTTATTCAATAAAATTAATGTGTAGTCCTTATCCATTTACAGGGAAAATACTACTAGTTCCATTGATTCCTCCACATCTTACTATTCTGCAAAATCCGAATTCGATACCAGTTCTATTTCATATAAAGAAGAGATAATTACCTATTCAACCCCATCTCTCATGAAAGCCCTGGTGGAAAATCATACAGAATCCGCGTCAAATATTATATCTGGTTTTGAGAATGAAGAAAGTCGGAAAATCATTTCTTCAACATTGAGACGAATGTCACATACAGAAAATAATATATGCGACGAATATGACATACCCTCCTATCCTAGCCCTTTGAGGTCCACATCTCCCAAAAACTTGTACAAATTTCTTCAAAATTATCAGGAACTTTGGGACATGGATGTCAAAATGAACTCGGCTTTTAAGCAATTAATTGAGGTATTTAAAAATGTTAAATTTACTTGCTATAATATACACATGTACAAAGTGGGGACCCAATACTTGCGTTCACATTTCATAATAAAGTTTCGCTAGGCAACAAAAAAACTGTTCAAACTAAAAATAAACAAGAAAGAAAATTGTTCTAATTCAATGTATTTAAGTGTACAAATGCGTAGCGACAACAACAACAAAAAAATAATGCATGCTTGATCCCCTCTGCGCCAGTCTCAGTGCCGATAAGGTTGCAAAGACCGACGGCATCTTGATCCAGAATGCTAACACCATTATGAAGTACATTATATGCCCATACAATTAAGAATAATCCAAACTTATGCAGCAACAATACGGCTGACTTCTAGCCTACCTCTATGTGGCCCTACTCCAATTCTGCCTCCATGTGGTTCTCCTCTAGCAATGACCTCAACCCCCTGAACTTTACAGTTTTTCATGAAAAATAATGTCTGCCACACCCATCATCTAAATGTTCATTTACACATCATGGCAGGCTTAACGTCAAAACTTGCCAATCTGTTCGCCAGCGTGTTGAGGATGTTATGGCTTGTCAAGAAGAACATATTGAATATAAAATTTAGCTTAATTTAATATTGAAACATATAATAAATTGGTTTCGAGTTGTCTTTACTTCATTCCATAAAAATCACGTTTTTTATAATTTAGTCAGATACTAAAAGTTTTGGTTCCCCACTCAGTACACACAGGTGTTTCAAAACTGTCTACCAATATTCAATATTTCGGAGTACAATGAAATTTTGTTTATTATGAATAAAAAACAAAGTATGCATTTTAAAAAAAATTGTAATTATAATTAGATCATATATTACTAGATACCAGTAAGTGAAGGGTTCAGCGCCCCACTATAAAACTGGTAGGAGAACTGAGAATTTACAACAATAACATAGCATTAGTTCATAGGGCCATATACCATATTTTAATTTAAAAAATGTTCATTTGTTAGACTCAAATAGTCGAATATATGCATATACATAATAAGATGCCTAAAAGGATGATATTGGAATGAAATAATTTCATAAAACTGTAATTTATGAATTTCGGAGGTCTCATTTTTTCATATAGGTATATGTATCACAATATAAATCTAATAAATATTTTTTTTCTAAAGAAAATATGATAGCATCGACTTAGCGTCCCGTTCAACTGTCCATCGTATCATCAATAAAGACGTACTTAACCGGAACTATGCACGTTGCAAGGGACAGCTTCTAACCCCAACAAAGGCTTTGATCAAGCTAAAACAGAAAACTAATCAGAAAGATCTTGTCTGTTTCTTCTCAGATGATAAAAGATCTCTAAAATCCAGAAATATATAGATGGATGAAAAAAAGTCTTGATAACGTCCCTAAGATTATGAAGGCCAAGTATCCATAGTTAGTTCTGGTTCTGAGCGTTGTGCTGTTACCAGCTGAAGTCACGTTATGCCGTCCTTCTTATTCAATCAACCTTACAACTAGAAGCATGATTCCTAAATCCTAACACTATCGGAACAAAATGAATCATAGATAATTTATTAGTTCACTTGACAAAATTATAGAAGACAGGATTTGTTTGGATAGTTTCAAAACATGAATATTCCTATAATAAAAACTTATCATCAGCTTATAACTTCATTTATCAAACCTTTTAGTTTTAATTAAATTTAAATATAATCCAATAAAATACATATCAATATGTTCAGTATAATGTTTTAGCCAAATGTTCCAAATTGTCCCTCCGAAAAAAGGTTCGTTTGGCAAACTGTTCTTCTGTGAAATGTTCTATAACTAAATATCCTTTCGGCAAATTGTCCTTTATAAAAAATATTTTTGGGCAAAAGTCTTAGAAGCCCCACAAAAGGCTATGTTTTGGTAGACAAAGTCGAGATATCAGTTTCATCCTGATGTACACATACTATCGAGATATTTATGTGGATACATCAATAACACATAGAGGTTTTGGCTATATTCAATATACAAAATCCAAAGTTTTAGATATACCTACGTTCAAATAAATTGCCAATTCTAGGGAGTATACGTGATTTACTTACAAAATAAAAAGCATGCAAATATGTACTTTGGATATACCTATGTTACTTTCATGAAAATTGAAAATAGTATCGGAATATGAATATAAAATAATATAAGCCCATTCAAGGCACGATCAGAATGTTGATTAAAGTTATATAAAACCAGTTATAATTTCTTTTGGAATAAAACAAACAAACATGAAAATGTACTTTTGATCGTTTGAAAACTTATATACATAGAATCTGAATTTACTTTTTTCCTATTATAGAACTGACTTTTATATCTAAGAAATCATAGGAACTATAGGAAAATCAACCCTTAGATCATCAAATTATAAATTTTGGTATAATATGAACAGTGTGGCTAGTCAAAATCTGCACTCTTTGTTATTAGCTAACTGAAACTTGTTTTATGTTGTACCGTGAAGGAAAGCGACATATTCTCTCTGTTTGTGCAGCGGGACCAACTCCATTCATCAACGACACCGATGATCCCTTAGCAGAGAGGTAAAACGAATTTGATCCCATCTTTGTCGTTAGGTGTTGTAATGTGAAATATACGACGTATTTTAAGGGAAACAAAAGTAGGCTGTGAAAGAGAAAAAGATAAAGGCGTGAAGAAGACTTATGTGCAGTGATGTAAATCCAGTGATTTTTTTTTGCTGCTCTATTTTTTTTGGAATTAGTAGTATGAATAATGAATTTTCTTTTCCTTAGCAGTTTTCCTAATGATTTAAATCCTGAGTATTGAACACCCTCTCCTATATACATTCAATTGTATTCAAAACCTGATTCAACATTCGTGTGTACTCATAAAAGAGGAAGCGTAACCCCAAGGATTTGTTGCAGAGTTATAACTGTAAGTACTTGTTGGAGTTAGGGTCGAATTGAAGATCGACATTGACGTAATTAGTGCCTTGTTTCTTTCTTTCTTCTCCTCCCAGTTACAGCTGCATGTAGCTGAAACTGAATGAAACGTCATGAGAAGGATTTTTTTTATCTCCTCCAAAACATTTTTTGAATTGACATGTTGATTTTCGATTTTTTTACATGCCCATTGTTCACAGAATTTTTATCACTATTTATATATATATATGTTTTTTTCCAGATATTCATGCTATCTGGTAGTTACTCACCTGCTAGGAAATTTATACTGACAGGTTGCAATATTAGTACACTCCATAATATATATATATTTAGTGATGAAAATCTTGTGTATTTTGGGCATGTTAAAGTATAGTATTGGAGTAAGAGACGAGGGATCTCGACTCGATCGATCACAATTGCTCGAATAATTTTCCATATAGGATTAGACAATCATTGGAGTTTGTACGGTATATTTCTATTTATGTTTAGTGGTTTTTCTGTTTTAGGAGCTAATGGATTTGATGAGTTAGAAGTTCCTGAGCATGATACCTATTACTTTCATTCTGTAATTTTACTGTAATAGCTCATGAAAGATACAAGAAAAGTAGTAATGCTATATTCAAGAGATGTGATTTCCTCCTGTCTCATCCCTGAGTTACAAAACTCATAACCTACTGCACATAATGAGACCTTCCAATTTAATTTCTTGGTCCTTCAAATAACTAATTTTCCAAAAATTTACAAAGAGTCCAGATCTCTCTCTTCCTACTCTAATATAATATTCTTCGATTTAAAAATTCATTTCTTTATTATTAAATGGTTGCAATATTTGAATTTCAACTATCCGCTATCGCTGTCACCAATTTTGCAATTTTAAACAAGGGCATTGATATGAATTACTCAGATCTTGATCCTTAATTCTACTATGAGTCCAATTTATAACTATTGTAACTCTTCAACAAATCTTGTAGGTGATCCTCCGTCTTTTATTCACGAATTGGAATGAAACGGAATCTAATAGGAAAGGGAATTTACTTTGCAAAAGTTAAATAATACTTACAATAGCTGAGCAAAAGAAAAGTCACTCTTCAGCCTACCAATTGCAAAAAAATTGGCCAGCTAAAAAATACAAACGATTTAAATATTAAACAACTTAATATACCACGGGTTTGAGAGGGAGAGAAATTATTACATGTTGTTACACAACATTCTCATTCTGGGATCAAAATCGGTTAGAGAAGGTTTCCTTGCATATCTTAATACCCCCTCCCACGTATTAGTATAGTTTTAGCAAAATTCTAAAAAGGAACCTAGCAACGGATGATCTAAAAAGACAAAGAGTAATCCGTCTTGTTCTAGCACAAGTGCTTAAGTGTAAGATTGCCAAGATCTTTTCATTAGTCTTGGATTGATTAAAATTTCAAGAGGGGGAGCACTGTTTGTTATAAAAACAGTGCTCCTGGCCATACAACAATCACAAATAAAATATGTTTCAAGGAAAACCACTCACAATTCTCTCCCTCCAACATGTGGCCACTCCTCCCCTGACTTCCCCCTCGACTTCGTGATCTGGGGCTTGGTGGAGCAAAAGGCATTCTAGACTTTATACAGGAATGTGGAGGATATGAAGGTCGCTGTTGAGAGGGAGTTGGCTGTTATCCCCAATGGGTAAATCGTGAATGTGTGCAAGGCCTTTTGGCCCCGAATAGAGACCATGGTGGCCATTTTATGTTGTAACTTGAGATTCATTGATTCAACGAATTTTGGGTAGCCTCACTGTTATAAATTCCAATTAGTTATTTATGTACAAGAACATTTTTTGTTAGTCTTTTAGTTATAAAACTTAATTAGAATCTTGTCAAAGGATATGTGTTGTAAATCATCCTCCCCCAAAAAAGGTTATAAAAATTGCTAGATTAGCACTTTTAAGAGGATTTACATTGTAAATACAATGAAAAATTGGCCATATGAGAAAAACAAAACATTTTTTTTGATCTAAAATTATAAAGAGGATTTTTTGGATTTGGAAAGTTTGTTTTCATGGCGAACGCTCGTTGGATTTTATACTTATCCAAACCAATAAATGAAAATTACATTCATGTTAGTTTTAAGTTATTTTACTCTTTAATAAAATATATTTAATCGTGTTGGGTTTCGTTCTGAAAATCCCACACCGATCTGAGACCATTATAATTTTTAGTGGACCAAACTAATTCTGTCCTGTATGTTTCAAAGACCACAGTGCTAAATCAGACATACCGAATTATATTTGGAGTAATTGCCAATAAAATTCACTGCTCATCAGATAGTTTTGTAAAAGGAAGAAAGGCGAAAGATGTATATCAAAATATTTAAAGTACTATCCATTCTGTGAAAAGTAAGAAAAGGTATGATACGTTTGTACAACTCCATTCGACATTATATTCAAGATGTGCCTTCTTCCTCAGACCATGTTCCGAGACGAAAATAAAGCCAAGCTAATGGGCAAAGAACCTAGCTCTTTTGAAAAAGCTAGAATATTTCTTCTCTTGTAACAACCTTCGCCGCGTGATGCAAAAAATCACTCTCATTTTCGATTCAAGGTTCCTTTCTAGCTATTATATCAGCCATAGAATAATAATAAAAAAAGAATATTCCTTGTCAGTATTTGAGTTGAAAGAACCAAAATTTTATCGAGGAGAATATGTCTAAATCAAGGAATAAATTTACTATATGTTTAAAAAAAAGGACATTCACTATCACAGTGTAAAAAGTAGGAAATGTATGTTGCAACAGAAAAGAAAATAATCCTATAATGCTGAATAGAAGCTGTCGTCAAGGATGTCCAACAGATCCTTTATCGTTTGTTATGGTCATGGAATAGTTATCTATAGAAATTAATCACCATTTCAGTGCCTGTGGTATTTTATTTGATGCCAAACCCCATATATATATAGTATATACCAACGAAATCCAGCACTTTTCATCTATCTAATTTAAATTAACATAAAATTGTCATATTTTAAGATGAATTCAAAAAACAAAAACGGAGCAGCAGATACAATAATTGAAAATATATTTCGCTTAATTGGCTTCATTAACGCCCACAATTCGTGTCTTAAACCGTTTAGAGGCACTGAAAACTAGAACCCGATCTAAATTCTTTCATTCTCGGAGTCGATCAGGTACTTCATGGTGGCGGTGAAAGGAACTCTGTTGACCTTTGACTTAAGATTTTTCAAAAAACAAAAGAAGAAAAAAAAGATTTATCCATGCTAAATAACCAGTCAGATTCAGATCGGGAGAGAAATGAGTCCATATACATATTCTTGAACATTCATTCGCGTCAGTGCTCCTTGAGCAAACCCATAGTAGTTTTGGAGATGTGGCAATGGACAAAGTCCTGTTGTTAGGCCCATGTCATTTTCAGACCTCAGCATGGGTAATATCGAGATTGTTGTTTACCAAAATCATCACAATAGTGCACCTGCGTTCTGTATCTGAAAATCGAATATGCTTGAATTCTTCTGTTGTTTACTGCATTGTGTGTTTTGGGTAATAACTGAAACATTTATGTATATATTTCATCACATAAAAACATTGGGCAATTTCGTCATCATATATGCCGCAAAAATATGGAAATATGAAGTGCCAGATTTTGTTGTTACACCCATTAATTAATCTTAACCACGACGATGAGACGTTGTTTATAGAAACCAACTCATCAGGAAGATCGAGACTATTTTGTAAAATATTTAAAAAGAATCTTGGGTTAGACAAATTGGTCAAAAAAAAAACTTATATTCTTCCATTAGGCCAATGGAGTCCAATTAAGGTATCAAAGCTTTTGGGTTCCACTATCAAATTTAAAACTAACGTACCGGGGATTGCTTATTAATATGGAAAAACTTCAATATCTTTGTAGGTCAATGGTGTTCTCCCACCTTTTGTTAAAGTTGGTGCATGTAATGTTTTAAACAAATTAAGAATCTTGGGAATTGAGTGAGGTAGGGATGGTCCTGTCTTCTCCAATAGGGAAAAATTAAACTCTCAGTCTCAGAAGTAGTATTACACATGACAGTTCAACAGCTTGATTAAAAAAAATGATTAGTAATATACTAAATTGATTCTACAAGTAAAAATAATTGTGGCTGCAGGTATCCCTTTTATAGCTGAAAAGGAGAACATGGTTAAATCTATTGTTTGATCATAGCTACATTAATTTTCTATAGAGACATCGCAGACAATTAGGAGTATGGCTAGTTCTTTTGACAAACATTCTACTAAACATTTACTGAAATATTTTTACAAACATCATGCCTAATTCACATTTAGAATGGAAGAATGATATTGATGGGTCTCATATGTCTTGTTTTTTAAGACATGTAAAGGATTTAGCAACCACCATTTACATATATAAAAGACAATATAAGAATATTGCAGGTTGAGAAGTAGGGATTTCATATTTTGCCCGGCTATGAGGCCTTTCAAATATCATTTTATAGTGTACTATGTTTTATTATTTCGGATGAGGAGTTTTTGATTTTATTACTGTAAAATTTAACGGGTCCTTAAGAGAAAATTGAATTTAAAATATATCGTTTATTTATATCTTAACGTTGTTTACATATGAGAAAAAAAAAGTTATTAAATCGTTGTGCAATCTTAGGAACATATTGTAAATAAAAATTAACTAATAAACTTGAAAGAATAAGATAATTTACTTAATTATCCTACTTTTCTTGTTTCTCATCCATTAAAAAAATTATAAATGAACAATGACGCAGCTCAATGAGCAACGCTCTCGGGAGAGGACTATTCTCTTAAACTCAATTTCTGTAGGCTTTGCCCCTTGGTCAATCCCACAAAAGAAATTATACATTATTTAAATATATGGACTTCAAATAAGATTTCTACATGGATCTAATGTAGTAAATGTAATACTATAATATTTATTTATACATAATTAGTGCAACTCCATCTGAAAAATTAAAAGAACATTAAATTTATATATATATACTTTTTATTTAGACACTTTATAGGGGTTTTAAGTAAAAATTACGATCACATTCAATTATCATTGTTTATCATTGGCATCAAATAGTATTAAAAAGCAAGTGTTAGTCACTTTTTATTCATAAAGCCATTTGATGGAGGCTAATGGTGATTTATTGAAAATTTGTGCAGTTTATCTAATAAAAATTAAATTAATTAAAAATATCAACATTGGGCCTTCAAGATGAAGGTTCCTTCAATTATGATGAAAACGCTCTATAGGCTCCTCCTTTTGTCTGAAATGTAAAACTTTTCGAAAATTAAAAAAAAAAGAAGTTTTATTTCAAAGAATATCATCAAATTTGGAAAGTTTAATTTATAAGTAGAATAAAGGGAGACCTAATTTACATTCTCCATCAATATAGCCTCATTTTGCCTTACTGACTAATTCCATCCTGGTGTGGAACTTTTTATAGTAGTTCTTTACAAAGCTCAGCTCTAGATTGGCTCAAACATTTTTTGTTTATCAGACCCCCGAAAGCCCAAAGTACGGGGGGGGGCAGTCGGAGCTATGGGGAGGTCAATAGTTTTTGCATTTTGCAAAGATTTATGATTTTGTGCTGGGTTATACGCTTTACTCGGTTCAAACTCTGACAAATTAGGCTGTGCATGGTGATCTGGATGCTTTCAATTTACTAGCTAGGCAATTGACAATAATCTTGCATCTTCTGTCTTCAATGGTGCCTTTCTCAACAAGTTATTTGGTTCTCTTTGGCCTTGATTTAGACCTTGTGGAAGCTTTTGGGAGTGCTTCTCAAGGTTAGCCGATACACAGTAGAGTGGTTTCAGCTCAACAATTCACTGATCTCTGATGGTGATTTTCCAGGTGCAGATAACTCCAGAATTGCAACTCTGTTAATTGATGTTTTTGGTTATGATGATTTTATTTTTCGTTTGACTTTGCTTTTTTTACAATTTCTTTAGACGATTGTTTACATTAAGTTATTGGGCTAAACATCGAAGTATAAAAAATAAGGCAAAGGGAGTACTCTTTAAATACGTATTACTTACATAAAAGTCATTTTAAATGAATCAATATTGATACAATCAGAGTCCTTTTAATTTCCTATTAAGTAAATAATCAGTAATCGGATCTATTACTCAACTTGACAATGATATTCTGTTTATTTTCATACTTATAACTTTGTTTCATCCATTTATTATATATATATATTATATACTTTCAATTCCATTATTTTATCTGTTATAAAAAAAAAAAAAAATATTGAGACATTTGCAAACACAGACTTTCAGTTTACATTGAAATATAAATTGATATAATTACTTAAGATATTGAATGTAAATATCAGTTCATACGTACACACCTATACAGTGTGCAAAACGTGAACACTGCCATTACCAGAAGTCCGGCTAAGTCGATGAGGCTGCATGCCAGGGGTGCAATGACTGTGATTGGACTGTTAGGATGTAAGGATTTGGGGAAGGCTTCTTATGTACAACGACATGAGCAACTGCTTTTTATAGCAAACAAGACCAATCAGGTCAAGAGAGGCCATAAATTATTGACTTGGTTAAAGCATAAATGTTGGTATGTTCACCCTATTTCTGAGACTGCTTCCCCCCTCGACTTTGGTGGGCGAAGTAGAGAAGAGAGCCTGTGCTACCCCTCACCGAAATTTGGATGATCTCAAGGCCTCTGTCGAGCAACATTGGGCATCCAAGTTCGAGGCCTTCATGAGAAAGTGCTACGGCACCATTAGGGCTTGGTTGGAGGCTCTTGTAGCAGCCAAAAGAAATCATTTTGAAAAATAGAAAGATATATAAATAAAAAAGTCTATGTTAAAGCCTTGAAATAATGAATTTCCTTTCAACCTTGGCAAAGTTAACATATTTGTTGAAAAAGTGCACAATTTTATCTCACACTCGGTATAGCATATTAATCTTACAAGTAGACAAGAACAACATAATGATGAAGGATGAATAAGTGCACATCTAAGCATCGTATTTGAAATAGTAGATAATTTATGGATAAGGACTTCAAACATCAACAATTCTTCTTTTCAAAAGGGAAAGATTCGGGAAATTTTTTTCTTGTTTGGAGTAGAGAAATGTCTTTGTTATTGCCAACTGGAAAGAGGTCTTACTCCCCCAATAGTCTAGAAATTAACCAACATTTAGTATTTCGCAACAAATTTTCATGGTTAACATCGCTCTTTTATAGGGTTGCACAATATAATAGAATGTAGTAGAAAAATAAGTTCACTTGCTAGATTTTAAACAAAAATTACAACTGCTTAGAATAAGAAAATTAACTTTAAATTTTGTCAACGAAAAAAAACCAAAACTTGTGAGCTACAAAATACGTTATACGTGTTTGAACCAAGAATTTTCTAGCGACTGATCTTTACTAAATAATTTTTCCCAAACTGCGCCTACAACTAATTACAGTATGTATATGCTAACTAAATGCTATTTAAAATAACGTTTTGTGTTGTTTGTTTTCTATAACCTTAGTGGCTTCTTGATGAACTCTACTATAACTGGCCCTCGTGTGAAACACCAGGGAAGTAACCCTATCTGTGAATTTCCATTTCTCTAATAGATTTATGTATTGCATTGGCTTATCATTCTCTTGTTAAGCTGCAAATCACTAGCACTCCCAACAGGTTTCCTTTATGATATCCGGGTGGGATTGAACATTTTTTTATCGCAGTGTAGTGTAGCTTATGGAGGAGGATCTCCAATAAATGATGAAATGTATGTTTGATTAATTTTATGCCTGTAAAGATTTGTGTTTTGTCGAGTAGTTGATGTAGATACAATTAAATTATGTTAGTCAACACCACCTGATTTTGCACGTAGTACAAGCAACAACTGTTTATGTGTTGTCAGAAAGTCATAAACAATCAGCATATTATTACGTATTCCATAATCTTTTTCGCAGTGTAAACCAAGAAGTACTTTAACCAAGTCATTAAGAGAATATTAATTTTTAAGTATTAACAAACAAGTAGCAAAACTAGTAGTTAATCCAATAACTACTTGTCTCAATTCTACGTCTTTAGAAGTTTATGAAAATATATAAAATAATATAGAAGGTAAATCATTCCGATTTTCATATTGGCATTAGAAAAATTATTCCGTAATGAGGATTAAGGTGTGTGTGAAATCCAGCGAAATAATTTATATTTTTTTCACAATAAATGTCTAAATGTAAGAGAAAATAATATTGATAGAAAAAAATGTACAATTTATCTATACAAAGTATCTAGGCGAAAACGTCGGAAGGCAAAAGAGTACAAGAAAATATGGCAGCAGGCAAAAATATCACAAGCCAAGAGCGTTACAAGGCGATAGCGTAACATGTAAAAAGCGTTATCAGGCTAATATGTATAGAGCGTACACTTTTAAGGTGGACACGTTCAAGGCGAATCCTCCTAGAAACTTTATTAACTGAAGTAGTGTATAATCATTGCTAAATGAAAAAAAGTGAGATTCCCGGGGAGCACTCTTCATTTAAAACGTGGGTGTTTGGATGACGGACACTGCAGGCCTTCCCATCGACATGTACCCAAAATATGTAGTCGAAGGTGTTGGTATCAGATCTGAAGGGGGCCAAAGGTGTAAAAATAGTCTTGCAACGTATGAGATGGGTTACTTTCATTGCTGGTGTCAAAAATGGCATCTTTAAACTTACAATGCCCTTTCAACCCAATTTTTTGATAGCTTTCTGGACAGTCTGATGTGAAACCCCGAGCTGCTTTTATCACTCCACAGATCCGGTTAGGCCTTTTTGAAAAAGCCTTTCTTCCTCTCCAACGCTTTTAGACTTGTTGACAGCGTAGACAGTGGTCCTGGAGACAACCAACTGCTTGGAGTGCACGAATGGAAATTTGTCGATAAGGTTCAAGTTTCATTTTCTCGACTTTTACGTCAGCTAATGAGCTCAGGTTAATTTTATTTTGTAACTAATTGTTTATTCTATAATATACCGCCATATGAATGAATTTCAATCACTCAGCCTTAATTAGTTGATGAATTAGTTAGTGTTCAGGTTTCAATGAGCATCCCTATTGGTTGCAAAATATCACGGGCGCCTAATTGTGTTTAAAAAAAAACATATTTAGACTGCACAACTTTCAACAAAGTATTTAAAAAATATATATTTTTTAGCAAATAACTAAAAAACAATATCTAATCAATGAATTGGCATTATTGATGGTGCAATATAAATCGATTTCCAATATTCATTTACTTATTAAGTATCTAGAACATATTGTATGCTTTCAAATACAGGGTTGCCTGAGTGAATGCAACTTTGACTGAAATTAAAATAAAATAATACTTTTGTCTAAATTTACAAATTTGTTCTGTAAATTATTTGTGAATCCCAGTCTTATTTTGACCATAATTACAAACATTTCAATATTCTGAAAAAATAAATAAAAAAAATTTATTTATGTTTTTTTTCTACAAGACTAAATAAAATATATAAAGCAATTATACATGTGGATGTATAAAACTATTTTTGATCTAGTGTGGATATACAAGTCCCAAACTTTAAAAAATAAGTATATATATGGTTATGTTTTTCATTATATTTTAAATATATTGTCAACAACAAAAGTTTAATTTTAATTAAGAATCAACTCTTTTTTTATGAATATTAAATGTATTTTAATATTTGTGTCATCTTTAAAAGGATTACATTTCTTAATTTTGTGTTTTTTAATTCTTGTCAAAAAAGCAAGTTGTATAATTAATGCAAATATACCTACTAATAGAATAGAGGTGATTGGACAAGTGTCACAAATTGTATCATAGTTAAAAGCAACGCCATCGTAAAACCTACTAGTTGATATTTTTATTTTAAAACTTGGACAAATTTCAGAAACAAAGTTTTGAAGAAACTTCATAAAATGTCTTTAAAACTAAAATATGACTTAACAGCTGTATTAAATACAATTTGGTGAAAAAGATAAATTGTAACACCGGAATAATATCATTTTATTAGATAATAAAAATCTTGATAGAAGGGCTATGCTTATAAAATTCATTTTCTATTGAATCGATTGGGGATTAGAAAAGTAGGGTAATTGAAGAACAATTGGTTGATTTTTGGTGGAGGAACGGGAAAAGTAGAACTATCAATTTTCAAAAATTTAAGGACTTAGGCCGACGTCTAAAACTTTTTTATAATTGTTCAAAATTTGTCAGTCATCGTTTTTTACCCAAAAAGGCATATTTAACCCAATGAAAAATCAACATTTCCAAAAAAGTAAGAAATGAACCAGTCTAATTGACTGGGCGAAAAAAAGGTACTGAAACCTGCCTTTAAGTATTCATTAAAATACTCATAATTGATCATGATGATGTTATACATAGAAATTTTATTTTATAATATTTTTTTACTAGAACAATGCTCATTAGTTATGAATCTGGCCACCATCAGTCTCAATGACACGCTCTAACCCCCTTCGGAACCCCTAGTACACATTGGCAACGTAGTCTTTTTTCATAATCTTCCACTGCTGGTTAACAGAGGTCTTTAGGGCATCAATATTCGTGTGGCGGACTTTCCAGGCATTATTCTCAATTTTCCACCAAATGGTCTAATCCAATGGATTCAGAACTTGGCTCTGAGGGGGCCAAAGGTTCTGAGACCAGGAGTTCATGTTACCACCCATCCACTCTTTTACATTATTAGTAGTGTGGGCCAGAGCCCAGTCCTGCTGAAATACGTACATGGCTTTATTGGACTTCTTCATGGTCTTTGTGATCTATTGGACCACATTTTCCTTCAACACCATCAAGTAATAAGCCGCGGGTAATTGATATCCAACAGGAAACCAAATTTGAGGGATTTTTTCTCCAGTTGATGCTACAACCCCCAACATTATCACAGATGCCGGATGTTTGGTTTAGTGACTGTCCTGATACTGTTGTAGACGGGGTCAACGGTAAAGGTCTTTTCCTCAGATAAAAAAATAACCTGTTTGTTGTTGTGCTTTATATTATTCAATAGTTGTTGACATCGCTGAAGAGGGAGTTCTTTTAGACGTTGGGACCGGAATGGCTTTTCAATTTTTCTAAGCACCTTTCCTCCAGCCTTTGGATATCCTTGCCCATAATAGACCGGTTCGCCTTCTTCTTCTTGACGTACTCTGACATCTTTATTGTTGGAGTAACTTTAAAGGGCTCCATGAAGTCTTCAGTTTGTCTTTGAGTTTGTCCTCATCAGTCAAACAATTTCTGACCCAACATACTGTAGCCTTGTTGACGTTTAAGGTCATCATGATGTCCGAGATGGTCCTAGCGGTGCAAATTAAATTGCTTATCAAGGCTGTTCTTGCTTCCATTGCGATATATACATAATTTTTTACAAATGGGCACAATGTTTTTGTTCCTAATAAAAAAAAGATAGTGTATGTTTTTATTAAGGAAGCATAATGAGAAAGTGACGTGTTAGAGTGAAATTTGTACCGGACTTACAACCTATTAATGTCTGTTTATAAAAAAACCGGATATTGAGGGGGATGAGATGAGACTAGAGAAAACTGTGAACGGTTAAAAAAATCTACCTATAATGAAAAAAGGGTGTTGAAATCTAACTGTTTTGTGAAGAAAATATTTTAAGCACTCTAAGGAAAAAAATGGATTTCTGGCTAACCCCACAGTTCTACCCTGAAAATTACTTTTCCTTATAAATAATCATACAATTGAATTTTTACTGATTTTTTGAAATCTCTTTTCTTTTTTCCTACATATTTATTGAACATTTAAACTAATGATGATAAATGTTATAGATCCTATGAATGAAGAAGTAATTTGTATTACAGGGTTCATGTCAACGGTGGGGCAATGGCGGGGGGGGGCATGACCCTAACTCCGTTCCAACTTATATAGTAACAAAAAAATTATTAGAAATAGCCAATAGTAATATCTATTTTGGCTCAGCTACAAATAAATCAAGTTTCTGACAACCGCCACAAGCCAACACTATAAGTTTAACTTTTGTATAAAACATATTTTAATCCTTATTTTAATTTTTCTTGGAATCATTTCAATTTAATCAGAATTAGATATGGATATAGAAATTTACCGATGTTCCATAATTATGTACCTTTATCTTAATATTTGATCATTTCACTCAAATTATGAAGGTGGCACAAAAAGTCTTGCTTGTGCCATTATTTGAGGTGGTCAAATTTTTTCAATTGTATTTTTATTTTTCCATTCAATAGACTCCTCACTATGATTAGCAACATCCACCAATGTTACATATTATACAATAAGATAATACTCAAAAGGAAGGAGCTTTCCCTTAATTTGAATACAATAAATCCCAGAGATATTTTAATACTTCCCAGTCAGCTTTTCAATTAAATTAAACAAAATTGTAATAGTTGTTGTTTTTGTTCTTCACAAACTAACCAAAGGATTCTATTTAAAGTGGCAGATGTCTTTGTAATTTTCATTTTTTTTAGAGAGAGTGATCATATTTATTCAAAAGCAATTTAAAAGTGTATTGAAAAATCAATTAGTCAAAACAATCAAAACATCATATGATACAATTTCAAAGATTCTTGATCGTGATATCATACAAAACAAAAACTGTCATAAAATAACAACTTTTGTTTTGTTCTATCTTTCAAGGTATTGAAAGTAACATATAAATCAACTGAAAGTAATAAATCATTCCGAATCAGGCTCCAAGATTTATATTTTACAAAAGTTTTAATATTCAGCGATAAACTTTCAATGGTAAATACGGCTTCATTTTAGAGAGAAGTATAGTAAATATGCTATGATTCATTGTATTATACTATGGAAGGGGTTTCTTACTGCATATCTATGTACATTGTGTATCGTTATTGTATTTGTAGGATCGTCTCTAGCCCCTTTGTGTGTGTGTGTGTGCGGAAAGGGGAATAAAAAATGCTTACAAGTGGTAAAAACTCTTCCACGATAGTCAGGAAAGTGCTAATGACGAGCCTCGCTCTGGATGCACAAGCACGTCAACAACAGATAAAAACGTTGAAACAGACAAGAAAATTACTATCACATAAGTTACTGATTATATGCACATATTTCTTGGGTCGTGCTATAAGTTTTTTTCCAACTTTTGGGCATGACACGAGTTTCAGCAATGTTTGTTCCGAAACTCCTTAATTTTGACCAAAATAATCGTTGCATGAGCATCGTGACGTCAATGATAATCCTAATTTTACTCAAACGGACTATAACTGTTGACAAATAATGGCTATATGGTTTTGTTATTGTAACCAAAACCCAATTGTGCCAATGGAACATACAAATGGAGATAGCAAAAAATTGCCGAAGACCCTAAATACTTCTAACCGTTATACCTCTCACAAACAAACTAAACATACTATATAGCTGAAACTGTAAAAATATGTTTGTGGCGAGTGTACTAACATAACAAAAATCGAGCATACCAAATGTACGTTGCCTGCAAAATTTATAAAGCCATCATACTTTTTGAAAACACCTCGAATATATATAAAATAAATCTATTTATATAAGTTATTTTGTACCGGTGTTGATAATTTTTGGGATAACCCCTTCCAAATGATGAATGATAGTTAGCCTCTGGGTATTTGCATGAAACTTTGATACCCTTCATCAATATTGAATTACACTTTATATTTCTTCTCTCATTTCAATAAAAGTTTACCTTATGATCGGTTGTTCAAATGTAAGTAAATTTGATTTTAATACTTCATATTAAAAAAGTATATTAATCAGTCACTTGCAATAAAATTTTGAACTGAGCTCCTATACTTATTTGATTCAATTTGGTTTATTTCAGTGCATGTGTCGTTTAAGTATCAAATTAGTTTGTTGTACAACAATTTTTTTTTCAAAATTAAAAATAAGGATTATACACTTTTATAGTTTTAGAGAAAATGAGCTTTAATGAAACGTTTGAAATTCAGCATCATTACTTTAAAATGAAAATATCCCACCTCTGAATCTCTTTAAATGAAAAGATTTTGGAAAAAAAAGTTATCTTCAAATGGTTATTGAGGCCACGAAAACGGTATTTGAAGACAATTATTTTTTTATTAGTATGCAAAAAAAAAAAAAAAAAATCAGATAAACAGTTCACATTAAAAAAAGTGCATCCTAGTACACATGCACAGATAAACATTTGTAATAAATTAACATTTTTTGTGACTTTTTGACCTTCCCTATGACCTTAAAACTATACTTTCTTAAATTTAACATATTATAAAACTATTTTGTCTATTGTAAAAGGGTTGTTATGATGAAAATATCAGGTAATTTTTCATTATTAATTTGAGACCAAGTTAAAAAAACAACCTTTGAGGGTTGTAAAAATAACTTTGGGTGTTGTAGAATTTTTTTGGCTGATTTTCTTTTTTTCAGATGGTTGACAGAAAATTTAATTTGTGTTATGAAAGCATGATCTGAAATATTTTAAGATTGGTTGTCTTAAAAATCATAAAAAATGTGTCAAGTGGTAAAACCATACTTTATAAATCTTGTAACTTCATTTATAAGGTTAAAAAAAGAAAATAAGATTTCATCGAACATAACCTTTTATAGTAAAATAAAATAAATGTACGAAAGATAGTGTATGAATGAAGTAAAATATATTTTCTTTTTGGATATTAATAAACTATGATTTCTCTGATTGTGGTAATAAATGATAAATTTATGAGCCTTCAAACGAACAGGGCCATATTATATAATATGTTGTGTTAATCAAAACATCTTCCCACATCCAGAAAAAGAAGAAAAAAAAAGCAAAAATTTTAAAGTTGGAAACATTTATATACAAAATCATATTGTATCCTTTAGTCAAACTAAAGCACAAGCCTATTGTAATTGCTGTAAAAAATCAAAAAAATTAAATTAAATATTCAGAAATCCTCGGATATTGTCAAAGCTGGATAAAAGCTGTCCCATACAGCGGGAGCTAGAAAAATACTAGTCGGCAATCGTCACAAGGCCTTTTTATTTTTCGAAGCTGCCGTCATTATTATTCAATTTTTAAAAAGATAACATTCAAGTATTTGTAATAACTACTGCTTGTGCCCAACAAAGACAGACAACATGGGTTTTCTGTGGAAATTTATAATTGTATGTAGTTGTTGGAATTGTAGTAGAATTGAGGATCAACATTGGATAACTTTCAGCCAATATTCCTTTGCTATGTACGGACTTGGATTTTTATTAATTTCCTTCCTATCACGACTGCTTGCAACTGATCTAATATAACGTCATAACAGCTAACCTGTTCTCCTCCACAAAACTATTCAAATTATCAGGATTACTGCGATATTTTTCAGTTTTTTTATTTTTACACACTGGCTGGGAATATTTTATGCATTGTGTGTTCATATTTAGTATTTTTTTATTATAAGATCCTTCGAGTGCATCTTTATGTATCATTATTTACAAATACAAAGTCATCAGCAGTTTGAAATGACTAAATCTTCCATATCCCTTAGTTTTTTTAACTGCTATTCTATTTGATTCTACAAAATGTGCAATCTTTTATTACTTTCGTATAAAATATCAAATTTAGTGTTGACGAGGAAGATCGTCAGCTGCAAGTTCCAGCAACAAATTCTATAAGTCTTGATCCATCCTCAGTAATTACCACTGAGATAGAGATTGCAAATCACTATATGTTTGAATTTAACAATGTAATTTTCAATCTAAAGGACGAATTCTACGAATTAATTTAGGATTTATGAACTGATGGGAAGTTTCAAACAGACAAAGTTCAGATTCAAAAACTTACGGAAATATTAGCAATCCAGATTAAATAAAAAAAAAAAAAAAAAATACGAATTCCATTACAAAAATCTTCAGAGACTGATAAATCCACATTTGCTGATAATCCGAAAGAAATGATAAAATATTTATATACCGTCTTAAACTTGTTAAATGCTGCAAATGAAGATTCTATGCATAAAATGGTGATAAACACTCTTAAGCAAGGTTAATATATAAGAAACTTACCTCATGACCATCCTGCAAACTCCTTTTCCAAAGTGTGGGATTATTTCTCTATTCATGACGTATCTCAGGCATCCTTTTCCCAAATGCAACACAAATAATATCTCAAATTTGTAATTTTTGTGTTTTTTGAGATAAAACCAATCATTGTCATATTAAAGCTAAACAATGGACAATGCAAACAACTGATTTGTTGTCATTCAAGAATAGTACGTTCCAGCTTCAAAACCATTAAACTTTACTATTTTTAGCAACAATAGATATTTCAAATATACTTTTGATTTGTTGTTATCAACATATGAAGTTTTAAGAATAACAAATAGCACAGCCGAAGTTTTCATCAAATTTAAGTTTTGTTTTCCATTTTTATTATTTAAAAAAAATTTCCCTTTACATATTGAAAATGATATGAATGTTTGTTAGGGTACACGTGATTGCTTTGATTTACTATACAATATAAATATGTGCTAGAATATATTGATCACATGGAGGTACAATATTTTTGAAGACAAGGAGGGCTAAAAGTATAGAAATTTTGTAAAAATATTCATTATAGAATCTGTGAGTAAAAAATTCTGGGAAAAGTGTAAAAAAATAATTTGTTTTCTATTTCTTTCATTCTCATATTTTACTGGGTGCACGTTGAAATCTGAGCATTAAATACTTTAACTTTTACAATATATATTTCCTTAGACACTAGACATGTACAAAAATATTTGTAGACCTGGTGTAACGTCATATTGTATCCCCTGATCTTTGATGTAGCCGTTTCTGGTGTCCACAAGGACCTCTAGACGCCTCCTGAAGGTTTGGCATGTCTGTCTTATGTACTTTTATATATATCGAAAAAATGTTCATTTACCTTGGCCTTCATGCTATGATGTTTTCGGATATTAAGGCACAGACTCTGGGCTCTACACGTGACCGTAACCCTTAAGGATAAACGTGTATATAATAATAGAAATGTTAACTTCCTTTTCTTGCAGCTTAAAAAAGTTGGTTTTAACCTTTATATTAAGCGAACATTGATATTTATATATCTATTGATACATTTTGATATATAATATTTTTCTTTATTTCCGACTGAAGGCAAATAGTGCTTTATATTTCCTTAATTCCGATGAATCCTTTATTGTACTTTTGTATCTATTTTATACCTAGCAAACACTTTAATGTTAAACGTCACCATGTATCCCATGCGTCATATTTAATTTTACATTTAAAGAAATTGATTTTTTTTCAAAAGCGAGGCTGTGTTAAAATTGTTTTGATTTATAAATATTGGCTGTATCTTCAAAGACGACAAAATGGATGCCAAAATATTTTTTGTACTGGAATTGCTTGTGCGCCAGAAGACCACAATCAAAATTGACAATGATCTCAACATCAGCAGGACATCTGTATACCCGTATATGGCGTTAAAAGTCCATAGAAAAACCAAGGAGCAGTCTCCAGAAAAGTGTAGGCGAGGTCTGAAAGGAACAGTAAAAATAAAAGCCATGATTATGCCTCTTAAAAATACTTTTCTAGAAATCCATTGAGGCTGATTTGCAGTATTGTCAAGGATTGTTAATAGGAGAAAAATCAAGAGCGTGGTGGAATTAACATCTCATTACGAAGGCTACACAGGAGAAGAGGTTGTCTAGAACTAAGCTTCTTTTCAATGTGTCCAAGAACATAGGACCTCCCTGGTCCCCAATCTTAATCCTTTGGATTATTCCATCTATGTAATGGTGGAGAGAGGTGCTCCAATATGCTACATAGGTCTGTGATAACTTTGGATTTTGCGATCAAGGCAACACTGACTTTTCAGAAGACTACATCCTTACGGGTTGTGCGGACTTCAGAAAGAGAGTGGAGGCTGTCATTAAGGCTGAGGGAGGCCATAGTGATTAAGAAATGTCAATTTCATTTATAATTTACTAGAAATTTTGTCCTCACTATCTTCACGAATTAGTTTTTGATTGAGTTCGAAAAACAATCTTCATTGTAAACTTTAAGATTACGCATAGGCTAGTTAATTAATACATGTTTAGCTTTTGAATGGTAGTTTATTGATATCTACTACTTGCTAGAGTTAAAAAAACTACTAACTCTATTTTAGCGATCAAATCCTTAGCAAAAACTACTAACTGTTAAAATTATTTGTATAAAGAAACCTTTATAACAATAGAATAGTAAAAGAAAGGAGATACACCTACCGTCAATTTTTTAACAAGTTGCAAAGTAACGCTCTGCAAACATGCTAACGTATAATTGAGATTACTTTGCTCTCTACTTTTATGTATCTTGCTTATATAGGGCGAGGAATACGTTTGTCAAGATTTGTTTTTGTTTATAAATTCAATATCAATTTAGCATGAATTTTTGTAAAAGTCACCAAATTTTTATATGAATTAATTAATTTTTTTTTTGGCTCTAAACAGTCAAGCTTTATTGGAGGCGAAGAGGCATCACAATATATGTCCTGAAGCCAGGGAAAGATCTTGCTGACCAACATGGCATTATAGACGTGTTAGTTGATCTTAACACACTTCTTAATGAAAATGAAGGCATCTTCTTTCTTTATGACATAATACTGTCCCGGACCATGACAATAGGTGGCTTCTGGCGCATGACGATGATGTAGTGATCTAAAGAGATCAATGTTTTGGTAAAACACAATCATTTTGGACGTTGTGGACGCCCATAAGGTTAAATGACTTTGTCAGTGCTCCTTCTGCTGAAGTGCCTCTTTGTCTCGGCCATGCAATCTGGGTATAGGTGGCTATTTCTAACTAAAGTTTTTTAAATTATTTGATATTAATCATTTGTACAAAAGCTTATGCTAATTAATAAATTTATATCATTTTTAATCATATTTACAAAAGGTCATGCTAGTAGATAAATTTATTTTAAATTTATGAAATAAAATATATCTTCCTGAACTTATACGTTACCCTGCATACTAAAAAAAATGTTTGTTCAATCCCTTAAATGAATTTGATTAAATATTGTTCTATTTTGAAAATAGGACAATTCGGGTTTGCAATCATCTATCAACATCCTTACAAGAGAAGGGATACTTAAATCCTCGTTCAACTACTTGCTCCTTGACTCACGAATAACTCAAAACCTACCTTTTCGCACCATTCGCTTAGGTGATCAAGTTTCATGGAATATTTTTTTGAAGTCTGTTTTTTATATTGGAAAAGGAACGCGTTCTCGGCCATTACATCATCTTTTGGCTGCTCTCATGAATAATTCCTCCAAGAGTAATAAGGCAGGATCGAGTAAGATTGCAATCATTAAGGAGATATGGAAAAGTGGGAATGGTGTTGTCAACCTGCAAGTCTTTAATAATAGTATTGCAGTTGAGGCTCTTACGAGGGAATCATCAATGATACAGGCTCTAGGTACGTATATTGACAGTTTTATTTCTCTCATTAAAAAAAAAAAATCAGTCTATACATTTCATTAGAGGGGGGGTAATTAAGTTTTTTTAACAATTTCTGTCCAAAAGCCCCACCAAAATAAATCCGAAAATTACTTTCTGACCCATGAATGAGTATTTTTTAATTCTATTTTCAAAGAAATAAGAATAAATTTGCGAATATTGTGATAATTATAAGCTTTTTATCGTTTAAACACCTGAAGTATTACGTTTTGGCTACAATTAGTTTTTCTTCCAAATGAAAAATAAGGATTATATTTTTATGTAACACTTGAGAAAAGTAACTTTAATAAACCTTTTGAAATATAACAATATAACTTTAAAATTAAAACTTCTGAAGTTCACCAACATAACTTTAAAATTGAAACTTCTGAATCCCTTTACAAATAGCGTATGTCATTAAAAAAGTCATTTTCAAACAGCTGTAGACGTGAAAAAAACACCCTTTCAAGACTGAAACCTTACAAACATAATTTATTCATTAAAATACAGCAGAAGATCGATATAACAGGGTATCCTAAAAATTGAACACCCTATTAGACACGTTAAGATAAAAAATTAAAATAAGTTGATTTTTTTTTGTGACCTCTGACCTTTTATAATACTTTGAGGCTTTAATGACCACGGCATTTTCGAGTTTCTTTTTATTACTTTGAAAAAATATTAAAAACATACACATTCAGGGTTGAAAAAGTAATTTTCGGGGTATGTGGTGGTTTTGGGCTGGATTTTGTTAATCAGATTGCTGAAAAGATCATTTTGGATCCGAAAAGTTGGGATAAAATTATATTTACTCAAATTCATGAATTACCCCCCTCCCTCCAATACAATATTTTATAAGATTTAAATTTTAGTTTTCGGTTAAGTATAGAATATATGTACAGGATAGGGGTGTTATGAACACGAAATTTATATTTTTCACGGGTTTAGAGGTCTCGAAAGTTGTCTATAATACGATAATAATAATAAAGAAAAATTTGAATGAAAGAAAATGATTTTTTTACTAAGCCCAGGACTTTTGAGCTCATGTGTTTGGAGTATATAAATAAGTATAAAAAGTTTGAAAACAAAATTCTCTGTACATTTTGAGAAATTTGAAGAGGTTAATCATTGTTGAATATTTTCACGATTTGCTTCCCCCACACCTTACAATCTTAGTGGTGTCGTTTTTTTGCCACTCCCACATGAAAGTGGTCGGAGATTCTTTTGCTTTCTACTTCTTGCACTGCCATCATTTACTATACAGAAAATAGAAAATAATATATGAAAATCAATCAAAAGACGATAATTTCGGCTTTGCATAGAAATACAATTTGACATGTTACTGCTTATAGGGGCGTCCAAAAATGAAAGAATTATGCTTTTTAATACAAATTTTCCCGTCATTTGGGCAAATTATGCAGCTGAGCAAAACATTTATATTTTAAACTTCCTTCCAAGAAAATTTAAGTATGGATTTTTTTTGTAAATAGCCATAAACTTAAAAAAAATTTCCAAAAATTTAATATTTCGAATTTGATTTTTAAAAGTTTTCCAAAAAATGTAATATTTTGTGAATAACTGTAAAAATCTGAAATTCTTTTAAAAAACATCAATTTTTGAAATTTTAATCCAAGAAATTAAATTTTTTATAAATGGGTAAGGTTTTTTAATTTTTGTATAATAATTTAATTTTTGAATTTTTTTTCCACAAATATCAATTTAATTAAGAAATGATTTTTTTGTGAATAATTAGGTATTTTTGATAAAAATTCAGATAATTTTAATTTTGTTTTTTTTTCTAAAATTCCAAAAACTAAACTCTTCCAAAATGTAAGCCTACATTCGCCATTATCCTAATGTAATCGCGATTTATAAAAGTAATACAAAAATTACTTTCAAATATTTTGTTAACGAGGGATTACTCACCCTGTATATTATAATGTCCTAAATCAGATATCTTTTAATGAAATTACATTGCCCAGTTGCTTTTTCTAACAATATTATATGTTTCTCTTATAAGTAATTGATAATCATAATAATATATACAAAGAAGATTGATTGATCAAAAATGTCTATAAAATTATTTTTATCAGTTTTTTATAATATATAAAAATATTTCATTTTTGGTTTTGTGTAAATCAAGCATTAACTTTAGAATATTTTTTCATCTTTTGTCTTTTTCTTTTTGGCCAATACTTTCTCAACTTTTTGTTAAACAAACATATTCAATATGATTTCCATTAGCTTTCCTCTACAGACTCTAAGGAGATTCTAAAGACAATGAAAGTCTTCAAAATGTAGGAAGCCTTCAGGTCATTCACATTTCTATGGGAGGTTCGGCAGGGTTCCCTCTCCAAAACACTTCAAATACTGTAACCACCTTTTACTACACCCATTATTTGACCAAATAATTTTTTATCGTCATTTCAATTCCTTACTAAAAAGTAAGTAAACAGTTGCTTTTGTTTACTTTTTATTGTTTTTCATGTGTATTCAATCCCTCGTTGTTATTGAAGTCAATTCAATGACAAACTAACAGTGTCTTGATTTATATAAATATTTCTATTGAGCTTACATATAAAGTTAGAAGTTGATGTAACAGCAACCCAGGATTTCATTTATTGTCAGAAAACTATTTATTATACAGATAAGAAAGTAAAAAAGAAATGGTTTTTATTTGTGTGTGTGTGAGTCTGAGCTCCATAACCTTCCATTCCTCCCTCTCAGCTTTCACAGAAAGCAAAAAATGTACCAATTTAACAAACTTCCTTTAAGATTGAAATGTTAATAAATATCTTTAAATTGTTTTCCCCCTCTTCCTCAACCTTATTAATGTTTGTACAATTTCTCAAGTTGATCCCAAATGGCATCAATATGATTCTATTTGTATGGAATTGATTCGGTTACTACACAGGAAATTGTTAAATATCATTTATGCCATTAGGACAGGACATGTTGGTTTTCACGTTGCTTAGTTGTCACAAACAACTTATCCTAAAACATAAAATTGAGTTTGGTCCTATATGTACAGTAAGTTTAGACCTCGATATCTTGGCAACCCTGAGACCTATATTTACAAAAAATTTCTGATTAGATTCAACTTACAAACCTGTATAAAAAATACAAAATCCTCCAATGCCCTCTAAATACGAACGCTGTAAGGCCATTATTGTGTGGATCCAGGCATAGTGTACCCCAAAGACGCAAATAACTACACGAATAATGATACTAGAGAGCTTACATGGATATTAAAAGATCTGGTGTTATACTAGAATATTAAATTGTTGCAGTTTGTCCAAATTAGGTTAGTTAGTTGAATAATTTATTGCTGTTAACACTAAACATACATTATAACAAAACAATACAAACATAAGGCAATGAACAAGGCCACACAAAGGGGTATATGTGCTACTATGACAGTTCCCGAAACCTAATTCATGTTAAAGTTATTTTCAATAATATTTTTATTTATTGTAAATTTAATAAATTTTAAAATACGATATTCTGCGTCTTCCTTTTTGAATTATTTGTAGTCTCTCATATGAGAGAGCAGGTCATCTATTGATGAGGTGATCTGCACTTTGTGGTTCTTTGAAATACACATTGCACGTTTCACCTTTGTTCTTCTATTTACTGAGGTAGGCCAAAACTAGGCCTAAAGTAAAATTGAACCATTATTCTCATACTTTTACGTCCAAGTTTGAAAGCCTTCAATTTAGGTTCTTTCAGCATGACTTTTGTATGTTTCATACCTTGATCTTTTTGTATTTATTGCACCAAACTTCTGAGAAGAAATCAAGTATTTTCTTCTTTGCGTAACTTAGTGGTACTCTTATACATTTACGCTTTTTACTCTCAGTCTTTGTATGGTAGTCTGCAAATTAATTCCCTGTAATATCGGAATCACTTTGCACAAATTTTTCTTATTCATCACTTTCTTCAAGATTTATTTACTCTTTCTAATTTTCTCGCTTGTAGCAAGTGGGTTAAGGACAAAAGCAATTGTTGATTGATAATCTCATCACATTCTCATTTTTTAAATGGGTTTTCTTCATTTATGAAAGCCTGCACTGATAATGCAACTGAAAAAACTTCTGCCTGGAACACGGATGGGTCATTGTTCAATAACATCAATGAGCGGTATATTGATGTATAATCTCGAAGGATATCCCATCCTGCATCGGTACTACTGTCTTCATCTTTGGATCCATCAGTATAGATGAATGGAGAGACTGAGCATTTTGTTGCTCGAAAAAGGGAAACGATGACGCCTTGGAAGACTACTTTTGCCATCCCAAAAGACTCTTAGAAAATGAATTGTTCTCCATCTTGAATTGTTGCTTTAACTTTGGTGTAGATATCAAGGGAATTTAAAAACACCCTCCATTCCTGCTGTCAGCATTGAGCGTAAAGTGTGGGTCATTCTTTGAATAGTATTTAGTATTTTTACTCCGACTTTTTTGTAGTTAGGGCATGCCCCATATAAGACACGCAAAGGTGTTGAAATGTCTGATCATGGTGTCATACAGCCAGAGAGCTTTATCTGCAGTTAACCCCCCTTTCGTCCTATGTTCGGCCATGTTCCATATACGAGTATATCTGGTAGGTTTTTTTAAAGGTATTCTATCCAAGTGAGTCCTTGATCAAAAATTACACCGGCGTGGAATATTTCATTGCTTTTCTAATCACTTCCAATAGAGGAAAATATTTAAATCTGAATTTGTAGGCCATTGGGTAAACTAAAGCGCTTCACTTAGCTGGGTTATAGGTGATATAATTTGTTTCTCTCTTCCCCCTCCCCTTCTTGAACTATTATAATAATTACTTTCTGCATTCCCGTGACCAGGATGGTAGAGTGTTTTCTACTAATTAATAGAAGAATATCATCTGTATAGGGTACAGTTTTAACTACACCCTTTCAAGACTTCGTTAAAAGAGTGTTCATGATGACATTAGCACTCTCGCTTCAGGACTGCCACGCATTGGATTGAAGGAGATTTTGTCACCTTTTTTCCTCAGCTGTAACTGTTCAAGTAATGAGGAAGTTGTAATACTAGGATGTGATGTTCGCTGGTATCCCAAGCTTAGCCATTGTTGTGTCTGATGAGTGGAATTGTAGATATTCAAACGCACCAATGCACTCAAAAGGGACTGCAAGTGTACATATTTGTTGGTAACGGACTTTTCAATTATGTCTGTCACTTGTGACAAAGCCATATTATTTGATAGGGCCTTTGTGTAGGCATGTTGTAAGTGAAGTATGGAATAATATTATCCCTTTTCCATTCTACGATTCTCTCAAGTCCTTTAAGTACAAAATTTGAAAGAGTGATTGCTCTGTAAGATTTACCAGGTTTTGGAAGAAAACTCAACTTCAATTCTTGACAATTCCTTGTCGTGTATCCAGTGCTTAGAATAACTTTATAAAGTTCCTAAATAAATAAGATTATGTTATCCCCAAGTTGTTGTAACAGCTGGTTAAAGTATATCTGTTCCTAAGTTTTACATGGGCCAAAAGGTATGAAAGATTCACTGAACTTGATACGGTCCACAAATTCTATGTCAAAAATGGGGGATTGCAACGGTATTATAAGAGTGGAACCACATTTACAGTCTGGGATGTGAGTTTCCATGAGTATTTGTAAGAGTTCAGGAGGTGATTGTCCGTATCCATTATCTGTTTTTAGGAGACCAATAAGTAAGCAATTGGTTTCTGGAATTTGATTAATTTGACAATATCTTTAGGACTTTCTGCCTTACTGCAGAAATGTCTCCGTGAATCTTTCTTCTCTTTCCTGAGTGCTGTACGATATGCATTTTTGTAGTTAATGGGAATGTCCTCTTTTCCCTGCAACACCCCATATATAGAAATATAACAAATGAAAATGATTCTAGAATCTGCTATGATTAATGGCATATGTATGTATACTTCCAAAGTATCTCCTGAGGTCAAAATAAGTTGTACATGGAAATAATTTTCGTGTGTTTTTATGTATAACAAAATTCCTTTTTGAGTAACTATTTTTGATACAGCATTTGTTTTTCTACTTAGTCATTTTTTTGTTCATACATACTCACAAGGATTACTTTAGATGATAAATAGTTCAAATTGGTCTATTTTTTTCTTGGAATGGAAAGATAACTACATAAAGGGTGCGTAAGCAAAAATTGTCATTTATTTAAACTTAAATAAATTCTGAACAAATTAATATCGGGCATTGAAACATACATTGCTTGAAAGAACAGTCTTAATGAAACTCCTTTTTAAGTCATTTTGTTTTTGGAAACGAAGTCAGTTTCATGATGTTGTCGAATAAACGTAGGTTGCTGGATTTACTACAAACGAGAGTTCCGTTTTGTGGTCAAGACTGTGAAAGTGAATAGGTCCTCTATTTTTAGGATCAGGAACGTGTTAGCTATGAATGGAAGCCTGGGAGTGAGGGCTACAACATAAAGTGATCGGATGACTTCATGAGTCCCTTAGGATAAATTATTGAGGCAAATCCTCAAACCTCGATGTGCAAGCTCACAAAAAGAAACCGTTAGTGCTGGGAAAACCAGGAATGCTGTGAAAGACCTCAAGAGATACGTGAGCCAAAATTGCAAGAGCATAAATGCAATGATAAAGGCCAAAAGATTAAACAAGGCCAAAATACTCTTAATTGGATGAAGGATATATTTATGGCCCTGGACATTGTGGCCTCTTTCCTAACCAGATCTGACCCCACTTAATTATGGGCTTCGGGATGCCTTTGAAGCTAAGGTCTGTGCTGTCCCCAACAGAAATTCTGTTGAGTTAAATACCTCTCTTGATTGGGAGTGGATGGCCATGTCTAATGAGTATGTCATCATATTGTTCAAGGCCTTCCGACCTTGTACATATAAAACCTGTAATTAAGGCTACATTGTACATTTTGAATTTTAAGGAAGGAAGATGTGCTTTTTCACTATTTAAATGGTTTTATCCTTAATTAAGTTTGAGCACTTGATGATTTTGTCGATGTTGTCCACTATGACCCGTTTTTGCTTAGACACGCTGTAATTTTTCGTTCACTATTTCTTCTTCCATTCTCTCTTTTTTTCTTTACGAGAAGGACATAACTTACTATTTCTTTTTACAAGCATCCCATTACAAAGACATATTTATATCATATCTTATAATATAATAAGAAATAAATACTTATTCTTGACCATAATCAAACCTTGTGTTCCTTTAAATTGCTTTCACTCCTCAAAAATAAATATTCATTGGTCAAAACCTCATCATTTATTATTTATTTAAAAAAATTCCACAATATAGTTTTAAAAAACTACATAATCGGTTAAAACTTCTAAGGAGAAAGTATAAAAAGAGTTTAAATAATTCAACAATCTACCCATATTGTAATATACTTAATTATAATATAAAAAAAAGCATAGGCTCACATCCCATGCTAAATGATCCAAATGAACTTTAAATTACAAAATTTGCTAGGATGGTAGTAGACAATAATCAATTATTTCTCTAACCCCTTCAATCATCAATTGTAGTTTGATAAATCCCTTAGTCATGGTACTTTCTCTCGGAGATCATTTTTTATAAATACCCTATACTTTGTTGTATTCTATACTAATGTTTTAGTGTTTAGTAAAAAATCCGGTACCAAAACTGTTATGAGGAGTATGATAATTTCCGGCACTTTTTGACAAATAAAAAAATGTCATTTAGGTCAGGTCACATGCAGTAGGTTTGTTGTATAGCTCAGACATTTTATGTCAACGGTGGGCCAATATTTTATGACAAATATCCAGCAAATAGTATTGTGTAGGTCCTTATTCACGTCCAGTTCAGTCCTACATATCAGTCCTAAAAGTTATTAAGTTCGATCTTTGACGACGTCCATCAACTTTATTCCTTCTTTTTCAATCATTTCTAGTACAACAGTTCGAAGGACCGACATTCTTAAGGGAGGGTCCCAAATACTGAACGGAATTGGTTTTAAGACTTTAGTGCACCTAATAAATTAGTAGTAACATAACACTACCTGCAAGTACTTGTTCTAATGTTGGATCGGTTTAAAAAAGCGGAAAAAAGTGCTGTCTTAATACAATTTGTCAGTCTGATGATGGGTTCTAATCAATATTTTATTGTAACTACAACAACTGAAATGAAAGATTTACTAAATGCTTTATTTTATTGGTTAAAGTTTTATAATAACCTTTTCTAAAGATACGAAATACCTGAAGTTTACAGTAGCTGGTGTATATAAAAATACGTTCTGCCTATCAATAATTATATTCTTCAGTCCTAGTCATGATCAGTGGCGTTGCTGGCCTTCATAATTGTGGGGGGGGGGGGGCTTAATCCCAAAAATTATCAACATAATAAATAATAAGGACTTTTTTTCAAATGCAATTTTCTATCCAACCAGTTATTAGATGAAAAAAAATGAAACCTGATTCTGAAAGTTTGACGGATTCTAATTTATTTTATTTAATGAAATCACCTCCAGTCTCAACCTCAACTTTTATATGAGGCCGAAAGCACCGGCAGTCCTTCGTCACTTGGTCCTTTGGCAAACCATGAGTTTGTATTATCTGTTGGAAGGGGTTTGATTGGTTTGTTAGTCCATCGTACCTTACAAAAGCAAATCCATTAAATTCAGATCCGGCGAGTTTGGAGGGCAAAATTATAGCAAGATAAAGTTTTCAAAATGGTCTTGGATTCATTTGACGAGGTGTCGTATAGAGTGGAACCCTTTAGAGGCCTCATATTCCCTCTTAACTTTGCAAACAAACGTCTCACTGAGTCCCAGAGTTTTAACAATTGTTACGTTGTCGCTTCCTTTGCGGACTCTTAGGATGGTTCCGTGCCTTTTCCAAATATTCGGGACAGCAAATTCGTCAATTGATTCTATTTTTTTTTTAGCTGGGGCAGGTTTGAACAATCTATATATAAAAAAATGATCAGCAACTAAAGTGCGTGTATTTGCCCAAGAGGTTGAGGCCAAAGTGGCGGAATAGATAGGTTGTGCACCTTGTATTTGATAAAATTCTTGGGTTGGCTTCAGAAAAGAAGTGGCTAGCAACGCCACTGATATACATTTAATTGATGTCTTTGATTTAAATAAATTAATATAAAGATCAAAATGTTGTGCTCATAATACATTGACCCAACTGCTTTAAATCATACACGAGTCAACTCCTGTTAATTAATAAAAATATCTTAAAGGAAAATACATTGTCTTTTTTTATATTTCAAAAAAGCTCGAGGTGTATATATGTATGTGAAAATTATCATAATCCTCGTGAAAATAAATATCTTGTAAAAAGTCTTTTATGGTAAAGTGCAATATTGATTTCTCTTTAATTGGAGAGTTCATACGTATTAGCGAGCAAGGAGCATATTTTTATAGTGATATCTGTCAACACATATGTCGTCTAACAAAGTTGCTAATATATTTTTGATTTTAGATTTACACTCACGCAAATTTCGAAAAATTTCAATCAAACAACGTCGTCAGTATAGTTTCCGACCTACCAAAGATGAAAGCCATTTTTCTGAATTTTATTTTTCAACATAGTCTCCTTGTAACTTATCCCAGCATGCTCGGATCTCTGTAACCCGTCCAATTATCGATCCAAATGACCGATAGGACCAGTCTTAAGACTATAAGAGTATAATCGGCGTTTTTCTCTGCAAAATTATTTTTCACAAGACACTTTTTTTTTGTAAGCTCAGTTACTCTAAGTAATTTCTCATTTGACTTAGATGCATCAAATTTTAATACAATGAGCCTTAGTCAGCTATAATTTGAATCTATTTAAAGGTTAACCTTATAAAAAATGTAATCAGAGCTCGATACTGGATTTTGTCCATTTACACAAAAAAACTCGCATCAACCTTTCAACAAATAGATACAAGATTTTATTTATAAATGATACAATCTTCACGTTGAGATGAGGAAATTTTAAAACACCCCTTAATATGCCAATGGAATTGTAAATCCCATGTTTTTTTTAACGTGCAAGTTTAGTTTTTGTTGGAAACCCGAACAATATACCATTTATTTTCTAAAGCTGTTATTATTAAGGAGAGAAGCCGAAATGTGTGGCTGAAAAGTACCAGTGAGGAATTATAGGTGTAAGTCTTTCTCGAACTAAGATTAAAATTGAAGATCTAAAATGGAATAATTCCTGTTTACATTCTATCAAAAAAGTACCCGGAATTGTTTGAATAAAACTCAAATTTCAAATTTAATCATTAAAATTTATTTTGTCATCTTCTAAATGATCTCCATTGGATGCAATACACATATGTCATCGTTTTTTCCAGTCCTCAAAAGATTTTTTGTAGGCACTTTTTGGCATGGCGTTCAGCTCCTTCCACAATTTTTATTTATGGATTTAATAGACTCAAAACAGATTCCACGGAGTGGCAATTTAAGTTTGGAGAACAAAAAAAGTCACACGACGCTAAATCAGGTGAATATGGTGGTTTTCGATTGTATTTATTGCATGTTTAGCTATAAATTCGCCCACAATCGTGGCTTTCTGGAATGGCTTGTTATCGTCGTGTAAAATCCACGAGTTGTTCTTCCATAGCTCTGGCCGTTTTTGATTGATTTTCTCGCGCAAACGCTTTTGTACGCCTAAATAGTGCTTCTTATTGACCGTTTGCCCCTTTGGAACTAATTCATGATGTACCAAACCTCAGATAGCAAAGAAAACAATGCGCATCGCCCTTAATTTTGAGCTACTTCCTTGAACACTTTATACTACTCATATGCCAGGGTTTTTGAAAAATGAAAATATTCAATGAAATATTTTCTGACATTTTCAACATGTCAGCCTATAAAATTTGATTCTCAACACAAAATTGAAGGTAAACTGTTTCTTTAATAACTGCGCTAATTGTAAAAGTTGTGGAGCTCTAGTGAGGTAGACTGACTTATCCAGCTGTTGCAAGTAAACTAGCCTACAAATTGCCCTCAAAATTGGCATCATAATAAAAAACAGTACTTCCGACCTAGACAAAAATAGTTTTTTTAATCCTTTCAGCATAGGCAATTTAAATTAACATTTCCCCATACTTTTTTTGATAGAATGTATGTCCTTGCTGATACAAAGTGGGGTTTGTTTTTAAATCCTTTTTTCTCATACCTGGTGCATGTAGCTATTCTAATGAATGTCATGACAGCTAAGCTGTTATCCGCAAAAACTTTCTTCATATTCTCAAGATGACTTTAATCATTTTTGGTTTCTTTTTTTTTTGGCATACACAAATTGCTTATAACACTATCCAAAAAAATCACACTTATGATACAACAATAGCATATGCTCAACTTAGTACAGTTTCATCCCTTGATTCAAAATATGGCCTTATTTTTTCTCTCATAGCCTTGTGGTTTTCAGAAAAAGGCCATTAATTTTTTTTATTTTTAAGGTTCAAAACTGTTTTAAGCCCTCGGTATTGAAGATATGGATACATTATATTATTATATTTTAAAACCGAATGTTAAAAAATTCTAAACCCATTTTTAAAATTTCTGCATCATACTTATACTTCAAGTCCTCTTTGTTTAAATTGGAAAACAGGTGCTTTTTATTCAGAGGCTCATAGTTTAATGACAAATAGATTCAAAAAGTTTAAAATTATTGCATTGAATAGCTTAAAGCATGAACTTTAATTTAAAAAAAAAAGATCTTCTCCAAAAACACTCTATATCTTTGTAAATTTGAGATAAGCCCATTACCATATTTCAAGGAAAAAAACTCATTTTTGAATTGATCTCTAATAAAAGTGCATAAGTATTTGTATGTCCTTGATGATTTGAATTATAGGTATGATGCAGAAATTTTAAAATGGGTTTAGAATTTTTTAACATTTGGCTTTAAAATATATTAATATAATTTATCCCTATCTTCAACACCGAGGGCTTAAAACAGCTATGAACCTTAAAAATAACAAAAAGTTATTGGCCTTTTACTAAAGTCCACGAGGCTATGAGAGAAAAAATAAGGCCATATTTAGAATCAGGGGATCAAACTGTACAAAGTTGAGTATATACGTTTTTTGTACAATTTTTACTGTTGGACAGTGTCATTCACAGCCCTTTTCTCCCCCAATATCTCGTTTATATTATAACAATGCAACTAATAATAAGTAATTTTTTTATGAGAAAGAGTTATTGGGGGGTTTAAAAGATAATTGGCATAAAAATCAGATCAAATGAGTATTACAATATTAGGAATCATAATATAATTTAAAATAAAATAATACTTTATTATGGCACTTGAATATTAAACATTTATTAAATGTAAAATCATTGAAAATATTGAACATTTCAAAAATCATTGAAAATATTGAACATTTCAAAAATCATATAAATTATTTATGATTTACAAAATGACAAAAAATTCCAAATTCTAGTCCATTAAAATTGATCAATAATTTCTTGTAATGCTTAAAAATAGATGCAAAAAGACAAATAAATACACTTTATCCAAAAATACTGGCCTTAGTATTTTATATATGTATAAAAGGTGCGATGTTGTTTTATTTTCTTCCTTGCAAAGGTAGCAAAGTGTATCATTAATTATAAAAATACACAGTGGGCAGAAATAAATTTAAATGATTTTGATGTTTATTTAGGACACCATTTTTTCAGTTTGGCAAAATTTAACAAATTGAGTACATTTTTTTTTCTTGTTCTCGTTAAGTTTCATAGTGGAGCAAAGTAGCTAAATGGACAATGCGTACAGGCGAAATTATTATGTTGAACTCAATGGTGTAGGTTCACGCTCCGGTTATTCCTAGAGAAGGAAATTTGTGTAATGTGTATGGACTTCAAAGAAGATTCCTAGGTCAGATGGAGTCAATGTAATACTATAATGTTTACTCATACTTAATCAGTGCAACTCCATCTGAAAAATTGAATTAACATAAAAAGATCATTTCCACTACCCTTCAAGCTTATAAAGACCCAAAGGAGATTTTAGCCATTGCTAGGGTGTTTTTGGTATGTGTTTATGCCGTAAAACAGAGATTAAAGTATAACTACCCCTTCTCCAAAGCTCCAAGAGGCCAAAGAAGCGCAAGAGGGACAAAACCTTCATGAGTATCGTCAAAAAGAGGATGAACCCTGACCCAACGATTTATCATGGGGCTGGTAGTCCACAATGTAGGAGACACTCAAAAAGCTTGGGATAATGTCATATGATAGACCAAGAAAACTTCTATATGCTTTTAATTGATGCGTCACACCACATTTTTCTAATCGCTACGACGTCAGTATCGGTGGATTAACATAATTATACCTATAGATTTCGAAATAAATGACTTTTGTGAATATACTGACTTCACGGCCTTATCAATTTTTATAAATATTTTCGTTTATTCCTATTTTAAATGGTTTATCAGATAAAATATTTTTTTTCTTGTTCTAAATATAGTATAATTTGAAGAAAAATTATATTATTGCTCGTAAGAAAAGTTGAAATATTGTATATCTTACATATTTATATAAATGATAAAAGTTATATTTTTCCATAACGATACACACGGTGTCACCTCGCTAACACAAAAAAAAATCTATTGTATTTTGCTGTCAGCTGTCAATTCCCCCATCTCATATGTCATGGCTATTTCATAACTGATTCTTGATAGTAACTCTAGACACCTCCACTAGGTTTGCTCCCATCTCTGTAACTCGTCCAAAATAGTACTCTGCTTTTATCTGCAAAATAATTGTTCAGGAGACATTTATTTGTTTTGGCTCAATAAATCAAAGTTGGATTGACAGATGTGTCAAATTTTAAGAAAAAGTCTTTATATGACTGCAATTGTTTGAATCTACATTTTTAAGGGTTACTCTTTCAAAATAAATATTTAAAGCCAGCTCGATATTGGATTCTGTCAATTTTCACAAAAACCCTCATATCAATTCATTCAAACTACGGTTACAAAATAACTTCTCGTCGATAAGGGCCAAAATTTGATGAGTAACTGTGAACAGGTGGTAAATATATAGTTGTTTTTTTACGTGTACAACCACCTTTACGTTGAGGTAGGAAACTTTTTAGACCACCCTCGTATTTTGTAATAGTAACAACATGTACGAATTACATCTTTTGTAAGATAATGAGAATGAAATGGGGAGCTTTAACAAATAATTTTCATTTGAATCAAATTCCATTCCATAGATTGCTTGATAAATTAGGAAGACAATCTTTACAAGAAAAAAATAAAAAATTTTTGACAAAAAATATGGTAGGTTTTGAAAATACGAAAATAAGTTATAATTAAGAAATTATTGCCAAGAAAAAATTGAA
The DNA here is from genome assembly GCF_016086655.4 of Lepeophtheirus salmonis. Taxonomy (NCBI): domain Eukaryota; kingdom Metazoa; phylum Arthropoda; class Copepoda; order Siphonostomatoida; family Caligidae; genus Lepeophtheirus; species Lepeophtheirus salmonis. Next base: position 11,075,843 of record NC_052134.2, read on the forward strand.
AAATATTAAATGTAATGTACCCCACTTTCTAAAACTGAAAGGTCCATAAATAACAAATCTATTATACATTATACAAAGTGCGGCAAAATAACGTCCTTTTTCCAATGAGCAATAAAATGGGGTTAGGTAATTTTACATTGAAGTATTTTGCCTGAAGGATATTTCTCCTTAATAGCGAGATGTCCATTTAAACCTAAACACTTTGAATTTTAAATTTCAATACGATATAACTTATTAATTAACTATAGAATTTCAACAACATTGATACTATAAACAAATGTGTTTTTGAGCTCCGTAGCCACCCTTAGAGAGAATGATGGCTTCCAGGTGGCGGAAGGCATGGGACACGCTACAGATATAGTCATGGTGTCCCAGTGTTGGGTGACAGTGGCTTTAGGGCCTTGGTGTTTGGATGACATAAACTGTTCCCCCTCTACATGCATCCAAATGGTGTAGCAGAGGTTTTTACATCAGGTCTGTAGGGAGGGGGGCAAGAGTATCAAAAAGAGTTCAAAAGATTCGTTCAAAAGAGTATGGAACAGGGGAGTTTTGTTTCTTGCATCACTGGTGTCAAAAGTGCTTCTCCACCTCCATAAGGCTTTTCCACCCCCTGCTTTGATAGGTCTCTTAATAGTCTTGTGAAATCTCAATATCTTTTGCATGGACCTTTATGGACTTAATGGGATGACTTTGGGCTATTTCCTTTAACTCATCCAGGTCCAGTTTGGCCTTTTTGATATAATATTTATTCCGCTCCAACATTTCGGACTTGATGACGGTTATGGAGATGCTTAAATGCTTGGGGTGCAGGAATGGAAATTCGTCAATCACGTTCAAGTGTCATTTTCTCGACTTGTACGTAGACTAGAGAGCTCAAATTTGTTATGTTTTAACTCATTGTTTATGCTTTAGTATATTGAAATATCAATTAAGGTCAATCACTCAACCTTAATTAATTATTGAATGAGTAAGTGTTCAGATTTCATGGACCACCCAGTATATCAATAAAGTAGATTTATAGATCCTGCTTGTTATTTTTGGTTAATATTAATGATCATCTGGAATTTTCAATCAAAATATATTATGTAAAGTTTAATAGTATTTAACGCCCACCCCCCAAAAAAAAAAAAAAAATCATGTGGAAAAATGCTGAAATCATGCCCCAAAATTTTAATACATACACCAACAAAATTTCAGTATGTTATAAATTCGAACCAGAGACAAAGTATGTAATACAATTAGCATAATAAGGAAGAAAAAAAAATTAAACACGGCAACAATTTGAATAGAAGAACAGCTAATAATTTCTTCCTAAGCAATTATCATTAGACCTGATGGTTTATTTATAATATAAAAGACTCATGGATTGACAATCAAGCATAATATGAGGCAAAAAAATAATTCCATCATTATTCCAACCGAAAACAAATATTTAAATATTACATATTTTGGTTTAGAATATTCAAAGGGGACATTATTTTCAACATTTAAACAGAACAACGAATAAACCTCATATATTTATACACTTATTTATTCAAATTTATGAAAAATTTATTTGGCAGCTTTATTTTATTGTTGTGGATAATTAGTTGATTAAGTAATTCACTATAACTTAACAAAATCATTTTTTTTGCCGACTAAACACCACATTTGTTATTCTTATTTAAGCCATAAAACATACAATTGACAGTAAATTTTTTTAATTGATGTAGGTTTGACCTTTTAACCCTTTTTTTAAATCAAGTTTCTAAAGTATAATTCCGATTCAATGCCATATTTTGAATAGAAATAAACATATAAATGAAAATTTAAGGAAAACAAATTGAATGCAAGTATTCTAGCATTAAAAATATAAGTTATTTATTAATTTATCTTGAATACACTTCCAACAAAAGTTGTCTAATCATACAAAAAACTAGTAAAATGAAGAATCATTTATTGAAGCTAATCTATTTTTATACTTTTTTCAATTACTTTATATTAAAGTTAAAAATAAAGCACACACATTATATATCTACTTAAAGAATTGCTGTAAAACATCGATTTCGATTGATTTTTTCAGTTTAACTTTTAATTTATTAAAAAATATTTAATATATAAGTAAAATATAAGGCTACATGAAATTTTTTGAAATTAAATAAATTTAAGTCAATTATTTGACTAACTGTATTAAGTAATTAATGTTTTACAAGTAGGAATATTAACTTCAATTAAAATATGTTTTATATCCAATAAAGTTGATTAGTATTTTTTGATTATATTTAAGTAATACAATAAGCTTAATTATATTTAATTTTGGATTTTTCCCTGCCTTCAAAATATTAGGTACTTACTTACAATTAGCCAATTATTGACTTAATTATATGTCATTTCGAAATAATTTTATGCATCCTTACTTTCCTTATTTATTAAATATTCTATAAAAAGAATAAAAGTTAATTAAAAAAAATCAATCAAAATCGAACGTTTGTTTAACAGCAGATGTTTTTAAGTTGCCAAATAAAGTTTACTCTTAAGTTATAGTTATAATATATAACTATTGAAAAAAATCTCCATTAAGTATTAGGTTTTAAAAAATATTTTTCATTTTTCTTATTTTTTCTATCATAAAACTTATTTCTTAGGTACAATATTCAAGATAATTTTAGTGTTCTAGCTTGGGGACGTTCCAAATCTGAATTTTGTTCCATAATGTTAATTGCAATTTTGCAAAGCTCTTAAATGTTTTAATTTTTGTGGAATAAAACCAGTTTCAATTACTTAATTTGAACAAACGGTACCAATTTAAAATTATTTGATGACACCAAATCTGATGGCACAAGTTTGAGCTTTTTAGCATTCTTATCGGTGGAATTATATGGAATTTAAATACTTGTACCAATTAATGAAAATGAATTGAAAAAAAAATGTTTTTTGTATATTCAGAAAATTGAAACAATTCCCTAATTTTCATTGAACGCACTAATAAAATCTCAGGAGCTAAATTATAATTTGTTTAATGCAATAATATATTCTGTAAAACCAAAATATATTTTGATAAAATAATATAGCAACTGACTGTATTTCCAAGTAAAATTTAGAATCTCGCCTTCAGAATGAAACCAGGCCTTCTTGGTACTACTTCTACACCGTGATTGACACATACTTCGAAAAATGAGGGGTTCTGCTAATAAACAATAAATATAATAATGATTCAAAGTCAAATGAGGGGTTGCGTTGTTTGTTGATTATAATAATTCGACATGAAAGCGTTCGATAATCATTGGTAATGGTTCAAAATATCAAATTTAACGTAAATCCCTATTAAGTACCTATATACGTGGACTATGGGTAGTGTTATGTTGGTCTTCATTTATTAGGTCTAGTCCACTCCAGTCTTAGGACTGATATGAATTTTTATAAAAATTTCCATGGTTTATTAAAACAAATAAGATATAACAGAATAATAAAAAAATAGAAAAAAACTCCCTTATTGACTTAACGACGGATCGTCTTGACCTTCTCTAAGGACTGACAAGTGGGACTGGACTATGGTTCTCAGTCCTATGTAAGGACTGACTACAGCACTAGCTATCGGCGTATAATTTGTCTAAAAGTACTATTTACAAAATATATGCATGTTTTAATACAATTTAAAATAATATCTGAAAGATATATTGTTCCCATAGTGTTTTATAAAAGTACAATATGGGCAGTTCCATGCAAATGTCAACCTCACCATGAAAAAATAAAGTTGCCATATTAATAACATAACCTACTTAAAATGTATCATCAAGGTCTATATTTTGAAGTACAAAATACATTTTATCACAATATTCATACAAATACATGTTTTTCTAACTACAATGATGAGGCACAATACTGTTAACATTTATTATTAACTGAACAAAATTGTATGGTTTTCTTAATGGCTAGTATGGTAAAAAAAAATCTCCTACCGATATCTTCTAACCTTACCTTACATCAAGAAGGGCTGTTGTGTCGATATGTAAATTAGCCATATACTTTACGTCTTTCCATTGGCTGATGGAACGTGTTGTTATGATGCCCATTTATGGGGCAACTTATGTAACGTCCATAACATTTTTTAGGAAAAGTTTTCATAAGACATGTATTTTGAAAGTAATGTCGACCAAACTTTCCAAGCAAATTACATATTAGCAACAATTGTCATCATTGTATTATTTTTATTATGATTTCTAAGCATTACGGACATTACTTGTGGACATAGCTATAATTATATTACATCAAACATACTAAAATTATTGTATTTATGAATGAATATACTATTTTGCCAGAGTCGCCGCAAAAAATGCCCGAAATTCAGTTCCTATTTTATTTTATGCTGTTATAAAATAAATAAAAATCAACAAATAACACCAAATAATAAATCCTTTCGGTTTGGCTGACAAGCAATATTCCTAAACTAAGCAATATGACTAAAAAAAAGTCGGGCCTTCAGGCTGGTTTGATCCTTTAAATAGGCCACTGAAGTTAAGCAGATGTGTGTGAAGCCCTATTTATGATAGTGTTTTTGTCGATTTCGGACGTGTAACATCCCTAACGCAAAAATGTAACATCTATAACGGTAATGTTTTGTGATTCTCTCTTTAATCAGAAAAAAAAGCTTTTTTAAAAACGTTTCTTGGGTATCTCAAACCCTTATCTCCCAAATGATATTTGAAATGAATCTTTGAAAGATACATTCACAGAGTTGTAATCATATGTTCAGTAGTACAAAGAGGTAGTCCATTTCCGTAACATGCTGGGTATTTGGTCACTTCTCTCAAAATCCAAAGGGTCAAAACTTTTTTACATTGTAGGCTTATCGTTATACCAATATGGGTAACTAAAATATGTATATAGAATTTTCTAATTAAAATCAATAGCTTCGTAATGTTAAGCAGAGTTTCCAAATTTCTCTCTGAACGTAACGTCCATAACCCTGGAATTGCATACCTTTACTATTTTCTAATTATCAATTGGTATATTGAAATAGAGTATAATGGTTCGAATCCTATTGCTACTGAAATAGTTCTTTGGATAAGAGGGAGAAAACAAAGTTATATGCCAGGGGTGATTTACATTGATGCTTATGCAGTAAACCTGTCAGCTTAAGATTGTAAAAGAGGAAAACAGCTTAGTTAGTATGACGTATGATGAAGAGGGGAAGAAGGAAATAAACAAAGACATTGGCAAGAATTACTCTGATGTCGATCCTTCTCTGAGTACAACAAGGACTTACAATAACAAGTTTGCAACCAAATCCTCAATTTTACTCTCCGTCTTTTATGAGTTCACATGAATGTTCAATCAGGTTTTGAATATAATTGAATCTATTGAGGAAAGGAAGTTACTACTCAGGAATTAAATAATAATGGTAGCTGTTAAGGAAAAGAAAATACGTTATTCAGATGAACAATTCTAAACAAACATAATAGCTATATAAATACAGACGATTTACATCACTGTGTATCATTGTGTAAAAGTTTTTTTGTTTACAAAGGATGTATTAAAAAAAGACACTGCAAATATTTACTTATTGATGCTGCTCTGTATAAGGATTTTATTCATTTTCAGAATATAAATGAAAATCTTCTTATAAATTATATGTATGTACATACATTGCAAGCAAGTAAAAATTTTTTAAAGGAAAAATTAAAATAAAATACAAAATATGTCTTACAATCGTTGAGTCATACAAAAAAATGAAACGATGGGTGCATATTTCACCTGACTTAAATAGTACTGTGTATGATTAGAGTTGTAAAAAATAAGTAGAAAATAATCATTACTGTGGGACAGATGACGTATAACTATGAGGACTTGTTGTGGAGTTATAATTATAAGTCCTTGTTGGACTCGGAGTATACTTGAGAAAACAAGCTATGGTTCTCAGTTTATAAGTGGTTTCAAAATTTTCGGAGTAAGTGTATGGGTACAAATAATACTGAACGTTCTGGAAGCCCTGCTCAGGATACTATTCCAGAAATCATTGATAAAATCCATGATATAGTGGTAGATTACAGAAGAGTAAAGGTGTGGGAGATTGCTAGTGCTCTGGGCATCTCGAGTTGGAACCCTGTTTTCATTAGTTTTGCAACTACAACTGCTGAGGTATATGACTTTGTGCATTGCCGTGTAGGAATAAGATTTTTGTGGACCAATCGTGGACGTTTTTGTAGCAGCACGATTTTCAAACGGTCCAATAACGAGGAATACTATGCACCTGTAATAGTATACCAAACAGAAAGAAATAGACCGATATAGCTGAAAGTTGGTGTGTGCTTTTCCAAGAGATGCTACTAACTAAACATAATATCAAAATGCACTAGTAGTGCCATCTCTCGGATTTTTCACGGATATTTCAAACGACCCTAGTACTGTATATAACAAAAACTTTTTTTAATGAAGAGTTCATTGAACAATAACGTGGGTCACCGTGAAGATAATAACTTATTATTTGAGTAATAAATTCATAAATTACTACAATCCAATTTATTGTATGCATATGATATCCGGAAATAGTGATGGTCGATAGCGTTTTTAGCTCCCTCGTTTTTCTAGAGTTGGTAGCCTAAAGAGAGAATTTTATTTTCCTAATCAGTTATCATTACTATTTAATTTCTTGAGGAGTATATGTGCTCATAAAAGACGGAGAATTATCTGTAGGATATGTTGCAAAGTTGGAATTATAAGTCCTTGTTAGACTCAAAGTAAAAAGTAGAATGTTGATCTTCCTCCATCCTACTTTGAGTCTAAGAACCACTTATAATCCTTGTTAGACTCCAAGTAAAATGAAGGATCAACAACGGAATAATTCTTACATAAGTCCTTTTTTAATTTTTTCTTCCCCTCGTCACAGATGTTTGTAGCTTATATAGTTAAATTTTTATGAGATCTAAGCTGTTATCTTCCAAAACATTCTTCAATGTCAGAGTTACCATGTCAATTTTCTGTTTCATTTTTTTCAATATGCCTAAAATGCAAACGATTTTCATTGCGAGTCATGACACTCCTGACATTCTTTCTAAAACATAGAGTAATTCATCATAAGTAATATCATATTATCATTTTCAATTGCATTAATGCAATGTGCATGATGAATATGTTATTTATGCTAATTTTTAGCAAATGTCCGAGAACCATGAATGATTGTCAACGGAATAAAACTGACTGATGGAAAAAGAAAATAAACCAATTTAATTTTTTTGAAGAATCATAACAAATTTTTGAAAAAAAGAGTCAAGCAAATAATAGACAAATTTAAATGAACAAACATACACAATATGTAAGTTTTTTCTCCTACTTTTTTCCAATTTTGATTGTGTTAAGTACGGAAAAGTTGGGATTCGTCAATTAAATAACCCATGCAAAATTTTCTTTTCCTAAAATGTCATCCTCAAGTACCATTTCTAGTTCAAGGTTGTAAAGGAGACAAAAGTTATTTACTTCTTCAGTAAGAATTAAGATAAAGCAATAATCCTTATTTTACATAAATAAATGATGATTAATAATTATTATAACCTATAAAAAATATTTATAAAGTTTTTTTCTGTGTACTTTATGGAGCTAAAAGAGAGAATAACAAAAAAATTGATCTTTCCTTTCTTGAAATGTAATAATATAAATAAAAAAAATTATACGCGGATGATAAAATTTTTTTTAACTTTTTTCCTTTATTTTTGCTCAATAAGACAAGTTTAGAAAAAAAAATCTTTTTTTTATTACTTTTTGTAGGTTAAGAAAATTTCTATTAAAACAATTTTTTGCAAAATAACTAAAAATATATTCCTAGCATCTATTTTCAGTAAATACAGAGTTTTTGTCTATTTTTATCATTAGATCGAGATGTGCGACCTAAAGATGACCTCGTAGGACAATGCAATTTTGCATCGGAGATTTTCATACAATATGGCAACTTTTTCGCACTACTTGTAATTGAAATTCTTAGAAAATTTGAAAACTAAGCCGCTATAATAAACAATATGCGAGGGTAGTCCCAGAAGTACCAGACCTAACTAAGACATTGCGTTAGTTGTATAACAAATTCACTGTATTATAAAGTACACAATATAATAAAACATATGTTGGAAGTTTGAAGACATCATATTATTTTATATTTGTTTGGCACCCATCAATGTCAACGTTGTCAGTGAATTTTTAAAAATGTATGAAATTGAACATCGTTATGTTACACTATAATTTTATTTAAAGGCCTCAGCCCAACCAATATAAAGGTTAACTTTGTAGATTCTTCTTCAGGGGAGTCTATTTGTTCATTTATCATAGTAAAATTTTGTCAAGCTAAGTTTAAACGAAGCCCTACGACCTACAAGGACGAGTATTGCGGTGATTGACCAAATCAGATGACGAGTGACCACTCTAGGAATTGTGAAGAAATCCCAAAAACGGCATATACTAATTCAATAAATCGAATCAGCTCTTTGTATCCACAATTAACGAAAATTTGAATGAAATGCATTGCACTATGGCAGTTTTAAATATCTAAAATAATTTAAAAAAATAATATTATGTAGAATAGGGTGATTCAGTTGCTGCAACATTATCAGAATCAGCAAAACCTAATTTTGGTACTGCAGCTAGGTAAGTAGAACAAAAAGTTAAAATTTTAGCTAATTTGGTTAATGTTTACCTCTAGCAAAATTGCAATTTCTAAATATTTATATCCCAAAACAGTTTTATTATTGGCTTTATAAAAAACATGTTGAAACGTAACATATTTTTATAACATTAGTAGTATTTTAAAGTATTTAAAAAATGAATTATTATAATAATATAGTATATATATATAAATATATATATTAGTAACAAATAATTCATTTTTTAAATGCTGAAATGTTTTATCAACTTTTTCTTTGATTTTCACAATTATCGTTTTTTCATGTCGAAATATGGCACTAAATCTTAGTTGTACCCTAAAAACTTAATTTAAAAAAAGAAGAAGTTTTAAAGGCCAAATCTTCATAGATTGAAACTTTTAATGCCCATATTTGTGTTTTTACAGCTTAAATAACATTAATAAATGTGGATTTCAGTCTACGGGCGTTCCATGATCTTCATTTTGTTGGATAGTGTAATTAATAAGAAAAAAAAGGAAGAAAGTTTTTATTTTTTTATTTTCTCTACTGAATTTTAATAATGTCTAATATATATTATAACGGTCTAGGAGCGATCAATTATTGCTCTCTACATTCGAGGAAATTAAGAACACAAAAAAAAAAATTATAAACCATCATAATCTTTTTTGGTTAATAGAATTTTTTTATTGTAAAACATGTTCTTAAAATAACGCACACACATAAAAAAAGTTTTGCTTCATACGTACTTAGGACGTCATGAAAGAGGGGTACATCTGCAAAAAACTGACTTTTTTAAAAATGCAATTTAAAAAAATATATAATCAAGGTCTATTTTACAATTTTCGCTAAAATATTAAACACTTGAAGACAAAAAAAAACATATTGCCTTCTAATTAAGATACTTCATTTTACTCATTTTTTTTGGTGGTTTTATACATTTTTGTATTAGTTATAATCGTAATGAATAATTCATTTTTCAAATGCTAAAATATTTTTATCAATTTATTCTTTATTTTGATTTTCATATATGTAGTTCTTTTCATATCGCAATATTGCACTGAATCGTACTTATGCCCTAAAAACTTGATTAAAAAAGGCTTTAAAGGCCAAACCTTTATGGGTTGAAGATTTTAATGGTCATATTCGTGTTCTACAGCTTAATTTACAATAATAAATGTGGGGTTCATTTTGTTGCATAGTATTACTGGAGTAAGAGGAGTTTGTTAATAATCCATACATTAATCCCTTTGGATGATCATTAAAGTAGATGGAAGGGTTCTTTCTGTTATGAAAGTTTTGAGTTTTTCTCTTATAGATTTTTCGGGTAGGAGGAGAGGGACTTGGAGTAGATCCGTAGACAGAAGAATTATGCCGGAAGAGATAAGATCTGAATATGTAAGACACAACGACTTTTTCTTGTATCTGATATGAATCATTACAGTATATTTACTGAATAAACGTAATACTCGTATATATCATGAAGAGAACTTCTGCTCCATCAAATCCATTAACTCATGAAACAGAAAATTAATATAAATAGAAATAGACAGGACAAACTACAGCGATTAAATCCTACGTGGAAACTTATTCGAGCAACTATGATCAATAAAATCATAACCCAATTAATTGACATTTAATTATATGTTGTATTAATATAATTAATTCCTTAAGAAATAGACTGAGAGAGCCGTTTTTGCACACTTCAACTCCCATAGAAGGAGTTACTGAAAGTTATATATTATGTATAGTGCAATAATTCATCTTGGTAGATAAAAGAAAAAGTTGTAGTACCTTACATAATGAGATGTAATCTCCTCTGATCTCATCCCTCATTCTAAGGATGACCTCCATCTCCCCTCCCCCAACACACAATTTTTTGTACACTTAATGAGATCTGTCATTTACTTTTTATGATTCTACAATGTGCTAATTGTCCAAATATTTCGAACCTTCTTGTGCTTCGCATTTCCATATTATTAAAAGTTTGCAATAATTTAATTTCAACATTCTAATGTCGATGTACAGTTTAGAGATACAAAGAAAAAGTATGACGTGTGGGCTAACTTATATAGTCTACCTTGTATCTACTTAACTTTATTTCCAAATAATTATGAACATCCATGGTTGGCAGCAATATGTAGACTCACAACCCTCCTGGCTTTTTTTATCTCTGTGAGAAGGTGGCGTGAGGTCCTTGTCTATGAGAACAATCTCAAGTCGCCCTTGACAGGCCTCATGATGGTCATAACAGTCACTGAGAAGTCGTTGGGGAGGAAAATCATATATTTGGTGTTGTCCTTCTTGATCTTCTTCTCCAAGCTGGGCAGGAACTCCGAATTCCTTTATAAATTATCAATTCCATTTTTTACATTCCTTAAGTGGTCTTCTATTTGTTATCTTAGCCACTTTGAAAACCAGGCTCATGGAGCACTTCATAATGTCTATAATCCTCACCATCTCAACTTCAGTATCTAAGAGATCTGAGATACGCTGCATTTTGGCTTCTTGCTCATTAATAATGACGAAATGTTTATTAGAGCTTCTTTATGCACAAACTATGGATGAAGCAGAATGCCAAAAATATTAACCAAACCTTTTCATAGTAATGACAAAATAAATATTAATTCACAGTTAACACTTTTCTCCCCAACCCTGTAAATGTATTTTAGTTTTTTTTTACATAAAAAAGAACATAGAATTTATAATTTTCTTTATCATATTTTTATTAAACTATGTTAGTAGTGGTTTTTGGACACACTGTATTATTTTTTTAATATATATTATTAGGTTTGTCGCAATTTAAAAAAAATGAAAAGATTATTCATTATCATATTGATGAGAAAAAATTATACAGAAAATGACACATATTTCTGTAAAACATCATTTTTTTACGTCAAATTTATATGCAAACGAATCTCAGGAAAAATTTCAACAAACTTTATTTGATTTACGATTCCAATATTTCATTGGATGTTCTTTTTTTATTACCAGAAAAAAATAAAATTGTAAGTTTTACCCATTTATTTATTTGCCGGTAACTTTTTTTTATTTTTACTATCGAAACCGTAGTTGTTCGTATAGTCACTTTTTGATTAAATCTCAAACCCTTATCTTGTCTTATCTTTGGAGTAAAGTACTATTCTGAAATTTTTTATACATAAATAAGTTGTCGAGGTTATATTATTCCATTGTTAGTTTCATTCAGTTATATTATCATGTTAACTAACTATTATTTAAATCCAAAAACTATGAAATAACTTCAAATAAAGGAGTTTTTCACATCTTTAAGGCCCATGAGGCAGGATGTAAAAATATTTTAAGGGAAAAAATCAATATTCCTTCCCTTGACACCCTAATATATGAAGAAAAGCAGGGAAACATAGCAATATTTGTATATTTGGTATACGTATAATGTACTGTACAACTAATAATGCCTTTTCCATAGGAGTTGAAAATCTATCCAATGTTCTTAAAGGTGATGTTTATGGAGTTGCAACGGAATGGGATTCAGAGCAAGTTCGTGTCTATGGAACTTTTCTTCTTTTCAGAGCTTTTAAAATATTTATGACTGAGGGAGAACGACAGTTAAAACCAATGGATATCAAACCAAAGCGGTTTTAGATATGTATGGACATTTTGACTAGTTTTAATTAGGGTTTTATTATTTCTTATATCAAGGCAATGATTAGAATTACATTGCTGTTTATTTAAATGTTTTTAGGGTTTTTTATTTATATATAAATTAGTTTTTAATATGTAAAACGATAAGAAATATTTTAATATAACTTTGAAAATTTATAATAGTTATGTATAGTTGATCTTGATTGCTTAGTATTGACAAAAATTGGATTCTCTTTGTTTGTGTATAATATAGGTATTTATGTATATTACTTAAGACCATTTCAAAAATATAGTGTTAGGATTTTCAAATTGGTATTTGAAAAATTTTATCAAGGAAGAAACTGAGATAATTATATGATCTTTTGAAAATATCAATACTTTTGTCCCAGAAAATGGCTAGGTATGATGGAAAATATCATTTTTACTTTAGCCGTTCGCGTACGTAGGTTTTTTCTTTACCTTCTATATAAGTTCTTATACTTAGATCATAAAATATATAAGAATCATTATGTAGTTTAATTTATATTTTGACAATCAATCGTTTTTTAGCTAAACTTTTGACCCAAAATTTACCAGAAATCTTCAAAAATTGCATTTTAAAAAATCCTTTAGACCAATTAGGCAGAGTATAGAACAAAGAGTAAAAAAATAATAAAGAAAAGTGCTATTTTTCAATTAAAAGTTGACTAATTTCTAGTTCGAGGCAACTAGTGGTTGATTAGATTAATTTTTTTTTTTTAATTTGTATTTTGGATAACATTGACTATAAGCGTATTTTTATTATATCCAGATTTGACTGTATTGGATCCCCATAATAATGATTTCCGAGCTTATCAAATCTTAAAAAATAAGAAAAAAATGCAGAAACATATCAAAATTCAAAAAAATGTATTGTTGAAAAGTTTGAACATTAGACACACTTTCCTTTTCAAACTGACATTAGAAAGGCCTCACCTACGTACTAAAATTTAAATACTCTTAGGTAATATCCCACAATTATTTGTACAATATCCGTAGTCCATAATAAAATAATATTCTTGTAACATCTTGTGTGAATAATACATATTTTGGCTCCACCTTCTATATAATATCTTAATTTATCTTATAACTCCTGTATCCAATTAATTTATACAAAGTAAGTCATTTGTTTCTGCTTTATTTACAAATTTTAAAACCAGTTATCGAAGTTTAAAATAAAGTTTTTTCCGCGTATTTATTAGCTATCTACCCCAAAGATGAATATAAAAAAAAGAGATGGAAAGGAACAGGGAGACAGTGATGCTAATCCGTAGCATTTCTAGATCACCCGTTTTGTTTTTTGTTTTTTTGGAGTTGGCAACCTGGAGAGTGATTTTTTTCCTTAAACGTTGGTCATTATAATTTAACACAAGAGTAATTAACTTATTTTTTTACAAAATACCAGCTATCATTGATACATATATCAAGAGTATACAGGTTAGGGCAGTAATACATAGATTCGAGAGATGGATTTAGAATTACATGAATAAATTTATACTTTCAATAATAGGGGGGAAAAAATAATGGTTATAAAACATGTAGACAAGGTTTTGCAAAACTTTTTTCACTTCATATCAATGATAGTTTTTTCACGTCGCCTGAAGGCCATGTAGGAGTTGATGACAAACTCCTCTGACAAATAGTCCCATGGATCCACTATGGAGGACTTCATTGAGTCCACGTTGGAGTATGAGGTCCTGTTGGTTTCCCTCTCAAAAGTACCCTATGAAGTAAAGTCCAGTGGGCTCAAATCTTGTGAGGAAGGGGTTGATATCTTTTTGGAACTGAATCGAGCCATGCTATCTCCACAGAACTTTTGGGACTTGGTTGACGTGTGAAAGGAGGCACTGTTCTGAGTCCTCGCGTAATAACCCTCCGGATATGGTCTTCTGCCATAGTATGATGGTGTACCTAAGACCTTTCTATAAGGCCTCCTTCCTTCTTTTTTGTCCAGCCTAGAAAAGGAACAGAGAGATCATTTTTCCACCAGCGCCCACAACGCCAAGGACCATTGTTTGGGATAGATATTAGGTGTGCTACACCCTTTGGTCCTCCTTTTTTGTTTTCGCAAGCCAGCAGTCGTTCAAGCAGTGTGGAATTTATCAACAGTGAAAATCTTACCAATTTGCCTTGATCCATAAGATGATTTTTTTGCACCTCCCAAGCTACCTGGCTTTTTTGGCCTCTGTCAATGGGTGGCGTGAAACTTATCCTAAGTTATGCTTTATAGCACTCTTGATGGTCCCAGGAGCTACAGAGAAGTCGTTGGCGAGACGATTAAATGACTTAGATGGATTCTTCTCCATACTGAGAAAGAACTTCATATCCCTCTTTAAATTATGCCCTCCACTTCCTGATATCCTGGAAAAGTTTTCTCCATTTTTTTTTCATCTTGGTCAACTTTAAAACCAGGCTCCTTGAACAATTACCAATTTCCGCAATCTTCATCATATCAACTCCAGTATCTAGGTGATCTGAGATGCGCAGCCTTTTTTGCTTCTTGATGATGAAATGTCTAAATGATTAGTATAGTTTGTTTATGTAAAAAGGATTCGAGTAGAATTGAGGATCGATATCGGAATAACTCTTGCCAATGTTCCTTTTTATTTTTTTCTCCCCCTACCTCTCGTCACAGCTACTTGTCGACGATATAACGGAACCTCTTGACAACTGAGCTGCTCAACTATAAATCATTCTTCAAGGGTTACAAAATTATTTTTCGTTTTTTTTAACATGCCCAAAATACCACTGATAACCTAACTTTATATTAGAATTCTTCACAATGCAGTAAAGGGGTCAATTTAGATTTTTTTTGAAAGTTGCTTTTTGGTTTCTTTTTTTAACATACCTAAAATGCTAATAATTAGCATCATTGGTGGAAGAATTTTATACTGTATGAAATGATCTTGTTTAATAATTATGCATTTGTTATATATTTTCTATTTAATCAAAATTTTTCTTGATTTATTTTTATTTTCTTGAAAACTATTTTCGATTATAAATTAAAAAAATACACATTACCATAGTGCGAAAGATTTCAATTTAATTTAAACATAATGTTGGTGTTATCATTTGAAAGGAAGTAACAAAGAACTTGATAAATTGGTCCGTAAAGAAACTTAAACCTTTGGAAAAGCTTGGGGAAGATAGATTTTTGTTTTTTTAAAGGATATACTAATTGATCAACCTGCATAGTCCTTGCTTACGGTATGAGGTTTTAGCGATATTTTATGTATCATCTAAAACTTATCAAGTCCACATTTATTTAGTTTTTTTTTTTTTTTAAGCAAATGGGTTCTGTCGTGTGTTTTTAAGAATTTGGTTCGTAATCCTCATGAGCTTGTCATTTTAGAAAGATTGAAGTAAATAACTATTGACAAAAAAAAAATCAGTTCAAATTCAGTGTTGGGGTATCTTAGCACCCTAAGAAATACTTGTGTTAGCATTTGAAGGGAAGTAAAGAAGAGTAAAAAAAAGAAGATAAATTAATTATAAGCTTGACTTAACTCATCATCAAAACTTACTGTTGACCCAATAAATTTGATATTTTATACTAGGAGTATAAATGATGGTGTACTTGTTGTTGAAAAACAGGTAGGTATGGTCAATATTTGAAAGTTCACTTAGCACACACGACTTTATACATACATCTACAATTTATGTACTTATTAGTTATTATGTTTATTCAATATTTTCTCTTTAGGAGGAAAAAAGTGTTTGTATTAGTCCTTTAAAGCGTACTTAAAGTTGGTAACTTCCATGGATTCAGTTTTTACCAAATTGTGGGAATACAAATAATACAGCTGATGATTTCAAAGAAGCCCTAAAAAGTTGAATACTGAAGCTAAGATCAAAGTCTTTAAAGATCAGCTGGATATATCCATCATGGGCATGGTAATGGACGTCAATGTATAAATGTGTAAGGCTGCATCCAAGTGCTGGGCGTGTCTCTCTATAAGCTCAAAAAGTACCACTCATGCCGCCTGAAATGGTGCAAAAGTTGCAAACTCTATAAGAAGATTATACAAGTTGCAAACAAAAAATGAGATGAATAATTTTCAATGAAGGATTTATAGCATTTGGGATAAGGATAATGCAATTATTGAATACCAATATTAATGGTGAAATTTTTTGACAATTTTAATATAAATTGCTAAAATATATGTATGAAAGTAAATACTAAGTCAGAGAGATGACACTATTGCAGCGTATCGAGGTTATGTTTACTTAAATCTCTTGGAAGAACACACACCAATTTTCTATTATTATATTTCTTTCTGTTTGGTATACGTTTGAATTGAGGAATCGGCCAATAAGATAATAAGATTATGACAACTGTCTTTTGGATTTGCATGGAATAATCATCATCAAATATTTGGAAAAGGTTAAAAATATTAAAGGAACATATTGTTCATCATAATTGGACTGTTGGATAACCAAACTGCAAGAAAAACGCCCAAGAATTGACCCAATGGACACAAGAAAGTCCTTTTCATATTCTACTTTAATTTTTCTTAATATCATTATTATAAATTATATTTATATAAATGTTTTGGATATGAAATGTATACAAAATTATATATACTTATTCAATTCTTTCATAGTGGTATCAAAACTTTTATACTGCCCAATAAGTTCTTATGTTTAATGAATATTTCCTCTTCAGACAAAACCTTGGTTAGAATTGGTGCTTAATATATAATTTAAAATAATTTACGTCTCTGTTTTCAGTTCTTAAAAAATTCCCAAAATTTAGAGCTACTTCAACGAGGTATGAACTAATAGTTGTTTAAAAAATAAATCAATTACATTCCAATCGATGGCTTTTAGTAATGTGTATCTCGCACTGTATAAGTACGATTTAGTGCTAAGCAGCCTTTTTATACGAGTAGGTGATAGTTTGAATCAATTTGCTTAAGCGCGTCACAGATGGCTAACAGCATAAAGAAAGTTCGCCATTTGTACAGTTTTTCTGTAAACATGGTGAAAATAATTTGCCGTTATTATTAATTTAAGCATAACTGAAGCGTCTATTATTCTTATACAAATTGGAGAAAATGGATATCACTGGTTGTTACATATGATTATGTCATTTAGAAAATATTGTTCTATTTGAAAGTTTATACGTCCAATTCTAACGTATCCTTTATAATTACGATAAGATCGGACATGGAGTCGACGTTTTGAGGTATCTCTAAAATAGTAAAAAAGTGAGTAGAATTGTTTAACCTGATTGGAAGACAATTTCTAAAAATTCAATTTATCTTCAATAATTATTTTATTTTTGACTATAAATAACAAGGTATTT
The DNA here is from genome assembly GCF_016086655.4 of Lepeophtheirus salmonis. Classification (NCBI taxonomy): domain Eukaryota; kingdom Metazoa; phylum Arthropoda; class Copepoda; order Siphonostomatoida; family Caligidae; genus Lepeophtheirus; species Lepeophtheirus salmonis. The sequence goes on from NC_052134.2 coordinate 11,093,393, forward strand.
GGATAGTTTAAAAAAGTGCCTCTTTATTTATCTAGAAAATTGCATCTTATAGATATAAATACATTTTTCATTTTCAAATTAATTTTGAATTAAAAAAGCACAATAAAAATTTAAAATTGAAGTTAAAAATGTTAAAAAACTTTTCTACTCAATAATCAAGGTACCACTTTTTCTGCAACTGCCTTCAAATTGCGTAGAAGATACTCGCTCAATATTTGCAGATCCTGACAATTGCTAAAAGCATAAATCACAGTGTTAAATAGCTTGGTAAATAGTGTTAATTTTGTTATATTTTTCCATTTAATTAAAAAGAAGAATTAAATATTACATTAAAATTGATTAATCATAAATCCCTTTCAAAGTAATTGACATGAATATGTATATTTATAGGATATTATCGTACTATTTTAGTACGTAGTTTTTATCCCACAAAAAATATATTTGTTCGATAATCAGTAGTTTAAAAAACAATACGAATCTTAAGAGAACCTTTGTTAATTCTTGTCTCATTCATATATATTACTAGCAGTAGTATCCGGAATGGGCCTGAATTTTTAAACGTCGATGCACATAAAAACTTTGCTACAATAATTTATAAGATAACTCCCCATTAAATCTTCAGTGTTACTTTCTGTTTTTCAAAGCACACTCATGCGTAGTTACTCAATACTTAGATCTTCTGCTCTTCTTAAGAATAAAAGAAAAATAATTACATTAGAAATGTCATTACCCTAATCTTCACATAATGAAATACTAACATTTCTGTAAAATATTCTTTAAGGCAATAGCAGATTTACAAAAAAAGATATAATTGCGAATTAAAAATAAAACCCCATATATAAAAAAAAAACCGCTTAAATATATATTTTTTTAAATACTACGCATAACTTTAAATACCTATGTATTTAAACTATTTGGTGTATATATTATGCACGCACATACAGGGTAGTTCAGTATTAATGCCCCATTAATTTTAACATAATTAAATTAAGACTATTGTATGTAGAAATTTCTTTACGCATGACATAAATGTTTGGAACAACGTAATGGACAACAGACATGGGATTTCTCTTCAATTCAATTTGCGTAGGTTTGTATCTCATTAGTAGATCTCATTTTAATAAAAAATTCATAACATATGACATTTAAATTGAATAACTAGATGTTGTATCCTTCAATATAATCACTCTTGGCATTGATCAACCACTGTATTTGGGAGAGAACGCCTGAACAACATCTCTTCTTGTTGAAGCAGGACATTTTCCTCTTCACAGAGAGCTTTATAGATCTGAAAGAGCTATGGGTATGTTGGTTTAACTTCCTTCTCAGCTCTGGTCACTACTAAAAATTTAAAAGGTTAGGCTCAGAGTTCTTAGAAGGGCACTCATCAGCTTTGATAATGACGTGGAACTGGCTGCGAGGTAATACATGACAGTATTTGCAAGCGACTGAGTCAATCAACAATCTGGCTCGGCTAAATTGTAAATTGCTAATAAGTAATCTTTTGTCTGTTCTTGTTTATTCAGTCCAGTCTTAAGACACGTCCTTAATACCGTCGGTCCTATGGACGATCAGTACTAGAACTGATAAAAAAAGGAAGAAATAAAGTTAAGTGACGTCATCAAAGACTGAACATTATAAGTTATAGGACTGATATGCAGCACTGAACTGGACCCGAGCAAAAGTGAACTAGATAGAAATGCAGTCAGTCTTCTGACCTAGATAAGGATCGACACAACTAAACTCATAATAATTTAATTTTTCCTTTCCTTTTCTTCCCATCTTCTAAATAAATAATCAAATACAATCCATAATCTTTGAGTAATATTATTTTTTTATAAAGCAATAACTTAGGAAAATAATTTTGATTTTGTTATTAAGTTTTTATACGCATGAATTATAGGTGGATCGGACTAGAATATCAATATCAAGCTTTGGGCTATAAAGTGTCGTGTTTAACGCCAAAATAAGAGAATCTATACACTAAAAGTATTCCGTGAGGCTTAAATATATTTAGAACATCAGGATGTAATAAACAATTGATGAAGGGAAATATGACAGAACAGGGTGGTCCACAGTCTACAGTATTATATATATATTTATATTTTTTGAAAAAGTTATTAATAGGAGTGGGGCTACAGACCCCCTGCAGATGCCCCTGCACAATCAAATCCTATGAATTTAATAAAAAGACATTAATTTTATAGCTTTATATATTGACAAACTTATTTTCATGTGTTTAGGCTTTTTACACCTATTTTTTCAATTTCTAATATTGGGGTTTGGCTGATTATACATTTTAGATATTCATAAGAAATCAATCATAAAATATAATTCAAAAAATATATTTGTATTAGTGACACTTACAAATAATCAATTACGTCAGCTTCTGCTTATTTTTCATAGAGTCAAATCGAAAATGACGTCATTGATTAGTCGTAACTTAATTTTTTTTTACATTAGAAATAAATGTAGGTGCTGGAGGGTTACTTCACGGGCTTTTCAGACTTAGCAAAATGAATTTCGGACGGCAGGCTTTTGGACCAAGGCCTAGATCGAATCCACCTCTAGTATAGATTGAGTAAGAGTGAAAATTTGGAAATTCACGCAAAAGCACGTTACAAAATACACTTGCACATTGCATTACCAATCATGAAAATGCTACCTTCAGCCGCCACAGGGAATTAATAATTTATGCATTAAGCTACTTATAATTAAAATACATTTATCCCACTGCGACGTTTTTGTGATATTTTTTTACACTTATTTTAAAAATAAAAAGTTAATTTCAACATGTTTTATAATTATATGATATCTTTACTTACATGCATTAGAGTATGATATGAATATTAAAAAAAATAATATCTGATTTAATATTTAAGTCTGAGCATTAAATGATAATATTAATCATAGTTGTTAGTTTGTAAATGAACAAGTGCGATCAACAAATCAGTGTCATGTTTTTGGGTAGTAAAGTGTTAGAAGAACCTTAATAATTAAAAAACCCTCTCACCAACGCACTCAAACGAGAGTTAATTAACAACCCCGTAAAATGAAACTTTAATGAGTAAATGTCAACAGATGCTAGATAGATGTGACTAGCTTTTATTTTCGAATGTTGCCTTCTTTAAGTTGAGGTCGGAAAATTTTCACACCAACGTCATATAACAGTCCTTAATATATTTAATCTTTGGTTTTGTAATAATAGTAGTTGGATATCCTGACATTTTTCCAAGTGATACATACTGTAAAAACGTGCAAAACGACTGCTACTAATTAATCTTACTTAATAGAGTTTATAAAAGTTAATCACTAGAATATAGGTTAACGGAAAATGCAGAAAAATATGTGTAAAGTGATAAAATTGTTATACCTTTTCAACCCCTATGAAGTTATGTAATTATTATAGCTAGTGCTAAGATTGAAAAAAAAATATAATTCTACTTAAATTGTATAAAAAATAAATTATCAAAAATAAATTTATTTTCGATGTACTTTTAAACCTTACTATTTGTTGTATCACGTTTTTTTATTACCATTGCATCAAGCATATTATTATTTTCATTTCTTCAAATAAAATTAATAATAATCAATTTTTATTCTTACCGGGTGGAAATTTTAAATCCGGAACCAGTTTAGACCTAAATATCCTGGCAACCATGTGGTCTAGGGTTATAGAAGTGTACTTATTAGATTAAGCCGAAAAAATTATATAAGAAAAGATATAAAATCTTTGAGATGTTCTCCGATACGAACGCCGTGAGTCCATTTCTGTCTGTCTCTGTAGCGTTCACACCTCCAAGGACACAAATAAATCCTTAGATAATGATTGTAGAAGGCTTAAAGTTGATGTAAACTTATCTGATGTCATAATAAAATTTTAAATTTTGTGCAGTTTGTCTAAATTGTGAAATTTGAACGGGATTTATGGCAGAAGAACCAACAATTTTAAGACTTTGTATTGTATTGGGCAAAGGAAATGTGACCTCCTAGCCCACGGATCTGAAACTCTTTGACTACTATATGTATGGCGTTTTGTAGAGAGATTCCTATAAACGCGCATAAAATATTGTTGACATTTGCCCCATATGTACAATGAGTTCCTCATCAAATAATGTGACTGGCTTAGGGCCAGGTTTTTTGGCTGTGGTTGAAGCTGGAGGTGGGTGCTTTGAGTGATTGACATCACTATGGACCCCTTTATGTAAGAGAGAAATGTTTTAAAAATGTTAAAATAATTTTGGAAGATAAATTGTAATAAACAATATTCTACAATTTTCTAAATTTAAAATCCCCATCCTGAATTAAAATATAAACTTTATATTTAACATATACACTTTTGTTAATTAACTTTCCAATTATATAAGTAGACAAATTTATATTGAATCAAGCCTTTTATTAAAAATTAATGAAGTTTGTATGTTATTATTTTCAGTTACTGTCATTATCACTTCTCAATAGTAAATATATACACACTTTTGAACTATTTTCTCTTTTTTCTTTTGATTATTTTAAAAGCATTCTTATTATAAATTTGGATGAAATCTTGTAAATGTGTGTATATGAGCCCGTTCATTTTTTTCTGATTATTGCTTGAGGTTAAAATACATTACTTAGTTAATTGAATTTAATATTTAAACAAATAGATGTATTCATTTATTTGAACTTTTGAAAATGTTAAAACTTTGAAAAATAACCATCAATAATCTATGGAGATTGCATACATTCCAAGCATTCCAAGGGTAACCCTTATAAAAAAAAAATGATTTGTATAAGAGCAGCTGCATTGTTGTGACATTTCACTAGTAAAAATGGCCTTCCTTGGCCTCCAGCTTGGCCCTATCCTTGGGAGGAAGGACAAGTACATCTTCCCCATAAAGTTCTCGCTCATGTCCTCCCACTCCTTGTCCACTGCAGCTTTTTAGGGACTCCACATTGGGAGGAGAGGTCGCACAAGGCTTCCTCTCAATGACACCCACACCCATAGTGCAGGTGTTCAGGTCCAGCGAGCTCGGGGATCACATATTCCACGTACACTGAAATTGGCAAGGTTTTTCTTGCACAAATCTTGTGTTTTTTTGGACTTGTGGGAGGGGGTAATATCCTGCTGGAACATGTAGTATAGTTATCATCCAGCCACCGCTTCACCACGTTGTTTATAAGGTCGATGAACTCATACATGTCCACCCTGAGCCAGTGGTGCTTCATCCTTTTTCCTGTCAGATCACACCAATCCGACCATCATGACCGAACTATGGTGGTTTGTCCAGTTAATGGTAGGGAACTCATTAATGTTGTAAGCGAGGTACATGTCATTCCTATCGTTCCTCGCCTGGTCAACGTTCCAAGTCTTCTTATCAGAGAAGAAGAAAAGACTCGGATTGTTGATCAATCCTTCCTTGGCCAGCTGAGTAGCTTCGTCCCTTTTTCGATCCTCACTGTCACCTCTGTTAACAGCTGGTGTTTCCTTCAAACGTAAATGACAGGACCCAGGGCATTCACTGCCCTCCTGAGTGTCTTCTCGGAGACCTCGAGGTCCTTGGCCATCTTTCTCATACTCTTCATCAGGCTCCTGTCTATCCTCTCCTTCACCGAATTCAAAAAGGCTAGAGACCGAATTTAGTTGACACCACTGCTGCCAGGAATCCGTGCGAGGCTCAGGCTATACTTTTTCAGCTTCTTCACTTTGAAAACGAGCCTCCCGGAGCAACCAACGACACCGAAAATTTCTGCTATCTTGTCATGGGAATCGAGCAAGTCGGATATCCTTTTTCTTTCAACCTTCATCATCGTTCTCGATCGTAACACAAATGTTTTTTTTTTAAATGTTCTAATTGGATTATAAAATAGGCTGATGTAATTTGAAATATTTTTTTTATTATTCAGTTCCTTTATATTAATATATGTATGTATATCAACAAACAAAATAATAATAATAAAGTCCAGGGCAATTACATACAGATATGTAGATAAAACAAACATTGTGATTTAAATTTAGTGCCCCGGAGTTGAACTGCATCTATTATAACTATACATGCAGAACAAACTCATTAACATGAAAGGAAATCGCTAAATTAAATTTAATACATAAGATTAAAACGAAGAAATAGGATACTATGACAAGCTGTTCCTAAAATTCTTGAGTATTCTGTTAAAAACACTTCCCCTGTTGTATCCCAGAGATGGAGTATACTTGATCACTTCGGATGCTGCAGACAATAAATCCGTTCTTATGTTCGGAATTTTCAGCAATAAGGCCACATATCTCGCTAATGCAGCCAAAATTATACCCCTCACTTCTTCTACAACAGTCGGTTCATATGACGTCAGCATTCTTGCAATAATAACTTTTAAGTATAGCAGAGCAAAGTCAATTGCTTTGGTTTCGGATGAAGGTCCTTTTTTTTCTTGAAAGTCCAAACAGTACAATTGCCTTCTGAAACTTTTCATCTCGACCCATCAAATCTTTTACATTCAATTTTATAAATTGCTTTGAATGGTTAAAGACGGGCAATCTACAAATGCCATGGACTGTGTCATTGAATATCTTACCACAGTCTTTACATGGCATCGGGGAAAAAAAATACAATAAGTGGAAATCTGTAATTGGTAAGTGAATTTTTTATCCGTCATTAATTTCTCTCAACGATGACTGGATTTTGCTCTTACAGTTTCCTATGTAGATCACATAGTATATCCGCCTCACCTTCAAAATGATGTAATACTATTTTCAAATGCCAAGGGCATGGCATAATATAGAGACATGCACTCCTCTCAAGAGGAAACTTGAATCTTCCGTCATCGAATAGATCTGAAGAGTGAATATCGTGCATAGCGAAAATTCCATTACTAATAGCATGTTCTTCCAAAATATATCCTTTAATTTCCTAAAGAAAAACTTCTTACTCAGATTTTTCTTAACAATTTTCTGTGGAGTCGTCATTAAAGACAGGATAAATTGTCCTGATAACTCGTTAAACCGCACCACACACTTGAGACAGTGCCCTGGTTATATCATTGGTGAAATTAGTTCCCATCATAAGCTTTTATTATATTCTGGTTTCAGTAATTGCCCTTCTCCATTCCAGCGAGGGATTCACTGACATGTCTACAAAAATTTTACAGTAAATTCACCAAAGGATAAATAGGCTATGCCTCCCCTCCCCCCTTAGATGTTGGTCTTTTTATGACCTTCATGTAGTTTCTAAAGTAAAAGTCTACCAAGCCACACCTCGTTCTCCATAATTGTCTTTTCTGCAACTAAGTAACATCCCGTAGCTTTATAAATTACTGTAGGAATAACACAAGTATTGTATACGTCTATTCTTTATTGTATATTTAACCTTCTCCAAAGGCTTATATTTTGATCTACTGTTGACTTACTTTGGTTCCAGTTATCTTCGTGGATACCATTACTATCCCGTGTGATGCCTCATATCTCCATTTTCTTTTTTATATTACATTTCTCAACTTTGAGCTCTCCAGAAGGACTCCATGAAATGATAGACATAATAAAAATGTTATTCAAATTCAACTCCAGACTGTATTTCCTCCTAAATTTTCGGATGAAATTTAATATTACTTCTAGCCTCTTAATTAATTCAGCCTCTGAATTTACTTCAACTGTCATAGTAACATCATCTGCAAATAAGTCAATTATATGCTTGTCTCCCTCAAGACATACTCCAAACCCACTATACATTTTTGATATCTCTACTATAAACTCCTCAATCCCAGCAATACAAAGAAATGGAGCAGAAGGGCATCCTTGCCTACAGCTTTTATTTATATTAACGGTATACAAAGTTGATATTATGGTTACTACACATAAGCGTACAGATTTTACAATGACCTATTAGCAAACTGAAAACTTTTATACTTTTGCTTTTGTTATAACATTTTCCCATTGTATCTAACTAAATAAAACTTAAAAGAATTTACAAATAATGGCAAAAATTTCATTAAAAAACCAAAAACTATTTTAAAATAAAAAAATTCTTGTTAACCATTCGTATAGTAAATGAATACGTGGTCACAATAGTAGTCCTAAAATAACAAAAAATGATATTTATGTTTACATGATTCAATAATTTTATCAAATATATGTGGTGCATCAAGAAATAAACAATTTTGAATGAAAACCAAGAAAATTATAAAATTCAAATGTATTTTTTTCTTCATTTAAACTTGATAAACCGATTTGAGGAAATGAATACAACATTGTATTCAAATTTGTGTGAGTAGTTAAAATACACAAAATTTTGATTTAGTATAAAACCTTTGTTTGATTTCAGACACTTATATTGTGCCCAATATGAGTTTTTCAAATAAAATGAAATAATTTATTATTTTTTTATTGTGACCATCAAATTTCAACACTCTCAAAGGTTTATCTTGTTTAATGGGATGATAGAAATTGAGGAAACTTCGTCGAAAATATAAATGTAACTCAATATTAAGAAAAATAATTTCTATTTATTTTATTTTTATATATATTTATGACAAGGTTTTTTATAAAGTAAGAATATTTAGATTTGGAAACGTCTGTAAAAGTGTTAATCAATTCAAAATAATATATAATTATTAATATGTCATTTAAAAAAGAAATAAATAAAAAGTGCTCGAGGTTAGTCTTACTTCTTTGACGAAGTATCAAATCTGTCAATTTTCAATAGTTAATGTAGCGTCTCAAAAGGACACATAATAATAATTTGTTGATAGAAATGGGCGATAATTCGCTCAAGAACACAAATAAAACCCCTACTCAATTTTGAAAAAAAAAATATACCAGCTTGTTTTTGTGTTGATTGGCTTAATATATAAAAAACTGTGTAAGAATAAATATATATGATATATGAAAATAAATAAAAATTATTATTAACACTACAGGGTCGTATCGATAAATAGGGGAAATATTTAAATGCTTATTACGAACGTATTAAATGAGGTAGAACCATCATTTTTTTATTAATCGAAGGCTATATTTATTGACATTCAATTATTTATAATGAGATCCACTACACTTGATAACTTCGGTCACACGGCGCTAGAAGCTTTGTAGGCCCGGGCAACCTCGCGCGGATCCAGTTTTTTCATTTTACGGGTAAATGACTCCTCCAGGGGCTCCTAAAACAAATGATACTTGGCACAAGCCTCATACTCGATCCTCCTCTAGACATAGAAATCACATGGTGTTTGCTGGCCCAAAATCTGGGCTCCAAAAGTGAAAACATTTTGTTGCTAAGATATCCTGACCTTTTTTGGCGTTAGTAGGTTGGTAGAAGGTGTAATTTCTTCACTGGGCTACTCAATCCACCCACAGCTCCACGGCAGCCTATAGGGTATCCACATAAGGAAGTCGAACAACCCTTCTTATCAGTGGCACCCGAATCAAAAGAGTTGCAGTCTGGTGAGGATGAAGTTACATTTACCTAGGACAGAAATTCGTCGAGTTGTTTTGGCCTGATAATTTCCAGGCTTTCTTTTGAGACTCTCACAGCGAAAAATGAAAGATATCTCTTGATTGCTCATTCTTGCTTCAAGAATCACTGACACACACTATTGCCTTTTTGGCCTTTCTGTTGAACAAATTTTTTAAGGCAATCAATGAATACCTTATAAAGGAAACTTGGTCATGAGAAGGCTCCAACTTTTTGATCCTTTGCTGATGGAAATGTTGTCGAAGTTTGAAGAAAACTTTATAGAAACTCCTTCACAAACAAAAAGGAGAAATAGTTCAGCTATAGGATCACTATTCACTAATACATCTTTGAAAGAGATGAAAAGTTGCTCGGCCGTTTTACAAAGTTTTTATATATTATCAACAACTAAACAAGTTATCGTTGATATTGTTATTGTTTTTTAAGAGAAATTAAGTTCAGTCGTATGTTTTTAAGCATTTGTTCATTATTGTCAAAAGTATGTCATTTTTGAAGTTTTGAAAATAAAATATTTTTGAATAAAAAAATCTCAGTTGTCCTTGGTCTGATGAGAAAAATTATTTTAAAAGAAACGTTTTTTAATGTTTTACTGTTATATTTTACGGAAACAATTCTTAAATTTCGTAGCTTTTCAGTAAACCCTTTACCAAGCTTCATTCACAATTTTCGCTGAGACAAATTTAACTAAAAGTTGTCAATTTAAGTTATCCCATATCTGTTTAAAAAAATATCAATAAAAAAATATACAAAACGAACGCATTCTTTAGATTACAAGATGCCAAGTTGAAATATTTGGCTGAAATACCTACATCGACTTAAATATATAAAATAACAATTGAAATAAACAAAAGAAGGGAAAAACCCAATCTCAATTGAAAAGAAAAGGATTCTTCTTCTACAAAAAAAAAAAAAATAGTTTAACTAATCATCAAGCCCTATATTTAAACTATTCTAAAAATTCAATCTACCAAATAGGTTCTTTATGAGAATCTACATAAACTCCCGTTTTTCTTATTTAAACATTAACTTTAAAGTGTATTGCACATTGATATATGTTTTATGTAACATAGTTATGTATATTGTTATAAAAATATATATTCAAATTTAAAATATAAGTATAAAGTGTATTTATTTAATTTTATATCTTCAAATAAGTTATACTATGAGGCCCTATTAAAAATGAATTTGATGCATATATTATACATACTTCTCAACGCATAGCCACAAATGTATGAAAACATATATTTACCTACTTTAATATGTATATAAAATTATTTTTTTTAGCAAATAATATATTTAGATAGTATATACAGTTAATTCCGGATAAAAGCAAAGTTAGGGTAACATCAAGTTTTTCTTATATGTTCCAATCCACGCCAAAACGTAAAAAATTATATAACCAATTTGTCCAAGTCTCAGAATGATCATGAGTCTTTTTTGAAGCTTCCCCGACCAATCAGACTCCTTGAAAGTATTAGCAACATCTTAAACAGTTTATATGAGTCATATGAGTTTATAATGATATCTCAAATCGTTTGCTCTTACGTGACAGGGTACATTATGAAGTCCATCACCCAAACTAACCACATCTAACATCAAACACAGCCTCCAAACTGGCCCAGAACCTGGCAAATATCTTGATGATGATGGTTATGGCCTCTGCCTTGAGAATTGGATCACGCAAGGGAGTCAGCTGCTTTATGTGCACGTTTATTGGACTCTCTTTCCAAGACGCCACACACATATAAGCCCAAGGGTTTCAGACCCAGGGAGCTAGGAGGGAGTAGTCATTCCTCCTGTTAACCTTGGCATCTACACTAATGATCTTCTTGTAGGAGAATAACCGAATCAAGACAGTCATTCCGTGCTTCAGAGTGATTTGAGTGAAATTTAAATTTCACTCAAATCACTTGACCTTCATAGGCTCAGACAGCATTTACCTTTACGTAGCCCTTTAACCTCGGGCTAAAATGGACGGCGGTCCTAATGGTGTGTGGGTTAACGTTCATGCGGCCAGACAGGTACCGAATGGAGATACTGAGGGCGTCATCAATCATGTCCTGCAGGGCCTTCCGGAAGTCTGGAGTGTGGCTTCCCTCTCTGAGCGAGTATGATTCTTTCTTGCAGGTGTTCCCAACCCACATTCAGAACACATTTAAATAATTTTGTATTATTTTCTAATACAGTTTTGTTAGTTAAATCTGATGAATATACTTTTATAACCATAGATCGAAGTTTTTTTACGATATTGAGGTCTAAACTTATTCCGGATTTAAAATCCTTAGTCAGGTACATATAGGACCAAGTTCATTTTATTTTAAAGTCTCTTAACGATTCAATTTCCTCAATATGGAAGTTGTTTGTAAGAAGTAACCCATGTGACAACCAACACCGTCCTTTCCTAATGGCGTACATAATATTTGACAATTTCCTGTGGTGTAACCAAATCAATTCTATAGAATCATAATAATGCTATATTTGGATCAACTTGAGAAATCGTACAAACATTATTAAGGTATAGAAATAGGGGGAAAAACAATTTAAAATCTTTATTAACATTTAAATCTCAAAGGAAGTTCCTTAAATTGATACATTTTTAGCTTTCTATGAAAGCTGAGAAGAAGGAATGGAAGGCTATAGAGCTCAGACTCACACAAACATACAAAAAAAAAATACATCATTAACTTACCATTTCTTTTTACTTTCTTATCTGGATAATAAATAGTATTCTGACAATAAATTAAATCCTGGGTTATTTTTACATTAACTTCAATAGAAATAATGATATATATCAAGACTATAGTAGTTTGTTATTGAAATGCTTATAATTCCCTGAAATTATTTAAATAGTGACAGCAGAATTCCTATATTTTAGTTGCAATGAGACTAAGAGTACCTTATTTTTAAATAAGGTATTTATTTATATTTGCTCATGATGTACATACAGAATTAAAACAATATAAATCGTTAGGAAGAATGCCATTAGTAAAGAAAGCATATATAAGCATTATAGCTTAAAATTAGACTACCTAACCAAGACCTAACAACAATACAATATTGACTAACTAATTAATAATAACAAAGATAAAATAATGTAAAACAGGTGAAAAGTTCTTCAATTTAAAACTTTGAATACTTCATAAAATGTTCGTACCTTCGGACGATCCTTTTCAACGTCAAATAGTGTCGGAGGGAATCATAAATATGATACCGAATCACCTCAAGGGCGAAGACCCGGGAACTTCTATTGGCTTTTTGACAAAAAAATGAGAATATCTCACGGAGCAGATATAATGATTGACCTTAAATCTTGCCTCCAAATATTTTCACACTAAGTTAGCTTAGAACTTCGGCTTAATATTGTGTCCAATTTTGGATGGAGGTAATACACAATAAAAATAAGACGCTGTATTGCTTCATTCTCTAAGCTTTGGGAATTTTCAAGATTTTTGAACAAGCTCTCTCCTATGAACTGTTCCTTATTATATTTACGGTTGTTGTCGAACCATAGATAGGTTTAATCCTTGGAATAGTAGTCTATGAAGAAAAAGTGACTCATTGGAGAGGTCTGAGCTGAGCATTAACTACTGGATATATGCACAATTTAGAGATTATAGATCTCCGTTCGAGTTCGGATCTAGCAGATAAGTCAAAAAGGACCTTGATATAAATTTTAAGCAAAACTCTACGCAAGAGTACAAAACTTCTTCCTAAATCTTTCCTCGATCTTTTGAGAAGCGGAATATAAGATTTATGGAAAATACCCAGAAGCCATTTTCCTTCTTCTTTGATTGCCTTTTCTGCTAAGCTGGGCAGAGCTGAGGTCTAATATACCATCAAGTGTATAATAAAGTTATTATTACATTAAATCCGAGATTCAAGATTCAAGTGCCTACATTGTCAAAGTTTTTAAACACCATAGACCGCATTGCACACTATTTGAATTACCATATTTGAATATTCTATGTGCACTTTTTTACATGTTTCCTTTTCATTCATTTCAATACCAGATCTTGTTTTAAACTTAAAAAAAAGACAATGTTACCTCAATTATCTTATAAGTTGTGCTTCAGAATTGGTTTCCACAAATAAAGTGACATCATCTGTACATAGATCAATTATGTACTTCTGATGTCTTAATAAAACACCAAATCCACTATATTTCCTCTGAATTGATAATGCCAACTCCTTTATAGCCATCACAAAAAGTAAAGGAGCGGCAAAGGCAGCCAAGCCGACAGCTTTTTCCAAGAAATATTAAATTACTTTCTTTTATTTTTAAAATTATTCTTGAAGTCTCATTACACTATCAGCTATTTTTTACCTTTAAGAAAGCCGTTTTGATACGAACCGATTCTTTTATAAAGTATTGGTTCCATTTCCTTAGCTACTACTCCTGAAAGAATTATTTATGTTTCATTTAATATAGTTATTGGTCGGCGAAAAAATAGTTATATTGCAATACATAGCACATAATGGAGTAATTGCACCAAATTCAGGTCGAATAACTAGGCCAAGGACCCATATGTACTCCCACTCCCATTTTTTGTTCTCGGCTTAAAGAAGAATAGGGAGTAACTTTTCCAACCGATGGTATTGCTCCAAGGGCCATTATTGTTTTTAGACTTTTTTAAAGGAGCAATCCTAGTACTTCCCTTTTTGATTTTGAAAGCCAATGGTCATTTTGGCGGTTGTGATGCTGCTGTAAAGTAAAAATATTTTTGTCAAAAAAAAAAAAAAAAAAAAAAAAAAAAAAATTATGATTGAACTATTATGCTTCAAAAAGTACACACTGCATTTGAATTTTCGAATTTTATATTATTGGTTAATGCACATGGTTGATGTTATCTAGTGTTACACATTTTTTTTTTTACTTTAGCAAAATTTAAACAAAAAGGTTTTGTGAGGACATTTATGGAATAAAATCATCAGAAAATAGTGTTTAGCGCAACTTTTATTATTTATGTGAACCCTCAGCTCTAATAATTACCTCAGTAAGAGGCCTAAATCCCTTACAGGCCTTATTTATGTAGTCAGACTCGAGCTTGTTGACCTCCTACTTGATGGAAGCCTATATTAACTGGACACTCCTGTGAGGAGTAGTACACAACTCCCCTCCAGACGTGTCGAAATAGAGTAGTCTAAGCGACTCACGTCTGGAGAGGAAGGAGGCCCAAAAAGTCTCGAAAGTTTTTATCGCAGGAAGGTCTGCGAGTCTTAGCGTCGTGAGGATACGGAGTTTCGCCTGGAATGGAAAAAAGTTGTTCCGGATTTTTTCTCTGGCCTAAGGTAGCACTTTCTTATCCAGAAGTTCGGTGTAAGCATTACTTTTGGCCATATAGTTGAGGGACCTTTAAAACCTTACCATTTGACACAATGGCCTCGAAGTCAAATTTTCAAATATGTCCAAAATTGTCTCCCCTAAATTGGACATCTTCTTGTAACATTAGTTTGGGAGCTTTTAATAATGTTGTCCGGAGCCTTTCCTTTTCCGAATCGCCTGGTTAATTTGATACACAGTTCAAATGTAAACGTCAATAACACTGGTTAATAATTTTTCTTTTTTTTCTTGTATGAACTTTGATAACGTATTCTTATAGAGTTTAGGCTGTTGATTGTGAATATATGCTTAGATTTTCCCCATAGAATCAAGTTTTTGGGCTGATGTTTAATTTTTGTGGATGTTTACATTAAAAGCTATAATTATACAACGTGTCCAATTATTTATATATGTCTTTTTCTCTCTTTGACTCGAGTACTTACCGTGTTTTAATATATAACTCGGGGTGTGCCAGCTTTTCCTTTAGCAATCAATGTATCCTATATTTAATCCAATCAATACTAGTATAGCTCTCATTGGATGCACTTTCTCGTGTTACTCTCATTTGGATTAAGAAAAAGATGAGGATTATTAAAAAAAATATATAATCACCCTCATACAAGTTTACAAAATCCGAACAAATCTGTATAAAAGTATAAACTAGCCATGTCTTTATCCTCACAGAGAATAAAATACTTTAGCTAGTCAGCTATATTCTGCTACTTCTGTGGATGCTTTACTTTATTACCTCAAAGACGGAACATAACTCCCTATAAAGGAGGAGTATGGAAACATCAAAATAGTACTTGAACGATTGAAATACCCCGATCACTAGTGGTTAATCTTTATGGATTTAAAATTGGTGAACTTCCTATCGGTTCAAAAAGGAGGTTACACAAAATACCCTTGTTTCCTTTGCTACTAGGACAATAGACTTGACAAGAATCTCTGGGTTAGAATGGAATAAAATTAAACCTTTTAGTCAAAAACCTCATGTGATAACCAACAACTATTTACACATTGAAATTAACAGCTAATATGCAAATAAAACCCCTTGAAACAAAAATAATGTATTTTTTAAATTAAGGATTTTTAGTATTTGTTGTGGTACTTTTTAATCACCCTATTAAACAAAAATTGATGTAATAGACAAAAACTAATGATAGATTTGGAATTAAAAGCAAAAATGAAGTTAAATTCATTTTAAAAACCCATGCATGGAAAATAGTATTGACCAGTGTAATTGAAAATATTTTTTTGGAGTTATTTTGAAGGACGTCTCTGTTCCATGACACAACTTTTCATAAATGACATCATTTAAATAAATATATCTTTTATAATTTTAATAGGCCAAACATTGACTTTGATTATGCTTAAGTCAAAATATTCACATGTGTTAAAAATACATTAAGTTTTACTAAACTAGTTCAAATGTTAAACTAAGTTACTTTTTTATAATATTTGTGGGAATAGAGCCTTGTAGAGGGTACCATAAAATTTGGGACTTTTTTCAAAAACCAACAACAGGGACAAGACGGGACGGAATAATTTTTCAGTTTACCAAAGAAAATACACTTTTTCGCTCAAAATTAGCTTGAATTTTCATTAATTATATGGAGTAGTACTTTTCAAATTATAACACAATATTGCTTTTGATCCATTATTTCCAAAATAACAAAAGTAGTGTCACAATTAGCAGAATAATAAATCACAAACTAAAGAACATATTTTCATGAAACTTTGACAGATGTCTTTTGAAGGCTGGTCCACACTGAAAATGAGGTAAATGGCAAAAAAAGGTTCTTCAGTCACCTGCTACATAAATCTCAATATTTCATTTTGGGAGAATTATAGACTTTGTGATCAAATTTACTTTAAAACCTTTATTTAATTAAAGAAACTTCATTTAACCCCTTCATTCTTGCTTTTATTCTATTTTTCAACTACAACAAACAATCATTCTAGCCTGCTTTTATATTAATGGTTCACATATTTTTTATTATTCACTATTTCAATTAGTTTATTGATATTTTTATAATCTATTTTCTGTACTTTTAGTTTATTTGATAAAAATATAAAGTATATCAATTGTGTATATATTTAATACTTTTTGAAAATTGTATGTTATTTTTTTATATTATAAATTATGATGGAACACTTTGAAGACCCATTTTACCCAATATCACTCTAAAATTATTTATAAATGGCCGTTATTTTTCGTCATATTGCTTTTTTTGAACATGAGAGATTATTCGAAAAATATATTCAAAGACTAAAGGCATCATGACTATGATACTAGTTGCTTTCCTAATACAACTCTCATTGTCCTTTTTACAATAAAATGTAAAAAACAATTTTTGTAAATTTTTATATCTGTTACATCCATTATGTACGAAAATTAGGGTAATCCAGAAAAACGTTAATAGAAAGCTTATTTTTGAAATATGATATTTCATCTTAGTACATATAATTTAAATTCGATTTTCTGTAACATATAAGAATTTCATTCAAAAATGGGTACCTACAGTCTTTACAGTTACCATCAGACTCGAAGGAGGTCCTTGATGGATATTCATTCGTTCTATAGGCTGATGTCAAGCCTTGGGCCTAACACAAGTTTATGAATGCACCTTGGATCTTAAGGAAGATGGAGCTACCTCATATAGCCAAGACTATTCAAGACTGGCTCACAGCGAATATTTCAAACTTTTTGTCTAATGAAGAATGGCCTTTGATTGAACAGCACTATCTTTATATCTAAAGACACATTAATTGGATTAATATTTTTAATCTTTACTTAGAAGGGATAAACGCCATTTAGTCTAGGTAAACATCTAGGACGTACGAAATTGTGTATAACGTGATTATTCTTCAATTTTTTTAATTAATATGGTAGTCTACTTTTAGTTACAACGCAACTTTGATCGACCGCATCCAAGTCATTTATGAATATTTTCAATATATTTTCTTTAGTTAGGAATAAACATTAATTTTTTGAATATTAGGTATATTTTTGTCATAAAAAAGTTATCAAAATAGTAGAGAAATAAGTAATATATTATGAATAATCGGATATTATATAATAAACATGAAATTATAATGTCAAAGCAAGCCAATAATAATATCTTAATTTGTCATTTATGCTGAATATAATAAATATAGAGCTTAATATAATGATCTTGCTAACATAACTGAATATGATGTATTAAGTAAGCCTTGTGATTTTGACTATATTTCTTTAGAGATATATATTTTTGCAAATATTTAAATAATACTCAGGAAATAAAATTTTCAATAGCATTCCTATATTCATATTGCTTGAACAGTTTGTAACACAGACCAACATAATAGTTCAACAACTGATAAAAGTAATATTTTTTATTACTCGCATGTCTACAATTGTAATAATTAAATAGTATTTTCCTATCGATATAGAGTTGAAGGAATCAATAAGATACAATAATAAAATAACGGATGACTCATAAATAGGGAACTAAATTTTGACGAATATCTTTTATGTTTTAATTTATTTGTCCAACCAAATTGTATTATTATTTTGTTACATTTTAACTATTGTGTTCAATAAAACACATTATAATTAGTTCTTATGGAAAACATTTAGTTATTATCTATAATAAATTTATTAGTGTGGATATCCTAGTTCTTTGCAAGAGTAATGCTTCAATATGACGAGAAGCTGTTAAGAAAATGATTCCCGACTTATTAAGTTTGGGAATTACAACTACATTCAGACATTCGAATTGAATTATGCGTAAGTTAAGAGGTCACTTATATCTTTTTTAAACACATAATCACTTAAAAGTTCCCAATAACAATTTGTATATAATAATATAACAGAATAAAATTATCTTTCACATGTCTTCCAATGACAAAATAGACTCAAAAGTAATAAAGAAATCAAGGATGAGCTTGAAGTGTTCATAAATATTTATAATTTCTGCATTTCGGAACACTGAAGGACTCTTAACAATGAATGTAACATACAAAGAAGAACATCAACATTATGATTATTATTTTCCTTGCTTTTTGAAAGACTGTAAAATTTTCAATAATCTAAATTCGATACCAGGAGCGTTTAAGTTTGTGCCTCTTGTTGCTTTTAAGTGGACCAGAGTTGTTAGGAGCATGGCAACAAGACAATCTTTCTTCTGAATTTTTATACCGTATTTCTCTTATTTTCTTTTCCTTTTTTCCTCACAGGTTCAACTCTGCCACATGAGAAGATGGGAACATTTTATTCAGTGAAACAATAAAATCAGTTGGTAGGTTTGACTTTAGTTAGAATGACTTTACGTTAAGGTCTCAAAGGAAATAGTAATTAATAGGGGGTGTACCGATGCATTGGAACTGGCAAAAATCGGCCTTTTTTGAAGTATCAGAATCGGTTATCGGCTCAATACTACCGATTCCATCGATACCGATGTAGAACTATTTTTATTAATAATATGACTTATTTAAGCTCCTTTTTGGAGACAAAATCACGGTTACAAATCAATAAAATAGTTAGACTAGGGGGGATGTTGTTCAGACAATTTAAAAATAAAGAAAATAAGGGGTGGGGGGAGTACAAAAAAGAATAAACAAATTTGCAGGTCCGTACAGTAAATTTACTTGAAAGTAACAACTTAGAAATAACCACATTCTTAGTTCCCATGCATTTGAATTGTATCATAAGTCAACCAAAAAGTCGTAACAGTAGGAGTTAAGTTGAGTTGTTTACTTTGAAAACATTTAGTAACTTTTTAACTAAATATTTTATTTTTCTATGATTATTGAAATAATATTGTCAATAACACTACCAAAGTCGAGTCCATATTTTCTGAGTCATCAATACCCGTCCCGGTTCATTAAAAAAGACACAAGTCCAGATTCGAGCACTGGCTTATACATATTTCAATTCCTGGGGGAAGCATATAACACTCTGTTATGAATTGGAAACAGTTTTATACCATTTGATCTCTTGTGGACCGAACCAGATCAGAAGCTGAGGAACGAGACAGCTAACTTTTTTTTTTACTTATTTTTTTATATTAAAAATAGGGGAAAACTTGACTTGGCTCTCTTAAGCCCTTAAGAAAAAATTCTAGATTAGTAACCATGTATTTCTTAGTTACCAAAATAAAAACAGCATATTTTTGAGGAATTCTAAGTTAACAATAATAATATTAAACACAAAATTCTTGAAAAAACAAACAAAGATGAATGTTTAGCGTTGCTTGCCATAGTCAGATAACCATATACTATAATATTGTCATTTCAAAATGCTTAATGTGGGACCGATAAAAATTATTTGAATTTAAAAATATTTCATACAGTGTGTTTTGATTATAGGTATAACATTTTTATTATACCGCCAAAGCAATATTTATTACTTGGGGGAGGGGGTTTGATGCACCCTAATCCCTATATATCAATATTTATCACTATAGGATTCATAGACGAACTGATTAAAGAAGTGGTCAATCTTATTCTCGGAATACCTATCATAATCTACAAGAGATTTATTCATGACATCTAATTGATATGGATTGGTACAGATGAAGAATTCAAGACCATCAAACAGAAGATCATTGAACTTTACCACACAATAAAATTCAGTTGCTCATATGACTTCCTGAACAAATCTATAACTTTCCTTGACAGTTATATCTCCATCAAAAAAGGCAAGTTGATGACTAACCTGTACAGGGAAGAATGTGACAGAGTTTAGTACTTGCTTCCTTCTTCCTCACATCCTGCTCATCTTACTAAAAACACACAAATGATGGTAGAACTGAAGGAGATGTTGATGAGTAGAAATTACTCCAGAAGAGTTGTTGAAGACTGTCTAAACAGAGCCATGGACATAAAAAGAGAAGAAGCACTCAAACCCAGTGTCAAAGTGGAATGTAATCGAGTTGTATTTACGTGCAATTGTTATGTAACAGTCGTTTGAGTGACATGATTTTTTTACCAACATAGTCTCCTTATGAAAAAGAAGTTTGAACTTCAATAATTCCTCGATAATTCAAATTACAGAAGTGTTTGGACGCTTAAAATTGCAGAGCATCATTGTTACTAACAGATTGTAAAGTTTTCAAAAAAAATATTTTGAATTTTAAATTTAATTTTGGTGTTTAAATGTATTTTTTAAGTAAAATTAGTTATTTTTTTGGAAAAAGTAATTTATTTAACATATAAAGGACAAAAAAGTCTAATACATTTTTTTAAGAAAAAAAGTTTTATAATTTTTTAATAATATATTTATGTTATTCCTCAAAACTGGCTATTTTAAATTTAAAATATATAATTATGTATACGCTGTACGTGTACTGTCTTTCGTGTACATCTTTCTGCAGGCCCCTTTATGCAACAGCATAATTTAACTTAACCAAAACATAAAAAAATGAATAATCGACAATAGCTTAGGAACAATTTAAAATAGATTAACCAATTTGATTTTTGGAGGAGGATTTGCATTCTACCAAGTGTCCATTCTAATTCCTTTAATATAAAATCCCTATAGATTGAAGGACGCAAGAGGTGATGTTATTATAAATACTCAAGAGTGTATACATAGACTGTTGTTTCTTCTACCAAACTCTGCTCTATGAATATAGAAGTAGTGTTTAATTAAAATGCATATTTTCAAGTTTCGTCAAATTCAATTTTTTGAGAATTCTCAAATGATATTACATTTTTTAACCATCAACAACTACTTAAATAAGGAAAAAGTATTGCAGTATTTTATTGCTCTTTTGAGTGAGTCAGAAATTTGACTAATCATTGACAAATGTTTCGAGTGAGTTTTGATCATTTGATTTGAAGCAAAGTCTAAGTTTCCAAAATATTATGGTTGGCTAGTTTCAGTCCTGCATATTTTATGTGGAAAAAACAATATTTTTTTACTATAGATATGGATTTCAAAATACCATAATTTAATTCAAGTATTTCATTCGTACATAACTATCAACTTAAATATTTATTTTCATATAATCGCTATAGTGATTTGAAAAACTCTTCTATATATATATGTGGTGCATGTAATTAAAATTATTTATACATACTAGTTGAGATCATGTTTTGGAGTTTTATTTAGTTTCTTTTTATTTTCCTTGTTATTATAATTTTGTTGTTGTATTGTGAGTCAGTTCGATATTTAGATTCTTAGAATAAACGTGTATTTCAATAAATAAAAATGTTTAAATCCGAATTAAAGTTTAATCCAAAATTGGATTCTACAATGGTGACCACGACAGAAAGAATCTACTGTACCAAAGTAACTAAAAATGAAAATGTAGACATAAACCACGTTTCTGTCAAGTTACTAAGGTTCACGGTCTTTCGTTCGTCTGGATATTGTCTTCGTGCGGAGGATCAATTTGAGCTAGCAAAGATAACTCAAGAAAGAACCAAATATAAGTATCTCCTCAGTACTATATCCAAAGATATATTACATAAGATTCCTGATTTTTCATTGAATAAGTGCCTTGAATCTGAAGTTCCTTATAAAGAATTAAAATCTTTACCTTTAAATCAGTGTCTTGGCTCTAAAAAACAATTGACTAGTGATTTTGTTAAAATAATTAGAAACAGTGATAATATAGAAGTGAGTGAAATGGAATATAGAAATTGGGATTTGGTTAAAGAGATTTGTAAGGATAAAACGGATTTTAAGGAGACATTGATCAAGTACATAAATTAGTGAATGCCTTCCTTTATCATCTCGTCAACACCTTAATCAAAGTTTTGAGAGAATGCCCTATGAAGAGTATGTAAGCACGTGTAAGTTGAACAATTTGCATATTCATCAGTTAGAGGAGGAGAAGAAACACTTGCCGAAGAAATTAATTAGATCAATAAAAAAACAACGCCTAATGTAAAAATATTAATTTAAAATGTAAAGAATCCAAAAATTTATCTTCTACCTCTATCTTCTATTATTATAAGAATATTTATCAATTATTTAAAAAAACGCTCAGATTTGTTTAGATTACAAGCCCATATTACTGATCCTAGAAATAATATTAAATGACTTATAACTTTTTTGATTGATACGGGAGCAGAACGGTCATTGCTTCCTAATTTTCAATTTTTATTCTTACGAGAGTCAGGTGTTAGATTATTGGTTGCAAACAACGAAGTATTGAATTTTTTTGGATTCTCAAAATAGGTTCAATTATCTGGAATTGACACAGTATCTTGGAATTTTATTGTTACGGATATGAGTTTCGGAATTATTGGTTTCGATTTCTTTAAAAAATACGAAATTGTAGTTGGTGTTGCAAATAGTAAATTGATTAAAAATGGTAGTGCGATCAATTGTATAAACGAGATTTCTTCATGTTCAAAAGTAGACTAAATACAATTTTCCCGCGTTGCATGATAATTCTTTTAAAGGTCATTGCTTACACAGAGTACACCATACTATAGAAATGAGCGGCATGCCAGTTTTTTCTCGACCACGAAGATTTATCATGTAACAAATATAAATAATTAAGTCTGAGATACAAAAATGACTGAAAGAGAGAATAATAGAAGAGTCAAAGTCTTGTTGGTCCTCTCCAATACACTTAGTTAAAAAATAAAATGGTGATTGGCGATTAGTCGGGGATTACAGATTGCTTAATAACGATACAAAGTCCGACAAATATCCTATGACTGCCGTACAACATTCCAATCACTTGATTAATATATATTGTTATTTTAGTATGCTTGACATGTTGAAAGCTTACCATCAAATTCCAATATTGTCTGAAGACAAAGAAAAAACTGCATTTTTGATTTTATCAATATATTCGCATGCCGTTTGGACTGAAGAATGCCACCAGCTCATTTTAGCAAATGATTGATAGAGTATTGGAACATATCAATGGTTGTTTTGCATACATAGACGACATCTTATTGTTTTCAAAACAAAAACCATAATTTAATCGCTGAAGTGCTAAAATAGTTCAAAGAAAATAGTTTTACCTACTATATAAGTAAAAACAAGTTCTGTAAAAAAGAGATTTATTTTTTGGGATTTACTATAAGTCAAAAAGGGATCAAGCCATTAGACAATAAAATGTCAGAGTTAAGGTCATTTGAAAGACCTTTGAATGTTCGAGGAATGAATAAGTAAATCGGAATGGCAAATTATTATAGACGTTTCATACCACATCCCGGATCATTACTACATCATTTCTACAAAGCTATTAATAACAAAAAGAAAAATGATCCCATTAACGGGTCTTCTTAATTAAATCATTCGTTTGAAGATTTCAAGATAAGGATAGATGATGTAACAACACTAACAAAATACATACCTGAAAAAGGATCGATACTTCTGATAAAAGTATTGGAGTTGTTTTAGAACAGGGAGAGAGTTGTAAATTTCGTTCTCTTGGCTCTTACAGTAGGATATTGTCAGAAAGAGAACGAAAAGGCTCGGCCTTTGCTAGGAAATTGATAGCCTTATGAGAAGTAGTCAGACATTTTAGCTATATTATCGAAGGTAAAAATGCAGAATGTCTCACCGATCATAAACCATTAGTTACTGCTCAATTTGCGAAAGAACCTAAATGTACCATCAAATACAATCGTTATTTTGTAGGATTAAGCGAAAGGAATATCAATTTATCTCGTATATCATGGAAGCATAATGTGTCAGCTGATTTATTTTCAAGAATAAATTTTATTGATTGGGAGACTTGAACAAATGAAGGAAAATGCCCTCATTTAATACCCATTCGCAGAATTGATTTCTATTGATGGACAAAACATAGTTTGCAATGTTCGAGCAAAAAATGGTATCCCTGTAGTTCCTAAGACGATGATAAATGAGGTCTTACCGTTACTTCACAACGAATCTCATCTTGGAATTAAGAATACAATTCGAAAGATCAAGGGACAGTTGTGCTCATGTACTGCTTAGGATCTTACTTGACCTTAGGACAACAGTCTGTCTCGGGAAGGAATATAATAGATTACTTCGGCAAGATAATGTCATTTATTCTATGGGTACCTCCAATACATATTTGATTAACGGTTTAATCTCTCCGAATTGTAACTAGTCAAGTATTGTATGGAATCTCTCAGAGTTGGAGTCATTTCACTCCAGCTCATCAGCTTGGGAAATTATCAACGTTTCTTGTTGAAGCAAGAATAGTTCTTTTTGATCCCCTAACAGGTGTTCATACCAATAACATTAAGTCTTAGTGATTAACACTACGATTCTACGTGAATCAATGCCAATGGGTGGAGTTAAACCTTGAATTCATTGGATGAATCCTTTTTGTTGAGGGAAAGTTGAGAAAACAGCAGAAGATTATCTAGACAATTGCGTTTGAAGCAAAGTGAATGGAAATGTGTGCATTTGCACCTTGAACTCTCAGTAGTCTATTGGATGAATATCTTTGCATTGAGGGTAAGATATAAGAAGACAGCAAAAGATTATTTACCTTATATGATGTTCCTATTTTCCCAATGGTTCATACCCAATAAAGGCGATATATTCGAACTAATTAATCATTTAAGAACTCAAATCAATTCACTTATGAAATGAATATTTAATATTAAATTAATTGATTAATAAAGCTATTAATTCGACAATCTAAATTTAATCTTTAATTTTTGAATCAATCAGAAAATGAATTTCGCAATAACGGAGTGGCAAATTGTAGTTCATTAGTTCCTACATCCTAAAAAGATACACATTTTTATATTCTTAAAAATATTGAGTTATTGAGGCATGAGTCACTTATTCGGAGGTAGTCCATTGATTTCGTTGCTTATTAATAGGTTGAACCAAATCGAACATGAATCTTCAAAGTTAGTGAATGAAGCCTTTCTCAACATAGAAGATAAATTGGATTTTGAATAACGGTATTGCAAAAATGTATAAAGGAGACATTAATTAGTAGTTATTATTGATAAATGAAACCAAAGAATATATAAGGCTAGAAAATCAACATCATCTATCAAAATCCAAATGATAACTTTTGATTGTTGAAGTAAATGAAGGATTTACTGTTACAGACAATCCTTCTTAATTATAGATCCAACATATTATCAGCAAAATATAAATTTTGAAATGGAAGAGTTTCGATTAAACATATGATCGAATTAGAAATGAAACTTCTGGAGTTGACAATTGGAGCAGACATGACTTGAGAACAATAGCATATATTTGAGAATGTTATCATTTCTCAAGGCTTCATGAGTTGAACTGAAGGGAAACGACTAGGACTCGAAGAGACTCCATGACTTGGCTATAGTTAGAAGCCGAGTAGATATTTAATAATGAATCAGATATTGGAAGTATCCTTCAAAAAGATGGCATCATAAAGCAAAATTGGTCCATTATATTCCTTCCCGTGACATAGTTGGAAACACGGATATGAATATGATCGTTTTTATAATAATGTCACAAAAGGAGGAGGGAAAATTCTTCTTTTTCTTTTTATGAATATACATTCCCTTAATATGAATATCTATAAATTACATAAAAAAAATAATGGAAAATATAGAAAAAAACCCTATTTTCTCAAATTTTCCAAGTGTACTTGATGTAATTTAAGGCTATCCCACATAATTTTTAAGATTGTATTTTTGAAATCCTCATGAAAAGACACAATAAAAAAATTCTACTAGTTTTTAATTTTCAAAAAATGAAAAGTACGAGTTCGATTTTACCACTTTTTCGAATTTCGAAAAGACAGCAGTAGGAAAACACCACTAGGTTTTGATTTTTCACAAAAGAAAAGAAAGAAGAATAGTACGGCTCAGGTCTACAATAGATAGACACCTAATCGGGGATTTATCCTTTGATCATAAACTCCTTAAAATATATATTTTGTTAGTACTTTATATTTTCAATTCTATAAATGGACTTTTAAAATTATACATTAAAAAGTTATTAAATTAGCTAATATATTATTGCAAAAATCATTGTTTCTGCATCAATTTAACCCTTCACTTAGCAATTTTATTTCAAATTAATAAAAAAAAATTAATGGTCTTGAAATTAAATTATTTTTTTTAATATAATAGAAAATGAATTAGGATACAAAGTACTTTTATTACATTATTTAAAAATAATGTATTACTCAACTCAATCACCCATTCGAAGCATTAGTGGGTTCAAACACGCGAGTTTTTAAACTAGTTCAAGCATTAAGTATCTCCATGTATATATTTTTTTCTAACGACACTTATGCTTCGTGATGTAAATCGTGTATATTTTTTAGCTTACCCGCTTTATCCGACGAATTAATTTTATTTTCCTCAGCTGTTGTGATTGTTATTCAACTCCTGAGTAGTGAACTTCATTTTCTGCTACATTCCATTATTATCAAAACTGATGAAACATTCGTCTGTGTTCCTAAACGAAGGAGAGTTATCTTGTAGATTTGTTGCAAAAGTTTAATTAAAAGTTATTTTACGACTCCGAGTATACTTGAGGATCATATTTGGAGAATTCTGACCACTTAGCTTGTTTATTTTGTTCCCCCTCCTCCCTTGTTACAGTTGATCGTAGTGGACCTAATGAAACGGCATGACAGCTAAGCGGCTCTCCTCCAAAACATTCTTCAAATTGTCAGAGTTTCCATGTGATAAACGGTTTCTATATTTTAGCATGCCCAAAATAAACATGATTTTCAACACTATGTACTTACGATGATGTGGATAACATCTTTTTTTAATTTTTTTCTTTCAAAATTGATATTTCTAGCTTTAATCATGGGATTTCATCAAAAAATAAGACATGCCTCAAAAATTTATAATCTTTTAATTTCTTGGTATTTTTGTAGACAAACTCTTTTTATCTGACCTAAATTTAAATATAAAAATATGTTTACAAAATTTGAGAATTACATATTAATTTTTTACTTAAAAAAATCATTTTATTATATAAAATTCCTCTCAAATTTTATTTAACTTGGAAAACCATTTTTTTAACTTTTTTTTGAGGTATACAGTATTTGTATATTACTGACTACTATAAAAATATTCAAAGTGTATATGTACATATTTTGAGACATGGACATCAATTTTTATAAAATAAAAATTATCATTTCAGTAGAAGGAGTTATTCATATATGTAAATTTTTTTTGAGTATTGGCCCTCAATGGATTAAAAATTCTTTAAAATCTCTATGAAAAGTATTAATACTGTATAATATATACTAAGCTACGCAGAAAAGGTTTAAAGGATTATAATCGAAGATTTGTGTACGTACTCAATATTTTTAAGCTTCGATTTTATTTTGCAGGACGTTCTGACAAAAAACATACAAAATTATAATTTTTTACAAGTTTAGTGTATTCATCAAAGAAATTGTTATTTAGGATTAATGAAAATATCCAAATAGATTTTTAGATAAAAAGAAATTAGTAATGATCTTCATGTCAAAAGTAGAACTTTTTTTAAAACTTGTAATAAAGGTTATATTCTGGAATCAAAGACTTCGATACGTATTCTTTAAGTGTGCCCACATCGTTAAACCTAGGATGCTGAAATGTTGCATGGGTGCCTCTATGGAACCTAGCTAGGCTAAAACGGGGATGTTTTTTTTTTTGGGGGAGGTGTGTCAAATAGGGGGCTTATGCTATACACAAACTGTTATTTGGAGTTTAAAGAGACCAAAGTTAGAGTTTTAAATCAAAAAGTGTCTGGTGTCTCAAAAAACAAAGAAAAAAACTAAAGAAATAACTAAATTTTTCAAACTCAAAAAGTTAGGGGCAAAAAAAGTAATCCGTGAAAATTGCAACTTTTTTTTTCAGGTGCAAAAAAATTAATTTCCAATGAATTTTGGATTCGTAAAAAAAAAGTTAGTAGAAATTTGTCTCAAGATTTGTTTGCATATAAATTTGAGAAAAAAAATTTGATGCTTAACAGAAATATCAGTCATTTTCTGAATAAGTTTTCATTTTTTTTTTACTATTTTTT
Source organism: Lepeophtheirus salmonis (assembly GCF_016086655.4). Classification (NCBI taxonomy): domain Eukaryota; kingdom Metazoa; phylum Arthropoda; class Copepoda; order Siphonostomatoida; family Caligidae; genus Lepeophtheirus; species Lepeophtheirus salmonis. The sequence goes on from NC_052134.2 coordinate 11,122,086, forward strand.
TTTCGTCAAATGCCAATTTTTAATAGGAAGAAGAAATGGAACGATGATTTTTATAAATAAAGTTTTAGACTCTACCTATTAAATAAAGTATTTTTAATGGAACAAAACGATGATTTTTATAAATAAAATTTTAGACTCTATTAATTAAATAGAGTATTTTTAATGGCACAAAAAAATGCTTTAAAATTTAGACTCTATCTAATAAATACAGTATTTTTAATTTCTAAAACATTGTCTAAAATAATTTTTGTAATATTTGCAATATCTGAACTATGTATGGCGCTTTCTTTTTTCAAAACATTATTCTCTATAATTTTTTGGTTTTTGCAAGTACGAAAAAAATATTAGTAGATTTGTGTTTTTTTACGATTCTAGTAAATTCAAAACTATTTTTTTGCAAAATTAGTGCAAAACAGTTTTATTCGATTTTCGTTGTAGATTTCGTTTAGTAATTTTTTTTACAAAAATAAAAAGTGGATTTCTCATATAATTTTTTTTATTCACATTTTGATAGGTTATTAGAAGTTTATAATGCTGGTTAAAATAATTCATAATTTATTTTTTAATGTTTGTCCTTATCAAAGGTGTCCAAAAGTTAAGAAGAAATAATAATACCCTATTTAACTAACACTTATAATTTTTAGAAAAAAATAATAATTCTAAAGTGGATAATTCATGGAATTTGGGTTAATGGTGTGACTTATAAAATCCTTACTTTTTTTTCTATTTTGTAAAAAAAAAAAATCATCGAAGATATCATTTTATATGAAAATAGACAAATTAATGTACAAAAACACTATTTATATTAAATTATGATTGTTATAAATCAAACCATTGTTCCTAACTCTATAAATTTTTCACTCATTATTTTCCATTTAATTATATAGGGTTTACCCCAATATGGATCCAAAAAATTAGTAATTGTTTTGTTCCTTGTGTCATAGCAAAAATCAAAATTAATACAAGTTTTGTTAAACTTACTAATAGCTTTACAATGATGTATTATACTTGCTTATCATTTCTTTGGTTTAAAAGATATTGCTAATCCAAAATTCAATCAAAAGCCAATTATTGCATCTTTAAGTCTTCCAAACTCAAATATGAATGGAGTTAAAGATCCAAAATTTCATTTCTGAGCTAGTTTACTGTTAATAATATCACATATTAATTTTTAGTCAAATCTGTGTCCTCGTGAAAATTTCTCATATTATTTATATATAGAATTCATTTGAAGATGAACATTTTAGAGGAAACATATTATACTAAATTTTGGAAATATGGTATCATTTATAGTAGTCCTAATCAGAATTGAATCATTGGACAATCCCTCTGGGTTCTGAGGTATTCAAGATGAGGAAATTAGTATTTTGATAATTTTTTGAATAATCATGTAATACATGGAAAGAACAGTCCCGGACTTCACACTTAGATCGTGCTATTTTATTTTAAATCACTTCAGTTTTAGTTTTTACCAATTAATGTGCTAAAACTATTACGGGGACTCCATTTTATATAGCAAATAAAATAGTAATAATAATTTAAAAAATTCTAATTTTAAACAAAAAAAAAACAAATACAATTTTTCTTTGTTAATCCCATGTATTATCGTAAACTAAAGCTATGATATGCAAGTATTAAAATTCATCATTAAAAAAATTATTAGATAGTCAAATAAAACTTGATACAAAATTGAATAAAACCATATTTTCTTTCTTTACTATTTAACTGCACTGTACATGAGTTTTTTACATCCTCAAGGTTATTTCTACGCAATGCAGTAAATATCTTTTGTCAGTTATCTCAACGTCAACTTAATTACTACACCCATGAAAAGTGAAAGCTCACAAACTTATTGCAGTCATTTATTTGAAGTGAATATATTTGCTATTTGCCAAAATCCCAATTGTTTTTTTTTCTCTTATCATGACATTACTTCATATTTTAGGCATCCTTTTTAAGTCTATTCAATTTCATTTTTACAAAGAATTCTGAGGTAAAGAGTCAATTTGCATATGTATCTGAAAGATATATATAATTATTTTAATTTAAAACTACCCTAATATAAAAAACATCCATAAAACTACAGTAAAGTACATAAACAAATCACAAATATCCATATAATAAAAATTACAATAAAACAATAATAGAAATTACAATAAAACTAATAAAAAAAACCAATAAAATAATATGAAAAACAGTTTTAGATGGAAGATAAATGAATGAATTAGTTTGAATTGTAAGGCTCTTTTAGCGAAAAGGATGACCATTACAAATCTCTTCAAGAGGTTCACTTTTGAGTTTTGATGAGTTCGTTAGCATTTTGGTCATGTTACAAAAATCTGACAATCTAAGTTGTAACCCTGAACATTTGAATAATAATTTGGAGTAGATCAGCTTAGCTATCTTGACTTTTAATTAGATCAGCTACAAGCAGCTGTGAAGAAAGAGGTGGGAAATAAATCATAACTTTGACGAGAATGACAACGATGTCGATTCTCAATTCTACTCTGGATTGTAACAAGGACTTATAATTATAACTCTGCAGCAAATCCTCAGGATTACTCTCCATCTTTTTGAGCTCAAAAATTCAATTGGTTGAACACCATAGTTAAAAAGTAAAGAGCTCCTGTTCAAAGGCTTTAATGTTCCAACAATTTTAGTATTTTGAATACCTTACTTAGGTCAAGCATATAAAATGATTGACTAAACAAATCCAAATATCAAAAAAATTAAGAAAACACATTAAAAAAAAAAATACATAATACAAAAAAATGTTTAAAAAGAAAACGGGTCAAAAGAGAAAAAAAAAAAACATAAAGAAAAATGTCGAAAAAATAAGTGAAGGAGACTTGATAGGCCTTCTGTCTTAGCTTTAAGGCAAGGGTGGAGGCCCATGAGATTTTAAGATTGAATTATTTATACAAAGTAAAGCTTTTAAATTTTTAAACCAAACCATTTTGTTTTTTGGGACAAATCTCATGATTTTTGTGCTCATAAAAGATGAGATTTTCTGAGGATTTGTTACAGGGTTATAATTATAAGTCCGTGTAAGAATCCTGAGTAGAATTGAGAATCGTGATCGGTGTCATTCTTGGCAAGGTTCTTATTTATTTATTTCATCCTTCCTCACAGCTGCTCGAAGCTGATATAAGCTGCTTTACTCCAAATTATTATTCAAATGATCAGGGTTACAAGGTAGATACTTAGTAGTACTTTTTTTTCAAACAAAATAATAATTGAATTTTTTTTTCAAATTTTTTATTTTTTGTAAACAGCTATAGATTTGGAATTTTTTCTGTAATACATTACATTTTTTGGGAATAATTGTTGGTTTTTGAAATTTATTTTAAAAATATTGATTTTTTGTTGGGTTTTTTAAACTTATTTTAAAAATATTGATTTTTTGTTGGGTTTTTTAAATTTATTTTTAAAAAAAATTGCTTTTTTGTAGGGTTTTTGAAATTGATTTTTAAAAAGAATTGATTTTTTGTAGGGTTTTTGATTATTTTTTTTATGAAAAATTTAATTTTTTGTGAATAGCCATTTTCAATTTTTATTCAAAATATTTAACTTTTTGTCGATAATTTATAGGATAAAATTACATATTTTAATTTTTTTTCAAAAAAAATTTAATTTAAAACATATTTTTTTAATTTCCGAAAACCATCCTGTCCTGTTAATGTAATTCTGTGGAAGATCCTCATTGCAAAATGATACTTTTTAACTATTATATAATGTATATATGATTTTTTTTAAATTTGACTTTTATTAAAATGTAATACAATAATATAATGATTAAAATAATAATAAATACATCAAGAGGGATTGCGATAAGATTAATCATGAATAAACGTATAGTTTAAAATTAACTCCCTAGATCAAAGCCCAACCCTTCAATATTAATATCTTATGTTTTTTATAGACTATTTAAAATTATTACTATTATAAAATTCTTTGGGAGGCAGCCCAGGAAGGAGATATGTCAAATAGAAGAGAATTAGATAAATCTCTTCCCATTACAATGTATTCAAAGATTTTATTATTAGAAATGACAGAACGCCATTCTTTTTCTTAATTACAGTACAAATCAATTTTTTTTAGAGTATGAATATAACTTCGGTGAAATAACTTCTGTAATCACCCTTCTTTAGATTCAATCTCCCAATTGGCTAATCTTGGCAACGCAGTAGCTAAATAAAGCACTGAAGGAACCGACTTTACGTCGAACAAGTCGACTCGCGTCTGCTAGTTCAATATCCTCCATTCAGCTATCCTAAGTTTGGTAAACGTTTCTAAATAGTTTTTATTTGAAACAAACTCTCCATGTCTTTCCCAAACAATTCTAAGAACCTTAATTTTATCCTTAACCGAGCAACCCTGAATTTCAGAATCCTTCCTAGGAGTCCACTCCCCCAATGGAAGGAATTCTGTTTTCTTTTTATTCAATTCCAAGCCTGAGAATTTCTTCTACTTTGAGAAGAACGAAAGTAAAATTTCAATCCTCTTCTTCAACTGCAATTCCGAATTCCCTTCCACATGAATAGTTATATCATCAGCATATATGTCTAAAAGATATTTTTTCTTGCCAAAATTAACTCCAAATCCAGAGTAATTGCATTTACTATCCTGAGCAATTTCCTCAATAGCAGCAATAAAAAGAAGGGGAGACACCGGGCATCCCTGTGTGCAGCTCGTTTAAAATATTAAATAGTTGGTATACGAATGGCCATCGGAAATTTTTTGAACGAATTGTATCAAAATTGGATTTTTTTTTTTTTTTTTTTGGAATTGTTCCATTATTATTTACATGTAATAAAAGTTCATCTAGCAAATAATGATATTTCATTAAGGAAATTAGAGCATTTCATTATGAGACTATGAGGTACAATTTCATTATTTAGTAAGTTGAAAAAAATTGACTGTTCTTTTGAAAAAAATCTTACTTACAAGATCATAGGTCAATGTTTTGTATGTAGGAGCGAGCTTGTACTTCATATTAAAAAAGAGAATAAATTAAGTATGAGTTGTTATATCAAGTAAAAAATAGTTAATGTGACTTTAGATTAGATGTAGCATGGAGAGTATGTAGGTAAAGCTCAGCCAAATGGCGCTCTAAAGACTAAAGTACTGTCTTGGCTTATTACATGATCTAAGTTTTTTCTTTCCAGCTGTTATTATTATTTTTGAGGAGATAACATCTAAGGATTGTGTTACCACGTGTAAGTGTGCTCTTCAAAACAGAGGATTTTGTATGAATTCTACGATTTATGCAATGTTTGCCATGAGTTGACTCCTAATTACTGCGGGCAATTCCAGGTACTATCGCTATTAAATAATAAAACATTCCAATCATAAACATAATAAATATACACATTTTTTGAATAGAACAAAATGGAGGTAAACATAATTAGAAATATAATTGGAATCAAAGTTTCTCTATAACTACCACCAGAGAGCAACTGACTAGGAATTAAAGCAAGAATCTTGGTCAACAGCTGATTCAAGTATTTCAATACTCCAGATGGCATGACTTCCAATTCCTAACATAAGGGGTCTCTTAATTACTGTAGTGGCATATAGACACCCTGGACGATAGAAAATATGTTTTTACGAAAAGCATGATGATGCAATAAGGAGGTGTCGATGAGTCAATAATATTTCTTTCTCAGAAATAAAATAAGTGGAAGGAAGTCTCCCTTGTCTTTTTACACTGGGTAGCTCCAGACTTATTGGTATACAGAGAAAATGTGGCCAGTCTATAGGGTGGGGATTTTAAATCCGGAACAAATTTAGATATCTTGGCTAACCTGAGATCTATGCTTATGAAAGAATGATCATCGAATTTATTTAAAAAAACTGAATCCTTGAGTCGTTCTCCCAATACGAATGCCGTATGACCATTATTGTGTGTCCTTTTTTCTGGGAGCTTGTCCAAAAGATATAAATAACTTTATAGATAATGATGTAAGAGTGATTAAATTCATGTTAACTGATTTTGTGTCATACTAGACTTTTAAATAGGTGCAGTTTGTCGAAATTGGGTAGTTAGAACACAGGACTTATTCTAGAAAAACCAACATTTTTAAGACCTTAATGTTTTAAGCAAAGGAAATTTGGCCTCTTTATTCTCCAGATCACAACCCCTGGAACTACTATGTATGATTGTCTTCCAGAGAATGTAACAAACGTACCTGTGGACTTAAGTGAGTATCACTCCCTTACGTTAACTATTTCTTGAATCTTCTTTTAGCAATAGCTCAAGGATTAGGTAGCTCTAAATTCTTTATCAAACCAGGCTGGATAGCTTGATTGATCAAAGTAGACAAAAAATTGAAGAAAATAACTCTGACACAAGATAAAGTTATCGTCCTGAGGCTTGAACTGGTTAATTGAGGTAATGTTGCATTCTGTGAAAAACTCATTTCTAATCTTGAGCCTTCTGTTATAATTTATTAATTCGTCTGAGCCTAGAAGTGGGATAATCTTATTCATGATGGAAATCCACAAAAAACTCGCTTTCTACCAGTAGGTACCTCACAGATTGAGGGTGTCTTGCAGTTTTTGAGGGCTTACACTTATATGGTTATAAAAATGGTAGTCTGTAGCGTTATTGAAAAATTTGGTTAAATAATATTTATTCTTGAGGACCAAATATATCTGTTTATCAGATATCTCCGATTCCAGTAAAAGTTTTAACAATATCAGCTTAAATAAAATTGTTTATATGACAATAATGAAATTGTTTTTACTAAAGTATTACTAATTGTAATTCAATCAATTTTGTATACAAACAATTATTTGAAAGATATAGATACATGATAGCAACTACTTGAAAATTTAAAAAATATAACGTATGTTACAAGCTATATATTTGAGATATATTTATCTATCAAATTCACAACTTCTGACTAAAAGTTTTAATTATTTGATTGATTAAATTTTAGAATGATAACATTGATATCATTTCCTCCAAACAAATTCATTCATAATCTTATACAAGGATGTATCATGTATAATTATGTATGATTATTTTTTATTTTCTTAACGAAATAATAAATGAACATAACAAAATGGGGTTCTTGTGGAGTTATAATTGTAAGTCTTTGTTAGACTTGGAATATAATTGAGGATACACATCGGAGTAATTCTGGAGTACATTCTTACTAGATACGGAGTGGAATGTTTGTTTTTCACCTTTGCCTCAAAGTTAATCAATTAAAACGTCATGACTGCTAAGCTGCTCTCCTCCAATCCATTATTCAAACTGTCAGGGTTATCACGTTCATTTTTGTTTTTTTAAGTATAAAATTACAAGTCATATTTTATACTTGTAGTAATGTCTGACATTGCCAGAACTATTAGACGCATTTCATGCATACACATTTTGCTTTAACAATTTAGAAGATAACTCCCCAACAAATCCTTGAAGACGTTTTATAAGATTAGCTAGAATCGGGTGTAACAAGGCAGAAAGAGAAATAGGGAATAAATAAGGTCATTAGCAAAAATTACTCCAATATCGATCCTTAATTCTACTCTGAGTCCAAAAAGGGCTTACATCTATAACTCTTCAACAAATAATCAAGGGGATTTTTGGCCTTTTATGAGTATACACAAATGCCCAATTAGGTAATTGAATCTAGTAGGAAAGGGTGTTCGATACTCAAGAATGAAATAATTTTGACAATTGCTAAAGAAAAGCAAATTTATTCTTCATATTATCAACTACTAAAAAACAGACCTCCTAAAAAAATACACACGATTTACATCACTATTCATGAGCACTTTCACACGTAGCTACTCACTCAATACTTACACGTTCTCTCCTTTATAATAAAAGCTTGAGAAAAAAGTTTAATATGTTTTTAGTAGCCAGGGAATACTTTAGCTCGTTGCTAAACTGCAAATAAAGTAAAATTAATTTTTTTTAAATTTTATATTTAGTAATTCATTTTTTTTCTTTTTTAATATGTCTTGAATTTTACGTCTTTGAGATTAAATTCATTTAATACAGTACTCTCTCTACATATATTAGCTCCTTTTTTATATACCGTATTTTATATGGTATACATAAGGTCACTATTTTTCATACATTCATACATATACCGGGGGACGGGGGTCCATTGAAAACTGAACACTTAACCAATTCAATAACTAATTAAGGTTGAGTGAATAAAAGTAATTCATATTTCAATATTTTAAAGCATAAGCAATTAGTTACAAAAAAAAAAATAATAATAAAAACTTGAGCTCTTTAGCTAACTAGGACGTGTCTGTCCATATCAATAGGATCGGTCCCATAAGTCCAAAAGAAACCAATTTTAAAACTGGCTGTCCCTGAGGACCAACCTTTTCTAATAATGTGGATGGTTTATTAACCCAAATAAGATATATCCTATTATGTATGTGTAAATATCATTGTTCATATCTTGTAAAAAAAATTATTTTTCATTATAATACAATATATACAATCAGAACATATTATAATTTTAATGAGTTATATAATTTATTATATGATAAAACGAATAATTAAAACCAAGGAAAACCACCCTCAATGACGTTACGAGGGATCAGTTTTACCTTTTTTAAGGAACAGCAAGTGGGATTGGACGGAATGGGAACGGATTTGAGGACCAACACAACACTACCAAGCATAGCCGATACTCCTTCCAGTATAATAATGAGAAGAAAGTTCTGTAGTTGCATTTTTTGAATAAATACTTTCACAATCTATTTGCATCAAAATGCAATAGCCATGATTAATGATAATTTATGCAATGGTGTATAACTTAAAGTGATATCCTATTGGATATCATCTTCCTATATATATTATATACATTGAGTACATATAGTGATTCTTCTTCTAACAGTATAAGCCTTGCAAAAAAATAAAATATGTGTAGTCTTCGATATACATATGGCTTACATAATATTGTAGATAGGTTTCTAAGTACAAAGTGAAGAAAAAAAAATATATTTATTGTCTTTTGGAATATGCGTTACTAACTTTTTGAATAAATTTCATTGCTTAACCTGGAATATTTAAAAGTTTTTATTAAGGGTAAATTATTACTTGATATAAACAAACCCCAATAATTTGTATTTTTGCATGACACCAAATTTAGCTCTGTAGCACTATTGTTCGTGGAGTTATTCGTGTGGAAAGGATTCCGTATACTTCAAATTATGGAAATTAACTGAATTTTTTTTTTTTTGTATATTTGAAATTGAAAAAAATAACTAAATATCTTAAATCCCACCAAAAAAAACTTTTGAGCAAAATTACAAGGTAATTTATTTAGTTTGTTACTGTGTATACCTCATAAACCTAGTAATTATAATTGCATCCAAAATCATTCTTTAAAAAAAATATAAGAAAAAGGACCAGAATTTATTCAGAGTTAGCGAATAGTTTTCGGTGGCATTTTTGAGAATAATAATAATTAATACTCATTAGTAGAATTAGTATTTTTGAGCTATTTTTTGATCAAAATGAGTAACAAAAAGCAACTTCACTATGGAAATCGAATTCGAGTTAATGAGATCAAAATTCGAAACATGAATAACCAGCATGGCTCATGGCATGTCTGGTAAAATTTTCCACGTCATAACAGATCCTTTTTCTTGGCTCTGTTGCATTGCAGTTTGTCCTCGACGAAACATGAAGCTCACCAAGAGCCTGGTCCCTCATAAATGAATCCATCATTTGAAGGGAAACTTCACTTTCAGAGTCGGCACAACAGCTTCCTTCTTGCAGGCCCAAATGCAATCTTTCGACGACTGGGATGGTGAAATAGTTTAAAGGTAGACTATTCAGAGAAAATAACCCTTCTCCAGTCATTTATAGACCAATTTTTCCTCTCAAGACAAAAAATAAGTAGGTTTTTCTTCTGAATCTCCGTCAGTTTTGGCTGCATTTCAGGCTTGTACGGCAAAACCTTCAGCGATTCCTTCATGTGCTTGCAAAAAGTATTGTGCGACATTGAACGCCCATTTAATGTCTATTTGGTCGTTAATTTATTCAAGGATTGCCCTTTTTGTAAGACTGTTGGCGATTGTTAATTTTGCAACTTTCGAAAGTTTTTTCTTCCTTCCACGTTTTCCTTTTTCTTGAGGCTCTCCCCGGAAAGGTGAGAGTTCCACCACATTTGAATGGTTCAGACAGAAACATCAAGGTCTCAAGTGATCTCAATCTGCCTTTCCCCGGCCTCAAGTTGGCCTACGACCATGCTTCGTGTGCTTAAGGAGTGCTCCTTCACTATTCTGGGATATCATATTTATTAATAGTCGTGTGTAAATTTAAATTAGAAAGACAATGCATAAAAGTGGATTCCTTAACTTGAATTTAAGTTTATACAGATTTTTAAAAGTCTTTAAGTCCACATGCTTTTGTTTTTATTTTTCCCCTTATCATTTTTGAACTTCTTTTTGGAGAAGTGGCAAATTAAAAAAGGTGACATCAATCTTTGAAATAAGTATGTGATAATTTGTAAAATTTAATAGAACTACTGTTGAGATAACAAAATCATAATCATATGATGCTCCTAAAAACAGTACTTATTTATTTTAATTATGAATTTAGAGAAGTTATATGGTAAATCATTTAATTGCCCTCAAAATTATTGATACAGTAGGGATGAAAATAACGCATTTTTTTCAAGTTTTTTTTTATGGTTATAGGTGAATAACGAATGCAGTAATGACAACAATATTCAATTCTATAAGATCTTAATTTAATGGCTATTTTATCGAAGGATAACAAAAAAAATGATATGTTCATCTTTGTTCATACTCCAGACACTATCATAAAAATATTCTCCTATTTTTTGTTTCTCCTAAACGTATATTATGATATGAGAATGGAAGAAATAGCTTTTTTGTTGACCAAATATTAATAAATAACCTTCTTTCCAAAAAAAAAAAAAAATCGAAAAAAATCATACAAGGTCATTTCAAAGTAGAATGATGTACCTGTGATAACTGTACAGAGCATAATAAACTTGACCTTTGCTAGAGTCCTTTAGGGATTTGAGAGATTTTTGGCTGTACTCTACATACTCAAACTCGTTGCTAAACCTCTTTGCATTTCACATTAAGTATTTTTAATTTTGTATATGCACTTCACTTTTTTTTTCTTTTTTAGTATAAGCCTGTTGTTGAATTGAGTTCTTTTCTGACAATGAAGCAATCAAACAGAAAGAAAAAACTTTTGTCTATTATTTTAGATAATTATAATAATTATGTACAGAGTGATGACTCAAAAATGAGAATCCTCTTCAGGGTCGTCTATCCTCAGTTCTAAAATTCTGATCATCCTTTACTTGGTGCCATTAGAAAGAACTTACAAAAAGATACAATTTGATGTTTGTTTTATTTTTGTGTGATCCAAAATATTTGAGCAATAAGCAAAACGGCAGATGCTGTAAGATCTCCTCTGCACATAAGTACATCTCCAATCAGAATATCTTCATAGTGGACACTGTGTTGAATAGGAGAAATGATCACATATTGTCTTAATCAAGAGCTCCTCAGATGGTTGGACACCTTCCGGACCAAACATCCAGCTCAGGTCATGGTCCTCGGTGTCGTGGTGACAGACGGCAGAAAGATGCCTCCCCACTTCTTCAAGGCCAAAGATGAAGTCAACGCTGACGTCTACTACAAGGTCCTTAGGTACCATATCTTGACATGGTTGAAGAGCACGTTCCACAAGAGCAACTATGTGCTTGCTCAACACGGCACCCCAGCATACACGTCCAAGAAGGTGCAGCATTGATGCAGGAATAATCTTGCGGCCTCCTGTTAGGTAGACTCCTCGCCTTCATCCTCACCCCTCGTTAACGCCATGGACTTCGCTGCTTGGTTCCTTTTGGAGGGCAAGACGAGCAAGAATTATCACACGAATGGCCATGCCCTGAAGCCCTTGATTATGGAGGAGTGGAACGACTTGCCCTCAGACTTCATCAAGGCCAGATGTACTTTTGTTTAGTCTACGTTATTGAAGCCATCAGTATGAATGGAGGGAATCATAGTGAATAAAAAGTGTAAAAAATTATTGCATCAACAACTTTTGTTTTTACTGTTTCCCATAAAAATGTAGAAAAATTAAAAAAATATGTAAAAGTGAAACCGGCTTTCAAATTTTTAAAATTTTTGAGTACACACCCCTGTATAAAAAAAATATTTTTGAGAATTATTTTATTTCTTAATATTAATCCGATCTGTAAAAGTTCAATTTTTTAAGCAATACATTTTTAACGCAGGTTGGCATATATATTAAGTTATTTTCCAATAATTTCATGTTGATTTATATTAAGAAATTGTAAGAGTTGATGAATAATTTTACTCTTTTTGATAAAAATGCTTACTTCTAAATATTTTTTTTTTTAAACATTAAATCATGTTTAATAGAAATATATATCGAAGACATGTAACCTTCGTTTTACTATGAATTTTAGGTTAAATATAGAAATATGTTTTATATACATCATTATACAACACAAAATGTTCGTATTGGTATATACATTTAAAATCTTATATTGTTCGGACTGAAGAAAAAAATGTTGGAGTGTGATAAAAGCTGGTCCATTAAAATGCAAGTAATAAAGTATATTTAAACTTCACGATTATAAATATTAGATGTATACTAAGTCACTCAATAATAATAATAATGACAAAAATTGAGAATTTGGTATCGCCTGAAATTTTTTATTTTGTATTTTTTCCCTTTAAACAAGAAAATAACCATTAAAAGTCCGAAAAAATAGTTCCTCATGGACGCATTTTGATTTGAAAATCTGTAAATGTTGAAAAAAAGGAAACTTTGATGTTGTTTCTTTGAAATTATCGATTTGAATCGAATTACAGAATTTTAATTTTATTAAGTATTATAGATAATACATTTATTTTGAACTATAATTTCACAACTTTTCTCCAACTGCCTTATTAAATGAGAATTTTAGTTCCATATATACTGCTAATAATTCAAATAATACATTTTTTGATAAAAATTTCAAAAATACATATTGTCCTTTGGTACCGCGTATTACACTCATTTACTTTGATGTTTTTCTTCATTTTTACAACTCTAATCTCATTTTTTGATAGCAAGAGTGAAATATATATTATTATAAAATATACGTTCAGTTGTCATTTATGCCAATTAAAACATCTTATTGTACCAATTTATAATTTTTGACTACGAAAACTCTCTTATATAAGTCTTAATACAACATTTAATGATCTACATATAAATGATTGATGTAAATTTTTCAATCACAATTATTGATGGTTTGTTAACATAAATGATAACTTTAAAACCTTTGTAATATAAATAAAGGATTGACCGGTAAATATTTAGTATGTTTGGAACTAAAATGTTTATATAATGAGGCAAGTTAGAGAAAAGTTGAGACATATATGTTATATCTATAATACTTAATAAAATTAAAATCCTGTCACTTGCTTCAAATCGATAATTTTATAGAAACAACATTAAATTTTTTTTTTCGACATTGTACAGATTTAAAGTCAAGAAGTTGTACATGAAGAACCATTTTTTCGAACGTTTGATGGTGATTTTCTTGTTTAGAGGGAAAAAATAAAAAATATCGGGCGATATCAAATTACCAACTTTTGTCATTTCGGTACAGTCTCATATATATACAGGGCGTTCGCAGGATTACATACATGTACAGGGTCCATGGAAAGTCATGTTTAATTAACTTTGTATAATATAAATATTTGAAAGGTTGCAATATATTATGTTTCAACTCTATTTTCGTCGAAACTAGATGAAAGCAAACAGTTTTGAATATACTACAACAGTTTTGTTAACCACAATGGAAGCCAAGAAAGAGGTTATAATAAATGAGCACTTGAAGGGCAAATCTAGACCAGCCATCTTGATGACCCTGAAGAGCCTCGTTATAAATCCCATGCTCATCAAGAAAACCATGGAGAGATACAAGGAGACTCAATCTATCAAGGACAACACCAGATCAGGCAAACCAAATTCAAAAAGAACGCCCAGAGTCGTTAATGCAGTGCAGGCAAGGATTGTAAGAAATCCCAGGATGAAGCCTATCAAGATGGCCAAGGATTTCAACATGGGCGCAACAACAATGAAAAAACTGATCAAAGATGACCTTGGGACGTATACCTACATATTGAAAGGTAACAACACATGTCAAGCAAGGTCAAGGCTAATATACTTGAGAGAATCAATGCCAATCTCCAGAATGTCTTCAGTGAGGATAAGATTTTTACTGTGGAATAGGCTTTTAACCCCCAAAATGATCGGATTCTGGCCAAAAAAGGTGAGCGGTGTGAACATGGAATCAACAAAGTGCTTACGCCAGAGCCTTTGATGGTTTGGACGGCTGTCACAGAGACAGGGAAGTCCTCTTTTGTGTTTGTGCCGGCCATGTTGAAAGTCAACACAATGGAGTATATCAGCACCATCCTTGAGGAAGATCTTGTTCCCTGGGCGAACAACACTTCCAAAATGAGGCATAGACCTTCCCATAGGATGGTGCCTCCTCCCACACAAACATGGAATGGTGCCAATTTGAGTATTTTTTGTAACAAGAAAGTCTAGCCCCTCCATTCCCGACCTAAACGTTGCTCCCTGGGACTCCATTTTGGAATATTTGACCTGAAAAGCAATAAAAATAAAGTTATTTACAGAAAATGACAAGAAAATAAAATTTCCATAACAAAATAAATACAAATTTTGTTTTATGAATTTTTTGTACCATCCAAAATTGTGTGTGATTGTTATTTTGACAATCTTTAGACTTGATCAAGTCTAAAGATATTTTTCGCTGTTGAAAATTGCTCAACAATTTGGCCACTATACCCAGCAGACGTAAACCCATTGGACTTTGTGTTCTAGGCGTATGTTGAGAGCAAGGCAAGTGGAAAACGCCACCTGAATACTGAAAACCTCTGTCAATGAAATTTGAGATTATATAAACAAGGAATTGGTTAAAAGGTTATGCAGGCCGAGGTTTGAGGCCATCATTTAGGTTAATAAAGATTTTATTGAGCTGTAATAAACCTAAGCTGTATTTAAAAAAGTACCGAAATATAAAAAAGGTGTAAGAACATTAGATTCATTTAGTATATAGTTCTTCATTAAGTTCGTGGTTCCAAATTAGGAAATAATTTTGATGTGCCCAGTATGTGATTATCCTAATGTAGTCACACAAGTGATTATTAATAACTATAATAATTCAAAATATCAAATATATGCATATATTATTTTTATTAATTTTTTGGTACCATTCAATGCCACGCCTAACATATCTATTTATTGGAAATAAAAAGGGCTGGCCTTTATTAGCACAATTTTATTGTATTTGTTTACATGACTTAGTGTGCTACTTAAAAACATTCCCATGCTTTTTCTGTATAGTAATTTCCTCCCCAGTAAATTAATTATTGGCAAAATTCATCCCAATACATTTCATTCCTACTTTAAAGAGGGATATTTAGTGATGTCATACGGGGTATGTTTCTAAATTAGTTTTTTTTATGTATGCAGAGGCCTGAACAACAGCTTGCAAGGATAATGATGGGTAGGAAACGGATTCACTTATAGATGACGTCACCATAGACAACTAAAAAGAAATTCCTCAGGCCTTCTTCCCTTCTCCCGAATCACTTAGTCTCATCTACTTCAAATTAAGCTCTGGATTGAATCCCACAACAATAGGAGCAAGGATCATCCATTTATTATGTCATTTTGAATTTGTCAGAACGATGTCGTCTGGTCAAGTTATTTCTTTGTTTTTTAACCGTAATTTCATCCCAAAAAATGAGCTCAAATAAGTCATATTATACATATCAATAAGAATAGATATCGGTGGAATGGGTAGTATTGAACCAGTTCCAATACTTCAAAACAGGCCGATTATTGCCCATTTCGATACCAATTCCGATGAATACCCTAGTTATATATTACAAAGTGAAATACCAGGAGTAATTCTGCAAATTTGTTGCAGAGATTTTCAACATACCCGAAATTCATATTATTTGAATCTATCTACATGAAAGTGGTGTTAACTTATTTGACACACTATATGTAACTTTTCATGACACCTCAGATGACGTCATTATATCATTTGTTAGTCATTTTACCTTATCCCTTAGGCAACTTTTTCTTCCCTTTACATAATTTACATTCTTAATTAAAAGAATAAATTAGTGCAGGCTGCGTAATTAATTATACAGTTATATTCAACACTCCTAGACGAGCAAAAATAAGTGACGTATTGACTATTACTTTGTACAGGGTGCAGTTTCTATTTAACAACAAACACGTTATTTTTTAAATTTTTCTCGTAAGATAATCAATCAATTTAAGAAAAAAAAAAACATTGCAAAAATGAAAGCTGAATAAAAAAAATGTTATTTTTAATCATATAGCCGTTGGGGTTGAGTTCAGGTAAGGTTAGAGGGCAAACATTGGTTTAAAAATATACAAAAATATGACAACCTCTTCAAAGTTTTCTTTGCAATGTGCATAGAGCATAGTCCTGCTGTCACCTTCAGAATCTTCCAGTCCTTTCTGGACTCTCTAGATAAAGGACTTTTCTAGTTTGAAGAAGTTTGCTATCTCAACTTTGTCTCTTTAGGAGTGGATTGCAAGAAGGACATTCTTCCTAATATACAATTGCAGATTGATGCCATTTTTTTAACTGACGTCAAACCCTTCTGGCTAGCTGTTAAAACAATAATCAATGTTCTACATGTGTATGTACATATGTCACAGGTTCTCAATATCGTTGTTAAACAAATATTTATCATGTGGTCTTTGTTTCAAGACTTTTTTTAAGATCTTTAACCCACTTTGGACAAAAAATTGCTATGTTAGTATGTACATTTCAATTGCCTCTAACCACAATATTGTTTTATATTATAAGCCGAAGAAGTATCGAACGGTATGGATATACATATACTTATATTTGCATTTGAACCTTTGCCAAAATATTGGTATTTCGACAAAACTAATATGACTTTAACAAATACTAACATTTAAATAAAATATGTTATATATATTGATCTATCTACAGGGTCTATACATCAAAAATAATTTTGTAGCGTAGTTACAGAAAAACTTAAAAGAGGATCATAATTTTTTTTCAGTTATCCAAAACTACAATATCCAAGATTCAAAGTTCAAATTATCCAGCATCTGTGACCATACATACCTCGAGACGAAGTCAGAAGCAATGGCGTTACATTAATTGTATATTGTCCCTTACTTTATATACTGTTTGTGGAGAGAAACCAGAGTTTTATTTTAATATACACCTTATGTACACGGCTCGAAGAACAAGTCTGTTCCCTCTTTCATATGCAAAAAACAACATAACATATGTATTTTTTTTTTTTTTCTAATAAAAATGAGAGTCATTGTAGATTATTTTTGTTGAAGCTTACTCGATATAATTGATCTTGCCCTCAATACAGCCTCTGAAGTAGGATCAAGCCTTTGTAACGAGGTCTCTGTCCATGGACTCGAATGGCTCCATTAGGGAGACCACCAGACTTTGTATAGTTGAATGGGAAAGTCTATGAGTTTGTGCCTCAATGTATCCCTACGCAAAATAATCCATCAGATAAAGAAATAACAGCCCCATAGATTTGTTGAAGAAACAGTTACTTCATATTCACGGAGCTCTTGACAACTCTATTGTGAATAATGCAAATTTTGTTTTAAATAACCCTTTCACAAACTCCCATAAGAAGCTGTTTCGATACCGATTGTCGACGGACTCTCTCTTTATAAATTCCAAAAACTAAAAAAAAAAATATAGTTCCTGTAAAGACAAAGTGGAAAGTCCTCTCACCTCTTTGTTGGTTGCCAGGAGTTATTGGACCTACGAGGCATGTTGAAGGGAAGGGTTAAGGAAGGATACGGAATAACAGTGAAAGAGAAGGACTGGCTTTTCTTGATGTCTCCAAAAGGTGACGAAGAATTGAAGACCGAGGACCTCGTCAGAGAGTGGTCAATGATGGTGCGCACATTTTTTATTAAGTCCGCGTACCTAAACTTCCTAGACTCCTCATGTGACCTCTAAGACCTCAAAATGATTCTCCAGAGGTTCTTCGTATCTTTCAGTTTCTTTCTGGTTTTCTGGATGTAACGAATTGCCAGTCTAGTGCTATTAAAGATGTCGCAGTTGCTTATTTGTCCTTGAATATTAAGTAGACAACTAACTTCGGTGCATTTCTGTGAAATGCATCTCCGGCAGCAACGAGTTAAGTTCTTCCATTGTGAAGACATTAGACTGAAGAAATGTGATTTTCTGTATGTGAAAAAAAATTATATGACGACTACATTTGGTTCTAGGGTGACCCATAGATCTCGGAGAATGTATCTTCCAGCTCTATATGTCCATTAACTTTTCATATCTATTGGATATTTTGATTTCATTAATTTTGTTTATATGTACGGTTATTTGAATATAAATACTTAATATAATTAAGGATGCAATTTAGCGACTTTCATATCCTAGTTTTTGTTTGTTTGTAAAAATATGTAAAAAAGACTTGGTACACAATAGGTATGCATACATACATAATATTAATGCAAAAATAGTTTTCCTCACAGCGGTTGAATAAAAAGCTACTTAAATGATCAAAGGGCAAAATACAATTCGTTCCTTTGCATTTTCTTATCATGTTTATACAGAAAAGTGATTTTACTTTGTAACTTCACTACTAAGAGGGGAAAAATTAGTACAAGAAATACAAACTATGATATAATGAAAAAACCCAAATTCAAATTTAATTTCATATCATAGACACGTGTATTGTTCATACTGTGTACAAGTTGCAACTTGTATAGTCAAATTCTTCAAGTTGCAACCAAGAAATTAGATGAATAATTTAAAATGAAGGATATACAGTACTTTTGAACGAGGATAATGCAATAATTGAATTGAAATACTAAGCTATAACTATCCTGCGGAACATTTTATAGTTCAACTGTCCATAGTTATATTACTCATAAATATATAATAACCATATAATTTTGATAGATCATAATGAAATGATAGTATCACTTAAAAATTTGAAAGGACAATGTTGTCATAATATAATTTATTTTAGGGCAAATAAATTCCTGCTTGTACAACTTGCTTATACAAGTTGCAACTTGTACACAACATATATGCAGACAAACCTTATCAAAAAGTCACCTGTTTTAATTGTCATGACATTAAACGGATAGATCAAGTTTTTAGCTTTATAATTGTTACAAAATAACTTAGTTTTAAAGGGATCCTGCACTTACTGGTCGCTTTTTCAGTTTCCTGTGACAAACAACTTAATTCAAATTTGACTTTGAGTGAGGACAAAGCATGACTAAATGAACAAAAATGTGAATTTTATGGAATCAAGAAAAGGCTACTCAAAGACAATTTGTAATATGTAAAATACTATATTCAGTTATATTTTTTATTCAACCTTCCCACCTATACAAGCAATATCAGATACAACACATAGTTAAAACAGTGGAAAGCTATTGGTAATGAATGTCGTGTCACAGTTGTACCACGCTGTCGTGATGGTAGCTTGGATCAATTCTAAATTTTGTAGAGAGTTGGGGCCGCCATTTTTTTCCAAGAATCCCAAGACTTCGATGTCCATAGGTTAAGTATGGCTGGGGTAGGGAACATAGATACCCGTGATTAACCTTTGTTCAGGTCTTGAGACTTATCCTTTAGAAAAGGTCTTAAATATTTGGTAAGGTATGAACAATGTGTTGGCACATTTTGGTTAAATATATTGGATATAAACATATTTATTAACAAATCTTAGAAATTTATATTTTCTTACATTATAAGTTTATATCAAATAATTATTTATTATCCAATAGATTATATCTCTGATTTGGTAAAAGATCACGACAATTATCGACTAATGGTAGTATGTTTTGAAAAAATTATCATTTTTTGATGTGCCTTCATAGTGATTACAATGCTTTTCTCCCCTCTCTGAGGCATCATTTACAGCAGATAGGGGTTCCACGGTTGATTTTGTACTCATATTGCAACTGTTAGATTTCCATTTAGATTAAGGTGTTTTAAAAAAAATCAGAAATGATATCTAATATTCGAAATAACGTCCTTATTATCTTGCCCATTGAATTCGGACAAATCAGTAGTATTTTTATTAGGATCATGTAAAAATTTTGGTTTCCTAAATCCAGGTCAATGTCTATATAAGCATTTCAGAGGGTCTTCTATTTTGAGAACTTTACTCCTAATCCTCATTTTTGCATTAGTCGAGTGGCTCACTAACCAATGCTAATGGAACCAATTCTTCTGTCCAAAAGCACAAATACAAACCCATTAATTTTAATAGTTGCTCCTGACAATGTAGGCTGTACGTTTTTATATTTAGAACATTTTGAATTATATTTTAATCATTTAAAGGAGCAGAAGTTCAAGATTAGGAAGTTATCATGAAGGAATATAGGTAACAATATACAAATTGATGATGTTTTTCCTATTGTACAAATTAAATTACAGTTTTTTGGGGAAGTAAATTTATTTGACCTGATAGTTGTATCATTTGATTTATTATAACATTTTTGTTATCCAGTGAAATTGTGAAGAGCTCTGGGTAATTGATTTTATAGTATATATACCCAAAATTATCGAACAGATCAGTCTGAATTTTAGCAAGTAGTAGTATAAAATAACCGAAAACATTCATTAATATTATTTTTTAAAGTCTTCGACGTAATTTAGAGGGTTTTTTTGAGCGAAAAAAAACAACCTCTTTTTCTTTTTCTCTTTAGATTCTCTGTCTCTTCCCGCATATCTTCCCCCTCCGTTTCTTTCTACATCCCTCTGTATGTCTTTGATTTATAATTGCATACTTATGTTCTACTATCTTTTTATATACTTATAAACAAAGAAACAATTATATATGTAGCAAAAGTCAACGCTCAATCTGTGCTGGTGGGTATTGGAAAATTAGATAAGAGATTACTAATAGAGCTTGACTCTATTAAAAATAATGTATCCAGTGTTATCAAACAATAGGGCTCTATCGCCAGTTTATTCAGGAAAGAAGTATGGAAGATCTATACTCTTACCAATATTAATTTATTATATATGTGATTTTTATTGTTTATATAATTTAACGTTATTCTTCGTATAAGAGGGGAAGGAAAAAAGAAATGCTCAAAAAAAAATAAACGCAAAATAGAGTAAATTTATATATTATGTATAAGTGATAAATTTATTTTAATCCTTTATTTGTTCATGTATTAAAGTGTGATGAAAAATTATTTTATTAGATAAATTGTTTATGTACAAATGTTTTTGAATAAAAATAAAATAATAGAAATTGCCTTAAATATTTATAAGGACAAAATATAGGATATGTGAGTCATTCACCCATAGATAAGAATATTAAAGCGTTCCATTAAATAAATACTTACGAATGTTTGTATATATGATTATGGAACAAGATGTTATTTCATCTCTTCTTTTGTGGTGGAAATTGTTATCCGATTCAATATTCATTTCAGAGGTAAAATGAAATAAAAAGAGATACGAATATGCTTTAGTATTATTAATTTGCCATTCTATTGTATATAATAGATTATAGGGTTTTAACATGAAGAGTTCATCATTTTATTTTTATTTTTTCTCAAGGTCTTTATTGATCCACATTACATGTACACATACATACACAAATAAGCATGCATTATAGCTTTATGTTAATTTATTTTTTCCCACCACTACTATAAACAGCTCATCAGCGATATGACTTGATAGCAAAAAGAACACAACAAAACACATATTGATCATTACAAAAATCCAGCTAATAAAATATTATAAGGTTAAAAGTTATTATACATATAGACAACAACTAAAGTCGAAGACAGGCAGTACATATAATTACAACTATAAAGAAAAAACAGGAGCACTTAACAAAATTGTCGTGAAAAATGATTTAAAAGTTAACATATAGAAAAAACATAAAAGACAAGGATGTTGCCCCAGAAACAAAATTTTTATTTAAAAGTCTTAATGCAGTCATTGAAAAAAGTTACCACAATCCCCCCCAAAAAAAAAAAAACATTACTTCATAACCTTGCTACGATATTTTTTGTATTCCCTGATAATAAATTCCACGGTTTTATAGTGTCTTTTTGAGTCAAAAGGAAAATATTTAATTAGATCACCGCATATTTCCATTTTGAGTCCTGCAGTTTCGGAATTTTCAATGAGAATGCAATGTATCTCGATGCAGCATTTAAAATAATCTTCCTCAATTCCATGCCACAAATGATTGATCCCTCAGCTAGTTTTCGGCTATGAGAGCCTTGCAATTACTTAAATCCCCTTTTATGACTGAAAAGAAAGCCAACAAATACCGGGGCCTTTAAGCTGCTTTTGTCAGTAATTTTAATATTTAACCTTATCAGTTCCCTCAAAATTTTCAATGCAGGACACTCTACAAAAGTATGCGCCTCGTTGTTAAATAATTTGCTGCAATCTTTATAGGGATTAAAAAAATTTATTGTTCGATTTAAAAATATAGAAGTGTGAGGTAAACTTCCTTCCATCATAGATTCCACTTAATGACCTTCATATACTTATTTTCCATTTTTGTGTTAACTCTGGTTTGAAGATATAACAGACGCAAAACTGTTGTTGCATAAACAGATCCTAGTTGCTTAAAATTAAATTGTAAATGCCAAGGACGAGGGACAGATATAAGACTGCCTTTCTTTGCAGAGGAAAAATACCTTCCACTAAAAAAAATGTTACGTGGACTTATGTCATATAGAGTCATGCCTTCATCCCTCAAAGAAATTTGTTTTAACTCTTCAGGTGCCAGAAGATATTTGAAGAAAGGAATTTTTATATATTTTTGTCAAATAATATCTACATTACTGTTTGAGTCGTAGCTAGGTGTTTTACTTTACATAACTCTGTAAGATGCGGCCCATTTGCTTGAGATATCCCAAATGACAGAATTAGATAGATCTGATCCCAAAATTAAAATCCTTTATGTTGCAGAATTAGTTTAATGAAGTCTACACTCCAAATCAGGTCTTCTAATGACATTAATAAATATCATCACATATATTTTCGGTAATATGCTGTGCAGTAGAGTTAAGTCCCCCCCTTATTGCGAATATGGTCTCTTGAGAGTTGGAATGTAGCCATGGTGAGAAAAATGTCCCAGTCAAGTGTCCTCTTCCTTCAACTCCCTTTTTGCCACAGATGAAATAGCTGTAGCAGTATAAATATTTTTTGACGCTAATTTTGTATTATAAAGATCTTCCATTTTTTGAAGATTGAACTTTAACCATTCGCGACACCAAATGTTGGCAAGAGAGTTTAACGATGTCCAATTTGATTCATGAATTTATTCTTCAATTTAATTCTTAAAATATGGACAACATCCCTCCCTGGTTAAAATCGCCAATTTCCACATGCCCATAGGGAGTATGGTTGTTTTTTCATTGTTCATAATTAGGGCTGCGATATTAATAAATTTTATAAAGACATTTAAAATGGATTCGATTTGTTTATAAGTTGACATTCAGAGTTTCCTTCTACCATTATTGTAAGTTCATCTGCCTATAAATCTAATAAATGTTTTTCATTTCCAAAGTTAACACCGAAGCCTTTATATTTTCTAAGTAGAAAACTATTGATGATCTCCATAGCTGCAACAAATAATAATAGGGATACAGGACATCCCCGCCTACAAATCTACCTAAGAGTTATGAGATTGCTCCTTTGTCCATCAATCTCTTTTGTCGATGACCCGTTGTATAATGAAACTCTGATTGGATTGAAAAAAAACATCGTTTAAGCAACAGCTTTTTTACGGCTCTGAGAAGAAAATTGTATTTTATATTATCAAATTCTTTATTGAAATCAATAGCAATTATTGTAACGTGAATATTTCTCTGTCTAGTTGAGTCCAGAGAAATTTGAATATTTCTAGAAATATCGTAGATTTGCCTATTCTTTTTTAAGAAAAACCTTTTTGCTCAACTCTCAGTCCTTTATTGAGGTAAGGCTCACATTGCTTTGCTAGAACTATGGCCAATATTCTGTAAGATTTGCTGAGTATGGTTAAGGGACGCCAATGGCTAGGCAAAGTTCCACTTCCATTCTTTGGAATAAAAGAAATCCTAACACTTATGAGAGACCTAGAGACTAGGCCCCTCTTCTCCATTTGTTTACCAAAACTAACTAAATAGGGGAAAATTTCTTTTAACAAAATTGAATAAATTTCACCTCTAATACTCTCAGGCCACCATACCATATTGTCGTTGAAATATTTCCTGTAGATTGGCATGAAACTTCAATATCAATTCTGACTCAGTAAGCACATTCTGACCTGCAATATTTTTTTTAACTCTTTTAAAGGAGAAGACTGTTGAAATAGACAGATCCCAGAAAAGGGAAAAAACAATTTTCTATAAACTATACCTAAGGGGTTCTTTAATAAAAGCAAAATACTTTTAACAACATTAAAAAAAAAAACACAATGTAAAGTTTTATTTAAAAGTTATAATTTTTACTTGACTATTTAGGAGGGGAACTGAAAACTTTCTAAAGCGGGGTGAAATAACAGTTTTTTTTTTCTTAGCGTATCAACCATGGTTTGAAACTGGATGAGTCAGAATGAGATAATCATTCTGTATCCCTACATATTGTTAATAATATAAACAGATCAGCTTTCCTTAAAATCCTACATATATACCGGGTCTTGCTAATGTTTTCATACCAAAATGAAAGAGTAAAACAATGATTTATAGATTTTTCTGTCAACGGCAAGGTATTTATTTATAAATATTAGAAGTACAAAAAAAATACATGCAAGGGAGTTTGTTTTTTAATAAAAAACATTATTTAAATTTTTAGTTAAAAATTAATATCCATGTAAAGACCTTAAAAACAAAAATCAAACTATTACAAACTAATATATAAAAAGCTTTACATATTCACACATATATAATATAATATTTACTTAACAAAAATAAAACCATCAAAACAACTCAAATGAAAAAACATACCTTAAACTGAATTTTCTATCATATACTTCTTATATAGCGTAAAATAAGCCTATGCATACATTTATACTGAAATTATATGGATGGAACACATTTAATTTGCCCAATTAGGACCAAAGGCTTACCATTTTTCCGAATTTGAACAGCTCTTTATAGTAAAGTGATAATTTAAAAAAAAACCATTAATCTAAAAGTTTCAAAATTTGCACATGTATATTCCCTGACTATTATTTTACAATTAAGTTTTAACATAAAGAAGGTGTACCTAAAAAATAATTTACGCAAGAAACTCTTTTATTTGTTGTGCAAATCAAAAAAAATTAATAAAGTCTATTTCATTCCAAATGTATATTTTTTTAAACAAAAAATGGATTTACGGGTCTCAAAATTTGTATATATATCCCTACTACGTATAAGTGTGAGGCGTCCCATTTTTGAACTTGTTCTTATGAATATAGCTACAAATATTAATATTGAAAGTACTACATATCTAAAAAATAAGATATTATCTCGACCACCATGAGTGTCTTCAGAAAAAAAAAAAAAAAAAAAGATCAAATAAACTAAATATCACACGTTTAAACTGGTATAAATAGCCACGTAGAAAAATTGATAATTTCAGTCTTAATGGAGTAATTCAGCAGCATAGTTCCACTATGAGCCTTACAGTTCGGGAATCCTCCTATTTAAAATAGTTTATCTCTCTGCTGCCAATATCAAGATAGTCCTTAGATTTCTTCCGTCAATCATCCTGTCTTTTGTGGGTTTTTGAGCAATAAACGCTTCACAATTACTGATAGCCGTATCAATATCATTTTCCTCAGCTGAAGTCTGCTTACTTTTAGACGGAATATCAAATAGCACAAACGCCTACCAATATCTTGGTTCAAATCTACAATATATTTGTAGTTAATTAAAGTAAAATGTTTTAATACTGTTATTTATTCGTCCACAGTCTATACAATATAGTGAAAAACTAATCAAACTAGTTTAAATCTGAAATTAGGAGGTAAGTTTTTGACCATCATTGATGCCATACAAAGAACACATAATCCTCCTCTCGAGTTTTGTATGCATTCAATATCTACAACATTTAAAAAAATATTGGTTACATATAATTATGATTTTAAGTATAGTTGATCGTGAATATGATCATCTCAGGCAGTAATAACGGCTTCCTATCGGGTGCAATATTTGTTACAGGTGCTTTTAATTTAGGGTTCTGCCATGGCAGCCTACTCCTAATTGACAGAGTTATTTAAGGCCTCAACACTTATGAGTCCTATTCTGCACTCTTGGGACTACAATGTTCCTATCGCTCAGAAAGTAGATAAACCAGTGATTTTGGTGGCTTTTAGCTATATCGAAATTTAATCTCTTCTCACATGAAAAAATAATGACTTTAAGAACTGCAGTATGCTTGAGCTGATCGAAAAAGAATTTGGTACGGTCCAAGCACTTTTTCATCATCTCTGTTGTCATGAGTAGTACTTTTTGGGCTCACAGAGAGACACTCTTCACTTTTGTCCATATTAGTCAGATAAGTGAATAAATATTAAGATTTGAGGTTTTTTATTGCAAAATACAAAGCAAGATGCATGTTTGGCTATCTAATTTATAGTTAATGGAGATTAAACTATCGGTAATATCAGTTATAATATTAGAAATTAATTGATCCGATATAGCCTATAGATTGGGCAAGTTAATTTAATGTAATGCCAATTACTTTGTAGATTTTAGAAGATAAATTATTTATTACGTTATCTTGCATACAGTTCCTACAAATCGGTCTCACCATACAAAAATCTGGTAAAATGAAGGATCATATATGAAAGCTAATATTTTTTTAAAATATCTTTATATTTTTGCTAACACCGAAGAATCCCCTGATATGTATTACAACTTAAAAAGATTTACTGTCAATAAAGTTCGATTTGGATTGATTTTTTTCTGTTAAACTTTTAATTTTCTATAGAATATTTAATGAATATGCTAAATAGGGTTTTGTAAAAAAGTTTCAAAATTAAATATTATTAAGTGAATTATTTGAATAATTGTAATAAATAATAAATATTTTAGAAACAAGAAAATTATACTTCAATATATATATTTTTTAAAAGCAATGTATTTGATTTTGATTTTTTGATTAAATGTAAGTAATCTTATAAAAATACTTATTTATATTTAATTTCTAAACTTTTCATACCTCTACCATATGCATTGCTTTTTTCAAATTGTGAAATTATTGACTATGAACTTTTGATAAATTAAAGTCAAAGGATTGGGAAAAAAGAGTGTAGAGTTTGTAGGCACATCAAAATCCATCAGTCATCGTATAATATTCTTACCAAAGGCCAGAGGGGGGCTTGGAATGATTGAATTTGAGTAAAATTGGAACATTTTGGTTTTTTCTTGAAACAATAGAGCAAATTTCGCAAATTATTTATGGAAGAATTGGGAGGGAACGTAACCAATACTATGACATCACCATTTTTACATTTTGTACATCATTTTTGTTTTGTTTAATGTAGTTATATGAAATCCGATCTTTTTTTGTATACCACTCCCCAATCACCTCTTTTCGCATTACAGCCCCTGACATCAAATCACCGCTCCAGTGGGGTGGTATGCCCCATTTTGGAAAACTCTGATATACATCATGGAAAACTATATACATAGGTTGCTACTTGTATTTTTGGCCTCGGAGAGACTATGCGTTTTCAGCTCTATCTGTTGTATCCAGTTAATTATTTAATATTTACAAGTTTCAACTTTAAAATAACATTTTCTTATTTATACAAGATTTTACTATTTTATGGTGATCAAAAATATTATTAATTAAATAGCTATCTTTTGATCATTTGTCAGATTAGGTGGGCTTCAACGTGAACAAATCTTCTTTACATCCAAATTTTCATTCCATATCTTGTAGATATACTGATCCCCAAAGATGGTTCAATCTTCCTTTAAGTGACATGACGATCTTGTTTTATTAGTTCATGCGCAGCATCGGTGTATTGTGGCACAATTTTGGATGACCTTAACAAAATTTGTCATGGGACGAACTCCAGCCTTGCTTGAATTCGTTATTCAAGTTTTTTATTTTACTATAGGATTGGACATTATCACCATATAAGGAATTAAGTTCATCGATGCACTGTTGCGTTGACAATCTACGTCAAAAGTAATAAAAAAAGATTCTGTAAAATAATCAAATCACGTTTATTTAGCAAAACAATAATATACAATTGATGTTATTAGCTATCAACTGGATACAACAGATGGGGCTTACTACACATAGTTTCTTTTTAAGGGCAGAAATATTATTAGCAACCTACGTAATCTCAATTTCAAATGTACAGACATACATAAATAGTTTGCCTTAATATCAAGGTGACTATATATAAGGTGTGTTGATAAGAAACTTGCAACGCAGTTTGGGTGACGTTAGCTGACAACTTTTTTGATGACGTCACATTGGAGCCAAGTTCAGCTTTACTAACTACTGATAAGTGTTAATTCTACATAAATACTAAAAGCCGAAGGAGAATAAAAAGTTGTGGACTGCGTGGTTCATTAATTCATTAATAGTGATTTGGATGGATTTTTCGTACGAAGGATTAAGATATACTCATCCACATCCAATCATTCTTTCCATTCCTAGGAATTCATATTTTTTCTATTTTTATATCCATTACATCTTCTGTTCCTCTCTTCAACTTCATGTTAAAGGGATCTCGGGTCTTTGTCCCTCACTGTGCGGATATCCTCTTATTTAATGTAAAAATCCTGCATTGTGCAAATACACTTCACATCAAGGTCTATGATAGTGACTTCTTACCTCGTGAATCATGCCTCTATGCTCAAGAATACATAAATATCTCCATATCTTTTACGAGATCATCTTATTATTCTATATAAGAGAACTATGGAGTTCCATAAAACGACAGAATAATCGACTGAAATATTCAATGAGGAACAGGGAAAGTTCTCATCCTCCATTCACTGCTACTTAATTTAAGTTCTTGACACCTTTTTTCCTTAAGTCAACTCTACTTTGTCTCTTACTCGAAGAAAACTATTTCATTAATAAGTGTCCTTGATATATATAACGCAGAAATGTATGGTTAATATGGATAACTTTATAACCTGGACAATTTAATCCTAGCCTCTGATTAGTGATTTCTTTACTACTTGTGAGTCCGTTTTGTAGAGACGTCAAAATCATTCTTATTATTTTTTAGTTAAATGTGATTGGGCTGTATTATAAACTATTCTAAGCTAAATAAAAATTGGAATGCTTTAGAAAACTTGGTTTCCATAATATTATTAAGATACATATAATTATGTAGAGAGATAAGCCAAAGAAGCTTAATCAATCATTTTCGGTAATATTAGTAAGATAATCTGATTGAACTCTATATTTATTATATTCAAGGTAAATGACAAATTAAGATCTTATTGTTAGTTAATGTTTTTCATATGAACATTTCATATTTAGTGCATAATATCCACTTATTTCTAATATCCCTTGATGGACCAGTGTTTTTTTTTTTTCCGATGCAGTTGAATTTATGAATGCAGTAGTCTTTTGAGTTTTGTTCAAAGTAGTACTCCATGCCCTATTATTATACAAAATTATATTCTTAATTTTGTTATATTATCTTGTGATTAAGTTTGCAAAGATAAATATTAATTATACAATAAATTAGAGTTATATGGAGGATTTTGTTGGCGTACTTCTGAAAGGAGATTGATCAATATAGGGATATATTATTAATTTTAGTACTGTAATCTTTAAAGGATAAAAAAAAAAGGCAAATAAATCTCTTATCGAAAAATTGACCATTCCACCCTTGTAAGGCTCTTTCCACCCACTTTTTTGATAGCTCTCTCGACCATCTAGTATGAAATCTCAAGATTTCTTCTATGGATCCTCGTGGACTTGGTGGAATTAGCTTAGGCTGTTTACTTTAACTCTTCCAAGTACAATTTAATCTTTTTTTACAGTTCCCTTTTTCCTTTCTAACATTTTGGACTTACTGACAGCGTAAAAGGTGGTTCTGGAGTCCCCAACCGCTCGGAGTGCTCGAATGGAAATTTATCGATCTTGTTCAATTGTAATTTTCTTGACTTGCACCTAAGATAGAGAGCTCAGACTTGTTTATATATGTAACTAAATGTTTATGCTTTAGTACATCGAGATATGAATTAATTTCAATTACTCAATCTTAATTAATTATTGAATGGATAATTGTTATGATTTTAATTAATCAATAGGTATCTTCCTTTAGAATTTTCTAATCTAAAGCTAAATTTATTTATGCAAACACAATTTTTGTTTGTTTGTTGAAGCGCCACATAAGTGTATATTAGAATGTCTCTTAAATGGTAGAAAGCAGTATTTTCTGGATCTCTTATAACTTTTCAGTTACTGAGTTGTTTGCATTATCTCTAAGATTGTATTTATTGAAGGTATTGAAGATTGTTTTGAGCTAAGAAATCATATTTCATTTTTTTGTTAATCAATTATAAAAATCCAAAATATAAGTTAAAATTGATTTTTTAACGGCGTAACTCAGTGGACAAAGTAGTAAGAAAAAATTATTCTCTCGAACTCAATGTGCGTAGGTTCAATACTTACTGGCTCCAGGAGAAGGAAATAAATATTATTTATGTGTACTTAAAAGACAATTTCTATGTCAGATAGAGTAATGCAGGGATCGACGGTCGTTCAAAATGAGCCACTATCCAAAAGGGCTATTCAATTTTTTTTTTACCAAACCCTATGAATCATTAAGTAGCCCAGAATATCACAAATATTGCATCATTTTTAGTCATGACTAGTAAAGAGATAATTAAAAAAAAAAAAAGTTAAAATACCTTGGGGCAAGTGTTTTTTTAATTTATCAAAAGTTTATCTATATCTAACTATTTAAAGAACATGAAATTGCGAACGTGTTAATTGAAATTTACGCCCTTTTATTTAACTAATTATATCTTAGTTAAACTATTTTTCCTATCGGATTCTACGATAAGTTATTGTAAAGGTGTGAGCTCATACTACAAATGCTTTTTGGATAGACTTGTGGATGGCCGGTTCAGTTGTGAATATATTTTACATTTTTACTGGCTGAAAGGGGAAAACGCGTCGAAAGCGACCAAGACAACTAGCTATATATTTGGGACCAATACTCTTTTGGTTCGTGTTACAAAACAGTGGGTCTAAAATTCTTTTTTGTTAGCTCAATTCTGCCCTCTACCTTGAACAACTAGACCGTTTGAAGCTGGAGATCGAACATGCCGGGATAAAATTTTAGAATAGAAGACAACAAGACATTATTAAGACAACACCAGGCCTCACAAGTCTTTGTTGCCACGCTAGAAGCTATGAGATCTCGAATGGGAAGTTTTTATAGATCTACCCTACAGTAAAGGCCTTGCACCAAGTGACTACTACATGTTCCTGTCTATAGTGAACGTGCTTTGGGGTACAAATTTGGCCTCAATAGAAGCCCATGAAAATTGGATGTCTGAGTTTTTTTTCCAATAGGGACAAGGGCTTTTACGAAAAGGGCATGATTAAATTGAATTTTCTGTGGCAAAAAGTTATGGAACAGAATAGGGCCTACTTGGCAGAAATAAGATGATTGTAATACTTCTTATAAATCATTGAAATAAAGCCGTAAAATCGAAACTACTTTTCCCTATACCAATTATGTAAATGGATATATTTGATTGGGTTACATTCGCAGGGAAACCCTTATAAAGTACTACTTTATGCAATCTGAAAGAAGGAAACAAAGTGCTTATAGAATATGTAAAACAAATTTACCGGTTCTGGAATTATTTCTGGAAATTTACGGAAAGTTCTGAGCTAAAAATGTCACCCTTGTAAAAAAATAATTTCGCAACTACACACGAAGTGAAATATTGACAAATTTTTCCTTTAAAAATACACTTTACTCTAAAAATCATCCGTAATATTCGTTTTCAATGTCTGTTCTACTGTTGAGACCTTGAAAAATGACAATACTTACCTATAATTTGAACTTAAAATTGCATGTATACAAAATTAGATAGTCAAACAAGCTTGATACAGGCCACCCTATTCTAATCCTACTTATTTTTTACTAAATCACGGCAAGTGTGTCTGCTCAGCCTTTATAATTTTTTTGCTATAATTTTACATGTTGATGAATCAGTGCTACTCTATCTCACCGATTAAATAATAATTTAAAAAAAATCTAATTTTCGTATTTAAAAATCGTTATTTTATAAATTGTTTTGATCAAAGAAGTATATTCCAATATTGACTGATCAGTTTTATGTATTATTTATATTTCTAGATAGATAAATAATTGACCAAGTTTTCAACAGTTGAGGATGATAAATAACACCTCTAGTTATCTATTGAATAATTTTTTTTACATCATTCTTAATGAAGTAGACATTTCTGTGAAGCTTTTGACCTTTTTATTTTATTAAAAATATATGGTTGATGAGCTATTCAACCATTTTTAGGGGGGATGCTTTAACAATTATTCATTTCCCCCGGTAGACCAAATTTCTTCTTAAGTAAACAGTAGGGCTCATGTTATGTATGTATGTACCTAACCAATAACAAATAAGTATTCAGTTGATATTACATAGTTTGTCTTAAAAAAAGTTATTTGTCATAGTTAAAGCATAATTCAATTTAGTCCAAACTACCTTTTATGAAATAATTATATACTCTTTAAAATTCAATTAAATGTAACATTTTGTATAAAAAAATGCATTTGCAATATTGTGCTATGGTTAAAATAATTCTAAGGATGATTTCCCCTTCAACGTGGGTCGATTTAAAAAGTACGTGCGAAGTGCGAATGATGGCACAACTGACGCGTATCAATATTATATTTAGTTAGTAGTATCTCTTGGAAGAACAGACATCAAATTTCACCCGGATCGAACTATTTCTTTTTGTTTGAATCGAGGAATCGGCCGGAAAGATTATGGGTACTTTCTTTTAGATTTGTAAGGAATAATCCTTATTGACTATCCGGAAAAGGGTAAACTATTACAGATGTATATAATTAATTGTTATTGGACCATTTGAAAACTGAGCTGCTAGAAAAACCAAAATACTACTAAACCAAATTGGTTACAAATAGTAAGTCATTTTTATAAGTCACGTCGATGCACCCACTTACTCCTCAGTAGTTGCGGTCGTAAAATTAATGGAAATGGATTCAAACACAAGATTCCCACAACAACAACAATCTAACACACCTTCACTCGTCAGGCATGCATCCCAATATCATGGATTTTATCTATTATTTGAAGAGTAGTAACCTGAACAAGTCGTCCATAATGTTCAGCGCCACTTGTGCCTATATGGCCACTCCAAAATTTTTGAAACCACTTATACTCTGTTCTGATTGAAGGTGCAGATTCTTTATAATATTCATCAAGCTTCTTTTTAGTTTCTTGAGGCGTTTTGCCTTTCATAACAGAATGTTTAATCAACACAATAAATTATTTTTCGTCCCTTTTTTGAAAATCACTCAACTTCCTCGATTCATACGAATGCCAGACAAAAAGAAATATACCGATCTGGGTGAAAGCTTGTGTGTGTTCTTCCAAGAGATACTACTAACTAAACATAATATTGATACGCGTCAGTAGTGCCATCATTCGCACTTTGCATGTACTTTTTAAATCGACCCGCGTTGAGGGGGAAATCATTTGTAGAATTATTTTAACCATAGCACAATATTACAAATGCATTTTTGTATATAAAATGTTAAATTTAATTGAAAACAACTTCAGCCATATTGGTGGATATTATACGATATATTGGTTACTAGCCTCCATACGGACTGTCGAACATACTGCCTCCTGTTTTCTTTCACTTCCCCTGCTTCAGTCCACAAATTTTCCAGCCCTGAGTATGCGCTACAATTTAACGTTTATTGAAAATTTTAAAGTTTTTGAAAACGAAGAATTATGTACCAAAAACGTGTGAATACTTATTTGGCCCCAATGTGATGCATATTTCTTGTAAATAGTACTGTAATAATTCATAATAAATTTCTCTAGTATTTAGATAATTTTTAACACATTAAATAAAAAAATAAAAACTACACATTCTGCCAAGTCATTCCTAAAGACTTTATGGATATAAAATAAAAAAATGGATAATATAAGTTTATTTTATAATTGCAATCTGAAGAAGATTTTTTTATTTTCCAAAACTGTTGTCTTCGGTTCCTATGTTAATTGCTTTAGAGAGCCTACGAAGTTAGGAAATCCGTGCAGTCTTCACAAATGGTAGAGAGAAGATTAAGGAGACTCAGACTAGATATGAAGTTGACTCAGTTGTACCCCTATATAATTATGAGGGACCCGTTCACCAACTGACACCAAAAAGTTGCGCTATGGAATTGCCACGTCCTCTCTTTATACTAATGAATCAAATGTTAAGAAGCGCTTGTGTCATTGGTGTAAATTGGAGCTGGTGTCTTCTTTCCTTCCTCACTTTTTCTTCCCAAAAATACTCCCAAATAGAGTAAAAAAAAAATAATCAAAGAATAGGGATTTCCCCTCTATATTTCCCCAAGGCCTTTAAATAGTTAATTAGTGATGTTTTTCTCAAGTCGGACTATAAATCTAGTTTACAACAGGCTCACTTTCCTTTCTTTTTAGTCTTTTTTCACATTATGTCAGTATGTATGTACTGTGTAGATGAGAGCAATAGTCTACGTAGTATGTCATATTCATATTTTCTATTTACAGGGAGTGAAGGATAGAACAATAGGTGAAATTAGGTAGTAATGAGGCATCGAGATGTGCGCCTTTTAATATGATTATTCTGTCAGAGAGCACAATAAGTATAAAGTATTCAATAGTGCTTGGAAAACAGATAGTAACTATGATGATTTTCTGTGGAATTATTGGTCTAAGTCCCTGTTTGACTTGTAGAAAAATTGATAATTGACATCGGATTAATTTCTGTCTATATCATAGCTACATACAGAGTCAGATTATTGTTTATTTATGCAATCTCCTGCTGCTTGTGGCTAATCTGATGAAACTTTATGATAGCGAAGTTGATCTTCACGAAAAAATTCTGTAAATTGCTAGGGGGGATCACGCATTTAATACTATTTTAAGCTATGTATAAAGACTTCAAAGGCAACTCCTGCTTCAGATGAAGTTGTTGTACTACTATAATATTTACTTATACTTAATCTGTGAAACTTTATCTGACAATAAAAGGAACATTAAATAATTTATTTATTTTTTGAAAAATAAAAATAATTAATACCTATTGCCCTATAGTTTCTGCAAGGCTTCTCCTGACAGGATAGTTTATATATTGTGTGTAATGCCCAAAAATTCTAGCAACCATATGGTTCTTGTATAACTTGACTAAAAATAACTAATAATGGTTGAGAAAATATTTTTTTTTGGGTGTCCTTTGTGAAAAAATATAATTTATTATTAATACTTAGATTACAAAGATTTTAGTCAAAAAAGATGTTATGAAAAAACAAAAAAACAATGAATAAGGATATTAAATTTTCACAAGCCTTTTAAATTTTTATTTTAAATAGTTGTTGGACGTTGGTTTTTATGAAAATAGGCGGTATTTTCATGCCATTTAAATCCTTATGTTTATTTCAGGTTTTAAAAAAAATGTAATAAGTAAAAGATTTTCCTTAAGTGCATGAATATCTTTTTGGTGATTTGCTTATTAGTTACTTAAAAACCAAATAATATACAATTAATTTATCTCTTTTGCACCTAGGGGACACTAGTTTCCTATAATTTCAACATTGGTTACTAAACTTGTTTCAATTCTGTTTTTTTGTTTTTTTTTTGATAATTTAAATGTCAACTTTCTTTTTATAACTTATAATAATTCATCAAAAGCAAGTTTTGAATATTTAGTAAGATACCGAATATCATCATTATTCCACAATTTATACCGTTATAATTTTTGTTTTTTAAAAATTTTTAAAATATTGTCAAGACTTAAAATATAGATATTTTAAACGATTAAAAAAAAAACCAAACAGATTTGAATGCTATAACTAACGTTATATGATGTAACCTGTTCTTTTGATTTCAGTAATGCCAATATTTTCAATCTTTATTAGACAGCAAAGGAGTTATTTGTACTTTTCGAACGAAGTTACTGCTTCATTTCCCCCGTTTCTATAATTCGATAGTATTATTTTTTGACACACAATATCACATATATATTTTATGTCAGATTCATGAAATTAGGTGAAACGAAAGTTGAAATATTTAAGTATGTGAGAAAATTTACAAAAATAGAAAAGAAAAGAAGAATACTTTAAAATGACAGAATTTTATACATAATTATATTCTTATTACTTATAAATTCCATTATTTCCTTCAAAGAACAAAATGTGAGCCCCCTGTGAATATTCAACAGAAGTTATTCTTGTTCGAATTTTTCGGGACACTGTTGTTTCTTTGGGTGTAAAATGATTTTTTTTTTCATTCTATGAAATTGTTTTCTTCTGAATATTATCTTTTGAAGTGTTGATGACATTTAAATTCATTCAGTTGAATTTTATATAAGTGATGGAAAACAAAGTCAATAAATTATACTTTGAAAAAAATGGTGGATTTAAATTCTTCTATACAATAAACCCGGACGAAATATATTTATGATTCATGTGAAAATAAATAAAAAAATTTTATTTTGTGTTATGTACCTATTTTTTTGACTAAACAATATAAATTTCTTCCAAAAAAATTATTTTAAAATTTTTTCAATAATTGTATAAAGAAAATAGTAAAAATATGTGGTTGTTTATGCCAAATGACCATTATATTGTATTTAATTTGATCATTTATCACTTTTTTGTCCAATACCTAGAGTATGAAGTAAAACTACTCAAATATAACATAAATATTAGTCATATGCAGCGATCTGAATTTTGCTGTATGAGTATTTTCAAGTTTCTAAAAAAACAAAAAAAAAACACTCAAGGAATAACGAGCTATAATCCTTACTCCCTTGAATACTTGTTACTTACTCTGACACTTTTTGCTCGCTAAAAAACTCGTTACTCAAAAAAAATTATATTTAATAGAATATTAAAACATTGAATTCAATTTTAGATCCTTGAACGTAATCGTATCTCCCTTTCGATAAAGTATGAAGTGAGGTGTTACTTCATAAAAATGAATAAATTAAATTTTAACCCAAATTTTTGGATTCAAAAGTATCCTTTAAACACTTCAGAATTATTAAAAAAAAAAATTATCCAAGTTTTGACGAGCTCCGAGGTTTTGACAGACTATGAGGTCTTGCCGAGTTCCGAGCTTTTTAGTACACAAGTCGAGTTTTTTATACATTTTTTTTATTTACTTTATATCGTGTACGTACTCATTGCCTAAAACCTTATTTCTGAAAACCATTTTACCAAAAAATACACTTTACCGCATACCCACTTTGCCGAATGACCACTTTGCAGAACAGACACATTGCCGAATGGCAGTTTGCCGAACGACCACTTTTTTTTAAAGACATTATTAATTTAGAGAAGTTAGACATAAAAAAAAATATATATAAATATACATTCTAGTTTCAAATTAATTCCCTAAACAGAAGTCCAACATTTTAAAAAATTGCTATGTATGACGTTAGTAATCAATACATTTTCA
The DNA here is from genome assembly GCF_016086655.4 of Lepeophtheirus salmonis. Taxonomy (NCBI): domain Eukaryota; kingdom Metazoa; phylum Arthropoda; class Copepoda; order Siphonostomatoida; family Caligidae; genus Lepeophtheirus; species Lepeophtheirus salmonis. The sequence continues at coordinate 11,159,848 of NC_052134.2, forward strand.
ACGAAACGTTCCTTCTATAAAATTAGACAATAAATAAATAAACAAAACAAAGCCACAAAATAGCTAAAAAATTTGTATGATAAAATGAACATAAGAATATTATGTAACCACTTTGTCGAATTTTATAATAAATATATTTGATTATGATTCATGCTCTAATACTAATAACTCCCCAGTAATTACAAGCAGTACTAGTAATTATGATTCCCGTTCATGTTACTCAAAAATTAAAATATAATATGTTTAATTATTTGTCAAAAATTGCAGTAATCATGTTAAAAATATTTCATCTTTTCGTCTGGATTATAATTAAAATTAATGTTTTATATCCTTCTATTTATACTTGAATATTTTTTGGATATCGGCATTATTTAACTCCTATCTAAATCACTTTTTTTCCTTGCTAAGCTCTCTTCCTTCTTAAGTGTGTCTATTACTTTCAATATGTTGGGATGAATACTACTAACAGAGATTTTTAGAGCTTTCTGAAATCCCTTAACATTATTATTCGTTCGAATCGTCATAGCTTGAGACCTTTCGTAATTATTCTAAATTTCAATAGGAAATGATGGTTGTACTCACCGTCGGTTTTCTCTAGAAACCTTGTACTCTTCCAATATAATTTGTTTCAAAGTAAGAAACAAACTCTTGCGGTATATGATCCTCGTCGGTGAGTTTTATAAACCTATCAATTACATCAATGACTGCGAGAAATTCCAAGCTGTGAAGTACTTGACTTTATTATTTAAATTTAGATCGGTTAGATATCTTACATTTAAGTTCATATCTAGAATGTGACGATCAAATTTTTTGGCCATATGAAAAATATAAGCAGTGTTGTTAGAAGTTGGGGAAAGTTTCACTGAATGCATTTATTATTTCCTTTTCGAAATGATCCATAAATGTTTGTGTACTCAATATTAGGTGTAAACTCTTTAAGATGTTAAACAACTTAAGATCTTTAGAGTTTCCCCAGCAATAAAAGGAACAAATGTAGTACACTAGTCTGATTAATGACAATGTGCAGGGTGATCCATTGATAAAATATTTATGGACTACATTTGAATGTCCGACAACATCCCAGTTTTTTTAATGTTGCAAGATCTTCTAAGGGACTCTGTGCTCCAAATATAATAATTATATTGACATATATTCTATTGCAGTACATACGTACTGCAATAGACCAAATTAGTTATTTACAAGAAGTATCGAGTATTTTTTGTTAAAGATGTTTCTATCGTAATTAAGTATGTATATATGTACATTTATTCAATTAATTAATAAGATGGAAATTAACACTCATAAAGGACAATTATTTGAAAAAAAGTTACATATTCAAATGTCATTGTATCATACTAAAGAAATACACACAATAATTTATTGAAAGAGTTTTTAACTTATAAGTCACTTATAATAGTTCTCATAATTTAGCTTGAGATCCAATGGAGATATACATTCACAGTCTTAGAATCACAACTCCGAGGATTCAAGTCCCTTGAATAGCAATGAAGCCTGTTTTGTACTCTTTTTGTAAGAAAGAAGGTTCACGAAGAAACAAAGAACCGTCGTTCTCATCTTTCTATTCAGATTCCAGATTGCTCTAACAGTACTGAGCTTTATAGTTTTCCTCGCTTACGTATCTCTTTTCCTTGTGCTCTCCTACGACCCGACCCTTTGAGTGCCTCCCCAAATCCTCTTAGGGGGTTGCTTCTCCACAGCCAACCTCCTCTTCTTCCAAAACATCCTGGATCATAACGAAGTAAAATTCTGAAATATCTACTCTTCCTTGATCTGATATTAATTCTTATACTTGTTCGTCCATCCATGAGTCTTTTCAAATACATATAATCTATCATGTTGAATTATAATAGATAACACATATATTACAGTTACAAGATATAAAGTCTCTAAGAACGAATCACTGTAGTGTTTGTTTATTATTTAATTTATTTAAGGTTCTACAAAGGTAAACGATTCGAAATCCATGCTATTGTCTTGTGTTTATATAATAATCAATAGTGAATATTAACTTTTGAACCATCCTCATAATTAAATGAATCAATGAATTATTAATTAATGAACACTTAATTATTGAAATTTGTAACACATAATTAAACGTATTATCTTTTAATTTTTGAGTAACATGAATGGGAATCATAATTTTATAGTATTGGAGGATGAATCATCATCGAATATATTTGTTATAAAATTCGGCAAAGTGGTCTTTCGGCAAACAGCCATTTGGCAAAGTGTCTGTTCGGCAAAGTGGGCATTCGGGAAAGTGTCTGTTCGGCCAAATGACTTTCGGAAAAGTGGCTTCTGGAAATAAGGTTTTTGGCAATGTGTCCTACAACCACTTTATATGACTCAAATACGAATTTACGAGTTTTGCTTAGGGCATATCACTTCTAAATATAAAAAAACGCATTATTTGACCAAGATTTGTTAAGGATAAAAATTCACTTTACAAGTAGAGACCACCAGTACTGCCCTCTGTTAGTAAAACATATTATCCATATTTTTTAAAATAGATTTTTCCTTGTTTTAAAGAATAAATTAGTCATCAACTCTATTGTTAAACAAACAAAGTTACTTGACTTCACCCTCAATAATGAGCTCCTTAGGTAATCTAAATAGATATTACAATCCTAAATACCAGTGGTTTCGCACATATAGATTATTTATTCGTCCAGTCCGGTCTTAGAAATTTTTTCTAAAAATGTCGATGGTTTGAATATGATGTATAAGGTATGAATTAAAAGGATTGCACATACCTAGAAAAAAATATCCCTATTTTCGTTATAATATAATATTAAAAAAACACCCTTAATGGCGTTACAAGAGATCGATTTAACCTACATTAAGGCCTGATAAGTGGTACCCAACTGGACTGAACTACATTCCTAGTTTATAAATATGGACCAACACCTTTTTAGGTACCAGTGCCCTATAATGTTCTTGGCTAATAGGACGAGGATCCCTAATAGGATCTCTCAAAGAAACAACCCAGATTCTTCATATGTTTGAAAGGGTCATGTACCACAAAATAATTTTTTGATGAATCATTCAAGTTAAAATAAAATTATAATCTAATTAGTATTATTTCTTTTAATTATTTCCACCATTTTATAAAGTAATCAACGCGCTTATGTTCTATTAATGGTCTCGCCATATATAAGATACTCACTTATTTTTGTAAGAGTAATTATAATATTCTTTTCAACATTACATTGTAATTTATGCGTCTTATATTTATTTTAAATCGAAAGGTGGACTTAAGCCTTTAACTGCCTAACACGACTTTCTTACTATCATAATGCTGTTTTTTGAAATATCTTCATTAAAAAGTATATTCAATTCCTTGGGACTTTAATTATGCATTGATTGAGTCTTTCATATTATTGTCGTCTATTTGAATCCCAAGATCAATTTTCTTTTAGGGCAGAAAGTATAATGAAAGAGTCAAGGGGGGATTTCCCCCTTTTATCGCACGGAAAAGAGCAGAATTCAAAATGACGACGGCATTTGAGAAAGAAAAATACCCAACTATTGTAAAAGAAAAATAAAACAGTTTATTCTTATACATTACCAAGTTAACGACATAGAAATATTGTACCCTGTAAAATAAGTACGTAGCCAGCTGTGAATCATTTAACATATTTTTTATATCATACAAAGTGTTCATTTTTTTAAATTTTTGATCACTCAAAGGACGTTAACAAGGGCTTTTAATCTTTAATTGAGGTAAGATCTTTTAGCATTCATTAAGTATATAGTTTTTTTTTTTTTTTTTTTTTTTTTGGGGGAGATAAAGTTTTCCATTCGTTTAAGCTATGGAAAAATTTAATAAATTGGTAAGGAATATACAGGGTGTGCCAGCTATCTGTGCCACGAATAGTAATTTTTTTCAAACGCAATTTTCTCTCCAACCAGTAATCAGAAATTAAAAAATAAAGCCAGTTTCTGAAAAGTTGATTGATTCTGATTTAATTTATTTAATAAAATTATCTTAAGCCTCAATAATAGTCTCTACACGTGGTGGAAAGGGCGAGCAGGCCTTTGCCATTATGTATCTTAGCAAATTCTTAATTTCCTCCATGATCCCACTGATAAGTTTGTCTCTGGGCTTGCAGAGGTTCGGTTGGTTTGATTTTTGATCCTGCTCATACCAAAAGATTATATCATATTCAGATCTGGCGAGCCTGGGCAAAAGCTCAGCGAGATGAAGTCTTCAAAATTGTCTGGGATACATTTGAAACTTTTTTTTCAAAGGGGGCATTTTTGTTGACTCAAAATCCCCTTTAAGAGGCCTCTAATTACCTCGCCGAACGTTTAATTGAGACCTAGAGTTTGAGTTATGTTGTTGTTCCTAGCGCGGATTCCAAGAAGGGGTTCAAATATTTGGGAAAGCGAATTTGTCAATATATTCTATTTTTGTGTCAACTGGTGCAAGCTTAAACAAGCTATAAAAAAGAAAAGAATATCAGCTGCCTATATCCCTACGTTTGCCCAAGAGAGCACCCCAAAGTGAGGGCAGTGACAGCCTTCTCACCCTGTATAATATAATTTTGTGTATAAGGGAAAGAAGATTAAAAGTTACTTCAGGATTTGTTTTTTACTTAATTGTAAAAGTTTAAGTTGAGAAATTTCATCAAAGCAACTTTATATATTTTTGTAAAAGATTAATTTATGAATACCTATATCAATTAATTAATTATCAAACTATACGTTAATTGTTTCTGTCTAATAACTAAACTAATTAAACCTGATAGGATGAGTACAATTTTTAGGAAATAAAATAAAATAGTATTATATGGCAAGCTAATACTACCTAATACATATGTCATGAGTTAATATAAGTCCAATTTTGAATAATAAATTAAGAAAAGAATAAATTTACATCACATATGAATAAATCCCAATATTTCATATATATAATTATGTGTATTATAGGCATTGAATTCTAATTTTGGGGGATGAGATAAGCTACCAAAAAAAGTTAACTATGATACAACAACTTACTTTGGTGTATAAGAAAGTTAATTTGACCCTGATATAGTCTTTCAAATAAATTATGTCAACTTAACTCCTTCATTGTGACAAGCCCATAAAGTATATCAGTTTTTTTTTATCCTTTTTTTTTTGAAGTCTTTTGAAAATATGCTAACATTATTCAAATTAACAAAAAAATGAAATTTAAATTGTAGTAATTTAGTATAAAACATGTAACACCAATAAAATATTTTTCGAAGTTATCTTATAAGAAATTGTTAATTTTGAAAATGATATTTTTATAATGAATTTCTATCATTTAGTCAACATAAAGGTACATCAAAGGCCATAAATATTACATGTTTTTTATTTTTTTTATCTTCTCTTACTAAATACACATACTACGTCACGGATTATTGTAAAACTGTTGTAAGACCATCATTAATTTGAAAAAATATATAACTCCCTTTGTTTTCTGTCACGTATATTTAATTCAACCGAATGAATTTAAATGTCATCAACACTTCAAAAAACTATTATATACCGGTTGGTACATTAACTAAAAAATCATTTTACTCTCAGAGGGACACCAGTGTCCAAAATAATTCAAACATAAATAATTTCTGATATACCAAATAGTCTTTTAAAATCTGAATACAATTAATGCTAAAATTCAACAATATATGATTTATTTATTAATAATATAATTTCAGCAAAATTAATATTATACATAGATATGTGTCTGAGCTTCCAGGCAGCGGCGGAAGGCCTGGTACCATCTGTGGATGTTGTGCCTTGACGTGGTTTCTCAGTGTTCGCTGAAAGTTGCTTTGAGGGCTTCAGTAATTAGATGACATACACAGTAGGTTTTATGCTTGAAAGGTATCCACAAGGTATAGTCAAGAAGGTTGGTATCAGGGCTGTAGGTGTACCAAAAGTGTCAAAAAAGTGTTAAGAAGACTAATTCAACCTCATTGAAAATAGTCTTCCAAATGGGTTTCTTTTATTCCTGGTGTCAAAAGTGGCCTCTCCACCCTAACTGGGATTTTTCCAATCAATTTTTTGTTATCTCTCTGGACCAAATGGTGCTCCGAGATATCTTACATGGGCCTCATATACTTGAGAAGATTGATTTAGACTGTTTTCTTTAACTCATCCGGGTCCAGTTTGGTCTTTTTGACATAACCTTCCCTCTCCGTTGATTCGGACTTGCTGACAGCGTAGATAGTGGTCTTATTGATGCCCAACTGTTTAAAAGACAGGAACAAAAATTCGTCGAATATATTCACGTGTTATTTTCTCTAATTGCACATAAAGTAGAGAGCTTAGGTGTGTTTGTTTTATAACTAATTGTTTATACTATACAGGGTGGATAAGATAAATCCGGGATAACTTTAACGGCCAAGTATGAGACTTGTATAAGAGATATAAAAATAATTTTTTTATAAATTTCAAAGCCACATTAAATTTAAAAGGATCCTTTATAATGAAAGCCTTTGTTTTCGATCACGATCTGTACACAGAACCTGAATGCCTTGCATGTCTTTACTACCTCGTACAGATGCATTTCCTTCATTGTATTGACGATGAAGGCATTCAAGGCTTCAACTGAGCCATAATTATTCTAGCAAGTGATCTTTTTTACCCTGCCAAACAGGTAAAACCCACAGTGATTTAGGTCCGGGCTGTTGGCTGGCCAATAAAATGGAGGTCAAAGATCTGGCACATTTTGTTCTAAGATCTCTTGGACAATATTGGCCTTATGGGCAGGTCATGAGTCTTTCTGGAATATATATGGGGTCGCATCAGTGACTTCATTCATCCATGGGATCACAATATCCTTGAGAATGTCCTTGTAGACCTCCTTGGTCATCTTCTGGTCCTTTTGGAAGAAGTGGGGGCATAACTTATCCCTCTATCCTGATAACCACCAAGACCATAACCGTGGGTAGATTCTTTGTTTTCATGACTGGGTTGACCTCTGAAGGTCCGGACAGGTCCATCCATCTTTTTTACGAGTCTGCTTGGAGTCCATGGTGAAGATTTTCTTCTCCAAAAAAAACCCCGCACGTAACCACCTTTGCTCTTTATTTGGTTAATAATTAATAAGATTCTTGCCTTTGCTCATTCTGTCCGGCTTATTTTGCTCTGTTAGCATATGCTTTGAGGTTCTGACCCTAGACAAGAAATGCATGTCAATCCTGAGGGCATTTTTGATGATCTCTTTGATTACGTTGGAGTCCTTGGCCAGCCTGGCAATTGGTGAGTCTGGATGATTATTAATTGATCGGTTCAAGCCAGTTATGAACATTTTAGTTTGGATTTAAAAAGATCTTGTTAAATGAGCGGCTCTTTCAGTCTTTTCCTCCTGATCAAAGGTCTTAATCATGTCATAAACTGTTGATTTGGGATATTTAAAAAAGGAAATTATCTCCTATGCAGGGTGTCCCGCGCGGTAAGCTTTGATGATAGAAATTATCGTGACTATTTCCATGCTTGAACAACGACATATCCAAAATATCTGTTATTAAATTCGAGAGCTAAGATATTTTGCTTGTAACATGTATTAAATATTTATCACATCACCTCTGCAGTACTCATAATTAGCCGTTAAAGTTATTTGGGATTTACTTTGTCTACCCTGTATATCGAAATATGAATTATTTCATGCACTCAACCTTAATTAATAATTGAACTAGTAAGTGTTGCGATTTCAATGGACTACCTTCATATCCTTATATTAAAACTAAACAATGTTTAAAATATTTACGTAGTTAAAAATAAGCAAACATATTTTTGATTAACAGATTATTTTTTTAAATAATTAAGGTTTAAAGTAAGTTTTTTTAAATTGAAAAAGGATGCCCTTCATAAGGGAATCCTATATTCAAAAATCAATTTTGATGAATCATTATCAGTTTTTAAATAAAATTCAACAACTTAGTTATCAAACAAAAAATATTCGTAAACTAACCAATATTGAATTTATTGGACATTGGTGTCCCCTCGGTGTAAAAGAGTCACATGTAATTTGCTATGTATTAAGGTATAAATCATAATAATTTTTTGTAAGAAAATTACGGTAGTTTTTTGTCTCTTTTTGAAACTAGGATACCTTGAACGAGATACAAATAGAGCAACTGCTTACAAAAATAATAATTTTAGATGAAATATGTCATATTTACCCTTAATCATCTGGACAGGTATGGCAACTTTGTCTTGCCTTGGTATCCCCCACAGCAGTATCTATAGGGAACTCTTCTTGTGTATCTCCTATACTATTTTAAATATATTTTTATTAAATATTTATATCATAAAATCCTTAAGCTTTCTTGAAATATGCAGATTGAATAATAGTCATATAACTTTTTTTGGCACCCAAATTCGAGAAAAGATCATTCAATATTTTGTATTTATGTAACTCGTAAATATATAAGTAAGTAGACGTGAAAATAAAAAGTTATTTGTTATAAAATTGGTAATAACAATAAAGAATAATTTGATATGTATGGAAAATGAATCAATAAATAGTTTTTCAGTTAAGGATCTATGGTAAAGTCCGATTTTGAAACGACTCCAATGTAAAAAAAAAAAATTCCCAAAATTTACCCCGTGCGTAATATTTAATCTTACACTGTTGAGCTAATTATAATGCCATTAAGAATAATCCTTAATCCACAATAAATTTCTCTTTTTCTTCATTTTTTAAATCAATGTAGACTACTTAAATTGCAATTTGTAATACTTCCAAAAGTTTAGTAAGGATTATTTGATGATAGTAATGGAAAATTATTACCTGTAGAATACAATTTTCCATTTGAGCTGACGGGATAGATATTTTTTTGACATTTCACACTTACTCCTATATTTTAAAAGTATTATCTATTACTTGCACTAATAAATCAACCCTTAAATGTTTTTTGATCTAAATAGGGAACATACCAAAAAAAAAAAAAAAAAAAATCATATAAAATTAAAAAGAAAAAATGTGTCAAACTACAACCTCTTTTTTACTCCTGCACGAACCCATTAAAAAAGTGTGCTTAGGATAGGTATAAAATTACATTAGCACATCATTTCAATATTTAAATAGTAACTTCAATTTTACAAAATACTTAAATCCAGTAACTTAAAAAATAATTTCCTAATCACTGATCCACAAAACCTTTACAATATGAAGTATATCAATGTTCTTCAAGATAACTAATACATTTCATTTACAATTGCATACTATTTTTCTATGTGGGAATCCCTGGTGCATGAAATCTAGGAAAACTTAATAATGAAGAATTCAAAGATTATTTTTTTACATTACAAGCAATTCTACATTTACTTCTGCACCAGATTCTATTTCAAAAGAGCATATATGAATAAGGAAGCGAGGGGCGTCTACAGGGGATTTAGCCCTCTCCCTCATGGAAATATATTTTTTTTAAGTATTAATTTTTTAAAGGAATTTCTAGGAAATTTTAAGCCACCAAGCTGCACCCCCAAAATATAATCCTGCGGAGGCCCCTTGAAGCACAGTATAAAAAATTGATTGAGGTTTATTATCCAGCTTATCCCAACTTCAAAAAACAAAACAAGAAAGAAACATAAAAACTCAGACGAAGTGGAACTGAGTAAAAGGGTCTCCTGATGAGTACAAAAAGCTGTAAGAAAAAAAAATCCATTTAATAAAATTGGTGCGTTATTAATTCTAAAATACAAGGACCCATTTAAGTAAAGGTAATATCAAACATTAACCAGGTGAGGTGATCTGGACGTCATAAATGTATGACTCCGAAAAGAAACTGCTATTTCTTGATAAAAAGTTTATATACGGATATCGGAACTATGTAAAAAAACCACAGTTTTTTATTCTTTTACAAATATGTAATTTAAAAACTCTCCGTTTCCAGGCAATTTATCCTCGGGAGTTTTTGTTCATCTCTAAGTGAAAGAGTTATCTCGAATAAACTCATGAAATGTAAACGTATTGATTGAAAAACAAAGGGAAATTGACTTTAGTGGTAAACATTTGAAAGTGAGGTTATGGTTGTTTCCTTTTCCAAAGTGCCCCATAAAGAAAAGTCAAGTGGGGTCAAATCTACTGAGGAAAGGGTCATATCTCTTTGGATCATAATCGAGTCATATTATTTGTAGATAACTTTTGGCACTTGGCGGGTGTGTGAGAGGGGCGCCGTCCTGAGTTCACAAGTAGTCACCCTACGGATAGACCCTATGGTCTTCAGCCATTGCAACATGATGTACCTAAGCACCTTATAGTAGGCCTCCTGGCTGATTTTCTGTCCAATCTTGAAAAAGAACGGACACTTCCTATTTCCATCAGAGACGACAACGCCGAGGACCATTGTTTGAGGTGGATATTTGACGTGGCAAAGCCCTTGGACCTGTTCTTTTGTTTCTACAAGCCAGAAGTTGTGGAATTGATCAACTGTGAAAATCTTCTTTTCCGAAAAAAAAATTCACAATTGACGCATTTTCTTTTATCCATGTGAGGAATTTCTTGTACATCTTGAGCTTCATGGCTTCTGTCAGAACGTAGCATGGATCCTTGCAAAAGAAACTCATCTAAAGTTGTGCTTTAGAGCACTCATGCTGGTCCTAGGAGCCACAGCGAAGTTGTTGGCTAGGCAATTCATAGACTATATGGGATCTTCCTTTATATTCTTCTCCAAACTTACCAAGAACTTTGTATCTCTCTTTAAATTAGGCTCTTCACGTCCTGACATCCTGAAGAGGTTTCTTCTATTCTAACATCCAGGCCAATTTAAAAAATAAGCACCTAGAACATTTAGCATTGTCCTTAATCTTCATGACATCGACTCCAGCATCTAGGAGATCTCAGATGTGCTACCTTTTTGCTTGTTGCCCGCTCAAGATGATGAAATGACTAAATGATTAGTAAAACTTGGACGTAAAAAGGACTGGGAAAGAGAATATCAAAAAAATAATCTCTAAACTTTTTTATGGTAATGAGAAAAAAAAACATTAATTAATAGTCCACGTTTTGTGTTCTACTCTGTACAAAATTTATTAAAAAAAGTTACAAGTAATAGTACAATTTTAAATATATATTTATTTTTGTTTGTCTTACAACTTGTTAGCGACCGCAGTACAAAAAAAAAAAACCTACAAAAGAAAAGAAAATATGAAAAAATAATTACTTTTTTAATGTTTATAGATTTATATTTTACGAATGTAATACTTATTTTTCTTTCTTTAAAAAAAAAATTAATGATCGTGAATGTTTCATTAGTACAAATGTTTAAAACACATGCAATCTAGTTTTGATGACTTTTTATGTACTCATTACATGTTCACATTACCACACTTTGTACCTTAGGACAGTGGGGCACAACGGAAGGGTCGCGAGATGTATTCCAAGGAAGAAAATATTGCTCTATATTCGATTATTTTTTCGTTTTATTTCATTATATTTTTCAATATATGAAATTTTTATTTTTTATCAATATAGTCAAATAACACAAATTAATTACCTCTTGGTTGAATTTCATTGGGCTAGTATAAGCTTAAAGTCATTTATTTGCATAACATGCACTCCATGCTTGATAATAATCTCTCAATGAGAGGTGTAAGGTAGAGCAATTTATTTTTTAACATTATTCGAATTACAATTAGAGTTAATTTGAAAAAGTCATGATATGGTAAGAAAATAAAATGGATTAAATTTCATTGCCCTACGATGTCATCTGAAGGTAGCATATATAGTTCAGAGTTTAAAAGGAGACAAAAGTTCTTTATTTACTCAAATATGAAAATACGAGGTGTTACATTTGAGAGATCTATAAGAAAAACAAGTACAATAGAGCGTTTGATCCATCCTAATTTATATGCATCTCGGATTACGAATGTGAGTAAATATTTGATAATGATTTATTTTGATATTTGTATATGTAGAATGATATCGTTATGTTTTGTATGTGTGTGTATAGTCGCTACAAAAATATAGATGCATTCTTTAAGATATAAGGACATCGTTGATCATTTATTTATATTTTCTATCATTAGCCTTTTATTTGGCTTTGACTTTTTGAATACAAATAAAACATGGTATAATTATTCAATGCATATGTTTTGAAACACAATATATGTATAATTCATAATGCTTGTTCTTCAGTGTAGAGTAAATTAAAGGAACATTGGGCAACTACGAAATATAATTAATAAATATATTTCAATATACATAGATAAAAATATTATTATATACTAGTGTCTTAAAAACAGACCATTGACAATGAATTAAAAATACGAAGAAACTAGTGTAGTTGAACCCATAGTTGTAGCCAAATATTACGTAGGATGGTGTCTGATACTTTTGTATTAGATTTATTCATCAGTTTCAGTCTTACAACTGCCAACTGTATCTTCTTCTGGCGTATTCTAAATCATTATGAACTGGAAATCACTGCTCTTGTCTCATAATATGCTTGTTCATCAATCCATGAATACATATGAAAAATTCATCAGGACTATTTACAATTGGTAACGGAGAATTGATCTGATTAGCACATTAGATTTTGATCGTATCCATTGAAATTTTAGGGCATAACTCTTTCAATATTCCAATAATAATAGACGATTGGATACTTTTTAATGTACTGTATATTACATATTATGATTCAAAAGTTTAGAATAAACATCACTTTCAACCAAAATAATAAAATAACGACGATTAAGCCTCATTTCTTCATATTTTGTAGGCAAAATAACCTTGAAACAAAATTTCAAATGCAAAATGTCCTGAGTTATAATGGGGTAAGGCAAAAGTACCTAGCATGATGAAAGAATAATGAAACTACAAGAAATCCAGATGAAACAAATACTAAGATCCACATGTTGAATCTTGTATAGCCTGAAATTTACGGTCAGCTACTGATTTCGGGAGGATAAATTTCATTTTAACAATCATGTAAAGAATTTTAGAAGATTTATAATTCGGTCATCCAAGGACTCACTGAGTGTCCCCAACTCGAAATATTTAAAATATTTTTATCTCAAAATTGAAGTGTTTAAAAGATATAAAGTGAAGATACCTATCGTCTATTATTCTTTTTAGCTGTGATAGAGAATTCGTCTACATGAACAAAGACAATTTTAATGGAGTCTTTTTAATTTGATGATATTGAAAAAAAAAACTTATTAGGAGAGAACCAATAAGAATTACAATTTTAGAGCTATTTTAATAGATGCCACAGATTGATATGTTGTTTTAATATCAATAGATAGAGAGTCGATATTGTACAGTAATGGGATTTTTCTGGCGAGGCTCATACACTCTTAAACAGGGCATCAAATTAATATTTTAAACCTATTGTTAGTAATTTTAGAAAGCATCATTGTCCTTCAAAAATGTTACAGCTCTGGATATTTTATAGTTGTATTTTTTATAACTTTTTCTGTCCATGTTTTTCATCAAAGTTAAGGATATTTTAATTTTTTATACTGCTAAACGAATACTTTATATTTTTTTTAAATATTCTAAAAAATTGAAACAAACCAATAGGATGATTCCTTAGAGGTCTAATTTTATATTTTTATAATGCAATTCTTCAAGTTATTTATTTAATTATTATTTGATAAACTAAATATTGCAGTGTTATGTAATACTAAATATTAGAAAACTTATGAAACAATAAAACCAAATTTAACTTAGTCACACTGACAATTTGAAAAATGTTGACAGAAAAGCAATTATGCTGTCATGGCGTTTAATTAGAGTAGCCGTGATCAGCTATGATATGAAAGAAATACACCCAAATCCAACTCCAACAATTATATAGGCAGGATTTACTCCGATGTAAATCCTCAATTCTACTCTGAGTCAAACAAGGACTTTCTTTATAACTTTACTACAAATACACATAGTTGATCTTTGTCTTTCATGTACTAATGCTTACTTTATACTCATTGTTATCTTTTTATGAATAAAAGAGTAATGATAACAGCTTTCGAGATGTAAAAAAACCTACTGAGATTTTCTTTATTAAAAACAAAAAAAACAATCTTCAATTATCACTTCTAATATGAAGCATTCTAGGTGAAATAGTTATAATGAAAAAGAATAATGTAAGTTTTATTTTAATTATGTTGAATTAATATTTCAATTATTACATACACTATACATAACTGGTCCACTTTTTGGTATTGATAATCTGAAGAGTAAATATTATATTCCTAAAAAATCTAAATAAAGCAATTGTTATACTATTTTTCTCTATGACAATTAGTAGTGCACACTCTGTATCTTCACATTATTTTTTCAAAATACATGGAGTGCACCTTGTAAAAGCAGCCCTTTCATTTATTATTCAAAACCTTTCATTAACTCATCACAATGAAAAATAAAATTACATTAGTATAATTATTAATCATTCGTTTAAAATATCGATTAGTTTTTACTTTTCATTAAATGTAAGATTATTAAGGTGTTTATTACATATTAATTGATGATTAATAGATGGGGTTTCTCCCCTCAGATCTTGAGAACTGTTTTCCCGAAATTACTCGGTGTTTTACACCAACTATAAATTGCAACAGAAAGTATTGTATTCTTTAACTTAGCAAATAAGTACCACTAAAACTAACTAAATTTTCTGAGGGTAACCATAGGTTGAAACTTTGATTCTACAATTTTTGGTTTGCCAACAGTCAATATTTCTCCATATTTTAGAAGCAACGATATGCTAAATGCAATTCACTATGAATTTATTAAGTGTAAAATTATGAGACGTAACAATCCTATCTACAAATCAGTGTTGCATTCCTTTAGAGAAGTTTAGACTATATTATTCTGACTATTAACTACATTGATAGAGCATACCTTTTGTTAGCTCTAAAAAATATAATTATAACAATATTTTACTTCAATACCTACATGAACCATTCCCTTTTGTTAACTCTAAAAAATATAATTATAAAATTATTTTACTTCAATACCTACATTTTTAGTATACAACAACTATTACAGTAAACTACATTATATCTTAGTTCACTAAAATAATTATATGGTAAATGTATGATATTTCTTGCAAAAATGTACTATCATGTAAATACATTTTATAAATATGGTATTTATAACAGACATAAGGAATTAAAAAAAACTTAAAACCTAGTCACAACATGATAGAAAAACTGAAATCTCATAGCTTCATTATTAACATTGATAAAGTCACCAAAATATTGAAAATTAAATTTTTTCAGTTCAAGCTTTTGTTCAGATATAATGTTTTTGCACTAAGTTATCAATGCAATAATGTATAAGCACTTAGTTGGGTTTATTTCCCAGTATTTATTTGGAGTTTTTACCGTAAAAACTACCGGGAAAACTTCCAGCTTTATTACTTCATATTATATTCTATTATACGAAGTTTATTAAGCGAAAAGTTGAATAAATATTGAAATAAACTTTATATGACGAGTTTAATGATTTATTCTAAAATGTAAAATGATCTACAATGAAGTACCTATAGCAAACCGACAAATAAATATTCAATTTGAACTTCATCTTTCTAAAAAAGTAACATTTATTCATTTTAGATTCTACACGAATAGTATATATATTTCTTTCTTAAAATATAAAATATATAGATTAAAATAAACAAATTCTAACATTTGCATTTTCATCATGACTATCATGACATCTCACTATGACAACTTAAAAATGCTAAATATGTATATATGTATATGGTATTGCAGTATTTTTTTTCAAATATTTGGTTAGAAAGTATTTTGAAAAAAGAGTAATGTCCAATTAGTATTGATATGACAAGTAATTATGAGTAATGTCACTAATTTTTATCTTTTAAAAATCCATCATATATAATAGGGCACTTAAGCAAGAACAATTCCGCTAAATATCTTTTTATAATTACCATCAAAAGGTGGTAAACAGTCTGGATGAAAAATAATCTTCTCATGTAACAGATAGAACTATAATTCAAGGCATTTGTGAGGTTTCTTAGTTAATATATATTGATAAATAATACTAATTGCAAATATCTATCGAAAGAATATGTTCAATCCTAACTGATTTTGTAAAATATGTGTGAACTTTTATAATAGGCAATGAAAAAAGTAATAAAATAAAGTGAATAATGTTATAATCAGGGCTAACTTTTTTTAAAACTTGTAGTCTTTAAAGAATGGCATATCATTATATCGTAATCTCTTTAATTGGCTATTATTCTTTATAACTATTTTGCTTATATTATGAAGAAGATTTTACAATATCTTTATATGCTTTAAGAAATTTTTTCCAAGTTTATATATGTAAAGGGTAGGGATTTTAAATCAGGATTTTTTTTGGGATTTTATCCCAACTTTGAAGCCATAAAGGCCTTTGTCGACAAAGAGTTGGCTGCTATGGACTTAAACTTCGTTTGCAAGACTTGCAACTCTTTTTGAAAGAGGCTTGTCGCCATATATGAGGAAAATGGTGACTGAATAGAATATCTAATATGATATTGGGTATGTATCAGAAAAATATTAATAAAGATTTTTTTTCAAAATATAATTAAAGAATGCCCTGCTATTTTCTTTTTACTTTCAAGTGTTCAAATTTCCACACGGTAGCTAAGATTAAATAGAAAAAATTATCCGTGAATACATTTGAATAAAAGAAAAATATTTTTTCAGCTGTGACATTTGACTCTACGTGTGATCAGAATATAAGCTAAGTGAGTTGAAGTCAGGGTTGTAGAAGGACCACAAACTATTCATAATTCCTTTTTATCCATGGAAATACTCCATTTTCATACGAAGGGTGAGCATAGGTATCTTTTTTAACGCTAAAGACATGTTGCCATACTTGTTGACGATTTTGGATATTAGATACATCAAGACTCACATGTATCATGTATGCACTGGCATTACATTCTGCAGATTGGCTTAGATGGTCTCGTTCATATCTCTTGCATCAACTTTTCATGACTGCAACTGCCTGTTTTGCATCTAAGAGCTTTTTCTTCATTCTAAGCCACTTCCTGACAAGGTAGACTGTCTTTCTAGATAACTTGAACTAGTCAAAAAGTTGGCCTTATTCTCCCCCACATAATTCCAGAGATATCGATTTGAACGGCTTTTTATGGGCTCGTTTTGACCGTGAGGATGACGTGAAATTCCAGAAAAACAAACTTAAACCTAGCAGTGTCTGACGCAGTTTCATCTTTGAAATTGGGTTACAAAAACTTGGAACCATATAAGTAAACAGGAGTGTTCATATTTCAACATATCACAAAGTAAATAATATGTTCGAATTTCCACATATCACACCGTATATAATATCTTTAAATTTATTCATGACTCTATCATTATTTTATTTCCTTAAACAAATATTATTTTTTTGTTTGGCTTTATACATAATTAACTTTATACTATTCTATAAGTTCTACTTTTTGAACTCATTCGAGGCACGATATCTAAATATATAGAAAGTTTTTCACACAATAATTACCCCTACAATTAATCATATGAGAGACTTTGATTTCAAAATCTTCATTCAATTTTTTTCCCCTCCATTTTGTATTAATTTCAAAAAGTCGCTTCGCGGTTAAATTGATAAAAAACAAAGAACTTATTTATTTCAAAAATAAAATCGATATAATTATAATTTTTTGAACTTATAACTCTTTATTCTCATGATTGAACAATAAGGACGTGTTATAAAAACCAAATTTGAAAGAAAATAGGTAATTTTTTTTAAGGCAATTAATTTATTATTAATTTGTATTTACTCATTTCAAAATAATAGTAAAACTTTGCCAATTAACTTTTTTTATGCAACGTCTATTGTCAAAACAAGTGATAATACTAATATCTATGGACCAATTTTTAATAACAATAAACAATAAGTCAAAATATGTTTTTTACTTAACCTTTCGTTAGTGAAATTGGATATTATACACCCCAAGATTTACACACATGCTTTATATTCCTTTAATTCTACATTTTTTTGACAATAATTATGTATTATTCTGAAAAAACCTTCATTAGGATTAATGAATAAATTCAGCATTTGTCCATTATGTCAAAAGAACCCAAAACAAAACAATTCTAGAATTAATAATGACAGAAAACGATAGAAACATCCTCTGGTTGAATGAAAGAGAGATCAAACGACTAAAATTAAAATTCAAGCCAATAAATATGTTGAGCACCCTCTGGAATTTAGGGGTTTGATTTTTCCTTATATTGGTTAAAATATCGAATAATTAAAAACAACCTCCCTTATGATGCTACTCAGGCAACGTCTATAGAAAAAAGAACTTGCTTCTCTTGTAAGAACAAAAAGTGACATCCAACGTTTTTTCTTATATTTCCCTTTTATGGATATCTGTTTACATATATATATATATATATTATTTTTGTGTTGTTGGTTGTACTCTGTTTTCTGTGTTTATTATTGAATAAATTTACTGGGGGGAGTGTGGTTTTGCCAATTGTGTGATGTTTTGCTCATGTAGCATTTGTCGATGATGATCACTTGGAGTAAACACTGTGCCTAAACCAACAACTTTAAGTTAAGCATACCTTTTTCTTCTGGTCGAGTAATACTCCTCCTTGGTGGTAGGTCATACTTACATTAACATTTAAAATACCTAAAGAGGTTCATTCCGGGCTTTTATATCCCCATTATATCCTACTTGTCTTTCATCAATGTCAAATATATACATACTCAAGTGTTACAATTCAGTTAAATTAGTTCTGATTTATTCTTCTGACAAATTTAATCAACGTCCAATTGAGAAAAAAAAAATGACTCCCTACAATTGAGTTTACGTCTGCTAAATCAATTTATCTATTCTATTCTTCAAATAATATTTATTCTTTATCCTGGTACATTCTATCAATAAAAGTATAGTCAATTGTAACTTTTATTTTCAATTAGAATTATGTTTTGCAACTTATTTATTAATATTTATATATCCTCTACTCTGTTTCCATTACGTTTTCCTTCAATTCATTGATCGGGTTGATAAATAATAATTAAGCATAAAAAATATTCTTTGAAACTTAAATAATTAATTCCAAAATTTCTTACCAGTTCATCAGAAATAAAGTGACATTAACAACAAACAAAACCAAAAAAAAAAATGAAAATACTAAGGATTTGGGAAAATTGTCTAAATTGTGATAAGTGTAAGTTTACAAAATGGTATATCTTTGTAACCTAGAATATATAAATGTTGCTATCAATTGCTTCTCCATATTTTGAAAGTTATAACTGGTGATGAAAAGCAGATATATTTTTTAGCTCACCTATTTTTTTAAGTTTGCCAACTCAAGAGTAAATCGTCTTATTCTGAGGCGTTGTCATTAATATTTAATTTCTGAAGAGTGAGCTTCCTTTTCCACTGAATTCAATTATATTAAAAAACTTCATAAATCATTTGTGTGTACTCATAAAAGAGGGAGAGTATGTAGTTTTCAGAGTTGATGGGATCATTTTATATTCATCAACTGTTGTTATTATTATTACTTAAGTCCTGGATGAGTAGTGTATTTCCTTTTGAATTATATGAACATGATTGAAGATTCGTTTATCCTCATAACAGATGGAGAGTTCCCTTGAAGATGTGTTGTGGATTTATTATTGTAAGTCCTTTTTGAACTCAGAGTAGAATTTAGGATCGACATAGACTCTTGCCAATGTCCTTTTTTCCCTTTTCCTACTTTCCCCTCGTCACAACTGTTAGTTGCTCAGTTAATGAAAATTTCATCACAACTTAGCAGCTCTCCACCAAAACATTATTTTAATTGTCCGTGTTATCATGTTGATTTTTTTTAACATCCCCAAAATACACACGATTTTTGACACTAACTATAGCATATCAACAAGCAAGGAAATCGATAGTTTATTGCAGCAGAGGTGTATAAAATATGTCTTAGAATGCCTGTTGAATGTTATACGTTCAACACAAAAATAAATATTCAAAAATTTAGAAGCACAACAACTCTGCCAAACAAAAGAAGCGAGCAATAGAAAATAAAAAAAAATAAAAAATTAAATAATGCATCACTGGTTGATGATTATCTCTGTCGGTAAAGGTGTCGTTCTTCAAAGTTAACATATTTTTATATGACATTGTCTAATATGTGGTTTTTAAACTCATTGCAATTTTTACCATTTTCACCCTTACACATGACACATAAAGAGTTTGCATAGAAGATGAAGCAAAAATGTGGTACACATATATTATTACTAAAACACAAATAAAAATCCAGGGATATAAAGTTGGGTGTAAAAGTGTTCAAACTTTAAAAAGGTATGTTACCAATTATCAACAATTATATCTGTCTATAAGAAGCTTGTATAGGTTGGTTCGAAAAAAATCGAACTCGGACCTGGTTACAACCTTAATTCGTATCTAGTGCAGTGGGTAGACTTTTTGAATAATTAATATGATTACTTTTTATAGAATAGTGATGAAAATCGTTTGTATATGAGGTATTTAAAGAAAAAGCTAAAATGAAAACGATAAACCTGACAATTTGATGAATATTTTAGAGGAGAGAAACTAAGCTACTATAATTTTACACGAGTTTTTAATCAGATTTTTAATATAATTGTATGCGATAGAAATAGTTAAATAATAATAAAAACAACTAAACAATATAACAAAATCATTCTACAAATTACCAATTCCTAAAATACGGGACAGCTAAAAAGTACACAAGATTTACAAAACTAGTAATAACAAATAATGTTTCCATTTGTCAGCCTATGTAAAGCTAGTACACACAAAAAAAAAAATTCAATCATATCTCATTAATTCGTTTTGATTTTAATAAGTACGAATAAGTAAACATTTTTATGAATAATGTTTTTTTGTGTATAATCATAATAGATACATTTTTTATAAATATAGGAGTGAATCCAACTCATGAAAACAAAAAGTTTTTCTGTTATTGTTACTCTGTATGTAGGCATTGCTGAACTAGATTCCTTATCATTCTACAACATACACAAGGAAACTTTACATTATTTAGATCAATGTACCCAATTTTTTACAGGACATAAAGAAGTGTCTTTAGAAATGGATTTGGACTTTCGTATAACAAGAACATTATGATCAAATAAATAATATTGTCTTTGGAGGGAATTTATTTTAGATATTGTTATGTAAAATTGTGTATCTACATTTTTAAATTTTTTCAAACATATTTATTTATTGAGTTTTATAACTTATACATTTTAAAAAATTAAATATATTTTTCATAAAATTTGAGAATTGGAGCTTTATACACAGCGTGCCTCTACGAATCGAGTACGAATTTTCCATAGTTCCACTTTATCAAGATTCTCAAAGAGGACAGTCATTAAGACAATGAGGCTTTATATATATATTTTACTTCATATGAATGATTAAATCTAAAAGTGGTCCCACTTTGTCTCCATCATTGCCTAGTTCCTATGCATTATTCAAGTATTCATCCAACTAGTCGGCCCACTCCTTCTCCACAGCAGACTCTAGGGCATTCATATTCACATGGGAAGAGCCACAGGCTCTTGATGGTGCCTTAAATCACATAGAGAAAAGGAATGTAGTTTGGTGAGGACAGAGGCCACATTCACCAGGGCAAGATATTTGCCATGTCGTTTTCACTTATATTTTGAGGTTCTTTTGGGGGAAATTTTGGATTGTTGGCTACTTCTCAAGGCTCTGGTTTTTGTCCTTTAGCTTTTTATTCTGGGCAATGAGAACTTTGTAGAAGAGAACGATGCAAGATATCTCGGGGTGTTTTGAAGAAAAATGTCTGCAACATTTCTCATCCAAATTTGTATTCGCTCCGAACAGCCATCATGACAGTGTGATATGCGATGAATACGGCTTTCATTGTTAAAAAATGTCAATCTGTTCGATGGCGTCTCAAGGCAGTTATTGTTTGTGAAGGAAGCTATATTGATAAAAAAAAATATCACTAATTATAACATTGAAACATATCCAAAAACATTTATTATTTAGTAAATTATCTTGAGTAACTATATTACCAAGAATATGTTAGATAATTTTTTTTTAATAAAAAATGCTTGATTTTCACTAAACTTTACATTTCACTTCCAGCTTATCGACCAAATGAATGAAGGGTATTTATAGATAGTGCAAAAACATGTCTGAAATGGGACCTTCTACACAATGGAAGTATTGTTGGTGCTATTTCAATTGGGCATTCTGTCACATAATATTTAATTGACATATTGTTACTAAAGATACCTTACAAAATGATACACGTTACATCTAATAACTAGTGATAAAATAAATATGTTAATTAGGTCAATGCTAAGCCATACCCCCTTTTCCAGAAACTAAAATGTTAAATATAAAATAAAAATCTGGATATGTCATATTCAAATATAATAGTGTAAAACAATAGGTATTTTTATAACATAAATATTATCCATAAGTGATGGTCATAAAATTTAAATATATTAAAAAAGATGGGGAGACAAATTTTACTATTTAATTGTGATTTTCATTTACTTTGATTGATTTTCATTAGTTAAATACGTAAATATTTTCAGTTCTTTAGGAATTAGGATAAAAATCAGAAGAAAAAAAAAAATACAAAATCGAAAAAATAATCTATGGAGATGCATATTCTTTCAATAGGTTTTTTTAAAGATAAAATATGGAATATTTTAATTTTATAGTCTATAATATTCCTTATCAATAAGAATGATCAACAAGATATAAAGACAAGTGTTGTTTTTAACATTTTTCCGCCTAAAAAAACCAAATTTGTCTAGTTTAAAACAAGATACATAATCAATAAAAGCATTAATATTGTAATAAGAAACCTTTTACATCAGTTTTATTCATTTTACTTTAATTTGGTGATTTTCTTAATGATGAAAATTGGCTCGGAAAGATAAAAGTCCCAAATTACTATAATCCCAGATATTTTTGAATTCAAACGACTGAGAAAAAAAGAAAATTAGTTTTGGATTTTGCGATCAAAGATACATTTCTTTATAGGCATCAATTCATTTGTAAAAAATTAGAGCACCCCATTGTTGTCAAATATTTTTTATAAAGAACTATGTAAACTAACTTTTTTTGCAAAAATAATTTCCTTCAACAATTTTTTTTTTCAATCTCTTTTAAAATGACTTTATTGATAATTAAATGGAGAAAGTTTCTAATTAGCTTCATTTTTTGTTACTAACAAACCAACTACCAATAGAAAAATATATCTTTTAAAAAAATACTAATTCAACAAAAGTTATTGCCATTATATTAGAAACGAAGTAATAATTGAAATTTTAACAACTGTCTTTTGAAGGTTGTTAATATGGGAAATAGAGGTCAATTAAAAAAAATAGTGTCATCTACATTAGAAGCCCAATGACTTTTCAGTCCATATGTTATATTGTCATTAAGTTTTTTTTTAAATATCCCTTTAATTAGTTAGATGAAGGAGCATTGACTATGCAATTATATACATTATAGTTCTAAAACTTTTTGTTTCCTTAGCCAAGAACAATAAGAGTTTAACTTGTTATTGTATCATGAATCACGTTATGTTTCCTTTGATCTCTTACAAAAGAAGCAAATTCGTTGTTCATTAGTTTTCCTATACAAATAACACAGATACAAGGTCTTTGTAAATATTTTATATTTTATCGAAAATTGTGAATGGTCGAAATAGAGGGTTCCCAGGTTTTGATTATCTCTCGAACAAAAAGTATTTAACCCAAAACCCAGTTTTTCTTTTTTCAATTTGATTCATAAACCGTTGTCTTAAATTTAGAAAAGACAACTCAAAACCAATTTATGAACTGCTATAAATAATATGTTTAGATTCAATTTTATTCAACATATCCTCCTTTACATACAAAAATAATATCCTAAACACGCCGATGAACAGGTTGTCAGCTCCTGATGATAAAGTCGTTATCTATAGCATACCAATGTACCATGCTGTAATGATTGCAGCTCGGAGCAAATCCAAAATTGGATAAGAGATATAGCATAAATTCTTCTCTTAGTCCCCCCCAATTTGCAGCATCCAGGATTTTGAGGTCAGGGCTGGAGGAAGGCCACACAGAGGCAGGCCAGAAGTCAGCTATGTTATTGTTGCAGAAGTTTCAATTTTTCTTGCCTGTATGAGGCTATAATGGACTTCTTAATGTTGTAGGCAGTCCGAATGAAGATACCAACGATCTTTGTAGCCTTTACAACAATGAAACAAACGCTGAGGATATTGCACAAGTATGGCCTTTTTTGTTATTTCTCAGACATTTTCAAACTTAAAGGCGTGGGATAAAAAGAAATTGTGTTAATTTATTTTTTCAGATGTGGTTTGGTTATCTAATAAACCTTCGTACTAAAAAACAACAGATATAAATCGTAATTAGATGAAACTACAAATTTTTGTTTCTTTCTTCTGTATATATTCTCAAATAATTATACGTAAGCTTATTCGCAACCTTTCTTGTATATATCCAATACGTTTTCCTTTAAATAATTCATCTGAGACAAATCTCAACCTATTAATGATATTTACCATTTGTGCTATATATATATATATATGTAGACATTTAATTAATTCATTAATATTGGAAAGTTTTTAAAATCCATTCTTTGACTTTTAATTCATGTCTGGTTATTAATTGAAAAACAGGGATTTTTTTCTATACAAACTTTTGAAAGAACTATTTTTTTCCTTTGAATATGATGTGAAGATTTAATTTTAAATATTTGTATTCATACAAACATTTTAGGATCTTCTTCTTTTTCTCTTTTGAAAAGTTTTTCAAATAAACAGCATTCAAATTTATTTCTTTATTTGTTAAATTAAATCAAACGTTGGATGTAATAGATTACATATTAACAGAATATTTGTGAGCTTAATATCCCAAGTTTATTAAGAACTGTACTTTATCTAATTATGTAAAGTGATTAATTTTCCTTTAAAGGGTCAATGAATTGTCCATAACGATATTAGGGATTTTGTAGTGAATATAAGATAATATACAATTATAAGGTGGAATCAATGTAGCTCATAGACAACGCGCTCGGGAAATTTATTCTCTTGAACTCAAGGTGCGTAGGTTTATACACATTTCATTCCTAGAGAAAATAAAAATAATTTGTGTAAATGGATTCCACAACAAAATTACTAGGTTAGACGGAGTAAACGTAATAGTATTATATTATTATATTTACTGATACTTAATCAGTGCAGTTCAATCTGACTAATTAAAGGAATACAAAAAAAAAAAAAACTACAAAAAAGTGATTTTTTGCCAGTATGTAAATAATCAATTTAATTTAACCTGCAATGTAAATGTAACCCTTTCCGCCAATAATAATAAGAAAAAATGGCCCAAAATCACTTCCCAACATAATAAACATTTCGATCAAAATATATAGAAGATAACACGCCATTGTGGGCGTCACCCCCTGCAGATGAATACACTCTTGATCTTCATGCACGAGGGTGTAACGGTCCAACGTGTCCTCATTCACAAGAAATAACATCCTTGGCACGGTGAAAGTTGTGTCCATGGCGGACCACACTCTCTCCACATTGTCATGATGGTAGTTTGGATTAATCCAAATTGGAATGAAAGATGGGACGGGAATTTTTCTCGAAGACGCTCCAAACTGCAAAGTTCAGAGGCTTCAAGTTTAGTACAGAAGGAGGGCTGCATAGAGACAGGCCAGAGTTAGACATATTGTTGCTGCATAAATTATGCATATTCTTGGCTGTATTGCTCAATTTCCTTCCTTTATAGGCTTGATGATGTTGTGGTAGTCTGGATATAGTTGTTAATATACTCGGCAGACTTCTTAACACTCACTCTGGCGTAGAAGAGGCGGCAAGGTTTCCCTTTTTTGTCGTTGCTCTGAAATTATTACAATATGATAAATACATACCTAGTTTATTTTTGTTTTAGCTATCGTTTGGTTGCATTAGGAAGTCTCGTAAGTAGACTTTACTACTAGTTTTGGCTCCCCAATAATGCTTAATCATGATCAAAAACCCATTTTTTGTGTAGAAAGTTGACTTTGTTCTGGTAAGTTTGAAAAGCTCTTATTATGTGGCATAAATAGAAGACTGGAAATATAAACATTCATAAATGTTTAATAATAAAGTAAATGCCACCATAAATGACACTTGATTTATGCATAGTAATAAAACAAATAAATATTCATTTATATATATGTAAAAGGTTAATATTTATTGTTGGTTTGGCTGTCACACAACTGACAGGTTTTTTTTTAGTGTATGTCCTTGGTTGCCATTAAGTGGAAATCATTTTGTTTAAATTTATTTTCTCAGCTCCTCGGTACAAAATAACACAAAAACACTTTGGGAGTATTGATTCTAAGGAATACTGGCCATTAAGACCGATATCTCATCTTTAATTAGGGAAGAACATTGCTAGTTGATATATAGTCAAATCTTCATAAAGGAAACTTCGGGTTTTTCTTTAAATAAGACACACAAAAAAGATTATCTGCACATCCATTTCGACCGGAATTAATAATATGAAAAAAATATACTCCGATGTACCGCCTATCTACTTTGTTATCATTAAGATATCAGTTACATACATATATTTTGCCTTTGTCTTAAAAACTTTATGAGTCTTGTCACACTTTATTTATGATATTTTCCTCGAATGATAATTTATAACATTCTTCTGCAACTATAATCCTCGAAAATCAACAAATGTAGTATACCTCTACTCTTTTTTTTTTACCATCCATGGTAAATTCAAGACTATACATCTTGTATTGAATCGAATTGTAGACACTTAACTCTTATAATTTGAATTTGTGTCAAGCAATTTCAATGCTTAAAAATGAGTTATAAACTCCTGTTTTTGTTTTGCTGTATCGTTCGTTACTCTCACGCTAAAAAAGAGCTGAGAGATAGCCGTTCATATCGGGATTTCTACATTTCTTTTTTACGGAAATAACTTCCACGGAGTTTTCTGTCAAGTTCATGGTGTCAAGGATCACATTCTAACTCGTCAGGAGTGGATTGCCAGCAGTGTGAATACCGAGGAAGCTCTCATTCACAAAATTGTCAGTGGGAGTCAGCAAAAAGTTGACGTGAAAACCATGAAAGAGGCATTCCAAGACATTCTACCGAATATTGCATTACATTACTTGTTGGACAAACGTAGATTTGAGGAATAGTACTATCTACCCACCGAATATCGTCAGCCTGAAGGACTCTGTCAATGACCCTTGGAGGGAATGAGCAAAAATACAATCTGCAACGGGTTTGTAACATTTAGATGCGGCATCGAGAACATCCTTGCCGGTAAGGAAACTCCATTCAGAAAGTTCTCAATGAATGTTGAATTTTCAAAGCTTGTAATTGAGTCGTAAATTGTATTGTTTAACTTTGTTTTCTTGCATCGTTTGATATATTCATTGTGAAAATGAGTACATAAAACTGTATGCTCAAATTCAAGACCTCTAAATATCTTGGTGTGGGAAGAACTCCCAAAAAGATTTATAGCCATGGTGTCCAAGAACAAAGTTTACCTTCTCAAGCAACGGCTTGCCAGCATTGTGAATAAAGAGGAAACTCTCTGACACAAAACTGTGAGGGTAAGGAAAAAGTTGAAGTGAGATCCATAAAGGAGGCTACACAAAACAATCGAGGAAAGATTGCTCAGTTTTACACAAACACACTCGGACAAACACAAACTCTATTTTGTATATGTACAGAAATACCTTCTGAACCATACTTTATCAAATCATCAAACTATCATTTTAAATTGAATTAAAATATGTAAACTCATATATCAATAAAATAAATATCTTTTTTTTTGCCAAATAATCGAAGTCGTCGTGTGCTATTTTTTTTAGTCAATTGTCCACTAACTCACCGAAAGACAATGCATAATAGCTGAAATTTTTAAAATACATTGTGGAAATTTGTATCGATACTATACAAAAAATTATACTTTTATATAATACAAATACAAAGAAAAAAACCAACACCTCTTTTTGGTGAGTCGTTTGAGGGTTTCTTTGTCAATATATTTAAACTAACTTAGAAACTATATAAGTTTTATTAAGAAAACACTTTTTTTATAACTAAAAATTGTAAGTAATCATCAAGAATGAATACAATGGTTATTATTTTTACTTGGTTTTCTAAGTAACTAAAGAAATACTCATTGCAAATCCCCAAAACAAATTGAAGTTGGAATTGAGTTTAAAAATATTTTAAAAAACATGTTCTTTATTAGTTTTCACATAGAATAAACTCCTGGAAATAAATAACTGAGTACAAAAAACAAACAAATTATTTTTAAAATAAACATTTGCTCGTATAATATTGAAGATAAATATTATAGAAGGGATAATATATGTCACATTCTTATAAAAAAAAGTAATCAGTGTGCTCATTTTGAAATAAACTATATTTGATCATATTTTTTTTGTCGGATAAAAATATGACATTCACATGTCTATAAAAAAATACTTTTTAGTTATTATTTCATATAAGTTCAATAAGTAAATAAATTTATAATAAGGACCTTAATATGATTATTTTACCTTATCTCGAATTTTACTTTACTATTTTGACATATTTTGCTGTCATTTCATTCCTTTAAAATAATTATTTTTGTAGAGATGCAACTCTAGTTACATTCCTCCTCCGTTAGTGGACATACTTTATATAACGGGGTTAGTGAACAGAGTAAAACAAATTCTCCAATGATGGAAG
Source organism: Lepeophtheirus salmonis (assembly GCF_016086655.4). Taxonomy (NCBI): domain Eukaryota; kingdom Metazoa; phylum Arthropoda; class Copepoda; order Siphonostomatoida; family Caligidae; genus Lepeophtheirus; species Lepeophtheirus salmonis. The sequence continues at coordinate 11,188,570 of NC_052134.2, forward strand.
AGAGTTTTAACGTTTGTAAACAAAGGGCTTCTAAATCTTCTGTCTATATATATCTTATATCTAATAAAATTTGTTTGCTTCATTGCTAGAATGAAGGTAGAAGAATTGTATTATTCCTTCTCAAGAAATATTGTGAAATTTAAACACAATAATGTTTTTGATCCATTATTTCGGAAAAAACAAAAATGGCATCACACTTATCAAAATAACTCGCAAACTAAGGAAGATTTTCTCATGTAATTTTGACTGCTTTATTTTGAAGGTTGGTACAAACTTTTAATGAGGTGAATTCTATGTTTCAAACCCGTGACTTTCACCCTACAATTTTAATCTCCATTGAAGTCTGAACACTTAGAAATTAAATAATTAATGAAGATTGACTGATTGAAATTAATTCATATTTCGATATATAAAAAGATAGACAATTAGTTACAAAACAAAACAAATTCAAGGTCCCTAGCTTATGTACAAGTCGAGAAAATAATACTTGAACGTGATCGAAAAATTTAAATTCATCCAGTCCAAGCAGTTAAGCATCTCCAGAATCACCGGCTACGATGTCAACAAGTTCGAAATGTTAGAGAGAAAGAAAGGCCCAGGGTAGCTTAAGAAAACTATCCAAAGCAATCCACGTAAGTCCACAAATGCACATGCACGAGATCTCTGGATTTCACAGCTGACTGTCTAGTGAAGTGGTTGTTGGAAAGAGCCTTGTGAGGATGGCAAGGCCACTTTTGACGCCAGCAATGAAAGAAACCCATATCTTCCGTTTCAAGACTCATTTGAATGTGTATTTTGACACTTTTGGCCCCCTTATAGGCCTAATGTCAACCACATTGACTACACCTTTAGAGTACATGTCAAGAAACATACCTAAAGTATTCGTCATCCAAATATAGAGGCCTTCAAAGAAACTGCCATCCAGCACTGGGACATATGAATATATCTGCAGTGGTTCCGAAGCGTTCCTTCGCCGTCTAGAAACCATTATTGCCGCTAAACGTGGCTACATAAATGATTACCAGAGCTCAAACTCACAAGCTATTTTGTTCAAATTCTATTGTTCATTAATGAATTTTATCTTTTTGTAATGTAAAATACCAGGTGGAAAGGTTTTAATAGACTGCTTGGTATGTGTGGCATCTTTTTTTTTATATGACTTATCTTTGTATATAATTCCCCTTTTGGTACTCTCTTCTCAAATACCTTTAAGAATTTATTGTTCTAATTCTGGTTTTCCATTATACATACTCCTTTTATCTAATAACATACAAAGAGTCTTCAATCATATAAACTTTCCTTGCTTAGGCTAAAAAATCATTATACCTACATTGTAATAATAACTACTACATATATATATATATATATATAAACAGACTTAATTTGAGCATTTGCTTTCTCATCCTCTTCACCTTATTATAAAAATGTTTTACTAATTGAAAATGTCTTACTAAAACAAACACATCCGTAAAATTCTAAATCATATGACCTGCCGGTATGATAAGAAAATGAAACCGAATAAATGTGACAATGTTTTGAAAGAGAGTAGGTTCGCTGTAATGCCTTTTTGTTAGATTACCTATAAGTAGCTATGAGAGAAAATAAATAAATACAAATCCATCTCTATATCTAGCAGAGAAAGATGCTATCAATCCTATTTACCCTTTATCATTTTTGGCTTCAAAATATTAATTTTCAAGTGTAAAACGTTTTATACGAGTAATACTAATCATAAAAGGATATTACTTTTTTTTCAAATTACAAATTACCCACTTGACCTTGTAAGGGCATTTGCATATAGGCAACAAACAGTATTTAAGGATTAATTAAACTCTGAGTTATTATTATTGGTATTGTGGCAGTCCTTATCTAGGACTAAAGACTAGTCCTTTCCAGTTTAGTCTAGGTCTGGTCTAGTTCAGTCATAAAACTTTTAAAGTTTGGTCTTCTTTGACGATGTCAATTAAATGTATTTATATTTTTTTAAATAAATTCTAGTACTAACTGTCCATAGGAGCGCTCCCACAGACAGACATTAAGTATCAAAATTCTTACGGAGAAAAAATACAACTATAACTTAATAACTTATGAATGATCTCTTAAAATACGGGGAGTAACAATGATTATTACATGTGAGATATAGCAGTGATGCATAAAATATGTCCTAACGGTTTGTAAAAAGTGGAAAAAAGAAAAATTAAAATCCCAAGCTCAAGACGTTTTTTTACATCCACTACAAACAGCCGTGAGAGAAATCAGAAATAAAGAGAAATCCTATTACATTTTAATCAAATACATAAGAATGAATTATTTACATCACAACATGTGTTATTTTCATGAAAACTGATACACAAAGTATATTTAATCGCCACCATAATTGGAAAATAATTTTAGAAAAGAAAACTGCTCCGATTGGCAACTACAAAAAATCTCGCAAATGTTTCGGTCATATATTTTAAATTTCTACATAGTCTATAACTAACCATAATTAAGGTTTTGACTTTTGTAGAGCGAAACGAGAATACCCAAGGGATATTCTTTTGTGTGGAGGAGATTTCAAATCCTCTACCGTTTTGCTTGTTGGTCACACATTTTTGAGTGCAAAAAAAGAAAACAAACATCAAATTGTAGTTTTTTCTCAGTTTTTTTCGAATGTATCCTATTTCAAAATTTTGAGACTTTTAGAACGGAGACTATCTGGCCTCGAAGACGATTCTAATTTTTGAGTTCTCACCCTGTAGTCTATGTCTATCCAAAATTTCGAGAAAATGTAAACATTTAGGACCCACTTTAATGTACAAAACTCAAGTTATAACATGCTTTCTATCCTTCATATTTTTCGTTCTCAATGGCCATTATCATGATAGAAAAGATGTGAAGAAAAAAAAGTAAGACCCTATTTACACATTTCATATACGAGTACTAAAAAGATTTCCCCATAAATTGAATTGAAAAATTATATTCATTACTCAGAATAAGTGAATTAATTTATGTTGTCAGTATTTGGAAGGCAAAATGGTTGGAAAGGTTTTTTTTTTCCTGTTAATTATAAATAGAAAATAAAAGTAGTATACATTCATAAATAATCCACGTAGGAGTACGTATCTAAAAAAAATGTAAATACATGGTATTAAATTAATTATTATGTATATATATTTTTAAATTTCATTCTTATGTTAATAAATATTTAAGAAAACCTAATTAAAGTGAGTAAAAAATAAATATTTTTTAAATATACTAAATAAATATAGGCATAATCATGAATAACAACTCTTTTAACAATTAGATAACTCTTATACAAAAAAAAAAAAAATGAAGATTGTGAAATAAATATTGAGCATAATTTGAATTGTCCAAAATATGACTAAAAAATGGGTATATTTATTGAAGGTATTAATCAGAATGGTGTTTTTATTGTTGTTATAACTATTTATAAAATAGTTAGAAGATGGTTGTCTCAAAAGTTTGAAACCTTACAATGATACAAGACATTTTCTTAGAATTTTTATTTTTCAACATAGTCTCCTTGTAACTCTTTACACTTTTCTGAGCGATGCTCCCATCCCTGTAACTCGTCCAAATAAAACTAGGTATTTTTCTGGAGTCACTTTTTGTTTTTTAGCTCAATTACTCTAAGTTGGACTGACTTAGACGCATCAATCTTTAACACAACAAGCATTTAATTGTCTGCTATTGTTTCAATCTACAGAGTAGTACAATAAAATGCGACATCTTTGATTTTTTAATTTCAACAAGATATATTTTATTTATTAACAATATAATTTCAAAAAATGTGTGTCTGAGTCATTAAGGATGCCGTTTTTAGCGGCAATGATGGCTTCCAGGCGAAGGTGCTCTGTTCCAGTGCTGGCTGACAGTAGCTTTGAGTCCCTCGGTGTTTGGATGACGGAAACTGCAGGCCTTCCCCTCGATATACAGCCAAAAAGTTTAGTTAAGGAGATAGGCATCAGGGCTGTAGGCGGCCAAAAGTGTCTAAAAAGAGATAAAAAGACAAATCAAAAGTTCTTACAACGGAAGAGATGGGTTTCTTTCATTGTTGGTGTCCAAAGTTGCCTCTTTACCATAAAGCTCCTTCCTCCCACCTTTTTGATAACTCCAAAATTTATTGTATAAGGCCTCAGGGACTTTGGGAGATTGGTCTGGGCAGTTTTCTTTAATTTCTCCAGGTCCAGTTTAATCTTTTTGAAAGGTACCTTTTTTCTCTCTAATGTTTCCGACGGGGTAAACTGTAATCCTGGATAAGCGTAAATGCTTGGAGTGTGAGATTGGAAATTCTTTGATCTACTTCAATTGTCATTTTCTCGACGTGTACCTTAGCTACAGAGCTTTGTGTTTTTGTAACTAATTTTAATTCTTTAATATATCTAAATTTGAATTAATTACAACCCCTCAACTCTTATAAAATATTGAATTATTATGTGTTTAGACATTCAGTGGACCACTTGTTCTTTAAAAACCGCCTTTCATAGATATTTAATTAATAACAGCTAAGTACTTGATTTTGTCCATTTTCAAAAAAATACTCACATCACCTCACTCAAACGACTCAATTTTAACAATTTTGCGTCCGAAATGCCTGAGTTTATGGTGAGTAACTGTCAACAGATGCTAGATGGATGTGAATATCTTAATTAGAGAATGTTGCGACTTCACGTAGAGGTTGGAAAATTTATAGACACACATCATAATTACAAATTAATTTGCACATGAAAGAAACACAGAAGACTTGTTGTGTACGTCCTTGTTTGACTCAGAATACAATAGAGAATTCACAACAGGCTATATCTTAATAATGCGTTTGCTACATACTGAGTTAGATTTGAGTTTATTTCTCTGCCATCTCATAGCTACTCACAGCTTATTATATATAACATCATGACAGCTATTTTTCCTATCCTCCAAAACATAGTGTCAGAGTACGATGTCCTTTATCGGCTTCTTTTTTTTTACATACCGATAGGTCATATCTATATTAATAAAAGCTATGTTTGTCGCTATCAATGTAATTCGTAAAACCATTTTTCATCAAAGAAATAAAAATGTGGCCATATTGATGAAATCTTGTAGATGTTTAGTATGTGGCATCAAGCGTGTGCTTTATTATAAAAAAGAAAAAAAATATGTAAAAATATCTTAAGAGTTTTATAAAAATGTTATATAAAAATAAATGAAATTTTGTAGGCGTATAATTCAACTCATATTTTATGCAATCCTATTTATATAACTGTAAGCGTAAACTTTGTTAACTTCCTTATTATTTTATTAATATATATCTAAAAATTGTGAGGCAGTCTTGCGGCTAAGAGATTTAAGCAAATATATTGAATTGGTATTCTATACTTATGCTATATACCGAAACCTCTTTCGGTGGAGAGGTTCGAATCTTCAGAAAAGAATTGATCTATATAGCACTTACGTAGTTCCCTCAGTTATATACAATGCCACTTCTATGATGAGGATGGAAGAGTAACAAGAGTGACTGAAAAAACCATTTCACCAATACTGTTCGAACCCCATAAAAAGGGCTAAATCACTTACTGCAGGCGGAATTGTGACTATAATTATGAAAATATGTATAAAGATTTCTATGGGTATGGGTTGGAGCTCAACTCACAATTTGGTAAGCTGCTCCTTTATTCAATGGGGATTATATTCTGGATATAATCCGAGGCAAGGTTAAGAAGCTTGTCTTCTTTAGGAATCTTAACACTCCAAAGAAATTAGAGGAAGAAGCCCTGGAAAAAAAATCTTTTAACTTTTTATGTCGTTAAGGTGCAAAATCTCTATTTCGATGGTCGTTTATACTTTCCCTTAAATAGAGCGACAAAATTTTTTATTGATCCTAGAATGACTTTTATTAAAACAACAGACAAAGCTCAATATATTTGTGAATACAAAGAAAAATTGGAAGGAACTTCGAGAAAATTGGAGAAAAATCATTTTATTTCCTTTATGTATCATTCGGATGCTAGGAAATTTACTTTTCAATTTCAGATCTCTGCCAATTGTACCGAATTTTTTTAAACATGCAAAGATTGTCGGAAACTCTTTAATAATATATTGCATGTCTTTGTGGATTGCAGGGCTGTCAAAGTTCTGCAAAGGTTCGTGTCCATCAATATCAAGAGTCTGGAAAAGGGACGTTTGACTTAATTCAAAATTTCTATAATCTTCGGATTATCTCAAAGGAAGAAACAGTTTTCAAAGAAGTCTAAAGCTATTGATTTTGATTTATTAAACTCTAAGGCATTAATTGCTGGAAAGCTGACATCCTATGAGCAAATATACTTTTACGAACTTAGAGAAACTTTTTTGGCATGTGCTGATAGATATAACACCCTTTTCTTGAAAATTCCGAATGTTGATGACACTTTCTGTATCTTGTCGGCAAAAGAAGTGAAATTATATACATTGATATCACTCTAGCATAAGAAGCTACTTAAGTCAATCCTCAGAAGTTTTTGAATTTCTAACTGGGAGTTATGATTGTTAGTATTTATTTTGATTTCAATTATATTTATATCTTAACAATTATGGATGTGTTTTATAAATGATGATTTTTTTAATTATTATTGATCATTTTCATTTTTTATATTTTAAATTATTGAGACTTATCTTTTCTTACTAGAATACACTTTTTGTTTGAAATAGGCTTTTTTATGTTTTATGCATTTATATTTACGTAATTTAGGAACTATCGTACCAAAAAGTTTGAACCAGAAATTTACATGAACATAAATACACAACCTCTTGAAATTTCCATTTGGTTAACATTCCAATATTTTTGAACACCCAGTCAACGGTGATGTAAGTTTTTATTTAATTGAAAATGAAGAAGTAATACTTTTTTTATTTCTTTATTTTGTAAGCTCAAGTTACAGACTGTTTCACCACTTTGAAGACAATATACATTTATTTTTTAGTTTGCTCATGACCTATTCAATCCTTGCCTAATTATTTTCTATATTTAATTTAATACATTTTTTTATCTTCCGATTAGAGTTATGAGTATTCTACATAATTCATATTGTGAAAGTTTGAAACAATGTTTGTTTTACTTTTTTCATTCATGTGGAGGGGAGAAGGTAATATATATATACCTATGAATTAATAGAAGCTTGAGTAATTAATTATAGATTTATCTCATTTTTTCCATATTTTTTGAGTTAAGAATCGATTTTCTTACATATACTATTATTTTTCTACGCACATATGTTAATAATGATATTTTACAATAGTTTTTAAAGTCTTATGTACATACACACAAAGTTTGATGAATGTTTATCTTGAATATTGTACAAGATTCTAAATGCATTCAACACAGACATGTTTTCGTTGATGTGCATAACACTTGCTTTGACTTTGGTTGATTTATGTCATCAAAGTATTTAACTAACTGTGATTATAGAATATTGTTTCAATTGTGGTAAGCGTAAAAACCCTCCCTATCATAATATCGTAACAATATAGTCAACTTGAAATACGACCTATTTACTGACAAAAATGGCTACAACCTAAAGTGATCCTTTCTTGTTGATATGCAGTGAAGATAATCTGTAGGAATTTGAAGGTCATCCGTATTTTTTTGCTTGTTTTTTTGAGTTTGCAACCTTAATATTGAATTTTCTTTTTCCAGACTGTTATCAAAATAGATGCAAATAATATGATCCACCGTTTTGGTAAAAAAGAAATAACATATTTATAGGGTTTGGGAGAAAAGTTACTTAGTTGTTATGACATTTCATTAGAAATAAGCTCCGAGCAGCTGTGAGATGAAAGAAATAAAGATACTCCTGATCCAGTAACAACATAGTCAGGAGTTACTCTGGCGTCGATCCTCAATTCTACTCTCAGCCCAACAAGCACTTACTTTTATAACTCTAATATTATTACTTTTCGTCTTTTACGAACTAGCGATTACTTTAACCCTATAAGTTATATGTTCTCTCTTCAAAAATATAAGAATAGAGATAACATAGATTTAGGTTGGAATTACAAACACCCGGGTACTCTTCCATTATAATATAATTTCGTTTATGCTTATTATTGTTACTTAATTTCTGATAAGTCAACTTCCTTGTCTACAACAAACACATTATACGAAACCAGATTGAACATACTCCTGTGGCTAAAAAAAAGGAAAGTAATCCTGATGATTTGAAGGACCTGTTTTATGCAAAGTAAAATTGTCGATTCACGTCTGAGTAATTACTGGCTATGTTATTTTATATTTCATTCTCTCCATTCACACTTGCCAAAGCCGTTTGTAGCTGATCTGACGAAATGTTGTGAAAGCCAACCTGTTCTTCTCAAAACTTTCTTCAAATTGTCAGGGATACCTCGTTGATTCCGTTTTTTTTAAGATGCCCAAAAATATATTGCTTTGAATCCCCGAATTTTCAAAAAAAGGAAGCATTTATAATTTACTCTTAGTACTATATGTACTTTTTTTAAACTTATGTTCACTGCAATATACTCAATATTCACATCTTTAAGGATATATAATTTATTAATATTAAGTTAATAGTTTAGATTTATTTTTGCGAAAACATAAATTTTCACAAAGAAATTCACTTTGGTTAACTATTATGAACTCTGTACACTTCTACAACTGCGATATCTAGTCGTTATTATTATACTACAGCTTAAAACAGAATAAAATCATTTCAGGCATATTTAAAATTTTTTGGGAACCTTCAAGATTTTACTGTTATTATTAATTATCCCTACATATTTTGCGAAGTCAAGTTATCTACAATGAGTACGAGTGATAGCTTGAATAGTCATTGATTTGGTGTATTCCCCCCCCCCATCCTATTGCACGACTGATTGGCTTTTGCTCCTTCGATTTATTTCCGTTTTCTTCCGATAACGTATATTTAGTAAGAATTTATAAAAGATATATGTTCATTTGTACTTTAAAAAATATCTTAACGACTTTAATTTATAACTTGGAAATGGTTTTTTTTATAAAAATATAAAATATTGGAATTATATATGTTTATAGTAAATATATACGAAATAATTATAATAAGATTTTTAAAAACGAAATCTTATGGGAGATATCGTCACAACCCACTCTGCCATGGACACAAAAACATTGAAGGACTTTTCAACACACTCTTTAACAAGCTCTTCTTTATTTTTCAATCTTCTTCATTCTCCTAGGATTCATTTACAAATTTCCCTTCGAATCCGTGAAGTTGTTCATTCTCCTTAGTAGAGAAACTTACCCTAACACACGAAATTTCTAATCATATGCTTCACAGTGGGGAAGGTGTTTTTAGGGCTTTCCCCCCCTTACAAATACTTTTTTTATATTTTTGTATATATCTCACTGTTATAATAAACCTAGGATTAAAATTATAGCTTCCATTTTTTTTCTCAGTAGGGAAACTGACAAAATTGGTAAATTAATCAAATACCTATTTTCTCTATTGTATTATCTGATATCTAAATACACATGTACTAAAGAAAACGATAAATTACACAAATTATAGAATATCATAACCTAATTCAATAAGTAACCCTATCAATCCATCAGTCATCAAAGCTCGATATCAGTTGTTAATCATATACAGGTTTATAGGTAAAATAAATAAGAGTTATAATATGTAGGAATAATTGAAGTTATATTTGAAGTATGTTAAATAAATATATCGATTATTACATGCACTCTAAATTGCACTCAATCATAGGCCCTGAAGCGTACTTCACAACCTTAATTTTTTGTATCTAGGAACCTTTCGTCCAAAAGAAATAGAAGTTAATACCCAAGTCACTTGGTAGTTTGCAGACTCTTCCCAAATATGGAATAATTATACAATAACTAAAATAATTTATTAAATAGTAATATCCACTTTTATGAAAAAAAATTAAAATGATCTCCTTGACAATTTGAAGAATATTTTGAGAGTGTGTAGCTTAGCTGTCATGACAATCCGATAACTGCTTTTAAATTTTTTTTAATACAAATTCTTATCTTTCTATTACTACCTAGTGTAAGCATTTTGCTCTTATACAACGCAAGATACATATTACTAACGCCATCTATTAAAAAAATGATTTTTTTTACTACACTAAGGATTTTGGCTATATGTCAATTTTTACTTATCATAATAATGTATGGAAATAAGGACTACTATTTGGTGCAGATTGCCCCAAACAAATTTGCCCGTATAAAAAATATGAACAAAAAGATTCAAAGTCTTCCAACAACTTTTACAATATACTGTTTGTTTGTTTTTTTGTACAAATATATTTAATGCGTTTTGTCGCTGCAAGTAAACCCTTTTAAATGCATAAGTTTGAGTGTACCACCAAATCAGCGGTATACTAAACAAGACTGTTGCATAAATATATACAGTATACAAATATTATGATAAAAGTAGAAGAAAGCCGGAGATATAAAATCATTTTATCTTTGTTTCACCATTAATTTTCAACGTTGCTTTGTTCAAAAATAAGGATACATCCATGTATCATATAAAAATTGGTTGCTCCTTCTAAAATTATATGTACAATTTAGTATTTTCCTAAATAGACAATGATAGAGAGAAGGGGGGGGGGGAATTAAAGAAAATCATTTTCGGAATTTTAATGGATGTAACTAAATTTTTTGTATTTAAAAAATATCTCAAGTAGTGTACCTTTTTTGAATTTTAATGAATTATAACAATAAAAATATATAAGGAAAAGTTTTGTATTTGTATAAACTAAGTTTTCATATAAGAAATGCTTAAGAAAAAACAAATTGCTAAAAGGGGTTTCAATTTATTCCCCCTTCTACACTCTGTCTATGAAAGCAACATCATTGTTAATTCTCTCAAATAATCTTACATCAAGGAGTAGCAAAGTCTTTAATATATGCTCAAGTACATACTTGCTTTCTTGAATCGTGTAAAAAGTATGTACAAACTAAAGTCCTTTTTTACTTACTAAAGGTAAATTTTAAGTAAGATTCTGTTTATCAGGAAATCCTTTTTTTTCTGTCAAATAAAATAAAGAATATTTTTTTACCTTACTTTAAAAAAAAAGATAAATTATGACTATTAGACTTTCTAATAATTATGAAGGCCACTCTTTCTTTATGTATGCTGACCTTTCTAAACTTGCATATATTAACAGCTCCTCTAAATTAATCGGTTTTAAAAACAAGAGTAATGACATTTTAGGTCTGATAAGACCCTCATTTTAAAGAAATGAAGTATAATGTGTAAAGTAAAATTATTTGTTTTTACTTAAGCACTTACATACTTAATTCCAAGATGGAGGGGATGGATATAAATTCTGTACTTGAAGAAGATTTAAACACTCATATATTTGCACTAGTATACGAGGATATAGTGGAGATATAATATATAGAATGAAAATTTTCTAGTTGAAAGCCTATGAAGAGTCTCAATAATAGTTAATTAACCTAGATGGACAAATTGTCCATGGAATAATGAATAATGAAAAAATTCTTAGGATTAGAAAGTTATATGATAAAATCAGCATACTAAGTTAATATATGTTCTTCCTTATAGCTATAAAATATGATTCAATATCGCTTGGACAAGTTAAATTAAATATATGTACAGTGTGTCCCTGCAAATGAATTTGCCCCAGCTCATTCTCATCCAGAGTATCACAAAGTACAAGTAGAAATATATGATAATTTATATAAAGAATTAATCTCAAAGTGTTTATTATTGGTTTCTACCATGGCCTCAATACTATATTTGAAGGTATTGCAGGTCTTCTTTTTTTCTTTACGTATTACTCCAACATGTCAGCCAACTTCTCCACGAAGGCCTTTGGGGCATCCACATAAGAGATGGAACATGTCATTATCTCTATGGCTTCCCCCTTCCCATATTCACGAGGATTGTAATTTGGTGAGTACGGAGGCCAAATAGGCCAGATACATAAAATTGCCAAGTTATCTTCACACCACTTTTGAGTTTTGTGGGCCTTGTGGCCAATGGCTGAGTCTTGCTGCAAAAAAAAAAAATCATTATATTTTGGGTAGTTGGGCTTCAGCCAGGGAAATACCATTGTCTCCATGACATCCAAGTACACTTACGAACTAATTTCAAAGCTTTTTGAAATCTTATAAGTTGGCCTCCTCTTCGAATGCAACGAGTCACCCACTTCTAGGCTTTCAGTTTTTAAATATTGGTTATGCAACTCTTGGAGAAGAGAACTATGTGTGAGATCTTGTCATTTACTTATTATCACGTCAAAAAGCTTTGACAAGGATTTATTTTGGCCTTCACCTCAGTTGTCCTAACTTTATGGTCGACGCTGATATTTTAGCCCAATGTTCTCTACAGAAGTTATTAGGCTTAGGATCTTTAGGTGGTAGGCAGCACATATTTTATTCTCATTGGTATTGTAAACATAATAAATATAAGGATTCTTGTTTTGTGATGACCAACCAATAACCCAATTACGCCAATGTAATTTTAAAGTAGGATTGATTGATTTATGATGAATGCCATGAAGCTTTATTTTGATTCCATTGAGAATTTCCATTCTCATAGGAGCTGATGAGAATAGAAAAAATATTTAATACCAAAAGAATTTCACACTAACAATTACTCCAAACATCTAGTTGATGATTCTTTTGACCCTATTTACAACTAACACTTGGGGCCATATCATCTGTATTCCTTGCAATATACCTGGTGGTCTTGGAATTACATACACAATTAATAGTAAATATTCACATACAGAATTAGCAATAAATAATTTGTGGGTACTCTTTTTTTCGTAACATAACTTTGACATTCATTCATATATAACAATAATTCAAGCAAATGATTAAAGCATTTGAGTCAACCAAAAAAAATTTCCAAATGCTTTATTGTATATAAATTAATGAAAATGAAGTATTGTTGCTTCAAAAAGTGTTTGAGCGATATTGAGACATCTGATACCTGGATATAAAAATTTAGTTTTGTAGACGACGTCCCAAGATTATTAAGATATAAATTTATCTAAAATATCAAAAAATTACCTAAATACTCACCAATTTCAAATATCTGGCCCTTCAATACAAAAAACAAATAGAATGATTTCTCTCGAAATGGAGTTTTGACTGTATCATTACTTAAAACACTTACATTTATAGCAAGTGTTCTATTAAAATCTAAACACTTTGAATTTTAAAATTTAAGAAGATATTATTTATTTATTAACAATAGAATTTCAAAAAAATGAATACTATAAATATATGTGTATTGGAACTCTCTTAATCATTACAGTAGCCGCCCTTAGGGTCAATGATGGCTTCCAGAGGTAGCGAAAGGTCTGGAATCCTTTATATATGTCATGCCTCTGTCATAGTGCCCAAGTACTGGCGGACAGTAGCTTTAAGGGCCTCAGCATATGTATGAAGCGTACTACAACTTCCCCTTGACATAAACCCAAAGATGTAGTCAATAGGGTTGACATCAAGACTGTAAGGGGCAAATGATTCAAAAAAGAGTTCAAAAGTGTCTTGCAGGGCAGAAAATTGGTTTCTTTCATTGCTAGTGTCAAAAATGGGCTGTACACTCACAGAGCTCCTTCCACCCAATTCTATGATAGCTTTCTGGAGAGTATGGTGTGAAGCACCTATATCTCTTGATTCGATTCTCATGGACTTGAGGGAATTGCCTTAGCTGTTTTCTTTAACTCCTCCGCGACCATTTAAAGAAAACAAATCCCAAACCAGTTTGGCCTTTTTGACAGAACCCTACTTATCTTTAATGTTTCGGAGTTACTGACGGGGTACGCAATGGTCTTGGAGATGCCCAACTGCTTGGAGTGCACGAATGAAAATTCTTTAATCCTGTTCATGCGTCATTTTATTGACTTTTACAGAAGCTAAAAAGTTCAAATTTGCTTTGTTTGTTAGTAAATTGTATATGCCATAATATATCGAAAAATCACTTAATTTTATTCACGCAATCTTTATTAATTATTGAATATGTATGTGTTCAGAATTCAATTGACCATGAGTTTTGAATGAGTCTTTTGAACTCTTTTTTGACACTATTGCTCCCCTCCCTCTACAACCTTGATGCCTACACCCTCGACTACGCCTTTTGGGCGCATGTCCAGGGAAAGGCTTGTAGTCTTTGTCATCCAAACACCAAGGCCCTCAAAGTAATTATCTACAAACACTGTAACGCCATGACAGATGACAATATTCGCAGCGGGTGCCAGGCCTGTAACCGCTGCTTGGAAGCTATTATTGCCACTAAATACAACTACATTAATGATTTAGAGAGCTCTGACAAACATTTGTTTGTAGTATTAATTTTGTTGATATTCTATTGTTTATTAATAAATTATATATTGCTGAATTTTAGAATTCAATGTGTTCAGATTTTTATAGTAAAATATTAAATTTTTATTTTTATACATATTTTTTGATGAAATATTTTTTATTCAATGAAAATTTTATGAAAAAGAATAATAATATCAGTTTTTGATGAGGTTGCGAGTATTATATAAAATGATAGCTATAATATTACATTTTTGTAGTTACCGTTGTATGCCTAAGTCTTTACATTTAAAAAAAATAGTTCTATAAATCAAAAGGAAAAACAAAGGAAACACTTTGAAGCAAATTGAATGAATACACTAAACTATACTGAGCATGGTATAATGAGGATAACTAAAGAAAAATATTAAATGTGTTAAGTGTTTTAGGAGGATAATGAAAAGTAGATGCAGTACTATTTGGATTTAAATGAATTACAAGTATTTTTATAAATTTTGGGGTGTAAAATATTCCATTTCTAAGACGGAAAGTTACATTCATGTATGAAACCAAAAAAATTATTTTATACTTTCTTTGTTCCTTAAATAGGTTGTACACATAGTTGCAACTTGTATATGTAAATTTTAAAAGCTATGAACCAAAAAATAAGATGACTAATTTTGAAATGAAGGATTTGGATCATTGTCGCATAAATGGAATAATTTTTGACTATATTCATAAACATTATTAAATTAAAAGTAAATACTAATGTTCAAATCCTGAGAGTTACATATATTACTCATAAATACATAATAGCTAAGTAATTTTGATAGATCAAAATGGAATGATAGCAATAATTATTAGATAGTCATTAGAGTGAAATTATATGAAGTAATACATTTTAAGACAATTAAATTTCAACTTGATTAAATAAATTACAACTTTTACACAACATTTAAATAACAGATATTAAAAAAAAATTAACCAAAAAATAGAATATCACAAATATATAAAAGAAAAAGGGCACAGTTCAATTTTGTATGGTGATGTTGTCCTGTTCTTTATAACCATAGACAAGTAATTTTTGGGCATTGATGCAATATAATTACGACCCTCCATTTATTGTAATATATTGATTTTACAGCCTGATTTGTACATAACATTAATTTTTAGTAGCATAGAATAAATTAGGAATATTTTTTATGGTTCCTTAATAGAAAAAAGGTCACATATTTATATATATATAATATATACAATGGCCAAAATACTGTTTTCGACATCAATTAACACAAACAATTATTAAAGGCGTTAGTTCCTGTCTTAATAGAAGGGAAAGTCTTAATATTGAATATAAAAGTGTGTTTCCCAATATTGTATATTTACAACTTTTACTAAATGAGGTTAGTGATGTAAATTGTGTGTATATTTGAGCCCGCTCGATTATTTGGAATTGGTAATCTGAAGCATGAACTTTCTTTAATTTAGCTACTATCATTATTATTTAACTCCTAGTTACTTTCTTTTCCCACTACAGGGTTCAGCAGCAAAACTTTGGCTCGAGAGGTTGCTTTTGAAATACTTTAATATTTTTTTGCTTTCAAGTTATGTTATAACAAAAGAAAATCTTTAAAAAATGAATAAAACAATGACCATTTGCATTAATTTATTCAAATGATCCCTTTCTGAATCAATCACAGTTTTTACACGTCGCTGAAAGTCCTTGCAAGAGTTGATGAAGTACTCCTCAGTCAAGTACAAGTATTTCAAGGTTACTAATATGGAAGCCTTCATTGAGTCCCAATTTCGTAGTGGATTTATGTTTGTTTCACTCTCCAAAATGTCCCACACAGCAATGTTTAGTATGTTCAAATTTGTCGAGTAAGGGGCCTCTTTATCTTTCTAGCCTCCTGGCCTTCATAACTATCGTCAGTAGGGGGTGTAAGATCTTCGTACATGAGGAAAATTTTCAATCGCCCTTTACGGCTATCTTGATGTTCCTAGCAACTACAAAGTAGTCGTTTCGGGGGTGTTCTCCTTGATCTTCTTCTCTAGGAACTCCGGATCCTTCATTAAATTGCCCAATCCGTCTACTTGTTTTCCGTAAGATTTATTCTCCAAGATTTTTATCTTGACCACCTTGAAAACAAGGCTCCTGGAGCACTTCACAATGTCTGTAATCTTGGCCACCTCAACTTTAGAATCTAGGAAATCTGAGATGCTCTGCTTTTGGGTCTTTGGACATCTTTGATGATGAAATGACAGGGGTTCTCAAAAAAATGTTACGATACGGCTGGGATATGTGGAAGTTTTCTAATAAAAGCTATTAAAAAAATATAAAAACAAAATTTGAGTGTCTGATATAAGAGAAGATCGATAAAAAGGTAATCCAAAATAAATATACCGAGTGTAGAAAAAGTAATGATACCTTCAAAAAATACATTTTTGCATAGATATTGTTGATTAAATCTTAAATTTCCGATTATTTTTGAATATCTTAAATTATAATCCTTTGATTGATGTATCAACTGGAGAAACAATACTTCCAATTTGGTTTCCCATTGGACAACGGACCAAATACTTGCTGGTGTTGAAGACAAATATGGTCCGATATATCACCAAGACCATGAACAAGTCCATCAAGGCAATAGATGTATTTCAGCGGGACAGGGCCCCGTTGTTTATTCTAATATTGTAAAAGATTGGATGTGTAGCAAGATGAACTTCTGGTCCAAGAACCTTTGGCCCCCTCAGAGCCCAGAAGTGAATCCACTTGATAGCAAATTATAAAAGAAGTTTGCAAAGTCTCCCACCCGAATATTGATTCCCTGAAGACCTCCGTTAAACAGTATTGGAGGATCATTAAAAAGGACTACGTTATCAATGTGTGCAAGGGATTCCGGAGGCGATCTGAGCCTGTTATGGAGGCTGATGGTGACCCAATTCATAATTAATGTGTATTGCTAAAGTAAAAATATTTTATAATTAAATTTTCTTTGTACAACATCATCCTCATCAATTATAATTATTTTGATGACAACTAAAGAGCAGGAACAGTACTTTTTCTACCCGGGAAAATTATTTAATTCTTCTTGAAAATATATTTATTTTACAAGAAAAGTTTTACAAATATGTATTTTATAAAAACTCTATGAGTTTTTTCACAAAAACTATCGAATTTTAAAAGTCTTAACTTAATTCCTAAATAATCATTTATAGAGTAAATAAAACCCTTCTTTGTAAGCCGGGATATTTTAAACCACATGACTTATAAAAATATATCTTATTCTTTTAAATCTACATTTTATGGCCAATACTTGTCAGTAAGCTCATGAAACATTAAATTAGATTATATGCGGTTAAATATTTATCTTGATAATGCCTTTTTGAGACTTTTCTCTTTTATAGCAATATTTATAGAAGTTTAGTCAATTTAATTAATTGTTTTTCTTCAATAGTTATTTATTTTTTCTATCTGATTTTTTGGATTTTTTTTTTTTCAATGTGAGGACTGACGTATACATCGTTAGCTAAAAACATGTAAAACTCAAGCTATTATTTATATAATACACGCCCCAACATCATAAACTGATGGGTATTAATTTGATTCCCGCCACTCGCATAGAGTAATAAATAATTCATTGTTATTTTTATGACCATTAAAAATTTAACGTTTTTACTATAAGAATAAAAAATTATATTTAATTGAAACTCCATGCTCATCAGTCTCTTAAGATGATTTTTTAATAAGGATTCAATTTCCAATGTCTTATATTTATCAAAGTATTTTTAGTATTTTAATATTCGCAAGTCTTAAATGAATGCCATAAGAATGATGGAAAATTTTAATGACATAATTAATATAATCGTTCATCATGAATTTAAATACGTTTGTTACCAAGTTCACTAACCGTAATGTAAAACTTGTCTTTACTAACCAAAATTTAGATATATGAAGGTTTGTTCAAATTATGAACAGATTGGGGATTTGAAATCAGGAAAATTAAAGGGTGGTGGATATTAAAAATTTATTTTCCCGAAATAAAGTAAACCTTTTTCAAATGTTTTGTTCTTTCATGAAAGGGTTCATAGTAAAGTCAACCCCTCAAACGAATTACCTCCAGCTTTTACTACATCCTGGATATGAACCTGACAGAGTCCTTGATGAAAGACTCCTTGTCCATTTTGGGCACTGCTTCGAGAATTGAAGCCCACCGGGAGTTAACAGTGTTATGTACATGTTCATTTGACTTTCTATCTAGGATGCCCCACACAAAGTAAACCGAGGGGTTAAGATCCGACAAGCCAAGAAGCTACATTTCATCTGGGCAAAACATAAATATTAATAAATCCAGTTTCAATTATCTGATTTTAACGAACAACAACAATTTTAAATTATATCATGACACTAAATCTGTTATCAATTATAACTCTCTAGCATAATTATCTATGGAGTTATTTGCATTCTTTGGTGTACACACAGCGTTCGTATTCAAAATACATCAAGGGATTCATATCCGTCTAATAAAGAGGCTGCATTTCATTTTTCTAAAACATAAAGATCTTATAAATGTTCGTATCTCCCGAATAAATTCGGTTCCAAATATCCAATTTGGATATACCGCAGCAATTTAAAATTTTTAGTATGGCAACAAATCTGTAAGCATTACTTTAAGCTCTATCATAATTATAAATGTAATTTTGTGTGTCCTTTGGCCTACGCACGGCGATTGTTTTCGAAAGACATCACATGGCTTTTTTATTTTTTAATATAGTTTTGTCAGCTAGATCTGATGAGAACACTTTAATAAACATATATCTCAGTGATGTTAAGATATTCAGTCCCAAACTTGATCCTCATTTTGAACCCCCACCCTGTACAGAATATCCTATTTTCTATTATGTTTATAATAGACTTTCACTTTTATAAATAAATATATATATATGGGGAAATATTCCCTATTTTATTAAATATTTTATGCTTGTCTCAGAATGGAATTTAATATACCTACATAGGTAGAACACAGATAATTCATATTTATGTTGTTACTGAGTATTCAGTAGTTTGTAATTGTCTGTTATAGGTTTAGAGTCTACTTTGTTAGAAAATTGGAATGTAGTCGTAGGCGTCCACTCTAACATATTTAAAGACACACCTATTTTTTCCATCCTTCTTATTTTCCCCATTACCATAAGAATTATTATTTATAACTTTCTTATAACTATTGCATAGTGGATAATAAATAATGAAAATGTGAAAAAGAAGCAGGGGGCAGTGAGTAAAAATGTATTTTACCATGGCAAGGTAATGTGGTATTTTCTTTTGATAATCTAATTAAACAAGAATTTCATTACAAAATACAGGGTGTGCAAGCTATCTGTGACGTATTTTTATTTTTTTCAAATGAGATTTTCATCTCCAATCCGTTCTGATTTAAAAATAAAATCAGAAAGCCTGATAGAATTTGATTTATTTATTTTATCAAATCACCTCCAGACGTAATTAAAGTCCCTTAACGAGTCTAAATGCGTAAGCAGGCCTTCATCACTTGTTCCCATTCGAATACTGGAGTTCTTTCTTGATTCAACTGATAAGTTCACCTTTGGTCTTGAAGGGGGTTAAGTTTAGTTGTCATTACATCCCACCCTAAACAAAACAAAAATCCATGGATTCAGATTTGGCTAAATAAAGTCGTTAAAGTTATCTTGGAGCCATTTAATACATTTTTTCGAGGTGTGACAGGGAGCCAAGTTGGGCCTACCGTCTGTAAGGCCTTCAATTGGGAACCACTGGCGACCCTGAGGCGTGTAAGGAACAAATGTGGAGGCATGATGTGGCCATTGAAGCACATAAACACAATCATCATAATGTTTGCTGGGCCGTTGTATCAAAGTTGCACTTAGAGACCTCAATTTCCGTCCTACACATAAGAACAAACGTTTCACTAAATCCAAAGTTCGAACAATTGTTTTGTATTGTTGTTCTTAGTGAGGATCCCAGGAAAAGATGTTAAAAATATGTATTTATGCTAGTCATTAAAGCAAAGGTGCTGATTTTGCTTAAAACATGTAAATAAAGTGCACATTGTTTCAACTCTTTCTGGAAGCTTTAAAAGCTTATTGTATAATTAAGTTTTTTTACCTTATGGGCTTGTATTTTAATTTTAGGTCAAATATTTTTTTTTGTATACGTATTCAATCAAGGGCTTTGGGCCTTTTCCAAATATTACAAATTTGTAAATTGAGTACATTTTTGGCTATCTGTTGTAAGTTTGAAAAAGCTATCTGACAGAAATAAAATCCGTTATATAAGTTCCTGCGTTTGTCCAAGAGAGTGCACCAAAGTGGCGTCATAAATAGCAAGCGCACCCATATAATTATGTTAGTGAAGAGAATAGAGTATTAATATTGACTATTTTTCACACACTTACTACATCATCATATTCTGTTGTTTTTATTTATTTTTCATGTTAAAGCTCAATATACCTCTCATATTTCTATAATTAGGATTATCATATTATTTTCTTCAAGATTTTTATGGGGGAAAGTGTTTTACACAGGAAAACATATAGGAGGGAAATTTTGTACAAATAAATTGAAGACAATAATTGGTTATATCTATGAGTGCAGGATCCATAATTCATCTCAGTTTTTCTCTTTGTCATCTGGATTCTAAAATATCTGGGATTATAGTAATTCCGGAGGATATTTTTCCCTTAAACAATCCCCTAATCAAAAGTAACACTTATACACAAGATGTAAAATTGTGTTTATGATTATTTAGTGTTTTTATTGACTCTGTATCTTGTTTGAGCTCGATATATTTCCATTTTTGGGCTGAAAAATGCTGAAAAACGCCACTCTTCTTTAGACTCTCTCTTATCTCTATGATGACCTATTTCTTGATCTAATTCATCATCTTCTTCTGGTAATGATACGATGCTCTTGATAACGCATTTGTAATTTCATGGTTCTTCCCTTTCCTCAATTCTGTCTCAAACTGATACATCACTAACTTCAGTTTATATTTAATCATTCTAACATTTTCAAGCATATCTATTGTATAATTTTTAAGAATAGAAACCAACAGCTTGTGATCTGTAATAACACCGAACATTGGTAATCCTGCCAAGAACACATGACATTTCTTGATTGCCCATAACAGACCTAAACATTTTAGTTCAATCATAGCATAACGAGTTTCTGCGTTCGACAAGAAACGAGATCCACATTGTACCAGTTTCTATCCTTCTTTATTCTTTTTTTCTCAATACAAATCCCAAACCATAAAATTTTGAAGCATCACTTTCTATTCTCGTTTCCAACTTTGGATTGAACGGAACCAATATAGGTGGATATATTAATGAATTTTTTATCTTTTTCATAGCCATTCCATTATTTTTTGTCCATATGAATTCAACTTTAGAAGATAAAAGTTCTCTCAAAGAACTCACCAATTTACTAATCTTCGAAGAAAATTGACTTAATTGATTTACTTATTTCATCAAACTTCTGAGATTTTTCCTTGATGACAGTTCTGGAAACTTTTTTAACGCACTCAATTTATCAGGATCAGCTTCAATTCTCTCTTGAGATATAAAATATCCACAAAACTTTACCCTAGGTTGTGCAAATGTAAACTTTTTTGGGATTTAATGTAATTTTCTTCTCACATCTTTTAAAATTCTTCGGACTTTTTGTGCATGATCTACAAAACTGTTTGAAACTGTCAAAATATCATCACCCACTTTGTACGTATCAGTCAAACAGTCTAAAGCTTCATCCCTTCGTAGACAATAAAAATCCCCTGTCGCAATAAATCACATTGGAACTCTATTGAAAATAATGTTCCTCTAGGTGTCATAGAACTCGTCAATTTCCGAGATTTCCTTTATAACTCCATTTGCCAATATTCCTATTTTGCATCCATAACGGTAAAAAATTTAGATGTACCTGTTACACTTGACCCAATACCTCTTGGTGTCATTACAAGAAGAATTCGCATAGCCCTTTGATTATTAAATTTCTTCAGATCAACACACACTCGTACTTTCCCGTTAGATGTTGGAACAACCACTAGAGGATGACACCACTCTACAGCCTTATCACCAACTTTGTTTATAATTCCCATTTTCTCCATGTTATCGATTTCTGTCTTTACTTCTTCTCTATACGCATATGGAATTGTTCTTGTTGGATTAATCGCATAAGGATTGCAGTTTTCTTTGAAATGAATTTTCATAGGTTCTCCGCCCATGGGTTTTAATTATTCTCCATCATTAAACAACATCCTTAAATTCGTCCATCAATGCACGTTTAGTATCTTCAACAGAACGCTTATTATATCTCCTCAATTTGGATGGCGAAATTTTTTGGAACTAATTGGAGTTCTTTACATACTCTTCGTGATAAGTATAACTCGGGAACACGTTCATATACTATTACTGTATCTTTCACAGCACTGTATTTATTGTAAATGTAAGAAATATTTTATCAATGATCCTCAATTTTGATCCTTTAACACCAAAAAAAAATCTTGTGTACCATTGTATTTCACTATTTTCTTCCATAAACACAATTTTCTTATACTGTCTTCATTTATAACTGAGACTTCAGCTCCTGTATCAGGGATTGCTTTGATTTTCCTACAAATTTTTTTTACAACTAACATCAAGAGAAATCATTCTCTTATCTTATAATTTCTCCAAACTATTCACTCGAATGACACTAATTTGAATTATGTTTCTTTTGAATTTGCATACCCTTTTATAATGCCCTTTTCTCTGACAATTATTGTACTTTTTACCATATACTGAACATTTTTCCCCTTTTGATGGAAATCGTAACCACAATCTGAGCACTTCTTCAATTGAACTCCCTCTCTTTTTTAGTTTTTCTTCTCGATACTTGATATTAGATACAATGATTTTATCGAGAGAGCTTCTTCTTGAACTTTGCCTTTCTCTTCACTACGAAAAATTGATATAACTTTTGACAAAGACATTGTAGGTGATTTTGATAAAAGTAGTTTTCTAGTTTCTTCGCACTTGAATCCAAGTATTATTAGTGTAGATATCCAATCTTCAAATGCCATTTCTCTCAGTCTTGTATATTTGGCTTGACAACAAAGCGACGTCTAAAATGAATCAAAATTTTCATTCTCCTCTTGTTTTTTTTCCCGCTAATTTGACTCGTTCTAAAGTCAAATTTGTCTGATTTCGTAATTAAACTCAAATTTCTTCCATAATATCTTTCACCATCTTACCGTTGTCTTCTGTTTCAATAGACATTGCACGCTCTATTTTATTAAGCATATCTGGATTGTAAATGATTTAAACACTCCTTACTTTTTAATATCATCTTGGTCACTAATTTCCATTAACATCACGTAATTTTTCCATAATTATTTCCAATTAATACAATCTTGATATTCTATACCATCATCTAATTGAGGTGGTGGATTTATGTGAATTTTGAATTCTCGTTGTATCTCTTGATTTTAACCATGGCCATTATGATTACTCATATTTTTTTCCATGATTGACGATGTTCTTCGTCACTTCTGATGATGTGGTCCCGTGTTCGTTTCTGTTCTTCTATAAGCATTTTAACCAATATTATTGTTAAATCTTCCTGTTGATGTTCGACATTTGTTCTAACATTTTCCTCCATTCTTCTGATTCGATCTTTTAATGCTTCGTTTTCTATTTTCAATTCGTTTTTAGTAGACATCTTGCGTTATAACTTATCCATGCAATTTATGATCGTCCCTTTTAATTAAATAATAACTTAATTTAATTTTCTTTCTTCAGGGTTCCGCGTATTCTCTATATTAAGATAACTCAAAAAACAATTCTTTGTTGATATTCGATGTTTTTCATGAGCACATTCATATTACCTACTCATTCAATACTTAGACATTCTCTTCTCAAGAATACAATAATAATAATCACAACTTGAGACATAAATGGTGGGTATTTGATAGGTATAATGTAATCTCCATCATATGGAAAAGTTCGTTCAAATGCTTATAAAAATATTCAGAGATAGGAACAGTAAAAAATGAAGGCTTCTTTAAGGGCCAACAAGTGAGGGTGATAGATGAAGCAAAGAGTTTGAAAAGGAAAGTAACAAAAACTTGGATTATAGTTCATCCTACATTACGAGAATTAAATATTAAAAAGAATGGTGGAAATATGCATAAAGAATCTGAAGTGGAATTTCCCAAAAAGCACAGTTTCGTTTAAGTTTAATAAGTACGTAAGGAAGATACTGAAACGGGAATGGATAGAAGCCACAACTTGTCGACAAGAAAAATTCTTTTAGGAGGGGTCTAGTTCGGAATGGAAACTTTTTTAACAGAAGAGTAGCACTAAAAATCGTAATTGGCTTCATTACAGGGCATATTCCCTTAAGAAAGAATTGAAAAATTATGGCAATATTGGAGGATACATCATGCAGAAGACTATGTGTAGAGACAATGGAGACTCCTATTAATTTATGGGCAGAGTTTGATGCCCTACAAAATATAAGGAGGAGAATATGTAGAACTCGGCAAAACAAAATAAAATCTTAGTCTTCATTGATGCAGACTCTTTATTTTAATGACATTTTTAAATCGGTGCTGTTTCAGGGGCTTACATTGGTTTAATAAATATTTGTTGCAGCAAATGTAATTTTGATAGATACAAATATGTCTGAGTTTTAGGGGTATATGTAAACGAGTTGCCATATTTAATTGGGGTTTTCGTGGCTTTATAGGGAGATGTCCTTGCCGCCTTCGTACCATCAAGGTGTGTATTATGAATCAGCTCAAGAAAAAAAATGTCCTGACAAACCAGGGAGTACTTGAACACATTTTTAAACCTCGTCCAATGTAATATTAATTTTTTACAGTATTAATTAAACTTCTTTTTTAATACAATTTGAACTAAACGCCTGCAAGATTGAATTCCTTTATACTATGCTTCCTGTATACTATGACTCAATTTTATACTTTACACTGTATTGGTATATTATGTACATCAGGAAGTACTGTATGCTGCACAACCTTTGACGATTTTTCTTACATTCGTGAAACATATGATAAGCTTGGCTTTATTAATTTGATAACTTAATAATAATAATAAAACCTAATGATGTCACAAAATAAATTTGTTACATTTTTTTAAGGGCTGACTTGAGGAACTTGAGTGGACCACAATGTTAAAATAAAAAAAGGTTGAAAAAATCACTACTAACGGATCAATACTCTACAAAAAATATTCCTTCATTTTTAATTGAGATGTTTTTCGATTAACTTATTCTGGTTTCTGATGATTGATTAGATTTATTAATCATAATAAAATCCCAAAACATATGAATTTGATTCATCATTAAATTTATGGCCAAATTTTGCACCATGCAGTGCATTCAATTAGTATAGAAATGAATATATAATAAAAGATAGACTATTGTACATGCTAATTTAGTGTTGTTGTCGGGTGTTACTCGAACTTTAAACGAACTTAACTTTACTAAAGCAATCCATTTCTAAAAATTATATTAATTAAACAGAAATATATTTATTTCTACAAAAAATAAATATGATTTTTTCTTATTTAAAGAACAATGACCTCATTGACTTATTGACCAAATTGGGAGCTACAAATTTTTTTTCATTAATATAAAGAAGATAGTGAATTATTTAGTGTTCCATCAAAAACTGAACACTTTGAATTTTAAACTTTAACAATATATAATCTATTAATCAACAATAGAATTTTAACAAAATTAATTCTATCAATAGATATATGTATAAGCTCTCTTAATCATTAATGGGTGCCCCTTAGCGGCAATTATGACTTCCAGGTGGTGGTGGAATGATTTGCACCCACTGCGGATGTAATCCTTTGTCATACAGTTTTGATGTTCAACTTATTTTTTGGTAAAGTAAATTTCAATGTCGGACAAAATATTGATACAGATTGGGCTAAATATAAGAATTAAATTGTCTGGCTAATATAAAATACCTCTTTGCACTCCTTTTCATTATTGCAAATTTTATAGATTTGTTCATTATCAAAAAGTTCAGTATTTTACCTATCACACTGTATATAAGCTCATTCAAAGTCATTAGAAGAAAATGAAAATCAAGAGTTATCTTCTAAGATAACCCATTTAATGTAATTATTGATTAATGTTATTGATCAAAAATATTCACTTCAATTCAGTGCGCAAAAAACCTAATTTGGGCCCTGTCCCAAAAATTATTATACATTCTGTATTTTTATAAATGATAGATATAAAAAAGTAGTAAAAAAAATGCCAGGAAAACAAAAGGAAGTTTTAATACTGTATCTTTATAATATCTTTTATCAATGTATCCTGCACCATAATAAAAAAAAAGTGTTTTTAGCCTCTATAAAAATGTACAAACATTCAAGTGTTCTTTTTTCTCCTAAAAGATATGTCTATTCTTAAATAATATGTACATATATAAAAGCTCCTCTCTTAATTCATAGTCTACAAATCCTCTGATAAATAAAATAAATTAAATAGTATGTGAATCTTTATTATATATCTTTAAGTACTACTTAGCATTAGTGGGTAGCTAGTCCTTTTTTTTGGGGGGCGGCTTGATCCCCTTTATGTTCTTAGCAAATATCAGGGTGCAATGGCTATTGACGACCGTAAAACAGGAAGTTGCATCTACTTCGAAACGTTGCAGTATTGACTCGACTTTGATATCATCTTGACTCACAAGGGAGCCAACGTAACTTGGTTTTCGAGGTAAAGACCAATTTTGAAGTTGAACATAATTCCCTTCAGCACCATCAAGAACTACAAACGAGTTTGGACGGAATACTTGAAGATATTTGTTATTTTGATGAGTTTTGATGTGAAGAGAGCAAGGGAAAAATGCCATAATGACGTGCATGGGGACGATATTGTATATCCAGTCCAGAATATCATTCAATAATCCTAAACTCTCCATGACATAGATCTAGAGATTCGGATATCATACTTTTGAGTGACAAAGGTGGTCTAAGAGGAAATCCATTACAAGTCCAACTCGCATTGTAGAGGCCAGTTTATGAGCCAGAAGAAGCTGCTCAATTAGTTTAAGCCTACTTCATTGACTTTTTTTTTTTTGTTGGGCTGGCTGAGAGGGACAATAATATGTCCACCCAAAGCATTAGTAGTTTTTCATAACTTTAGTCATTCAGTAAGATTGTTTTTTTCATTTTTTCGAAAATTAAAAATGAGCTATTTTTATAAGTTTTTCGCATGAATAATCCAAAAAGTATGTTTTGAAAACATTCAAACAACTTTTAGATACAAGAATTTTAGTTTGACAGTATGTTTAACAGTGTTATTTGTATGTACTTTCAAAGATAGGCTTTATACATAATTATAAGATATAATTCAATATTAAAAATTAATGTTTTTGTAATAAAAGATTAAAATAAAAATGATTGTTTATGTTTATGTCAAAAGTTATTTAGTTATTATGAAAATATATTCAATTTATTATATTCATACAAATAGATTGAAATATTCTTAGTTATTACATCATTTTGTATGTAATTATGAATTTGTAGCCCTCGGCTTCAAATCATCTTAGAAGTCATTTTTTAACAAAACTTGCTCATTCTAAATTAGCATAGCAATATTTTTTAATTAAACAATATTTTTTGAATTATTTTATAAAACTTGGCTATAAAGGTTTTTTACCTAAAAAAGTGAAGTAATAAAAAAATTCATTAAGGTTAAATTAATCAAAATTGACACCTTTTTTTTTGTTAATCTAAGTAAAAACACGTAATTGCCAATTTATCAATACGCAGATGAACAGACAGATTGTCAAAAAAGCTACATTTTATTCAACACTAGAACGATTATGGTATCATTTTTGATCTCTGTTTGGGATTCAATTGAATATTTTGAAAAACTTCTTGATTGTATTTGCTCAGAAGTTCTTGAATTTTCATAAATCATTTAATTAATCACAAAAAAAAAAAAATCAAATTATCAAATGATTGTTTGATATAGTGAACACTAACTAGACAGACTTGGGTATCATATTTGATATCTAATTATTTCAAAAAATTCAAACTTCAAATTTGTTCTTTATATGTATATGCACAAGGTCAAGTAAGCTCAGACATGAACATGCAAAAACTCTAGAAACAAAAAGTTTGTTCTTTTCTTGTATAAATATAACTTATATTTTCCTGACTTAACCATTCTGATTCCACCTTTTATTGTCAAAGAAAAATAACCCATTGATGAAATGATATATTATCTTGTGTCAATATCATACTCTAATTCAAAAGGTGATTATTTTGAATTTGAATCCGATGAAAAATATATCCAACCACCTCAATCAAGTACATCTGATTTTGATCACTAGCCTTTCGTTTTGTAATTTTGAAAACCTTTATTATTTTGTTAGAAGTTATTTGTATTTGTTTACGACTAATTAGTATATTTAGCATTTCAAAAAATGCTAAGATACAATCAAGTGACGGCTCAATTTCCACCTTTTGAGCAATATAAATCAAACGAATTATTAGGGGAATCATTGTTTATTCGGAAATAAAAGTACAATCTGACAGAATAAAATAAGAAATTGAAAGAGTTCAGCCCTTTTAAAATAAGAAAACATTTTTGAAGAAAGTTCTCGGTCCGTCTTCATTTCCAAAACGTAACATCATTATAGTAAAATATTATCAGTTTTTGAACTATTAATCGATAATTATATATAATTGATCACATTGTACAATATACAATAGTTGAAAGTCGTTCCAAACTTTCGACTGATATATGAAAAACTAGAAATTATCTAATTAATTGCTATACTGTATGGGTAGAGGAATCTTTGACAAAAGACAGCCGAATGAAGTAATGTTGTCAATAAACTTGGGGATCAATCTCTTTTGGTATAATATGACTTACGACAGATTTAAGGAATGATTGAGATCTATCCTTTTTGATATTTGTTTCACAAGATAACAAAGACTCCAAAACGACAAGTTTGACCTGGAATTCAACGTAATTGGATTTAATTTACGAAAATTGTAAGTTAGCGAACAGGTCAGGTAAAAATATTAATATTCATGAGAAGCTATCCACAACAAAATCTAAATATCTATTTTCTCAATATTTTGTTAAGAAGGCTGATAAATTTGATATTAAATTTTGATTAGCAGTATTTTAGGAACTATGAACCTTTCTTACAAAGAATTACTTCTTGAACAAAAGGCTACTAAATTAAAGATTTTCTTGGAAATAGTGGTTAAAGATTGACTTCCCTTACAAAAAAGAACAAAAATATATTAATATTGATCTCTATTCAAAAAATATGTGTGAAAGTTTTAGATGGACAAAAAATTTAAGCAGAATCAATTCAGTATTATAATAATACTAAATATACAGTTGATATTCTAGATCAAATGACAAGACTTTATTCAAGCAAAATGTCTTTTCACCGATGGCATCTTCAAGTTTTTTATAATATTTGGATTTTGCAAGTATAAATGTTGTTATCTAGTATGGAGAACGGACACGTAAGACATTACTTTCAATTTTTGCAACCCCTAATAGTAAAAATATAAAAATATATATTGGTATCATTTTTGATATTCCCTGTCGTTTAAGGGGGGTCGTTACCATCCGTTGTTCTGGTGTTAAATATTATTATAGTTCTTTTAGACACTTGGAAAACTTTTGATTGAAGTTTAACTAAATTAAAAATTTTAAATTTACTAACAAGCTGAAATGTTTATTATACAGATGATAAAAACACAAAAAAAATAATATTTTAAAGAATTATGCACGTTGAGCTACCCTTAAATATGTTCAAATTTTGTTAATTATATTTTTGTATCAAAAGGAACGCATTTGAACACTCAATTTTTTACTTCTTCGCAAAAGCAATTTAATTGTACATAAATGTGCATTTAGTATTAAGCTTGGGAACGGGATGTACTCAATCAAGTATTCCTTTATGTAAATTGTATAAATATTTTTGGTATAAGAAATAATAATGTAGTGTGGCTAATTATATATTGCGTTTTCTGCGTATATCTAGAGTACACTTTCTGTTTGGTTTAGTTATTGTTCTTTTGTGTATTTCATAATTCACGAGTATTTTAGTATATCTTAAGATTTGTATCAGATATCAACGCTGGTATTTTAAAATGAATTATATTTGTTTAGTCACCTCTATTAAGACTAAAGTACTCATCAATCATCCCAACACATTTTTTTTCTGAAACATTTATTATTATTTTTTCATTCATGTGAAGAGAACTCCACCTTAACATTAATATAAGTATTACGAGTTGTGCAAATCCAGCAATTTTTGTAGCTGGCCAGTTTTTTTTATATATTTCAATTGGTAATTGGAAAATTATTTTTTTCCTCAACAATCGTCATTTTTATTGAATTCCTGAGTAGTGAACATCTTTTCTTAAATAGATTCTATATCATTCAAAACCTGATTGTATGTGCTCAAATAAATTAAGTGTAACCCTTAGTATTTTTGTAGAGTTATAATCCTTGTTGGAGTCAGAGTAGAATTATGTATTGAGTACTTACTTGTGAGTGTGCTCATAAAAAACGGAGAGTAACACTAAAAGTGGATTACAAAATGTATTGTGCGTGTACACTGTACATCTATGAGTGTATATATAGGTATGAATATTATCATTTAAAATACTTATTGCTTCACATCATATAAAAACATACAATCAGTACGGGTACATTGTAAAAATATGTTTAACTTTTTGTGCCATCGCAGTAGTTTGCCGGTTAGGTCTCCCACTGTAGTCCGTCCCAAACGTGTTTTAGAGATGGCACATTTATCAACTAGCGCCCGACATCAGAATATATTAAGAAACAGTAGAGGATGTAGACGAAATGTCCTTGAAAAGGTCAAAAATTATGCAATAGCTGTGTCTCCTTAATTATAAATTTACAGTATTCATAAACAAGATGAAGCGGTTCTTCATCTCTTAAACCACACCCACGACATAGTATGCTAACTTCATGGTGCATAAGGTCATAGTGTTGGTTTTAGGAGACTATATCAACCACCTCATTTCCTGTGACATTACTATGATTCTTACCCAGCAGAAAGAGAGACTAGCAAACTACCTCAAAGAATTTTCGTATTTCAGACAAGGGAATTCTTTTTTTTTTTTGTCGATGACAAAGCTCCAATTACTACTTGAGAGTATAACAAAATGCAATATCCACAATAGAGTCCTATTTCTCATGAGTGTCTTTTATCATAGAAATGACCTATTTTATGGCCAGCATTTTCGCTTGGAAAACAGTGTTTTGAGGAATGAGGGTTATGGAGCCTTCCCCAACTACTTGACTACCGTTAGTGGTTACAAATCTTGAACAAACAGCTCGGTTGCTTTTTTACCCATCTGTTAATAAATGAGTTTGTTTTTCAGTCTCCTTATCAAGAGAGTTTCATTTCCATAATTTCGTTTGATTTATTTTTTCTTTTTGGATGTTAGGCAACAGATTGGAGATAATTTAAGTATAATTATTAATGATATCGGAGAAAGGAACATGGGAACATCTAGCACCTTGCCTTAAATATTTCTTGGAAAGTTAGCCGACGCCTAGTTACTCCAAGAAAGGAGGATGGGTACTACCACAAGTTGCTTAGAAAATAAACAGATTTATAGAAGTAGTTATGCATAATTAAATAGCCATTTAAATTTATCTCTCTCATGAGAGTAATAAATTGGTGGTATAATGATACTTGATAAGTATCAATTCCGATAATTAATTTTAATGACGTTTTCATCATAACAATAACTATATATGTATATAGCATAAAGTGACCCCCATAATTTCTAATGTAACTTTAAAAAAATGATGTACTTGAATTAATTTAATTGATTTTTATATAATCATATTAAAAATGAACTTCGTCAAAGAGCTTACAAAATATATTATAAAACATATCTAATGCTAATCCTTTTTGCATCCATTTTTTTTTTTTTTTGAAGTATGTGGACGCATTATGTATTAACATATTATTTGCTTGTGTAACTACTATTTAATTATATGCATATATGTATGTGTAATCTCATTTATAATACATGTATAATAATCTTCTTATTAAGTTATAGTATTGATAGAAAACTATCACTTTTCATAACTCTTTGCATATTAGCTACTTCACTGAGATCCATCGTAGAAAATGAAATAATATCTTTAGTAGATCATATTTTTGCTGCAACTATTATGTAAATCCTTAATCAACCATAGACTGCCATTTTCCGTTTATGAGCATACAAACTCTGTTTTATTTATATAAAACATCTTTTATCACTAATTTATCAATGTTTTCTCGTTAATTTATATCAGAATTATCTTTTTTAATATATCTTTGCGTATTTTGTCCTACTACAGACATAAATAAATACAGTAAAATCCGGAAATAAGAAATTTTGAAATAATAAAGATACTTTTATAATCATAGTTCCCTCGGATAGCAACTTTTAGTTGATAAATACTTTATATACAAGAACCATGATGTAAAAATTTCTTGTATGGTATTAAATTTATAACGAATGATATTTAATGAAGAGTGTCCATAAGGATTCTTCCTTTTTATAGGTACAATTTTTAAGCTGGCTCCCAGATTTTCTTTCTGTATGTTTTTATTCAAATACATTTCAAATTGTTTTTCAATCAATAGAGATACATATCATGAATGCCCACCGAAAAACTCTTTCGCAGAAAGATTTGCTACAAATCTTTGATGATGTCTCGAATCCGGAATTTTATTATACACAAGTTGTCTCGTTATGGGGAGTTTCTAAATTACATATTTATATAAATATCCCAAAAATTTGTACTTTTTTATATAGTTGGGATATAAGAACAATCAGGATATAAGTAACTTTTCATCTGAAAATAGCAATTTCCATTATCCTGATTTGACTGTATATTAACAGTCATGATGAAATCACAAAAAATCAAAAAACCAAAAAGTATGTACATTTTTCTTAATAACTTTGTTACAAATATGATCCTTTAAAAAATATTTAATTAGTTGCAACTTCTCTGAGATATTTATGAACACAGAAATTAATAAAGTATCCTTTTATGTATCATATTTTTTGGACAACTTTCTATGTAAATCCTTCATTTATCATGTACTAGCGGTAGTACGGGTCATTATTAGACGATGAAGAACATAAAAATATTTTTTTTAAATAACTCCTCAGACAAATGTTTCCACGTAGCCACTCTCATGATCTTCGGTAACTCCACTTTTGGCTATGGAGTTTTAATGGTTTCTCTCTCCAAAGTGGCCCACACAACAAAGTCCAGCGGATTCAAATCTGGCGAGGAAGGGGCCATATCTATTTGGCTTACGAGCCTTTTGGACTCCATGGTGAAGTGGGGTCCTCATGTACGAGGAGAATCCCAAGTGGCCCTTTATGACCCTTCTGATGGTACTAGAAGACACGGAGAGTTCATTAGGGAAGCGATTAATAATTTTGGAGGAGCACTATAGAAGTGCTCTCTGTACACATCTTCAAACCATCAAGCAAATAAACAGACAGACAAACAAACTTAGTTTTATTAATATCGACATTCACTATTTAATTTTTGGGGATGATACTCTATTTTGTATTCTGGTTATTAAATAAATTATCAAGGTTAGAAAGAATGTTATTTTATGTGATCTTGTTATTTATCTACATGATGAATATGAAAAAGATAAATAGAAGGAATTGGGTCTTTTTTTTGTAATAATATGTCTAGTGTGACAATAAATATATTTTTTTCAATTACTGTTTTAGAATATGATATAAAATATAAAAGAAAAAAGAATTCATGTTGTTCACAGATACAGAAACAGAAATTTGGCTTACTAGACAGTATTTTTAAAGTAGGAACTATTAAATTGTAATGCACTTTCTCCAAATGTACGTAAAACACTAGGTATTAATGTATACAATATGTCCTGCCGGTAAGGTACAAATAATAGGAATTGAATAAGTCCATTGTAATCCTGACAATTTGAAAAAATATTTGGGAAGAGGCAATTCTGTCAGGACGTTTTATTAGATTAGTCGCCAAGCAGCTGTGAAAGGTAGGAAATAAACACAAATCCATCTATATCAAAGCTTAATTCTGCCATCAGTTTGTAAAAATTAAGTAATTGTAAAAACTATTTAGTTTAACTGAGCATCTAATTATTGGGAATTATAACAATTTGCATCATTTAGGTAATTTATTCAGTGGAGCAAGGTAAACACTGAAATATATGTGGATAATAGGTGTTTACTAAATAAGGGCAAATATATGATGTAATTTCTCCCATGCCGATCCCCAATTCTACTCTGAGACCAACAACGACTTACACTTATAGCTCGCGAGCACAACCTCAACGTTGCTCTACGTCTTTTTATGAGCACAAGCACTCGTTAATACCTTATTCATAGTTGTTCCGTTTTTAAGAATCAACTAATAATGAGAACCTATTTGATTTTTTTTTTTAAACATGCCCAAAATACCAACTAAAAAAAGTCACTCCTGCATTTTAAGACATATTTTTGACACCTTTTGTGAAATACATTAATGGCAACATATATACTTGAGTCTTTTCATTTCGATGTAAAACTAACTAAAAAGTCTTTAAAAACTCTTGCTCAAGACATTTGTTATATCCAAGTGCTGTCGGAATATTCTTTTGTTAAATAAAACTTTCATTGTTTCAAAGTTAGTTTTTAAAAAGCAACATGATCCTATAAAAGTTTTATAACAGTAGAAAATGTTTTTTTCTGCATTAAAAAAATAAATATGCTGAGTCTTTATGTGCATTTTACATTTATTAAGTTATGTCTGTGATTTTTTAAATATTTTTAGTTATTGTTTTATGCTTTCTAAACTTTTAAAATACAAAATGACATTACAGAAGACGGAAAACTTGGTCCATCTTCCAAGGTTTATCTATAAATTAAAACGTCTATTGATATGAATAAAATAAAATAAGACAACATCTTCCAGAGATCAATTTTTATTTTGTGGAAAAGAACCGACTTTAAATTACTTTACTACGAACAAAAATATCTACATAGGTCCATACATTTGCTTTTGAGGAAACTTTATCTGATTTGGCCTTTTATAATTTTAGCTATAGATTGCTGGTGGAATTATATTTCACTATATTATTAATTCAAACTAATATCTGTGATTTATCTGTTTAGAAAATCAAAAGAACTTTCATATCAACCTAGATCATTATGAGTCTTAAGCATAACTATTCCAAAGATGATGATGATAAGATAAGTACTCCAAAGTCACCGTGTTCTTGAAGACTCTGTTTTTAATAATGCAGGGTTTATTTTATAGAACCCTTTTACAATCTTGAATCAGAAGCTTTTTCGGTATCAATTGGCGACTAGTTATCTTTTCTTACAAAATCTAAAACACTCTCAATTAATAATAGATGTTTCAAATAATGCTTTATTCTCAAATTTATCATTAATCTACCCCAACAATATATATGAAAAAGAGAGATGTAAGCTCAGAATAATCACATTAGATGGGAATAATATGCAGATAGAAGAGCATCTACTTATTGCAGTTGCTACCAGAATAGTAGCCTTTATTTCCAAAATAAGTCTCTTTTATTCTTTTATTATTTAAACGAGAACATTTAAATATAAAGTAATCAGGTGTGAGTCAAAAATGAAGAGTTATACAGATGATTTGTTGTGAAGCTATAAGTGTAAGTCCTTCTTAGATTCGTAGTATAATTAACAATAGAAGAAATAGTACTTCTTGCCTATATTATTGCTAGATACAAAATGGGGATTGATTTAATATGTATCATCACATGTCTGCTTGTAAAAAAAAAATATTAATAAAATAAATAAAAGTAAAAGAAACAGGTGCTTGAGATACATGGCTACATATACAATTACAGACAGTTCAAATTTCCTCTCAAGGAACCTCTCAAATCAATATAATACAAGTGTGTAAGTTTCAAGTTTTCACCTTGGTGAAGCAAGACGTAAACCTCAATGCCTATTATAGAACTTCTCGTCAGTGTTTGAAACTTTTGCATCGAGTAAAACGTATCATCCCGAGAAAAATCCTACTCAGCAAGACTCTTGGCTTACCCAGAGACGTGACAATTCTCCCCTGGACTTTGATATTTTCGATCAGTTTTGGGGAGTCGAATTAACAACAAAGTACCAACTCAAGGCCACTATCGTCAATGATTAAGCCAACATAGAGTGGAGATTTGTAAAGAACTGCTATGCAAAGATCCACACCAGGCTGGAACTGTTCATTAAGACGACTATATTGATTGATAAAGGACATTAGGGGGTTCTTGATTAAATTTTCCAAATTTGGTAATATTTTTTGAATAATAACAATTTTTGTAATTTACACAAAAGTGTTGTCTTTTATAAAGACGTGCCTGTACCAAATCATGTTTTTATTACAAAATATGGAGGGATAATTTCTTATTAAAAACTAGAATAAGAGCGATTTATTTATACAAAAATGTATTACCATTAAAAATGTATATTTTCATCATATTTTTTTTGCATTATTTTTTATTTATATTCCCATTAAACTTTTAGAAGTTTGTTTGCATCGTTTTTGAATGGATGTGTAGGTATTGTTAATGAACAAAAATTTCTTATTAATGAACCATTGTTATTGAGTTCAAAATGTAAAAACAGAGTCTATTAGTATACATATGAGAAAAATATTTTCTTTTATTTATTTTCCTATGAAATAATTCTAAATGACCAATATGTTTGTTTTATAAAAAGTATATGTACATTTAGATTGGGATATTGATATACAAACTATAATAATACTCACAGTCCATCCCTTTCTAATTTATTTTATCTTTGGATATTCAATCTTTGTTTTGTTAACCAGGTAATGATGGATTTTGAGTTTTTGGTATCGCTGGGAATTCCTAGCTGGAATAGTAAATAATAAATGTTGTAAGTTTTTTGTAGTATACTTAATACTAGTGGTAGTACCCAGCATTTTCGAAGCTATTAGGCGTAGACAAACAGACAAACCTTGCCATAATAATATATAAGATAACTCCCTGAAAAATCCTTGGTGTTACTCTCCGTTTTTTATAAGCACTCAATACTCAAACATTCTCATCGCAAACAAAATAATAATAATAACAGCTGGAGATTTTCTGTGCCCAAGAGTAAGCTGTAATTCCTTCTAAACATCATGAAAAGGCCATTCATTTTGTTAAGTTTTATGTATAGTACTTTACTCTTTTTCTTTTTTATGACATGAACTAAACGCTGGCGAGATTTAATTCATTCTTTACAAAGCTTCCAGTGTAATATCCTCCTTTTTTTCTTTATACTGTATTAGTGTTTGACATATATACGGAAGGGATCGGTGTACAGAAAAAAGAAAAATTAGTCAATGGGTGTACTTGTTCTTCTTCCATTTTCATTAATGAATAAGTCGTGGTGGTGTCAACATCTCTTTCTAAAAGATGAATTTTCGGCTAACTTTGGTGATTTTTTTTTTGTTTATTCGAAATAATATGAATATTTATAAATTTAAACATAATTACATGATTTTTCCTGACCTAAAACTACTTTAAATTTAGAAGCTTTTACTCTTTATAGCAGTAATAATTCTCGCACAATTGAAATGTGTGAGTTATATAAGTATTAATTCAATTTCTAAGTTTCAGTGTTTCGTTGAAGATACCCTAAAGGTAACTTTGCTAATGGTTTTAAATATTCCATTCCTCGTTTTTTTTCTTTAAAAAAAGTATTTAGATAAAATTAGAATCAACATACTTTAATAAGCTTTTTTAAAGTGATAAACTCTTTTTACATTAATAGTAAAACGTTCCTTTATAAAATATAATAATTTCTTTATCTTGATATTTATGTTATATTTACTTATTTTCCCAATTCAATAAAAATCAAAACAAAGTAACAATAAGGCGTGGTTTATATAACTTCAATGTGCCGTTAACCTAATTAAAGCTACACTATCATTATGTTAGACACACATACACACCATCAAATAAAAAATAGTTTTTAGTAAATATTATATTATAAATCATTTATCAAATAAATAGTTTATTAGACTATTTATTTATTGTCTTACGAAAGTATTTCTGTTTTTGCAAAATAAACTCTATAGTCAATCATGGATCCTACTATTTTTTTTTTTTTTCATTTTATCCTATCAAAAACATATTAGAAAACTTTTACACTTTTCTCTAAACTTACTCTCGTAAAACAAGAGTTTTCTAACGATTGAATACAAACTTTATTTTAAAAAGGTTTTCATTTTATATGACAAATTACATCAGAAAAAATAAAAGATAACGTAAAAAGATCACATAAGTAAATATTTTAGTTTATAATTATCCCTTCCCACAAAAAAAAAGCTGCAACCTAATCATTATAAACATACTACTGATAAAAAAACTAAATAAAATATATTAACATACAGAATTAAGAGCACATATACAAGCATATAACAAAAACCATAACAGGAGCAAATAACAGAAAAATATAAGGAGTAATTCACCAATAACAGAGCGTTAGTCCGCTCAAGAAATCCTTAGCGCACTCCTGCTTATGCTCAGTTAATAATTTGGTGAGCGCGCTCCCGCTCAATGAAAAATTACGTGCGCTCATTTTTTCGCTCGTATTTGAAATTTATGTTTGTATATAAATAAAAAAATCCAATTCCATTTTTACTCTTTTCAAACCGGTTTTATGTAATAGATAATGGTAAAAAAGACATTTTGATACCAAAATCATGTCTCTATCTTCAATATTAAAGTATATATATCAAAGTTATGACCAATTTATCATCGGAATTTCACGCTATTTTTTGTATTGTTAAATCGGTTAATGTTATAACCAACACCAAAATCTGTAATCTAATAAAATATGATTTATCAACAAAACAACACAACTTTCTTAAACATCAAGAGAATTGAGTGACATTTTCATGAATTACAGAACAAAGTACTGTACAAAGGATGATATTTTTAAATAGCTGCAATTGAATTATACAATATGGAATTCGAATATATGATTACAATGCTCTCCATACAATTAATGATAGTTATTGAAAAAAGGAGAGGTTAAAAATTACAAAAAAGTACTTTTATATTGCGCAGTAATTTGAGCAAATATTGAA
The DNA here is from genome assembly GCF_016086655.4 of Lepeophtheirus salmonis. Classification (NCBI taxonomy): domain Eukaryota; kingdom Metazoa; phylum Arthropoda; class Copepoda; order Siphonostomatoida; family Caligidae; genus Lepeophtheirus; species Lepeophtheirus salmonis. The sequence goes on from NC_052134.2 coordinate 11,228,027, forward strand.
GGTGCTTATGTAAAATTGATGTACATCGCATTATTAAATTTTTTTAAAACTTAATTTGAATCTAACAAAATAATTTTTTTTATATCCATTATTTTTTATTTAATCCATTGCATTCTATGCTTAATTTTGAAAGCTATTCTGAAGTGAATTATTTTTTATCCAATTTTAAACAAAGCAATGGATTGAAAAAAATAAAAAAACTCGGTAAAAGGTTAAGAATTTATCTACATTAAATATAAATGAGATCAAATTGATTTCACCAATTTAAGTAATAAATATCCAGTGTTTATATAAATGAGCAAAAATTTGAGCTATTTTTTTGTTCTTCTGAAATGGCAAGCGACCTCCCACTCTCACTTTAATTCCAACGTCTTCGTCTTTCCTGGGGATCCCCTTCCTTTTGAAAGCCAAAACAAAACTAATGCTTCTATGAATTTTGATTCTTGGCCATTTAGTACATTTACATTTCAGGAAATAAATAGTATTATAATTTAAACAATCTACGCAATTGTTAATGGAAGAGTTAAAAGTTTTTTCACACGATTTATTTTGTATCCAAAATTTTCGGAAATTCTAATTTTTTTTTAATTTTCACATATCATAGTAACATTACTCTTAAATATAACAATTTCAAATGCAATGATGTTGGTTGAATTTGGTTCTTAGAAGTCCAAGAAAAGGGAAAACAAAACTTCCTTTCTTAAATACCGAATCAGAGTATTTTGGAAGATCATGAACAGCCAAAATATATTTATATATAACCAGACTTTCTAGGCAGCTTGCATCCTCTGTATTGTTGAAAAAAATGTTTCTTTGCAACGTTTTGATAAAATATATGTATGGTAGTGCTCGACTCAAACTTTGGTGTTCCATACCATAAACACCCATGAAAATGAGATTTTTTCAACTTATAGGTCTAGTAAAATTGTACCCATCATCAAAAGCATGTATAAATGTGTACTTGATACAGTAACTCTCCATTCCAAGAGTAGATTTTTCTTTATGTCAATAAAAATCTTCTGTTATATCTTGGGGATAATCGAAGATAGTAGAGTTAGCTCACCTCCTACAATTTTTTTGGCCTCTTGAAAGAAGGGAGGTACTTTGAATAAAAAAGAATGTCCAGCCACGTATTTTCTTCATTAATTCCCTTTTATTCGAAAAGAGACAGATAATTATCCTTATTTAAAACCAAGGGAATTATTTCAGCACCATACTATTCAATTCTTGTCTGAAAATTGTATTTTGTCAATGCTCTTACTTTTGTACAAACCAAATTACATAGTGGCATCTAATTTGTATCAGTTTAACTGTTTCTTTGTCATTCAATGCTTAAAATTTCAACCTTATTTTTAAAATTACAATCTAAAATTTTAGTCTAGGAGTCTTGCTGAAGTAACAGCAGTCTTACTTTTATAAATTATCAAGCCTGTCCTGTGGGAATATTTTTCAAAATACTTTTGAATGACTTCAATACTTCTAATTCTGACATTCAGTAGCCTTGACAAATCATGTGACATCATTCACAAAAATATCAAGTAAATGTTTTGAATTCCTAAGGAAATTCCCAAGACTCTATATATCCTTAGCATATATACACAAAATTCTTCAATTGCGGCAATAAATAACCAAGGTGCTGCTGGACATCCTTGCCTGCAACTACTTTTGAGAAAAATATCCATACTTACACAACTATTGATCTCGATTATAGATGGTTCATTATATAGCAAGGCTCTTATAAGATTGAAAAAAAGCTTAGGGAATAGCTTTTTAACACCCCGAAGTAAATGGCTCTATTTAATAGAATCAAATGCCTTGTCGAATTCCACTTTCCACTGCAATGATTGCCCCAAATTATTTATTCTCCTTCAAAGGATCAAAAAATGCTTAATATTTCTAGATATGTCAGTTATTTTCTTATGTCTTCTAAAACCTTTTTGGTAGTTCCCTATTTCTTAGTTTGTTTTCGAATTACTCCTGCTGGGATTTTATATGTTTTCTTTAAAACTGTTATTGACCTCCAATGACCAAACTGAGTAGTGTCTTCTTTCTTAAGGATGAATGCAGTTCTACTACGAGTTATGGAAGGAGTTATTTTTAATACTTCCCATCGAAATTCCAAACTTTAAGAGAAACAGAACAAAAACCTCGGGGAGGATGGTAACGTTTTTACCCCGTAAACCATCATGTCCCGGTGCTTATTACTTTTAAATTATTTTTTACATACCACAAACATTTTCTGATGATAAAACAGGAAATATGTTACATAATTTCTGTTTTCTAGGAAAATTGCTTCGTTTGCCTCCAAGAAAAATTTGAAAATGTGAGTAGAAATAATCCAAAATATCTTCAGTTTTTTCTAAGACCTTATCCTCCAAAAAAATCTTTTTCACATTAGTTCTCAAATTTCTGTCTTTTGAAATGCATGATTCTTCTTCGAATATTGAACCAACACTCTTTCTTACACTCTCTATCCATCTCTTCCTCTGCAATATCAGATATTCTATACACATTAAGAGTATCTACAGCAAAAAAAAAAAAAAAAAAAAATACAGAGCCCTTTTCTTTATTTTTTCAACACTTTGGTCGAATGGTACTGATTATCTCATTTTTGCCTACTAAACATATCAGCATTAGTTTTGATATTTTTATTAGACAACAACCCAAGTGGATGGTTGGTTGAAGAGGGTAAAAAAAACACATCCCGTCTATTTTCAAGACCTTTTAAAAAGTCTTTTTGTTCTATGACCCACTGGGATAGGTATTACTGCCGAATTGAAGTACTTGATCGAAGTTCCACTTGAATGATCTTGTGCTCAGGAAAGGGTTCCGGGCAATAAATCATTTTTTTTAGGTTTTTGTATGAAAATACTTGGAGAAACTAAAGCAAGTTCTATTCTTGATGTTTAATTTCGTTTTCTCACAGAAAAAATGTCCTCCCGATTTATAATTTTAACAATATCAATAAGATTGAGTTCCCCTACAAGCTTAAGTAAGAAGTGTAAGTTAGCATGTCCGAATCTTTTATATATATCTACATTCATGTCACCTATAAGGATACATGGAAGGAAATCACACTTAACATTGTACAACATTGATTGGTAAAAAGTATGAGATCTTATATTTGGTCCGTAAGCATTAACTAAGGAAAAACTTAAGCCATTGTAATAACTTAATGTAACATTTACTCTTGAACAATTCATCTTCTACAACTTTGTCATCCTTCCCTGGTGAGTGACTTCTTTCTTGACTTTCCCCCTCACTTGACATATATTCTGTTTCGACTCTTGTATTTTTTGATAGTTCACAGTTATATTCTTGATCTATTACACTATCCTCATCTATATGTTTGCTCTCTATATCTTGAAAGTTTTTCTTACCAAGTTTTTCACGAACTCTACCCATCTAACATAGCTATTTGGACAATTTTTTTGCAAATAACCTGTCATAAAGCTTTTTGTGCATGTTATGGGCTGACCAAGATAACTAATTCGGATCTTGAAACTCTTTATGGGAAGAAAACCCGACATTTCACACTTCAGGTCTAAACTCAAAATGAAGTTGCCATTCCTTAGACCCTTGAATATTCCATTCTAGGAGACACTTGCTTTGACTTGGTTAAAAGTCTGCAGATCATATTGATCAAAAGTGGAATTATTTTCTTCCTTATTCACATCTTCATAGGGCAAATGAATGGTAATATTTTTCTTATAAGGAGCCAAATTTCCAGAAGCATCTTTTCACTGAGATTTTAGCCTCCTCACAATCCTTTTGATACCACTGCAGTTTTCATCTAATTTTCTCTATATAAATTCATCTTCTAAGTTAGAGAAAAAAACACCAATATCATCATTAAGAACTTTAACGATTATATTTCTGGAACCTGTACAAACGTGAATAACCTGAAGAACTGAATGGTTATGTTTCAATGTTCCAAACATCATATCTTTAATTTATATATAAGTGGGCCTTTTTGGAGAATGACCACCCTCAATCGGCTTTAGATCTATTATAATCTTACTCTTCAGAGCTTTTGAAGCAAGACCTTTCTTAAGTGTATTAAGATATTTGTATTGCGTTAAGGATGACCCACTTGAAAAATCGTTAATAATTATTTCTTATTCTTTGTGTAAAAAAAAACTTCCTGTAAGAAACGAAGCAAGATGATAAATTAAAAATAAAAAAAAACAGAAAAAGACTTGATGAAATTCCTTAAGTGATGTTCTGGAACTGTTTCTCTAAGATTTCTTCTACAAAAGACCATCCACGAACGTTATTGAAATATCAAAATAATTATAAAAAATCAAATAATTTTTAAAAAATTAACAAAATCACAAGCACGTTTGTCCTAATAGAATTAAGCTATCAAAGTCTGTCAACACGAACATTCTTCTCTTTTCTCCCTTTTTTTAAAAATTTTATATAAATTATATCTACTATACTCGTATATTGAGTTTATCTAGAACTAATTCACACGTATTTACTTTAGTTGAAATAAGTTCATCTTAATTGTTATATATTAATAATTAAAGTTTTCTCCAGGTTTTACACATAAAAGTAATTCCTGGAAAAAACATTTATAAGAAAGTGTACAATTAATTTTCTTGTCAACTATCGACTTTTGCAGTTTCTTTTCTTATAAGTTCATACCAAACCGTGTGTTTTACTTTCCCTCTTTCATGAACACACGCTCTTGTTATTATTTTATACTTAGATGTACTGTCTTTAAGAATGAAATAATAATTATTACAGCTTTAGGAAATAAAAAAGCCTTTTCAGATTGTTTAATAAAAAAACGCTCAGAAAACACACTACACCTCTGCCAATATCTTACATAATGTGTTTACCTTTGCTTCTTTGAAAAACTTGCCAGGGACAACTCTTCACTGACTTGCAGATTTTTTACACACTTTAATTGTTTTTAGATTATTATTGCATTTCATTTGCAATGTGGGATGTTGCTTGATTGCTGCAACATTTCTGAATGTGGTAACAAAATATCATCAAACAATATTTTAAGTTTATAGAAATGAAAGTTTAGGGCTACTCAAATTATTTACCAACAAATGTGTCTACAATCATTCAGGATATTTTTGATAGATATGTATGATTGATTTTGTATAATTTTTTCTTTGCCTCATTTCATAATTAGGAATGGAAACCATTAATTATAATCTCACTAGAAAGTTACAGTATGATTAGATTGTTTTAAGATACACTTACCAGGTGAAGTTTTCCAATTGTTTCATTTGTACATAACAAGTGAATTATATGTATTATTTTACATAACATACAAGAACTTTTGAGTAGTTAAACCCTGAGCTTTCTTTTAAACCTGTTAATTATAATTTGGAAAAGATTTGAAATATAATAATATAATACAAAATTAGGATGGTTTACTTCTTAATTTTGTAAAATTATATTGTGTATGTACACGTCTAACTGTAAAATATAGATATATACTCGTACTTGAATATTTATTCGAGTATATTTACATATAAATGATTTTGGGAGAAGAGTTGCTTTCACAAAAGTATCATTTATATTTATATTATATACCTTAATATATGAACTTGGACGTGTACACACACAACAGATGTGGTAACTTGCCTTCATGCAAAGTTTTTTATAGAGCAAAAAGAGATAATAAAGTAAGTACATTTTGATGACGGTTTGTATATTTTTATTGAGTAAATAGGATTTTTTGTAAATTTACAACTTTGTTCAAGATCTGAAGCCTAAAGATGACATCACACAACAATAAAATTTGGCATATGATATTTTGAAACAATATGACTACTTTTCCGCTAGAATTGTAATCAAAATTTGAATTCTATACTTATTTTCTAAAAAAATTTATGAGCTCTCTGATAGTGGACCATTTTTTTAAATAGTAAGTCAAACGTGACCCAATCATTAAATCTGATTACATGATACACAGTCTACATAAACTTATAATTATCTTATTTAGTTATGAAATATATTCCTAACTATTCCACACATTTCGCAGCGATAAATATCAATTAAAATGCGTAAAAAACAATATTTTTTTATTGATATTTTGACAAAATTAAATTTGTGTTCATTATAGTTAAAACATTATAATTTTATTTTTTATAAATAATTGTAGTAAATTATTATTATTTTTAAAGAATTTTAGGTTTAAAAATTTGCTTATTGATTTTGATACAATGCAGTTTGATGTATAAAATAACAGCTGATAATACACTAGTAGCAACGTGTATACCTTAAATTTATAAAAAGGAAATATGAAATACGAATAATTCCAAAAAAGGTTAATGTTTGGCGAGCACAATAAGTTACATTTATTTTAAAGGATATATCAGAAGCATCCTAAAAAGTTCTGGGAAGAAAAACTTTAAACAGATTAGTAGAATTGTTTGAAATATAAGGGTACAAAAAAATCCATTTCACTAACTTAGCGTTAATTAATTCCAAATATCATAAATATCATTTATTCATCATGAAACCGTCTAAATCTCTAAAATTATAATCTTATACGAAATTGTCATGAACAAATTGTATTTTTATCAAAATTGTCAATATATACAATATCACTTGATAAATGAAGCTTTATAATTGGAGAAAAAACCACTTATAAGATAAATATAAATACTTATAATTATTATATAGACACAAACTAAAATTACAATTCTACAAATAATAATTATTTCTGTTATAGTTTCATGTTCAAAGTATTTTTTTGTATATTTAAAATATTTTTACTTCTCAAATGATTTAATGCACTAAATTATAGTTTATCAATTTTTTTTTTCAGGTAAGGATGAAAATGTCACCAAATATAAAAATAAATTGTTGGTAACCTTTTAGGGAATGAGACGTTAATTATTTATAATTATCCATCCAATAAATATTTTTTGATGCAAATATGTAATAGAAAAATTAGAACATTAATTTTATTTTTTATAAGATTGAAAGAAAACAAGTCAAATTTTAACATTTTCTTATAAGTGCTACTCTAAAAGCTGTACTTAAAAAAAAAGTTTTGCATCCGACATTTGATTTTGCTAAAGGATTTGATACCCTGCATTATAAATGTATAATACAAAGTCTTTACAGAAAGTGTTTCGGAGACTATATTATTCGAATGGTTGTCGTTACACTCTCCAGAACGGCGAATGTTGTTCCAATATGGACCACAAAAATTCTTATTTTACAAAAAAAAGAGGTGTGGGCTAAGGAGATCGTTCTTTCGCAATACTTTTAATTTGATGTAGCAACCTTTGGATACAAAATATCCACCAAAATGAAGAAAAAAAAATATTGGTTGTAATTTTTCATCATCTTTTATAAAATGCCTATGTTATGCAGTTACAGTTACTCAACTTCAAACTTTAAAATCTATTAAAAATGTAACAAAAAACTTGGAAACATATTTTCTATACTCTGGCCTTAGAATTAATGCAGAAAAGACATAAGTTTTCCATAAACTTTAAAAAAAAGTTTAAACACCCTTTGATAGGTCACAGGAAAAATAAAACGGAAATGAATAGGAGACAAAAATCTTGAAATTAATCAGGATAACATCATTTATGAACTGATGAATGCTATAAAGTTTTTTTAATTATGTTACTTTAAATATGCTGGATAAAGTTTTATATTGTACCAAAAATTATACATGTTTTACGTGTCAATCCTTTACAAGCTGATATTTTAACGAAAATTTGTGATATCGAAAATAATTTTTTTATTAATTAAAAAAATAAATTTATCTACAAAAATACTACACAAGTCCAAAAAATATGGTGGCCTATCAGTTATTGATTTTTCAGCTCTATGGAGGTCATTGAATCCTTATGGGATCGGTCAACTTTGGAATAATAATTATTTAAGGAGTATTCATCTCAAGAAGTTTCTGTTGAAACAGGGCTAAAATTATGAAAGTAGTCCCTGCAATAGAGTGTCCAAAATTTTGAAAGCACTCTCCAATTTCTCTTCAAGACTAGAAGGATTCTGCAAAGGCTCAAAAGAAATTATCGATGGTTATGAACTATTTTTTAAATGGGGGATGATAGGGAAGAAATGTTTATATCCTATAGAAGTTAGAAACCATGATATGTGTTTTGTTGCTGACGTTGCTATAAACCCATCTTTTGTATATAAAATAGCTTTACTACACTATTATTCTATATTTACCAAGAAAATTGGAGTCCAAAGACCAATTGTGCCATTCAGATTCAGGTTTGCTACGATTTCAGTATCATTGCCGAAAAAGCGTACTCAATCCCCTACACTAGACCCATTTATTGAATATCTGAAACGAAGAAAAAATAAAAGAAACATACACGAAGTTATCGGAGCCTTTAGTAGTATGTAAACTTCTAACTTCTGCAGAAAAATGGTTTGCTTATCATAAATTATCCGGTACCCTGGAAGTTGGAAGTAAATTTTATGCAGAGTAACGTGGAGAATACCCTGCTTTTCTTGTGGGAATGCCCTATTTTAAATATAATATATAGAGACGTTCTTTCAATTTTAAATGCCTATTTTGGGTGCCGGCTCCACAGTGATGACTATTAACCTTTTTTAGTGAGAAGGATAGCCAAAAAGTTAATGCTGTACATACAAAAGTAAAATATATTTTGTACGACCTAAGGTAAATAAAAGAAAATGAGTTTTAAACATTGGAAAACGGGACATAAGTGTTTTAAAATATTTATTAAACCAATTATTTTTTCAGATAGTCGTCATTTTTGCACTTTATTTTGTTTGTGTCTCTGTCCTTATAGTTTTAGAATTTGAAAATATATGAATACTGAATCAAGGCCAAGAAAAAAAAAGTAGGAGTATCATAGGCTAGTTTCAACAATTTATGACACAATCATCGGTATTAAAATGGTAAAAGTACAGTGTCCACTAAAAATCATAAAAACTTAATCACTCAATCAAACACTTTTCTTATTTTGAATGGCTATTTGATGATAGGCGCTTTTCAAGTCAAATTTGCTGAACATAGAATGTCAGGTAATCTTATTTAACATGTCATTAATCCTGGGGAGTGGATATGCATCTAATAAAGTGTATTTATTAATCGTTTGAAAAAAAACCATCACAAGTTGTTTTTTATTAAGATTGTTTGTTGTAACAAGGACCTGATCCCTCCATACTTATAATGGCTTCTCTTATGGAATCATTTTTGCTTCTTCAACACTTACATACTTGAATTTCCAGTCTTTGCGGATAGGTTTCAAGGGCTTGTAGAAAATTATCCAGTTGTTTCTCCTGGTTTTTGTCATTTTGTGTCTAATAAGTATTTTGCGAAAATTTCATTCATTTTCTTAAATGTTTCTAATGTTGCAAAAGCTTCTTCATACGTTGTTATTTCTGATATATACGAAAATATCTCATAACTTATATAGTTTTTCAGGACTTCAAGTTTAATTTTTCCATCTTTATTTATATCAAATGTACACTTTAAAAAGCTTTCAAATGTTATTTTCTAATTTATCAATTCCTCGTCAGCACTTAAGGAGTTGGGATCAACGTTAAAACGGCCGGACTTCAGGTACTTATCAATTTAAAGAATAGTTCAATAAACTGTTGTAACCGAATTTAGGCTTTATTCAACTATATTTACAATCTATAATAATAACAATAATTACAAACAAAGACAATTTATATAAATATATACAACCTCTATTTCATAACTAGCACATGGTCCCCGATGTTTACACCTCTTCTTTTATCCAGGTAATATTATACATGCATATTATAAATAACAAACGGAACAATTCTAACATTAATCCCAATCATAACATACAAAACTCTCAAAAATAAGTTTTTCGATGATACGATAAATAATTAACACATCTTACTTCGTGTGACGGTCGTTTGATAAGATAAACTTCCATTACAAAAAATAATCCTTCTTTTGAAAAGATCAATACTACCTACAAACTCTTTGAGATGAATATACGTTATGAGATCATCAGGTATACGTTATATCTAGTGGTGTGTAGTTTGTAATAAAAAAAGAGAGCAAAAGTCAGGCAGACCTTAATTATGGATTTTATTATTGGCAGTGGTTTGTTATATGATTTTAGTGGGAGAAAATGAGTTACCAATATAAAGAAAAAACTTTCTACATATAAAATAAAACTAGAACCGGGAAAATTTTATAATTATTTTTAAATTCATATATTTATTGTATAATGCATTTTGAAAACATTTTACCAAAAAGAGGAAATTAACACACGCAATAACAGTTTTTCCTTATCTTATTTTGTGAATGTATTATATATTTTAAAAAGTACTAAAATTTAGTTAGTTCAAACAACATAAGAATTTTTTTTGAACCTGCAGATTTTTTTGAAGCATAAGTATAAGTATAGAGAAAAAAAAATCTCAATAATTATTTTATATTTTGGTAGTTACCAAACTTTCAATATATCTCAATGTAAAGAATAAGTTAATTCTAATTCATCATTCTTTTCTACCATTAAGATAATTGAAAGATATATGTATATATGTATATCTATACACAAAGGATATTTGTAAACATCCCAAAAATGTGTACGCTTATGTTTGTCTTTTTAGACAATTAATCATACAACTTTGGATGAGAAATTGCCATTCTGGTACTACATAGATAGTTATTATTTCAAAAACCTGATATTAAAGGTGCTACTTCTGTATTCCGATGCTCAGCACTAACGTATAGCTAGCTAAAATATACTAAAATTATAAAGTAAGGATTTTTGTATATCTATTCATATTATACCCGGAAAAAAATATAAGTAATGTAATATGAATTGTTATTTGAAATTATATTATTCAAATTAAAACATGTACAGCAAAAACCACCTAATATAAATATATTTCTTCTCTATGTCTTCAAAAATGTTTAGCAAAAAACGTAAAAATTCCAAAGGGAACAGATTATAACTTCTTTAAAATCTAAGCACATTTTCATAAGAATTCAAAAAATTGACAGGTAAAATTGATTTTTTTTTTTTACAAAAAGTGATTGGAGGATCGAATAGAGTCTTATAGGAGGTCAGGGAGTAGAAGAATCTAAACTATTAGAATTCCAATGTTGTTCAAGGCTGTCAGTGAAAAAACTCAGCAAAATCAACGAAGATTTATGCAAATGCTGGCCCAGGATCACAATACAAGTACACACACAATAACAAAAAAAAATCATATTTAAATGAAAAGTTCTTAAACATTTCAATAAAACATTACTTTTAGTTTCTCATTCAGAGCCAATGCATTTTGAGACAATTTAAAAAAGTAACCCGATATATTTCATTCATACTTTAATTCTTGCAAATTTATGTTTATCGATTATGCGCCACAAAAAAATTATTTCAGCTCTGTATCCCAGTTCGCTCAAAAGTGATGATCAATTATTCATTTTTGACTTTTTGTGTAACTTAGAACATAAATCTTAACATTGTTTTTTTTTATATATATAGAGCATCCTTATTAAACCTTCATAATGACCAAAATATGAGATTTGTACCTCAATGTCTTCTACAATTATTGTTGATTATGTATTTTTTACGTTTTGTGCTTCCTTGACCTCCATAAAAAGGCCTCAACATTTGGGTGTCTGATTCTGCAAGCCTGGGATGTTCCTTGCTATTAAATACAATAATTCCAAGAATTTAGATCTGGTGATTGGGGCAGACCTAGAGCTTAAAAAAATACTGCCAACCCCTTCAACTATATACATGGCTACATGTCGAGGGGAAGGCTTGCGGTGTCTCTCATCAAAAGACGGAGGCCCTCAAAGCCAATGCCAGCTGCACTGGACGCCATGACAGATAACTAAATCTGCAACTATTGTCAGGCCTTCCACCACCGACTCGAAACCATCATTGCTGCATAGGGAAGCTACATTAGACCAGTGTTTTTTTTTTCATTTTTCGCTGTAGCAGAATTTTTAATTGGGAATAGTTTTTGGATTTTTTATGTTCAAATGGGTACTTAAAGTTATATTTTTATACTAAATTATATTTTTAATTGTAATTTAGTATCTTTGGAGCAAGTTTGCAAAATAAGTAAACATTATACTAAAAACGATTTTTATATGATATTTTGTTATGAAAGCACACTAGTACCGGGCCGTGCAGAATTATTTACCGATTTTTGTTCAGAACATATCACGGACAATAATGACATTTGAATGACTTGAGAAACAATTTATTCATATATTTTTAGAATAATAAAATAGTTTGTGATCAAATTTAATCAATGTAGCCACCATTTGACTCAATGACACTGGTCAGCCAACGTCTGAAGCTGCTACAGACTTGCTGGATGTAATCGGCGTCCATGGAGGCCCAGGCCTTGTTGACAGCAGCCATTAAGGCATTTATGTTCTTGTGTCGTTTTTTACAGGCCTTGGTCTCCACGTGCGCCTAGATAGGGAAGTCTAATGGGTTCAGATCTGGGCTCTGAGGGGGCCAGTAGTCGTTGGTCATAAGTTCATGTTGTCCTTGAGCCACTCTTGAGCTTTCTTGGAAGCGTAGGCGGGTGCTCCATCTTGTTGAAAAACCCAAGGAGAGTTGCCGACTATGGATTTGATCCACGGAAGGACCTTGGACGCCAGAATCTTCACGTAATCCTCCGCTGTTAATCTGAGCCAGTGGGGAACCATAACGGCTTCATGGCCTTCCCGTTGGATCTCCGAACATCTCCAAAGCTCACAACACGGTCATTTTGCCTGTTGAAAACAGGATCGACCGTAAAAGTTTTCTCATCTGAAAAAATGATGGTGCGTCCAGATGAGCTCTTGATATCATTCAAGATTTTCTTGGCACGCTCAAGTCTGACTTCTCGCGACGTTCAGTTAGCAGAGAGCGTTCAGTACGCCTCAGGGACTTTCCTCTAGCCCTTTCCAATGCCCTTGAAACAGTTGATGTCGATGTTTTCATCTTTCTGGCCATGTCGGCAATGGACCTGTTGGGAGTCCTCTTGAACACAATGTTGAGACAGTGGGCTTCCTGCAAGCCCCAGGGGAATGCTTGAGATCACCCCCAGCCTCCAAGCGTATGGAAACGTTGTAAATTGTCTTCAACGAGGCCCCAACCTGTTCCTTAATGTTGTTATTAGGCACTCCCGCTCGGAGGAGGGCTGCAATTTTGATCTTCTTTGTTTCCCTGATTGGACATGGTCTCACGTGTGGAAGCTGTTACGCTCTCACAGGAAGGATTTTGTTTATTTTAACAGTAAAAGTACGAAACAATCAGATTGGTTGCCACAAAACCTCTTAAAAAGTATATTTACATCATCGGTAAATAATTTTGCACGGCCCGGTACATTTAGAGTTAAAAAAAAACTAATGTTAAGAGATATGTTCAAAGTCACACAAAAAGTCAGAAATGAATAACTGATCATCACTTTTGGACAAACTGAGATACAGAGCTGAAATAGTTCTTTTTGTGGCGTATAATCGATGTACATTAATGTACATAAATACATTTATTTATTGTATTAATTACATATGTTGAAATTCGATCGGTAATTAATAAATTATATTTTGTTAATTTTAAATTCAAAATGTTCCAATTTTATTGCACCACTCGGTATTTGTCCGTAATACTTTTTCTTAGAAACATACTAGCGAGAAGCGAGATTTCAATGTTTGGCCTTTTTTGTTCTTGTGACATGATAAACAGCTTTTATGTTTTTACTATAACATAAATAAAAAGATGATACTTTAGGTTGTATATAGAAGATAAATTAATTAAATTGGTTTAGTAATTGCTGAGTTATTAAGTTTGAAAAAATGTTTCAAAACTTTTGCACAACCTGGTATCCTTAGTTGATAAGCAATTATTTATTAGTGATTAGTAAAAAGTATTTTTAGTATAAGTCTTCTTTCAATTTTTACCCAATGATTATGCTTGATATTTACAAATAATATTAACATTTATAAAACGTCTTTCCGTCCTTCATAATTATGACATGACTGAATAGCACTATTAGTATGATTTTTACGATATTATTTGATTGGATTTATATCATGAATTTTGATATAGTAAAAATATTTGTTATAAACTTATTCAAAAGAATACCTAATAATTCTGTAAAAAAAATCTTTAAATATTATTAATGAAATACTGCATCTTTTTTAGAAATAAGCAATAACAAATATTTTGCAAAAGTATTGACTCTTTTCTGACATTAATTTATCTATATGAATTCTATCTACAGGGTGCGCTAGCTATGTATGCCACAAAACATTTTTTTTTTCAATGCAATTTTATCTCCAATTAGTTATCAGATTAATAAAATAAAAGTAAAGTTCCTTTCCTATATTATATACAAAATCGGATTGAAAATTGGTGAACGATTATAAAAGACGGAGAATAACCTGCAAATAGTTTTAACAGAATTATAATTGTGGGTTTTGTTAAACTCAGAGTAGAAATGAGAATCATCATCGGAGTAATTATTACCTATGTCTTTGTTTTTCTCCTTCTTATCCTCGTCACAGCCACGTGTAACTGAACTAATGAAACGTCATGACAGTTTAGCTCCTCTCTTACAAGACATTCTTCAAATTGTCAGGGTTAGTACAGTGATTTTCAGTTTCAAGCAAAAATTCTACCGATTAGTGTCAGTAATAATGTATATATTGGATAAAAGATCCAGATAATATTTTGCTATTTTTTTTTTAACGATATACTCTCAAGACATAAGAACATTACAAATTTTGGCTTAAATTGAATATATACATAAAATAACACACTGTTTTTAAATACTTATAATCTGATTTCTACATCAATTTTGATCTCAATATCAATTTTTTGATGGTCATGGTATTTTTTTTTTGTTTCGTTCCCATGATCAAGAAACTATATGGACAAAATAAAAAATTTCCTTAACTAAAAATATATATATATATATATATACAGGGTGTCCACAATAAATTGGAAATACTTTAAACTTCATCCAGATCCATAATGTGGATATTCGGGGTTAAATCATACTAATATAAAAGGTTGCGTGAACAATACACTACACCACAATTGTTTTGACAGCATACAATAGTCATCATGGAACAAGCAAGGAGAGTCGCCATCCTCGAATTGGCTCGCGCAGGACACAAGTCCTCTGCTATCTACAAGCTTCTTAACTACCCCAAGATCATGGTGTACCGGGTCTTCAATGCCTGGGAGGTTGAGGTGAAGGTCTGCCGCAAGGCCCACAACATGAGAAGTGACCGAATCCGCACTCAAATGGAATGCAAATCCTTTAGGGGCAGGATGGAGAAGATGGTGGCTGCTGAGGGAGGACATGTTGAATAAATTTATTGTTTAATATCATGTCTAACTTTTTCATATTAACAAATACACTCCAAATTCTATTTTCATCAAGCAGGTTAAATTTTAAGATAGTTCCAATTTATCGTGGATATATACTATTTTGGCTTAATCCCTCAAAGTCTTGTCTTAAAATCAACTCCCAAAAATCTTAATATTGTTTTAGTCTCGTAACAGATCACAATAATAGAAATAAATGTATTTTTAGAAAGCTACACTTAAGCATGGAAATATACATATAATTATATTGTAAGGGTAAATGAGAGATTTAAAATATACTCCGTAATTAGGAAAAACAGACCTTGTATTATTAGGATAATCCCTATTATAAAAGTGCTGATCATAATCCAAGATTGAAAAATAATGACTAATAACTTGCTTTAAAAAATTCAATTACTTTTAGACACACAGTCGTAAGACTCTATTTTCCAAGATGGGGTAATACATCTACGATAAATTCATCATATTAACAACGACATTATACGTTCTAACGAAAAAATTATTTCAATCGTACAAATTATGTTCCTGTTGTTTACTCTTTGCTCTTTTTTTGTTTATTATTTAATCTGTTGCCGTAGTGTTGACTTTCCCCTTAAAAGTAGTATGCATTATTGCCTCTTCTTGGTGTAAATTGTTTAAAAATGCATAAAATAATAAATATATATGAATTTAAATATAATTTTTATATTTTTACTGTACTAATAATATTTTAAATGTAGAAGATTCTTTTCTTCATAACAATATTTTGATAGAAAAGGCATTTATGCTTTTAAAAATACCGGTAATTCATGAAATGAAAAAAAAAAAAAATGGAAACAAATCTTGCATTTAATTAATATTTATTTTAATAATTTATTTAGGGGGTCGAGCTAAAAAAAATAAAGTTTAAGTAATGGGTGGTTCAATAGTGATCATGTAATGATGCTGAAAGCAAGATATTTTGATATAATGGATATAATATATCTACCTGTACGTAAAATGAACACAGTCACTCTGACAAATTGAAGAATGTTTGCAAGAAAATAAGTTTATATACCTTGACGTTTTACTTAATTACTTTGACGTCTATCCCTAATTCTACTCCGAGTCTAACAAGGACTTACACTTATAACCAGTGGCCCTAGAACTATACGGAGCCATTGGTCCTGACTTATTTATACTAAAGTTAAAATTTATTTTAATAACATCATATTACAAAATGAGAAACATGGGTCTTTTCTCTTCATATTCTAGAATTTAGAACATGTGCCACATATACAGTGATGCATAATATATTTCCTCCGTCTAAGTAGATATAAAAGAAAAGGAAAATGAGTGTGGTAACTCTGACAATATGAAAAATGTTCAGGAGGAAAGCAGATTAGCTGTCATGACGTTCTATTAGATCAGCTGCATAGGAAAGAAATCAACATAAATCCCACACTGTATATAGCAAGGACATATTTACCGTAATTACTCCTATGCTGTTCCTCAATTTTACTCTAAGTCCAACTCCAGAGCAAATCCATATGTTTACTCGAGCACACGCACCAGTTATTACTTTCTCCTAGTTCCATCTCAAAGAATAGAATAATTGCGATAAATTACGAAAATAAATAATCTCTATCAGAATGGCACCATTCTATGACATATTTAATACACCTCTGATTTTGTATAAAAATGAAAATATGTGTTTACTGATTATTGTTATCATTAAAAGCAGAAAAGTTTTTTTTGGAAGTGAAGCTTTGTACGTACGAGACACATTATTATTAATAGGAATTAAAGAAATCCTCTTATTTGTAAATATTCATACATACATACATACATGTACATATATATATTTAAGGATATACTTTTCCTTATTCATACCAATAATTTTATTCTGTAGTAGGTAGGTATACACTTTGAAAAAAATTGATATACCATAAATATTTACATATGTATAGGTTTTGTAAAATCATTTATAAAATAACTTAAGAAAGTTCTCTACTTGCCTCTCTTATGATATAAAGAACGCATCTGAGCTCAGAAGAAATACTATTTTTTTTTCTTTATTACTTGAATAAAATTTCCATAATAAAATGATAGGACATAAATAAGTCTTCCGTGTGTCAAGCCTTGAGTAAAATACCCTGTATATAGTGTTTAATCAATACTTGTACCCATTAAATTTTATGATTGAATCTTTTAGCAGGATACTGTAATTTGTTTAATGATGAATAAGCTTTGATTCTGCAAAAAATGAACATGTGCAACAGATCAGAACGATGTTGCTCAGTAAATTCTTTAATAAAACTGATATCAACATACCGACCAATTTATAGTTTTTTTATCATGTCAGAAGTGATACACCCAATTTAATATATTTTATTTTAATTATTCGTTAAGTTATTCTCGTTTGAATAATTTAATTTTCAAATTTCGAATTATGGAAATAAATTACAGAGATCGTTTATTGAGTTTATTAATTTTTTGGGATTTTTTTTTCAGGGCAAACGCACGTTCCTTACTTTTCCTAATCATTATAGCAACTGACTCTATTTCCCAAAAACAAAAAAAGTCTCGTCCCTAGAATAACATCTCACCAAATCGTTATTACTTTTAAGCCTTCATTACCACATAATATAAAAAAAAGGATCTTATGTTACGGAATTAGGTATAATGGTAACATTGAAGTCAAATGTAATTAACCATATTTAACTGATAATCAGTGTTAAGATATTGCTTGGTTGATACTATTACTATTTTAAAGTTGTTAAGTATTAAAGGCTAAAAACAATAAATTTAATTTAAACGTAAATTCAAACAGGGTTTGATTGAGCGTAAAAATGTATCATTTAAAATAATAATAATAATTTGTGTCTTTTATTCTAAATCTTAAAAGAAATAATGATATCTTTTCAATTATGCACTCAGTTTAACTAGTTAAATTCTTCAATATTGGAAGATCAACAAAGTTGTTGCAGAATAGATTCCATCACAGAGAGTCTTCATACTTGTATTTTAGTCTCATTCAACGTTAAATATGAGTTTGATTACAGTAAAAAAAAATCGATAGGAATAGATTAACACTCAATAATGCGTGTACACTTGAAAGACAAATAGGGGGGGTTACTCAGGAGATATTAACATAAGTCTTTGTTGAACTCGGAGTAAAATGGAAGAACGACATTTGAGTAATTCCAGCCAATATACGTAGATTTGTGTCTTTTATCTCCCTTTCACGGCTGATTACAGCCTTTTTTAAAAGGTGTCATGACACCTATGCTTTTATCCTTCAAACATTCTTCAAATTGTCAGGGGGTTCAGATTAATTTTTACTTTATTTCATTTTTTCACACCGACAGGAAATGTTTTATCTCGGAAAATAATGCGCTGGTTGATAATAAATATATTATGCATTTACCATATCTTTTCTAATTTGTATCAGAGTTTAATGTAAGTATTAAATTATATGACATAAAATGAAAAACACATTT
Organism: Lepeophtheirus salmonis; assembly: GCF_016086655.4. Classification (NCBI taxonomy): domain Eukaryota; kingdom Metazoa; phylum Arthropoda; class Copepoda; order Siphonostomatoida; family Caligidae; genus Lepeophtheirus; species Lepeophtheirus salmonis. The sequence goes on from NC_052134.2 coordinate 11,246,805, forward strand.
CTATATTATGATCCTTACTAAAGTTACATCAACTACTAAGCATTACATAAATAATGCGATTCTAACTTAGTATAGTCTAATTGATCTAATTTTACTACTATAAGACAGTTCTTCTTGCAATATAGGCCGTGCTTCACACTTATACTGTTAGATAGACTCAACAATTGGGGGCTTTCAAGAAGTCAGCATACATTTAAAAAATAAAACTTACCTCTGTCTCTTATCTCTTTAAATCAGAATGCAAGTACTTTTTGAAGATGTATATCGAACCCAACATAGAACTTTATTAAACGGGTGTGGTTCTAGGTTTCTGTCCCCTTTAACGACTACCTCCCGCGCCGTCCTTTTACCCCCTAGGATTCCATTTAAAAAAAAAATTAACAATTTTACCAAACATTCAATCTTCGAAGAATCATACAAACGTATTTATTCAGTTAACTTAATGGTGACGAAGGTATTAGTAAGTGTCGACTACTGTTGACGTCTTCACTTGTCTCTGCAAGGTATCTTAACTTTGTTTTATTACATCTTGTATCTGGAAAAACTCCATCCAATTCATGCTACAAATTATATTTTTTTAAATCATTTTTTCTTACATTTGAAATATTTTTACTAAATAGAAACATTTTTAGACCAAAGTTTGTGAATATTTCAAAACCTATTGAAGTTCAATCCCCCCAAAAAATAGTTATAAGAAAGTAAATGACAAATTAAAGAATTTACAACAAAGGTAAAGAAAATTTATAATACACATATAATATTACTTTGACATTTTAGTATCTTAGGAGAATTAACAGCCAAGAGAACTAATAGATATGTAAAACCTTTATTATTTTCTTTAAAAATGGATAGAAGATCTCATTAGTCATGCATCCATACAACAAAATGTTCAATTTTATTTTTTTCCAATCTCGGAATTGAGACTTTTTAGCCTTCAATCTTGTTTTTTAACTATTTATAAAAAGACCCATCCTTCTCTGATGACTGGCTTAAAAAATTCAATAGTGTTGTGATGGGTGCTGTTTGACTTACTGTCCATTGTGCTCACCTTATATTTTTCTGAAAGGTCAGGCAATGACAGCTTCGAGACGTTGCTGAAAGCAAACTGTTGCATCTCTTTCACGGAGAGGACCTCTCATGCGTTCCTGAAGGCTGACTTCCAGTATTCAATACAGTTGTGATGGTCTAGTTGGACTTACTCGCCGCAGTGCACACCCAAATTAGACCGGATGGATAAGATCAAGGGATGAAAAAAACTTAGCCTTAATCAAACTCAAAAAGTTGCACTTGAAAAAGAGTGTAAAAACAATTAATAGGCTCTTTTGAATTCATTTTTCAACCTATCTGAATGAAAACTTGAGAAAAAGACAAAAAAAAGTGCAGTACTCTACTTTGGTAGTTTAGCCAAACTGACAAATTGTTATTGGAGAAGCAAATATTAGTTTTAGTATGAAAATCATTTAGAAATAATGGATTTGTTTACTAAACCTAATATTTGGCCTATCCAATAAGATTTGATTTTTCAAATCTGAAAAATTATAAATATCTGTTTTTTTATAGATCTCCTCTCTGTAGGACTTTTTCATGATAAGATTAGATTTATTCTAAATCTAATATTCTCTCATTGTAGACAAAGAAAGAGATAAATAATATTTATGATGTAGAAAAACAAAACATGTATTTTCTCTGCAAGAGCTCCATTATAAAGACAATTATGCTTTCACTATAATTATGACAAAAGATAGTAAAAACGGAAGCAGCAGGAAAGGAACTCAAGTGACATAAACTATATACATACAACATATGGTCAAGTGTTCATAAAACATTTTGTATATAATTTCTGTTTGTTTACACATACACACCCATATCTTCAGATACTTGAGCATTAATACTTAATGTGAGGACTGTCGTTCTTTTCATATCTCAGATTATGTAAAAAACAAATGCTTTATATCTAAATATGTTTCTACAACATGCCTTCAAAAAGTATCAAGACTATTAAATAAAGTAGGATATAACTTTACCTAGGGTTACAGAAGGACAATTCTATGTTATGTTTTATGTCCAAATTATATACATACAAAGGTTAATATATGTTCATAAATATTATTTATTGGTCCATATCTGTATCACAAACAATATAAATACAGTTGTTTTCCTGTTATCGGTGTACTAGGTGCGTGTAGTAACATGAAGCACTCTTTACTCAAAACCAGAAATAGTATTGGACTATTATTATTTTTAATTACAAGATTTTAGACATCCAAACAACAGATAAAACAAAAATAAACAAGTTGTGCCTATATACCATGTCTCTAAGTGTAAGATTCATAGAGCAACATCATAAAAACAATGTGTCAATGATTGCCTCCATTTTTATTAACAATAGAGACTATAACAAACAAACTATTAATACAACGGATTAATTGAATGCTTGAAGTTCCTTTAGAGATCCCACAAGATTCTGTTATTGAAAATAATAGTAGATTCTTTCAATATTTTTTTTTCTTAAAAAAATTTAAGAGGCTGTTTTGAAACTTTTTTAACCTCAACGTGAGCATGGGAGCAATCGTAAATAAAAGCTAATCAGATATATTTAACATCTGTTGACAGTTAGCCACTAAAGTTTTAGCCATTTTGGAGGTGCAGTTCTTATGTAACAGTGATTTGAGTGAGTGTGTTTGTGAAAATGGAAAAAATCAAGTATCAAGTTGTCATTAATTTTTTTGAAAGTCTAACCATAAAATAGATGAAAAAAACAAACATATTAAGGGATTTGTGTTAAAATTTGTTCTGTCTATCTGAATCCAACTCAGAATAATTGAGGCGAAAAACAAAGATTGTTTTGTGAATAATTATTTTTTAGAGAAAATTACCAAGTACTATTTATAATGTATTGTATCCTTTTTATGGCAGAAACATATATTGTATGTACTAGAAAAATGAAGTTATATTGTTATCTAATTCAGTTCCAGAGTTATATAGTGTTAAAAATAAATTAGATCTAAATTTTGCAATTTTTATATATTTTTATCTTTTACACGTAGGAATTTCGTACAAGTTTTACAAGTTATATTTTGTACAAATTGAAATACCAGCTATTTTGATTAATTATTTTCCTTATATCTATTATTTTTATCTGATTAATTATTTCATAATTATGAGTGATTGAAATATATATCATTCGATATTTCAACATTTCATTCAATGTTCCTTTATTGGTATTTTAATAAAGAAAATCAAACCAAAGATTTTGATATTCATCTAATGAAAGTTCAATCATTGCATTATCTTCATCATTTTAATAAATTTTCCAATTTAAATGTTTTGTCCTATTTTGTACTATTTTCCAATTTAAATGTTTTGTCCTATTTTGTACTATTTTCCAACTATTTCTACAAGAAGTACTATTTGAAAAAAAAATTATCGGTAAGGGGAGAACGCAGTCCGTAGCTTATTGTATTGTTTAAACTAGTTGTCTAAAAAAAATGACGCATGCGGAAAATAACTTTCAGAGCTCCCTGTATGTGAGTAATATACAGATATATTTTATATAAAATAATATGATCATTTAAAGATTTGTATTATTTTGCCACGAGGAGGAGCTGCTGTATGTCGCTTTTTTTACAAAAGTAATAACGCTTATACCCTATTGCGTCATATTTGTAAATATAAGTATCTGTTTAAATTTTGGTTGTAAATTACATATGACGTTTTAATGGGAAGAAGCTTTTTCGCAGTAGTCTTTCTTAAAAGCCAATGATCCTCTAATTATGGTGCAAGTTAGAAAAGAACAAGTTAGAGGTCATTCAAGAATGATTACCGAAAGGTTTGCGACAAAAATTACATATATTCGTGTAAAAATGATAAGAAAGCTGATTAAAATACAGACCGAGGGATCGTTAAACTAGGATGAAGATCTGTCGTGAGAAATCCATTCACTTATTCAAGAAAGAGATATCTACGGTATCGTCTCGCTTCGTCAACAGTTTTCAACAACAAGGGGAAACGGAGAGGCAAAGATTGGATGGAATCATCCTTCCATCTTTTTTTAAGGCGGTCGAGTAATACCTGCAAGGGAAATCATAGAACAGAAAATTAGGGACGTACTCGGATTGGAACTAAAAAAAAGAAGATTGGCTAGTGGCTATGACACCGACGACTCGGGCTCACCTAAAGGCAAACGAAGTCGTCAGGAAAGTTAATTTAATTTTGCATTTTTTGATAAAAATAAATAATTCCTCTAAAGTTTTTAAATGAATAGTTATTAAAAGAGTAGCAAAAATTTGCAAAAATTACAATGTATTGGAACAATAAAATTTGGTTAATGGGGAATATCTGATATGATTTACGAAACAAAAATAAGACTTTTCTAAATTATAAAACATATTTTATTGTCTTTTGAAAGAAACAAATAATGTTGATGGAACCTTTCTATAAACAATATAAAATCAACATCACTATTATAGTAATGATACAAAGATGCATTTAATAGGTCAAGTAAAAAGTTATCAGCTTTTTTTTCTTTATTTTGACAATAAAATTAAACTGGTTTGGATTATATTTGATTGAGAGGGCTCCAATTGATTTTTTGGCTAATCTTCAGTTCTCAAGCAATTGAATAACTGCTCACATGCCGGTCTAACTAGACAATTTCCATTATTTTATCGACATTCTCGACGTCCATATAGCCAGAACAGAATCGTTGGAACCACCACTTTACCGCTACATTCGATACTGTTTTGGGTCCATAAACAGCACAAATATTTTGCCTACTTCCTCCGCCTTTTAACCTTTGTCGGTAGTGATACTGAAGAATGTATCAAATTGTCTCTTTTTCATTTCCATTTTTAAACGCTGTAACGCACAACTGCCTTCATCAAACACAAAAACTGTAAATAATCTTTTTTTTAAGTGTTTGCTTAACCATTAAGCATACAGGTGTCTTTGATACATTGTTTTAACTGTGAAAAATAGCTTACTAAAGACATCTAGGGAAAAATGATCAGAACTTTTTACTAAATCTAATATCTTTAATCTTGAAAAAATAATCAATTCCTCTATATAAGTATGTTTCCAATACGTATATCTGTAGTGTGATTAATTAGGAAGACTTGTTTGGAAAAAAATATATATATTAGACAGATTTATTAAAAAAAATAACTATAAGTTTATGAAGTACATGCACTTTTTCTATGATATAAGGAAAATTGTGCAATATATATGTCTATATTTTAGAACAAATTACCTTTTTAATCATAAATTATATTAATCATTATAAATCTTTTTCTTCTGTTTAACTTTATGGGCAATGAATAGTTGGTGATTATTTATAATTTTTTTAAACTATATGCAAACGGAGCAGAAACCAAAAATTGGAGCTGGACTTAATTACTATTTGATCCCCGTTATTTTTAAATACTAGGTATTATTACATAAACAAACGACAGGTAATACAAAAAAAACAAGTTTTGTTTTTATGAAATTATAATACTCAGACTTTAATATTTAAAAATTTTCTAAAAGTAAAAGTATAGGATTTATATGTCATAACATGTTTCATTTAATTATATAGAATCTTTAAATACAGCTTGTCAACTCTTTCAGCAAATAGTTACTGACTTATTAAATTACATACATACAATTATGAGTACATAGGTAAAACATGAAATCGTATCTTCTGTTCTACTTCATTCATTTGTAGTCATACAAATCGCTTCTTCAAATCATTCATGTCTATTTAAATATATAACAACAACTGTTCATTAAACAACAGAGTGAATGTTCTTTTAGTGTTCATGGGAAGTTTCATAAAGGCACTTTAAACAATTATTTTTGTTGAACTCAGATAAAAACGTAGTGCCATTTAATGCAGTTCAAGGATTTTCTTACGTCATATGTTTGGAGCGATAATATTGAGTTGTTATATGTTTTGATTTAAAAAAAATAGTTGTTAGCTTCAAGTATAATAAATTGAAAAAAATATATACTTATCGTAGTAAGTACACAATTACAAACCCACTATATAAATGAGAGTAAGTTATATATGCAGATATTGTCCATCATAAAAGTATGGGGGAAAAAAATCCTATTTAATTTATTTTCATATTTAAGACATATATATGCATATATACATTGTTAATTCTTCGATGTACATGCAAAAAAACACAATATGACGCATCTTGGAATATATTAATATATTTTTTACAGTGGTATGCTTAAAACATAATTTAAGTCTGCCAAAAACTAAATAACCCGTGTTAAAAATAATATTTATAACAAAAATTACTATAAAATAAAGTATCTTGCTTAAAAAATTAAAATATAAAAAATACTTTTTTTTCTTTGTAAATAACTTAAGTAATTAATAAAGGATCCAACAATATCTTATTTACCCCCGAATATCAAGCGCTTTTGAGTTCGGCTTAGAAACTCATTTTGATGTATTGTTCAGAACATAAAGAGTGGAAACCATGCACCAAAGGAAAAACAACTGAGTTTCATGGTTTATGATATTGTAAAGCAATTGACATGTATTACATACTCCATATTGTACCTTCGAAAAACTATCTCAATATGTTTTTGCTAGAACCTTCTTTTCATTATCAATTCGTTGTGTTCAGTCAACAATACCCAACTTAGCAGACAAGTTATCTAACTAGTACTTGGTTTGATGAGGAGATTCTATGTTGTAGTTTTCCTAAAATGGACAAGTTCAGTTTTCATGGTTTCAAAGAAAAAAAACTTAAGGTGCCCTCATTATTATTTTTTATTTCTTTAGCAACAACTTTTGAGTTTTTTATATCTTTCATCATGCTCAACAAAGAGCGTAGAAGTTCGTTATCCCAATCAGAAGTCATTCGATAACTTTCAGTCGCGTTTTCGTTAGAGCTGGAGGTGTTTAAACATGTCATAGAAAGCGAGAGCAGCTTTTTCTAGTTGTTAATCTTAATATGATTTCATCAATGTCCAAAGCTGAAACCTTTATTATTTAATTATTAAAGAAATAACATATAAGTAATAACTAGCACGTCTGCTTATAAAAGAAAAAACCACTAAGGATTTGATTTTCTGGGAATGTTTTTTGTGAGTCCTTGTTGGACTTGGAGAAGAATTGAGGATTAATATGGGAATAATTCCTGCCTATATTTTCATCCTATTTACAAAATGGGATTTGAGTTTATTTCCTGTCGCTCACAGCTGCATGGAGTAGATCTAATAATATGTCATGACTGCGGAGCAGCTCTCCCTCCCCAAAATTATTTTAATTGTCAGGGTGACCACGTTTATTTTCTATATTATGCATCACTGATCATCCCTTAAATCAGCATTGATTTTGTTGATTTTCTTCTTCGTTAATGATATCATAAACAGCAAGATCAAGTTTTTCTAAAGTAAGGGGTTCCTGGACTTTCTCTTTCTTCTTTTTTTGCCTAAAATATTCAGATTAAATCCTCCTCTCGATCGAATAGTTAGTCTCTGTCTTCTGAGTTATCATTTGTGTCTTTTCTATCCAAAGTTCTGGAAGATATACCCGATACTCCTTCTTCTCAGACTCTGTCATCTTCTCATAAGACGACTCTTTTGTAATTCCCTTCACTGCTCTATTCAAATCGAAAAAGACTCTTCTTCATTTTTCTTTTTTTCTTAGCAATATGATCTAAAAGAAGTCCTTCACTCTATTATAACTGGCTATAAGCAACATATGAAATTGTAATATGCTATTGCTAAATAGTGCAGTTATACAGCTAAAAGATAATATTTACTCCCGAGGAAAAAAAACTAATTAAGCAACTGAAGTTTCTGTTTATATTATAGGTAACTGTGTCATAAAAGCTTAAAAATGATTTAGTACAATCATTTGTTCATTAATTATCCATTTATACGAATCAAAAGAAATCCATTAGATTAAATAGGAAACCACTACAAAAATTAATATTTAATAAAATAAGGTAGGACAGCAAAACACGTACATACTGTTAATTAATGTATATTTTTTCATTAATATGAAAAGGTTTTGTGATTATTTTTTGATATTTAGTTCCCCTTATCATTTTTTACATAAACAAACTACACTAATTGTTTAGTAATTTCATCATCACGAGCTAATAACAAACAAAAGGTAGTGCATCTTAGATTTCCTAGATGCTGTTAGCTGATGGCATGAAAATTATGAACAATTTTAAGTACTCCAGACGCCTGGTTTTGAAGTTGTCACAGATGAAAAAAATGGAAGAGATCTCTCCAGGATGTCTAGAAGTGGAGGGCCTAATTGATAGAGCAATAGTAAGTTTGGCAAATAATATTGGGGGATCTCACTAAGTCGACGAATCTCTTCGCCAACGATTTCTCTGTGGCTCCTAGGACCATGAAGAGGGCTAAAAAGCACAACTTCGGATTAGTTTATTTCACAGGTGGTTTCCAAACCACCTTCTGATAGAGTGCATGTCAGCCAGGAGTCTTGAGAGGTGCAAGAAAAACACTGGATTTTTCTATAAGGGACACTTTGAAGAGGGAAACCTACAGGACTTCACACCCAAATTTGGACTCACTGAAGTATTCCATCTTGGCTGAATGGGAAAACTTGTCAGAGGAGTTTGTTATTAACTCTTGCAGTCTTCAGCCAACATGCGGAGGCTGTGATTGATAATGAAGGCGGCTATATTGAGTAGAAAAGTTTTGCAAAAACCTTGTCTACATTATTTTTTGTCTATTATTGAAATATAAAACTATTGACGTATTACTAAATCCATCTCGCGAGTCAACGAGTCTACCCTACCCTGTATATATTGTATTAGAAATATAAATAAAATAATCTTCAAAAAGTAATTGTTTACACTTTATTTCACTTAAATTTTGCGCTTCCAAGAAATAATTTACGAATAAATAAAAACCATTTAAAATGGTTTTTAAATGGAATTATAAATGGGTTTTTAAAACTTATTTAACGAAGCATTGAAACTAATTTTTTGAAAACCCTTTTCTTTTCTGTAAAATTAATACAAATCTTGAAGTATGAATATATAACTCATATACTATAAAATAATAAAATTGTTATTATGTATATGTTGTAAAAATAAATTAGATAAATTTTAATTATTTTTATACTGATGCATAATGATTAAATTTTAAAAAAATCGGAAGATAAATATTTGTATTTGATGAAATTTTTTTAATTATATGGGATAAACTTCATTTTTCGTATTTTTAGATGTTGATATTATTTCATTATAAAGGCTTTAGGACACTGCTGAAAAAAATATCAAATATATTTGTTGATGATTCATATCATAATAATATGTAATTATGATGTAATTATTTGCCATGAATAATTGATTCATTTAATTATAACGATGCTTCAACAGTTAGCTAGAAACGTTATAAGAACTCTTGTATCCAAAATCCCTTATTAATAAATAAAATAGTACTAGGATTTTTTTTTTAAGTTAAATGAAATTAATCAATTATTGATTAATAAACACTTCATAATAATAATTCGAGTCAAATTGTTAAACATTTTATCATAGAGTTGAAAAAGAAATAAATATCAAATTTATTTATTACTTTCACCGGCAATGTGTCTGTTCGTAAAAATGGCAATAAGCTAAGAGTGTTTTGGCATTTTAGCACATTAAGAATACCTTGGGATAGTTTTAAGTAATTTTTTGTATAGGCATGAGTAATTGAACTAGGGACTCGGGAAGTACTGGGTATTTTATTACTTGCGAGAAATTTGTACTTATGCAGTGTGGGGATTATAAATCTGGAAAATTTAAGGATAAAGTACTTTACGATAGTTTTCCTAGAATTAATGCAGAACTCCACAAATCTTTTTCTCTTACATGTCCATAGTGTTGTCAATCACTAAAGCTTCCAACCTTGCCCTGAACTTGTTCCAGATACCAAAGAACCTCCAGAATAACCGACAAAGTATCTGATGAGCAAAAAGTTATAGGTTCTACCACAGGATAGGGTATTTTCCCCACACTTTTTGAATGATATTAAGAGTGAGAAGTTTAGTAATAATATTGCCATCAATATATGATGTTAGTAATTGAAAACTACAGACTCCCTTTCTGAATTGGTTTGATGCGCCTGGTGATGAGTGAGAGGCGAACAAAATCTACTTATCTACATTAACAAACCAAAAAAATTCTCTTCGTTCCTTTGTTTTTGTGTCAGATGATGACTCATTTTTAATAATCAAGCTCATATTCAAATGTATTTTAAATGTACATGTGGTTTTAGATGACGAATGAGAAAATGGCCTGTGAAAATAAAGTAAAGCCAGGCCGTACTAAAGAGACTATTGTACTCCCTTGCTCATCATATCATATTCATAAATATTATCAAGCTATTCTTCTTCTTCTTTCATTTTTGAGAAGAGAATATGTAAGAATTGAATAGCAATCTGTAAGATTGGTCATGAAAAGGAGAGAGGAACACGTAGGATTTGTTTTAAAAAAAGATTCGAAAATACCCCTCACAATTTCTAAATATATTTATGACAAATACGGCAGGGTATACGTTTTTGCAGATAAAACATTCATATTTAATGCATTGATGTTCAGGGTACAGCTATTCGCCAGACTTATTTCTTACCTTTACTTGTTTATAACTCCAAAATCTTCTTTTATTATCATCCTTGATTGAACATTTTCAGACTTATTTAATCTCTTCTTACATTTTTGTACATTCTTTTATCTTCTTAATGAGTAGAAAAATGTATTAATAGTAACTACCATATAACTGTTTTTCTCTACACTTTTTCACATGCTATACATCAATTTCTATGATGATTACATTATTAAAGACTCTAAAAGCAACGCTCAACAATAAAATTTATAGAGTTATCTCACTTATGAGCCATTAACAGTTGGGTTGGTTTAACCTAATTCTTAAATTAAATCTGGTGAGGAAGCCAAAAAGGCCTTGGACAGAAATCACCCTTGCTCCAATATAGGATTTTTTGGGCTTTGTCAATTTGGTGCCCTTTATCGTTACTAAATTATTGTATTTGGTAGATGAAGCTCTTTAGACCCATGTACTTCATGGCATTCCTGATAAAGTTGTGCCTTTTTACGAGGTTTCACATAGAGGTTTGAAGGTTGCCTCAATACTGTCTCCCTCGGCACTCATGAACTCCTTTGAATGCTTTATGTTCTAGCCCTTACTGCAAGGTTTTCGTTCATAACTGTTATGAGCATCAAATCCCTTCTTGAGCTACAAAACAGTAAACCTTTTTACTTTCATAATCTTCAACACTACCCACAAAGAGGAACTCCTGCGTGGAGTAAATCAAGCACTCTACGTTTCTTTGACAACATCACAAAACCAACTTTATTTACAAATACTTGTTTTACGTTAAAAATAAGGTGTCAAGACTGTTCGTTCAAACAATTTATCCTACATTTCCTTACGTTAATTGGTTTGAAATTTATTTAAGCTTTAAGGAATGATGCATTTTTGCTTACACAAGGTTTTGCAAGTCTCTCCGACATATAGAACGACATTTGTTCACTCAATGATTTGATCGGTGCAAAAAGGTTTACAATCACCGAAAACCGAATTTTGTTATTCTCGGACGGGAAGACAATTACAGTGGATCCTGTGTAGTCCAGGCAAAATGATCAGCTTGTATGTTTTCGAGTAGTTAACTGCTACCTCCGTGAAGTGTCCACCACCAAAAATCCGGCCTCAGAAATAACACTCGCCATTGATTCATCTGAAGGATACAAAATGATTTGATTTAGCCTTAGATAAAGATTAACTTTATCTGATAACTTGATCAATTTACAATCAATTCCCTAGGATTGCAAGATCAAAAAACAATCAAATAAAACTAATTATTGCTTTCAAAAGGACGGGCTCTTGAATACAGATTTTTATTTTTTTAATTATTTACACCCCAAACTGAAAATGAGTTTCCCAAAAATACTGAAATTTACTTTGTTGGCAGTGAGCAATCTATAAATAATAATTTATTATTTTTTTAGTTCTTACATGCACTGTTTTAGACTTGACTTGTAAATATAAAATTGGGTTCTATAAAAACTGAATATATCCTTTAGAGAATTTCAAGTCAGCCCCAACATATTATCTGTATATTAAAAATTCAGACCTATTTATAATATGATAAAAATAATATATTTTATAAACTTTTCTTAACTAAAAATATGAAAACATTTATATTTCAGTCATGTCTTCCGTAATCTATATCTTCTAAACTTAAGAATTCTTTATATAATAAATTATGCTTAAATGAAACTAAGAGATAATTACTTGAATATTATAATTATACACAGATAATTGTTCATAAACAAAAAAATTACTTTAGTTTTCTTTATTTATTTGAAAACTTTATCAATTAAAGCAACACTTATAAAAATATATATATTTGTAGCAAAATAAATTTGTTTCATGCATTAACGACTATTTAAATTTTATTTAACTATTGCATTAAAATGTTATATTATTTTGTTAAAACAAAAGATATATGATGAGTTGGCAAATTTTTTCAAGCTATAAACTATTGCACATATAATAAAAACACATTTTTCTGTGATCTTTAAGAATTCTTTGTAAATTGATCTTAAACATCATTAGTTTAAAAAGAAATAAATGTATTTTAATAGGAGCAGTTAATAGTTTATGAAAATAATTTGGCACATTCAAAGTCTTTTTCATGTTGCAATATTTTTGCATTAATATATTTTTTAATGCTTTTTTATTCACTTTTAAAAATATGGATGTAAATACAACTTTTTTTTATGTATTAAAACAGTATTCTTAAAATAAAAAAAACTGATAATCGAATTCAATTTAAAGTGATACAAAAATTAAAGAAATGTTAAAAAATATTTTAAAGTAAAATATTAATAATCTAAAATATTTATAATTTTGGTTTGTACATAAAATCGTGTCAATAATTTTGTTCTTATAAGAGAAGGAAGATAGACTCGATGATTTTGCATTTATTCCAACGCTTGATTAATAAACTTAATAATAATACTTAGTCTGAAACGGTAGGCGCACCCACAAATGTCTCTCAACAAAATGTTCGAGAAAGGGAGTCCTTATTATTGAGCCCATAGGTCGGTATTACATAAATATCGGTTTGGATTGTTTTCATTTAATTTTTGGTCTGGACCAATTTTATAAATGAATGTTGATGACGTTGTGTGTGGTTTAAAATTGTGAAAATAAGCAAAATAGTTTGATATGAAGTTTAACATGTTTCAAAAGTTTTTATTGTTTAACTCATAAATTAGGATAAGGGAGAAAGATAGTCTGAATATTGATATCTGAAGAAGTCTGTTTATACATGCAGAACAAAAAAAATTGTTCAATATTTTCATTCCAAAAAATATTGGTCGACTATAATAAAATAAAAAAAATGTCCAGAATTGAAAATCTACGTTTAGAAATTGTGGTATGGACCAAAGTTATTGGATTTGTAATACATTAAAGCACTTCTATATACATTTTTCTCTCAAAAAGCTAGGAATAACTTAATCTAATCATGTTTTTAAGATGGCAACTATATTTTGGATACAATTCTTTGATCAAATTATCCAAATAAGGTTTTTTTATGCAATTTAATGTAATATTAAAGTTTCATGACGCCTATTCATTTACTTAATTTGTCTACCTGAACCTGCTAACTAAGACTTGAACTTGCATTTTATAAAATGAAATGTTTTGATTAGTTATTCATGTGTACATTGTAAAATTCAGGATTTTTTTTTCATCTGTGTTTTCCCCGATATTTTGAAAAAAGAAGGTGAGGAAAATTTTCCGGAGGAAAATTTACATATACAGAAACACTTGTTTACGGGCAAATTTACAGAGAAAAAAAGGATGTATTATTTGATCATATGGGAAGAGCTACTGAATACAACATTGTCTTCATAATACAATTCTTATTATCTATTCCTCTTTCATGTTTTTGTTTTTTTAGCCTTTTATTGTTTCATCATCAAATTCTTAATCTTATGGTCAAGATAACAATGTTAAAACATACAAATAAGAAATATAAAAAAGAGCATCATACTTTGTTTGTTAATTCATGTCATTAGGAAACATAAAATATGAATAAAACATATGTGTCTTGTTCATTCTTATAGAATTAATGTTGATAATAATGGAAAAAAATGAGATAATTATCTTTTTTATGTTGTCCACACTAAAACTTAAAGCTTTTTCTTAAGAAATACCTTAATACTTTACTAGGGAACGTTTTCTGAAGAAGAAACAACATAATCCTACGTTTTGATATTGCAATCATACAAACACAGCGTTCCGTTTAACCTAATCATTTAATTTGAAACGGCTAATATATTGCCATAAAGCCTTAAAGCAAATAAGCGAAATGTCCCTGTCCACGTAATCAGATGGATGGTTAGTTATAGAAATTACGTGTACTTTGGGCATGTAAAAAAGAAAACGAGAAATTACGTGGCCATCCTAAAAATTTTTATGAATGGCTTGAAGGCGAGCAGCTCATGACATTTTATTAAATCAGATGGAACCAGCGGTGACGAGAGAGAAGGGAAGAAGTAAATAAACCAACGTATTTGCAAGAATTGCTTTAATTTCGATCTTCAATTCTACTCTGAGACCAACATGGACTAACAATTATAACTCTGCTACAAATCCAGAAACAAAACAAGTTGACAGCAAAGTAATTTTGCATATATCATTGCTAGATACAGTTGAAATTCATGTATATTTCCATAATCTTATAACTGTTGGCAGTTATGACAGCTAAGCTCCTCTCCTCCAAAACATTCTTCAAATTGTCAGTGTGGCAACATTTACTTATATTGAGTAATTTACCCATAGTTCCTATTATTTAAATCTCTACTCGTAGCATTACATTAATCCCCACGGAGGATGTCACTTTTTGTGATGCCACAAATAATGTAATTTTTTCTTATACTGTACACACCTTTTTATTTCCTTCGCAGGTGAATTCATGGAGACTGCTTAGTAAATTATGAATTGAATTCCAATGCTCATATGAAAACTGTACATACTTCCATTTACTACCTTCTTCAAATATTGATAATCTGGTCTTTGTTTCGTCATTGTATTTATAGATAATGCTAAACATCCAGAACAACGTGTCTACACATGCATGACGCGAGTATCGCGGCAATACAAAGTAGGATTTGAAACGATGATTATCTTTGAAAATTTTATAAAAATGCTAAATGTCCGAACTCAAAAGCAAAGTTTTTACTAAAAGAAAATCATGCCACGCAGTCATTCGACTTTTTAGCCTTAAATAGTGTTTTAAATTTGAGATCATATCAGGTTTTTATTGGATAGAGGGTGTCCTAATGACTATTATTGTACATCAAACAGTAACTATAGGATTGTGTTTGAAGAATCTGACAATTTTGTGCACGTGTTGTCGTGTGATCAGTTTGAACGGAAACCTACATATAAAATAAATTTAAAATTCGTATTAAATATATAACAGCATTGTTTAAAAAATGCTACTGTCTCGTAGTTGTAGTTTTTTGCCTGTGACCACAAAAAAATGTATTATGACCAATTTGAATGAGATTTTTTCTTAAAATATATTATAGCTTTGTATTTGTGTATCAATGAACACTTTGAGCTTTTTTGGAACTTGAAATCTGATAGACAAAAATATTTTTTCCTGATAATAACATTTAGAAAATGTTAACAACATATTTTATTAATTGCCCTGGAATTAATTTTTTTTGTCCCTTTCTTTTGATATATATTATTTCAGATAAAGTATTGAACTTTAATTTTTATATTGATTGAATATCAATTTTTGAAGACTCTATAAATAATTTTGTAGATGAACAAAGTTCTATTTTTAAGTAAAATTGTTTTGTGGTCATTACTTTCCTTGTGTACCTCATTTTTGTCAAAAGTGCATAAACAAACTAAAAAATATATATATTCTACAAAAAAATGTGTGTGAAGTGTCTGTGAGACAATTCTTCCCTTTGAATGATTTTGCCTTAATTATTTTCTTTCTCCAGTTGATCCGGAGGGCTGAATATCATGCAGATAATTTTTACGTCGATTTTTTATATTTTTAAAATCAATGATTGGTGTGTTTATTGTATTAGATATCACGTCCTTCCTATTAAACAAACTAGTTAAAAGATAAAAAAATATATATATATTAAGCACAAAAAAGTTGAATTTTATAAAGAAAAAGGAACAATCATAACCGATTCCTGATTTTATTCCTACTAAAATAAAGCTGACTTTTGAATTTTATGGTTGGAAGGCTGTTAAAAGTGGGGATTTTATAATAAATCTGGGATAGAGTTTACATTCTATAATATACAAAGGTACATACCTTCATATATTTAAATAATGTCTAGCTATAAACATTAAACGCTTAGTATAAAGCATATTTTGTACTTTTATAAATGGTATAATGTAGTACTTGAAATAGTAATAACTTTTGTACAAGGATGTGTCTTTAATGTATTCTGAATTGGACTAATATGTAGATACTATTGTAACACCGATAACATATTTTTTTTTTTGAGGGGGAACATTACAAGTCTTTCCTTTCATAAAGAAAGTCGAATCTTTCTTAACTATTAAATTGCCATAATCAATATTAATATAAATGTTTTTACAGAAAGAAATAAAATATTTATAGTATAATAATAATCATAATCTTTGGAAATGAAAACAATCTTTTTATAGAAGCTTAAATCAACTTCAAGTATCATTTTTAATAAAAAAGATTTCAGCATGAGAGATATTAATTTTTGTGTGATTAAGAATAGATTAATTAATTGATTGGTCGTTTTTTTCAAAAAATTATTAGTCTGTGTTATTTACTAAAGTTTTAATTTCATTTAAATAAATTATATCTGGACTTTGTAAAAGAGGAAAAGTTAAGTGAAGGACAAAGGCCACTACAAGTCGTGCTGATCAACAATTCCCTGTTTATAGTATAGATCGTCTTTTAAGGAAGATAAACTCTGGTGAACGTATAGGTGCCGGTACTTCCATCTACTTGGTGGCTGTCATGGAATATCTCGCCGCTGAGGTCCTTGAGTTGGCAGGTAATGCTGCCCATGACAACAGGAAGACTCGTATCATTTATATTCATCTTCAATTGGTCATCTGTAATGACGAGAAGTTATACAAGATGTTGGCTACGACTATTACAAAAGGTGTTATTCTCCATAACATCCAAACCGTTTTCATATACAAGAACAATGAGAAGCCCTAATATTTAACCCATTAAAGGCGATCGGCAGGATTTTCTGCCAGTCGTTTCAAATTGATGTCAAAGAAGTTCCATCTCAAAAACTTCTTTGTTTAAGTTTTAACATCTTCTAAATACATTTGGTTAACTAAGTAATAAGTTTCATTGTCATAGCTATACTATTGTTTCGTCAGTACTGTTTTGTACACAAGCTACTGCAGTTTAGATTTCTTGATTCGATAAGAGTCGTTAACATAGGTATGTATGTATTTGCTGTGTTTAGACAAAAAAAATCTTATAGCATAGCTTCTTTTTTTGCTTGAATACCATAAAAATGAGACTACATCAATAAATTGCTAAATTTGTTTTTTTATTTTTTGACTTATGATAATGCAAACTTTTGTTGTAGGATATCCTGCCACTCGTCTATAAATTTCAATTTTATAGTATAAGCTTTAGTTATTTTCATAACTTCCCCTCGCGAAACCGGTAATATAATTAAACATAGCACGTATTTCCTATTTTTCCCATAAAGTTGTACTAATGAGGAAATTTTAAACCTTTATTTCTAAAATGATAATGAAAAGGTGTGCACACAGAAAACCACAACATGGTAGAATTGTACTTCCAAAAGAACAAACCCGATGCCTTAACAGACTGTGACTTGGATGAGTCAGATAATGGAGTTACATGTAATCCAAACTATCTACCTTGTCGAATTTTGTCAACAAATGTACTCACCGAAAAGGAAGAAAACATCGAAAATAACAATCTCAACAGTGAAACAATCAAAAACAGCTGCACCATATATAAGAAGAAAAAAAGTACCAACATGGAATAAGGAATTCAAAAACAAATCTACTCTCAAAATTCCTGATTATAAAGAAAGACAAATTAAGCATATTGGGATTACAAACCCCGTTCAATGCATTTCATTATTTTGGACTGATGACTGGATAAAAAGTATTTGTTATCAGAGTAACATATATGCAGCTCTAAATGGTCTTTCAGCTAAATGCATTTCACCAGAAAATATTTTAAAAAATCTTGCTATATTATTTCTCTTGGGATATAACAAACTTCTATATAGATGCATGCACTGGGAAACATCGGACGGTTGTATAAAAAATCTAATCGCTCAATTAAAAATACACATTGCTAAAGTCATCTATTAGAAAAATAATGGATTTATTTTTTTTAAGCCATATATTTCTCATTTTGAATGAGTAAATGATAACAAACTGTCTCAGAGATAATTGACTTCAATGTAGTAAAGAGTTTAACAACATGATAATAGCTCTTTTGCTTCCATGGCAAATAAATAAATTATTCTATAAAAAGCTCTGAGAAGTCATAAGCCATGCTTTTGTATTTTTGAAACCGTAAAATTACTTGGCAATATAAATCGAGCCACATGCTACGGTTTAGTGATCATTAATGAATAAAAAATATAAAGCTCATTACATTACCTACATATATGACCATATTGTTCTATAATAAATTAGTAAAACAAAATAAGAAGAATAAAACATATATTTTTGATTATTTTTTCATATTAAAAAAACCCAAAGAGTGCGATATAGGTTAAAAAATATAATGAGAAAGTAATTTGATAATCATACATCAATCTACAACCATTTTTACAAGAAAAATAAACTTTTCAATTAGTCATGCATTAAGAATAATGACAAAAAATATTAAGCAAAAATCAATCTAAGGAAAAATTCCTAAAATTGATTTATTCTTCAAAATTTAGCATTTTGTTGTACGTAATTATTTTAGGAGATTAACAGTTTTCAAAAAGTTTGGCAAGAATATTCTCTAAAATTGATTTTTTTCTATCATTTTTTTTTTAATAATCTAGAAATTGAAATGCCCAGCAAAAGATGAACAAACTATCTATGCAAAATGGCTCATATTTTCAAAGTTATGAAAAGGGGTACCTACGTAATAAGCAAATAAATTCGAACATCTGATAAAAATTGTATTCAGAATTAGAACATAACAGTTGCTTTTTGATCAGAGTTGTATCTAAAATACAACTCTTTATTCAATGGCGTAGCTTTTTCCTATTCATTGTATTTCAATGTTTAACCTGATAATTAATTGTAAAGAATTGTATTAAGAAACGGTTAGCAAAAAATAAGCAAAGTCAACCGAGACTTAGAGCGTGGATTGATGCAGGTCTGGAGCTACCCACGCGTGGAAAATCACCAACATAGATCTTCAAAGTGCTGGGATGTAACTCCTGTAATGTGTACTGGGTGACCATGAGAGGCCCAACAAAATCTTCCATAAGTTCCAGAACAAGGCCAAAGAATTTAAAAAAAAAAGTTTGAGGCAGTTAAAGACACCATTGAAGGCGGAAGAATCGAAATGACTGTTAATGGCTTTGCCCGTGAAATTAACAGCAGCCACACCACCATGTGTAGCTTTGTAAAGCAGGAATTAAACCTTAAAACCACAAGAGAACTCCTCGACAGGGTTTGATGCCATTGGATCGAGTTAAGCGTGTGACCTGGTGTAAAATTCTCGTTAACAAGCTGAACAAGAAACCGCGTATTGTTGTCATCTTCTTTCTGGATGATAACCCTTTCAAACATACAAAATGGCTTCTGAACGCAATAGTTACAACCTGGCGTAGTCCAGGAGTATCCAGGACGTTTATGTTCTCCATGTCAGCAGGGAGCGCCACTTTGTTGCTGATGGACAGAAGAGCTACCTAAACTTTTTGAATTCCAAATCAGTAAGAAATGTTTTCTGTGGGTTCACCACACCTATGAAATTTCTGGTTGTGACAGTAGCTTGGCACCAGTTGTCACACTCCAAACCAGTCCCAGCATTTCCTCCGTATTGAGACATCAGTGTATTTTAGGCATAGACTAAGGACTTCTCCACACCCACGACTAATCCTCCCTGAACTATTGTATTTTTGATCACCTCAAGAAGAATCTTTCATGAATCTGATAAACAGCGAAGAAATATACAATACATCTATACTTATGTAAGACATAAAATATCGATTGAACATTTACTAGTGTTCTTAAAATATTTTAATTTTTTTTTAAGTAGAGAAAAAACTGTGACAAATGGCAATATTTTATTTTTACAGAAAAAAATGCATACAGAAAAACAACAATATAAAAAAGGCCATTAGTTAACAAAATACTACTTTTTTTTAACTGTTCAACTATTTTATTTATCGCACACTCTCTACACGGCCTATTATGTCCGTATTGTATTATAAGTATACAATATATATCATTAATATATAAAAAAGAACAAACTTTACTGTCACAACTCTTTTTTTTTTCGTTTAGCAGTCAGTGGTCCTTCGTTTTAAGTTCATGTATAAAAAAATATTAAGAATGCACTTTTTCTTTTAGAGGTAAAGCAAGTTATGACTACAAGTTTTCTACAAAATTAATTTCATTTTTGTATTTCATTCACATTTAATAATTGAATAACATTGCTAATATTCAAAATAATATTGATCTTGTTTTGTATATTATTTTGCAAGACAAAGTCCACAGTTTGAAATCAGAAGACAGCGGAGGCCAAAAATGCTCCAAACTGGACCAACATCACAATTTGATAATGTTGGAAGTGTGAGCATATAGTTGATTTTGTTAACCCTTTATTACTAAATTGTGATATTATACACCCAAATATAACTAAAAATGCTTCTTATTTCTTTGAATCTACATTTTATCGCTAATACTTTTCCGTATACGCCGTTTCTTTTGATATCTCGAATTTTTGTTGTTGGAATGAAATAACTTTGTAGTTAAAGATATTATTATACACTATGAAAGCAATCTCATCTAAACTGATGGGTTATAATTTAATTCCCATAATTTGGATAGAGTAGTAACATTTAATAGAACTTATATATAAAGATACAATTTAATTTTTTAAATAGGAATAAAAAAATATATCTTGAAAAATTCTGAGCTCATATTGTTAAGTTTAATTTAAAATTAAATTTTTTTTTCAATCGTTTTATACTCATAAAATATTGTTCATATTTTTAGGGATATTTACAATTGAACAATGCTACAAAATCTACATGACATAATTTTTGTATACTCGTTCAACTGTTTTTATACGGTATATTACTGTATATCCAGTTCACTAACAGCTTTATAAAAAGTATGCTCACATTAAAGAGAGTAAAAGAAAATTGGGGTTTCTAAAAAACTTCCTAAAACAATGGTAGTATTTCCTTTTTGAGGAAACCTATGTTGATGGAGGACACTGTACCCCATATTATTATTAAGGGATGTTTAAAAAAGTATTTTGTATTTCTTTTTTGGAGGAAGGAACACATCTAAACAGCTGAAAAAAAGCTAAAAAAATAACATCTAAGTAATTTAACAAAAGTTTGTATGAATTGATTAATAAATTGGAATATTCTAGGTTCAATCTTTTATAATAAAATCATTTATTATATTTTTTTTTAAGAGTAGCAAACTCATACAGATCTACTTGAGCATAATTATATAAGAAATATGTAATTAAATATGAACAAAGGTAAGCTTTGTCCCATAACATAATTCAAATATGTATGTATTAGCCATGTCGTAATTGTTAACATTTTTAATTAACAAAATATTTTGCATGCCTTGACTTTTTATGTTTTTCTTTCATACATGTAAGTCATTCAAAATGAGAGTAGAGTGGGAATACAATCCAAGGACATTCTTTTTCAAAAAATAGTCAAATGTGATCGAATGAATCTGTTCATCTGTGTTTTTTTACTATTTAACCCATTGAGTCCGGGCTGAAAAATTATTTACACATTTCAACACCTTTTTCTCCTTAAATGTTACTTTTTAAAAATAAAAAAATGACCTACATGCCACAAAAATATACACAAATTTCTTCATTATTTTAATTATAGTTAATTAACACACAATTGCTGTTTATCGTAAATATAAGTATGAAATTGAAAGAAAAGAAAGTACTAACGTAAAAACACGACCACGCATGGGACATATGTGCTACTACAGCTGATCCTGATTACTAATTAGGAATAGCAATTGTCATCAATAATTATCTTCCTTGTGGAACATTTCATAAATTTTAGCACACGCACTTCTTCATTTTCTTCTTCCATTACTTAATATATTTCATGCCACAGTAAAGTAGATCTGTTTAAATATAGTCTGCACTCTGTGATTCTTTCATAAAGACATTGCATGTTGCATTTATAATTTTCAATTTACTCATGTGGGTGAAAGATGGCATGTGACTTTTGTAAGTCAATATTATAAATTTTATTTTTTGGCGTCCAAGTTTGACAGGGTTTGGTTTTGGCTCTGTCAACATGATGTTTGTATGTAGATAATCTGCAATTTAATTTCCTGTCATATGATTATGACCTTAGCACCATTTAAGTTAAATAGTTTTTCACTTTTTTCCCTGTTCTATATTTTTTTGCACTTTTTAATTTAACTCATTGGTAGTTTAGGGATTGAGAATGCATTATTTGCTGACAGAGAATTTGATTGAGTTATAACCTTTCTTAACAGTTTTTCTAGCATGAGAAGAGCTTCCACTGATTCTGCGACGGTGAATAGTTCTCCTTGAAATACCGATGTCTTGTTGTTGAACAAGGTCGATGATTAGTGAATGATTATATCCCCTATAATGATAGCCTAACCATGACACGTATTGCCTTGTTCATATTGGATTAATCTACATTAATGGAATTGTCTAGGTTTTCAATCTGACAGTTGTAGATAAAATTGCCTTTAATTATTCCCGCTTTTCTGATTCCATTTAGCTACAATGTGTATTTTATCACAATAAACAACGCCCACGACGACTTGGAAAATTATCAACCCCATTCTGGGTGTCCTGTAGGAAATGCTTTGTTCTCCATTTTGACTCCGTTGTTTGTGCATGTAATTAGAGGTTGAGAGGAGTTACACCAAAAACAGCCTCTATTCTTGAAGTCGGTGTGGATCAAAGGGTGTACCTAGGAGTGACTTTCTTTAAATGTTGTTTAGTGTCATCTTTCGACCTTTTTTGCAGTGATGATGTACCTCCAAATAAGATACCTCTAGGTCAGGATAGGTCTGATCATGGCTTTGTAAAGCCAAAGTACTTTATCTGAAGTTGACCCCAAGATTGCCGTAGCCATTGTCCATATATGGGGACAATTGGCAGGGTTTTTTTTCAGTTGTTTTGTCCAAGTGAGTTCTTGATGGAAAGCCAAACCCAGATAATTAATTTGTTTTGCATATTCTATTTCTTCTTTATTCATATCTAATTTTGGAAAGTAATTAGAAATTAGTTTGAATGCTTTTACAAGGACTTTAGGGTTTCACTTAGTTTGGTTTAAAGTGAGGTCATTTACTCTACCCCTCGCAAAACCATATTTATTGCTTCCCTTAATGAATTTTTATGTTAGTAGGCAATATAAAAATGAAGTATATTTTGGAAGAAAAAAAAATGATACAATATAAAACAACTCATTTTATTGAGATGATTTCTTCTAAATAGAAAACTAATCTATAAAGTTCAAATTTTGTTTATACATTTAATGTTTACCTTAATATAAAATGTAATTAAAATGTATATCTAAAAATAAATACGAAAAGAATAGCAGGTATTTTTTTGCAATGAAACTCATCATATTTTTTAATTAAATCCCTAAAAAATAAGGTTCATATATCAACTTTTAAGCAATTTGAATATCAAACAAGAATAAAAAAGTATATCATCATGAGCAGCGTCATAAGCAAAGAAAAAATTTTAAAAAAAAATATTTGGAAGAAATTTAATGTTTAAATTTGTTTAAATACGGTGGTGTTTCAAAATATCATCGGCAAGAAAAAACCCCGAAAAAAAGTTACGAGAAAATATTTGTTGAATTATGTGCACTTTATTGATATCAACAATTATTTTTGTTCATAATAAGGGAAATCATGAAATTGTGCTTCAAATTACAATAGTTATTTATATTTATAATCTGTTATTTACATTTAAAATCTGTTTCCTATCAAATTTACATATACAAATATTTTTAGGAGTATTACTATTCAATTTGAGCTTCTGGAGCTGCTTTGATTCTGCTTTCACATGATTAATGCATCAGTTTTAATTTGTTCTTTTTGGAAAAAAAAGTTCTTTAATGTGATTTTTAATTTCACTAAATGGAAAAACGTTAAACTTATTGATTTTTGGAGAGCAGAATAGCTTAGACGTTATTTTTGATGCTTGCAAGGTTTTCAAAGTGACCAAGAGATGTGTCAATTACACTATTTAGAAAAGATATATTATGGGGGTATCAAAAGAAAACATTGCGAGGTCGAGGATGAATGCTGTAACAACTCGCTAGGATCTTAGTTCTACGAACATAAAAAGTATTTGAAATGCACTCAAGCTCTTGTGATAAAATGAATGGGAAGTTTTGGTGATTTCTGGGCAATTGAAATCAAATAAAAATCATACAACGGATTGGTTGTCAAATCCTGAAGGGATATGTAAGGGTCCATTTGAGATGCTTGGAGTGGCAATGAAAATTGGGTCACCATTGGAGAAGGATGAACACAGTATGGAGTTCTTGTAATGTATTCGTGTTTCCTTCCCTCTGATTCTCTTTTATTGTATTTTCTTGTATGTATATATATATTTAAAGTACTGTTTTTACCTTTTTATTAGTATAAATAGTTTTGTATTCTATGCATAGACCAGAGTAGGTTTTTGTTTTACTAAGAATATAGATGTTCCTATAAATAAGCCTTGCCCTTGTTCCTCTACGCCTTTCCTTCTTCTCATTTCTCCGGTTCGTCATGGATCCCTCATTTTAATAAATAATTGGTAAATCGGCAAACTTTGTCAAGACAAGACAGTTATGCCATTGAGAATCCTCTCTCTTTACATGGTTCAAAAGAACCACTGAATTACAATCCTCGACTGAACAGTAGGAAAGAGTTTCTTAGAAATGTATTGGTTACTTCTGCAGATCAAAATGTATCAGACAGGAGCCCGGTATTGAATACATTTTTTCTATTGCATAGAACATGCCGAATGTTCACACGAAGAGCTTTTAAACATAAATATGTAGGTCTTCCAATCCCGGCATTCGTTGACTTAGAAGGCATTAAAAAACAAATGACTCAACAAGCTTCCAGTATTAGTTATGGTTCGTGAAGAGAAATACCCATCATGTACTGACATTAAAAGGTTCTACAGAATTAGTCTTAGAGATGTAATCGAACATGTTGATGCAAATGTCATTTCGAGGAATCCACTATTTTTACAAGCAAGTTCTGAGCAGATCCTACAAAGAGTATTAATCTGATAAATTAAAAAAAAAGTAAAGGGTCTAAGCTTTTTGTTTTCAATGTTTTTTAAATTACTCGATGAGCTAAATATTCATCCACAAGTGAATTATTTAAATAATTTACCCATTATTTTTCCACTCCCTTCATTTACATTTTCTTTCTGGACTTGTCGATAAAGAATGGCATTTAAAAAATTTATTTTGTAGAATGCATAATTTATGTTGCTGTCTTTTTTTTAATTTGTAACTTAATTGCTGTCATTATAGCCTATTTTTAGTCCAATTCAGTATATTTCTTTCTCCATTGGAGAAGCTTATCCAGGTATATTACTTAAGTATATTCTCTCTTGGTTCCATTATAACAATTATATCCTTGAAACTCTGTATATCGCACTCTTCTTTGTCAGCCTTCTAGACAGCCTTCCTCAAATTGTTTAATTCCTTCATTGCTCTGGATTATGCTTTATTTCATTAATTTACGTCGACAGTATTTATTTCTTGTTTATAATTTTTGTAGTTGTCTAAAACACAACTTACATCTCCTACAAATTTACCAAGCGTTATAGAAGTGTGTCTGCATCCTCAAACCGTTGTTTTCATTGATATACATGTCAGACGTAGAGGACAGGTTAGGAAAAAAAATCTCTGATTCTTTTCGTCATATTGGACATCCTATATATGACTTCAAAAAAATCCCATAAATGTGGCTATATATCAAAAGTTTGGGAAGCTATGATTGATATAGACATAGTTATACAATATAAATATAATTAAGATAATGGACATCGAATGAAAGAAATCAATATTAAAGTGGTAAAAACATACAATTAATAAAAAAATTTATTTGCAATTTTGTTGATTGCAAGAATATTGGTTGTTATTGAGAAAAAAGAAGTATATATTTTGATATACTCATTTATGTACGTATAATACATTCTTAAAGTATGAATTATTGTCGTTACTTTTATGGTAGAACGCTCCCTTTCCTAATTAATCTTTTAATTTTTTTTAAATCAATAATAAGGACGTCAAGACTAAAGGATTTCGTTGACACAAAATTGAGGGTAAAATTTATGTTAAAAAGTAAAAACTTTTTGGGAAATTTTTTTACAATTTCTATGAGTTTCAACGAATGGTTCATTCTTTAAATTTAATTAATATACCTATTAAATATTATAAATTGTTGGAATGAAGTACATGTAGATATATCATATTATATAAAACAAATTTTTCTGTACTATTTGAATGACTTATTGGTGTTATGAATATATTTACCATATTTTATTTTCATATATTTTTCCATAAATATAAATAGAAAAAAGTCTAGAAATAACCAATATCATTTGTCCCTTTAGATAAAATAAACAAACGACGAAAAGTTAAGATAACATTAATTTGTTTCTTACGTAAACAAATAATGCCTAAATAATATAACATATTGTTTATTTCTGTTGATTTATGTCCATACATATTTAAGTATGTTGATGGAAATATAAGGACTAAATATTTTTTCATTATACGAAAAATAGCATTTCTTAACACATCATTACTTTCCTTGGATTTTGGATAATCCCATTTCTTAAGAAAAGTGAGTATTTTCTTATTGATTTTCTTATTGTATTTAAGCCCATTTACCCCTGTGTTTGAGATAAATTCTTAATTTATTTTCACCATTTCATAAGTAGATTTTATTGAATTTGTTTGAGTTGTTTTAGATCATTCATAGTTTAATGATTTAGGTTTTGTAGGAAATGATTGATGAGTATCTCAGTATCATTGACATTGAATGATCTAATTTTTTTTTAAATGATAAATATGGATATAGCAAAAGTAAAAAGGATGTTTTTTTACTTTAATTCTCTCATCAGAGTTAATATCTTTGTCCTCTAATTCTTTTTCCATATAGCTCACATAATTAAAAAAAGTTATGTACGAGTTTTGAAGAGTTTAAAAATAACATCAATTGCGTTCCTTAACAGAATGAAGGTAGCCGCTTGGCTTTCAAGCAGGTGGTATAGAAAAATCTTTAAAATTACGGAATCCTAGTCAATTCAAGCTGTCCTTCAATCCCTCTTCCAGCAGCATATGAAAACTTTTATTCATTTTTATAATCTTGTCTTCTGCTATACACAGAGCTCCATTTCAAAAAATAAAAAAAGAAGGTTATACAGGTTTAGAAATGAAAAGTATTTTTTTTTTAAATTGCATTGTGTCGGCTGGAGAGAGAAAAAGGGAGAGGCAAATAATTTTACGTTTTTAAAAAAACGTTAGGGATAGAGTCTGAAAATATTTAAAAACTAATATTAACAACAAGCTTTTATTGTACCATTTAATATCGTATATTTGCCAAAAACATTAAGCTCCTTACAATGAGGGAAAATGGGCACCCAATTTTCTAATTTTATGCATTGTATGAAAACAATGCACTTTAGAAAATTGGGGACATAGATTTTAAAGAGTTTGGATTTGCAGGAAAAGTATTGTTGTTGTCTTTTCGGACCTGTCGAAGGAGGCAGATGCGTGGATATTAAAGCAAATTTTTGTCCCAAATTAAATTATTCATAATGGTTTGTAAAATCGATGAACGAATAAAGCTTATAGAATTTTTTAAGTTTTGTCTAGTGTTTCACCTACTGTTAATTATTTGAACGAAGAACTTCACTTAATTTATAAACAATAACTTTACAAAAGCTTTTAAATTGGTAAAATCATCCGAACGAGGCAATGAGAACCTCCAGATGAATTTTCCCGCTCTTTTACTAATTTTTATTTATTTTATTCTTTATATTGCAGCTACAATGGAATATATTATTATTAAAGTAAAAAAATGAAGAAAAAACGAAATATTGTCTTCTGTCTAGCTCATTTACATCTTAAATATTGATGTTTTTAAAATTAGTTTTGGGTACCTCAGCGCTCTTGCTTTAAAGCTCATAATAAGGTATTTCCCATTTATCATCATAGTGTTTGACTAATAGATGGTTTCATTAATTATGAGTTTGGAGGGGTTAAAACAGTATTCTCCCTGCTCCTTATTAAATACCCTGAGCAGGATGCTACTTATTTCATTAATACAGGGTTCTCTAGATAAATCCAGACAAAATTCAACTGATAATAATACTGGTATCCTTGCACTGAGTTCACAACAGAGTGTCTCAATTAAGAGTTTGCCACTTTGTGTATAATATTCTTCTTACTTTTTATCAAATAAACACTTAGAGTCATGGCGCAAACTAAAACTCTCCATGAAC
This sequence comes from Lepeophtheirus salmonis, assembly GCF_016086655.4. Taxonomy (NCBI): domain Eukaryota; kingdom Metazoa; phylum Arthropoda; class Copepoda; order Siphonostomatoida; family Caligidae; genus Lepeophtheirus; species Lepeophtheirus salmonis. The sequence goes on from NC_052134.2 coordinate 11,275,573, forward strand.
TCGCCCGTGCAGGCCACGGGGCAGTAGCTATCATCCAGGTCACAGGATACGCCAGGAGCACTGACTACGATATATACACTAGGTTCAAAAATAAGGAAAAGCAGGATATATCTCCACTAGTGCCATAAGTGATCGTATCGTAAAGGGACTGTTACGTTTATGGCTGGCCTGAAGAGGACTGTGACTACTTATTCATCTTTGAATCAGACAATCATCACCAGTACAGGGAAGGACATGCTACAACTTTTATTCAAGAAGGGAGAAAAGATAAAATCTAGTGTTAATGCAGAGATCTTGAGGTCTACTGTGCTTCTGTGGGTGCAGGCAAACGTCCCTGATCCCTACGTGCGGCAACAAGACTCTGCCCTCTGCCACACCTCCAAGATCAGCCAAGGGTTCATCAGGACCGACTTGTACGAGTTATGCCCCTTAAAACCTGGCCCTCCAACTCTCCCGATTGTAATCCGTTGGATTACTGCTTCCAGGGAAAGTTGAAGAGAGAGCACTTCTCAAAGCACCGCAACAGCATGGACAGCCTGAAGGCAACTATGAAGAAGGAGTGGCCGAGGATCTTGGCTGCAGATGTCGAAAGTGCCTGCACGATCTTTAGGGGCATTATCAAAAAAGTGATTGCCGTTGAGCCCAGTCACATTGAATTAAATGATAAATACATGTCGAACAAATAATTGTTCTTTTATTGCTAACATGTCTATCTCGTCTACAATTTTAATAAGACACTTTTGAATTTTGTCTAGATTTATCACCACAACCCTATAGGTCCATGGTAGTTTTTGGATATCTCCATTCGTTACATTTTCCACCAAATACCATCCCCTGGTGCTTTTTTGTTTCTATAATCTCTCATTAGCAGGAAGTCATTCAATTTATAGATGTAATCATTCCATTATGGGAGATTTTAAGGTATAGCTATTCTAGGTTGCACGAATGCAGCAGAAGTGAAAATGGCAATAGTTAATTTAATTACCTTCGTGGTATCTACCATATTCAATTTCACAAAACCCTACACATAAGTTTTTGAAAATGACTGAAAACTTTTAAGTAAAGATTTTTATATGACAAGATATAAGATCAAGGAGTTCAACCAAATTTCTATGTTAAAAATAACTGAAAAGTAAATAAAGAGGATGAGAGTTCAATAATTTTTAAAGAATACTAATAAATTTAGAGGAATTACAGGGACAGCTATCATTATCATTAAAATTAATAAATAAATTTGTACATTATTGATATACTAATAGTACAAATATCCAAAATATTGAAATATATCAAGGGATATCCAGATACGCAGTGTCCTTATCGGCGAAAACGATAACTCCGACGTTTCCAGGGATCCAAAAAGGGAAAATAAATTACTTTTAAAGTGTAATCATTATCTTTTTCAAAAATGATACCCATTGCTTATAAATACCGCTATTGTATACATGTATATCACATTATTAACTTTACTCCACAACCTTTCTCCTCGAAAAGAAACAAAAAAAACATCTTAAATCACTTGTTAGAAGTCAATTTAAGGTGCAATTCTTTCAACTTCGATATTATTATTTAGTAATTGTTTACAAATTAAAAATTATAAATAAACAAGTCAGCGTTCAGAAAAATTAATTTAGTAAAAGAAACATAAACATCGACAGCAAACAAAAAAATACTCAGTAAATTTATGTAGTAGGGAGATAACGCTTTGGCACATTTATATATAATTTATTTCGTATATTATCTTATTACTTTACTTTTACTCTTTTCTTCCCCAAAACTTACAATGTTATTATAATTTTACATATATAATATTATATACATATTCTTTCTGAACTTTGTTGGAAAGCAAAAAAAGCGGGAGGGATGTGAACCAACAATCCTGAGAGTCTCAAATTGAATATATTAGTTTTCCCCTTAATATAACAATACATGTTTATGTCTTATAATAGGTATATCCAGTTACTTTATCTATGTATTTATATAATATAAAAAACCCGTGTCACCTCGTTACTTTTATTTTATCACACAATCTTTCGTCAACGACATTGGAATATTCCTTTATATTCCCATGGACTTTCCTATTTCAATCCGGTAAGGAATTTAACTCGATGCTTCGAGTGAAATTTTGCCATTAATACCATCAAGCCCCAAGTTTAAAGTTTTTTTTATATTAGAAGTAATAACTTATTTAGTTAAAGTCGATTGCTTATGATATTAAATATTAGTTTTTATATATAATTTCATCTCAATAACTTTGTTCTCATAAGATAAGAGAATGAAAATGGGTAGGTGACGCGATCTATTTCTGTTAGGGTAGTGTCGAACCTTCATATTGTCCTTAGAAGAGAGGTCATTACAAGTATCAATTCTTGGAACCCGTCTTTAATTGCTGATCCTTGAGTTTGTCCTGAAAATGTGGATGATAAAATAAATTCAATCAGATATATGAGTTATGTATTTAAGATAATTTACCTATTTCGGAAAAGATATTCATATTTTTATTATAATGCAAAAATTATACAAATTAATTATTTTTTTAATTAGTTATATAATTTTTCCTTTGTAAAAAAATCAAAAAAGGATCAACACCCCCAATGACGTCAAAAGGGTAATTTCTTTAAATAAAGACCGACAAAACACAATTTGGTTTTATTTTGGTATTGGAGCAAAATTATATCATGAGTAAGTATAAAATATAATTTTTTAAAATATTACATAATAGGATTAGGCATGAACGAGACATACATCGGGATGAATTAATACTCTTGTTAATATTTGAAGTGTGTTATTGATTTCGAGTGAAGAAAATGAAAAACTGCTTTAATGAGGGACTTTCTACTTTTAAATTAGCATTAATACAAGGAATATATTATATTTTTATTAAAATTAATATATATTTATTTAAATGAATGTATAACCAATAAAGTGGACGTTAACAAACTATAAAAAAATTGAGCTAAAAAAAAGAATGTAAAAACTGCATTAATTTCTCCAGTTCTAATCAACAAGTTTTTTTTATATAACTAATGACATCCTTTTTTTTCTTTAACAAAAACTATGTTGATTATAATTTAATAAAATTAATATTTAATACAAATATCAATATATAAAAAAGTATCAAATAAAAACTAATTAAAACTGAACATAATTAGCGTGTTATCACAAATTCGTATTAAAATAAAATTTAAAATGTGAAAAATATGTTCTCAAACTATATGATTTAATTAGTTATTAATATATGAAATTTTTATTCCATTTCTTCATTCTTAGATGTAAAAGATCAAAAGTAAGAAATAAATGTTGGCTAGTTTTTTTTCATAGTTTTCCAAAATATTGAGCTCTCTTTTTACAACTTTTACTTTATTTATTTGATCTGGAACCTGATGGCATCTGGCAAATTACATTATTTCTTCAATTTTACATAGAATCGCAACTTTATTGAAAACATTTGGAGAGTTGAGACTTTGTACTTACCTGATTTTTGAGATTTATTTTTCTTTTGGACTTAGATTTTAAAGGAAAAGTATAGGAGAATTAGTTGTGTAAAAACACTTTATAAAGCATGTAAATATAAACTATTAGATTTTGCTTAATATACAGAACTTCTTATTTTGCGTTGCTATTCTTAATTATCCAAAAAATGTATAATTTAATTAACTATCATTTCAACCGTGGTACCATCTGAAAATGAGTTTAATTAAAATCTTACAAATAGCGAGTAACGACTTGGGACATAACTTAATTAGATTTAATGTAAATCAGAATATAGAATGACGTCATACACCCTCCCAACAATAATGTTTTTTCTTATGAAGAATAGTTTATAATTAAACAAGGATGTTCAGTTCAAAAAGATGTAGGTTTGTTCCCAAAAAGAGGAAGCTCTCTGATCAACTAGCTTAAAAAAATCAGAAGATTACCTTGCCCAGAAATGTTAACGCATCCTAACATGATTATTTGGAGTATGTTTTCCAATGAAACTCATCAGAGCTAAGACATGTTAAAAAACCTGGAGCTATTCAAATGGCTCGTTTTATGGCATGCCAACTTTATAAAATTGAAACAGTTTGTATATTGAACAACTAAACAGAAGTAATGAAACTGTAATTTCTTTAGAACGATTGGTCTGATTGACAGTATTGTTTATGGGACTTATTGGTTTAAAGCACTTTTATCTACTAAAGCTCCATTGACTACTTTAAAATTTTACAAGGAGTTATTACACTATCAAAAATCTGATCAACTGTTGATCAAAATACTAATCAATATATTCCTGAAATATTATATTTTATCTACTGGGGCGCCGTATTAATCAATAATCTAGCTAGACTTGAGAATATTAAAGGTATAAAAATCTTTGTTTCCAAGAATAGGAAAATATCTCGTGAAGGAAATTTTTATGTGATTTTTGATGTTGCTCCAAATCAATTTTTGTTAGTATTATCTGCTGTTCAACCCTGAGTACTCATTTAATCTAGAAAAAATGTTTATTCTTTATATTAATCCGGTTTCTAATTACTTTTTAGAGAAACAGTTAGTAAAAGATTGAGAGGCGACAATGGTCTTGTTTGTATTAGATCCACCCCTTCCTTAAGACGTTGCAAAGGTAAAATGTGTAAGGAACGGCGAAGTTTGGGTGTGTCAGATGCAATATCAGGCAACATTCTATAATTACCACAAACAATATAAATTATACAAGTATTTATGATATTTTTCTTGAAATTTTGGTAATGTATATACAAAAAAAATATTTCTGAATATATTTATTAACTTTTTGAAGATTGAATCCAATAATGTAATAACAAATATGTATCGAATTCAAATATTTATTCTTACATCTAAATATTACTGATATTGGCTATGTATTAATTAATTAATCAGCTCTTATTTGGGTCCGAGGGATTTTTTCAAATTTTTATATAAAAATAATTATCATATATGAGTCAAAAACTTTTAAATAAACTTTATTCCAGAATTGTTTAATACTATCCTAAATAATTATTGTATGTAATGGATAAATCGAAGTTACGTGTAGGAAGTAACTGTCTCTTGATTCCTTGGATTCTTTTTTTTAATGTGAGGACTAAGACTCACAACAACATCTATGCATTAAATAACAATATTGTATCAATTATTATTTAAAATACATGCAATCTCAACAAAAAACTGTAGTGTACTAATTTGATAATCCAATAAAGTAATGAATATTTCATGGAATTTTTTTTGTCAAAGATAAAAATTTCATTTTTTCAATTTACGAATAACAAATTATATCTTGTTTAAACCCCAAAAATTAAATTGTTAAGATTATTTTAAAATAAGTATTTTCTCTTTAAATGTTTTACATTCATTATAGTACTTAAGTTTTTTAATTGATATGAACGAAAGTAAAAGAGTTGGAATAATTAAATAAAATTTAATAGAAGGAATTATTATAATAGTTTGACTATTTATCGTGTAATCAAGTACTTTATTTTTTTGGAGTTGATTTTTTCTTCAGTGTTCTTCACCATGTTATAAAGCGGATGTTGTCTAAAAGAGGGTTAGTACAAAAAAAAGATTTGAACACAATGCATAAAATATAGTATAATTTGTTATAATCAAAATTGACTGCTCTTCAGATATTTCCAAAAAAATGTATATGGTTTTTGTGGCTGTATATTGCATTTTCTCAAAATTGAATGTGGTTTTTTTTTTCATACTTCAGAGTTGTTTCAAAGTTATATAGAGGTTAAAATTTAAAAAAAAAAATCAAATTGTTAACTCACAAAAACCATATTTGATATGAAAAAACAAATTTCCGATTTTTAATCTACATGACCAGTACTTTTTATAATCAAATATGTAATATTAAAAAAAATATATATACAGGGAGCGGGGATCAAATTGTCGCCAAAATATTTTTCTACAAAAAACAACATAAAATATACATTTTTTAACTTTTTTAATAAAAAATCAAAACTATGACGAGCATATAGGTATAGAGTAAACATTCATTCGATATAATCACCGTTGGGGATGTCTGTTGGTATGTCGCTCGACATAGCTCCAGACAAAATAGTCCAAAGGATTAAGGTCGGGAGAGTTAGGAGGCCACAAATCCTTTGTTACGACGTCATAACAGTTCTCGGTTAACCACTGCATGGAGATTTTGGACACATGGCAGGGTGCTGAGTCCTGTTGCCACCCTTTGGATTCAGGGTGAACCACTTTCTCCATAACATCCTGGTAAACTTCTGTATTGACCTTTCGACCTGTCTTAAACATGACCTTCACTGCTGACCACCCCGAACACCATGCCCATTGCAGGGAACTTGGTCTTCATTACCTTCCTCATATGGCATGTGTAAGTGGCTATCCACCTGTTGTTCTGCTTGTTGACCTTCTGATCTTGACAGAAATTATTTTCATCAGAGAAAAACCACAGCATCCCGGGCTGCTTTGGGTGCTTGAGCTTGTTGAGCATTTTATTGACTTCATCAGCCTGTTGTCCTTTGCCTTCTGGGTCAAGATCTGGCCCACCTGCATCTTGTAACTCCTGCACCTTAAATCTTCAGATACACAGTCCCTTATTGTTTTCTCATGGCAGCCCAGATCCCTCCCAATGGCCTTCATGGACCTGGTAGGGTCATCCTCAACTATCTTCTTCACCTTGTCGAAAAAGTCGGTGTCCTTGACCTTCCTCTCGGCGCCCTCCTCCTTGGGTGCCCTCTTTATGGTAGCATTAACATCCCAGGTGTCCTTTAGCTTCTACGGATACGCTGAATAGTCCGTAAATTCACTCCTAAGGTTGAAGCAATCGTTGAATTGGAGATTTCCCCTCCATTATTAACCAATACCATGACTACGGCGGACCTCAAAAGCTCCTCGTTCCACTTATAGCTCTTTATCTCCTCATATGATGACGGCATGGTGCTAACTGAACTACGTATCGTCAGCTGACGAAAATAGTTTTCCTATTTGGTAACCGGTTTTTTATTTGATAATGTCGTCTTCAAGTTATCAAGGTTTAAAGTAGGCGACAATTTGATCCCCGCTCCCTGTATTTATTGAGTTTTGTTATTAAAGACATTTTTTGATTTGGCTATTCTTGGTTGCAATGAATTGAAATATTTAACATAAAACATTACTTACTATATGAGAATTTAAAAATAGATTTGTTGCCAAGTTTAAAGCCAAATTGGACGCTGAGCATCAAATTAATAAGACTTTAGTCTCTTTGAGCTCTATACATACAGGATGGAGATTTTAGATTAAGAAAATTTAAGTATAAAATACATAATAATAATTTTCACAAAATTAATTCAGAAATTCACAAATCTTTTGCTCTTACAAATACGGTTCATAGTAAAGTCAATCGATCCAACCAACTACCCCCAGCTTCAACCACAGCCTCCAACCTGTCCCTGAATCTGAGACAGAACTACATGAGGAAATCATTGGTGATGTTGCCCACTGCCTCAAGAATGTAAAGACGTAAGAAGTCATTAGTGTTATGTGGACATTTATTAGACATTCTTGAAGACGCCCTTTTTCCATCGTTACGAAACAGTGAGCTTGTTGTCGATATTTCCTATGCCCAAAATATAAAGGGCGTACAAATTGGAGTTTTTGGAATAAATTTGGTAGCAATAAACCTATTTGGACAAATTGCAACAATTTAAAATTACAGCAAAATAGACAGAAATATTATAAAAATCCATTTGTTCTGTTCTTCTTACCTGTTTATGATTGTCTCTTAAAGATATACAGTATTTACGTTCATTAGTTTATTATAAATAAATAAATTACGAGTTCAAAATTACTATTAGTGGATACGTTAATGATGTCTTGAAGTACATACATATATATATGCTCATGTGGAATAATAAATCTTTTTGTTCCTAAATCACATTAGTTTTTATTTATTTCGTAATATTACTCATTAATTACACTATGCAACATAATTCAGGTCTTGGAACGCCCCCGGATGTAGTCCATATTTATTACTGTTATTTAAGCGGTTGAAGACTAGAATAACCATTAATAATTAACCTTCAACTGAAATAGAATTGGTATTGAGAGCCTTTTTTAAATATCAAGTTTTAAAGAGTAATTTCGATTAAAAATCACAATTCGACGTACAAGAACTATATAGATGGAAAAAAATGGTTTAAAACAATTTTAAAAAATCATTCTATCATATATACTATTGATGATTTATTATATAATCTTGAATCCGTTCGTAAACAATATTTTTCATCAAATAAAAATCAAGTAAAATGAAGGATCTTATTTCATAGCATATAATTATTTCATATTTTTTTACTTTGCTTAATATTCTAGCTATAACTAAAAAACATTCCTTAAATTACGATTTCAAAAGAATTGCTGTCAACAAAAGGTTGATTTTTGATTTATTCTTTCCGCCTTATTTTTAACTTTATCATGGAATATATGAGAAATGAGCAATAAGAAAATTAAATATAAATAAATTGATGGGATGACTGAATCTGTTTATTAAATATTAATTAACTCCATTGGAAATAAAACATAATCAAATTGATTTTAATTTCTTTTGAACAATTAGTTGAATAATTGAGTTACCTATATTTAATTTCGTAGCATTTTTAAGTCAAACTAAAATAACAATAATAGTTGTAGGTTAAAAGCAGGTGAACAAAAATATTTTTGCATAGTGCTACTTTGTTAAATTTACTTACATTAATGACACTTGACTAAGATTTATTCATACAGTTATTTAGTTTTGCTATGTTGGTATTTTATTTTATGTTTTTATTTTATATTCTAGGTAAGTAGAATTATATATGTGATATCAAATGTGAAAGAGGTTATAAGTAATTTTGTGGATCAAAATGCTGGACAAAACTATAGAGACAACAAAATAGTTTAAGTAATAATGAAACAAAAAAACAACAGCATGTGTTTAAATTAAATTTACCCATTTATGCAACTTTTAGCCGGAATAGAATATTGATATCTAGGAATAACACTTTTGTTATGTGTCGACAAATTTTTTTTTGTTTTTTTTCAACAAAAAAACTTATTCCTTAATAAAGAATGAGAAAAAAAATTAACTCAGCGCTGTAAAAAGAAACAAAAGTTTTCCACTGATAAATGTATCGTCTTATTTCTAAACATTTCTCTTGACAAAACTGGGCAAATTTTTTTAAACGTAATGATACTTATAAATTTGGTCAAAAACTTGTCTAAGTTTCTGACGTGGAAGATTTTTTTAAGTTATTGGTAGTCCAATTTGTGCTTACTAAATTCAAATAATATTTTTTATACTTGTATATGTATATGTTTACAAATAAAGTAAAATTCTGTAATGGTGGTGTACAGAGGTATATATGAGTCTACCTTTTCTTTCATATTGTCAAACCAGAGTTATCATGCTCAGAATTCAGGCTCAGTTACTTCTTTTTTGAATTGGTGAATTATTAACAACAAAAATATATTTGATATATTGGATATCAATTATGATTAAAACAGAATTTAAAAAAAAACAAAAAAACTCTACGGATATGATATAACATTGCATGAATTTTATAAGGATGTATTTAATTTATAACACCTGGCCAAAATCTCAAAACACCCTTATGAAATCAACTAAATATTTAAATGTATATTACTTGGCTTATTGAAAAATTATGTATTTTTAAACTTTGTAGAAAACTTTCAAAATAATAAATCAAAATTGTACCAAAATTGCTATAAGTATTTGAATTTTTATATTCAATATAAAACCAAAAAGGGTAATTTTCATGCACTCTATGTGCAACTACAAGATTTTTGTTAGCTAGGAAAATAAATCCGAAAATTCTTCCTTTAAAATAAGACAATTTTCATTATTGTTTTTTTTTTTTTTTTAATATTTACTTTGTTTTCTAGGAAGGGGGGATACACTGCATGAAATCTAAGGGTGATGTCAACAGTGTTTTAATATTGTATATACTGGTTCTAACTTTCATTAAGTATAGTAGCGCTTCAAAGGCGTCTATTACTCGCTATCACTGTAATATCGGCATACGAAAACTACACTTATACATATATATATATATAAATTAGCATGAAATTATGTGTAACTCTGAATTAAAAATGATTAATTTACATGTTAAAATGATCTAAAATTTAATGTTTAATTTTTGGCGAATATGGGTGCATTACACTGGGGAACACTAAATTTCTACAAATGAAATAAAACAAAGTCTATACTTTATCTTTGAGCACTGAATCCAAAAATTATTACAGGCGATAAGTAAATTAACTGACTTCTTTCGGAGAACAGAGATTTTTTAAAAAGTAGTTCTCTTATTTGATTCATAAATAAAATAGACTATATCAACTTATTTTTTAGAACTCCCTAACAATTATAATTAAAAATGTTAAAATCTGAATATTCGATTAGAACTAGAAAACTAATTTTTGTGTATCTGAAATTTAAAACTTTGTTAAAGTACAGCATCACAAATAATATTTTGATCTTTTTCCCCCTTTCTGAAAATGAATACTGAAAATAAATTATTTTTTATTTTAAAAATATAATCATTTGAAATATGTTAATTAAATAAAATAATATGAAATACGAAATCATATTAATACAGAGCATACTGTTTTTCATCTCCACATACAGTTGATGTTTAGTTAACTATGATTGATTTAAGGATTTTTTGTTACATCCAAAGAAAAGCCTACTTTTTTCGGTGTTTTATTTGCTAAGATAATCTATCTTTAATGGATAGTATACATATACTTAATTATATATCTCAAAATCGATAATTTTATAATGAATGTTTAAAATGATAATGACGGCCTTCAGTCGGTCTTTTGTAGGTATCAGACTTTCGTAAGCTTCCCTTGAGGTGCTTTAAAATACCATTCTTTAGGAGGAACCGTAGGGAGTCTACAAATAATTTATTCTGCTTGTTGAGGAGGGTCACACGTATTACCAAATAAGACTTGAAACCTTGACGAGGAGTGCTCTTGTAGGCATTCAGATTTAAGCCTTGCTCTTCTGCCTTAAGGAGTGGCTTAAAATCTTGTAACTAATTCTTTTAGTCTCTTTGGCCCTGATTTTGACATTATGGAAACTTTTGGCGTGTCTTTTGTGGTCACCCAGTGCACAATAAAGCGGTTAAAGCCCTGCATTGTATTGATATATGATGGGGATTTTCCTCACGTAAGTAGTTCTAAAATTACAGCACTGCATTGCTTCATGTTGTTGCTTATAAAACTCTTATTTATCACTTGACTTTCCTTATTTTTTATAAGTTATTTACACAATTATCGACAATAAGTAAACATCGAAAAATAACATAACAAATAGGACAAAGAGTAGCCGTATACAAAAGTGCTGCGTCATCGTATATGTAAATGATTGATTAGTATTATATTTCTTAAATAATTTAACTCTTTGTTTGTGTAAATACAATTTATTAATAACTGATTTAAAACGGGGTAAAAAAGTTAACATTTTCGATAACATGATAGTTAGATTTTTTATTTGTACTTTAAAGAAACATTTGAACAGTTCCAAGTATTTTGTAATTTAAACAATGTTTTAATTTTAAATATCAATTACAATGCTAAAAAAACTTATATGAGTATATTTCATCGTAAAAAATACATCCTTATTTTAAAATAATCTTAATATATTTATATTTGAGATTATAATAAGATATAATCTGTTATTCTTATATTGACAACATTAATTTTTGATAATTATATCGATGAAGTATCATTACCTTAGGCAAATTTTGATGAGTTTGTGTGTATTATATAAATCTATCGCTACTATGTTAATATTGTAGCTATTGTAACTTGTAACCTTAGTCCTCAAATAAAAAAATAAAAAAGAAGAGCTAAGAAATTAGAAAGAATGATTTTATAGCTAAAAGTTAATTTAAAAAACAATAAAAATAGTAAAATTTACAAAATAAATCCAAAACAAGGCATTATCAAGATCAAAAAGAATTGTATACTGGCTCGTGCGAAAATGATGTACCACTACTATAGATTTTAATAGATTTATAGATTTTATAGATATAATTTTTGAGGTATAGTGATTATAATTCGTAAATTTCCGATATTTCACGCGATAGCTGACGTTTTAAGCTTTCGAATGAGCTATTGCAAATGCCTTTATCATTTGTCTAAACACAAATGGAAGCAAAAAGAAATCAGAATGCTGCTTTGATTTACGCCTGCACAGCTAAAGTGAAATTGTCAAGATTGTAAGGATCGAGAGACACACCGTCTACAAAATAAAAAAGCACAAGAAAGAAGGAAAATGCCTTAAAATTGAGCCTGGTAGAGGAAGGCAAGCCAAACTGATCCCAGAAGTGGCCAAGAAGGTGTTTGAGGCCAAGCCCACCATCTCCATGGCCAAATTTTCCCAAGAAGGCAGTGGCTCCCCCCTTTAAAACTAAAATTAGCAAAGGCAGGATTCCTATTAACCAAATAAAGAGCAAAAGTGATTAAATGCGGTTTTTTTCGGACGATAAAATTTTCAACATTGACGCCAACCATAAACGTAAAAAGATAGATAGATCGGTCCGAACCCTTGATGAGGGTTAACCATTCATGAAAACAAATAATCCAGCTTCGGTTATGGCCCTGGCGATCATCAGCAGGGAGGGACAAGTTATGCGCCCCACTTCTTCCAAAAAGGACCACAAGGTGACCAAGGAGGTCTACAAGGACATAGTCATCCCATGGATGGATGAAGTCACTGATGGGAAGCCAAACACATTCCAGCAAGACTCAACATCTGTTCATAAGGCTAAAGATTGCCCGAGAGTTTTTACTAAAAAAGTAACAGATTTTGGACCTGCATTTTATTGACAAGCCAACAGCCTGGGCCTAAATTCCTGGTGTTTTTACATGTGGGCAGGGTAGAGATGGTCGCCTCTAAGAATAATTATGCCTCAATTGAGGCCTTGAAGACTTCTTCATAGTTAATGCAATGAAGAACATGAATCGGCGCGAGTTATACAAGCATACAAGGCATTCAGGGGCTGTGTAAAGATCGTGATCTAGAACGAAGGCTGTCATTATGAATAATCATTTTATATTTAATGTGGCTTTTAAATGGATACAAAATTATTTCTGTATCTATTATACAAGTCTCGTAATTGGAATCAAAATAATCAAAGAAGCCAAAATTATACGTAATTAGTAGTTGCAGTATCAGAACCATTAGCACTGCTCACATTTTTAGCTACCTGGTATGTTATTTGGCATTAATAGAAGACAAACTTTTAATTATGGCGTATGTTCTCATTATTGGTGTCCCTCTTTGACGCACGCTCAAAACATACTGAGTCAAACAATTCCAAAACTGGTAAAAAAAAATGAATTCGATATAACGTAAAGCAATTACACTTTTACAACGGAAAATAAACATTACTAAGGCCATCTATTAAACAAATATATTTCTACACCTTTTATATTAAAACAATAGCAGATGTTAAAATATTCATTGTTTTATATTGATGATGCGTCTTATACACACCAACTTCAAATAATTGGATCAGAAACACAAAGTTTTATCGGTTTCCCTTACGTCCATTTGGGATTTAAAAAATAGACATAACTGATTATTTTAAATATTTATGAAATATAAAATGCTTAATTGAAAATTATATGTTTTTTACTATCAAAATTAATATATATTATATTAATACTCAATTTATATTCTGTCAATCACTAACTTTTTTTGGTTCTTTATTTGGATTTATATACTACGTGTAACTGTTTAATATTCTGAAGTAATGATTTTGATAGAATAAATGCATTTAGAATTAATGTGATTATATAAATAACGTTAACCAGTAAGTAAAAGTTTTTTACTTATAAATAACTTTTTATTTACTGACAATATTTTAGTAGTGTTTTACTTATAAAGAAACCCTGATTTAAAATGGGATTGATACAATAACAGTGCTAGATAAAATTTCAATTAGTTGGTGGTCTCGGGTTAACCGATTTCACACGATAATTATTTAGGACGGTTTGAAACATTTTTAGGATAACGTTTATATGTAAATATTTTTGGATTAAATATGGTAATAATATTTATAAAAAATATCACAAGATCCCTAGGAACCCAGTAGGAGCTAATTAATTAATTAATCTCTCGTACCAGTATTGGTAGTATTTCAATGCAAAAATAAATATTTGATTTGGATACATATTTGTTATGAAAATACTATAATTATATAATAATTATTCCTTGTCCGAAATATCTTAAATTTTCATATTTTCAATTTTTTTTTCTGTTATAGTTTCTTAAGCTATACAGACTAGTTCTAGGACTAAAAAATTGTATTAAGACTGGACTTATAGGACTGTAGTCCTTTTAGTATTTTTAGACAAATCCAACACTAGTTCTGAGGCTTTACAGATGAACAAATTAGTATTTTGATGAATATTAGACTAACAATACATCGTAAACCACAGCATTGATAGGCCATTATAAATCTTAATTTAGTTTGCTATCATTGATTAGTTCATAATAGTTTATTGAAATTTTGCTCCTTGTAGACTATACAAAGATATATTGAGGGTTATCGTCGATATTCATTTGAATCTAAATGTATTGTAATTTCATTATTTTTAACATTTGAATCATTCCAAGCCAAATCAATCATACAAAAACAGCCCCATCTTCAATTTTTTTTTCCAAATTTTTTTAAATATCTTAATACTGATTAAAAACTCATAAATCAATATTTTGACCCTTTTATGTCTTTCTGTTTTAGGATTTAGAGGCTTTTAATGTATTGTACACAACACTACCTTCACTATTTTCAAAATTTGCATTTGAATGTTTTTGAAAATATCAATCTACTCTAACAACCATTTAATAGATAATCGTCTATTCTTTTTTTTCAATTTAATGGTATTAGCCAATAAAATTATTGTTTACCCATAAGGTCACAAGTTCAATATTTTGACCTAAAAAATGAATGATTTTTTACTTTCACTTTCATCTAATTTTTTAATATTAATTTGTAATATATCATAACCATATACAAAAAGTTTTTAGAGATGCATTCAATTCCACTAAAATACCATAGATTAAAATGTGAGGTAGAGCAAATTTCTAAATACACTTCCAAAGTTAATATAAATCAATAATCTTTCTAAACTAATTGTGTTTGTCCATAGTTAGAAATAATAATAATTATGCAAATGGCTCATACAGAAAAATATTCAGGTTATTTTAATCGATTACACTGTCCAACAGCAAAAACGGTACCAAAACTGTATATGTCTATTGAATAGAATTTGATCCCCTAATTCCAAATATGCTCTTATTTTTTCTCTCATAGCCTCGTGGCCTTCAGAAAAAAACAATACATTTTTTTTTTAAGGTTCAAAGCTGTTTTAAGCCCTTAATGTTGAAGATAGGGATAAATTATGTTATTACATTTTAAGCCTGAATATTAAAAAATTCTAAAACCATTTTTGAAAAGTCTGCATCATTCTATTAACTCAAGTTATCTTTTTTTAAAGTGGAAAATAGGTACATTTTGTTCAGAGGTTAATAGCTTTAAGTCGAATAGATTCAAAAAGCTTAAAAGTATTGCATTTGATAGCTAAAAGTATCAACTTTAATTTAAAAAAAAGTTCCTCTCCAAAAACGCTCTATATTGTTGTCAGTTTAAGATAAGGCGAATATTTGCTCCGAGGACTCCTTGTAATGTCCATTTTTTGGAATATCTTACTCACTACGGGTATGCAACGAGTCCTCTTATGTCCATGAAGCTTGAAATAATTTATTTATACAGTTAGAGACATGAGTCTTTATGTTATAAAAAATTGTATAATATGTTTTTTCTTTTTCTCTATCTTTTCTTCTTCTTTATCTTTGTTTCCATCTCTTTTCTTCTTCTTTGTCTTTGTTTCTATCTTTTTTCTTCAATTAGAACCATATACAGCCAATAAAATAAAAAAAACTGGCCCTCCTTCAGCCCTGTCCTAAATCCTCTGGACCTTATAGTTTGAGGTGTATTTGAAAAAATTGTCTACTGCACCCCTCCTTCGAAATAGAATTCGCTACGAGCTGCCAGTGTGGCAAAATGGCACAGAAGTGACACGACTTTCATCGTCAAGAGCTGTCAATCTATTGGCTATCGTGTCGTAGTTGTTATTACTTGTGAAGGAGGACCTATATTATAAAAAATATATCTAAATATAACAATTCAAAATATCACAAATTTTAATTTTATAAAAATGACGTTTTTCTTAATTTAGTCATTCTACTGCATGTTTTGTGTCATTATATGTATTTAAAATATTTCGTCGGTTTAATATTGTCTCACAATGGATCAAATGGCATTAAATACGCATCCTATTGTTTTAAATAACTTGTCGGATAGGTTTTGTCACTTAATTGCAGTATATACACAAAATCGATTACAGAATATTTGCCCGTAATGCTACTGTGAATCACATTAGTGAGTCTTTGGTGTCTCTGAAAACTGCATTGCCCCTCCTTCTCGAGGTAATTCAATCATAGCTGTAGCCACATACAAGTATAAGAAACCTGTGAGTGTTGACTTTATATAAGTTTGCTAAAAAAAGATGGACATTTTTTGAAAAAGTTCACAATTCTATCGCAATGATATCACAATTTTTATTTGTTTTCAAAAAATATTTATTTGATTATTAAGACCCTGACTGATATTTGTCAAAAAATAAAAAAATACTCGATTTAAATAACGATTATATAAATCAAAAAGTAGGTCAGAGCTTTCATAACACAATAAAAAACCTATAGAACTCTTTCAGTGTATGAGCTTTTAAAAAATTTGATTACAAATTAGGCAAAAAATACAGTTTCCTTTGGGTATTTTATATGCATAATCTGATGAAGTCACCTCATTTGGAGAAATAAATGGGAAGGAAGCTCTCTATAACATATCACAACTTATTGATGAGAGGTCATGGAATCAAGAAATGACGTGACACACATCAAGACACCTGATATTTGTCCTTACACTCATTTTATTATTACTCTGTCCACTAGGAGCATAACCAGAGTTACGAGAGCCGTTTCTAGAAGGGTCCTTGGTTAAGAACCCGAGTTACATAATAAAAAAACGTATGATCACTTAAACTTTAAAGCCTTAAACCCGCTAGATAAATACTACAACTCTTAAAAAACTGAAGCCATCTATGGCTGCCCTAGGGATGACCCCCTTCGTAAGGCAGCAGAAGGTTTAGTGTGACGAACTCTGTGCGGACTGGCTCATAATGATGAATAAGACAAATGATATATATATGAAGTTGGACTACAAAATAAAAAATTTCCTACGATCAATTTATTAACATAATCACTGAAGTAGTTGTACCACGCCTTTCTTTGTATAGACAGTGGAAAGATTTATTAACATAATGACTTATTCTAACCCAATTTGCATGTGTGTTTATATTTTTGATTAGGCATATAATATTTATTTTTCACATTCGCGCATAATTTGTGGAATTGTAGTTTGACTTGTTTTTTTTTTCTCATTTATTTTTTACTATCATACCTAGGAGTCTTTGAATTACTTTGTAATGATGTATTAAATTGTTAAAATTGATAAAAATGAAAAAAAACATATTGTTCACAATGTAAACAGACATGCAGTAGAATTTAAATACAATTTAATCACCTATTGATTAATTACGAGGCTTCGTTACGCAACGAAGCGACAACTTGAAAAAATCAAAGATTTCCTTAAACTCAATGTCTCTAAGTGTAATATAGTAAATATTCCTAACTACAGAATTCTCTCAAAAGGAAATTCCGTTATCCGGAAGAGACTTTCTTGCATTAAATTATTTGACTTCTTTTTAAATCAATTTTAATTCCGTAGAACGGATATTCCTTTATCTGTAATCCAGAATGCTTTTGAGGTTTAAAAAGGTCAAAAACACATTCGATATAAGGAAATGAAGTAGTTTGAGTAGTTTGAAGTACGTAAGTACATATATGTAGAATCACCACATGAGATGCATAAACAAGACATAGTTATGTATAAACTAGTTCATTCAGATAATGTGATACAGAAGCCCATAAGCTTATTGTTTTGTTTTATACAACTGTGTATGAAGTATACACATAAAGTTTATTTCGAAAATTGTTTAGAATTTAGAAAAATTTAGAGTTAGGTACAGGTGCAGCATCAAAGATGAATCAAATGAAGAGCTTACTAAAGAGGAGCCAGTGGAGCCCCAATCCAGCAAGGAAGTGATGGAGATGGCATTGACGATTTTGCTATATGCCAATGAGTCATGCAATGTCCCTGAGGATCAAAGGGCTGACTTCCTCGAGATAGCTAACAAACTTTATGATACCCAGGCATCCCTCATAATAAACGAAAAACAACAATAAACTAAGCAAACCAGTATAGCCTTTTATTTATTTCTACTGGCCTTAGAAAATGATTAATAGTGTGTTATGTCCAATTTATGGGACCTAAATGTACTCTAATTAATAATTATTTATGCATTTTCTTAGTAAATAAAATAAAATGTAAAAGAAATCGGTTGATTTGTTTGCCAATATATATTTGGTTTCGCAACCTCGAATTCCCACTTGCAGAAATTCTCTAACCCGGAAAGTTCTTGAATGCAAATATGATTCTGTTATAAAGAATACTTACTGTATGTGGGAGCAAGACCAAAAGAGACAAAACATTTGGGTTTCTTCTGCGCCAGTGTCAGTGCCAAAAAGGCTCCTAAGACTGTTTGGCATATGCATCCAAAATACGTACAAAACCAAGAAGTAAAGTACAGTACCATACGGCCAACAAGAATGAAAACTTTTCCAGCAACGCCAGCTTCTGTCCTGTATCCATTTGGCTCTCTCCAACCTTAACCTTTTGGACTATGCGGAGTGTTTAGAGAGAATTACTTGCTATCGCTCGCACCTCAATTTGGTTTGCTCCAAACTGCCATCCCAAAGGATTGGTGTGCCGGGGGCACAGTTTTCCTAGTAATGAGCTGTCAATATGTTTGCCGGTAAGTCGTGGGTGTTATTCATCTTGAAGGAAGACATATTGCTTAAAAGATAGTATTTAAATATATTACAAATTTGTTCTGAGAAGCCTTTTCTTGATTCCTTAAATACCACTTTTTTCTTAATTTTGTCACGTAACAAAAATTTTAGCAAGTTTTGGGTCCAAAGTCTTTATAAAATCATTTTTCCGTGTTGAAACTACATAAACTTCACCAAAAGTATGCCATTACATAATTATTTTTTGTTCATTCAAACTAATGAATACATTTTTAATAATCACCGTATAAATCCATTCAAATAAAGTTTATAATTTATACATTTGCCTAAAAAGTCTTCGTTTATACTTTCAATAAATACTAAATTTATTTTTGGGTGTTTTTTGTAACAATAAAGAAACACTTAAATAAGTTACTTACTTGATAAAGAACCCTATTTTCCATGCCCATATGTGACTGCCAATCAATAAATACATAAATTTATTTTTATCAATTGCGATTGTAAAGGCTTTGAGTAATTTTAGTCTTTTAATAGTTATCATCTACATAAGATTATGTTGAAGATCTATTATTTTGTGAAACATTACATAATTATTTTGATTAAGTAGAAGATTTTTTGTGTTTTCGTTTCAATTATTAATATTTGATAGTTTTTTGTTGATTAGAAAATAAATAATATATCTATATATATATAAATATTCCTTATGCAATTAATGGTGCATGAGATTGTGCCTCTGATATTATTAAATATCTCAATCACACTCAAAATGATATATTTTGACATTGCAAAAGATACTAAAACTTCTAGCTAGTTATTAGCCAAATTAAAGTTTCACTCTCACTAATTCACAAAAATATTTTAGCGATTTTAGTGGCTTGTTTGTTCTTTATTTGAACCATATCAAGTCATATTTAAGTTTACACATAAACAAATGCTCACAACTCGAGTTTTGTTTTGATTTTTTTTGCAATTGTTTAAATTTATAAATATAACCTACATCTTCCATGACGACAAAGTAGAAGTTAAAATTATAATGGAAATGATCATGGTCCACATGAACTAAGCAAGATATGCAATAACCTCAGGCTCATATGGGAAGCCGTGTACGGCGTTAAAAAAATATTTGAAACTCAACGAAGAATTGTCAGAGAGTTTGGGTAAGGTTGGATATGAAAAGAAAGTACAATAGATATGTTTATGCATTTCAAAAACCGCCTTGCTAAAAATCCATTGGAGGGATTTTAGATATGGCAACGAAGATTAATGTGAGCGCAGTTATGTTCCGAAGGATTATTGAATATGACTTGGGATCATAATCAAAAGCATGGAGGTAGAAATATTTCAATACGACGGCCACAAACAAGAAGAGGTAATATTGAGTATAGCTTCTTTTGAATGTGTCCAAAAAAAGCCTCCCAGCTCCCCGATCTTAATTATCTTGATAATTCCCTCTAGGCAATGGTCGAGGAAGCTGCCTGCAACAAGCCCTTCAGGTCTATGAGATCTTTGGAGTCAATGCTTCATAGGTTGACTTTTAGATGACTACATCCATAAAGTTTGTTTGACCTTTAAGAACCGGGTGGAGGCCGTCATTGACGTTGAGGAAGGCCATATTGAATTAAAAGTGTTCCTTTCAGTTATAATTCACCAGAAATAAACTTAATTATGTTTTCATTGTCTTCACGTTAATCAAGTTTGAAAATAATCTTTAGTGTAATATTAAATATGAGGCATGGGATATATTTTTACCAGAATTTGTATAAACATTTATGCATGCTATGTTGTTATATTTCATTAATTTTTATTTAGTTATTTTTTTATTTGTGAGACGCTATTTTTTTAAATTAAACTTATTAATATTATATTTGTAATCTTTCATCTGTTGAAGGAATTTTGAACTAAAAAGCTATATTATTTTTCTTTAAGTGTAACTTTACCATAAAATTTCAAAGAAAAATACTCAACATTACTCAGATTTTAATTTTTATAAAAGCTATTTAAAATAGTTAGATATAAAGGTGCTTAGTCATGAGAAACTAAATCATCATCATATTAGTGTATGCAGATATGAATGATAGGAAAACTTTGTCTTAGTTCAAGTCATCACTCATTATATCCTAATTAATATTTCACATTCGGTAATTAAGAATCACAAAAAAATCAAGCTATTAAGGTAATTATAGAACTATAGAGCAAAACAACATTATATATTTCTTAAATCACACACTTTTTTTAAAAGGATATGCCTGATTTATTTTAATAATTCAATACGTTGTTCTCCCTGGCTTTTCAAAAAATAAATATCAAGTTATTTCCAAAATTACTTATTTATTAAGTTTGAAGTTTTGTGATAAAAAGTATCATATTATAATTAACTTTGAATGGTTAAATTAAATGAAAAAAGGGCAAAAGAAGAAAAATATATAGAAATACGTTTTTTACACAAAACTTCTTAATAAATTACTAACTTGTTCTTTATTTCAGAAATTATTCATTGTATAATTTTTTCTCTTTATTAAACCAGAAGGGTTGCATATTATAGTTACAAATACACATTTTAGTTTAAATTAATTTCCTAGAAAAAAAGAAAACCAAAAACTACGACGCACTCAAACACACGTGCTTCAAACAATGACAAAAAAAAAGAATAACATTATATTTACATATATTGTAAAAGTAACAATAAAACTTAGAAAAAACAGAATTACGAGTTACAATTACAAATGACGAGAATAACAGAAAAAAAACAAGCAAACAAGTATCTCGATCTAAAATTTCAGAACTTTTTGAAATTGCAAATAATCATATACAAAACCATCAATTATCTTAATGAGAGGGAAGAATGCAATTTAATAAGATTTCCCCTAACTTCCAGGTTGAGATGTTATCATTTGGAATTTTAATTGTTAAAACATTTTAACGAACAACTGCAGCAATGATAATCCCTCTTAATTCCTTCACTTTTTTGGATTTTCACTGAGGAAATCCTATAATTTAAAATGGTATATTCTATTGCTGTAGTCTTTTCAGGAAAAAACTTTTCTACTCGATAATCCAAACAGTAAAACTAAAGATACTGCTTTTTTGTATGTCACTCCAAATTGAGGAGAAAAAAACTACTTCAATACTTGCGGAGCCTGACAATTGCTAAAAGCATGAAGCACAGCGTGAAGTAGTTTGCTACAGTCTTTACAAGGACAATTGAAATATATATATCTGAAAAATATTTGAAATTGTGCCATGAACTTCTAATCATCTGCTATAAAATTAATATTTGTTTAATAACTCCACTATACTAAGTCTCTGAGGCCCAAACGTATTTCTAAAATTGTTGTATAATTTATTCACCACATAAATAGCTGCCGCTGGTTTTTATTTTTCAAAAGTTACAAAAAATGCTTACTTTTACTATAAAACTAAAGTCTATATTAAAGTTAATTTATTTCATGAGACCAATACATAAAAATTTATTCAATATCTATTGCTTGGTCTAACAATCTATAAAAAAAATAGATAAGATATTAAATTGAAAAAAAGGATCAAAGCGTTCATTGAAACGGGTACATTTATATGGAATATATTGTCAATTGAATATTTAAAAAATAATCGTAGTTCGACTTTTTTGTATGGGTGTTGAAAAACCACAAAATCGTATTCATGTTAAAATTTGAAAGGAAAGTAGTGAAGGTTTCAAAAGATTAATTGTTTAAAAGTGAACTATAATTTTATTTATTCATTATAAAAGTTAAAAATATTTATTTTTGTTGAGTTGCATATCCTTTTGACATACTTTATACAAAAATACAATTCCCTAATGGGAGTATAATATAACTATGAAGTTACAATTAAGTTGTTCAAAAAAAGTTTTTGAGCAAAGATTTAATTAACTAAGTGTTTCTTCACCTTTATCAGTTAAAATGATTGCTATGCAATAAGTATATATTTATAACATTAAAAATCAGTTCTAACTTTGAAAAATAAAGAATTTTATGCAGATATTAAAAGAATCAGTTTTCATTAACATTGCGTATTTAATGTAAGTGCATTTTTTTATTCCCAACATCAACAGCTTAACAATTTTATGTTAGACTTGCATTTTTGATTGAATAAAATAATTAGCTTAAATAGGTGACTTTCAAACTTTTTACTTTGCGTATCCCATCGAAAAAATATCAAGATACATATCACCATTATTTTAAATGTGACCATTTATTTAACCCTCCTTTAGCAAAGTGAGATATTATTTTCTTGATAATGCTTGTTTAAAATTTATTCAAAAGGGCTGACGGTACGCTAATCCCAAGGTTAGGAACATACCTCGGTACCACCTTCAAGATACACAGTTCGTTACATCATCATAGTTTTCATTATAGAATTGTTCTACTTTTTCTAGTCCTGAAATATTTTCATCGAGTACAGTTCAAGTCTTTCAAAATAGTTGATACATTTCAAGATTAATTTATAGCAAGGAAAAAATTGAAATAACTTCAATTTTAATTTTCCTTTATTGGTTTGATGTAGTTAAAAGGATTAAGTATAAGTTAATATTATAAAATTGTAACTACTCTATCTGGCCAAGGAGTTGTCTTCGAAGTACGTATATATAAAGTCTATTTATTTTTCTTTGTGCAAATCAACGGAACATACGCAGATTGAGTTCAAGACAATATTTATTCCTGATCTCGTTATCCAATGAGCTATGTATCTCCATACAAATTTACATATTTAGTCATAGAGTAATTATAAATAAATAGACGTTACGTATATAGAACTTTATTCAACATCATTAAGAAGAAAATAATAATAGCAGAATCATCAATTATTGGCCAAATATTGACTAACTAGTCTTCTCTTATAACAATTTCAGAACCACTGGATAAAATAATAATTTTGTATTTTTTTAAAACTTAAATCTATGACGACATGATCGAGGGGATTCAATATGATTTAAATACCTAATGTACAATAAGATTGAGGATCCTTAATATAACGTATAAATTTATTAAGAAGAATTTCATGAAATTCCCAGTAGGGAAAAATGATTTAAAAATATACCTTTATTAATGAGTATTGATATTTAATTATTTCTAAAGGTTAATTTAAAAAATTCAAATTAATTTCATTTTATGTATTAAAATAAATCACTTTATAAAGGCGGTAAATGATAAGAATATTTTAATATCAATAAGTTCAAAGAACTCAAAATGTACTCCTTGTTGTTGAGTTATTTGATAGTGATATATTACAATTACCCATTGATTATATAGACAATACTGTTTATTTGAATCAGCTTTTACGTATAAATAGTAAAAATTAATATAAAAATATTTAAAAGTATTATATATTACAGCTCTGTCAAAACAAACATATATTCTACAAAATTTCACTTAAGATATTTTTACTGTTGATATATTTGCCTTTTTGTTTAATTACTTATTTGCATTTTTAAAGATATATTTTTTTGTTGTCACTGACCTCTTTAACTAATAAATATATTGTTTGTTTTTTTGTTTTTGTTTTCTCTCTATTGGTATAGGGAGTTACATACGTAAAAAATATATAAATAAACAATATAATTTATTATGAAATCCATAAACTAAAGGATTACCACATGCATTTCCTCTAAAAAATTGATAAAATATGTCCATAGGTTTAAAAAAATATTAAAATAATCCTAAAAATTCACATTGAAATATTAATAATCAAAAATAGATAAAAAAAAAGCTATATTTTCAATGGCAAAATAAAAAAAAAAGACAACTATTGAACTTTTAATGTGCATAACTTTTTAAACTGACTATGGAATCGTTGAGATGACGCAAACACTTATTATTGTTATTCAAACATGAAGGGTAGTAGCGAATAAGATTTCTACGATGTACCCTACAGATCAGGGATTTTGATGGTAAATGCTGAATACATTGCAGTACTCCCAATAAAAATCGCTCTTAAGCAAAGGCACAGAAATATAATGTTTCTCTTCATAATACTTAATCTCAAGATATATTTAGTTACATCATTGTTTCTTAACAAAATTAAGACACGACAATTTTTTATTTTCTTGCATTTTTTTCATTGCACTTTCTTTTAAATCTTACAATATCTTGAATCTTCAAAACTTTTGTCTCTTGACACCAACTTTAACCATACTAAAATTATTGAATAATCTCATAAACAGAGATGTATAAAAATGAAAATGGAGTTGCTTTTTCTAGTTGGCCATCTGAGCAGGGCTCTTTAGTTTTCAAAGCTGTTATCCTTATTATTTCATTCTTGAGAAGTAAACATATAAATATTAAGTAATTAAAAGCTCGTAAAAGACTGAGGGTGTTATAACTGTGAGTCCTTGTTGGATATAGAGTAGAATTGAGGATTGGCATCGGGATTTGTGTAAATATTCTTCATCTCACGCCTTTTGAAAGCTGATTTAATAATACATACATCAGGACAGGTAAGCTTCTCTCTTCCCAAATATTCTTCAAATTGTCAGGATGACCATGGTCATTTTCGCTTTAAAAAACTTTACACTGATAATTTCAAAGTATTTAGATTTATAATACACGAGAACAATTTTTCTATTCGGCAATCTTACGATGTGTTATGATATTTACATTAGTGCAGCTACAATTTATTTAAAGCAGTTAAGAGGTAGGTTGTATAAGTTTGTCTGCCAGTTGTATTCTATCTCTATCTCAAAATTGGAGACAATGAATGCAGGCTGTTGAAATTCAATGCACTTGGAACCTTTAAATACTAAAGAAATTACTTTGCAAATAAAAAAATATATTATAGGAGTAAAAGAAAGAGATCTTGACTTTTTTAAGATATTTCGACAAATAGTACTTATAAGGAACATAGGTCGCATTATGCGGGAATAGATTTGAGTTTTTTTATGAAATAGTCTTGGGGGGCAGGGGGGGGGCTCAGAGTTGATCCGTGGACTGAAGGATGAGGCTTGGAGAAGATCACATTTCGTTCAGTAAAACACAACGATTTTTTTGTATCAACTATGAACCATTGTAATATAATTACACAATGAAAGTAATTGGTATCATGGAGAGGATCTTTTTATGTCATCAAATCAATTAATTTTTCAAATAAAAAAAACTTCTATTAACATACATAAATACAAATATTAAGGACGAAATGCAATGATTGTCTTATTCTACATTGAAAATTATTCAAGTAATTGGGCTCAATTGCGTTGAGTTCATTCTCTTCCTATTCCAATAATATATTATTATCTTTGCGAAGTTATTTCCTTATAATTAAAAGGTTGCAAAGATTGAATTTGCACTGTCAATCTACTGTCCCTGGCTCTAATTTAGAGATAGTGAAAAGACATATGACCTGCGGGCAAACTTGAACAATGTACTACATTGAGCTTAACAGAAGTAAGGTTAGTAGACAATTCACTGATCAGCTCCAAATCGCCAATGGACTTATTCAATTCAATTCTCCTTTCAAGACTGTGGGAAAATGTACATCCAACAGAGGCATGAATGTAAACTTTGCACGATCAATCTTATTATTTATACCCACAACCAATCGTCCAGACAAAACTAAGGCCATAAATTATGTTCTTTTTAAATGCAAAAGCGCTAATTGCTCAAAAATTAACGAATGAAGAAGAAATTTTTAACATGGACGGAAAACTAATTTTAATTTCCTCCGCCACCCAGTATGGAGAGCTCAATATGAGGATTTCCAATATTGGCAACACTGATTGGTAATGGGAAGGTTATATCATTTGCTTCCTTGATACGGACACTGAAATCTGGTTATAACCCATATGCAAAGATTGTTAAAAGATAACAGAGGTTTAAATGCGGCAATAATTGGAATTTTTAAGTGCTGTTTTCATTTCTTACGAATACCTAAATTATTTTTGGAATTGAGTTACAATTATAATAAATATTTTACCACAAGTTGAATTGAATAATTAAAAACTAATGATGTTTTGTAAAATGTATAAAAAAACCTTTTCAGCGTATTTGGGTTTTATTGTTTGCGTCATTGTTAATAAAGCTGTATTTAAATTGTAATTGCGTTTCTTGGGAATTATATTGATCAAAATGTAATTAAAAGTATTTTATTAAGCAATCATCAATTTAAAATAGTACGATATTTTCTTTATTTTCACTATAATCTAAATAAAAATTAAATAGTGAGAATTCAGAATATCTTTAAATAATAATCTGAATATATATCTAACACCCATCTGCTCTTTTATCTATGTTGATAACATTTAAAAAAAAAAAAAGGTAAAAACATATAATTTGAATAAAAAAATCATCAATTTCTTTAATATTCTGACAATTTTTTTACATTTTTTATTTAGAGTATTATTTTGTGAGTATAAAAGATATAAGCTCGAGCAAATTTTGTTCATGCCTTGTACTACAAATGTGTGCTTATATAAAGATGAATACATAGGGATTTGAGTTACAACATATTTTGTTTATTGCAGAGTGGGGAACCAAAAATTGAAGTAGCATGACTAAATTACGAAAACCAGGATTTTTATGGAATGAAAAAAAAAAGACAACTCAAAACTTAGTAGTTATATTGCTAAATACTTATTTAGCAATATTTTTTTTAATTAATATGTCTTACTTCACAACCAATAACAACTTTGATATGCTGGCAAAGGGATTGGTAGTTCTTGTCAATATAGGATGTGTCTATGGAGTACAGTGCTGTCAAGATGGCATTTGTATGAAAGTGTGGCAGACATGATTCTCCAAGAAGTCTTAAAATGCTCAATCCAGGAGGGGGAGGTCAGGGGCGGGGGAGGGTCACATGAAGGAATCCCAGAAGTGAGCAATATTGTTGTCGCAGAATTTGTTTTTTTTTCTTGGGCGTATGGCCATATTACGTCCATACATAATTCCTCAAAGGAAAGGTGTTTTTCATCCGCAGCAAAACTGAGTACCTCGGCATCTCGTATTCCACCGTTTTCACCCTCCCTCAAACTATGAAACAGTAAAGCACAATCTTCTCCCTGTCACTGGTGATGACTCCGAGGACCGTTAGTTCGGCCTAGGACTTCGTACGGAAGATTAATTCAACCTACTCTCTTGTTTTTCCATAAAAACATTTTCCCTGTTCGGGATAAAGTCCAGTGTCAAGAATTTTTTGTTTGACTACATTTGGACTCTTTTGCCTTTTCTCTTGAATTAGAAGAGTTATTTTGCACATGTCAAGTCCCTACTGATTTAAGGATACATCGACGTCGGATAAATTGAGGTCGTAGAGTTTTCCTGGATCTTGGTCACTACACTATGAACCCTACTAATCGCACATGCGTTGTCTATTTAATTCAATTGACAATATTCCTTTACTTATTATGAAAATGTTTAATGAATAATTTATAATACTCATAACAATACACAAACTTTTATTATTATATTTTTTTTCTTCAACAAAGTACAATAGACTATGAGTTCTTGACAAAAAGAATGTGAGAACTATGGAATACTTGAAGAAAATTGCGCATTATTTGTTTTAAAAATAAATATACATATACAGGGTTTTTCAAGCGTAAAATTTCAACAAAAGGTTATGTGAGGACATTTATTTTACAAAATCATATGAAATAGTAATTGGTACAATTTTCATTAAATATTTAAGCCCTCAGATTTAATAATTACCTTAATACGAAGCATAGATTCCTTGCAGATCTTGATTATTTATTCAGACTCAAGCTTCGTCCACTCATTTTGATGGTAGCCTCTAGAGATTCTACACTCACGTGAGAAGTAGCACACCCTTTCTCTTCCAGACATACCAAAATGGAGTAATCCTAGGGTTTAGGGTTTAGCGTCTGGTGAGGAGGGTGGCCACATGTTGAGGTCCCAAGAGTTTGGAATGTTGTTTTCTCAATAAGACCTGGGTCTCAAAGGTGCAATGGCACAGAGCTCATTCTTGAATTAAAACCAAGGTGGCCCCAAACTTTTCTCTAGCCCAAGATAGCATTTTCTTATAAAGAAGTTCGATCTAGGCATCTGCATTCAGCCGCTCCTTCCTTAACGCAGAAATGGGAGGGCAGACTTTACCTGTTTTACGTTTCTGCTTATTCAGAGTGTAATTGACGGTGAAGTTTTTTTCTTTACAAAAGAGCACTATTACATTGCACAAATTTTTGATGGCCTATAGAAAATTTGGAATCTTCTTTTCTCTTTGTAACCGTATCAGCTTGCTCTCTTCAGTGATGATATATCTTGTAGTCCTACTCTATGATTTATCACCACTCTTATTCTGTATTGAAGGACTCAGTTGGCCTCCTTAACTGCCTCAATTCGGTTCCTAAACTTCGTGTATGCCCTAAAAACAAGACCCTGATATAGTTTTTCCCATTCTGAGACGATGAAATCGATCAGGGACTCTTTGGAGGTGTGAGGACCTCTTCTGACCTTTGATTCAATATAATTTCAGACAAAATAATACATCGGCGTCAGACTGGGTGAGCTATGAAGCTAAATATTCGGTTGTGTTCGAGCAACTACTTCCTTGTGATCACTCCCCTAGAGTCATTGGTCTCAACCATGGCCTTCCTCAACTCCACAATCATTCTCCTCTCCATACCTGTTTTAATAAGAGCACAGCTACCTTCTGCCCTGAAAAGGTAATTGGCTTGAAATCTTCAGTTGGTGATACAATTAAGGGTTTACGAAACTAAGAACAAACGGAGCCAAGTATAGAATTACTTATACCTTTGTTTATTTATCAAAAAGAATAAGTTATGAAACAGCCATGACGTATTACGAGAGAAGATGGAATCTTCAGCTGACAACAAAATGAATAGGGTATTTTTGTATTAGCGAGGTAATACCGTGAATAGTATCAAATTATGTCAGAGCATCTAATCTGTGCAGTTCAATGAGTTTAAAGAATTCTACAATTTTCAAAATGCGAAAATGAGTTGAAAAAATGGTGTTTTGCATAAAAGAAATTGAAGGAATCAACTAATTTTCATAAACTACAACAATAAAAAATTTTTAATAAAGTTTCATTTTATGAAACATTCTGTCATACCATTTTTGGCAATATTTATTTTTGATGGGAAACTCAGGTTTCTCTCTACTCAGTCGTATGATAGCGACTGACTGTATTTTCAAAAACACATTTAAAATAATATCTAGAATAAAATTAAACCACTTAACGCATTACAAAAAAGATGATATGGTGTCACAGCCTGTATCAAGTTAATAATTGTACTTGTGCATGTAGAAGATTTTTTTTATATCTTTATTAATATCATATATATATATATATATATACAGATATAAAGGAAACATAAAATTTTATAAGAGAAGATTTTGATATGAGTTATAAATGTTGAAATTATAATATGATTTAGAGTCAGCATCGGAGTAAATCCCATCTATGACCTTGATATAAACTGAGTTGGATTTAGATATATTTCCTTCCTCCCATAGATGCCCGTAAGATAACAATTAAAACTTCATTATAACCCGGTTTCTTTACTCCTAAATATTTGTAAAATTGCTGAAGTTATCATGTCATTTACTAGTTTATTTTTTTAACATATCAACAAAGAATATTTTTTACAACTTTAAAAATAATTATTATTTCTCCATGAATAAGAATAATTTCTCAATTTCTTCGAATAAATAAAATAAATCTTAAAATACTTTAAAGAAATTTAATTTATTTTACATGAAATATTTACTAACATAGCAAATAACCACAAAAAAATTTATATATTCTCACCTACAAATAAACAAACTTTTTAAATAATTATTCATTTTAATTTGAAATCGAAAACAACAAAAGAACAAATATGAATAAATAATTTTTACCTTAAAATAATAATAAGTGTTTTATAGAAACTTTTATGTTTTCATAACTTTTTGCAAAACTAAACTCCTTCAACTTATTTTTCATAAATAGCATAAGTCTTGATGAAAAAAAAAAACCAAAAGTTTTATTTCATTCCCTTCTTCTTGTCATTTTTTTTTACATCAAAGAAAAAAAATATTAATCTTATGACATGAAATATAAATATTTTATATTATTATTATTGAAATTCTGCTGCGTCTTATCTTTATGTTAGGAGTCAACATTGAATTGAATCTGAACTTTATAAAGTTTCGAATAGATAACTAAGATTAACATACATACATACACATCTATAGGGTTCAATTTATCTATAATATTTATAGTATATTTGTATTAAAGCTATAAAATAAAAATGACAAAAGACGTTTGATATCTACAATAGAAGTCTTTTGCTACGAATAAACTTTTCTCACAACCAAGGAATTGCTTTTGAAAAATCTGTGTTTAACTTTTTTGTCCACTTGCAACATTGACAATCATAAAAAAATATAATAGGTAGCTGTTTGTATTATTCTTATGTCAACTATTAATTATTTTGAAGACATTAATTCTTATATCTATATTAGGTTGGATAAAAAGTAATTTCTTATTTCATTCCTTTTTTTTAACTAAGTATATCTTGTTTATTATTGGTCAAAACAGATCATCGATAGTGTCTGTTAAACGTGTGAGCGTATACTACAAACTCTTTTTAACAGTGTTGAACTTGGTCAATTCAAGGGTGAATTACTGTACGTCGAGTATGGAGGTTTAAAACGAAGCAATTCTACATTTTTATAGCTGAAATCGAAAATTGTGTCGAAAATGACACAGAAAATTTGCAATGAATACGGGGCCGATACTCTTTTAGTCCATGTTGCACAGCCGTAGTTTGAGTAAGTTTTTTTTTTTGCTCAATTCTGCCCTTTATGTTAACATATCGACCGTTCGAAGCTGACAATAAACCGAAGTAACCCTCCTTATGAAGCATAGGAATATAGCAAAAATAGGAAATTACTTTTCCCCCCCAACTATTATATTGAATAAATGAGTGAGTTCAAAAATACATGAACTATAAAAGAAGGACCTTGATTTATATTTATTAATATAAAAATATAATCGAATGTATTGCCCTTTTTAAAGATCATAAAACTTAGAATCAGCTGCTTTAAATAAAGGTTTATCAATAATTCAATTTAATAGTACAACTATTAAAAAAAACGAAAATTATTCAAATCAATAATACAAATACATAAATATACACATTTACTAAAACAAAAAGACACTAAATTTTTTTCAAAAACATACTTCACAAACAAAAATTAACATATAACGCAAAGATAAAGACAAAAACTTGAAAAAAAGAAAACCCACTGAACTGTACAGTTGTTTTAATGAAAGAAGTATCTGTTTAATACAATCATAAGAGTTTTTGATAGTTTGGAAATACTTTTGTGTCACGAATATTCAATTGAATAAAGTCAAGTTTTGCTAAAAATTATTATTTTTTTGTAATATTTTTTTATAAAGTTTTCAATCACAGTTAAACAAGTTAAAAAAAAACATAACAATATATACATAAGATTTTCTAGATAATTTGATAAAGGATACAATTCGTCGGACCAAAGCCACATATTTGTTTATCTCGGTAAATCATTTTGTTCTGACTTCTAGGGTACCTGAGATTATTCTATTTTTTAAGCCATTTTACTGAGATGATAGAAAATAATTTTTTATAACGGTTTTGTTTTTCTTTGCAGTGTAATTTATTGCCCTTCTCTCCAGGTATTTTACAAAAGGTTCCGATATCGGATTTTGACTGGTTTATATTTTAATTTTTTTTCCCCGGAGCAGGTCTAAAAAAATAAAAAAGATTCAATGATTGATACAAGAAATTATTTTGAAACCAAGATAACCCTGCTTAACCAAGTAAATAGAGGAGCAATCTTAGTAGAAGTATTTCACCTGTGATGTAAAAAAACTCCTTCCTATTCTACGACCACGATGCTCCAACATAATAAGAGACCCAAAGTCAACAGGGTGTTCATAATTTTTCATTACTGAGGAGTAAACTTCCTTTTCTAATATACAATATATTAAATGTAAATACCGAAACAAATGGAATATTTGCGTGTGGTCATAAAAGACGAAGAGTAACTATGAAAATTGGTTGCAGAGTTTTAATAATAAGTCCTTGCTGAGCTCAGAGTAGAATAGAGGATCGAGGTTTTATGTCATTGTTTAATCCCTTCTCTCCCACCCTCCTTGTCAAAGCTGCTTGTAGCTTATCCTATGAAACGTTATACCAGCTAAGCTACTATTCCCTAAAACATTCCTCCAAAAGTCAGACCTACCATCCTGATATTCAGTTTCATTTTCGAACATGCTTAAATACATTAGCATCACTGGTTTATATGTAGAGTAATTCGTCGTACTATCAGTTCCCCTCACAGACCATCAAGTGTTTGTAGACAATTGAATATAGAGGAAATCAGTCAAGTTTTCATTTTTCTACTAGTTGGCTTATAACTAGGGTTGAATATTCTAAGTATTTACTTGTGTGTGAATTTGACATACCTGCTAATTTGAGAAGTTTTTATTTTTAATTTTTCGAAGCTGTTATCAGCATTCTTAAGAAAAACATCTACGTGTAAAGTAACTAATTGTAAGTATGCACGTAAATGACATAGAGTAACACTGACGAATTGTTATAGAGCTGTAAATTTATGTCCTCGTTAGAATTGAGGAGTAATCTCAATTTATTTTAATGTTAAATGTAGATTTGGATTTGAGTGGTTTAATTCCTTCTTCACAGAGCCGCTTATAGACAATATAACTATTGTTAATAAATTCCAAACATTCATACAAATTGGCAATGTTATTATTTCAATTATAGTTTTTTAATTTATTTTCTTACATTGCAAATAATTTACAATTTTATTAGTTTTATTCTCATTTGTTGTACTATTATGTAAGCACATCATATTGTAAGGGTCTTAATTATTTTAATTCTACATAAGGATAAGACAAAATTCTTTATGTAAATCTGTTGACTACTGATATTACTTCATCTCTTCCTCTTTTAGCTTCATATAGAATATAGTTTTTTATTGTTACTTGTGTATTTGATTAATGGTTCCAAAGTCGAAAAAAATACAAAGGGGATATATAAATAAGCATTTTCAGCTCATTTCACTCTAGTTGATAAATTACAAGGATTTTAGTGACGCTCTATACTCAGATGATAGAAATAAGGTGTATTAAAGAAGGATGAATACATAGTTAGAAGGTGTCATTATGAAATGAGGGTGAAAAGAGGTTACTTTTGATTATACAAAAGAAATCAAGTATTCACTACTACTTATGTAATAAAAAGTGAGCTCTCATAGATTTATATATTTATATACAGGGCATTCAGATCAAATCTTTTCTTAAATGCAAAGGGGATTTTGTTATGGTGCAGCCGTCTGTGGCCTTCTATTTTCCCTCGGGAGAAACAATTTTTTGTCAAAAAACTTTTTAAGTTTTTGAGCATCGTGTCGACAGTTGCTCGAGATATTCAAAAAGAAGAAAGAAAGGTAAATAATACCAATAAACTGTCACATTGATTCTTACCCCCAGCAACATGAAGATTTTAAATGTGAATGGCTTCCAAATCTGGGCAATGAATAAGAGTCTTTGGAAGGTTTGCCTTGTCATGTTTTATACATATCTCTGAAGTGTCTGAGTGAGCACTGGTACGACTTCGTTTTAAAGGAAATATCCCTCCCCCCAGCAGTCCGGATCTTAATTTGATGGATTATTTTGTTGGGCTATAAGTTGAATATTTCATGGCATCAAGGTCTCTCTCATTACATTCATGAAGGAGATAATGACCAACATGACATGTAAATACCTCGTCAACCCCAGGTACTCCTTCTGTTGCTGGATATAAACTGTGATTGATGGTGGAGGATTAAAATTATTCAATTAAACTTCAATTAAAATCTTTTTTTGACATTCAATTGTACAATTCAAGCCTATTTTCAAGAAAAAATTGCCCAAAAATGTAGCCTCAGTGACAGTTTAAAGATTTTTGAAAAATGTACAAATTTAATCTTAGCACAAACAGCATATACTTGGCTTTCTTTTTCCGAAATACGATAAAAAAAGTTTTTATTTATCTGACGTTTTATTATTTTTTCATAATGATAGTATACATTAAAAGTTTTTTTTTCTCTAATCATATCAAACAATTGACGTAAACTCATTCTCCAGAAGCTGAATATCCCAAAAATTGTTTGTTAAACTGCGAGATTTTTCTTTATTTTTTCTTTTATCTTAAAATTAATTTACATTGATACATTTTAGAGGCATTGTAATAAATATAAAAAGATGCAGGACTTAATTTATAGCATATCATGTTTTAAAATTGTGGATTATTAGTTGAATTAAGAAATTAGTTTTTGGCTTTGCAGCAAAAGTCTTTAAAATATTGGTATTTTTGTGGGGAAATCCAGTATTTTGTCAATTATCAAATTTTGAACAATATGCTCCAGTTTATAATAATATACATGCCAATTGATCAGATAGTCCAAATTTTAGTATTTTAACATAACTAGTTGTGGAGTTGTTTGTGTTCAAATAATTTAAAAAGTTTTAAATAATGAAAAAAAATATATATATTATTTTTGGTAAATTAGGAAATAAAGCAATAAATTGATTTTTATCCATTCTAC
This sequence comes from Lepeophtheirus salmonis, assembly GCF_016086655.4. Classification (NCBI taxonomy): domain Eukaryota; kingdom Metazoa; phylum Arthropoda; class Copepoda; order Siphonostomatoida; family Caligidae; genus Lepeophtheirus; species Lepeophtheirus salmonis. The sequence continues at coordinate 11,311,147 of NC_052134.2, forward strand.
CAATCAAAATTAAGGACTTAAATTAAAATTATTTTTATTTTGCATAAAAATATTCTCTCACAAATTTTTTGACAATATTTATTTTCGATTGAAATATCAGGTTCCTCACAATTCCAACACATGATGCAACTGACTCTATTTTCAACAAAACTTTAGAATATTGACTCAAGATTGAAATACTGCCCACTCCCCTACTACTTTTACAGACTCATTGCCATACATTGTAAAAGAGAAACTTATGTTGCTACACACAATACCGACCTATCATAGTTAAATGATTCATAAAATTTTTAATTTAAATGCAATAATTAATTTTATTTGATATTCGCTCATAACAACGTTGAGCCGGTATGCGAACTGCAGAAAAATTGAGAGTTTGGTTGTGAGCTTCCTCTAAATCCTCTACGCCATCGGGTGCAGTGGAAAAAGGATCCTAGGTGGGTTCGAGAAATATATGGAGCAATCAATCCATATTCTCGGATACATCCACGATAGGGAAGCATGTCTTGGATCGGGAGAATGGACGGACGGATGTATAAAGGAAATTATGGAGGGATGGTGGGAAAAAAATATTTTTATGTTTTCTTCTTAACATTAATTGTTCCTATTAAAATGAAAGTTTTTTATTCTTATGTTTACTAAGTCTGTCTACAACTCTAAAAGATCATCTCTCCTTCTTTTTTATTTTATCCTTCGTTTTTCTTGCGTTGAAGGAAGGGGGGAGATATATAGAAGAGATGTATATTAATATTATAATAATATTGGTGTAAATGTACTTTATATAATACCAAATAGTGGTATAACAAGGAAATTGCTGATATATATTGGGAATATTTGTGGGATCTCTACGTGTTTATTGATTATATTTATGCAACAACAACGGAGTAATTTGAATTTTAGGACATCAATTTTGACTTCCTTTTCTCTATGAATTTATTCTATAATATGATTTTTCAACATACAATATCCCATAGATGTTTAATGCTAGCTTTAAAAAAAAACGTCAAATAAAGGATGAAACATTTTAGTATGTGAAAAACTTTCACAAACTAAAAAACAACTATTTAACAATATTTAAATATGACTGTTCTTATTTGGAAAATAGTATTTTTAATTTTGATTGGTTAAAATACCTATAAATATGTATAAACAAAAAAAAATACAATCAAAATTGTGCTAAATGGTTGAGGGTTTGTCAAATGTATGTGTTTTTTTCATAACTCTTCACTTTCTGTAATTAATCAATTTTTACTAAAAGATTTAAGTGCAGTCCATAACATTGCCTAACAATCCTTTAAATTTCGTAACAGTTATTTAGGTTATTTTATGTATTTAAGAACAGTTATGCTAAAGGAGTTATTATGAAATAAATCATGCAAATCAAAGTTTCTAAAACTCAAAGAAAAAAATAAAGCAGAACTTTTTATAAGGAATTATTCAATACAGTAAATAACATTGTTTCAGTTCGTTTAAGGATATTTTTCCCTTTTAAATAACACTTGCCATATTATCATATTTTTTAAATGGAGTGTTTTGGAGCATATATTAACTTATTCTCTCCTTGATGATCCCGTATAGGATATTACAATGCAGTTAATTTATTCGAAAAAAATGACAATCATTCTTTTTTTCCTTGTTTTCAACACAATGGAGTATGCATAAATATTTTTTAACTTTAGTATTAAATTAAATTGAAAAGTCTTTTGAGTAATGAAGATAAACTAACTTTTTTTTCAAAGTTAAAAATTATTTTATTGATATAAAAAAAAAAAAAAAATTAGTGTTGTTCTCAACCCTTTTTATTGAATATTTAATTATGGAAATGATAACAATGATCTGAAATACTAACAAGCAAACATTAAATATATTTAATAATTAGTAAAAAAAATTTGGGATACGTTTGTCCCTATACTTTATTATTTAGTAAAGTCATTACAATAATTTTTATAAAGTACAATAAGAAACAAAATTATATAAAATGTTTTCTCAATTTCATTTTTTTTATTGAGTCTACTTTTATGTTGACAAGTCAAATATACCCTCTACACTAAACAAATATACAAAAAAAAACATATGGAATAATGATATGTTGTCAATTATTATGAAACTCTTACTTATTCATGTAATACTTTAATAAATTATATTAGGAATTATTGCAATTGTCCATATCTTCTTCTTATAATAAATTTTTCTTTTTATTCAAATATATATGGATATTAATATTTGATAGAATCAATTGAGAGATAAAATACATTTTTTATGATACGCAAACACATTTATGAAAAAAATAATAGGAAATTAATAATATAAAATTATTTTTGTATTAACCAATCGACATTACAGATCCGGGATAGTTGGTTATCTGCAGAGTGTGGATGGTCTCGTTTACCTTGCCAAAGGGCAGGTAGCAGCCGTTACGCATATTCCTCACTGGATTAACAGTCCAAATTTTGTCATTTCTCAAAATGATGCCTTGAGCAACGAGAGCAGACTTCATTGAGAATGGATTGGTACCGTTGTAGGTGTCGAGCACGTACTTCAGACGTAAACAATGGCCTCTCCATAAGTACTAGACCCTTCCCAACAGCGTCCTTAACATCACATTGAATTGTTCACTTAGACCAACCCATTTTGGCTGAATGGGTGCAAATTGATTTGATGGCTTTGTTTTTTGTCTCTTTTGTCTTGCTCTTCAAGCCTTCAAACCAAAAGAAAAGAATTTATACGAAAAGTAACTTTTCAAACATTTTCATACAATTTTTTTATGAAAAATATGATGATTTAGCACACACCTACAGTAGATTAGTAAAACTAAGTGTCAAATAAATTGTTTTGCACCATTTATCATGTATAACATACACAAAGTAATACTTTGTGACCATTGAAGGCTTTGTATGCAAATTTGTGGGATGATTTTCAATTCCAACTACTCTTAACTATGAAATAAAAACTAACTTTGATTTGTCAAACTTTATTTAGTTCCGATATAGCTTTTCAAATGAAAACTAAGGATTAATCAAAAATTTCTAAATAAAAATTGATAATAGTTTGTTAGAAACATGCAAATGTAACCCTCAGTTTTATGCAAAATAATTTTTGCTTGTTTTTGTGTTATCTAGACACATATAATGGTTATATTAGATGTAGTAAAAATAAATACATTATTTTCCAATGGACAACTTTGTCATGGTTGTTTTTTATTTTTATAGACATATCAGACAAGAATTTGAGTCTCGTGTAGTGAATGAAAGATTCTGAGTAAATCATTATTTGAATAACGCTTTTAAGAGCTTTTCAAAATCTAAGTGAAATTTCTTCCAAAACCTATAAAATAATTTCTAGTACCTCTGATGGACCTTTTCCTTTAAGTTGATTAATAAATTATAATTTTTGGTTTCTAAACTTTCAGTCATAGCTTCTTTCTACTTATCAAACTCAAAGTAATTTTTGGTTGAAAAATGGTCAATAATTCAAAAAATGTCTGATTGAGTAAGTCAAAGTCCTCCATACTTTTATGAGTATGTTATTGCCTCCGTCAATTTATCAAGTCAAATATTTTTATATAAGTGCTAATAGTATCTCGATATCATTACTTTTTTGTTTATACGATAAACTGACATGTATTGATTAAAAAGATTTATGAGCTCACTAAAAAAATATGTTTCTATTGACACTACCAACATTTATCTACATAAGATGTAAATGCATTTGGACCTCTCCGATACAAAAGTTATCAAATGCATTCGTAAATATTAAGTTATTCTTAATTAAAATCTTAATCTAAAAGACTTAATGCTATTGATAATTTATTGATACTATCAAAAGTGTAAATGCCTCAAGTCTTCTTCAGTTGTCTGAAAATTGAGTTTTTTTTCACTCAGTTTCTAAAATCATTTTGTGAAAGCTTTTACAATACTTAGACGATTTTTGTATAATTATATTTTTATGTATTCATGGTAATCAGTATAAAAAAGTTTTTAATTTATACACGTAAGAAGTATGAAAATATCTCATTTATAATTGTACTTGTTGCACCATCAAAGAATTTTTTTAAATTTTCGTGAATTTAATTAGTTTTTAGCCAATAGTAGTTCCTTTCTTTTTCTTATTGATTTTTTTTAAATGTTTCTTTAATCGTTCGGATAGAGTTGCACAAATTAAGTATTAAAAATATTATTGTATTACAATTTTCCATCTAACATAGGAATTATTTTTTATATCCAAATACATTCAGTACTCCATTGTTCTAAGTCGTTCCATATTCTAATTAATTATTAGTTAAAAGTCGTTACATTTATGATTTTTTTTATTCTTCTTTCCTTTTTATGAGACAAAATGTACAATTTGAGTTATTAATTGATAAAATGCACGCAACGTTAAACGGATGGGTTCTAATTTGATTCCGAAAATTCGCATAAAATAATAAATATTATATACTTAAAACAAAAACTTCATGTTTTTCAATTAAAAAAGAACAAATTATATTTTGTTGAAGACTCATTTTCATAAACATCTCTTTAAATGTATTTGTACTTATTATGAAGGCCTTATATTCGTACAAATAATTTTATTGATATTTACAGATGTAATATAAACGTTCAGCTGTTTATAGTGGAATAAATATGTCTGATTCTTGGGTTTTTTTAACCAGTTCATTAACTGCATCATCAAAATTATGTATAATAACAAAATATTAAGAAAATGGTATATTTCCTATTTTCTGCTAATTTTTTAAATCTTGAGGAAAGTATTTGTAATACATCATTTTGAATTTTTCAAATTTTATTGATATTTCAGAAAATACATTTCCTTATGTTATAACCTTAAACTCCCAATTTTGTTTAATCATAACCTCTAAATTATTGTGTACATAGGAACATACCTTAAATATGACCAACAAATTAATAAACCTACGGAATACAAATATAGTGAGATCTGATAACTATGGCAAGCAGCCAGATTAATTACAAACCAAGATGACCATCAACGATGGTATTAGAATCTAGACAACCCTCAACTAGATACTGCATTGGCGGACACAATAAAGGTTACATACTCCTTTTTGAGACAAACATTCCATTCTGGCCGAAAAACAATTTAACATAATATTCGCCAGATGCCAACCTGCTCGACTTTTTCGTTTGACCGAATGTCGAGGTCAGGACCTGCTAGACAATAACTTGAAAATGAAGGCCCTCAAGGCCTCTTTTGATGAGCATTGCAACTTCATGAGCTCCACTTACATTGATACTACCTGGCAATGCTTCCAGAGGTTATCAAGGCTATTTACAATTTTGATGGAGGCTACAAAATGAAGATTAGAAATTATAACACATGCGGCAACTTTAGTATAAAGTTTAGTTCATGTGGCTCCTATAGTTTCCAAAATTAAACTTGTTAATATTCTAGATTCAAAATGTCTGGTTTTCAATCACCCACACTGGTATAAATATACACCTTCAAAAAAATCTAAATTTATGAAACATGATTGCTCATCTTCAGGCTTCGCAAACATTAATTTAATTATATTTCCAATAAACAATCAATAACACTAAATACCCACAAAAGGAATTTTGTTCAACTTATCTTTTGTTGTAGTTTAGTGATTTGAATACTAGTTGTAATTTTTTTTTATGTTTACTTTGTAAAATATATTTTATTTTAGCTTAATTCTTTTGATAGTTTTTTTTTTTTTTTTTTTTGAAGCGGCAATTTTTGGCTATAAGTAGCTCAGAATGTAATTTTATAGTACATTTACCACAAGTGCAAATAAAGATATACTATTTAAACTTTGAATAAAGCAAACTATTTAAATAAAAAATATCTTCTTCTATTAAGGCAGTAAAATCCAAAAAATGAACTTATGTAGATCTATTTATGTAATGCAATCTTTATTTAAAAACATAGACGTTTCTTTATTGAGTGGATTGTCTCCTAAATCAATCATCTGTTTTAGTAAAAACCAATTCTTAATGAAAGCCTTATGAAAAATTTTATTATTATGATTCCATAATTCCTGCTGGATCCATTACATCAACTTACATTTTGTGTTGCAGAATGATTGCTGGTGTGCTGCTCAACTGCTCCCCTAACAAAGAAGTCCATAGGGTGAGCTTCGAGGCCAAACACTTTGTCCAACAAAGTAAAAAAACAATATAACAGACAGGTTAACATTAAAGTCTTTGCAATTTTTCGGATTTGTATAGCAATCACATGCACACACTTCTGCATCAGCCTTTTATAAAAATTAAGATCCCTTGTAATGCTCTCATCCAATTGGATGGCTAATCCTCAATGATTTTTTTTTGTAAATATGCAATGAAATTCTAATATTTATGACAGTTTTACTTCCTCTTGTTATCAGCACGCTTTTCTGTTGGTTCATAATCACCTTCTGGGGTTTCAGTTCCATCCTGACTCTCCAAAAAAAATGACCTGTCTAGATGTAAGAAATTGCAACATTATCGCCTGTGATACGGATCATCACAGCGACACTCTGCCTTGTCCACGATTGTGGAATAAATACTTTGTTGATCGATATTATTTTTTTAAACTGACGCATAACACTTTTGGCTAGCTGCAAAAACTACATCTAACGTCCTAGCTGAACATAGACAGCTTTTGCTGGCTCTCAAAGCTCTTTGTTAAAATACAGTTACTCCTTATATATTATGAAAACATTAAACTTTGAACATTCCTTTATTTGTTATCTACTTATTAAAAAAACTATTGTAACAATTTCAGCACAAAATGTATTGTTCTCTTTCTATACATAAACATTAACCCTTTTATCTTATTCCATAAACAAACTGAGGTGATCATTTATCCATCAATGACCCACTGTTATTCAAAAATGATGATTGATAATATCTTTTATCGACAATTGAATACATTTCGTTTTCATAGATAGGCATTATAGTTGTTCGTTATACCCAGGTACTAACGTATTTAAAACGGTATGATACAAAAATGGTACTTGAAACGATGCTTGAACTGAACAATATTTATTTATTTTGATGCCTTATACATTTGCTATAAATTGTTTTGCCTCTGGACATTTCCCCCTAAAAAAATAATAAATTGAGATTCATGAGTTGTTCCGGCACGAAAATTAATAACGATATTCTCTCGGTATACTCTTTGGTACTTTTTCTTACAATAAAATAAAGTGTGCTAAATACTTTCAGCCTCAATTATTTTTTCTCAGGACATGTCCCTTTCAAGCCATTTCAACTCATAGAAAATTCGCCTTAAAATATTTATTAATGATGTTTATATATGATTATTATTTATTTTTGGTTGAAATTGATGTTCTTTTTAATTTTTTAATATAAATATGTAATATTAATTTGTATAAAACGCATTGAATTGTTTTTTTGTTTAAAAAATTTAATTATGCTTTTGCTTTATATTATGTTTGTTTGTCAATCCATTATTTGTTTACCAAATCTAATGATTACTAATAATAAAAAAGTTGTAAGCACATTTTCTGTACGAATTGTTTTTTCGCGTTTTTTTTATTGTTATTTTTCTTATTATACTAATTTTAAATTTATTCTTTTTCTCTAGTTCGATTTCATTACAAAGTAAAATTTGATGATATTTATGCGTTCAGATTTTAGGACATAACTCCATCATTATTCCAACAGAAAACAATCATTAAATACGTTTTATATTAATATAAGTTACTTATTTTGTTGAGCATAGTTCAAAGGGAGCGTCAATTTTAACCAAAAAGAACCAATAATCAAGTATAAACATCATTTATAAATTTTTAAGGCAAATTTTCTATGACTTGAAATGGCTCGAAAGGGAAATGTCCTGAGAAAAAATAATTTGAGGCTGAAAGTATTTAGCACCCTTTATTTTATTGTAGGAAAAGGTACCAAAGAGTATACCGAGAGAATACCGTTATTAATTTTCGTGCCGGAACCAGTACAAAAAAATGACTGGATTGTGAGAACATCATGTTAGTAGAAAAAATAAAATATTGAACTTTTGTTTCGTTTTAAATTTATTTCAATTTTGTATCAGTAAAAACAAACACGTACTTACAAGTACTGGCTTTGAATTTAAAGATATTTTTGCAGTGTTATAAGAAAATGAAATGACTAACTTCTTGTCTTCAAAGTGTTGTTTTTTTATTAATAACAGTTCCCTAAGTCTTACTGCATTACTTTAATGAAAATATTCATGTATATTTACGTAAGCATGTACAGGAAATCTAATTCAATGAATTAAGTATACTTTTCTTCTATTTTTAGAGAATTTAAAATGAGGAAAAGATTGTTAAATTAAAAAATATGAACTTTACCATGATTTTGACAAATTTTTTGAATGCATACACGTGTGCTATTCAAAATTCTTTATGGAACTTTTTTTAAATTTATAATATGTAGTGCCAGCTAATTATATCATACAAAAATAAATAAAAATAAAATACAATTGTCGTTATATAAAAAAGTTGCAATTTAAAAACAAAAATAAAAAATACTAATGCTTCTCAAAATTTTATCCTAGTATTTACAAAAAAAAATTATCAAATTTATTTTATTAAATATCATCATGCATCTTTCTGAATGAAAAAGGAGGGATATAGGTTCAGAAAAAAAAAGTCTATGAAGCACTTGACTCTAAGATGGAAATTGAACAAGAAAAAGCACATTATAAAAATAGAATTGAGAATGTACTAAATGTAGATGATCACTCATCAAGTGAAACTGGAAATACCTGGTATAAATACAGTATTTTTCTTATTCCCAATTGAGTCATTTTTATCTTTATTATATACAATAATACATTAGAGTAAAATAGAACTCCAATATATTGGTTTTACATTTTTTTCAAGTCAAATTACAAATTTTTCCGAAAATAAATTATCATCATATATTTTTTAGTTAAATTTTTAATCTTAATAATTATTCTTCATAAAAATTTTAATTGTAATTATTATTTTTGACTAAAAATTTAATTATTATAACTTTAAATAAAAAATTAATATTTCACCAAGAATATAGGAGTTTTTGTGATTTAAGAATTGATTACTGTTTACAATTATATTAGAATAATCATTCATTAGGAAATAGTACAAATATGTATACATTACAAAACTATACATATGTACGGTAAAGAACACGACCACACAAAGGGTAATAATGTCCTACTAGAGCAGAAATTGATCTTAAGTCCTACTTCTTGCATAGCTTGGTATCTCTCATATGAGAGCGATGGACATCTGTTAATAAAGTGGTTTGAGCATTGTGGATCTTCAAATTTATAGCATCTTGCATCCCATTGAGAAGGGTAATAGGATGTTGTTTACCACTTATTAATAGAAGGATATCATCTGCATAACCTATAACTTGGCCTACACATTCTTTGAACTCGGTCAAGAGGGTATCCATGATTATATTCCATACAATTGGAAATAAACCTCTCCCTTAAGGACTACCATGCGTTGGATTCACGTTAATTTGTTCACCTTTTAATTCAACCCTGACTGTTCGTGTATTGAGAAGGTTCCTATACTAAGATTCGATGCTTTCCTGTATACCCAGCTTTGTCATTGTTGTGTTTTGCCGAGTGAATTTTGAAGTTATCAAACGTACTTGTGCAGTCAAAACTGACTACATGCATTCACTGTTTCTGATAGATGGATCTTTCAATTAAATCTATTACTTGTGACAAGGTTGTTTCAATTGATAAAACCTTTGTTATCTTAAAGTATATATTGTATGTAATTTTACATTGTTTATTTCAAAAAATTAATAACGAAAATATATGAAGAAGAATGTGGGACTCAAGTGTGAAAAAAAAGAAGCAAAATGATGTGGATAGACTTTCATGTATCTAGAACTACATGGCTGAGATGACGAGGATGACTTGATGTGATAGATTTTCCTTTTATTATTCATGATCTTATATAAAAGTTTATGAACAGTATTTTTCAACATTTTCTCCAGCTACAATTTTTTCCTATACTACTGAACAATTATTTTTTTGAACACTAGAAAAAAAAAACTGTAGCTTTAAAAAAAAGAAAAAGATTGAATTCGAAATATTGATTTAAATCATTTTACCAGTTTTTTATCAGTCTTTCTTTTAAATTTCTAATTTTTTTGCAAAGATTATTAATGCATTTTATGGATATGTTACAGGCAATGTGGAAAATCGGGAATTTTGCAAAATACACGGGCAATGTATAACATTTCTAATAGAGTGGTCAATGGTCATTTAAACTTCACTTACATTGTCTGGTGAAACTATTGCAGGTAATTTGATTGTTAAACAATTCATAGCAAGCAATTTTGATCATTAAGGATTTGATTAAGATACAATTTTATTGCAAACAATTTGATAATCAAGATCGAGATGGCCAACCTATGGATCATGTTCCACTCTGCGTCCCGCCTAATGTTTAAATGTGGCCCCTTCTTATTCTCTCTTCAAGGACTATTTTTTTAGCAATATTTTCGCGATATCATCAAAAAACGTAAAACTCTCATTGTATGTACAAACCTTGACAAATGTATCATAGTATCTTGTATTTCTTGAGACTCTAACAGGTTTGCCAGATTTGCTTTTTTAAGCAATTTGGCCTTGAAATATTAGATTTGGCTTTTTTTTTAAATATTTGGTCTAAAATTGAAAAAAAAATTCTATTTAATAGTTTTGTTTTATAAAATTGACTTTTCAAGAAATTTAACTTAATAGGTTCTACGGCCCATTAAAATATTTCAAGTGGTAATGCAGCCCATTATATTAAAAAGCTAGACTTTCCTGATCTAGTACATTTTTCATTGGAATTGATAGTGTATTATATTGTGAATGGTTTTTAACATTATTAATTAAATATGTTGTCTTAAAACCTTATAAAATATACCCCCATTCATTAATTAAAACAAATTAAGTTGTTTCACAAAGTGAATTTCTGCGGAACAACTTGCTTGTTTTGTGAATAAAAGAATGCAAAAGTAATAATTTAACAAGTAACAATTTTGCAACAAGTAATTAAAATATACTTATTAAAATCCCATTAAATACATTTACACCCTGTATTAAGCAACTTTAACTAAGTGGAAACTCACATGTTATTTTATTCACAATGCACATAATGCTATGCTTATTACATGTTTCAACTTGTAAAAGTAAATTGTACAAGTTGCAACCAGAAAAAAGTGAAAAATAACTTTATATGAAGGATTTACTCTACTTGGGATAAAGATAATGCAATAATTGAGTATAAAATGGATGATGAATATATTAATGTTGTCATTTTAACTATTCTAATACAAGTTACTTAAATATAAGTAATATGTGGCAGTGTGGAGCATTATATAATTTAAATGGCCACACCTATATATACATCACCACTGTCTAATTTAAACAGTTCAAAATTAAATGATTGTATCATTTCATATTTGCTAATATAAAAAACCAATTTTGTAAAAAAAAAAATCTGACATTTTAGATAAAATATATTGACATGATTGGTCGTGAAGAAAAGGACTCTTCATCTATCTCTATGTGAAGGTTCAAACAGCCTTGTATTAACGACGATATTGAACGTGCAGACGCAAACGTCATTTGAAGAAAATCTCTTCACTGATACACGTCAAAAATAGTTGAGGCATAAATTAGAAACGTCCTGTATTTTTTAGAAACAAGTCAAGGGAAGATCCTGAAAAATGAAATAAAAAATTATCCTGATCCTTAAAATGGTGAAGGAAGGGATCTGGATTAACTTTGATGCAAGGTTGAGCTCCTTGTATAGCTCATTGTAACGTCACCACGATAAAGTAACAAGTGTTTGAATAAATGGTTCATCTCCAAAGTTCAATAGCCACTAGCTCCCTTCGTGTCGCTATGATTTCTTCTATTGGTCAATTCTAGTCCTCAACTACCCCTCCATCAATGGGAAATACTAGTACACAATATTTATAGAACGTTTGCAAATAAATATTTGTCAGAACTAGCTCAAGATAATATCTTCATGATAGGATATATTTATCAGATCTTAGGATTTGCCAGTTTATCCTTTTTGTATCGTCCTTTTGTAGTTGACCTAGTCCATAGGTATCACAACTACTGGATAATTAGACTCTATAAATAATCACGCAGCCTGTATTTTATACACTATTTGATTTTTCTCATTCTTTATTTTTTTACTTTCCATTTCATATTCTCTTACTCCTTCCTAGAAGGTTGATTTAATTATTACATAGATGATTGATATTTTTTCATTGTGTAATAAAATTAAATGTATGAGAATCAATGAATATATATATATATATATTCATTAATCAAAATGACAATATCAATACATTATATTTGAAGGATAATCATCGATTGGATTCGATTTTTGTTATTTTTCTTTTACCCAAACTGTTGCTTCTCTTTTCAACTTTATCTTGCACTTTATCATTTTTAAAAATTCTTCATGACCTTAAAAAATTTATGCCCTATTAAGGGGATAAAGGAAGAAAAAGAATGACAAGATTTACAATTATTAAAAAATATTTCACATGATAGAGGACAGGACATTACAATTTCCTCTAAACATATATTAAAAAAACATTTTGAGGCGTTGGACTCGATAAAAAGGATCACACCAAGATTTGTTTCCCAAATCTTATTCTGAAGCTTTAAGCTGTTTAAGCAAAAAAGAGTTACTAAATTGGAAGGGTAAAGGAGGCTTCCTCTAGTTACAAAGTCAATAAACTTAGAGTTATAGTCAAATTTTTTATCAGATAGCTTCTTAAAAATTGACTCGTGATTAATTTTGATGGAATTATAGCTAACTATTAAAACTGATGTACAATCATGGCATCCTAATTTTTTTCATAAGAATCGTGAAATATATCATTACCGGCATTGAAGATCATCAAGGGATATTTCAATATTTGGGAGGTGTTTCATTATTAGGTCTAAATGACACAAAATTTCATTCACAGATAATTCACATTTGGATAATAGTGATTTAATTTCCTAAATATTTAAGTTATTTAATTTAACCAAAGTTCTTAGTCAAAATGTCTTTTCAGCTTCTGAAAATTGTTGGGTCTTAATAAAAAGGTTTCCTCTTCCTAAACAACGATACCATGAAAATTGTTTTCTCTATTTTGTCAGAGTTTATCTTAAGAAATAAACCATATTTGATTGATTTTTAAGATCATTCATATTTATATAACTCCGCTAGACCATTTCACGTATTTTTCAGGGCAAAAAATGTTACTCTGCCCAAGGTTTTATCAGTCTCCAATTTTATTACCAAATACTTACACTTTTCTAAAAACTCCACCGATAACAAATCTCGTAGTGTAACAACTATTCTTTGTTGGTCTTGATGTTGTATAAAAGATCCAATGCTTTTGACATTTCCAATATTCCAAATTAATTTAAGAACCTCGTCTGTTTGTTTCCAATCTTGGTATTCGGTTGAAAAATAAATAAATCCGTTGACAGTTGATTCATAAAAAAAAATGTGCATCTGCTAATAGTATATTTGGCCTTTCTATTGGCTTAGAAGATTAAACTTTGGAGCTTTGCTTGTAGGGCAAATCTGACTTGTCTTGTGCACTAAAGTATGTAAAGTGAAATATTAAGAAATATTAATCTATTCAGAAGGTTGTTGGATATGTTTTCGAACAAATGAACTGTATCAAATACTTTAAAGAAAATAGAGGAAGGCTTGAAAGGATTTTCTATATATTCTTTAAATGAACTACCACAGTTCATTAGAAAAAAAAATTGAGATTAACAGAGTGATCATCTGATATTGATGCCACAACGTTAAATCCTATTCGTGTTAGTAGTTCTAAAACTTTAATATAATATTATTTCATTCTTCTATATGACATATTCACTATCGTTATAATGGCAACTACATCATTATATTTACCAGCAATCGAATTTACCATAAAGAAGAAGTGAGTTTTAGTTACTCTATCTTCGTTGAATCCATAAACTTTTCCATTCATTTATTCAAACCTTTTGAGCGTAATATACATTGTCTAAAAGAATCGACATTCCCTTTTAATATTCTCATTAAAATCATTGAACCTTTGCTTTAGGTAATTTCCTGTTGACTGACAAAATTCCTGCAATAACTTACACGGAGGAGGATATTTGCATTAAATAAGATAAACTAAGAAGGAATAATGTTTTGCATAATTCTTGACATAAAAGAAAATAAATCGCAAGTGACTTCTATTTTCTGCCATGGATAAAGTGGTTGTCCTAGGAATTTTTATTGGTTCTCCTTAGAGATGTAGCGATAATAGAGTTGTTTTCAATAAAATTCTTCTTGTTAATGTGATATTACTCCATTGCGACTCTGTTTCAAAGTCAGATGATAAAAAGTAAATAGAGAATACCACTCGCTTTAATAAGTATGGGGATTTTCCTTCTGAAACTGTAAAGTTAAAACAAGATATAAAAATACAACAAGGAATATACATAATAGTATAAACTATTACATATTATAAATTAAAATCATAATTTTACTTTCAAGAAATGTATACCAATATTTTTCTATGCAAATATAAGTCTAAATAAAATTTAAAAAATATGAATTTATTACCAAATATCTATTCCTTTGGAAAAGTAGCCTTCCATTATTTTTGAAGGCTCGGATTTTTTAGAAATTTTATGGGAGGGTCTTATTGTCTTATAAAGCCAAATAAATTTTAGAGAGTAGGGTTGAGGAAGATGTTGGTAACATTACGTAAAGAGATTTTTAAAAGCTTGTGAAACTTATAAAATTATTTTTGCATTCAGAGTAGAGGCCAGTATTTTAGCAAAGTCCTTCTTTCCGAGTCCTCGTACATTCGATTCCTAATACTTCTGAGTAAGAGACAAATCAATGAAATTGAAAACATTTGAATCAGGACTCAAGTATAACAGCTTTGCTAAACACTTAGAGCCTTAGATACAATAGTAGGGACAACAGTCTTCCTATTGCCATGTAATCGATGCAGGCGAGAGCAATTCCTGAAATTCCTATTCAAAATTATCCAAATATTGAACAATCCCAAATCATTGTATATATCACCAGCAATGACGCATAAATTCTTCTGTTGATTTATCTCCTTCGAAAGGAAAGGCTCCTGAAGGAGAATATTTGGGGCTTCCATTTGTTAATATAGTGGCGTTTCATCTACGTTTCAGAGTAGTTAAAAGTAATCCTTCGTCATAGAAGGCATTATTAATCACTGGAATTACATCCTCTTAATTCTCTAGCTTATTAAAAACCATGATGCTTACCACGAGTTTATTCAAGGAACTGAATGTAAACAAAGTTTGTTTACGGTATCTCAAAGAAAGATTGTGTGGTAGGTGAGCATCCAGGTTTTGACAAATCCATGCTTAGTTTTAATAAAACGAACAAGTGTCTTTTTTTCATTTGTGATTATTCTTTTTTTTAACTAGAACAATTTCTTAATGTTTCCATTACTTTCTTAAAAATATTTTTTAAATGGATTATATACAAATAAATTATAGCTTGTATGATTTATTTATATAAGTTGCAGCCAATATAGACATTGCAACTTATACACACTATATATACATAATAAAGGGAATATTCGTTTATTATAAGTGAATATGGTGATTATATTTGATGACAACGAGTATGAACTTTATCTTTTGACAGAATATTAAATTAATAAGAGAACAATTATTTAAAAAAAAAAAAAACTTTCTTCAAATAATATAAAAACAAATTTGAGCTTTGAGTCACTTTCTGAGTGGCTAATTTTTTAATACTTTTTTTTTTTTAATTTAAAAAAAATCAAATCCAGATAGAGGTAATTGCTATTTTTCTGATGAAAAATCAACTAAATCCAAATCTTTTATACAACAGAAAGATATAAAAAACTCCATTTTTGGTTACTTATGTAAATAAGTAATTTTGAAACTATCGATTTTGAGACAACCAGTGTTGATATAACCCTCTTTTTGACACATATCAAACCTGATTTTTACTTCTAGTAAAAGTGTTTTTTGGAGAGCACCTATGATACGATCTGTCAAAAAAAGTATGGGGAATTATTAAGTGGAGCACAAATGTCACATTGAATCATAATACAAATTTATATTGTTGCCTTCAAAATAATCTCAATCGGATGCAATACACATATGACAACGTTTTTTTCAGTCCTCGAAACTTTATTATAGGCAACTTTTGGCATGACCTTTACTTTCTTCCGCAAATTTTGTTTTTTGGATTCAATCATCTCAAAACGGGTTCTATGGTGTGACAATTTAAGTTTGGGGATCAACAAATAGTCACACGGAGCTGACTAAGGTGAATATGGTGGTTGATCGATGGTACTTATTGTGTGTCTGGCTTTGAATTCGCTCATAATAGTGGCTCTGTGTGATATTGAGTTATTGTCGAGTAAAATACAATTGTTGATATCACATAATTCGGGCCATTTTTGATGGATTTTCAACACTACGATTTTTCAACACTATTTTCTTCACAGCGTCAATGTTCCGTTCAGTGGTAGAAAGAACAAAGGTCTTCCATAATATGGAAAGTCTTCTTCGATATCAAGACCTTTCATGAACGTGTTGTACCACCCATATGCATAGGTTTTTGATAAAACTAATTCACCACAAACTTTTTTTAACAATTTCAAAGCGTAGGCACATGAAATTTCGTTCACAATACAAAAATTAAGGAAACCTCCTTGTTCATTGTAAAAATCGTGTAGAACTAGGGAGGTAGACTGACTTACCCAGCTCTTGTAAGTAAACTGTTCTACAGCTGGAGCTCAAACTTAACACCATTAGGAAAAATTGTGCTGCCGACCTAGAATAAAAATGTTTTGAAATACCCTCAGCGCAGGCTATTTCAATTAACAATTCCTGGTACTTTTTGACAGAATGTATTTATCCGTATGGGGCAATGAGGAGACAACACCAACAAAAGCTTTTAAAATGTAATATTAAATAAAATATGTGAAATCACTTTAAGAAATGACCTCGAAAATATATTTAAAAAGGTCCTAAATGTATTTTATTTTTGTAATGATAAATCAATTGAAGTTATAAAGGCTATTAAAACATTAATTTAATATAAGGTAGAAACTTTTTTTACATTTATATTATTTATATAAATTTATACAAATATATAAACTGCATTAAATTTATAATTAAATAAAAAAGTTAGTTGTAATTTCATACCTACATAAATAAATCCTATTCGAACAAACAAAAAAGTATTCATTTTGCATGTATGGAGTAGTGTTTCTTCCCACATACATGCATATTTTGTTGAGTATTGAATTGTATTCAAATCTGTAAGTGAAAGCTCACCTTTTTTGATACAATACATATATCATATCTATCTTTCTTTAAAGCCACATACATATAAAGTTAAAAAAATACAATTTAAAAATATGAAAATACAGAAATGGATTCATCAATCCAGTTGTAAAAAATATTAGCTACACGAGAGTTATACTTTTGGTATTTGCAACATGGATATTCTTGTCAAGTTTGGGGACGAATAAAAAGGAGAATTCTACTAATTTCAGGAATTGCCTGGCCAACGACTTCTTCATGGCTCCTACGACCATCAGAAGAGCTATGAAGCACAAGTTGGTATCAGTTTCTTTCAAAAAGGATCCCATGCTACCTTTTGACAGAGGGCACGAAAGCTAGGAGGCTCGAGAGGTGCAAGAACATTTTCATATGTATAAAAGCAAAGTATTAATTGTGAAAACTTTCTTGGACAAGAAGACTTTTACAGTTAATCAATTCCACACCCGCGGAACGATTGCTACCTTACAGAATTAATAGAAGAGCTCCAATGGGTTTACCACACCAAATATGTAGCCCAAAGAATTGTCCTAGGCGTTGTCCCCTCTGTTGGAAAAAAGATGACTGCGTTCTTTTTCAAGGCTGGAAAGAAAATCGGCCAGGAGGCCTACTATAAGGTGCTTAAGTACGTCATCTTGCCATGGCTGAATACCAACTACCTAGATGTTAACTATGTGTGCACTCTGGATGGCCTCCCTCTAAAATCTCTGTCAAGTGCCTAAAATATGCGCAGATAACATGGCTCGATTCTGGTCCAAAGAAATATGGCTCCCTTCATCACCAGAGTTGAACCCTCTTGACTGTTCTTTATGGGGCACTATGGAAAGGGAAACTAATATGACTTCACATCCAAATGTTTACTCCATAGTAGTCAAATAAGACAAATAGTCAGAGGAGTATATCATCAACTGCAGAATACCCTTCAGGTGATTTGTAAAGACTGTGATTGAGAATGAAAGTGGCCGTATTGAGTGAAAAAAGCTTTGGAAAAATTCTAGTATACATATTTTGTTAGCATTTTTTTGCCTTTTATTGAAAATATAAAATTATTAATGCTTTTCGAAATCCATATCTCGAGTTAACGTCATACTGCCCTACCCTGTAAAGTGCATAGAAAAATAAACACTTTAATTATTTGTCACTTAAATATTTTTTTAAACTTTTACATTAATTTTCCAAAAATAACTTTTGTACTTAGCATAAATAACAACCATTATATGAGAAAAAATAAATTACTGTATGAATTATCCGATATTTTAATAAATAAATAAGCTACATTTAAAACTAAAACTTATGCACTTTTTTCATAGTGGGATTAAGAGTATATTTGCGTTAGTATTGTGCGTCACCTGTTATATTTACTTATATAGGGACATAACATATTTTTATAATATCACCTTTTTGATTCATTTTGTCTGGAGTAATTTTCTTATAAATCCATGGATATTTTTACCCATTCAAAAACTTTATTTTACCATTTTTTAGATCCAGTGAAATTTGCGTATATAATGAATAAAAAAAAATATACCCTCAGATAAACATTTGCCGTATTTTTACGAACCTACTCCAAAATTGTGAGCAACACCTAAGACATAGCTAAGTTTGAGGCTTCTTCAGAGCCCTCATTGGAATTTTTCATAGAGGTCAGGATATTTACAAGCTCTGAATTCCATTTTTTTTAGGATACATTTAAAATTTAGTACATTATAATAAAAACTTTGATATTTGATTTTATAAAAAATAATGTAATAAATTTTAGTTTTTTTGAACTACATACTTCAGTTTTTGACAACGTAATTAAAAATTTGACAACAAACATTGTCTTTCTATACAATTTACAAGTTCTTTATTTTTTATTCTAAAGCACGTGGTGTAGAGCAAGTTAATAATATGTCCTAATTAAAAGATTCATTGCTTTTTCGGGTCATTATTTTATCAGAAATCTTCACAAGAAAAATGATTTTACTAAAATTTACTATATACTATGGATGACAGTAGACCAGGCTAGCAATAAAATTTTAGACTCTGTTTCTGAGATGTAATAGATGTTATTCTTTAAAATCTTAATTGTACTTATGTGGTATTTATTCTAAATATATTATATTTTCATTTAATGAATGGTCCATTAAAATATGAACACTTTGAATTTTAAACTTTAACAATATATGATTTATTAATTTAGCATTAGCATTTCAAAAAAATTAATAGAATAAATATGTTGATGTCTGTTTAAGCTCTATTAATAATTAATGTAGCCTCTCTTAGTAGCTATGATGGCTTTAAGGTGGAGAAGGAAGGGCTGGGGCACCCGATGTAGATGTAGTCCTCTGTTTGGAGTACATGTGCTGGTTGACAGTTGATTTGAAGACCTCGATGTTTAGATAACGGAACACTGCATGCCTTCTGTCTGACATGAAGTTAGAATTTGTTATCTATATCTATCATTGGAGATATTATCAGGGATGTAAGGGGTGGGGGGGCAAAAGTGTCACCAAAACGTTTAAAATAACCATAACACCTTCACAAAAGATTTTTAGAATGGAGGATTTGTTTACATTCTAGTGTCAAAAGTGGTCTCTCTACCCTCCGAAACTTTTTCCACCCCCTTTTATACAGCTTTCTGTACAGTCTGGTGTGATACCCAGACATATCTTGCATAGGCCCTCATGTACTTATGAAGATTGTTCTGAGATGTTTTTTTGAACTCCTTTAGGTCCAGCTTGGCCTTTTTTACCGACACCTTCTTTCTCTCCAACGTTTCAAACTTGCTGACGATGCAGATGATGATCTTGGAAACGCCAAATTGCTTGGAGTGTATGAATAAAAATTCGTAAAATCTCGTTGAATTGTAATTTTTATCCACTTGTATGTAAGCTAGAAAGCTCAGGGGTTTTTTATCTATTTGTTTATTCTTAAATACATCAAAATATGAGTGAATTTCAATCACTCATGAATTACTCACCATTGAATTAGTAAGTGTTCAGATTTCAATGGACCACATGGCATAAACGTATGTTAGATGAAAACTTAATTTTTGAAATATGTAAATTAAATGGTGGTTTTTATAAATAACACCGCTGTTCCTAAATTTATTAATTTTCCATTATTCAGTTGTTGTTGTTTTTTTTCAATTATAAAAGTTTTTCCCTCATATGGTTAAAATTAAAAATATAACAAAGACCTAATACCTTGAAAAAAAGTCAATATCACTCTTATTTTTCATTACAAAAATAAATAAAATTCAAAATTATTGAATTATAGTTGCCTATCATTACTTTGGTTAACAAAATATCACAAATTAAATGTTCATTAAAATTCTAATTTCTTCATTCTTCGGGCCTCAAAACTCAGAGTTAGATTAAGCTACAGATCATAAATTGCATTTTTTGAGCTCGACTACAATTATCAATATCATATATAGTAAATTTATCTTTCATAATAAATTTATAATAAATCAAATAATCTCTACAAAATAAAAATGTTCGATTATTATACATACAATATACTACATAATTTTTTTTACTAAGTATTGGAAAACATTACATGTTATTAACAGAAATAAATTGTGAATAAAGTTTTGTCATTAAGTTTTGAGAATATATGGTGCTGTTTTTAATTAAAATATAGATTTTAATGAGGATAATAATTGTATGCCATTAAAAAAGTACGATGCCACAAAAATCTGTATATTTATATCTTTGGATTGTAGCAGGATTATACTAAATTTGGTTATGATCATTCACATCAATAGAAATACATATTTGTTAGCTCACAAATATCTTGAAGGAGTATAAATTATAATTTTTAAAGTTAAAAAGATACAAAAATAATGGGTGAAGTAAACATGAATCCAGTATTTTCTAATAGATGGCTTTTGTAATGTGTATCTCGTGTTGTAAAAATTGGATCAGTTTAGATGATATAGTATGTTTTCGTTTTTAATTTTTTGAAAAGTTATGTGATTCTTTAACAATATATATCAATGATGGTCACAAACAAAGAAAAAATACGCCATATTCTAATATTTCTCTTCAACAAAGGCGAAAGTGCAACCAAGCGGCTGAAAATGGGCATAATGCTTATAGTCTTGATACTTTTATTAATAAACAAGTGCACTTTTTATTTTGTTGAATCCGTTCCGGTCATTTTGATACAGGACGCTTTGGAATGCCTACTGTCGAAAATGTGGATAAAACAAGGGAAATTATCGAGTCTGACTTGTTTTAATTTCCTAGGTGATAAATTTTTTTGAAAAAAAGTAAAATAGAATCCATTAAAAATGACAAATGTATTTTTATAAAACCCATATAAACAAAGGTGGCACTGAATTCGACTCCCATTCACTTTAACGTAATTAAATAGTAAGTACTCTCTTATAAAATATGTAAAATCAGAGTGGGAATAATATGTGCCCTGTGTTAATATGAGATACCCTAATATACACTTTTAATACTATAGTTATTTTAATTTGATATGTGACAGTATATCACATCATCTTTGTGCCATATTACATTCAAAGTAATTGTACCAACGATGTGTTTTTAAACTTTTTTTCCAGATTTTTAATATTTTTACTTGCATTTTATTTGTGGCTTATTTTTTTTGTAATATAATATGGGAAATTATTATATGGAAAGAAGCATAAGTTTATAAGATAATAACACTTAATTGTAAATGTTAAAAATATATATGATATTTGTATGTGGGTCAATATGGCCATGGCTTTGTGTATGTTTATAAGGTTTTTTCAAATTTTATAGGATGTGCATCTAGAACTAGTCAAAACTTGCGATGCTTGAAGTGCATTTATTAAATATTAAGCCTAACAAACACTTGTTGTTTAAATAAGTCGTTTTAGCAATCAATTATTACTCTTTTTTGCATTATTATCCAATTCGTTACTAAAAAACTATTTAGTTTCATTTTTACAATAGCAATTTAGAAGATCCAAATATAAAATATTTAGTTATAGGTACCTATACATATGCGATACAAGTTTATTTTTTGTTGTCAAAATATAATATTTGCGACAGAATGAAATAAGTATATAATCAACCATGGTATTAGTAATTGTTTGAAAATAAAATTAGAGCTTACAAACTCGTCAGCTAATAAAAACTTACCTCACGATTAAAGTCAATTAAGTATTGAATACATAAATATGTTTTGCAAAAAAAAAAACCTGCATTCATTCCCTTAAGTAGAAAAACTTTTACAAACAAGGATTTGGATGATACTTTTTGTATAATCTATGCTTATCTCTAATTACATCCATATAATTTAAAAATTTCCATATAATTCCGATAAGCTAATTTTGTTTGATAAACATTTATTGTTTTGAATTCCTTTCTTAAACAAGTATATTTAAAACAAATTTTTAAATGAAGGAAAATTAATTACAAATACTTTTTTTTTTTCTCTTTATTGGTCTGGGGAAGTTACATACGCAAAAAATATATGAATAAACATTATAGTTTATAATCAAATCCCTAAACTAAAAAAATGATTACTATAAACATGGTAAACAGATAATGTAGATTATTAAATGCATTTTTTCTAAAATATTATAAGATATATCCATACGTATATAAAAAATCATTAAAATTATACTAAGAATTAATATTAACATATTAAAAATATAAAAAAAGAAACAAAAGCTAAACTTTCAATGGCAATAAAAAAAAAGACATCTATTGAACTTTTGAGTCATAGAACTTCCTAAAATGTCTGTGGATGCGTATCATGCAAGAAAGAAACTTCCTATTATTAATCGAACTTGAAGGGTAGTAGCAAATAAGATCTCCCGCATATTTCCACGATAGACCATCTAGATCAGGGACTTTGATGGTGAATGCTGAATACCTTGCAGCGGTCCCAATAAAAATTGCTGTCAGTTCTTTCTTTCTGACTGGTTCGCCTTCAGTTAACATATCAGCTATTCTACTTTTAAGGGTCGAGAGAGCAAACTCCAAGGCACGTGTCTTTGTTGGAGCATTAGCTACATTTGATGTGACCCCAAATAATGCCAGAGGAGTTACAAACTTATTCCGTAGTCCAGACATATTTTGGAAAATAAATTCCTTCATAATGCAAAGAGAAGTGCAATCAGCAAAAGGATGTATAACTGTAACAAATTATTTCCCACAATCTTTGTAAGGAGCATTAAAAAATAAACATCCTTTGAAGATTTGAAATTGTGAAGTAAAACTTTTTCTATAATATCGGTAGGTATCAAACTTCGAAAAACTTGTTGCATATTTCTTCTGCACCTTCCTTAAAATTTGATTTGAAAGACATTCTCAAATGCCTTAGAAAGGACATCGTATGAAATTCTTCAGCTTTCCAGAGTGGGTAAAAAAAAATTACCACAGTTGAACACTTAGTTGTTGCTTAAATCGTGAATTAAAAAATATATTATTTGATAGAGCAACCCATTCATATTTTCTGGGTTCTATAAGGTTTTTAAAATAAAACGTCCTATTGCAATTTAGTCTCGCCACGTCAATTGTTCAGGGCAATAAAAAAAAGACAGAGTTCCTTTCCATAAAATCCCTTGAATTGCTGCTAACGAATGAGAAAATTTCTTAAGATGATTAATCTGTTCCAAGCATAAAACAAATGTAACACGGACCTGCTGAAATAGTGGATCGCACCTCAACGTTCGGATATCGCATAATATCAATTAAAACTTTTTACTTTATTTTAGGGATTATTCTGGCGAGTAGAGTAGAGTGGTCCTTCTATGATGAGAGATTTGGGTCTTTTGATTGAAGGTAAATAAAATCTATGAAACAATCGATTAAGCCAGCTAGATTCCAATTCGATTGCTTCTTCGGTGAGCAAGGGAATAGCTGTTACTTTGCAAATTGTATTAGGAAATATTAAGAAGTTATATTGATCGATTCTCTTCTGAAGGTTATATTTTCCCCAGGAGGAGATTGCTGAATTAACATAATTATCCAGAAACGTTCAGTTCGAAAAAAAGGCACCATTTCTGTCCCATCATATACCAAGAATTTTAATTTCTCACCTAACAGTACAATCTGCGATTTGATAGTCTTTATCACGATTCAATTTACCAATAGGAAGAATCGTGGTTTTTTTCTTAATTTAAAAATTATTTTTTCAAATTACTCACAATTGAAAAGGTTCCCAAGAAGGGTTGAAATATATTTATATATACTGAAAAAAATTGTGTTTTTCTCCAAAGTTCAACTTCAAAAATGTTGGTTATCTTACTCCATTATTAATCTTCAGAAAATTAATTATTTCTAATTTTAAATATAAAAAATATCGATTTCCAATTTTTTCCAATAAGTTTACATTATTTAACATATACAATATAATCACAAGTAGAATTAAATTTACTACTCTTTTTTCTAAAAATTATTATATTTCTATATCATTTCTATATTTTTTTCTAAATTTATGTTATAATTTAAGTTTGAATGATGTTTAAACGTTCACATTAAGTATACTGATCCATTTTTTTATTATTCTTCGGAATGGTTGAGCTCGCATAAGCGAACAATTTGTATATTGTCATTGCAGGATTACTGACTAATTTGAAAAAGATTTAGAGATCACCCAGCGGCCTTGAATTTTAGAGAATTGTTGGGTTATGTGTTTTAAGCTGTAATTATCTTACAAACAAAGCTAGATTATTTTATTTTATAGTTTGTATTTTTTTTCTAAAATAATTATCTATAGTTGAAAATGGATTAGAAATAAAAAAATAAATTTTAAATGTGTCAAACGTGTATACAGGGTGCACTGATTATAATAATTCCGTATGTAAAGAAGGTTCAGTAAAGTGATTGTAAGAAAATCAATTTTAGGCGCTTCCTTGAGTGTCATTAATACCTTCTAATATACCAAAAATCATTATTCCGTTGAAAAGGCTAGATAACAATAAGTGTAAATTTATTT
Organism: Lepeophtheirus salmonis; assembly: GCF_016086655.4. Lineage (NCBI taxonomy): Eukaryota > Metazoa > Arthropoda > Copepoda > Siphonostomatoida > Caligidae > Lepeophtheirus > Lepeophtheirus salmonis. The sequence goes on from NC_052134.2 coordinate 11,336,404, forward strand.
TTTATTTGTGATTCCTTTTAAATTTCATTTTCTACATCATGGAGTACTATTTACTATGCACAGAGTGACTTTTTGTCATATTTACAGACATTAAGACATACAGAAGACAAACTTTGCTTTCCCGATTTAGATAGTGACACATGATTTATTTTCATTCCTTTAATTAAACATCAATGTTGTGTAAATAAAAAGTGTACAATATTATCAAACGGACTTTAACTTCTCATGAAAGGTATGCTAAGCAATTCCAATTAGCTCTTTTTGTTACGGTAATTAGTTTATAATTACTTATTTTTTTAAATTTTAATTAAATATTATAACATTGTATTTTTGTTTCTGATAAATGAAACCAGGAAAATAGATAAATACATCAATTATGCAAAACTAAATAAGATTTAAATTGAAAAAATATTCTTATAATCGACGTAATGTTTAATTAATATTGTTTTATATAAAAAATAAATATATTTTATACATTTACGTACGTAATGTACATTCTTTTTTAATTGAATACATCTTAGCATGCTTCTGAACGACTCGTTGTAGTTACTATTTAAATTCTTCATCATAAGATATCAAATAATATAATTATTTTATAAGAGCAACACACTAATTAGACTTTTTATGATTAAACACTCCGTATTATAGTCTTATTTTGCTTTTCAAGTCAGGATCAGCAGGAAAGAAGTTTTTGTTATATCCAAATATGTTAAAAACTTCATTTTGTTATTTGTGTCTAAATTTGAAAATAGAGTCCAAACAACTTTTTAGTATGCTAAAAATATCCTTAAGATTTAATCCAACTTTTTGTTGATGTAAAAATATATACTTTGCTTGATTTCTTCGTAAATTTAGCAATTTTTAATGAAAGGTTTGTGGAGTTGATTGATTTCTTTGATCTTAGGTCAATTCTTAAATTTTCTTTTTTCCTTTTTTTAAATTTAAAGTACACTTGATGCTACTCATTTAATATCAGCTGTTATTTTATAAGTTACATTAAATCACTTCAAAATAAACTATTACAATTTTGGTCTCTAAAATTTGTAAATAATTAATATTTCATATGAATAATCATCAGAAATGTTATTACTTGTTAACAAATATAATAACTATTTATATTTTGTCAAAATCTTAAACTAAAATTATTAAGAAAATATGGTTAAAAAATATTGTATTTTTTCTCATTTTCTACACTAAATAAGTAAAAATATGAGTGTTTACTCAGAGAGGGTTTATATGAGTGAAATATATAAATGGAGAATAACACACTGGCATAAATTAATTAAAATAATGAGATGGACGGGTAAAACTACATGATATTTTTTTATATTTTCAACTGAAGTACATACGCCCTTAATCTAACCACTGTTAGTGGCTATCACAAATTGATATTTTATAAAAAAACCAAATTATCAGTTCAAGAAACCATCTTTATTACAGGGGGAAGTTCAAATTTAATTACAATAACGGATGAGGGCATTGATCTTTTTCTAATAGGTCATCCAACAATATGCCATCCTACTGTAAATTTAAGGAAGGAGTCCTGAACATTTTTTCAAAGATAATAATTTCAGAGAAAAAATGAAAATTTTTTTTGTAGATAATTTATGTTTGTACAAAAATTATTAAAAATATAAAATAAAGATTGCTTCTTTTTATTTAGAAGATAATTGAAAAATAAGACAATCTTTTCAGTAGAACTTTAATTTTTTAACTTCAAATTCTTTATGATTTAGTATTGTCAAAAAGAGCTTAACAATTCGAGAGAAAAAAAGATCGAAATTGACCAATTTGGTGTGAATGTATATAAAATATTCAAAATGAATTCCTTACATTAAGTTAGGAAATATTTAAAAAAAATTGAATTTTATATGTTGTTTACACCTTTTTCTTTTCCCATTTTACTTTTTTGTTCCTTTAGCTTTATTAATTTTATTTTATAGGATATTGTCAAAATCGATGTAAAATTTATTATAAGTTTTAATTTTTTATTTGATGACAATTAATAATATTTTCTAGACAATTTTATTTATACTTAAATAATAATAAAGAAAGGGACGAATATAAAAAGGTATAGTTATGTTTATTTCTACAATTGGTATTTTTAAATTAATATAAGAGAAAGTAAAAAACATATCATTCAAAAAATATCGAACTGTTGTACTTTAATGATTGGTTTCTTTCCTAGAAGCTGAAAAAACTGATAAGGAGAAATCTGAAATAATTAAAAGAACAAATTGTTATTTGATGAAGCTAAAACCTCTTGATGGGGTTGCCTAAAAAATATCAAGAGTTCTTTCATAAAGGTAAGAGTTTCCCATATAAAAAAAACTAAAAAACTCAAAAGTGTTTTTTTAAGAAATGTGGGATGATTTTAATACCACAAATGCAAAATTGGAAGAGATTATAGAATATGAAAGCATGAAAACAATGATAAGAATAAGGAATAATATGGTGGAGTTGAATGTAAAAGGGAAATCTTCCTTCAAACATGGCAAAAATCTCTTCCCGTAGGAAAAAAGACAACCGTAAAACTTGCCTCATGAAATATCGGAGAATCCGGAGAAAATATCCTTGGAAACATGCAGATTTTATTCTCAATGATATGCTTATTCGGTCTTTAAGTCGAAAAGACTATGTGATTTCTGTTTGAACTGGAGGTTGTGAAAAGATCCAACAAAATGGAAACCCTTGTTAAATTTCAAAATGGGATTCTGAGGAACTAATAAATGATCAAAATTATTTAAACCGTGATATGTTTTTCTATTTAGAATTATGAAGCTCATCTAAGATTATTACAAAAAATTTAAAGCCCTTGACTCTTAAGGTACCCTTTGGATTTTTTTTGAAGGTTTAACAGTTCACTTGTTCCAACCCTCGAAGAAGTGTTTAAGAAAGTATTCAAGAAGGGGGGTTGTTCCTGACTTCTTGAACACTGGATTCTTAATTTAAGTCTTAAAGAAGAATAAGTCAAAGTATGAAATTAAAAATTACAGAACCATTTCCCTCTTGAACCCCTCATATCAAGTATTTACCGTAATAGTGAATCAAAGATTTTACTGGATTCTTTCCTACATAATCTAGACGGATAAGAAAGGATTTATGGGGTCACACCTGATAGAGGATATACCGCGCTCTTATCTGCATCATCCAATTATGATGCAATCTTTGTGGATATCGAAAAGTTCTGGCTGCATTGCCGATGCTGAGTGTAGAAATTATTTAAAAAAATTATCTACTTTACAGAAAAGTGTTAGATTGTTCAGAAATACCCATTTACTATATATGTAAAATAGAAGGCCTGAGATTTTAATATCATCTCAAAAACATTCCATCTGTTGAGATACGTGCCTTTTTTTGGGCAAATAAAATCAAAACCAAATTTTTACAACAAATTTGTTTTCAATTTGCTGAACGGATCTGTATAGGTACATCTGAAATGTTTAGAGTCGTGAAAAGATCGAATGTTAGGAATGAATATCTATCATTGAGAATGTCATCCCTTTACTGGGTTTCAAAAGAACCACTTTATTATAATCCTCCAGTGAACATTAGGAGTGAGTTTCTTATTAATATAGGGATTACTTCTGCAGAACCTCGTGTTGAATGAAGTATTTTTATCCCATAAAATCCGGCAGATGTTCTCTGGACAAAATTTTAAACGTAGTTATCACAGTCCTGCGATCCCTGCATTCTTTTCCTAAGAAGTCATTCCTAACAAAATGATACAGCAGGCTTTGACTGTTAGTATAAGTTGTGAAGAGAAAGACCCTTTATCAATAACAAAGCAAATGTTCAAAGAGCTTGGTATTAGCAATGACATGGAACAATCGGATTCAAACGTCATTTTGAAGAGCCCATTCACTGACCAACGTCAAAAATGACTGAGGTTCAAGCTAGGGATGTTTGTAATTTTACATGTAAGTCCCGGGAAGATGATAAAATAAGATTTTTTTTTTTTTTTTTTTTTGCCAAATAGAATTAGAGATCTCTTTTCATTTAATCTATCAATGTATCAAAATTATCCTGATCCCTTGGATGGTGGAGAAAGAAGTCTGAAGAAACTTTCATTAAAACTGATTCCCTCGGATTGGTTCATTGTAAAGTCCTCACGATATAAGGATAGTTGAAAAATAAAGTGGCTAATCTCCAAAGTGTAAATTATAATATACGATATGTCGCACAAGAACCCAAAACTCCCTTCTTGGCTCTGTGATGACGTCTTTGTAGTTATTATAATCATCGAAGGGAAGTACTGATAACTAATAAGCCAAACACAATATGAATATAATGTTTACCTAGGGGGTATTTCTCCGAACTCGCTCGAGAACCTTACTTTTGATCTGATTACTTATCAATCTGTTTTTCTTTCCTTTTCCTCATACAGTGGCGTTACCCTTATTTTAATTAAAAATAAAATATTTCAAATTCTCAAATTCAATTAATTGTATTTTTGTTTGTATAATTATTATTTGGACACAGTCTATTTTCTGTTTTGGAAAACAAACTTTTATGATTTTTGACTACTTTAATATGTATAAATAAATTAGTTAATATTAATAAATAAAATAAACATCACTTGCCAAAGTTACATTTTTTATTAATATATCTGGGATAAAGAAAAATTAAAACTATTTGAGTGTTAAATCATCTTGCGGTTATTCAAAGAAAAATCAATTAATAATTCATACATTGTTGGTACATTTAGTAAAAACTAAGATGAAAGAAAAGGGAACTTTGTCTCTATTCAATACTTTACATAAATAAGTAATTTATGACGAATAAACCCTTTGATTAGTTAAATTATCCATATTATTAAACCCATTAAGGTTTATGTGTTAATACAACTATGAAAAAATAGACATACATAAACATTTTTAATAGATTTTTTTTCATTAATTAAATTTATGTATTAATAAGCTTAATGTATACATAAGTATATATTCATACTTAATACAGCGTACCAACATTATTAACTTACCCCCCCCAAATGCTATAATAACTAGCATTAATTATATAATTAATTTCGACTATTTTTGTATGAGCAAAAAGAGTTATAGGGATAACTATTTATGATGATTATTTTTAGTTTAAACTTTAAAAAAGAAAGTATACACGGGATTTTTAAGACCGGCGATGACGAAATCTATAATGATTGTTCAAAAATAAGACAATTTAGGGGAAAACTTTAGTAATATTTATTTTTATATACTAGAAAAAGTACAAAAATATAAGAACTTCATTCAATAAAAACATCACCCATGTCAATTACTGCTTGGAGTCTCTTTGGAAATGATTACCATGATTTACAACTTAAGGATTCAGGTAATACATCCAAATCCTGCTCAATGCTGGCTTTTAAGAGATTCAATATTGGATGTCGTATTGTATCTACATTTCACTTCAGATAATCATGAACAAAATATTTGAGGGGGTTGATATCTTGGCTCAACACATAGTACAAGTTCTTGGGGTAAAATTTCATATTACACTGCAGCCAATCTTGAGTTTGTTTTCCAAGGGATCCGTCCTGCTGAAAAATAAGTTTATTATTTTGGACTTCCATGATTTATACTAAGGAAGGACTACAGGCTCCAAAATTTAAGATATGTAGCATTTTGGTTCATGCAAACACAAATTTGAAGAAAAACTCGTGAAAGCTTGAAACCTTGTCTTGAAATTCTGTCCCGTATCATCAACGAAGCTGAAAATTTAGACTTGAAAACTGCTCTTATATCTGACGTAACCTCATTAACTGGATCAACTATGATTCAGTCACTTTGACAGTTGAACTTGGTATCCAGGTCAAACTTTTTCTAGTCCAAGAAGAAAATTTCTGTGCTTCGTGTAAAACACTGAAGCAAAATTCGACTTCATTCTACACGGAGCGCAGCCATTGTCTTAGATTAAAAAGGGCCGGGTCTGACCGTAAGAATTTCATTTTGAGATCCTCATTGACTATGTGGAGTGAAATATTATGTTTAGCTGCAAATTAGTGGGTTCCTATAAATGGCCGAGCTAAATTTGGGGATCCTTGCAGTCCAAGGATATAGTGCTCCTGGCCGATCTGGATTACTACCAGTCTCTTCATACCGTTTTATACATGAGTTATCTAGAAAATGTGCCCCCAAAGGTGTTTCTAATTTCCAGTGGGTTTATTTGTTTTTATAGAGCTCAATAACAGTTTCTCTTCAAGGCACCTTCTTGACTGACTGAAAACTGAGTTTTTCTTATCAGTTTATGTCGTTGGTGGATAGCGGGAAACATCAACCGATAGAAGAAAATTTAGTCACCAAAAAAATAATAAATGGATGATATATGGCAACAAAAAATAAATTTTGTCAACACAGATCTGAAATACCCTTATTATAACCTGTAAAATATTTGTATGAATGGGCAAAACGAAGAGCTAAATAACAGCTTAAAATTAAAAAAGGATAAATGGTTGTTGTAATTATTATTTTTAAACATTAAAAACGTAAATTGATTTACGTTAAGCAAACATTTATTAAAAAGTAGTTCTCCACACATAATCATTATGAACATAAACGCCCATAGGTTTTTGATTTTTTGTTATCCATTCTCTCAAATGTGAAACTCGGTCCCTGAAGTGTTTGTGCACAAAATAAACTAAACCAAAAGGATTCGATTGGATCAAAAAGCACTTTTAAATTTTATGGAACCATTTAATACATACAAAATCTCCACGTTACAAAAATATCAAAACTACTAATGTTTTGTATCAGAATAAAGCTCTTAACGCAAATAATGTAAAAATATAGATAAATATTTCAAAAATTTGCGAAATTTTGAAAAACCTCAAAACAACTTCATACAAACTTTTTTTTGAAGTAGATTACAAAGACTTGTTGTAGGTCAAAAAGAAAAGAATAACTATTCATGCAATTTTGTACATTAAACAGACCCTTTTTTCACTAATTAATTGTATTTGTATTACTGCGTAGTTTTTTACAATAAACCCTAAAATCTGTTATATTGGTATAGTTTATTTTCAATTGTTGCAATGGAAACTAAAGACTAAATAGAATATTGTACAGTGGCAGGAATCCGCCTTCCAGTCTGTAGTAAGGTCCTCAAATGTAATTTGTAGCTCATACATATAGAAGTTCGTAAAGGAAAACAAATTCAGCAGAAATTAAAAATCTGTTTGGCCTGTGCTATTTTAGTTAAAAAATTTACACGACAAATAAAATATTTCTATAATCGCAGACCAACTTTGTTACAACAGAATACTTAACCTTGTTACTGCCAATAAAAAAATACGTCAAATAACAGTGTCTTGTTATGCCAGACAAAATATATTGAAAAAATTGGCATTTGCGATATGGACACAGGATGTGATGAAAAAAAAAAGAACTACAATGAAGATTTAACATTTTATTATTCGTATCTATAAATTTTTTTTCATTCATATATATTGATATGTTATTTGAATTTTATTACACATATTTTTTTTCAATTCATAATAATACATATATTCATTATACAGGCGCCATATTGTTATAATGCTCTACCGCATAGAAAGGGTATAAGGAATAAGAATAAATAAGATTGTTGTTGACCATTGTCAAAGTAATTTCCCGCTCCCTCCTAGGCCCTAGTAACACTGGGTATCCCTTTGGCAGTAATATATATTTTAAATATAACTTACGATATTTTTCTTGAACTAATGTAATTTTAAATGTATTCCTCTTTAGCAATAATACATTTTCTTCCTCTAAAGTAATATAAGATACCTTTGATGTTTATAAGAATCTCAATTCAGAAGGTTAACATAGGTTAGAGCTCCTTCCTTCTGCTAGAGCTTTAAAAAAAGCCACCCCTGAATATTAGTTTTGATACAAAGCTACAGACCTGGCAGTGTTATCACGATTATTTGTCTGATTAGATTCATCAGAATTATTTTTTATCTGGTCAGATTTTGCCAGTTATAATATTACAAACCTTTTTTTATAAGTAAATTGTATTTTATTATTCCAGTCAAGTAATTTGCAAAATTTATATATATATATATACATGTATTGAGAATGTTATACACTAGAAATACAGTGTGAACCTTATGAACCATGCTTCATTTTGAAACATAAATATTTCGAAATTTAAAACAAAATTAGAATGCCATTTTTTTAAATTTGGGCAAGGCTATATATCCTAGATTGAATTGCATATGTTGGCGGTACAATTATTTTATAACCTCTTGATTTATGTGTTGTAAATTATCTAATTTTATATTAAAATCACATCTCTATTGTTGAAGGAGGTTTAAACTTACCGTTCTTCTAGTGTGAATAGATAAATTTAATTCATAATGAATAATAATTAATTATTTCGACATTTGGTAAAAGTTTGAAGTCCATCAAAGTAGTTTATGATTGTTATTCTTGGTGTTTTCAATTGTATGATGAAACGAACCTTTATTTAAAAAAAAAATAGTTATGTGATTTTGTTAATAAAAGCTGGTAAATGAAATAAATCTAAATATTCCTAAATACACTAAGTTCTTAATATACAAATTTATTTTAAAGTGTTTACAAATAAAATGGTACTTATTTAAACAATTTTACATAATTTGATATTCAAATACGTCTACTTTTTTGCACAGTAGCATAACTGGTTGTTCCTCTTTTCTTTTTCTTTTTTTTTTGCATTAAAACTGCCTTGAATTATTTATAAGTAAATCATTCATTAAATATCTTTTGTAAAATATTTTATTTCCAATTCAATACGTTTAAAGGCCAAAAATTGGTTATAAAATAATAAACAATTAATAGTTTAGCCACAAACTGTATGCCAATTTTTTTTCCAACTTGTTACTATTAGTCTGGGAGCTTACTATTTGACCTCCTGAAATTGCTTTTGTCACTTATATTATTTTTTTTTTTGTTAGCTTGCCCCCATACTGGGTCTGGCCTCCAGACCCCCCTCCCCTCCCAAATTTGCTTCCAAAATACGTTGAATTTATGTTTATTTCACCCCATCAGGTACATGGACAAAATTTGCAGCAATGTATAACATTAACTCAGGGCATCATAAAAACTAAGACTGACAACAATTTTTTTTAAAGTCAGACTTCCTAAAATGTAACACTGCCCCCTCTCCTAAATTAAAACAATATCCCGATAATGCTACATCAGGACACTATAACAATCCCAATCTCACCATATTTTCAGTTGCACTTTGTATTATAAACTTTATAGATACATATTTAAACGAAAATTACAAAAACCTTGAATAGTATGGATTTAAAATTTTATCGTCATTGTCTTAACTTTCATCAGTACAGTCATCATCATCGTCAAACATGTACTTAAAGAAAACACAAAAGAAATATAATTTCAGAAAGATGTTATCCAGTTACATCAAGATGATATCTGTAAATGAAGTACAGTTCCAGTTGTTTTTCGAGAAGTACAAACCAAAAAAAGCTACAGAACGAATAGCAATTGCGCAATTTGATTAAATGACGATGCATAGTCACAACCCGTAAATATATGATAGGCAGGCAGTGATTTGCAGAATGTATTACCAAGTGCTGTAGGCATTTGAGTTATGTTTATATATCGCTGAGATTGGGAATGTTATAATGTCGTGATAAAGCATGACAGCATTGTTTTAATTTAGGGGAGGAGGATCTTTCTTAATTTTTCTCGAATGGAAATTTCATGATGTCACAGCATAGTGCTATACATTGGTGCAAATTTTGTTAATGTACCTTAAGAGGTGAAATAAACTGTAAATTCAACGTTTTTTGTTGCAATTTTTTTTTGAGGGGGGACCTCACTTTTCCGACGGAAATTTTTGTCAATCTTGGTTTTTTATAATGTCCTGACATAGTACAAAACACAAATGAAAGTTTTGTCGAGGTACCTCCTGGGATGAAAAAAATGTAAACTATGCAGTTTTTCGGGGTAATTTGTGCAATGGGTGTATAACCTACTGTTTCCGACCAAATTTTATTGTCAATCTTTGTTTCTTATAACATCTTGACATATTACAACACATTGTTGCAAGTTTTGTCCATGTAACTTAACATTAAAAAAAAAAACATCATAGGTGGGTCGGGAGACCATATCCAGCTGGAGGGGGGTCTTGTTGAAAACTAAAACATTTAATGTTTTAGGTGACACAATTTATTTAAGGGGGTCAAACCTTCTGTACCTTATGGGTTAAATCTTCCGCGGCAGGCTCTCGGACTATATATAATTAACAAAAAGTTACGATAAATCTGTTGAAAAAATTGATCTATTTATATATATATTAATTAAAATTGTTTTATTTTTTCAGTAATCCCTTGATACTTAGTAAAAAGTATAATAAAACACTTGATATAAAATAAAACATGAAGGAGAAATGACACAATTTGTTCTTAACCTAAATGTTTAATGTCCTGAAAATAAACCCTTTTGTAGAGGAAATGTAACATCTGTGTTAGTCAAAGGGAGGAGGGTGAAAAAACGATTTTCTTAAAAAAAAAACTAATGTTGCCGTCAAAGACAATAATTGACTTTTATTGTATATGCTTTTTAAGTTGGAGATTACTTTTTTATTACTTATTTCGTGTAAGTATTTTTTTAATGTAAGAATTAATCATTATATTAATTTATAAATTTTAGGATTATTTTATCTTTGTAAAGCTAGTCGTAAAGATTATAACTTTTTGTAATTAATAGATAGTAGATATACAAGTATGTGCTTGTCTAAGTACTCTAATACATAGGATTTTCAATTTCCTTAATTATGGGAAATTATTCTTTATTAATACATTTATTTTTTCCCAACTTCATCTGAGTATTTTAATTCAAGATATTGGGTAGTAAACCTACAGAATGCCAAGACAATATCATGAGTAGAGTTGCAATGGGGTGTCAAGTTTCCTGTAATACTCTAATAATTGCTTAAAGCCAAATGTGGAGACTAAAATATAGGTCAAAAACGAAAAAGATTGAAGGACAAATTAGGATACCATATGGATAACATCAATAGAGGAGAAGGAGCTAATTGAAAATATTTCACTATTGCACACAAGATTTATTTTTTGAAACTACAAATAGTTGAAAAAGTGACTCCAAATACGGAAGTTTGTGATAACTAATTGATCCAGAAGTTTAATCCAAGGAAAACTCAATAGGAAATCATAATGAAACTAGTTTTACTTTGCCGAATCCCAGTTCCTTTTAAAAAAAAAAATAAAGAGTATTAAGCTTACCTATTTTTTCGAAAACAGGGTAAGATTTTTTCTGGTTTTGTGTAACACATCTTAATTGCAAGATTATTTGTCTTTGTTAATTGTTCCAATTAGTTACAATTGAAAAGGCTTTCAAAAAGGAGCTAAATCTTTAAAGATAGAGTTGATCTCTTTGATGTAATAACTGCTGTCGATGGAAGGATAATTACATGAAAGAAGTAGTGGTGGCCTATATATAACAGGTCAGTAGTGCTTCTGCTGTTCAACCTAGCCGACTTATGAAAGTTAGAACAAATTATCATTTGTCTTCTTTATAATTTATCCGTCATATTGATCCAGTTTCTATCTATTTATTCGAGAAGCAGCTAGCAAATACTTCAGAGGCGACAATGTTTTCCCTTATTAGGCGTATCCCTCGGTTAAGACGTTTCCAGGGGTTAAATGTGTAAGGGAAAGGCAAAATTTGGGTGGTTCAGATGCAATAATCGGTAACGTCCACATTGTTTCTATAGTTATCACAAGTAATACAACTTAGACTATTTTTTTAAATAATTCTTTGTGAAATTTTGTTAATGTAAATACAAAATAAAAATATCTAAATATGTTCATTAAATTTTTAGATTAAATCCAATAATATTATAACATATATGGATGTCCACGATTAATTGGAACTATCTTAAAATTCAACCTGCTTGATAAAAATGGAATTTGGAGTGTATTTGTTAATATGAAAAAGTTACACATGATATTAAACAAAAAAAATATTCAACATGTCCTCCCTCAGCAGTCACCATCTTTTCCATCCTGCCTCTAAAGGATTTGCATGCCCTGATGACTTCCGCGGAATCGACAGCATTCCACTCCCTCGTAGTGAAGCCCTTCAGGGCGGCGATGCTCTTGTCGCTGACCTTGCATACCTCCATCTCCAACTTCCCCTACCAGTAGTAATCACACGGATTGAAGTCGGGTGAGTCGGAGGGCCAGGTGTTGCGATCCCAGAAAGTGATGTCGTGGGAGTTGAAGAGGTTAGTGGTCCTCATGGCAATGTGGGCGGGCGCTGAGTCTTGTTGGAATATGAACTCCCTCCCAGCGGCTGTATCCTTCATCCAGGGGATGACGAACTCCTCCATGACTTTGCAGTACCTTATCGCGTTAAACCTTTCCTTCGAGATTGAAGAAGAAAGGAGGCATCCCCTCACCGGTGCTGCAAATGCCAACCAGGGTCATCACAGAGGCCGGGAACTTTGTGGTGAAGGCTGCAGGGACCTTTTCTCTCTCCTTGGCAAGCCACCTGTCATTCTGGACGTTGTAGTTTCTGTGGACAATCCAGTTCTTCTCGTCGGAGAAGAAGATGATTCTTCTTCCATGGCTCTTTAGGTCATTGAGGAGACACTTATCGTTGGTGAGCCTGGTGGCCTTCATGGATGCCGTGAAGATGTGTTGTTTGGCCATTCGGTATGCCCTGTACCAGAGGTCCTCATTCACAGCCTTGGAGACCAGCTGCTTGCTCACTCCACGGTTTTTGGCCAACCTGGACAAGGAAGTCCCCGGCGAAGCCTTGATGGACTTCCGGAGGCCTTCAAGGAAGCAAGGTGCGGATTTGGTCACTTCTCATGTTGTGGCCGTGGTTTTGGGGTAGTTAAGAAGCTTGAAGATAGCAGAGGGCTTGTGTCCCGTGTGAGCCAATTCGGGGATGGCGTCTCTCCTTGCTTGTTCCATGATGACTATTGTTTGTTGTCAAAACAATTGTTGTGGAAGTTATAGTGTATTGTTCACGCAACTTTTTATATTATTGTGATTTAACCCCGAATATCCACATTATGGATTTGGATGAAGTTAAAAGTAGTTCCAATTTATCGTGGACACCCTGTATACAAATGAAATATTTCTTCTTACATATAAATTTTACCAGCACTGGCGATAGGTTAATTAATTAACCGGGTCGTATCGGGATCCCAGGGATCTTTTGAGATATTTTTTTTAATATAGTTATCATATTTGAGTCATAAATATATAAACCTTATCCAATAATTGTTTCTAACTGTCCAAAATAAAATATCGTCTGTAGTGGGTTTACCAGAAAAGGATAATAATGTTTCAATTGATTTATAAATGTATTGTTTAGGATAAGTAAATATTTTTTTTTTTTAAAGACATTTCTTTCAGATAAATTAGAAATCCAAATGATTATTATAATATAACGCAACCTCGCGTTTGTAAGAATTCCATTCAAAACTCTAGGTTTGAGCATTTATTTATATGTACACTTAAATATGACACATGTGGTTAATTGATAATAGCAAACTATCGGGGGAAAGTGAGTCTATTATTCCATGACTACACCTAAAAGGGATCTTTTTTTTAAATGTTGTACAATGTGTACTCAGCTGATATATAAAATAATTACTTAATTTGTCAAAATATTTTCATACACACCCTGTGTTGGTCAATCAATATCAAGAGAGTATTTTATTTACTATTTCCGTTCATTTTGATAAGTAGAAGGGATTATATGTGTGCATTGCGTATTGACAATGTGAGAGACTTTGACAAAATATTATCAATAAAACTGTTTCACAATTTAAAAAAAGGGAAGAAAAGAAATGAAACTTTGGAATTATTAAGATTAATATTATGTTAGTAACAGAATATCGGTAATTTTTTTATATAACAGTATTACCACAGAAGACAAAGTTTTCAAAAAGTTACTCTTGAGATGAAAGAAGTAACGCTTTGTGTAACACCGTTATTTCCGACTCTGGAAATGTCATATTATCACATAGATACAATATTATTTCCTATAAATCATATGCAATTCTTTAATTCGCAACACTTCAATAAAACAAAAACGAAAAATGTAGTATTCCTCAAGAATTATATAATGATAGAAAACCAAAAAGTGGGGGTCTTAACATTAAATCAACAAAGATGCATAAAATCTTTTTTTTAGTATACATAAATAATTAAGGAAAAATATATTTTACCTTATTTATCAGAAATAATCCTACATATTAATTATACCTTAACTTAATATACCCATATAGTTAAGTCAGATTAATGTATCATCAAATTTATCTGAAAATAATGATAGAACAAAATACTATACTTTTATATTAGAGAGTACCGTAATGACAATAGTTCAGAATAATTTTTTTTCTTGCATTTTAATAATATAAACAGAATAACTACTATATGTCCCAAAAAAGCTCTTTCATGGACGCCTTTTGATTTAAAAATATGTAATGATCGAAAAAAATGATTTTATTTGATGTTCCTTTGAAACTATACAGTAAGAACTTTTGGTTGGTGCAAACAATAGAAGAGGTCCAAGGGGTTTATCACATAAAATATCCTGCCCAAACAATGGTATTTGGCGTTTGGTTCACTGATAGAAAGAAGATGCTTCCGTTGTTTTACAAGGCCGGACAGAAAATTGGACAGGAGGCCTACAATTAGATGCTTAGGTATACCTCCATGCCATGGCTAAAAATCATCCATGAGGCCTACTATTAAGTAGTTACTTACAACTACATCCATGGCTAAAGACCATCTACCCGAAGGGTAACTACGTGTGGATTCAGGACGGTGCCCCCTCTCATATGTCATCCAATTCCCAAAAGCTCTGCGCAGATGACATGGCTCGATTCTGGTCCAAAGATATATATCTCTCTTCATCAGTAAATTTGAACCCATTTGACTTTTTTCTATATGAACACTTTGAAGAAGGACACCAATATGACCTCACACCCAGTGGACTCACTGAAGTCCTCCATAGTGGGTGGCTTCATGGGACAACATGTCCGAGGTGTTTGTCATCAACTCTTTCATGGCCTTCAAATAACTAGTTAAGGATATAGTGGATAATGAAGGTAGCCATATGGAGTGAAAATAGTTTTGCAAAAATCATGACTACCAGTTTTGTTAAAAATTTTTTACTTTTGAAAATATAAAATTTTTTGATTTATTTCTGACTCCATCTCTCGAGCACATGTTCTGCTAACCTACCCTTTATATTTATATATTATAGTACATTTTATTAACATATATCATAAAATGTTCTTTCCAGAGCATTTTTACATTGCAAATATTACTACAAAAAAATCTATTTAGTTATCTCAGTCAACTGATATGTTTTTGATCCATTGTTTTAGAACTAACAAAAAAATGTGTCAAACTTAAGTGTTTTTAAATTTATTAATTGCATTATTTAAATAAAAACTACGATTTATTTGTAACATTATTCCTCAAGTGCAAAAAATGATGATGAAAATCAAAAATTGGCATGCCTGTGTATTTAGTAATACAAAAATCAATTTACTATCATTTTCTTTTCTTAGGAAAAATTTATAATTTAAGACAAAAATTAAAAGTACACATCAATGTTAATGCATGGGCACAAAAGTCCCTGGCTAAACCAAAAAAATAAATGTGTTATTCGTTCAAAATTGATTATTCATCACTTGTTATTATCATTTATGGAATGTAGTCTTCATAATACATTACAAACCATTAATTAACTTAAATGTTATTTTTCTACACAAAGAAGCAGTGTAAAATAAACAATGTTTTTGATCCATTTTTGGAAATGTAAAAAGTAGCGTCATACTTAGGATAATAATTCCCAAACTAAACACTAGATTGTCATGAAATTTAGACAGCTGTCTTTTAAAGGATTGATAATAACTGAAACTGAGGTGAATTTCAAAAAAATATATAATAGCGCCATCTATGTTTGAAGCTGTGAATTTTCAGCCCATTTGTTAGTTAGTAGTTTTTGTGCAAATATGTACAAGAAAGTTTTGGCAGTCAGCACCAGAGATGACTAGTAAAGGATGGGAGAGGGATATGAATTATTGATAGATCAGTCTTTTGGTGTTAATAGAATTCAATTGACTTCATCATAACTCTTTAATAGTAAATAGGAATTTAATCCTTGCCTATAATTCTAAATTAGTATCTTAGGATGTAGAAGTAAATCCCGCCAATGTTCTGTCTTCTTCAAAATGGCAATTAAATGTCAAGGGAAGAATTTTATTGGGAATGCATTTTGCCTGAAATAAGTTTACTAGTAACTCCATTTTCAAATTACTATATAATTTATGGGCGACCCATAAATCTTATACGTCGCCTTAGGACGTCCTCATTATTCTTTAATAGATAGTATGAATGAAGTTTGAAGATACTATTATTATTTAATATCTTGGGAAGTTGAAATAAACACTATCAATGTTCTTTCCTCTTCAAAATGAGAATGAAATAAACAGAGTTGAATTTTGCAGGGAATTAATTTAGTTGAATAAAATTACCAGGAATGAAAAAACAAGGAATTTATTTCCTCTAAATGTATGTAACAAATAAATTATAATCAGTGTCTATTTGTAAATTTTATTCATATTTTTTTTTATGATAGATTCAACAAGAACTTGCAAGATATGAAATAGTTAAGAAAGAAGGCTACGATATATACAATCATTTTGTAAGGTCAACGTTGTGATCATAAGAATGCATATTTGATCATCTGGATCAACAGTTCAGATAACAATAAGAATAGCATCATCAGGCTTAAATATCCAAACCAACAGCTAGGACAGAGGAAACAATTATTTTCCTTACGTCCTTTTTCGCAGAAGTAGACAATTCCATGTTTCCAGTTACTGTTCTGGCCTTGTTGGACAAAATAGTGTATGTGTAATCAAATTTTATTGGACAACCAAAAACGTAAGTATAAAATTTATTCTTTATTTTTAATCATTTGAAGGTCAAATTGTATTTATTATGACATTGGAGGGGTGGGTCGAGTTATTATTAAGTAGGTTGTGTTTACAATTTGAGTTTGTTTACTCATAATATTAAGTGGGGTATAAAAACTGGTAGGGATATTATTATTATTATTATGATGTATTGTTAAAAATATTTTACAAATGAATGAATAAGTTGCACATAAATAAAAATTATTCGTGCATAAAACAAAAAAAATGCTCCTAGCTGTTATCCTTATCATCCTATGGTCGTTTTGCGACTTGTATTGGAACCTTCTATTGATTTTTTTTAAAGTTCAATGACGTGATATGTTACTTTTACTGGATCCCATCCCAGAACTGCAGCATCAGAATGAAAGAGCTGCATACAGCTCCGGAGTGTTAGGTTGCCCATCCTTGATTTAGCATAATCAAAAAATAATATCAAATTTTTGGTTAACTTGGAATATGTATACTTTTTATCGAGTCTTGTTTGCTTAAAAAGCTGTTAACTTGATCTTATTCCAGTTTTGAAAAATATCTTAAATACTTTATCCATAATTTTCAAAATGTCTACAGGGTAGGACTAAATAATTAGAAAATTTTAAAAGTTTTTTTCACTTCTACATATTTTTATTTTTCACCATAAACAAGGAAAACTTTTGAAGCAAATGTTGCTGATTGGAGAATTTCCTACACTTTTTATTCGTTATGTCTCCTCCAAACTGAATGATGGCTTCAATACAGGGACAACATTTCGGGCATCGACATTCGGATGATAACTCTTTTTTGTCTTGCCTTCCAAGAAAAATAAACAGTGAAGTCCAGGGGGCTCACCTCGGGTGAGGACGAAGTCAACCAGTCTGCAAGCTAGAAGGCAACCATGCTCTCCCTGCAGAAATACTACATCTCCTTAGACGTGTGTAACAGGGTGCTGTCTTGGGTTAACACATAGTTGTCACTGGGGAACGAGCTCTTCAACCATGGCAAGACATGTGACCTGAGCACTTTGAAGTACACGACCTTGTTGACTTTTGCATTGACATTTAAAAATAGGGATGCATCTTGCTGTCATCCGACGCCACGACACCGAAGACGCTAACCTGAGTTGGATGTCTGGTCATAAAGGTTTCCTTTTGTTATATATTTTATTACTTAAGTAGTCGTTCTAATCTTTACTTGTTCCCTGTATGTACATTGTGAATATTAAGTAGGAATAAAGTATCTCTAATCAGATCTAGATGGGAATCTGAAGTATTAAGACGTTCATTTATTGATCATAAATCCTTGATTCGGTATTCCCGTGGTTACCCTTTAAGAAACCCTCATCCTCCTTCTCGTGTCACTAGCGTGCCTGGTGCCTTTTTGGGCCTACCCTTTCGGCGACGAGGAAGATAACTAATTAGTGATTTATCATCATTCTTAAATAGGTAAATACACATCACCTTTACCTGAGCTCTTGATTCAGCTATGAAGCACTCATTTTTCCTGTTCAGAACAATGTCCCCTGTGAAGATCTTCTTGTCGGAAATTGACTTGTTCACATAGGAGATAATATCCACTGCCGTTTTGATTACTCCAAAACAAGATAAACATCAAATGGTAGGTTTTTGTCAGTTCTTTTCAATGGGGATAATTGAAAAAGTGTCAGACTTTTAGAACTGAGGTTAGACAGCTTCAAAGAGGATTATAGTTTTTGAGTCCTCGCCCTATATTTATGGTCATCTCGATTAAAAATTGCTAATTACACAAGTCAATACTAAACAAGGTATTATCGGGATTTAAAAATTGTTGCATATAATCAGATTTTTGTTTTAGAAGCGTACTGAAAAGTAATAGAGAAAATGTAGTTTCAAAGGAATAAAAAGGATTTTATTAACATTCGTGATGTATAATATCCCACTAAAAATTAATGTCAATTTAATTTGGTATTTATAATATAATACCCTGATTGTTTGTTCTATCTTTTATATTTACTCAACCACGGAGTTGTTCTTTTTAGAGTTTATATTCTAACATACCTACTTAGTATAAGAAAAAGTATAGAAATGATAACATATTTTTTAGATAGGATTCAGGGTTTCATTAATTCGAATGCTTAATGAAATATTTGGAAATTCGTGTAAACACAGCTCGAATATTCTGAAATCTTCAACTTACTATATGTTAGATCTTATCTAGTTGTACACATTTTATTATTTTCATTTGGTAATGACATTGTTGAAAATCACGGAGGAGGACCACAAGACATTTTATCTCTGAACAGAGCAAGTATGAAAGTTGGAAGGAACAAAAAGATCTTAAATTTTCCCAAGGCCAACAAACATTTCGTCCAAAGTTTTCCTCTTTTATGATGAAATTTTTTTGACCGTTGGTGCCAATGTGAATAAGCAAAAAAGGTGCTTCATCAGACCTGATTAAAAAAAAGGAAACTTTTGATAGTAACCATTAAATACAACATAACTTTATTTCAATTAATAGATTAAATAATGGCTTATTTTATTTCGTGATTCATTATGCTAAATTAAAATTTGGGAATTAAAGTGAACAAAAAATCTTTTGAAAATAATTAAAATAAATTTTACACAATTAAATATTATTTATATTTATTGAAATATATAGGAACAATTTAATCTTAAATAACATATTTATCTTGATTCAATTGATAAACAGTTTAACTTTAAATAATGACTTTTTACAATCCAAAAATTCAATTTTAAATAAATTGAGTAAAGTATATAAATGAAATAAATCGGATTGTTTTTGTGTTTTTTTACAAAAACAATAGAAAAAAAAGATTTTCTTCTTTTTGTTCTTTCATAAAATATGAAAGCTAATAAAATTAAATACAATAAGAAAAAAAAAAAGATTTTTAAAAAGTTTTTAAGGACATTAATGGGGGAAAATATTTATTAAATTTTCATGATAAAATAAATTGGGCATCATTAACTTTTTTTAGTTCTGTATATACCTGGGTACCTTTTATATTTTTTCTTTTGTATATTACATAAGCTGCTGTTTAATAACTGATTAAAATACATTTTGTATGATATAAATTTTTCATATTAATTATTTTGTACATATTGTAAACGATGTATGATGTTATATGTTGCAATTGAAAAAGTTGACATTTTACTTATAAGATATAATTAATATTATTTAAACTATTAACATTACTCATTTATTATACAGGGTAGGTAACAATATATCTTTTTGATAATGAATGTCAATCAGGCTGTAGATATAAATGCAGAATAAAAGTAGTTTCATTCTTTTTGGAAATACAGTCAGTTACTACCATGCATTAGAGTTGTGAGGAACGTATTATTGCCGTCGAAAATAAATATTACCAAAAAATGGTATGATATAATATTTTATTGAAAATTGAAATACTTTTGATTTAGTTCCTGAGTTTGGATTGGTACGACTTAAGATATGTTGAATATTAAATGTAATAATTTATTCGTTGAGAGAATTTGCTAATCGAACCAACTGTTAATATTAATCCATTTTAACACAAAAAGTATTAAAGTCCAGGGCAGGATCCTAAATTAATTATGAAGCAAGTCTATTAACTATTAATTAAACCCAAAAAAGCACGTTTAAGTAAATGTATCCTCCCTCATAATTAATGGAGATCTGCAGATGATGGTGGATTAGCTCGCCACTCAAAGAGGCCCATGCCTTGTCGATGGAAGTATTTGGGCATGGGTGGTCTTGTGGCCTCTCCTGCAGGAATTGGACTCCACGAGCACTTAAAAGAAATAATTTTTGGGGCATAAATTTGCACTCTACGGTGGACAGAATATCTTTGCCCATAAGTGCATTTTGGAACACCCAGGGAAAATTGCCAAAGAGGGATTTAATCTTATGAGTGTTTTTTTGTCCCGAATTTGGTTGTACTCATCAGCTTTCAACCTGTATCCTAAAGGGAACCACAGAGGATTCAGTCCCTTGCGGTAAAATATAATATTGCCTATCATCATCACTGAAGCATGGTGTTTGGTGGTAAGGACATATCGGTGCTCCTCTGCTACAGCTCCAAATGTTACTAGTTGGTCATTCTGCCTTTTAAAGAAAGTTTAAACAGCAAAGGTTTTTCTCATCATAAAAGATCAAATGATTTGGATGGATCCTTCAGGTGGCTCAGGAAAATTTTTACGATCAATAAAGATTTTTCTATGCTATTTTGTTAACATTGGCCGTGGAACACGCTGTAGAGACGTTTTTCCTGCTTTTTTTAGAAAATTGGGCACCGCTGATCGGGAACTGTTTATCTTCCTGGCCATGTCAGCAATTATAAATCCAGTCTTTTCTTGAAGGTTGGGGAGGGGGGCATGAGCTTCCAGCTAACTCCAGGAGAGTGTCTGAGTTCTTCCTCGACCTACAACTGCATGGATACATTGTAAATCGTCTTCCTCGAGGCCCCAGTCTGCTCCCCCCTGCCCTTCATGGACAATCCTGCACAGAAGAGTGCTACAATATAAATCATTTTCTCCTTATATGTACTCATGGTGGCGACGAGTACATTGTTTTTCTTAGCAATCGATGGCTAATTATGTGTTCTACAACATTGTTCATTGGAACATTGTAAAAAAATTATCTTGTATTCTCAAAATTTGCATAATTGAAAATAAAAAAACAATAACGTTTGCCCCATAAATAAAAATATTTTAGTTTGTAATTAAACTCCTAAAAAAATATATATATGTAGCTCCATCCCAATAAAAAAGTAGGACACTTACAAAAAACACAATTTAGCTTTAGATGCACATAAATTTTTGAATTGCCTATGGATGCGTATTAAACGGCAAAAAAACGTCACTTTATCTTTGGAACATAATGTATAGTAGTAGCGTATCAGAAACACCTTGTACTTCCACGATAAGAAATCCGGTTTTTTTCTTGGCATAGACAAAGTATCTCTCAGGAGTCAAATTTAAAATAGCTCTTAATGTTTCAATTCGAATACAGTCGACTTCTCTCAGCTTTTCCGCTATCTTAGTTCTACTGCTCAAGAGGGCTAACTCTATGCCTTAAGTTTTTTATAAAAACACTTAAAATATTTGAAGTCAGCGACATTAAAGCATATCATTCACGATTTTATCACTGTTTCCATCTTTAGTTTGTATTTTTTTCCATATACAAATTGGATTTATATGTTTATGGGTGGGCCACCCATACATTGAGCTTCTTTATTAATCTAGCCTTAAATAAGTGATTCAAAACAGGTTTGTTTTTTTTGACAAGTTTAGCCCATAGAAAATTAAAACAGTGCTTAAATGATGGTTGACTTTCAATATTACCATAATTTCATCAATATTTTCTATAATTGGTCTGCCAGGGCGTGATACATTTTTGACATCAAAAATTACCTGAATGGAATCGACAAAAACAAAATTGCGCATTAGACCTACTGTTTCATTTTTTTTTTATTCACAATTCTTTTTTTTTTCATATTATTTCACTTTCTGTATGATTCTGATATTTCACTCATCAATATATAACAAACTTGTGAAATAAATACTATGGTTAACTCAAAACTTCCTGTCCTGAAAGAGAGATAGTCTATTAATCGGGGTAAAAAAATATATTTCCTTCTAGGCGCTAGGAGTATACCTTTTTATGACGAGTTTTAAATTGTTTCCTCAAATATTTTGATTGAATTAACTCTTTAAGTGAACATCTTTTGTGTTTTTTTGTAAAAGTGTATAAAATTTACTATCATGCAGTAATAAAACATTTTTTTTAACCCATAAAGAAATTTATATATTTTGCTAAAAGTTTACAATGACTCTGTTTCTTCCATGTCAACAGTTTAAAAGAAGGCACCTACATTTAAACGGGGTAGCACATCCTTTCAGGATGACCCACGTGAAATACGGACAAAAGTAACAACTATAACCGAAATCATCAAAAAAGTACCGTGTGGGACAAAAGGCAGAACAATAATAGTTGAATGTTACTCCAACTTTTTTGACCAAATAAAGTTTTTTTCTTACGAATAAAAACAATTTTCAAAAAGTTTGCTAATGTTTTTATTGTTAAAATATGGCTATTTTCTGTATGTATTTGTTATTTTGGGTATAAAAGGGGTTTATTTTATTGTATTTTCTCAAGAACCATGGAAGAAATGGTTGATGAAGAGTTCACTATTTTACCCGTTTTATTAAAGAAAAATGTGTTATAGTATAACTGACAAGTATGACTGAATCTCATACAAAATCATTGTCAATATTTATTAAAATAATCAATGTCTAAAGGAGGCTAAAATAAGGAATAGTGATAGATAATAATCTTGAATGAAAAGTACATACAGTTTTTTGGCTATTACCTTGCTTATCATTGTGCAAAAACCTACACTCATATTTGTAAAACTCTAGTTATAAAAGGTGCTTCAAGATAATTTTCTTTTTTTCTAAAAGACAATAATGCAAGTTTTGCGAATTAAAAAGTTTTATATTTGTTTTGTAATAATATTGAATAATTGAAGGTTTGTTCTATACAGCTTGGAAAAGTAAGTAGCATCCTCCATTGTCATACACAGAATACACCGAACTGAAGTATTTTAATACTTGTTGAGTTCTTCATATTTTGGTTTCTCTTTAAATTACAGTTAATTACTAGGCTTCAAACTGATAATTAATTTACTGGAAAAGATGTAAACGGCGGAGAGTAGCGCCCTCTTACAGCTCCCTAAATGATTATATTATTCTACACTATAACATAACTACGTCATTCACATTGAAAAGAGGTCTTGTCATGGGTGAGAGTGAAGAGGATTTCTCAGACGGAATACTGACAGTGGGGGGGTGAGGAAAAAGTTCAAGTACCAGTCTATGAATGAAAGGAATAAATAAATCTGCAGTTCTACCACTTTTTTTTTTGAAATGCACCGAGCGGGGACTCAAAACTTGCAATAGCATGACTAGATAACGAAAAATAAATTTTAATGGAACTCAAGCCCAGTTTATGATATGTTTAACAAATATACTTAGGCAAATTTTTATTTAAAATGTCTTCCTTCACATGGAATAAGTACCTTGACACGCTATCAAATAGATTAGCAGAATAATACCGTGTTCTCGACAACATGATGGAAGTTCAGAGTGAATCCAAATTTGGATGAGAGGTGTGGCAGACATCCATCTCCAAGACGCTCAAACTGCAAAAGTTGAGGTTAGGGCTGGAGGTGGGCCATATTGAGGCAGGTCAAGAGTCAGCCATATTTTTGCAACAGTAGTTTGTATTCATCTTCGTTTCATGGTGCAATTCCCATTCATAATGGACTTCTTGTTGTTGTAGGCAGTTTGGATGGAGATACCAACGGCCGTTGTAGCTTTATCAGCAGCACTATCACAGATGCAGAGACGTTGTCTTTTAGGTTGTTGCTCCAACAGTATTACACTTAGTCACATGGGACAAAAACAAAACTTATTTATTTTTGTTTGAGTGGTTGATTGGTTGAGTAATGAAGACTTATAATTAAAAAAAGGGCCGTAAAATCTCACTAATTTGCCTCTTCAAGATTTTGTGCCTTCTTTGTATATTATTGTAATTATATATAATTGAAAGGTATTCTAATTTCCATGCAGCACTTGGCATACTAAGTGGTACATTAAACTCTGAGCCCTTTGAATTGGACACTTTAACAAGACATAATTTATTAATGAACAGTATAATTTTAACAAAATTAATTATATAAATAAATATGTGTTGGAGCTCTTTTTAATAATAAAAATAGCCGCCTTGATATGTATCTGGGCTGTAAGAGGGAGTGGGGAAAAAAGGGTCAAACAATGGTTTTGCAACGGAGGAGATAGGTTTCTTTCATTTCTGGTGTCAAAATTAGCCTGGGCTGTATTATAGAATTCCTCCTCGTCCAAGTTTGCCTTTTTTGACAGAGTCTTTATTCTTTTCCAACGTTTCAGACATGTTGACGCTGGTCTTGGAGAACCCCAACTGCTCAAAGAGCAGAAATGGAAGTCACGTTCAAGCGTCATATCTCGAATTGTACGTAAGCTAAAAAGCACAGGTTTGTGATATTATGTAACTAATGGTTTATGGTTTTATATATCGAAATATCAATTAGTTTTAATAAGTCAAACTTAATAAATTAAAAAGTATTCAGATTTTCTTGGACTACCCGGTAAATACAATATATCAACACAAATAGATTGTTATATTTTTTCTTAAATAATAATAATTGAATGCAGGATTTAAACTTTCAAAAATAGTTAAGCAGCTGTAAAAAGTTTTCCCCTCCTTCTTCTCTCTATATCTGGGTATTGATATTAAATAAATTGGCATCGTCGGTAGAATGTAGTATGTAAAAAAAAACTCTTCATATTCATGCATTTATATTTCAATATAAAAGTACTTTTATTTGTTTTTTATGTTATTTCATACATTAAGTTTGTTCATACACAGCACTTCATTATTTTACATTTTATATCACATGAATTACATTTTTTTTAAATTGTTTTATATAACTCAATTGTTGCAGTATGTCAGCATTTCTAAATAATCTGGGCGGTTGTAGGTATGCCACATTTTTAGGGCCAGTGGAGAAAAGTTGCTGTCCATTTTTTTAGAGGTAAAAACTATTAATTTTACATCTGAGTTTTCTTGCATTTTCGAACCCTCTTATTATTCTGCTTGCTGGCTTGTTTTTCTACTTGATATAAATAACTTAACATAGTACATTTATACAGAAAAATATCTAAATTAAACTAAATTATAAAAGAAAAATTAGTTAAAACCCCATAAAGTAAAATATTAAGTTGTATCAGAAAGAAAAAATAGGTCAAACAAAATATTAGAATTAATCATATTCATGGAAATATAAGTTCTTATATGCTGAAACTATATAATTTGTAGCCATTTTTGACTTCAAAATCGAATAAATCTTTAATCCTCAAGGGCCAGCCGAATTTTTAAGGTCTCTTTATTATTTGTTTATGTTAGTTATATATTATAAAATTTCAAAACAAAAGAGCACAGGTTCTATGATACCAATTTTTTTTTGGACACCTTAGTACTACAAACAATACCATCACAAAAACAAAAATCTTTCATGAAACTGACTTGCCTTCTTTCCTAAATTATCTGGTCTGTGGTTGAATGACGAGAAAACTGAAATTATCAGTCTTAATAAAAGGTTACATGAAAATGCTTGGCCACATTTTAAAATGAAAGCAAAGTTACAACTCTTGGGATCTTGGATTGGCGAAAGAAGTTGCAAAAAGGAATGGAAAATAGATTTGTAAGAGAATTAGGAGAACAACTTTTTACTTCTCTTCTTTCAATTTAAAAGTATGAAATAGGATCGGGGATGTTATATTTATATAATTCATTAAGTAACTTACATTTACTATATTACACCTTTCAACAACAATATTGCGAGGGAAATATTATGTCTAGAAAATTCCTACTTGAAATTAATTACAAAAAAGTATAAGCCACAAAAGAGTCCTGGGTTTGATGGATTTTGTTTTTGTATTTAAATCTCTGAATTTCTATTGGATTAAAAAGTTATGGGAATAAGATTACTATTGGAAAAATCATTTTAACTAATTTGTTAAGCTAAACCACATAGAATTTCAGCTAAGCTTACATTAGAGACTTTCGGATGTTTTTATAGAATTATCATTAGCACAAAGTGTTTTAAAAATTTTGCTACTAAAATAGTAAAAAAGCTTCAGCTATCATTACAATGGGAGATGCCAAATAGACGTTGTAGTAACAAAAATGTTGCTGCGAATGTTGATTTGACAGATTTTCTAATAAACAAAATGGCTTTTATCTCCATTTCATCTATTTTTGGAAGAAACAATTGAGTAAAATGTAGTTTTGTCCCTTATAGACTAAACTCATGTTATGCAAGTACTTTTTACTCGAGAAAAAGTATGTACACGCCCACTTTAACACCATTCAATGCATATTTGGAACGACGCAGCATTAAAAAACGTACCCAAGAAAGCCTGAAGGCAATCACCAATATATTTTTACTTTGGGCGAAAGATGGTTTAAATACAGAATACATTACGGGAGTCTCGAGGTTGTTGCCAAATATTTTAATGACAAGCGAGGAATTTGCTTCTTTTGTCTCAAATGAAACAACCAATCATTTAATTGTGAAGGTCAATCTTTATCTACAATTTACGGGGACGTTATTATTAAGCATTATGCGAATGTTTTATTGAAAATTTAAACCTTTTATTTTAAGTCATCGTCTAATTAGTGTTATTTCTAAATATTCTTTATTGTGATATAGCTTATAAATATCTTTTTAATTTTCGTTTGTCTACATGTTTTAACGAGTTATTTTTCCATTATATGTATTGCGTTATATTATAATAATATTTCAATGTTTGCTAATGAAAAAAAACGAACTTATTACTAAAGCCCACCCCCCCCCCTTTTTTTTTGACTCCCTCATGTTCTTCTCAGTAACTTGGAGCTACCTCTAGAGCTTGCTGGTTGACTTTGAAAGGTTGGCTTTAATAACAGCAACGACTGTTTCGAACTTGGCTTCCCTGATCTCTTTTTCTTACTGAAACTTGGATACCTTTCTTCAATATGTCTTTAACCTTTTACAAGGTCTAAACGTTCACACTGAACCCTCTTAGGAATGTTCTGAAGCTTTTCATATATCTCGATCCACCTTGTCATTTGTATGCAAAGAACCTCCATTTTCAATAGTTTTAGCAAACGACATTTAATGTTTGTTTACACCAAGTTTGAGACAAAATTATAACTCAAATGGATTTGAAATACATTTACAAAACTTCTGTAAAAATTTGAAGTAAATATCTTTATTTTAAAACCAAGATATGAGTCCCTAAAGTTACCCCCATAGAATTTCCACACACACTGTAGATGTCTCAGAATAACAAAAAAATTAAATTATAAGGACAAACGTGTCTTTTATATCTATATTTTATAATGTACACCAAAAAGTACAATTATTGTTTGTTTTTGACCAACGACCTTTATAATGTTTGTTACTCGTACTCCTAGATATGACTGTTTGTACTTTACATTAATTTTTGTCATGAAATATTTAATGTTATGTATGCACTATATCACTTAATTATGTATAAAATATAGTGAGGGATGTGATACTAAAAAAAAGGATAATCCCATATATATTTGTTATCAGATAAATATTAACCAATATTATTAATTGATATCCTCCAGAAAATCTCTTTTGTTTTTCTTTAAGAAATATATTTAGTATTCATCAACATTATGGATGATTAATAAGATAATCAAACTTTTATATATATTTTGCAGCAGTCTTAGTTGATACAAAAATTATAGATTGTTTTTGTTTTTTGTGTGTTTTTTCATAATTACAATATCCTTACTTAAAAGTCATCAATATTGATTTTTTCTTTAAACTTTATCCAACAACAAAATGTTGGGATGTTCCATACTTAGACTTACAGTATATAAAATGAGGAACAAATCTAATGGATACCACTCTCTCCTTAGAGGGCGTGATATAACAACAGAGTCTGCAATATGTTTTCTGTCACTTTCAATCACAAATAACTTATTTTTGGGGAATGTGACAAAAATTATATTTATAAAAAAAGGACAAAACTACAGATACCTAGTTCCAAATTTACGCATAATAAAGTCCCCTCAGCGTCCTTGACAACCTTTAACTCTTTCTTACTTATTGACACAATTTAACTATTGTTTCCTGGTTGGATTGTTTTGACGCAACTTTTTTTATATTATTCAACAATCTTTCTTCTTCGTATTTCGGAATCTCTTTGATGATGTTAGACTACTTAATCACCTGGGGGTGTTATTTTTTATTTAATTTTATAGTCTTTCTATTTAATTATCATATTAAGTGATAATAATAAAATACATCAATAAAAATTTTAAACTTCAAAGGCTCCTAAGTACAATAATAAGAAATAAATAACAAAAAAACAATTGGTAAAATTTTGATTTAACAAATCTAGGGAGTGTTTTATAAAATAAATAGTATATAATTAATCAAAAAAATAAAAGAAGACAAACGAAGTGCATTAGAAAAAGGGTCATCATCAATGATGTAAATTTGGTGTGTTTTTTAGCTGTCCTGTTAATTTCAATTGGTAATAAAAAAAAAGAATGCTCTTTTCCTCAGTAGTTGTCACTATTATTTTATTTCTGAGTAATGAAAATATTTTCTTAAATAGATTCAATTATATTCAAAACCTAACTGAACATTTGTGTGTGCTCATAAAACACAAGGCCTAACTCTGATGATTTGTTCTGGAGTTATAATTGTAAGTCCTTGCTGAAATTGAATTAATTCTACCAAATGTCATTTTTTACATGTTTTTCTCATTTCTATCGTGTCACAGCTGATTGTTGCTGATCGAATAAAACGTCATGGGCATTATTCTTTCTCTTCTCCTAAATATTTTTCCAATTGCGGGTTACAGTGTTGAATTTCGGTTTATTTTTTTTATACATTCTACACCGGATTTTCATCATTGGCCATCATGATCATGTAATTTTCTCAATGGAAGGGGTGGTACTATTATTGCTTTATTTATGTTGATAAATTGTCAAAAGGAAATATGTTATTATTGGAATCCAACTTCATATTTTCATCCACTGCCAGTTGTCTTTTTATTAAATATCTTTTGTTATTCTAAATAAATATTCTAGAAACGGCTACATCCTTTCAAAATAGATAATCCTAAATAATAATTAGAACTGTCAATTTTAGATGCAACAGTCAAACTCAAAATAAAAACTATATTTTAGATGCTTTTACTGTTTATAGAAACATTTTGAGCTCATTTTTTGCATTTTGAATGAGAATATTCACATTACAAACAAGAAATGGTATAACTTAGTTTTTATTCATATATCAAATAGGTTTCCTTTATATGTGATGAAATCAATACTGAGAGTTTATCCATTATATAAAAAAACAAAACTTTTTAATTTAATGTAAGATCTTCTGCCATGAAGAGTAGTGAAGAGAACAGAGACGTCTATGGACACACAGACACAGAAGAGGATGAACCCCTAAACAAGGATGCCGATTTCCCCAAAAAGAAGAGCAGTGAGGAGGAAGAGAAGAAACCAAAACTTTAAGGAGAGTTCGAACAAGAGAAAAACAGAGGAAATGATTGCTGCCTCCGCCAAAAAGATTGATAAGCTGATGGAATCCACGGATGTTAATGAGTCTTTGGAGGAAAAAACTTTTAAATCATAATAATCATTCGTCACTTTTATTATAAAGAAACCACTCGCCCAACACGATACCCCCATTGTACCTGGTTATATTTTTCTGGTTGAGAGGATTCTGATGCGCACATCTTCTTCAATTTACTTACAATCTAACTCTTGACTTTTCTTAAGTAGTGAAAATGAGTACTTTTGGAGACTTGTATAAAACAAGAAAATATATATTCAATTC
Organism: Lepeophtheirus salmonis; assembly: GCF_016086655.4. Taxonomy (NCBI): domain Eukaryota; kingdom Metazoa; phylum Arthropoda; class Copepoda; order Siphonostomatoida; family Caligidae; genus Lepeophtheirus; species Lepeophtheirus salmonis. The sequence continues at coordinate 11,366,789 of NC_052134.2, forward strand.
TATACTTGCTATAAATATAGCTAACTATCATAGTTCCTTACTGTTTCTTTTATATGACTAACCATCAATGTTTATTTATGTTTTTGTTTCCGTGTTGAAGGAGCCCCTCAATTTGGACAGACATGCTAATATCTATTTCTCTTTATACGATGACTCTCATAGCAGTTCAGGATAGTTTGTCATTACTAGACAGTATTTCTCTTCTGAGATATAAATTACCATTTCATAAGGAATAGCCAACAACTATCTCTCATATAAAACCAGTATTAATTTAATTTTTTTTGAAATACTGATACTTGGAGATCTTGATTTTGTTCTAAAGTGGTATCACACAGTAAGCAGGCAAGAACAACTGTTGTAGGGGATTTATTTTACACTATTGATATATTTAGTTCTTAAGTAAAATATAAATCTTATTATATTCTTTTAATATTTATACAATATTGCCTCATCATTTCACATCACTATAAAACTTTCATGGATTTAAGACATTAACTTATCTTTATGCATTTATGTTTTTTATCAACCTTCAAAGACAAAGAAAATATAGAAAAAGTGACAAAAAAACTAAATCCCCTTATTTAAACATCTATGATTCATATTTGATATAATGTAAATTTGTCATATATCATCATTCTTTATTTGGATAATATCAAATAAATAAAAATGATTGCGTAATCTGTAATCTATGTATTGATTATTTAATATTCAAATAAGCATATCTAAATAAATAGAGTCTTTAATTTTTACCTTCAAAGTTCAAAATGGTGAATTTTGTAAGTTCAAATGGTTTCAAGGACTGCAAAATATTTTAACTAAATTGAAACAAACAAAAGCTTTAGTAACAGTACTATACAATATACATATCACAAAATGAACAAGAAATACCATATGCATTATATTTGAGCAAATATGCTCAAGGAAATTGTAAAGAATTATCTACCAATACATATGTGTATGGAAATGGTTATTTATATATTTTATTAATATCGTAAGACAGATGTTGACTTCAACAACAGTCTATATGAGTTGTATTGAAACATTGGTATGAACACAAACGGAGTAGGTATCAAAAAACAGCTTTGGTAAGCCAGTGAACCGATTATTAGCTTCTTAGGATGTACACCTTATCTATAAAATACACAGATGTCATAATCGTATATCAAATCCAACTAATATTTGATACAAAGTGCTGCATTTTTCTATGACCATTTAAACTACAAAGTCCAGGAAGTTGAGGTCAGAGTGGAAGAGGGTAATATGTAAGTAGGGCAGAAGTGAACAATATTGTTTATAAAAAAGTCTGGATGGAGAAAATAACAGCCTCTGTTACCTTCACAGCACTGATGATCAGTTAAAGGATATGGTACAGGCGTTGACTTTTTTGTCGTTTTTTGTCATTGCACATCAAAAATTGCAGGGAAGATAAAGGCATGTAATAAACTCATAAGGACATCACAGATAGGTTCAATCTGAATGTCATGACCGCGTATAGCGTTAGGAAAATTTTGAGGAAGAAGAACACGAATTTCATCAACAAAAAGAGATCAGGAAGGCCAATAACAACATGAACACCAACCAAGATCAAGGTGGCCCCAGCTCTGATTGAAGCCAACCCTACAAACGTCGGCCAACATGCTCTCAAGGGAGGTGTAAGTTTCTGAGAAGAATACTTTAAAGGAGAATTCGATCATGAAAACCCATGTTAAGACCAGTGTCCAGATACTGACAGCTAAACTGCGCAAGAACCATTTTCAGAGATGTAGAATCATCAAAAATAAAACTGAAGAAAGATTTGAACGGCGGTATCATAGTTTTCAGCAATGAAAAGCCCTTCTTTTTGGACAACCACGTAAATAAGAAGATTTTGGTCTCCTAGATGTGCACTGGGACGGATGACTACAATGTCACGAGGGCTTATTTCGCCTGTAAGAAGCGTGTGGCCTTGTACATAGCTGCTGAGGTGCCAATTTTTCAAAATAAGATAAACAATAAAGACAAAAACAACTTTTTTGATTTTTCATTTAACTCTGGTTCACCCAGATGAACATCTTTAGACGTTAGTTACTTTCCTGAAAAATATATCCACAAAATATCAACGCACCCGGTACACCAAATCTAACAAGGTTTTACACTTAAAACTCATCAGCTTCTCCTCAGTGTTACTCTGTACCAGAAATGAACAAACAAATTGTATACTTAGATGTTTACTCCTAAAAAAAGGCTCATAATTAACGATTCATTATTCTAGATTTACAATAGACTTAGTAAAATGTCAAACTCATTTTACAAAAAATTTATTATGTAATTAATGATATTATTAATATTCTAAAAAAACTTACTACTAGATGAGATCTAAAACTTTGTTTATAAAATAAAGTGGTACTTTAATTTCATTAAACTTCATCTAAATTAAAAAAATACTTTTGATGTGCTAAGTTTTGTTAGATTCCCTTCTTCTGCAGGATAAACTTCCATTTTATTCAATGTACTGTCATCAATCAACATCATAAACAACACACACACAAAAAATATCATTGACGATAATAAAAAAATGATATTGATACACATGAAAAAAGTAGTTTAGACATTTTTGTTTCTAATGCTAGAAATGAAAGCATGTCTGATTAAATCTTACGTGTATATTTATTTCTTTTCTGATTATGTGTGGTACAAAAATTGTCAAAATTCTTGTGGGCGTAGATTCAAAAAATAAAATTACAATAAGTGTAAACAAATCATACCGCTCCCATTAGAATCCCATAAAGTCATTTTTACTTGTAATCAAAGTTGGATAAAAAAATAAATATTTTGCAACTTATCTGCATTCATATACTGTTTTATTGGTTGCAATAAGTCAACAAAGAATGACAATGGTTGAAATTTCAAAGATTTATAGAGCAATGTTGGAATTCAAAGAAAAATTATTCTTGATACGAGAGGTGGAAAAAGTAGAAGACCTCGTCATAGTGTGTTGAAAAATTTACTGCCACTAAACACTGATATTTTGTGTTTGCAAGATATTAAGGCAATTATATTTTCAACATGTAAAATTAAACACCCTTACTTTTTCCTAACAAATTATAAACATTTTTTTACTGGATATAAAAGAGACTATTATGCTTGAAATAAATTGAAATAGTCATAAACTTCTTTACCAAATTTGGAGAGAAATGAAAACTGGAAATGAATAGGAAAAAAAAACAGGTATTATTCCATTAGGTGCATGGTGTTCACAGATAACAGAAAAACAATATGGGCTGCTCTATTAAAAACCAAATTGAAATATTAGGTAGAGTATGGGAAATAGATTAGTTTACCATTGATCAAAAAATTCAATCAAAAATTAAAGGCAAAAGATCCTTCAATTTCCAAAAAAGAATCGATCTTTGCAATAACTTGGTGATTCCAGTGGTAGTTTATAAGGCTACTTCTCGACCCACATTACCAGATATTGCAATGAAGGAAGAAGAGATTTTTCGTGGGAATTTGGAAAAGAAATATTTTTTAAAGAGAACTGACCCAAGACATTTATAAGTATTAGCATTAAGACAGAACATAACTATTATTCACGATATCACTGAAAATAATCCAATTATCCATTTTGGTATGGAAAATTCAAATTCCCCTTAATGAGGTCTGCAAACAAGCATGTCCCTCCAAGGCCTTGGCATAGATGCCAATGATCTGAAGCTCAATTAATCAAATCGCAGAGGGCAGAACATTTACAACACAGCTCCAAATGAATAATGCATTCAATTATTTTGACTTTTCTTACAGAGACTGTTGGAAAATGTATAATTCTAACATTCATGCATTCACTGATTGCACATGCATTATGATTTTAAAACTTTTATAATTTTAAGTATGAAAGGCATTAATGAAAAGTTTGCACGATCAATTTTGTTATTTGGACCAGCAATGCACAAGCACTAATTTCTCACAAATTAACCAATGAAGTAAATCCAATTTTTAATTTACTCCGCTACCCGGTATGGAATGCTCAATATGAAGATTCCCAATCTTGGCAACTTCGATGGGTCATGTTCAGACAATCTCATTTGCTTCCTTGATATGGAGTATGCAATCCATTTAAAGTTTAAGTTTATAACTTTAATGTGGGTTTTCTTGCAATTTTAAAGTTTTGTTTTTAGATTTTTATAGTTGCGTTTGATTATAAATATGTACATTATTATTATGATATCTTTTGTCCAAAGGATTAAATTTCAACTATAATGTTTATTTATATCGTATAATAGTCCGACTCCTTCGAATTTCAATAAAAACAAAATAAAACAAAGTAGAATGCATTTAAGCAAATGATACTACGCCTATTAGAGCTCCTTTAAGTAATTTTTATTCCCAATTAGAGTTGGATGTTAAAAAAACAGTTTTTTAATTTATCAACCTTAATACGCTGTTTTATTGGATGCAATAAGTCAACCAACAACGACCATTCCAAACCCGAGTGGTTCATTAAAATCTAAACGCTTTGAGTTTGAAGTATGGCACCAACTTGTGATGTAATCCTATGTTATGGCATCTAAGTGCTAGCTGACAGTGGCTTTGAGGGGCCCAGTGTTTAGATGACAGACAGTAGAGGTCTTTCCTTCGATATGTACTCAAAATGTGTAGTCGAAGGGGTTCACATCAGGGCTGCAGGTCGAAAATTGTCTAATTAAACTTAAAAGGACTATTTGAAATTAGTCTTGCAACGGATTTCTTTCAGTGCTGGTGTCAAAAGTTTTGTACTCTCACAAGGCCTTTCCACTCACTTTTTTAGAGTTTTGCAGACAGTCTATTGTGAAACTCTGAAATCTCTGGGATGGACCCTTATGGTCATATAACTACTTGAAATGCACGAATGTAAATTCGTCAATCGCATTCAAGTGTAATTTACCCAACAAGAACTTTAGCTAGAAAGTTCAAGTTTGATTCGTTTTGTTACTAATTGCGTTTGCTTTAATATATCAAAATAAAATTTAATTTAAATTACTCCACCTTAATTAATTATTGAATAAGTAAGTGTTCATAATTCAGTAGACCCCCAGGTAAAAAGACAGCAGCAGATCGGAGAATTTCTCCGCGCCCACCACTTTATAAAGGAGATTGAAAAAATGAACAATTTTTTATGGACAGGAGCGAGAGACTCTTTAAAAAGACGCAAAGTTGCGGAGATAACAGGACTCAGTACCTAGCCATAAGGAAATAAAAAGTCAAGCATGGTGGAACAACAACCCCAACAACTTCTGGTTTCCAAACTAGGAGTCTCCCTCATCATTGGACTGTTAGACAATGTATTAGGAAATATGAGGACAAGGTATTCAAATCCCTACCAGAGATCATGGTGCTTAAAGAAATAATCATTGATATTATAGGATATAATTATTAAAAATTATTTCAGTTAATATTTATATGTTATTATCAATGAACCTGGTTTAATATCAAAAAGAGCAATATTAACTTACGCCCATTGTATGTTGATTTTATTGCTTTTGATAATTGCTTTTCCCTATTGTAAAAATTCAAACGTTAAGCTAGAAAAGAACATTAATATGATGACCTAATTGTCTCCTATAAATCAATTTTGCAAGACTAATTGCTCAATAATCCTTTAACGAGACTGCATATTGTTTATTTGATAAAATAAGTATTGTTTCATTCTAATGACGTGATAAGACATGATATTACATTATAAATGTAAAAATAGGTATTCGAACTATATTCGTAATAAATATACTTTTATAAGAGATGAATAATTTAAATGAAAGATTTAGAGTACTTGGGATGGATAAATTGCAATAACAGATATTTCCATAGATTATCGAAATATTAACGGGATAATTAGTTACTATTTTATTACGAATTATTTAAATATTGGTATTCTTTGTCACATTATAAATGCCATAGTAATATTAGTCACAATTGCATAATAATCATGTAATTTTATTAAATCATCGTATCAATTAATAGTTGTTAACTAAAATAAACAAGGTTATTAAATATAATGTATTTAAAAACGAAGAAATTTGCAACTTTTACAATGTACACTCATTGCATATTGTACACGACATTGTAACGTAAAATGGTTAGGTATATATATGGAATAAATTCACTTACTACAAGCCACACACTTGTTTTCTTATTGCCTTGAAAGTTTATTTATACTACACGTGGTTACTTTTATTGTATCTCACAATCTTTCCTCAGAAAATAAACAAAAAAAAAAGACCAAAAAACAGTTGGAAGTTAGACAATTTCTCTTTTCTATGGAATTAGTATTCAAGCAGTGGTAGTATCCAGAATTGCACGGCGAAGATTGAAGGATAAATTGTGTTTGAATAATTTAAAAAATAATTTACTAATAAATCACCAGTACTTGTCTTTGTTTTACATGAGCAACTCACACGTAGCTACTCAATACTGAGATATTTTATCCTCATGAATAAAATATAAACAATATCAGGTAGAGAGAACTAAAATGAATGTGATGTGTACCAGGGAGTATTCTAGTCTCTACAAAACTCACTGGCTGTGCTTAATCTACACAGACACGTTTGTAAACTAAATTTCATTTCCCAATCCGTATTGTTTTATTTAAATATGCACTTCCCAATTTTTCTCTTTTTACATATAAGCTCAGTGTTAAATCCAGTTCTTTTTTTACAAAAAATGAGCAAAAAAAAAACAGACTGTAAGACCAACTTTTACTTTTTTTTTTCAATATAGATGTTGAGACTTATTCACAGTTTAATAATAACTCATTCTAATTGAAATAATCAACTTTTAGTAGAAGAAACAGGAGAACAGATACAAAAACTTCAAAAGCTGACAACCGAAAGCACTTTTTATTTTGTTTTTGCAAACGAACAACATGACTACTGCTATTTCTTTATCTCCAATTCTATCCAAACACGATTAGTATTCAACATAAGTAAATATGTCATAAAATCTGTGTGATTTTCAAATAACGTAAGTAAAATAAAATTTCACAACAATGAGGGGCTTTTCTCACCTTTTCTCGAATTTAAACTACGGCTAGTTGGGAAAAGTTGTCTTGTGGTAAGAAAGTAACCTATACAAAATTTTATTTTCCTTCAATGTCATAATAAGGAGACAAAACTACTCTATTTTGTCTATTAGGATTTAATTAAAGCATTAATCATTATTTTACGTTTATTACATATGATATACATTATTTTTACCTAAAAAAAAACATTTGTTAAGTTATTTACAAAATGTACTCTCTGAAGCAAAAGTAAATAATAAAATGAAAAAAAAAATCATCTTTCAATTCTGATAAGTTGAAAAAAAAGATGTGTATTAATCGTGGATATCAAATTTTATTTCTTACATTGTTTTTTTTTTTGTTTGTTTCATGGGACAATTTTAAAAATAATCTTTAAAAACACTTTTTATAGATTAATTAAGTGTATATTAAAATCAGTAAATACAAAGTCGCTAAAATGTCTTTTAAGTGCTATCCATGGACTAAGTAAAGAGTTTTTGCTATTTTTAATTATATGATCAATATGTGTGCCCTAAAGATGATATGTTAGAACAAAACAATTTTGTCATAGGTTACTTACATACCGTATGACAACTATTCTACTATAGACATAATCCACATTATTTGATAAAAGTTGAAAATTTAGCTGTTCTATTATACAATTCTTAATGACTTATTTGAAAATATACATATATAAAAATATAAATATATTATTTTCTTCTTTGAAGAATTTAAATTAAATTGCTGTAAGTTTTAAATTCCCTTAGAGCGTCTTCACCAAGTTTGAAAAGATGTGAATGTCTCTTAAAGGAGAAAAAAAAATACACATCCTTGTTTGAGTTGTCAACAAAAGTAAAATTATAATTATTTTATTTTTTAATTACTTTCAATAAAAAACTACATACAAAAAATTCTTAATTCATGTCATAAGTAAGGGAATAATGCACATTAGAGACTACTAATAAATTCATAAAAAACTAACCAAGCAATATTATTTCTATATAGTGTAAAATGTTGTATGTGTATGCCCTCTATTATTGTCTCCATCATTGTATTATATTTACTTATGATTAAGTGAATAAGGTTGAAATATTATTTATTTGCTGATGAATTCTCCACTGGTAATGTTTAACTGCATGATACAACAAGAAAACAATAAATTATATTATGTTGAATGAACATATGTACGACTATATACTATTTATAAAACAAAATGTAAAAAAAAATGCCTGCTTCTATGTTTACTTTGTGGTTCTTCGCCAACATTATGCATGGATTTAATGTTTTGAGTTTGCAATAAACATTATATATATAATTCATCCGTTATTTTAACGTGTGCAGAAAACTGCCTTGAAGAAAATTGCCAGTGGAAGATTTCCCTTGAGAAAATTACTTTTTGCTTGTTCCATCCCCCAATGGAGTATCTTTAAATGTGAGTAATATTATTTCAATTTAGGGCTAAGGATTCAAGAGATTAAAGCCTCTTCAAATATGGTGGAACACCCTCCACCCTCGGATTGGCGAGAGTACTGGCAGTAGTATGGGATTGTATTGGATGAATTGGCGTGTTTTTGTTTGAAATCTCACACTACCCTGGGCCGATCTGATGCCGGAGGTTATTTGACCATATTTTAAGAATTTCTTAGGAGATTGCATTGAATTTAAAAAATTGCAACATTGCAATGATATTACTCCAATTGAAGATACTCCTTTAGGGGATGTAATAAAGAAATTGCTTCAGATATCTGTCAAAAATAATATTTAGCAAATTTATAATGTGTTATTTTTCAACATGAAGTTTTAAAGGGGTGACATCAAGAGGTACATCAAAATGTCCACAAAGGCCAAGCACAAGGTGAAAAGATTTTTTTGAGTCAGCTTAAGGAACCATTGAAGGCAGAAGAGGCAAAATGGCCGTCAATGGTCTTGCTTGTGAATTTTACAGTAGTAAGTCCACCATGTTCCTATTGGTAAAGCAAAGTTTTTCAATATAACACCTACAAAATAACTCTTCTTCAGCGTTTGAAGCCCCTGCATCGAGTACAACGTGTGATTTCGTGTAAAATCCTGCTCAACAATCATGGAAAGCTAGATACTTGGCCTCCCTAATGCACAGACTGTTCCATACTGGACTTTGGTGTTCTTAGGCACCTCAAGCGGAAGATTTTAGGAGCCTAAGCACAACAAAGGATCAACTGAAGGCCACCATCTTCACTGCTTCAGCCAATCTCTAGCCGAGCTTTGTAAAGAACTGCTTTACAATGTTCTATACCAGGCTGGAACTAGTAATTTTGAAACTAGGAGGCTATATTAATTGAGAATGTAAATAAGGTGTCCTTTAATTAAATTTTTTGAATTGGATTAAATTTTTTGAAATATAACAATTTTGTAGTTGTTAAAAATTATTGCATATTAAATGGAAAAACCTCTATATATCAAAGCATAGGAAATATCCAAAAACACAGTACTTACAAAATCAGTGTGTCATTTATGTACTCGAAGTCAAGTTTCCTTTAAGGTTTTTTAGGTGTCATCCATAATGAGATATATAGATCGTATTGTGATCTCACCACTGAAACATTGGCTTTAATTTAAAGTGTGAAAAATTCAATGAAGCGAGCCTGGGAGAGGAAGACAAGCTCTGCTTATGGTGTTACCATTCATGAGCCTCGTGGCCTCATTTATTAAGTTTTATAGTACTTGATCATTATTTCATTGTATTGAGGCTTAACGCCCTTGCGTCCTAAATAAATATAAAAATTGGATAAAATCATTGAACACTGAATTCGATTGTTGGATCAATTTCAGTAATGAATTATTTAGCGTGGAAGTAATTTTACTTTATATAAAGACGTAGGATGAATAAAAGGAGATATTAGTTTGGACCAGTAGAACACTAAGGAATAATTAATTAATTCAACCCCCCTTCCAAGATTATCGGGTATTGTATGTCAGTTTTGCTATAAAAGTACAATTTAAGCTAATTATACCAACATCAAATGTATAAATTGCTTCCTGTTGAGAATCACTGCTCTATGTAAATAACTTATTTTTTGACGTGCTTTCAAGGTGGGTAGTAGTAGGGTATAGGTTTGTAGTTTTAGAACGGACTAATAGACCATGTATTGCCAATATATTTGCATATAATAATCTTCCTACATCAAGAGTTAAACCTTTCAAATAAAATATATTTTTTTAAATTAAAATGTTTATTTATCAGATAGAAAATTTAAAAAAATTCAATAATTAATATTATTTGAGGGATATGTTGAATACGTTTCACACATGTAATGTGCGTAAAAACAACGGCATACCTCATGACCTCATAGTTCTAACCATGGAATCCTGGACGAGCGATCTAATATCTAGTTTTCATTCGAGTTTTACGTATAATTTGACTGGATTGTGAAGTAAGTATGTATAGGAATAGTCATGGCAACACATGTATAGCAAAAAAAAAGATCCTATTGAAAAAGGGATGGTATACAAAGAATTAGAAAGGTTTAGGATATCAGTGGAAAAGGAATATTCAATGACTTAACGAAATACTTTTTTTATGCTTTCCTTTTCTGAAGCTTATTTGCATAAATTGAACTTTTTAATCCTTACGTATATTGATAAAAATTACAATGTGCGAGAAAGGACTATTTAAAATGTTACTATCCTTCGAAATTAACATGATTTTTTAATTTCTTTCTTTTTGATTGTGGTATTAAATTATGTGTTAAGAGTATAATTAGATTTATATACATTATAAATGGCGCTTTACTGAAAAAGATTTAGAAATACTGATGGAACTATTTTGAAAAAATTATTTTTATGATATAATAAATGTATAAGAATATGAAAAGAAAAAAAGGTCAAACATTCCATTTTTTTTACACGTAAGTCTGTGATCCTGAACCGTTTTCAAACTGCAAAGTCTTTAGCCTATATTTTTCCCAGAGATGGGAGAAGGAATAAATTAGACTTATCTAAATATTTGTGTATAGCATGTTTAATTTGTTTTTTTTTTTTTTAGAATAAGTATTCATTGAATCACAAGGGTTCCCTAAAGCACAAGGATAATCTTACCTCTAATTTTCTACATACCCAAGAATAGCTGTACTTTATGATGTAATCATGTTCCTCTAGAGAGTGTAATACTTGCGATATTTATGATGGAGTGACGCATTACAATGGATACAAGAAAAGTTATTCTTTTGAACTCTTTGTGAGTAGGTTCAATATTGGATAGATCCAATAGAGAGAAATATACTTATAGTATGTGGACTTAATAGACAATTTGAAAAAGGTAGAAACTATATAAAAGAAACAATAAATTCGAATATTTTGATAAATTTAAATTTTTGAAATTAAAAATTCTTTTTACTTTCCAGATTGGACAATTTTGTTTAATTGTAATAAAAATAATTAAATATAAACTTTTCAAATCCATAACACTACTAAGTATGATTTGCTAGGGTCTTACGTATATTTTACTAAGAATTCAATTAAGATGTACAAAATTGTAAAATTTTACTTATATTATTTGGTTTTCAATTATTAGTATTTTGATTTCTTTTGTAATAATGTTATTGACGTTTTATGTCAATAATTGAAATATATTTCATTGTAAACAAAGATTGTACAAAAAGGTTAGTCATTTTGAAAAAACAAACTTTGTAAATTTAGTTATACGATTATTTAATCGACAGGATTCTAATTTTCAATATGTAATAAGCGTAGATTAATTATAATTTAAAATAGCATAGGTCTTACTCTCAAATTTTTAAATTTTTTTGATCTTTTTTGGAAAATTAATTCAGTCACAATTTAAATTACAAAAATGGAGACTTTTTTGAAGAACAAATGCTTTTTTTTAATACAAATAATCTTTTTGTGAATAAAAAATTTGCTCTATTAATTACAAAGCGGCATTAAAATACTAATAAAGAACTACTTTGCTAATCGTAACCTAAGTAATTAATTGCATTACTATTTCAAAATATTTCAGTATACAAGTACTATGTTTGTTTGAATAAACCATCAGATTATTTTGTATAACAACAGTATCTTGACAAGTAGGATAGAGTATATGACTATTCTTGCAAATCATAAGATGTAGACGTTTATTTATAGATCTGTAAATTCTAAGCACAGACAATATCCAATATAAAAAAAACCAGAAACATGAAAATGTACTCCTAAAAATCTAAGCGGTTTAGCTTTTGTACGATTTTTTAAAGATAAGTTGCAAGCAGCAATGAGAAAAAAGATATATACACTATTCCGACCCTGTATCTTGTAGGTCATAAGGATGAATTACTTCGATATTGAAAATTTAAAATTCTTTGTCTCTGACAAGGAATTATATGTACCATTTTCTCACAAATCTTCAGTATTATCTTTGTCATTTATCGACATAAGCAGAGACTGCTTATGTTATTGATTATTTTATATAGTAGGCAAATTTTGGTAAAATAAAAAAAAAACACTTTTTAAATTTTCCAGATCTAAAAGTATTTAATAACATGTAAATTCTTGAAATTTACAATTATACTTTTTTTGTATCTGTACAATCTGTCATGAAACTCCTCAGTGTCCTGATCAACGTTTTTCACGAGCACAATCACACATAGTTTTTTCAAGGTGTTATCTCCTCAAGAATAAAATAGAAATAATAAGAGCTTCAGAAAAAATAAAAAATGACCTTATGTCTAATGAAACAGAGCCTTAGCTACACCCTCTCGATGCTACATGAAAACACCTGCCTATTTTCATTAATATGACTAAATCAAGTATAATATATGATATTTATAAGTAACATATAAATACAGAACACTATATATACACGCTCAATACTACATACAAAACGCCTATAAATTTTGTTTATTTGACTACAAGGTGATCGTACAGATCCAGTTATGTTATTGTACTGGTTCTGACTGTGCACAATAACATTTAAATTCCCTGGATGGATGGAGTAGCCCAAGGAAGAAATTGCACCTTCAAACAAGACAGCGCACCGGCCCACAAGGCAAAAAAAAGTGCAGGATGTCCTAGCCAGACAATTTCCATACTTATGGAGCCAAGATTTTTCGTCTGCAATCAGCCCAGACCTGAACCTATGCAATTTCTATCTCTGAAGGAAGTTGAGCATGAGGCTCACACCAAGAACCATTCTTCGGAGGAGGTCTTGAAGAAGTCAACTACTCGTACAGTGGCAATGTTGCACCTGTATGATGTCGTTCGGGCTCCCAAAGCATATTGCCTAGGTTATCATGAAAGGTGAATTTATTAATGAATAATGAATTTTATTAAATGAAGCTTTCAAATAGTTAAAAAAAAAAAGGTTCTACCCTGTTTAGTTCGTTCATTATAAGCATTCAAAGATTATGTCAAGTGATCTGAACCACCCTTTACATTATTATTTCTTTGTTCAAAAATGACTTTTTTTCATTATAAAATATATTTATAAAGATAAACTTTGCTTTCTGAGTAAATATATATATATGGGTTTATATTGTGGGTCTAAGACGTAGGCTTACATTAGAGTTTAAATATTAAATTGATTAATATTACTAAAATAAGATATTCTTACTCGATACCTTTTTTCTGCAAAGCTTTTTTAAAATTTATTGAATATTTCCCTTTTGATAATTTTTTAATAGGCCAAATTTTTGACAAAGAGTTACGTAACTTATTATTCTTTTCTTTACTCCTATTAACTCTGGGCACTTAATATTATTTCATCAATATATAATTTATTAGTCGTGTATCATTCTTATTTTACAATACTTTTCCTAGTTCTTCGAAGTTGAATAAAAACTAAAAAAAAATATATACAATTTGTTCAAAAAAAAAAAATTAAACTCTAGAAACAGCTTTTTCCCTGGAATTTAAAGCTTTACTTAATTAATAATACCATAAAAAGCTTTACAAATTTAATTTTTAAAAATTATAAGTTGTAAAATAAGTGAGGTTTATGAATTGGTCAACGCAGATTAAATTTCAATATTCTAAAATTTTAATGTAGTTTTCAGAGAATATTTACCCTGTAAAGTATCAATAATCAGAGGTGTCTGTATATGTATAAAAATTTCAAAAATCAATAATTAAATAATTGGTATTAATTTATATCGAAAAATATTCAAAAATTATTTTTAAAATCCATAGCTATCTACGAGAGATTATTTTTTTTTTTTGCATAATTGTTCAAAATTAAATTGTGTGGAAAAACATTTCAAAAATTAAATTCTTATGAAAAACAGTTTCAAAATTAAATTCCAATTATAAAAATTTTTGAAAAAAAAAAATTAAATATTCCATTTTCTTTTAATAAGCAAAACAATTATTAATTTGGGGAAGGCTACAGCTCCTCCAGTTTACCCCCTGCAGAAGCCTCTGATGTTTTCCTGATTTATCTATTACATATAATAATATTTTTTAATTTAATAATTATGAAAGAATCAAAATTTTGATTATATGTGCAAAGTTATAAAACAATAGGTTAAAAATTGAATAGAACACAACAATAACATGCTAATTAACTGAGCAACACATTGAATAAAAATATAGCTCTTGTAAAATATATTAGATTAAATTTAAATAGAGGTTAATTAATAAGAACAAAACATTCTTGTACAATTAAAGGGGCCCCTTGTTGCATTTTTTTATATATTTTAAAGACACCAAATCATAAATTATTTCCTTTATATTTTTCAAATCAGTGAATTTTAATAATAAAAAAAACAGGGAGTTAAGATCAGATAAGAGCTAGTGCGCCCCGGCGCTGTTTTTTTATGATGCAGTTGTTTCATAGAGTGTATTTTTCGTCCGAACTAACGTTGTTGTAACAACAAACTTTAGTGAAGTTGTAGGCATCATGTACCAGATATACTGAAGATTTAATTTGCACAACAACATAAAGTTTTCAAGTCAGGGTATCACAAAAGTGTCAAAATGTGTACCATGGGTCTGAAAAACAAGACTTAGAGCATTATGATGTCTCAGAGAGGTCGCTGCTGTGGCTGAGTGAGTACTGCTATGACTTTATTTTGAAGTAAATTGACCTCCTGCGCTCCACTTCTTAATTTCATAGATTATTTTGTCTAGGGCTACGTTGAATTGAAAACAAATGTAACATCAGATGCCATCAAGGACTCTATGATTGCCTCCATCCAGAAGACAATGACCAACATGCCTAAGAACTACCAGGTCAACGCCTGCTCCTCTTTGCAAGACCATACCCAGGTTGTAACTGTTGCTGAAGGCAGATCCATAAAAATGAGCACTTTTTCAATATTTATTTGTACAATTCAATATATTTTTCTAACAAATCCACCAAAAATGTGTCATCAGTGACAATTTAAAGATTTTTGAAAATGCAGCCATTTGATCTTAACACCCTGAATATTATAATTTATTGCCTTTAATATATTCAGAAAATTACCAATCTGTTTCTCTTCAATATAAATGTCGTGAGTGAAATCAATAACTCAAACCAACCACCTCCAGCTTCAACCACAGCCTCCAACCTGGATCTGAACATGGCACAGACATTGATGAGGAACTTAATGTCCATGTTGGCAACTACAAGAAGAATGGAACCCAGCAAGGAATCAACAGTGTGTTGTGCCCGTTTATTTGACTCTCTTGCCATGACGTCCCACACATAGTAGTCCTAGGTGTTCATATCAGCTAAACTAAGAGCCCACATTTCCTTTCCCCAAAAGGTAAAGCTCTTAAAAATCTCAGCTTTTCCAAATAAATCCTATTCTAATTACCCGATTAGGATAAACTGCTGAATTAAAAATTATAGTATATTAGTGGTATCAATTTAAACTCTCTAGCAATATCCTATAGTAGTCATTTGCATTCTTGAGCAAGTGTCCAGCAAGAGGCACACAATAATGCCCAAATGGCGTTCGTTTTCGAAGGAAATCTATAGGATTTGTACTTTTTATTACACAGTTTTGTCAGTTCCATCTGATGAGCACACTTTAAATCACTAATATTGAAATCTAAAGTTATTCGGTATTTAAAATACACAAACTGTATTTATAAATTAAAGCATTTCATTGAAATCCCTTGAAATATAGTATTGAAGCTTATTCAAAATTGCAACTGTTACTTTTAGACATATTCAATTTGTGCAAGTTTTATTAAGATTTGCTCCGTAGTTAGAATAGATAATATTATGTAAGCTTTGAAGTATAAGCTATTTTTTATTTTTTTTGAGTTTTATGTACAACATAGGCTGACTGTTGCAAAAAGGTTTCATATTATTGTTGAATAATAATATTAAATTATTACTTTTTTAAATTACCTTGTTTTGGGAAATTTTACTACAGATTGTGGATTTTTTATTGAAATAAAATATACAATACAGTTGAAGTTAATCAATTATGGATAATTTTATTATTAAAATAAATCAAATCATGCTAGTTGTAAGAGTTATTCTTGTAATAATATTTATTTGTTTGATCTTGTATATATTTTCAAAAAAACATGATGAAATGCTTACTTATATAGATAAATCTTTAAGATTAAATAGTAAATCATTTCACAATTACTTATAATCTAATCAAGAGACTATCAAATATCAATTTCATATGTCTTTAATTTATATATGATTATGCTCATGGTGGCTGTTCTTAATTGATTTTTGAATTAGTTAATTAAAAAATACCTTTTATGTAGACTTCTTTTCTGAAGACCTTGATTGTTTGATCCCTTGCCAATTTTGTAAGTTTGTCCACTGACAAAATAAATGGTTGATTTATTTAAACAGAGATGATCTAATAAAAATAACATCTTCGTTTCTTAAAACTCAAATTTTTCACCTTTTCCTCAATGACAGCTTCTATACGAGGTCAGAAGGCCTTCATACTCAGATCAGCCATGACCATCCATTACAGTATTTCAGTGGGGACAGAACAAGTATTGATCTCTATGATGCCAAAAATTGTTGTAAAAAGGGTGATTTCTGGCCCTGTTCTTTCAAAAAATGTATGTAAAATTTTACTACGCGAATTTGTTTAAGTTTTGAGGTATGATGTATTTTTGCTTACACACACTGTGTATCGACAACAACAAAAAAAAAGTTGGTGAGGAAGAAATACGCTGATTATAACTCAAACATCATTCTTGCAGGCACGGGGGTTGAAACATTGTGTTTTTAGGGTGTTTCTCTGCTCAAGATAAAATTGTAACTTTGATGTATTGAAAAGAAGATGAAAAAAACTAAATACAATGATATATTTGGCAATAAGTTCCTTCACTCAGAGAAGGGAGCTGTAAATTGGTCATTTAATGGATATACGACAATGACCCAAACACACTCATGGCAATAAATGAGTGGCTTACCAACAGCCACATCAACAAGTGAATGGTTCTAGAAGATTTTCATTAAGGTCAGTGAGGGGCTTAACCAGTCTCAGGATGTCACTCAAAAGATTATCTTTGTCAGTGGTCAAACATAGAAAATCCCCAAGGAACAATATAATTTTTTTCAAAAATGTATTTTCTTGACAATTTATTTACTTAATCAATATTTTTCTTTATATCTTTAATAGGCAAGTTACTAACAACTAAGAAGTTTTTGAAAACAACATGTATCTTCGATGTGTACTATTTGCTGGATTCCTCATATTTCCTCTTGGTATGTTATTCAATAGTAAATTACCTTATATTTTGAATTTATTTCCGCAGTTATCTCATTTAAAATCTTCTTTCTTTGATATAATTTATATTTTTTAATATGCTATTAAATATAGATCATCAATTTGTTAAACTTATATCTTTGTATGTTACCATAACTTTTGCAGCAAAACTTTTTTTTTTGCAAAATTTAGCCAATTGATATTTTGCCCGTAAATAAAGTTGATAATTAGATACAATATAAGTTTCATATTAGTTTGTTCACTATTTTTAATAGTTGAGTCTACAAATAAATGTATTATCCTTCAAAAATATAAATGATATGGATAAAGTTGTTATACCTTTCAATATTGCTCATTTTATACAAGTAACAAGTATAACAAGACCTAGTATTCGTTTAATCTTTAATTTATTCAACAACTCAATGACAAACTTAATTTGTCGTATTTATTATAATTATTTATTAATATGAGTTATTTATTATCAGTGATGTATATAAAATGTCGGTGCGGTATGTACAAAAAAACGTGGTATTTCCAAAGAGCTTAAATTTAGAACTAAATGACCACTGCAGGTGGAAAAGAGGGTTTGGTAACACTTTTCGGATTAGAAAATATTAATAAATACTTCTTCATCTATTTTGTTGCTCGCTCATTTAATTCAGCTGACTCGTTGCACTCCTTGCTCTTTTAACATTTCTACATTCAATTCTTGTTATTTTAAAATGTTTAAGAGGATATCAGTTCAGCTGTCATAGCGTTTAAAATAATAAGCAGCAAATACCCGTGAGAGAAAAGAAATAAACACCAATAGATTAATGTTTGTGTATTTGACTAGTGCAGACGTGTTTTTTCTGCTCTTTTGTGATTATTTTCTAAAGTGGGATTTAGAATAATTTTTTTCTAACAATATATCTTAGTGGGGTGAAGACCCATCCAAATTATCTAAAGCTATAGTTTTGGCACTTCGAAAATCCCTTTTTGAAATCATTCAAGATATTGTAATGTGATTTTCTTTCCTTCTATCTTCCTATTCTATTTAATTCTGGTGTATCACCTCAGGCGTTAATCCTCTGCGTTGCTACTCTTTATACTAGGCGAATAGGTGATATTGATTTGACCTCACCTTTCTTTTCTCTCTCTCCCTCTTCATCGTTGTCGATATTATATTTATATATATATAAAATATGGTGGCCTTTCTCTCATATTTTTTGGTGACTTGTGGAAATCCTTTAACACCTACTGGATTGTGCAACTCTGGAGAGAGGATCAATTTTGGAACAGTCATCTACCCTTTTTTTCGAGAGAAATTACTCGGATGAGCCCCACTCTGGACTTAAAAAAGTCTTACAAAGACTGTTTGAGTACTCTGAAAGGGTACTCAAAGCTATCTAAGGGTGATGAGTATCCCGTTTATTTTTTTGAAAGAGCTTTTGAATGGGGATTCCCCACCTGGGGCTCCATCTTTGCCATGTCGGTTCGAACCAGGAGAGTCAACTACGCAGCGAAAACAGCTTGTTTGCACGAGCTGATAAATAAAATGGTGTTCGGACGGTACAAATCCACTTTTGGGAACTTTGTATCAGTTGGAAGACCGACAGGACCATTACGCCTTCGGTTATCTTTTTTAACCCCATCTACTCTTAGAAAATTAAATTTGACTCCCACATGAGAGCATTTTTGCAATTAATTAGCAAAAAAAAAAAAATAGACTGCCCTGTCAGGAAGTGCTTTGGTTTATTGATAATTATATGCTATGTCTAGCGGACAATTGGCTAAAATATCGGTTAATCTCCGGTTTTCTCGATGTGAGAGTAAAGTATTTCACTGGCAATCAACGTATATGTTATTTTTGCCAGATGGAGGATGAAGAAAGTGACCATTTTCTATTCGACTCAGCAAGTCTTAAGCCATTGTATATAGATATTGGAAGCCATTTAAACGAAAATTTTAACTTTTACCACCCAAAGTGAGACAATTACATAGCATTTTACATTGGAAAATAAGAAAATATGATTAACATCGTCATCTACATGGCCCAACAAATTTTATACGTAAAGGGAAGCCCTTCAACTAGGGATATATCTGGTGTTTTATCGATAGTTTGAAAAAAGACAATTTAATTTTTTATCTTTTATCTCTTTTCAATAAACAATATCTTTAATTGAACATCTCTCAAAACACTTTTGCATCTTTTATTGATTTAGTAAGATGTTTACATTTTTTATTTTTGTTATCATATTTTTGTTAAATTATTATCTATTTATTAAAATAGATACGTCTTGTGTAAAGAATTCCTCAGTTACAATCCCTGTTGCCAATGAGGTAACAACAAATACATTAAGCAATGTCTTAAAATAGTGTTGTAAATACAAACCTAAATGAAGTCAATGTTAAAAATGAAAATGGTAAACATTTAATATTATATAGGAGAGTTGTCAACTCAAATTTGAAAAGGACTTACAATTGTCTTTTGAATATATATCAGTTGAAATAGTTAATGACTCTAAAGGATGGGAAAACTTCTGGGTGGTTGCTCAGAGAATTGATAGAAGATGTCCGTTAAGTAAAAACCAAATGTATCCAGATAATCATGCTTTAATTGCAACAGAGGTTTTGAAAATAACCCGAAGTGAGGTGCACAGCATTAATTGGGGCATACCTTATCGCCCTCTCATTATAACTCGAGAAAAAATTCCTATGGAGAGAATCACGAACGAGAGTAGATTACCGGTTGAGACTGATCTTATGGACGAAAATAACAATCTGTTCAAAGTTGCGTTGGATTGCCGAAAACTCATCCATGCTAGAATTGAAGATCACCACGTCTTTGACATAAAACTCAAAAGGTTGTGAGAAGGCATTGCAATTTATGCTAGAACCTTTTTTGTGAGGTCAACTCTTTTCGGATTGAAAATTCATTGGAAAAGTCAAATT
Source organism: Lepeophtheirus salmonis (assembly GCF_016086655.4). Lineage (NCBI taxonomy): Eukaryota > Metazoa > Arthropoda > Copepoda > Siphonostomatoida > Caligidae > Lepeophtheirus > Lepeophtheirus salmonis. Next base: position 11,387,378 of record NC_052134.2, read on the forward strand.
TGGAAAAAATCTCAATTTTTATTTATTCATGATTTCAGCATTGAAACTCTAAAAGTACGAATTTAATAATCAATGTAAAGGGAAATCCAAGGATCGTCCCTTCATTGATTTCTTTAGGACGGAGATTGAATCTATAGAATTCCTTGGATAGACGCAGCAATGAATTGGAATTGGTAGATACTTACAGATTTTTAAACAGGGATAAAAAAATATTATCTTGGAGAATGGGACTACGGTTTTTTATAATTGACTATACATTGATATCGAATAATCATGCTTTCTGCTATTAAAAGTTCAAGGTAACGCTTCAAGCCTTTTTCAAATCGTTAACGTGTTGAATTATAATTCTTTTCTCGTCCTTCGAAGAAAATTTTCAAAATCCCTAATTGATTATTGCTTTTGAATCATTTTAAAACTTCTCGTAAAAGTAAACTGGCTAACTCATATAAGCCGGACCTTTCCTGTGCAAAAGTCTGTAATAAACTATTGCATATCATTCGAGATACAAGCCTTTCTATATCAATAAAAGAAGAAGAAGATAGATGCATAGTAAAGGGTATTGAAGAAATAATTATGGGAGGATCTTTATTCTTACGTACATTTGCTTGTAGTTCATGGAATGCTTTTAGCATTGCCAAAATTGCCAACGAAGAAATATCTAGAAAAATTGGTACTAAAGGTAACCCTATTCATAGATTCTGGGATCTGTTTAATACAAGATACTTATTTTCTAAAATATTGAAAAAAATTATCCCAGGTCAGAAAGTGCTTACTGACTTGGAATCGAAACTGCGTCTTTTTCGATTTTAATTTTGGGATCAGATATATCTTTTTTTATGTCAGAACGTCTTTCAACGACAATAAAGCATGTGGGCCTGATGGTATTAGAGAGGAAATTGATACATTGTGTTAAAATAAATTGTTCGCTATTCATTTAGTTTTGGTAACTAAAGAGGAGCCAACTCCCTACATTTCTCATGCGTGGTAGGATTTATCAATTCCAAAGAATGAAAATTGAACCTTGCCTTGCCCTTGTCGTCCCTTAACCATTTTCAGCGAATCTTACAGAATATTTGCTGGAGTTCTAATAAAAAAAATGGAGTCTTTCCTCAACAAAAGACTGGGAAATGAGCATAAAGGTTTTTTTTTTAAATATAGACAGATCTCCAATGTTTCTAGAAATATTCAAATTGCTCTGGACTCAACTAGGCAGAAGAATGTTCATGCCACCATAAATTGCTATTGATTTCAAAAAAGGATTTCATACTATGCAACACAATTTTCGTCTTAGAGCTGTAAAAAAAGTTACCTAAAAGTTTTTTTTTAACCATATCCGAGCTCTATTATTTAACAGATCATAGACAATAGAGATTGATAGACATAGGAACAATATCCTAACTCTTAGCAAGAGTTGTAGGCAAGGACCCCCTGTATCCTCATTACCTTTTGTTGCAGCTATGGATGAATAGTTAAACTCTGAATAACAAGTCAAGTTATAAAAATAACCGAATGAACATAAAATGTCTGTAAAAAAATTTAGTAATATATCAGGCCTAATTATGAAGAATAGAAAAATAACCCATTCCCTACGGGCTTGTGCAAACAAGCCATTTTAACCGTGGAGGGAGTTTGTATAAAGGATGTTGTCAATATTTTAAGAATTAAATGGACAAAAAAACCCTCTTGACTCAAATTGGACATCGTTAAGCTCTCTAACAACATTTGGTATTGTGATTGGTAAAAATTCAATCTTAAAAGTGGGTATATCCTTCTAATACTTAATTAGTGTCAAAAAATATTTATACTGCTACAGCAATTCCATCTATGGCAGAAAGGGTGTTGGAGGAAGAGGACACTTGACTGCGGCGTCTTTTTCAAACAGGGTTACATCCCAGCTCCAAAAAAGACCATGATCGCAATTAGGGGGGGGGGGTTAACTATAATAGCTAATATTTTACTGAAAATAAATGTGAAGATATTTATTGATATCACTCGAAGATCTAAATTGGCGTGGAGATATCATTTTACTAGTTCTGCAATATTTAAGATTTTAATTTTGAGATAAGATATATCTAATTGTGCCATTGGGTATATCTCAAACGAATGGGTGGCAGGTCACAGAGTTATGTGGAGTAAGAACTACGGCCATTATTAGACAAAAATATTTTTAAACAACGTAGCTAGGTTTTTACTCCACATGACTCTGTGAGCTGTCACCCATTTGTTTCTAGCACCTGAAGAGTAAGAAAAAATTGCATTGAGGGATGAAGTCATGATACTATATTACATGAGTCCACATAACAAATTTTTACTGGAAGGTTTATTTTTTCTCTGCAAATAAAGGCAGCCTTACATCTTCCCCTCGTCCCTTGGCATTTAAAATTTAATTTTAAACCACTAGGATCTGTTGATACAATAACGATTTGCAACTATTATATCTCCATATTCGGCGCACCACAAAAATGGAAAACAAGGATATTAAGGTTAATACGTGTATCTATGATAGAAGGAAGTTTAAATCACAATTCCATATTTCAACGAGAACAATCAAATTTTTAAACCCCTATAAAGATTGCCGCAAAATATTTAACGACGAGGAGCATGCATTAATAGAGAGCCCTACATTGAATACCTTGAGGGAACTGATAAGGTTAAACATAAAAATTACTGACAAAGGCAGCTTGAAGGGCTAGACGTTGATGGTATTCCCTTCCCTTCAGTTGTAACCGTTACTTTAATAAGGAGGAGGCTTTAAAAGTGGCTTTAAGTAATTGCAAGGTTTTCATAGCCCAAAAACTAGCTGAGGATCAATCATTTATGGTGTGGAATTGAGGAAGATTATTTTATATGCTGCATCAAGATACATTGTATTCTCATTAAAGATTCTGCGACTGCAGGACTCAGGGTTGGAATATGCCGGTTAAATAATTAAATATTTTCCTTCCGCCTCAAAAAGACACCATAAAACCGTGGAATTTATTAACAGGCAAGAAAAAAACATCGTAGCAAGGTTATGAAGTAATCACTTTTCTTGGGGGATTGTGGTAAGCTTTTGGAATGACTGACTTAAGACTTTTTAATGGATTTTTTTTCTCTGGGGCAACATCCTTACCGTTTATATTATTTGTATATGTTTAATTTTAAATTATTTGAGGTCTGAAAAAGTAAATTAACTTTAAACTAAAATGCTTGCTTATGTTGTATGCAAATTTCTTTTTTGCTTATTTACTTATTTGTGTATGTATTTATACGTGTGTAATGTGGATAAATAAAAACCTTGAAGAAAAAACATAATAAACACACACTCATTTATATAAAAAGGACATAAAGGCTGGAAATGTTTTGATGCAGATCCTGATTTCTACTCCAAGTCCAGTAAGAAACTTCTTATTGTTACTTTACATCTTTCAAGGACATACACTAGTAATTAAATAACTAAACAAATTTTAGGAATAAATGATAAAATTTGATAAGGTATTTAATTCTAATATTTAAATTTATTATCTATATCAAATAAAAATTGATATTACTTATCAGTATTACAGAGTAAATCACTCAGACAACCCTCTTACAAATAGTGTTCTTGCTAATAAAAATACTAACCCTGAAGTGTAAATCATCCAAAAAGAAATTTTTACGAGGGAATGAATATGAATTGAAATTCTTAATTATTATTTTGCTCTGAAGTTTAAACAAAAAGTTTTATGTTGTCCAATTTAAAAAAAAAATCAAAGACCTACTTTTATAATTTAAGGTGAAAACTTTAGTTACTATTTCTTTATAACTAAAATTAAAAAATAATATTTAATATAAATTTTTAAGGTACTTTATTTCAAAAGTATAATAGTTGCTTATTATTGCATTGTTTCAAAATATATCACTAATACGATAGGTTCTTCAGGTAAATCCTGGTCATCTTTAACTGTATCCTGATCAATAAGGGAAGCAAAAAGAGGTTTGAAATTTGATGAACAAGTTCTAATAATACAAAAAAAAAAATCTTTTAATTTGTCTAACGTCTTTGCCAATAATTCGTTCAAAATGGATTTGTAGGCCTTGACCAAGTCTATGCTGTTTTGTGAATTAGCAGATGTCTTTCTCTGTAACTCCCTTCTAAAGGAAGTAATCCATGGGATTAGGCCAGGTCTGGCAGTCCAAAATGGCACCTTTTTGTCTTTCAAGCAGTTTTGGGTCCTGTGGGCCTTGTGAGTAGTGTGGGTTTAGTCTTGGTGAAATAGATACTCGGAAATATGCCTCAGCTTTAATGTAAGGTATCACTTTGTCATATAGAAGTTCACAGTACTGTCAGCACCTGGCTTCTCTTTTTGCTCAAAGAAGATGCCGTTACACTAAATGCCCCAGAAAATCATGATTCTGGCGGAGAAGTTAGGTTTTAAGACTTTGGGGACATTATCTCTATCTGTGGCCAACCATTTGTCATTCTGGATGTTCTGAAATCTGTCAAAATTGCATTGTTTCTCATCTGAGTAAAACATAATTCGGTTATTTATACTTCATACCTTTAAATAATTTCTTCCGTGTGCAGCCTGGGTGCCCTTCATCTTGTCTGTAATGATATTTCTTTATAGGGCCGATATGATGTCTTCCTCAGAATAGTGTTTATGGCTGTAGAGACTGTTGCACAGCAAACTTTACCTCTTTCGGCAAGAACTTTAATTGGAGTCCAAAGAAATGGTTTTAAAGAAAGTTTCAGAACGATTTTTTTATCTTTAAGGCCTAAGAAGTCAGAGTTGGATTGAGTAAAAAATCCATACTTTCGTTTATATGAAAGCTCATCTACAGTGAATAATCCTACATAGTAAAATTCTGTCCAATCTGTTTGCCTGCAAAAATTTTAATTGGAATAACTTATAATGATGAAGAAGAATATAATTTCTTCTTAGTGAGTGAGTTCTTAATTGAGGTTATATTTTATTTACTCATATTGTTATTATACAAATATTGCTCCATTTAAAAATTATTTATTCAACTCTAAATCGAACCCCTATCTTCAACAAAAGTTGTCCTAAGTTTATATTTTACAAATAGTCAATGTTATATCATCATTTGCAATGCAAAATAGATAAAGCTTTTTTTGATTTTGAGAGAAAGAACGTGTTCCAATGGTCTACATACCGTTTCCCCAATACATTTTTAACATTTTTTTTTCTCAAGTTAGAAAAAGCCATCAATTTGCATATATTTAGGTATATTATATATAAAAGAATATAAATATATTCGGAAATATATATTAAGTATAATTCTTCACTTATGATTTATGAATGTTAATAGTTAATATAATGAGCTGATGTTAATTAATTATTAATAACATTTTCGAAAATGACACGGGGAATATTAAATTGACTGAAAAATAGGTCTCTACAGATTTTACATTATGAATATATATTAAAATATTTGTAGATGTATACAAATATGAACGTGATAACCTAGAATATTCTCGGAATCTCATTGTGTATTACAGACGAGGTTTTTTTTAATAAAGTTTTTTATGAATACAGGACTCAAAAATTAAATAATTTTCAAAGCGTTTTTAACTTTTACATATTTTTTTATTTTTACAATTTTTATTTAAATAAAGTTGTGAATGAACAATGTTCTACACTTCTTATTCAATGTATTCCCCTTCATTCTGAATGATAACTCAATACAGGGACGAACAGAAGCACACCTGGTCTTGATGAAATCCGAATGTAAGTTGTTCTACTCCTTCGTGATCACGTTGTTCAGGGCGTTGACATTCGGGTGAGGTCGAAGGCAAGAAGCGTGCTGGCCAGAACGCAGCCATGTTCTCTCAGGCGAAATTCTGCACCTTCTTGGAAATGTTTGCCGGGGTGCCGTCTTTGATAAATACATAGTTGTCTTTAGGGAACTTGCTCTTCAACCATCGCAATACATGACTCCTGATAAACTTGAAGAAAACATCTGTCTTGACTTTCTCGTTGGTATTGAAGAATTAGTGAGGCATCGTGCTGCTGTCAAACTCCCACATAGTAACTTACATATTAGATCATTTGCCAGGCCTACTTTTTTTAATTTTTTGTTTAATTTTATCTTTTTGTTACTCGAGCTATACCTAGATGTATTTAATAAATGTATGTAATATGAATATCAAATTCAACTTTTCCCTCGTGAGTTTGGTTCTAATAATTTGATAGTTTTTTCTCAATTTTTTACTTAAAAACAAAATTAAGGTATCTTATTTATATCAGGATTTAGATATAAAAAAGGCAATTTATTAGATACAAGGATTCCCCGTTTTTTTTAAATATCATGTATTTTGAATTAGTGACATTTCATATTTAAAACTTCCTAAATTTATTAAATCTTGTTTTTAGAAAAGTTAATTGAAGAAAAAAAAAAAATTTGATTGAATGTTGTTGTCAATAAATATAATTGGTCAAAATAAATAAAAAATAAGTAAATTTTCTACTTTATTTCATAATTCGGTACTAGGAAAACTGGCCAGGGAAAAATTTCTTGTAGAAGATTGCCATGGAGGAAAATTGCCCGAATTTTGTTCAAACTTCATGATGAATAATAGCACATTATACATTTGCTTACTATTATTTACGGCAAATATATCTAATTTATCTGTTTGTTCAATTCCCCAAGGGAGTACCTTCAATTGTCACTCATAATGCTTTTATATATTAAAGTCCAAAAGAGCAATAATAAAGTGTAAAAAAATATATTGTATCTGTAAATTATTTTAGCAAGACCTTTTTGTAAGTTGAATAAAAACCCTCAAAAGGTATTTTTATCGTACTTTAATTGTATTTATTTTAATGAACACAAAATGTCTATAAAATTATGGGTTTTCATAAAATTAAAGGAAAAATATTATTTGTAGCATGAGACTTGACATGTAAATTTCTTCACAATATTACTGAATTACTCGGAAAAAAAATTATTCACTATTTTATTTTTAGGACTTGAATCTAATAGTCTCTTTTTTATCTAACCTTGTACAAAAACATGTTGCTACATACTTTAAGACCAAAAGTGTATCATATTTCAATTACATTTTTTTACGAGAAAAATTGTAACATGATATTTATGATGAAATATTAATTTAATTGCAACTTCAAAATGGTTGTTTTCTTAGCTGGAGTATAAGATATTTTTGCGTTTGAAAAGCTCCATCATTTCTGGAACAAGTAAAAAATAATTGACGTATTAATTTCGTAAAACTATGTAGTTGATTGTAAATTATTTTATTAAGGTATGGAGGATCAGGAATAATTGCAACAATTCCTTATTTCTTAAGCATTCATATACGAATGTCTTCATTCTCCCCATTCATGCCTTGATGTAGCTTAGAGGCGTCCCATTAGCAAACTGGTTTGTCTCTTAGTACCCTTCATTGCAAGATGGTCTGCAAATTTATTTCCTGTAATGTCAGAATGTCCTTTAGATTGATTCTTCTATAGTATTGGTCTCTTGTGAAAGGGCCTTCTCAGTTGATAAGCACCTTTGTATAGGCGTGTTATGATAAGAGTGTTTGAATGACTTCTTCAAGTTCCCAGTGTAAAATCCGGTCAATCCCTTTAAGCATACAGTTGGAAGGAGTTATTAGTCTGAAAGATTTGGCCAGGCAGTTACCTTTTTTACCTGGTCTTGGCAGAAGAATTACTTTAATTTCTCTCCATCTTGGTATATAACCAGTGATGAGGAGTACTTTATAATGTTTTGCGATATAGGTGACAACGTTGTCCCCAAGTTTTTGCACTCCAACTGGCTTCAGTTCAACAGGTCACAGTCTTTTGAATGAGAAAAAGGGAATGGAAATATTCCCTGACCTTTTTGCTATCCAAGAAGTCTATGGGAAAAATATTTACTTGCAGGGATGTTCCAGAAGTCTTACGGATTCTAAGTTATGAGAAATGAGTATTTTTAATGATTAGAGCGTAGCCCTCACAAATTTTAAGAAGACTAATTCAGTTGTATGTCGTTTTTTGAAATCTTATAAGTTGAGCGATATCTTTTGGACCTTCCACTTTGCTGCAGCAACTCCTGCATGATTCTTTATGCTCTTTTCTAAGCGCAGAACGATAATCATTCTTTGCAATAAGGTTACTCTATGGGAACTACGATGAAGCTTAGGTTCATATTTCATCTCAAGCACTGTATTATTTAAATTTTGTGATTTTTTTATTTATGCTTTATTGTATTTTTATATTACTTTTAAAAGTTAAATATTCTTACCTTACTTTTGTAGCATATTACTTTTACTAACAATAGTAGCTTTTATGTATCATAAATACTAACTATAAGTTGAAGGTTAATATTTTCTTGACTATTTGCACAGATTAAATAAAATAAATAAACTGATTAGTAATCTATAATTAATGTAATAACATTTTAATTCCCTATCATCCATTAAAAATATATAATTCAACACCTTTATAGAACATGTTATTCATTCTTCAAGAAGTACTATTTAATCTAATTTCTTTTAATTTGCAACAAAAATTCAAATTTTTGTAGGAGTTAAAGTCGTCCCTGGAGACTGTTGCAACAATGGACAAACTTTATTAAATTATATTTCCTTTTCTACCAACTATCTTTATAGAACAGAGTTCCCATTACACTTTCAAGGCTTGGTTAACTTAAATGGCATTTTTCCATAAAGAAGAAGAAGTGTAAAATTAAAACATGAAATGGTTTTTGATCCATTGTTGTGCGTCACATTTAGCAAAAAAAAAAAAGAAGATTTCTATGGAAAATTTGTCGACTGTCTTTTGAAATTTGGTACTTCATGAAAATAAAGTGAATTTAAAATAATAGTATCATCTATGTTTGAAGCATAAAACTTTTTAGTATATGTGTTATATTATTATCATTACTTTTTATGTAGTCCAACTTGACTTTATTTTTTTATTCTACAAACTTTCCTTCCAAGATTTTTATTTATAGTAATTTAGGAGAAAATAGATGATGAAAAAATAAGGGTCATTTTTATATTGAGAATAAATTATTATCAACAGATAAAACATAATAAAAAACAGAAATAACCTAATGAAAATGAATTTCTAAAATCACAACGTAAGTTATCTGCATAATTTTCAAAAGCAAGCAAATGTACATTGATATATATCTAGATAACATTTATAAGGTTTTACATGAACTGCTCTAATTTCGCTGTATTTTATAATTAAATGAACAAATGTTCATTTCTGTATATAATATGATGAAAAAATTGCCATAAAAAATAAAAATACAATACAACAATATTAATACTTATAAAATGATTCTGCTAATTTTTTTAAATCTTTTTTTTTTTAAACTCTTCTGGCCTTCTGATTTCTTGAAAAACTATATACGGCAAAAAATTTATTTTATGTGCGTACTATATGTATATTGAACACATAGATTGTATAGAGCGTCTAATTTGCAGGAAAATATAAAATTATGTACGTTACACATAAAGATTTTCTCTCACACGATTCTGCTTTCCCGGGATTTTCACTACTATAAAACCAACAGTTCCATTAAAAGTACTTGTTTTAACTTTAACTTTTTTTTGTTGTTGCAACTATGATGGTGTTAAATAATTCCAAGAAACAGGAGCTGTTTATTCCAAAAAATAAACAATACCCACAAACTATTAGTGATAATGATGATAATTTAAAGTATATGTGTATTATATATTACAATATAAAAAAAAATTACTAAGAGTATGTCAGATTGGAAAACCATGACTAAATTACGAAAACCGTGATTTTTATATAATCAAAAGAGGTCCCTCAAAACTAATTTTTGATATGTTTAATTACTAAATAAAGTTATATTTTTTGTACAATATGCCAACTTTTATTTACAATATAAGATTCGTCAGGCTGGCAAATCTATTGGCGGCACTTGACTGTTAAAGCTGTGTACCACACTGTCATGATAACTGCTCTGATGGAATCCAAATTTTGATGATATGTGCGAATGAAATTCTTGTCTAAGACACACCAAATTGTAAAGGACGGGGGTTGATGTTAAGGCTGGATGAGGGCCACATATACCATTAGGAAGTCCTCCATATTTTTGCTGCAGAAGTTTTGGTTCTTCTTATCTCCTTTGGTGAGGGTTTTCATGAATTGACTTAGTCGATGCTTTAAACAGACTGTATGGAGATGCTAACGGTCTCTGTAACCTACTCGGTAAGGAACACTAGGGCGGATGTGACCACATACACATTGCCGTGTCCACGGGATACCACGAGATCATAACAGCAGTTGGATCGAATCTAAATTTGGATCAGAGGTGCGGAAGACATTATTATTTATTATATATTGGACTACATGGTGTGCAGGGTGGAGGTCAGGGCTGGAGGAGGGCCAAATGATGACAGGCGATATGTCAGCCATATTGTTGCTGAAGAAGTTTTGTTTCTCCTTTGGTATATGGGATTGTAATGGACAAATTGGTGTTTTAGGGAATTTGGACTGAGATGCCAACGGTCTTGGTGACTTTTTTGCCACTGATATTTATTTATAGGAAATTGCACACTCGTTGGTCATTTTTTTGTTGCTCAAAAGTTTTTATACTTTGAAGCATGGAATAAAAAAAAATTTACTTCTGTTTTAAATATCGTTTGATGCCAAATCATAATTTTTAGTTAAAAATAACGAAAGATAAAATAGTTTTTAATTGCTATTACATTTCCATCCCCACTCTTTATTACTTACTAACCAGATCCTCGAACTTGCAAAAATATTCCCTGAATACCGGTCAAGGACATTTTCCCGGGGACACATGAAACTATTGTAAACAAACACAAATGCATATTACATTTATGTAATATGCACTAAATATATACAAAAGTAAAAAAAAAAACAAATTTGCCTTACTTGATTAAAATAAGGACTTTATCGGCATTCTTAAAGGTTATTTGTACACTGGATAAACAATGTTCAAGATAAATTAAAAATACTCCCTCTGTACAAAAAAAAATGTAAAAAAAGACAAAAAAGGTTACAAAAGTATCATTTTACATTATATGTATTTAAATACACGGAAACAATAATCCATTGTCATGGTACAAAATTGCAAATATTAAATTATGTATGTCCCTACTTCTATCGTGATGACAAATAAAACTAATAAATAAATTGCTACTATGGGATGAAGTATTAATAATATTTCTAACAATGTAACTTTGATTATATCACGCAACCTTTCTTCCAAAATGAGAAAGAAGAAAGGCCCAAAATAATCTGGTAGTTAGCTAGATTAGTCATTCACATCAAACCATAATTATCTCTTCAGTAATTTAAAACTGGCATTCTATCATTATTTCTACACAATTTTTAAGTTGAACTTCATATATACATATGTATATTTCATAATATTTAACTCCAACATAGTTTTTCTTCGATACTGTGTTATAATATTACTTATATATTCTTACGTGTAAATCTGGTGTATTTTTTAGCTGGACCCTTAATTTGTAATTAGTAGGTTAAACAACGAATTTTATTTCGATAGTAGTTATCATTATTATTTAATTTTTAAGTATTGAAAAACCTTTCCTAAATAGATTCAATTATATTTAAAAACCTGTGTGTACATTAAAGAAGGAACATAACTCTGAGGATTTTTTTTTTGGAGATATAATTACGACTGGATTTTCACCATGTGGTAATTTGAAATTATAATATTGGAATTATATATTTACATATACGACGATGGATCAACAAAAAAACGTGTATGCATGTCCTTATGGAAACAGAACATAAGTATTGCATAACTTACTATTTCATTTAATTAACAAAAATACTATACCGAGTGTCCTTTTTAAATCTTAATAGTTTGAATTTTAAACTTAAACAAAATATAATTAATAAATATCAAAAAAAAATAATACTATAAGCATATGTGTATATCAGCTCTCTGAATCATTAGTGCAATCACCCTTTGCGGCAATAATGATTTCCAGGCGATGGCAGAATAACAATATATATGGACTTTTAATAAGTGATCAATTCAAAAATGAGCTATATTTTATATTATTATTGTTGTGGCCTTATCTCAAATTAAAACAATATAGAGCATTTTTTTTGGGAATACTCTTTTTTTTAATTAAAGTTCGTCTTTTCAGCTATTCAAAAATATACTTTTTAAGTTTATTTGTATTGAAGCTATGAGCCTAAAAGAAAGCACATATTTTTTAGTTTAAACGGAGAAAACTTGGTTTATTTGTATGATGATTTTTTTATCATAGGTTTTAAAAATATATTAATATTATTTATCTCTATCTTCAACACTGAGGGTTTAAAACAGCTTTGAGCCTTAAAAACAGCAAAAACTATTTATGGTTTTTTTCTGAAAGTAAGACGCTATAATATAAAAAATTAGGCCATATTTAAAACCAAGGGATCTAACTTTATTAATTTGAGCATATACTATTTTTATACCATTTTTGCTAATGGACAGTGTTATCAACAATAGAATATAGTCCATGGAAATTCCATCCGTTATACTGGAACCACAAAAGGGCTTTATGAAAGGAAAACGAGCAGAACACATACCAAGATCGATCAAAGATGCTATTGATAAAGATGAGACGAATGGGAAGGAACTCTAAGCGGTGCGTGTAGACTTTTAGAAGGATTCCACTCCATTTCCTATAAACATATATACTCTAGCAGCTAAAAAGATAAGGAGTTTCCCTGAAAATGATTCATATATGTAGTACCAGCTATATTTAGATTAATTTCTTTTAAACTTAGTTCTTTGTGTGGGAATGATAACATCAAGATAACTTGGGGATCCAAACAACAATATCCTTTGTTTGCAAACCTTTTCCTTATAGCATTGATTGGTCTATTTACATAAAAGCCTACGTTCCATCCCTAAAAATCAAATGCCAACAATAGATCTTATTTAAGTGAATCACTTAACTGTTTACTGCACGGGTTCTTTGAAGGAGATAACTTCAAATATGAGTGGAGTGTTTGGAACCCTGTAATTATTGTCTCAGGTTTAGTGGTTAACACCAGCAAGACAGAAATTTTATATTTACAAGAAGAACCTTAAAAGAGATGTTTTCCGTTATTGAAATTACCCATTGGTGTTTCAATAACAAAAGAGGATAGAGCGATCGGCATCAACACTAACGCAAAGAGAATCCAAGAATCAATCTCAAGCACTAGGTCGTAGTACAGTAGGTACCATATTCATACATTAGAAGAATATGGAATGGAGTTGCAATACCCCGAGTAGTCCACTTACTTAGATTTACACCTTATTCAGAGAAAATCAAAGACAACATTCACATCAACTGGAAAATTTATATTGGGTTCAGAGGGAACTTATTTTTCAAAGTGTCACCAGTATATTCCAATTTTATATCCGGAAATAGGTCTTAAAAACATAGAAACAGTATGGAAATAGTTAAACTTCACATGGTCGATTAGACACAGAAGCGGTTTGGATTTCTAGGCAAAAGGTTTTAAAGACAATTTTAAAAGGAACATGGGGTTTCCATTCAACAAAAGATATTTTATGGGTCCTGTTAAGCTGTATAAGTCTTAAATTATGATTTGTACTTACTGGAAACAAATGAACAATTCATGTAAATCAATTGTGGACTCCGTTATTTCTAAGCTGGGCGTAGACGAAACATTGAACTTCAAGCATAGGTTACACACTACCGATGAATTATTCAAACATTAGGACTTCCAGCAATTAAACAATTGTGGAGCGAGTCCAGAGATTTCATACTAACGACCTTCTTGGATATTAAAAGAAATAACATTTTCAATAAGATTGTAAACTGTCGGAAGATATAAACAAAATAATATTTTGCAACCCTTTCATAGACTTAAAGGAAAAGGTGTTCCGCTATAGGATAGTTACTTCAACCCTTTTTATAAATAAATACAGAGAGAGACTGTACATTCTGTAAGTACAATCTAGAGACTTCAAGACATGTGTTTTAGGAATTGCCTAAATGTCGTTTACTTAGTGTTTGAGCCTTGCATTACAAATTATTTTAATTGTTATAAAATTGTTTAACTTATATTATATTGTATTAAAGTTCTTATACATTTTTGGAACATATTAATGTACAGAGAATAAACTAATAAAGTAATTAAAAAAATAAAATGATATAATAATTTTAATCTTTCAACCTTTATTAATTATTGATTGATAAAGTGTTCAGATTTCAATGGACAATGACGTATCAAGTAAGACAAAGGCATTGACGGTTGACGACAAAATACATAGGGTACTTTTATATATCCAAAGTAACACCTGGATAAGCAAATTTATTGAATTTAATCAATTTTTTCCAAAAATAGAAATAACTTTGGAATATAAAAGGATGTGGAAAAAATATGGCTATACATTCTGGTTGAGTGTGATGCAAATAAATGTTCTTTAATTATTCATTTTTTGTTATTCAGTTGAAAAAAATTGTCCTATTATGATGACATTATTTCGCTGAGTTTTAGGCCCTACTTTAAAACTAAAAAGATTCTGACAGTTGATGCAGAATGTTTTTGTGGACCATTTTGGGTTTTTTTCTTGCTTTCATTTTTCGGATAAAAATTTTGAAAATGTAATACATTTTAATATAAGATTACATAATTTTGTAATAAGAAAAAATGAAATATTGACCTTCATTAAATTGTATATTAGTTTTTAGTTGTGTTTCCACCAATTGACGTACCAGAGAAGAAATATCTAGATCTCACTAGCTTCACTTGATCAATTTGAACCTAATCTTTTTATAGAAAAATGATATCAGTATCCATTTATAAAGAAAATACGGTAGCATCGAGGGGTGTACATTTTTTTTTTTTTGTTTTTTTTTTTGACTTTGACTCTACTTACTTGAATTATTAAACTCTGGCTACAACTTTGACTCCGATTATTTGAAATTATTGAATACGAATTAAACTCTTTGAAACTATTTAACTCCGACTTAAAAAAAAGTACTCCACTTCAATACCGACAATTTGAATTTATTGTCCAACCCGGGTTTGCCATAACAAGCAATAGTGATCTTAATACAAGAATACGCTCAATAATTAAAAAAAATTGTTCCTTGATTTATTATTACACTCTTATTGTTCTTTCTCTGGGAGTGAATGTGACGTAACAATATACAACAATAGCTTTTAAAAACTGTTCTTCTTTTTTTAATATGTATTTAGTCATTCCAACTCAAACTCTTTCGAATTATGCAACTCTGACTGAAATTTTGTAAAATTCTACACTTGAAGTTTCAACTTTGTATAATTCAATGTTTTCAAATCCATTTTAACCCAACTCCACAACCTTGATAGGAACAACCGTAATTACTTCATAAAATTCACTGCAACAGTGGATTCGATATTATAAAAAAAAGACACATATATTTAATAATTAGATTTTCTAGAGATTTATATTAATAATTTTTTTTATACTTTGTCCTTTTTCTTTAATGAGTGAGTGGCTATTATATAGCAGGAAATTTACTAAGGAAAAGATAAAAAAAAAATTATTTTAATTTTTTTTAAATCTCTTAGTATCATACAAAGATAATAGAATAATTTTACAATATTATTTTTTAATACAGTTTTTTTATCTTTCTATGATATGAATTAAATTAAAATTTGCATTGTGGTACTCCTAAGAGTTGATATGAATATTTAATTATTCAATTTTGAAACTATTTCAATATGTATTTAAAAACTAAAATTTGAGATTATTAGTATAATTTTTTTCTTTGCTGTTCTTTTTCTGTTTGAATTTTAGTCCTTAGTTCTTTACAATGAATAATGATAACAATTTATTTTATTATACATTAGAAAAGTTAAATTTTAATTAATTGGGGTCAGGGAAAAACTGTAAATATCGTTTTAATACTAGATTAAATCAGCATGGTTTTTTCTGCTAAAAACTGACAACTTACAATCTAATAGCTAAATTGTGTTGTAATAGAAGTCATTGTTTGATTTCATCTTCATATTTGAATGGTAATGAAGCTTCAAATATGTTTTTTATACTTCATTTTGTATCATGTCTTGATATAATTTCCTACAACAACATTCAAATTTGTCAAAGCGTTTGTCGTTATGAGATAACAGCTTTATGGACTACGACAATGGATGTGATGGAATATTCTTAATGTTTCCCAAAAATTGTAATTTGAAATGTTCGTTGTAACATTATTTTGCCAAAAATGTTGAAATATTCTAAAAAAAAATTAGCAAAGCTTATTTGATAACCCAAAGAAAAAATGGGATGGTACAGTCAAAAAGATATATATAAATTAAAAATATACATTACTTTGTTTCTGATAGTACAAACTTTAAAATCTACACAAGGGATATATTTAAATTTGTCTATTTGGTAATATTTAGATGAGGTCTAGAGAAAAAACTAATGAATCAAACAAGCGAATAGATTCAATAACCTACTGCAAGTGAGGATCCCTGAACTATACTAAAAAATGTAAAAAAACCTATAGAAATAGATAATATTGTTATTTCAAATAATAAAAAAATATTTTTTTATAAAAATACAAATTGCATATTCTAATTAATATTTGAATTGTTGACAAAAAAAATTTGTATTCCATTGTATTTTTTTAATCAGTTTAATGTTGTACTTTTTTCACCCTCATAATACATTTTTTTTAAATTTTAAACCAATTTTTCCAATGTTTGTAATATTTAAAAACTTTTATTTAACTCCTTATATATATTTATTTTTAAAATGATGTTTGATTATTCAGTCCAAGATTGTAAATATTATCTTATTGAAAAGTCAAATGAAAATATGATTACATAGTTACAATAAGGTAGATATATTAAAATGGTATTTTAAAAATGATTAAAAAACAATATTACACATGTGAATTGTCAGCATAAACAAAATAAGTATACATCTTTTTTGAAGGCGTATTTTTTCCCCTCTCTAGTAGGCTTCTTCCTCCTTTTTTTTCTTTCTTCAAACATATCATTCAGTAAGATATATGACGTAGTGTCAATCAACTCTCTGTTGACTTGACAATAAGCCAATTATTTTTCTTTATTTAATTCAATAGTAAGAAAGAACAGTCGCCTCAAAGCTCTCTGGATTAGAGAATTCCCTGGTCAGTTGGTAAGCTTTATACGAGCTAAGCCAGAGCCATCCTGCTTAATAGCGTTTAAACTGGAGATTGACTTCTGTATGAGTTTATCCAGTTCCATGGGTATGTCGAAATTGCAAGATCTAGCCGCTTAGAGGACTAATAAAATTTTTTAAAGAAACACAGTACACGTGTGTATTTAAAAAGTAGTAATGGTTTTCAGGATAAAAGACCATTGTTTTTTTATTAATCTTAAAACGATCTTTTATTTGTTGGTTTCTTTGGACATAAAGTTCTAGAACCATTTCTAAGTTTTTCCCTATTCATTAGTAAATATTAGGAATGCATTACTTTAAAAAATATGACGTCATTTCTTATGATAAATCTTAACAATGTGAATGCAAAAACCGTTTTGTTGAACAATTGTGGCTAAATGACGTCATAACATACAGTGACGTTATTATCAATCAATTTTTACTCATTTCTATAAAAATAAAAACGACAAGACGTCTAAAATTTGGACGTCTTGTCTTCTCTTAATCACTACAGCTGTAGCAAAAAACTTTTTATAAATATCATCATCAATCATGCTTCATAAATATTAGCCAGCTACTCATCAATCTTCCACAATTTTTATAAAAAATCAAACAATTAATTGTAAATGACAAATAATGCCAAACAATTGTTTTAAATGAAGAATAGTTGAAGTTTTATTTAATTGGTCAACTGAGTTACTTAAATATTTCATAAATGAAAATGATGCCTATTAGAGAACTTTCTAAAATTTGTGACTTTTATAGATAAATAACAGAGATGAGATTGAACATGAGACAGAACCGATTGTAAAGCAATTATTAAGGGCTGAAAGAGTCCTTTTAAATATATTTGTAAATTAAAATACTTTACAATACAAGAAACAAATATGACAAAAATAAAATATGCCCTGCTCTTCTATAAGAATAAAAGAACGCGGATGGAAACGCCATGGCTCAGGAGATATTATTCTCTTGAACTTAATATACGTTCGATCCCAGGCGATTCCAAGAGAAAGTAACATATAATACTTAATGTATGTTTATGGATTTCACAACGAGATTCCTAGGTTAGATGGAGTAATTTTAATACGAAAATGTTTACTTACACTTAATCAGTGTAACTCCATCTAACAAATTAAAGGAACATTACAAAAAATGAATTTGTGAATTTTGATAATTTAAAGAATGTTTAGTAGGAGAGCAGTTAAGTTTTTATGACATTCTAATTGATTAGTTACAAGAAGACGTGAAAGAAAGAAATACAAATAAAGTCCCCGCAGTAGAATGGAAAACCATAAAGGCTAGAGTCACTCATTAATTCTACTCCCAGACAAACAAATACTTTCGCTTATAACTATAGCTGTCATGATGTTTTATTTGATCAGCTACAAGGAGCCGTGAGAGGAAGGAACTAGACACAAACCCCACTTCGTATGTAAAAGGTACATACATGGAGTTACTCAATTTTTGATCCTTAATTCTACTCCGAGTCGCAGTAGGACTTACAATTATAACTACAGAACAAAACCTTATTATTACAGTCCACTTTTTATGAGCAAAGACTTGTAATACTTTATTTTTATGTCCCTTTCTTAAGAATTAAATAATAATGATGGCAGCATTTGAAAAAAAATATACTTCATTTTTGTAAAGACATAAAGAAGAGAGGGCGGAAAGGAAATGTATGGTATTACTGAATTAGGATTTTTTCTTAATATCAGGAAAACATGTACTGTTGAAAGTTCCATTAGTACTATTTTTATATTCATATAAGTATTTATCAAGAATTAAATAATAACAGGTTTAAAAAGTAAAATAACCCGCTCCCCTTTTCTATGACATATTTTATACTACTTTCTACATAGTGCAGTTATGCAATGCTTTTTTGTTTGAAAATGCAATGCACGTCATAATTCAATCATTCGACTCTCAATAAATATAGAACAAAGCATATAACACACATATATGTAATATAAAAATAAATTATGTATATAACAGTGAGCTAATGACTTTTTTTCCGACTATAAAGTAATAGCAAGATGACACCTTTATCGTGTAATTAATCATAAACAGTGTGTATACCTACAGAGTGGTCCTAAAACTTTGAACAGTTTCAATTTTAAACTTTAATAACATTTAACTTATTCATTAACAATGGAATTTCAACAAAATAATACGATAAATAAATTTTTGTCTGAGCTTTCTTAATCATTAATGGAGCTGCCCTTAGCAACAATGATGGCTTCTGGGTGTTGGCAAAAGGTATATCATACGCTGAAGATGTAGAGCCCTGTTATAGGTTCCCTGTGCTGGGTGACATTGGCCTTGAGGGTCTCTGTGTTTGGACGATGGATACAGCAGGCCTTCCCTTCGAAATGCACCTGAAAGTTGAAGGAGAGGGGGTAGAATCAGGGTTGTAGGGGGGTAAAACGAGATTTCAAAAGAACTCAAAAGAGACTTGCAACGGAGGAGATGAATTTTTTTCAGAGCTGGTGTCAAAAGTGGCCCATCCACTCTCACTGTCTTTCCACCCACTTTTTTATAGTTCTCTACACAGTCTGTTTTGAAACACTGAGAATCTCTTGCATGGGCCAACATGGACTGACTTGAGGGGATAGGCATAATCTGTTTTCTTCAACTCCTCGAGGTCCAGTTTCGCCTTTTTGAAAAAGTTACATACACCCTGTGTACCTATGTTCATATATTTATTGTTAAAAATGTCAACTACTTTAACATTTCAATGTTGAGCTTTTATTTATGAGAGTGATTATAAATGACCTCCCCGGTTTATAGCCTTTTTTGAAAGTTAATGATAATAAATAACAACTATAAAAAATAACAGAGCAAGACCACAAATTTAGTGTAATAATGCAATATACAAAGGTAGCAACATAAATGTAGGTAATGTCTGCAAGTATCGAATCAGTTATATTGCTCCATATTGTATTTATCGAATTTCTATATTCAAAGTTCCTTTTACATAACATAGATTTATTGAGGCCTAAATAAAACATAAGAATTACTGTTATGTATTATATTGGTATAGGGGGGTCTTTCATTCCTAGTTTCGACCTGTAAATATCGCAAGAAGAAATTGGATGAAACAAATTTATTTTTGTAAGCGTCTAATTATTGAAGTATATCATTTATACAAAGGATGTAATTTAATTTATATGTGGTCATTCAACACAAAAGCTTGTGTCGAATATTTTTTTAAATAAAATACCTTGATTTAGATAGCATTAAAATATGAACACTATGAATTTTAAACTTCATCGATTACGTTCAAAATCATTCAATAGATCACCCGGTAATATATAAAGATTATATAATAATTTCTTATGACATTATATAGCATTATAGTTTAAAATTTCTTCAGCAGATTAAGGCTTACAAACATATGTACATAGTGATAATTCAGTTTAACAGATAATGCATAAATTATGAACTTAATAAAAATCAAAACAATAAGACGTAGTTTAATTTCCATAACAATTCCTTTCAACATAGAAATAAAGAAATATTAAACAAGCCACTGGAATATATATCTGTGATAGTAAGAGTAAAGTTGTATTTATGCTAGGAACTTGCTTGTTTCTTCAAGCTGTTTCTTAAAAGTTTTAGTATCCTCCATGATGCCCAAAAAAGTAAAATGAGTTTGATGGGTGGTATCTAATAATATATATAATAAGAGGCCCACTGTCTACACCCTGATCGTCTGAGGAATTTTTAATTTGAACACTCTATTTTTTTTTACCCTCAAAATCCCCTTCCGTAAGGCTTCATCAAGTTTAGTGTTAAGCACTTTTGGAGTGGTTATTTCGGAGACTGTCTGTCTCATAATGATTAATTCGGCATTGCTAGAAAATGTAAAGTTCGAGTGCATCATAACAGACTACCTTCTATTAATTTATGAACACAAACAGAGAAGTAACTCTCCCACACCACTGTTTGTAAGCACAATGGAAATTCATATTGACATGATGACTCTTCTTTGTTGCACATCGCTTATTATATCATCTGATTAATTTTATATTATTTATTTTACACAGAAGTGTCGTTAGTTACTTGTAATTTCTTGCTTGTTTTTTTTAATTATTATCTCACATAGGAGTCTTTGAAGTATTTCAGGGAATGATTTATTAAATTTCCAATTTTAATTTAGTTAGAATTGTTTTATACTTACTTTGTAATTGTTAATTTATTATAAATGTTTTGTATTAAGTTAAAGATGGGCCAAAATAAATGATAGTTATAATATAAATATATATATATATATTCTTGAAACGAGGAAACACCAAAAAATATTTAAAAGGACTAAAATGACTGCAATACGATCGGTTCCTCAAGTCATCCGTCAGGGAGGTCCCATCCAAAGAATAGATTAACTCAGCTTGCTCTTAATTTTGGAGCACGCCTAGGATATCATTGCGGCTGAGGGAAAGTACATTGAATACCACAAACCATAGTCATTGAACCATCAATTTACCATTTTTCAATTTGAAAGTCCAATGAACAATAAAATTATGACTATCAAATCATTCCTTAAATTTCTTGCCAAATAAAAAAAGAAGTGTAGTGTCTTTACATATATTTTTATTTTCAGCTTCTATTGTAAGAGGGGAAAAAAGGAAAAAGGAAGAGGCAACCTTAATCTTTTTTTAGTTTTGTTCCTTGTTTGACGTCCTTAATTATAATTAGAGACGCTGAATATCGTCTAAAAAACTTTATTACATTTTTTTGAAGTTGTAACTTTTATGATCATATGATTATACAGGGTAAGGATTTTAAATCTGGAAATTTAATAAAAAGATATTTATTAATTTATTTCCATAAACTAATTAAGAAATTCACAAATCTTTTGCCCTTAAGTGACAAGGTCGGTATTAAAGTTGATAAATCAAACCAACCTCGTTCAGCTTCAAGCATAGCCTCCAATATGGCCCTGAACCAGGCACAGGCTTTAATTTGAATCTCCTGGTCCCCTTGCCCCAAGAATGAAAGCCTGCAAAAAGACAACAGAGTTAAATTCACGTAAATTGAACTCTATCTCATAGACGCTCACATATAATAGTCCAAGGGGTCAGATTTATCGAGTTATGAGGCCACATTTTCTGGCCAAATATAAAGGTTTATACGATTCCCTTGTAAATTAAGAGCTAAAAAACAAGGCAAGATTATTAAGATATAACTTTTCTTCTATTAGCTAAACAAAAAGTTTGGTGTCTCAACCAATTTTGTGTTTAACTTTAAATAATTTTGAGTTAAATCTAGACCAATCAATATATGCCCATACTTTGTACGTTATAAACACCCAAAATATTACACTGGTTTTTGCGAACTACTCTCCTAATGAGATAGAAAAGAAAATCTTTGTTCTCATTAGAAACTTTATTCTAATAAATATAATTGTAGTTTTTTTTCATTTTAATCCCAAGTCTGATGTTTCAAGGATTTAGGTCTTTTTATTACCTCAATATATTTAAATACTTACAAGTAGCATAAATGTAAGTTGAAAAATGACTCTTATTTTTAAATCATTCTCAAAAATCTTATATATTTTACGATGTTTTTTTATACAGCATGCACGATTAAAAAAATCATTTCTAAATTAATCCTCTTAATTTAATAAAAACCAATGCCAAAAGCAGATCAATAAAAAATATTACTGTTATATTTATCTATAATCGCCTTTGGCGTTAAAAACATCCTCAACAAAACCTCGGAAACGAGAGCGGATCTTGATGAAAGTATCTTTTAGGAGGTTTGAATATTCATTGGGGATCTCCTATATCAGCTCGGACTTTGTGTTGCAAGAGGGTCAGTTGGTATGTTGCTCAACTGCACCAAACACAAAAAAAAATCAATGGGGTTAAGCTCCAATGATCTGGGAGAGAAACACTGGTACAAACAAATTGACAAAAAAATTATGACAACCAGGTCAACATATTCTTTACTGTGTGGCATATAGCAGAGTCATAATCACCTTTCAGACTCTCTCTACAAATGACATGTCTTTGTTTTAAAAGTTTTTTATCTCAACATTGTCTCGTTTGGTACGGCATGCTAGAAGGACACTCTGCTTTTCCCAAAATTGGGAAATAAATGTGTCCATAAACGATAGCATTAAAAAAAAAATTGATACACAACACCCTTATTAAGCCATTAAAACAACAAACAAACCCCTAAAAAAAGTTTTATTCAGAGAAACAAAAAAATCCCTGGGTATTAAAATTTCGAATACAGTTATATTTCGTGTAAGGACAATTGACTATGTTGTTTTGTTTTTTTAACAATGTTTAAAATAAAGTTTTAAATGTGAATGATCATTATGAAAGAAAAAATATTTTTATGATTTACAAAATTTATTTTTATAACACTCCTTACAATTGAATGCTGACAATGAAGCAATGCATAAAAATTTGTTATTCATAGTACACATTTTATTGAATGTGCTGTAAGTGATGACTATTCCAATCACTATATTTTTTTATTTTTTTGGAAGAGAGGGGAGGGGGTTGTAATAAATACATGCACAAACATAAAAAACCCAATTAAAAGTTATGTTGAATTAAAGCTTAAAATGAAATAAAAGGATTTTTAAGTATTTGGGGGTAATGAAATAATTATAATTATTGAATTAATCTTTGTTTATATCAAATAATTATATTTATTATTTCTGAAATGCCTTTTTAGATTAACGTGCATAATAGGTAATTATAAAAATTGCATACTTCGGCAATATTTTACTAACGCCAAAAGAATATTCGATTATTTCCTTCACAAAAATATATTAAGCAAATAACTAATTATTATTTATTAACTGAAAAGTGCAATTTTCAGTTCAAGTTTTGTTGTACATAAATTTGAGAATCCTATCAAATAGGGGACGTTTCCCATTGCCCATATACTGAACGTTTTGTATTTTCATTCCCACTGATTGTTTTTCTTTTTTCTGTATATTTTACGCTCCATTAATAAATATCCATTTTATAATGCAATAAGTGACGTGGTAAAAGATAAACTACAAAAATAAAAAAATCTTAGTTGCATGAAAAAAAAAATTAACGTTTTTAATAATTACATCATTGAAATTTTGTACCATTGTTTAAATATTCCATTCATTTTACACTCATAAATATTCATGAAAATTCTAAAAAGTCTCGTATAAATATAAATATCGAAAAAAAAATAATTTCATGCAGAAATTATCTAAATAACAAAAGTTTTAGGGTTTCAACAAGTTATAATTTGTTATTCTAATAGTAATAAAGATGAATTTTAATTTTAATATAAATTTCTACAAATTATTCATACTTTATGCGGGTTATTGGGGATCAAATTAGTCCTCATCAGTTTATGATGAGGTTGTATTTATTCTATTAAATATTAGTTCATATATTATAATTTTGTAGCTACTGCTCTAGGCCTCAGTCCTCACATTAAAGAAAAAAAAATCCAATAAATCAAAAAGAAAAACAAAAGAACGAATTTTAAGCTAAAAAATTAATTCAATTCGAATAAAAATGGCTTAATATCGGAATAAATCCTACATAAGGCATTATCTTGACAAATAAAAAATTGCAAATAATCTAATTTAATATTGGAAAAGATGGCTGAAATGTATTCGTGATAAAATGAAGATTCAAAGGATTAATTAAGTATTCTTATAAATATCGATGTATAATACCCCAGTCCCATAACAAAGGGATAACTTTTTATTTTAAGTTCATAGGGAGGATGATCTAGTAGAAGAAAATACTTTTTTTTAGAAAAAGCATGTCTAATGATATAGCTGTGGATGATTAGTTAATAAATTAATTAATAATTGACGATTCTGCTAGATTTTTTTAATTGGTTTTTTTTTTAAATTTTAGCTCTTGAATATAATTAGTTTTGGTGGTTATTTGCGTTCAGAAAATTTTATAAATTTTAAATTATAATAATAAGTTTGAATTTTTTTTATATAAATGAAATTAAAATAAGTACTGAATTTTCTACAACACCCCTCAAAAACCCCAATTGCTAAATCCATTTTTTGACTATATTTAATTTCGATACGCACGTTCTTTACTATTTCGAAACATGATTGCAACTGACTGTAATTTCAAAAAAGCTTAAGAAGTTCCCCTGTAGAATGAAAAAACGACTATTACAATTCTACTTGTACAGTCTGACTGCAATGTATTATCAAAAAAGAAGCTATGTTGTCTCTACCTGTATTTTTGTGTTCTAGTTAAACTTTACTATTTTCAGTAAGAGTATATATTAAAATAGATCATTATTCTGATGATAATTTCAATCTATTTAATATATTTAAGTGACTAATAGTACATTTAACTGCGTAGTTATAAATTATGAGATTTAAAATTATTCGTGAAATTTCTCTATGTAAAAGAAAGTTAACAATTATTATTTTTCATTCTTATATTAACATTCATTCTTTGATTTAGTTGACTCTACAAACACTTAGACGATTATTTTTTTCATGCATATTTTTTTATTAATTTATAAATATTTACAGGCATATTCGTATCATCGAGAATATATTGTCATATTTATAGAAAAACCCCATAATTCTGACAATTTTAAGCTTTCAAACTTTTTGATATGAAAAGTTTTATAACTATATTCTATATATATGGGGAAAAAAACATTTACCTTAATATTTATGGAACAAAAAGTTATAAAAAAAATATAGGTTTTTATTTTATCTAAATAATTGCTTAGTAAATTGTTAAAGTGTTACACAATAATATAAGCCTGAATTTTTATTTTAAAAATAAATACAAATTGTAGCACATCAAACTATTTTGGAGCTTTAAACAATCAAATAGACTGTATTGAACTCAAAATTGAATCAAATAAATATCATAGTACAGTTCAAAATGTATTACAACTATAATATATATATAGAATAATGCAGAATATGAGAGTCAAATTTAAAATAGTTGGACAACGGAGCATGACGAAAACTGTTCATAAAATAGGGGGGGGGGAAAGTAAATTTTGTAAAAAAAATGATTTGATATTATGGAATAGTATCAAACTATCATAACAAGTATTATTATATATATTACTCTGTAAAAATTCATTTATCACGTGCCAATGTACAAAGTTAGGCGGTCCGATAACCTTTCATATATAATACAATTAATTTTTACTTATTTAGCGTATACTTTTCTTTTAAAAGGAACTACATTTTTTATAAGAAGTGAATTGCTCAAGGTAACCAATGTTATAAATTAACAACTTTAGGCACAATTCGTAATGATTGTTTGGTTTCATCAAATTTATGTTCAACTTTCAATGTCTGAAAGAAAGATGAAATAAATCAAAAGTGGACATTTCATAGTAATTTTCACTTATTCAATAACAAATAAAATGTTATTTAAGAATATTTTTATTCTTTTGTCAAATGAATCATACATGTTCAATATATATAATGAAATATGTTTCTGAAGCTCTTTTAGTTAAATTCAATAAACTTGATGATCTCATCAATATTTTCAAATCCAAAGACATATGTTGATTGATGCATTCGATTAGTTTGAGAAGAGCAAGAACAATACATTATACTATTCCGTTTTAATATATATATAAAGACTAGTTTTAAAATATATGGTTTTTTTATATGGGAAAATATCTCCGGATTTGAAAGTTTTGAAATCTGAATAAGTTTTTTTCATTTTTTGTATAATTTTTTTGTACTAAAAATTTATGAGTATTTTCAACTATACATAATAGACGTCCAACAATGCATGTTCCTGCTAAATTACTTTAAAAACATTGACTGTTTTCACTGACAAGCAAGCAAATGTTTTTCTGCTACGCTCATATTTTGATCAAAGATAAAGAAACATTATCGTTACTCAATAGTAAATTCAAATATCAAATTCTGTTTAAATTCATATAAATTGACAAAATGATTGATAGTTGTAATCAGGACTAAAATATTGGAGATGCAAAAATGAAGTCGTCTTGTAATGTTTAAGTACTTACTCGTTGCCTGTGTCAGGAACATGATATATATATAAACTTTTTTTTAGCTTCTGTCTGAGTGAAATAAAATTTATGAATTACTATCAGCTATTTCCAAAAAGATTGTCGTTATTTTATAATTTACAATAATAGTGCCACTTTAAAAGTTGAAAATAAAATAAAAATGGATCATATATTTTAGGAGGATAACTTCAATCAATTGATGTATTTAAGTCACTGATTGTACATTTGACTGTGTAGTTGTTTATTATGATATTTAATATCATTCATGAATTTTTTTATCTTTAAGATCATAAAATATCAAGGGATAAAATGTTGCCTGCGGCCATGGGTTGGACATCCCTGCCCTATAGCCTAGTATGTATTAAAATAATGGTATTGCCTCATTATGCAATCGTATTTATATAGTGAGAATGGTAAATAAATTAACCATTATACTTTCATGGATCATATATTGCTCTTTAGTTATCCTACTTAAATAATCTGTAATCTGTCCAAAACAAAATGTATTTTATGCGTCTACTCCTTTGGTAGGGATCAATACTGCTTTTAAGTCATTTTTTTCTTTTTAGTGCCATATGATGAAGTTTTTTTCCAAATGTAGTTTTGGAAATTTGCCCAATTCATGTACAGAGTGCAGACCCAAAACTCGCAGTGTCATGAATAAATTACAATAAACGTGCTTTTATGAAATCAAGAAAAGATAACTCCAAATCAATTTGTGATATGTGTAATTGCTCTATTTACTCTATTTTTACACAATGTGTATTTCTTTACAAGCAATAATAGCCTTAGCACACCCGCTAATAGATTAGTAACTTTTGACGATGAAGGTCATGTCCATGCCGTACCTCGATGTCATGATGGTGGCTAGAACGAATCCAAATTTGGACAAGCTGTGAAGTAGAAATTATTCTTTATTACGCTAAAATTGAAGAGTTCCATGGGTTTGACAACAGGGCTGGATGACGACCATATGGAGATAGGCCAGGAGTCAGCCATGTTGTTGGTGCAAACGTTTGCCTTTTCTTGGCTATATGGGCTATTAATTGATATATTGAAGTTGAAGGCAGTCTAGATGGAGATGCCAACGGTCTTTGTAGCCGAGTCAGCAATGGTACCAGCGCATGGGAAATTGGACACGCGTTGCCTTTGTTGTTGCTGCTCCAACATTTTTATACTTACGCAAAATTATATAAAAATTTGTTTATTTTTGTTTCAGCTATCGCTTGGTTGCCTAATCAAATTTTATCTAATCATATTTTGTCAAAATCTGCCTGTCTTGACCATCAATCGGTACAAAACATCAGATTGAAAATACTAACAACCCCGATTACATATTTTTATATTTCTGTTAATCTCGAAAGAAAGTTGTTGTTTTTTTTCTCCATTTTTATTCGTGGCACTCATTTAATTAAAAAAAAACACATTAAAACACAACTAAAAATACATTCAAACACATTTATATAACAAATGAAATTGATAGACTTGTTTTCAAAGATGAAAACTAAAGCTCCAAATTTAGGGCATAAAACATTTGTAATTAAAATAAGCCGTAAAATATTATCAAAGAAAATAGCTCTAAACACTTAATAAAACACGAGTATAAGGTTTTGCAATGGATAAAATTACCTTAGTGTCAGTGTGTTATCCACAGATTTAAATATTCCATAAAATGATCTAAAGTTCGAGTTTGCTAACACTTTCTAAGTAAAGACACCATTACCAATGAAATCCTAATTCCGAAGGGATCAATTCGTCCCTTACACCATTTTCCCCACAGAGGATGGAACAATAATAACTTTGTATAAATGAGCGTAATAAGATAATATAAAAGAGAGTTCATTTTTAAATCAAATTTTAACTTTTGCTGTTGACAATATTTTGAAAATATTTTTTTTTTGTTTTGGATTTGTATATGCAAACTAGATTAAACTTGGTTTTATACTTACATATGTATAGTTGCGTAGTATATTTTCTTTTCTTGATGCGATGAGAAAGATAATATTAGTTTTGTATGCATCTAAAATATGAATTTAAAAAAAATATTCATTGAATATTATGTATATATATTTCTTAATATATTAGTATTTTTCAAATATGATGAATTATGTAGATTCAAATATTTTGAAACATCTTACGGAGATGGTGAGTGGTTGTTAGTAATGTATAAATATTAGAAAGAGATATTACATAAATTGTAAATATTAGTGCTAAGTTTTGGTCATCTAAATCCAAGAATAGTCCAAGACAATAATGACTTTAAATGGACAAGGTAATTTGTTGGTTTAACTCTTTGTTAACGAACAAGTTGTTTTCTTACCCAAAACCAGAACTTTTAGTTGGTGGGCCCTTCCACAAAAATTTGTTGTTTATGTAATATTGTCGACAGAAAATAATAATTTAAAATATGTTACTATATTTATCAGTAGTAAAAATTTTCATTCTGTATTTATTGAAGAATATAAGAAAAAAAATAAAAAATGCCACAAAAAAATAATCGAATAAATTCTATACATAAAATCAGGAATATATTCAATACTTGGAATAGTTTCTATACAATCAATTCTAAGATTTGTCATCAATATAGCCAGAATTGAGACTGACAAACAATTAACATTACAGGGTGTGGATTTGAAAATAGGTTTATAAACAAATCAAGGTCTTAATTTATCGGATGTGCACTGCGCATTAAGCAAAGAAGGTATATCTTAGGTAAAATTTTATCTGTATACAGGTTGAGAACACAAAATTAAAATCATCTTCGAATTCATCTAGACTCAGTTCTAAAAGTATGACAATTTTGTATTTGGTGCCATTAAAAAAACTGATAAAAAGCTACAATTTGATGTTTGTTTTGTTTTTTCCTATCAAAAATGTCCAACCAACAAGCAAAACTGTAGAAGGTGTGCAATCTCCTCTGTGCACAAGTCGATCTCCGTCAATAACATTTCCAAAGTGAACGGTATTTTGAACCAAAGAAATGATTGCTTCTTGTCTGAATCAAGAGCTTTGATCGAGGGAACCTTAAAGAACAAAAATCTAGCTCAGGTAAGGATTATTGGTGTTGTGGCGTACAAACGGCGTCAAAATGCATCCCTACTCCTTCAAGGCCGACGACAAAGCCAATACAGATGTTTACTACAAAGTCCTCAGGTACCATGTCTTGCCATTGTTGAAGAGCACGTCCCCCAGGAACAACTATGTGCTTACCCAAGACAACGCACTGGCATAAAAGTCCTATAAGGTGCAACATTTCTGCAGGAATGTAAGCTGCATTTTGTCAGGCAGACTTCTTGCCTTTGTCTTCACACAATGTGAACGTTAGAATTCGCTGTTTGGATCACAGAGGAATAAAACAACTTGTCTTCGAACTTTATCAAGACCAGCTGTGCTTCAGTTCGTCCCCTTATTCAAGACATCATACCGAATTTATGGGGACATATTGAATAAAAAGTTTAATAAATTATTGAATTACCAACTTTTCCTTCAAAAGTTGCCATAATTATGCTACAAAATAACAATATGTAGAAGAGAAAATAGCTTTAAAAATTTTCTTAATTTTGAGTCTTCACCCTGTACATGCAACTTTCAATGAAGGTTGGGTAAACATAAAAAAATTCATTTTCTTTAAATTAGTACTTTAGGGGTTATTTTATATAGTACCAATTCTTCACTTAATCAAAGAAGGTGTGTTTGTCATTCCAAATTATTTCAAAGTAATACATGTTTCATATAAACTTGTATCTACCAGAGAGTTCGGACGTTTCAATAAGATATTTTAATTAGAATGGGTACTCGGTAGAGAGTAAAACCTCCGCTTAAAATCCAATTGAGTTATGTATCTCATATAGTTGAAAAGTGATGATTCATTTTTTACGTTTTTTGAACCTTGACCTACAACTTTGATCTTTCAAAGTTTAAATGCCTTTTACTGTGATCATATATCATCTTCGTTACAAATTTGATCAAATTTAATTTAAAATTTTTATGAAATCAGGGTGACTAAAAAAACAATTAAATTTAAAAAACATGGGCAAAAAAATTACTATATTCAATTTTTTAGATGGAGGTAAAAAAATTCAGATTTTTGTTGTTTTGTGTCTTGAACTCATATTAGTATTTTCGCCGTTTAACTAATATTCATTGTTTACTACCTGCGTTAAACAAAGATGGTCCCTAACAAAAGATTAAAGAGTTTATTTTGTACAAGTCTCAAAGAAAAATATGGTCCAAATTGCCATAAAAAAAAAAGTTAGTGAGAATACCGTTATGCCAAATAATTTAACAGATAACTTGGAGACAAAGGATATTTATTGGGAGTCTAGTGCTGTCGGCGATACTGAAAAATCAATTAACTTTTAGTAGTACTTTTTATTCACTGTAAATTGTATTTGATAAACAAATATTTTTTTCGTTTGGAACTGCAAAAACGTACCTCTTTAAAAATGATACAAATATTGCTGTATTATACTTACACATTATAATTTGTTAAAAAGCACAATAGTGGTAGGTGGAAATACTTTTTTCAGATAGACAAATGTTATTAAAACGATTGTCCATCAAAGAATGAACATAGTTGTAAAAGTGAGTTAAAGTACCCACCATATAATCTACGAAACGGTTATCTTTCTTTACATGTTGTGCATCTTTATTTGTAATATAGGTGTAATTTATTTTCTATATTGTAGTTGCACTATTAAAATCAACCGTATGCAAGATATTATCGTGATTTTTTTACATGAACAAATAGGGCAAACTTTTGCAAGAATGAAAATGAGTACATCATTGATGCATTATTACAGACTTCTTTATTGATATAATTTTCCATTTTTCCGAATAATTTCCTTTCGCTGCTATCATGGCCTCTAACCTGGGATTAAAAGCGCCACAGCACTTCTTTATGAAGACCTTAACATGGCAACCCACTGATCTAGACGGAGGCCTAAATTACTTTGAAGAGTAGCATAGACTCTTTTTCAAAAACGTCTTATTGGCATAGTAGAGGGGGTGGGGGGGTGGAGAGTATAAAGGCAAAAAATAGCGTTTATAATTTAACAAAATCAACAATTTATGGCTTCTTTTGACCCAGTTGCCCTTGATTGCACTTGAATGCCGTTAGCGATGTCGAGTAAATAACAGGCCTTTGACAAATCCTTCACATACCTCCTCGGAGTCCTATCACTGGCATTGATATCCTTGGTATGCTGATTCATTGTCTCAGCGAGAGTTCTAGTGATTACAGTGTCCACCTATCTATCAATTTTCCGTCTTCTACCACTGACAGAAAACTTCTCAAGGCTCTGATCTGAAGCTATCTTGCTTTTTGTCTTGTAAACAAGACTTCGTGAGTACGTAAAACCCTCACAATTTCCTCAATACTAGCTTGGGAGTAGAGAAAATTAAAAATGTTTCTAGCCTTCATGACAACTACTGTTGATTTTTGAAGGTTTATTTTGATGTTGTCGTTGTTTTTTTACGGGAATAGTCTCAATTTTTAATCACGAAACTGAGAATTTTAAATATTCAACCTAAAGTAATTCATATTGATTGAAAGTCAAGTCCACAATTTTACTTCCCACGCTTTACATAAGAGTTGAGTTAGTTTTTTTCCAAAATTAAATATTGATAGATAACCAAATATAAAAAAACAGAAAAAGGTTATATGTTTTAAACATTTTATGCAAATATACTTTTATATCCATGCAACTCCTCTTTTATTTATATTATACAAAAATTATTTTATTTATAAAGATATTTATATTGTGTACGTATAAAGCTTTGCAAAAGGTATTATCTAAAAAAATTTCTTAAAATACACACATATCTTACTCCCAATATAAATATACTTCTTAGAAAAAGTTACACACTTACTTATACTTTTTATTGAAAAGAAAGAACGTGAGACCATGCATATATTTTAGATTATCCTATTATTTGTTAGATCTAGATTGTTTTCTCTCTGTTTGACCTTAAGTAAGGATCTTCAAAAATGTAATTAAATTGGTCAAATATTTAAAAAATTAAAATATTTTTTTCTTTAATTTTGTCCATTGTGTTTTGAAGCGTTGAGGAAAATACAAATTTTGCTTCAATAATATAAAGATAACACTATCATAATTATTTTTGGGCTGCCCCAAAAAAGTAACTCCTTTGAAAAAAGCTAAAACAATCGTGTTTGGCAAACATAACTCTAATGATTAAGTTGCAAAATGTTGAACTTGAAGGAACCAATTAATATCATGGAGTTAAGGGCCATACTTATTGCAGCTGCGTCAAAATAAATGCTGTTAGATTTGAGTATCCATGCCTAACGACGATTCAAAGATGTTAGATATTGGGATTGATATTGTACATTAATTTTGTAGAGCAATATTAAGTACACTAAAATTTTAAATTGCATTTTCAAGATCTTTAAAAGACAAAAAAATAATTACTCAGTTTTTGATATGTTTAGTTTTTCTTTGTCGTTGGTATTTTTTATTAATCTTATATTTTATTGTTTAGTTATTTTAAGAATTTTTAGTCAACTTTTGTAAGAAAATAGTTCTTATCTTTGGGTATTAATTTTAAACTAAAATTTGTCTTTATATATTTATTAACCAACTACCCAACTTCTTATCATGTATTTTTTTAATATTATATATTTTAAACTAAAGTCCATTTAAAAAAATGACCACAACCCAAAACATACTTCATGTTAATCTCCATTTCTTATTAACACACTCACACATAACCACTCACTCAATACTTAGAAATTATCTTCTTATAATAATAAGATTGAAAAATAAAAATAAATATGATTGGATAAGCCAGGGAGTACTCTAGCTTGTTGATAAATCACTATATTTCAAATTTTATATAAAGTACACACCACTTTTCTTTTCTTTTTAATATGTGTTGAAATAAATGCTTGCAAGATTAATTTATTTTTATAGAGTGCTCAATCTATAATATACTCACTTTTTTTTCTGATACTGTAATGGTATATGAATTAAGGAAGCACTATAAACCTTGTACCCAAGGACGTGTTATTAAAAAAATTCTTTATTTTTACTGGCTAGTTGGTGTCTCGCTTGTATCAATGTTACTTTTGAAAAATTATTTCACGGCAATTTGCAAGATTTTTGATTTATAAAACAAATGTTTCTCTCAGTCAAACTGTATGAACTAACTGAAAACTCTCATGATCTCATGATCACATAATGAAAGACCCAAATTGCCTAAGTCGAATATCCTTTTTGATTGATAGAAGCAAAAAAAGATGTTACTGTAAATACTCAAGGTTGCATTTTTCTTTGTTTAATAGAGATTAAATGGAACTGGCTTAGTTTGTACAAAAATATTGATATTTATTATGTATGGAAATTCTAAAAGTGTGAAATTAATTATTTCGTTAACTCTAGCGATAGTGGTGTCTAAAGTTAGCAAAATTAAAATCATGTATCTTTAAAAAGAAAGATGCCTATCCTTTAAATAACTTCTCAATTCGATATAGATAACTTGCTTAATTTTTATTCAATTATTGTTAAAATAAAATTAGCAAAATTAAATATATTTTCTCCAAAAAAAAAAAACTAAAAATTCACGATCTTCAAATTTTAATATAAATAGTTTACTTTTTTCTTAATTTAATTACACTAAAAACTTGTTGAAGTACAGGGTGAAACAAGATAACTTTTTTTCTTAAATGTATAAGAAACAGGCTGTTGCAGTAATAACAGGGTGGGCATTGTTTTTTTCTAGAGTTAAGAATCTTAAGTTTTCTTAAAAATAAAGTCAGATGCTATGAAGTATAGAAAAAGTTGCGTTTAATAAGCTATTAATAATCAATGGTTTAATTCAATATTTTATAAGATTAAACTAATTATAAAATCGATTTTGTGTTTTTGTTGTTGTGATGTATTTAAAACAATTAATGGCTTCCATTTGTAACACAGAAAAAAAGACATCTTAAACGATGGAAGTTAAGCTGCTGTCCTATAATACATGTTTTTATTAGTCCAGATCATCATGTTAATTTTGGCAGATTATATATGTATTTTATGTAACTCTTTTACTTTGTATTAGGAAATGCAAATACCAAATCCAATCCTAATAGAGTTGTTCTTCATTTTTGATTCATGTTATATTAAATGTCATGTAATCTTTTTGAATACAATGACTAATTATATGTAGCTGTCTCCGTCCCCAGAAGTTAATAAGTTATAAATTAATCAAAAAAAGTTGCAAATGTATATTTTGTTAGTTAGCAATGTTTATAAGTATATTTAGTTAGTCCAATCATTAAATAACTTTATAATAAGATAAATACAGGGAGTAAAGAAGAAGAAAAAAAGTAATTTAAAATACTATAAGAAAATAAATGTTAGACTTTCATTAAGCTGACTAATATTAACATTTTAAAAAGGAGATTACATTTTTGTGTAAAACTATAGCATTTTATGAATTACTCATACCTAAGATATTTCATCCTTACTATTTACTAGAGTCATTGAAATCTGAGCACATACTAATTCAATAATTAATGAAGGTTGAGTGAGGTAAAATTAATTGGTTACCAAGCAAAACAAACCTGAGTTCTCCACCTAACGTACAAATCGGGAAAATGAAAACTAAAAAATATTGATGAATTTCAATTTATGCACACCAAGCTGATGGGCGTCCCTAGCAACACCTTTTTCACTCACGTCCAAATCCAAGAGGGGATTTCAAACAAAACTGTCCAGAGAGCAATACAAAAATGAGTGGAAAGAGCCTTGCGAGGGTGAAAAGGCTGTTTCGAAATAGTTATAAATAAGGCTTTTGAATTCGGTTTAAGTATTATTTGACCCTTTTTGCCCCCTACATCCTTGATGTCAACCCCCTTGACATACACCCAAAGGATGTCCGCCATCCAAACACAAAACCCCACAACCTACAGTCAGCCTATACTGGGACACCATGACAGAGGACTACATCTGCAGTGGGTGCCAGGCTGTTCGCCATCGCCTGGAAGCCTTCATTAACGCTAACGGTCGGTTACAATAATGAATAAGAAAGCTCATACACCAATCTATTTACATATATTAATAATTTGGTTGAAATTACATTGTTAATTATTATATTATATCTTGTTGAAGTTTAAAATTCAAAATACTTTGATTTAAATGGACCACTCAGTACAACAATGACACTGCCAACAACAACAACAACAATTGTTCGAAAAATACAAGTCATTACTCGTTTTTAAAGTTTTAAAAAGCCTCTACACTTTTAATTGCACTAAAACTCTGGTATTTTTCACGATCATCCCTAAGTGTCCTTAAGGTTAATTACAATAGACTATATAGTTCTTTGTAGTCTGGAACATTCCAAAAAAAGATGAAACATTGAAACTCACATTATTTTGACATTACGGTATTTGATTTTTCCTCTATTTGTAACCCTTTGAAAGATCCTACATTGGTCTGTCAAACAAATTGAAAACTATGGATTGGTAATACAGTTTGAGTTTTAATTCAATTGTTATTCTATAAAGAATTATATTAAATTATTATAAACAAATGATGATTATTAGCTCTTTGGATGTGACACAAATTGAACTGAAGTAGTTCAAAAAGATCATCAGAATAAAAGAATAAGAAATTAAATGATTTTATTATAAAATATTAGAATTTATCCAATTCATAAGTTTTCTTCAAGAATATTTTTATACTGACATATTTTACTAATTTTCGAAAGCTAATTTAATCAATATTATATTACATGCATACTTAATTAATTACTTTAAAAATATTTCCTTAATATAACCATATAATAACTATAATTTTGTAAATATTGATTCCTAAAAATCTAATTTTGAAGAAGAAAAACGTGACAACTAAATTTTTACATGTTTTATGTTTGTTACTATTTGTTAATTTATTATTAAAATAATGGAAAAAAATGCATTTAGGTATGCCGGCTGATAAAGATACTTTGCTAAATAAGTAAAGTAAAAAGTGATTTTTTATCAATTTACTGGATTAACTCAGTTTGAGAATTTCTATACATACAGCCACTCTCTCAAGATTAACATTTTCTTTTTTCTTTAATATTTTCCCCCGTATTATTATTGACTTTAATAACAAAAATTAAGAGTTAAAGAATTTGTTAGGATATTTTATACTTTTTTAAAAAAATATGGGTTTGACTTAATTTTGCAAACATTTCGATTTATAATATCTACTACATTCAACATTCGAAAAATATTAAGACTTTTTCTGCTTTTGCACTTCAATCATCTGAATTCTGAAATATCTGGGACTATGGTAATCATTTTTTAACCTTATAATAATCCCCAAATTAAGAGTATGACTAATAAAATTTATGTTAATGTGTTTTTTACGATTGAAAAACATTTTTAGTGATTCTGTATCTTGTCCCAAACTCGATAAACTTCCATTTTTAGGCTTAAAATTGATGAAAAACGACACTCTTCTTTAAATCCTCATAACTATTTATAAGCCATAGTGATGGGAAATATCTTAGCTCATATTATAGAAAAATATATAATGTATAATGTAAGAAAGAGATATATGCAATAATATGAATCACTATTAATTTTTTGTCCTATTGTGTATTTTTAAAGTGATCTTATTTTTTATGGTGGGTGTACTAGCAAATAGTCAACATTATCATCATATTTTTTTTGCATTCAATGCCAATCTATTGACGTCATGGCCTCTTAAAGGGAATATTGAGGAAATCGAGGGAAGATTCTTGAAACTTGATTATCCATCTCAAGAGATGTTCGAATTCAGGTTTCTGAGTAGAATGGACTTCTTCTTTTGGAATGAGATACTAAAATCGAAACAATAAAACGATCCATTCACGATGTGAGGTTTATTGTAGTATTTCAAAATAGGGTTACATAAAAGTTTAATTTTTTTTAATACAACGTAATGAGACATGGAGTACTGAAGCTCGTTGCTAAACCTTATTTAAAGACAGATTTATATTATTGTATAATATTATTACATTTTCGGTTGTGGGAAAAAGTAGTTTCGCTTTTTTTTCTTAATTTCAATGCTTTATAAGAAGGTTGCCCGTTCTGTTTGAAAGCTTGTTGCCAACAAGAATCCAATTTCATAATGCCGTTATAGTAGAAGTTATTGTCCCTATTGAAAACGGATAAACTATTTCCACAGGCTTCTTTTATTTATACCCCCGGGGGCATTGGCCATACATAGAAACAGGTGGTAGTAACTTGAGGTAAGATCCGAAAAGTAGGTTAGATGCAAAAGAACTTCCCATCTGAGCTTCCGGATGTGTGTGGCCTGGCATAGTTTGATGATCTCTTGTTGTCTTCTATTCACCAATATTGGCCATTTCAGCTCGTTCACCAGTTTCAAACTGTCGAGTTGTTCAAGGTACAATGTAAAATTGGTTGAAAAAAATCCTTTGAATCGCTCTTGAGGAACACAAACCGAAAGAGTATTATCACTGTATAAATCACAAATTTTCTTATTTACTTTCGACGTGTTTTTCCCCTTTCAATTTGTAAAAATGAAAAATATGGCGAATTTCTTTCGTTGGTACCTCCATTCTCGACACACAATAATTCACAACTGAACCGACCAAGTGCAATACCGTCAAACAAGCGCTTGTAGTACATACTCACACCTTTACAACAGTAAATTATATGATCGAATGTGACCAACAATGAATAAGATATACTTAGGTAAAAAAGAGTAGGAAATACGAAATTACTTTTTCCCTAACCTAATATGTAATAAAAATTTTATGATCAATTGTGTTTCGAAATTTATTAGTTATCAATATAAATCAATCTTCTGTTTTAATCCCAAATCATGTGTTGTATTTATTCCCATAAATTTTTATTACTAGAATATATTTATTAGCCAAATATTATATAAATTAATTTAAATAATATTATTATTATAGCCAGTTATATTAGTTTAACTAAACCATCGATAGTATTAATATTACAAAGCCTATAAAGTTTGAAACTAAATTAGCATTTAAATAATGAAATTATTTATCCAGTTAAATTGAATTTTGACAATTCTATAAGGGCAATACTCCTATAAAAAAAACAATATATGTGAAATTGTATTGATGGGAACAAATTTAATCTCTCATATCGTGCATAATTGCTCTTTACAAGAGTTCACATGGTTTTTTTTATATTAATTTTTATTCTTCAATAGAATTA
Source organism: Lepeophtheirus salmonis (assembly GCF_016086655.4). NCBI lineage: Eukaryota > Metazoa > Arthropoda > Copepoda > Siphonostomatoida > Caligidae > Lepeophtheirus > Lepeophtheirus salmonis. The sequence goes on from NC_052134.2 coordinate 11,426,691, forward strand.
TTTACAAAAGACATAAAAAAGTGAATCTAAAAAATCAATTCTATGCTAACCCTAATATTATGTATTTCAGCTGATGACGTTACATTAACAATAATGCTATTTAACCTACATGAAAAATTTTTATGCATTTCTATAGATTTATATAATTTATCTGTACTCTTTACTCAATTTAGCCTTTTTTAAACTGTGCTCCTTGATCTAATATTAAATTTAAAACAATTCCACAGTTGGGTAGAATTGTGTAATTGCCAACTGATTTTTTTTTTTTAAATATCATATTTTTAAGTAAAACAGCTGTCATTTTTTTGTTACTTTATTTCAAAAGTAGATAGATTCTAATTTACTTAAATCAACACATTGAAATAAAAACAGAATATAAAGTTATGGCCTCTTATTTATAAGTTTATCCATTAACATTAATAATATTATATATATAAACATATTTTATACTATTTTTTATTTAATTAAATTAGACAATATTTGTTCAGACGAATTTTTATTTAAAATTGAATTTAATCATATTATAATATTCCAGATTTATTTCCCTTTAAAAATTGCTTAAAAATAATAATGAAAATAAAGTAAAACTTTGTCAAAACCATTTTCAATATATATAACATTAATTATACAAATGAAAAACATAGCTGTTTTATTAATGAAAATCAGAATAAGGGGAAATAAAAATAAAAGTTTTGTGTGGTTATATTTTCATCTAGTTTGTTTCATATTTGGTTCTTTTTTCAGAAAAGACAAAAGAACAAATCAAACTATATCCTTTAAAAAAGACATAAGATGAGGATATACTATGAGAGGAAATGTGTAGAAAATTAAGATACAAACAAAATATAACAGCCTCCGTATACTTACAAAAAAAACATAAATTGATGTGGAAAATTAAATACGTAGTAGGTTTATATATGAATTGCCTTGCAAAAATACGAGTATATGGGTGTATATCTATATTTTTACCCATATGAGGATGAAAATCGAGGATATGATATTTACATTTCATCTTGGATGTAAAGAAATGCGGCTGAATAATGTGAAAATGATGAATGTATATCTTCATCTAATATGTAAATAGACAAATTACTCACCGTGTTCACTTATTTAAGTGCAGATCCGTTCAGCTTGCTTCGTGTAGGAGCTGATCAGGTCTGATCACTGAGCTAGTCTTTTTTTTCTTTAAACAATTCTAACCAGACCAAATTTACAGAGTGGGGAGCAACTACATGCAATATAATAATGATTTTATCGCCGTCAATTGAAATTAAGAAGTTTCATTACGCAATTAAATTACAAGTGAAACAAATACAAACAACTTAATTTTTTATCCCATGTTTCTATGTGTAAAATGTTGAAGCAATAGCCAACGAGGCAACCCATGTGTCATCTCCTTTGCCCCTGTGGCAGTGCCTATATAATGGCATGAAAAAGTGCCTTACAGCCCTATACAGCTAAGAAAAATCAAAACTTCCGCAGTAACAATATGCCTTACTTCTGTATAGTACTTGTGGCCTCCTTTGCAGTTTTGTGTCTTGGAGTAAAACGTATGCTGTAACACTTATCCAAATTCGGATTCACTCCGACCAGCCACAATGACAGCGTGATACGCTATGGATAGGATATTCATTATTGATAGATTCTAACCTATTCCTCTTCGTGTCGCGACTGTATTGCTTTTAAGGGAGAGTATATGGAATAAATTAAATATATTATTTAAACATATCACAAATTGGTTTTGAGTTGTATTTACTTGATTTTATACAAAATAAGTCTTAGAAAAATTTGGTCATGCTACAGCAAATTTATAGTTTAAATTTATACACTCTGTACTTGTATAATTATAATTTAAATTAAATGACAGTTAATGCTATCTTAATTTGATACAAATTAATAAAAACATTAATTACTTGAATTATATCAATCAAAAGTAACTTAATTATAAAGTATCACACTCCGTGTAGAGATGTTGAAGACCAAATGTGGGTCTGAAGGGCATGTGGGGTATTATAAGTGTTTTAGATTTTCTGGTTTATTAAGGGTAAATTAATCAGCAACTATTTTAAGATATACATAATAATATCAACTTAACATGCAATTTTGTTATCAAATATTTCAAATAAAAAATACAAGTTTAATTAAACTTTACTGAATAATAATGGAGTAGTATGACTCTAAAAAGATGTAATTAAATCATCATTGATAAGTGCTCAAATAATTTAGTCAGAGTGATATTTTCTTACTACAATTATTTTCCTAACAAACGACATTATATTTTTTAAATTGTAAACGATAGTAAATAAGTTATTTTACGCATATTTTACAAGGCAGAATAAATCAGAATTACCTAAATACAAAATACAACAATCACAAACAAATTAAGTATATATTTGGAAGAGAAAAGAGTCGACCATTTATCACCAAAAATTAACAATTAAACAGTTAGGATTTTACAAGACTTTTTTTTTTTTTTTTTTGTTATATGTTTTGAAAAATGTAAGAGCAATATTTATTGTGACTTTCATAATTGACCTTTAAGGGACTATCTTTTTTCTTAACGAGTAAAATTTCGACAATACCTAAAATATTATTTAAAGGAGATTATGTATGTAATGCAATAAAATATTCCAGGTGATCGATTGAAATCTAAACAACTACTAATTCAATAATTAATGAAGGTTGAGTAATTGAAATTAATTCATATTTTTATATTTTAAAGCATAACCAATTAGTTACTAAACGAAACAAACATTAGCTATCCATCTTAGATAGCAAGTTAATAAAATGATACTACAACGTGATCGACGAATTTACATTTATACACTTCAAGCAGGTGGGCGTCTCTAGGACCACTGCCTATGCCGTCAGCATGTCCAAAAACGTTCCACAGAAATAAGGCCTCTGTAAAAAAGACCAAACTTGACTCGGAGGAGCTAAAGTAAAAAACCATACTAAACCTATGTAAGACATCGCGGGGTTTCACAGCAGAATGTCAAAAGCTTTTTAAAAAATTCGATAAATGAGCCTGGTTAGGGTGGAGCGACCACTTCACCCCCCTCCCCCTACAGCCTTGATGCCAACCCTTTAACTACACCTTTTTGGTGCTTTTCAAAGTGAGTTTGCAGTATTTAGCATCAAATCATCGTTGCCTTCAAATTCACTGTTGGCCAGCCCAGGAACACTATAACAGAGTACTATATCCAAAAAGTGTGTCAGGCCTTCCGCCGCCCCGAAGTTATCATTGCCGCTAAAGGCGGCTACATTGATGATTAAGACAGCTCAGACACAAATCTACTATAAAATTAATTTAGATGAAATTATATTATTATTTATTAAATTCTATATTGTTCCTTTTTAACATCCATAGTGTTCGGATTTTAAAGGACCACTCGGTACAATATATAAAAAAGCTGTCAAAGTTATATTAAATACTTCTCTTCTATGTCACATAAATTGACATTTTCCTTTTCTGTACATACTTCAGGTTTCTTTAAACATATTTTCTTGTATAAATTAATTAATATCAAATATCGTACAACTAAACAAAATTTCAGTCAACTTTTTTACAAAGATCTGTGATAGACGTAGATTCTTACAATGAAGACCATTATTTTACTCTGGCTTAGAGTTGTAATGTACATTTACTGGAATAAAGTGCAGAGATTTAACCGCTCTACTGTGTACTTTGTGACTGTGAGAGACACACCAAAAGCTTCCACAAGGTCCATATCACTGCCTAAGAAAACAAAATATTTGGTTGAGTCAGATAAAGGAACCATCGAACGCTGAAGAAGGAAGGTGTCTGTCAATGACATTGCTTGTGAATTTGAAAGCAGCTAGACGATCTTGCACCACTTGATGAAGGAAGAAATAAACCTTAATTACTACAAGATTCTTAAGTCAATGTTTGAAGACTTTGGAATCAGTAAAGTGTGTGCCCCGTTCCAAAATCCTCTTCAACATGCATGACAAACAAGAATCTTGGCCTCTCTATAGCCTCGAATGGTCCCTTCTGGATTTTGGTATTTGTGGGCGCCTCAATGGGAAATTTTTTAGAGCCTGATACGTAACTAAGAACCAATTGAACCAAAATAATCACTGTTTGAGCCAACTTAGAGCCCTACTTTATAAATAACTGCTGTGTATCGTTCTATGTATTTATGAATTAAATTTTCCTATTCCGTGATATTTTTGAAATATTAAAATATTTGTAATTTGTGTTTCTTTTTAGACGGATAGACCGGTATTTCCTTAAAAACCTTCAACCAACAAACTAGAATAATATATCTGAAAATGTTTATTGTTTGTATAGGATAAATGTAATAAAATAGCACGTAATCCAAACCTTACTTAAATTTGCATTTATTTATCCATTTTATTGTATAGCTCTAATTAATAACAACTTAAAGATTGAAAAAGTAAATAATTTTCTTTTGTTTATATATTTTTTTAAACATTATAAGAAATTGGTATTAGACTCGTTCATTAAGATGATATCAGATTTCTCGGATTTTTCCAATTCAATATGAAAATTAAGGCGTATTATAGTTTTTAAACTTAAGATTGCTTCATCTAAACGTTTTCAAGCTGAGACAAAAAAGTAAGACGCTACTATGACTTTATATCCTAATTGACTTTAATACAAAATTTACAAAATCAACATTATAACATTAATTTGAGATTCAATTAATAGAATTACCGTTAACTCGGAACACACGTTCACATCCTCCACGGATACATTTCTATGCCTTCTATACCATCCTAGTGGGTTAAGTTCGTAATGCCCTCCTTATTACAGTCCCAGAGATGATGTTTTGTTCCTCGAGTTTCAATTCTAGGGTTGTCAGAAATTTTTCGCTGCTGAAAAGAACCAAACAAAATTTTTTTTTTTATACGAATAAATCATAAGCAAAGGACTATCAAGATCAATAAAAATTTGAATATAATCTGATTGAATAGTCATTAAGCATACTGGCGGAAAAGTATCATTTTATAGATTTTGGTTTGCATAATATCCCACTTTAATCACAGAGGTTTACAATTTTTTTTAAAGGATACAAAATTTTAATGACATGATTATTATAATCATTTTCTGTTTATCATGTAATTAAATACAGTTTATTTTTGGGTTTTTTTATTTTACCTACTTCACAAACCTCGATATTAAATAATCTTTACCAACAAAGGGTTAAATATTTTTTTTTCTTTTTCTTTTATGTATAATGCCTGGAGTTACGAATGAGATACGAGTATTTTACCTCTTTGAAATAAAATATTCCAATTGACAAAAAAAGAGACTTTATAATAAAAATAACGTTATATATTTTCATTTAGTAACAAAAACGGCTAGACACACAATTTACTGCATTAAAAAATTGCTAACAGCTCCAAATCATTTTATAAGGTATCTATCTACTTGTATTTATAATAAAGGATATTTTTCAAGCAACAATTAAATCTAAAATGGGTTCATACTTAATTATTGTGTATATACACCCATATATATAGTCTTTTTAGCTTAATATCAAACGATTAAACTGATGATTAAAATCTTCTTGATTTGCATAGTAAAAATATAAAATAGGGACAGAAATGATAGAAAGTTTAAAAATTGAAGATTTTCTTTCTAAGTTAACAATTTTTTTATTTTTGTATTATTGCCCAGCAAAAAAAAAAAAAAAGAATTAACTGAAATTGGTTTTTTAAGAGGAAATATATTTTTTAATTGTTGTACGTGTGCAGTTGAACAATTATTTAGTCAACTTAAAATTCCTTATTAAACCGTCTCAAAATATAATTGAACAATCAGTTTGTGCAATGTTATTTTCTTATTTCGTTATAATATTTGTTAAAAGTTTAGTAAATAAAGTTTTGTTGTATGACTGTGTTATGGTTGTCCCCCATCTTGGAAGAAAGAAACTTATATATATTTTAAAAACGGGGAATCTTTCAACTGTTCATATTTCTATGGTTAGGAAAAAAAATGGCATGTTGTAAACCGAATGTACAATAAAAATTAATCGCTTGAATTTATATTTGATAAGTTTTTATTAATTTATCCATCAATGATAATTGTTTTATAGATTTTTGAACAGAATAGTTTTTCTTTATTAAAGCTTGTCTCCCATACCCCCTTAATTCCCTTAAACTAACATTTTTAATGCCCGTTTCGTATTCAATGAAATACTGTGAGAAACTTTGATGATTGTATTTGTTTATAAGTTCTAGAATTTTAATAATTCATTTTTTTAATCACAAAAAGCAACACTCTAAATTTAAAAAAGTAATTGTTTCGTTTATATACCTAGTGAACACTACGTAGACAGTCGAGGGTATTATATTTGATTTTGGTAAACTAGCCATTTTTATTCCACCCCTTATTGTGCAAGGATGTCCCAGAAAAAAATATCCATTGAAGAAAAAAAACATTATCTTTTGTCCACATCACACTCTATTACACAGAAGGTGATGATTCCGAATTGAAACAAAATGAAGACCATCCAACCATTATAAAAATTGTCTGATTTTGTTGATATTTTTATATTTTATAACAAGCTTGTCATTAAGTAATTTTTTTGAATACTATTATTAGTTGTATTAGGTGCTGCATGTATTTATGTACAAGTAATTGGTATATTTAACATTTCAAAAAAATACCAGGATGCAATCAAGTGACTCAATTACCGCATTGTAAGAAACATAAAACAATTGATATATTAGGAGAATGAATTATTGTCGGCAAAGGTAACACAATTTGACACAAAAAAAGAAGAAATAGAGAGAGAGTTTATCCCATTTAAGCCGATATTACATTGGATGGAATTCTTAGGTCCATCATCATTTGCAAAACTTAACACTATAACAGATACAAATATTAATTATTAATGGGTATTATTTTTGATATCCACTTTAGTTTTAACCAAAGATGCTGCTACCATCAGTCGTTCAAATGTTAAAGATGATTAAAAACATGAAAACTTGATATTAAAAACTCTTAGAATAAAAAAAGAATGCCAAATCTGCTAACCAAAGCTTCTTGGTTGGATGTGGTTATCAACAGTCTGAATAAATAATTTTTATTAGGCTAGTGGTTTGCCTCGACTGAAGTAGGAGACCGTGATATACGTTGGTGGATAGAAAAGTATCTGACCTAACAAAGATACGACACATTTTTCAGTTTTTATTGTTATTTTTAAATATAATCTCCTTGTTACTCTGAACAGTTCTACCAGGGATACTCCCATCTCCGAAACTTGTCCAAATAGTAGTCGGCGTTTTTTCTCGTAAAAATAATTATTTACGAGGCACTTTTTGCTTAGACTCGATTACACCCAGTTGATTAACTTAGATGCGTCAAATTTTAACACAACAAGACCTTATATGTTTGCTACTGATAAAACCTGTTAAAAGGCAACTATTTCAAAACTATATATTTTATGATAACTCAATACCCAATTTAGTTAACTTTCAAAAATGCCCATATTAACTCACTCGAACGACTGTAACATAACAACTGCTCGTCCAAAAATGCTAAAACTCTCAACAGATGCTTGATATATGTAACTAGCTTAAATTTACAAGTACTACCATCTTCACGTTGAGGTACCAGGATTTCCAGATCCTCCTGTTGATCAAGTTAGACATGCAGTTTCGGATTTCGAGTGGAATATTTTATTTTGTATACTTGGTCGAGTAGAACACTTCCTGGACTTTGAAGAAATGTTCTCTATTATGAGAGGCTCATCATATGGAAGAGACATGACGACAAGCCAATCCATCTGGATAAGTCTCACTTTGAAATGGCGTCATACTATGTTCTCCACCATTCTCAACATAAGAACAAGCATTTGTCAAAAGTAAAATATGAGATGATGTTTCTTAATCTATTTAAAAGAATTAACACGAATTCTATCTTCTTGATTAGCTCATGGAGTTTCTCAATTAATAATGGGTCGACCTATGTCAGCAAGAGGGAAAATGATTCAAATTATATATTAATAGAAAAAATTAAACTATTTTCTAAAGAAAATTAAAACAATAAATGTTCATATTCCTTTCAAAACTTTTGATGGATTTACAAAAGTTTACTTACTTTCAGCAATTATTAAGTTTTGAGTCTGATAGAACTTATTTTAATTTGAAGTAATTCAATAATTTGTCAATGATATTACGGAAAAAATTCTCGATTATGAAAATTAAAAGTAAATATTATTTAATCCTAGTTTCTTTTTGTTGTGTCTTGACGAGGTTAATAGACACAAACTGATTATGTAGAAGAATCCAAGATGACTGAGAGAAAAGAGAAAAAGACGTGGAGGAATATAATGGGGTAGATTTATTAGGAATACTATATATTCTTATTAAATACATACTAAATACTGCTCTCACAAATACATAAGAGTCACGGCTATTTATACTAGAGATTAAACAGTACTTTACATATTAAATAATCAGAATAATAAGAAGAAAAGGGGAGAAAAAGATAGAATGTAAATACACTACACTTTTTTTGAGATAGTCAGGCAAGACTCTGATGTCGTTCCTCGATTCTACCACAAGTTCAACAACAATTACTTTTATAGATCTGTAACAAATCTTTAGTGTTACTCTTTGTAATGAATGATCACACACTCCTTATATTTAATTATTCCCTTCTAAAGTAACTAAAGATTAAACTTAACTATAGGTATGAAAATTGTCTAAATCTTCGTAAGTAAAAGTATATGAACCTGGAGTTTTGACAAACGTCCTATCTAATAACAGAGATCACTGTAAATGAAGCTAATACATTTGACTTTTTTTTAATGGGGATATATTTAAATAAAAATAAAGATTGTATGTTTGGTAGTATTTTGGATGATGACTTATTTTTAATAACAAGCAATAAAAAAAGAAAAAGAGAAAAGAGAAGGCAACATATAAAGTAATGAATGCAACTGTGGATAAGGTTTAGCAACAAGCGTATGTAGGTAAATCACATGTATAAAGCTCTATCAAGACTAAAGTACATCCTATCTCATCACATCATTTCGAAGGTTAAGCAAAATATCCTTCAGCGAAATTGAAGTTCGCTAAATTGTCCTTCTGCAAAGTTAACTTCGTCAAAAATGATCATGTCCAATAATCTGCAGTTCATTTTTATTTTTTTGAACTTTAAATTTTTTAAAAGTTGTATTGAATTATTATTGCTCGGCTGACGTTATTATAAATATAGTCTAGAAGAAACTCATAATGATACTGTTTTTTGAGGAAATGCATATAAAAATCTATTTATTTCATCTACTAATCTCAAAAAAAATAATTAAAAAAATATATATAAATGACAAAAATATCACACTGGAGGCCAATGTTTTTTTTTCAATTGTAGGATTTACAAACTAACAAATATGTAAGGCGTAATTTAATCACAACAAGATATACATAAAAGTGTTTACCAAAGAGAACTACATTTATATATATTTATATTTAAAATAATTTTCAAAGTTATCCGAAAGATTTTTATGAATGTTGACTTTCTAGTTATGTACATAAATAACTATAACGAGAATAAGAAGGGGTAAAAGCAGCCAAAACATATTTGCCTTTCATAAAAAAATCTTACATAAAAATATACAGATATTCAATGAAACGAAACAAAACAGACAGTTATTTATTGTTTTTATTTCTTTTTTGAATTAAATTTTTTGATCGTTATTTACAAAGACATATATTCATTTTCTCAACCATAAAAAAAAACCCTGATTTCCTGTGATAGAAAACATATACTGTCTGCAACATGGAAATTAGAACACTTTTCCTTTCCTCATTTCCTTTTGATTTTTTTTTTGTACAAAAATATTAATAAAAATTATGAATTAAGGAGTTTCTGACGCAAAACTGAAATTGTGTTACACAACTTTGAGTTATTAGAGTTAACAGGAGTGTAATATGTATGAGTCCAACAGTTATTCATAAGAAAATCATGGACTCAGGAGTTTTTGATGTAATTTCAAACTCTGAAATTGGTCTACGCAATGTTGAGTTATTACAATTCACAGGAGTGTTCAAATTTCTATGATACACCTGGTACGTATGAGCACAACAAATAAAAGAACAAACTAATATTTGCAAGTCATGAAAATGCTTAAATTTTGTTTTTCTTCAATTTAATTTCGGGTAATTTGTTATACATTAAGATATTTTATTTATTTTCCAACAAAATACCATACGTACTTATTCAAATGGTAGTTAATATTTATATAAAACAAACAGTTTAATGCATTTTATGTTATATATTATCTACCTATATTTTATTAATAAGGGTTTTTTTTTTAAATTCTACATCTTACATTTGTGCAAAAAAAAATAGTCTACATAAAGAAATGTATATCTGTACTTACCGGATGTAACAACCTATTTTTATAATTGTATACTTTCAATAATACACAAAAAAAAAAAATAATGTTAACAGAACATATAGAAAATGTTTTGGTCAAACATTTTTAACTCAATATGGACAACTTCATTATCAATCACAGTCTTCACACGTTGCCTGAAAGCCCTGCAGGAGTCGATGACAAACTCCTCTGAAAAATTGTCCAATGCAGCCGTTATTGAGTACATCAGTAATTCTACATTTGTGTGGGGGGCTCTTTTGGTTTCCTTCTCCAATGTCCCCTTTATTGTAAAGTCCAGTGTGTCCAAACCTGTGAGGAAGGGGGAGTATCTCTTTAGTCATGCTATTGTAATAGTCTACAACAAAAAGTATGTCAAGAGATCTGGTTTAAAAATCAATAATAAAAACCACGATTCTTTTTATTGGTAAAAGGAATGTTGATAAAACTTTTCAAATTGCAGATTGTGATATTAGGTACATTTGAAATTTGATGGGACAGAAACGATGCCTCTTTTTCGAATTAGACTTGATAACTTGTTAATATTACCTAATACAATTTAAAAAGCAACAGCTATTGTCTGGCTGCCCAAAAAGTAATCGGAATGGAATCTAAGTGGGTCAATCGATTAATTTCTTAGATTTTATTAACCTTCCATCAAAATACCCAAATCTCTTAATAAAGAGGAACAGTCTTTACTCGCCAGAATAATCCGTTTCAATACATACTAAAAAGTTTTAAATGATCATACGCGACACCTAACGTTGAGTGCCGATCCACTATCTTATCAAGTCCATATTATACTTGGTTTATGCTTGGAGTTGATTTCTTTAATAGTTATCTGGAGACATTTTCTGTATCTTTTGCAGCAATTCAAAGGATTTTATGGAAATAAGCAGCAACATCTTTTTCATCGTCCTCGACCATTCACGAGGTGAGACAAAATTCCAGTACGAAGTTTTTTTGTTTTTTTTAAACTCTTGTAGAACCAAGAAAATTGGATTCAGTTGTTTGGATTCACGATTTGTGCAACAACTCAACGACGTTGATAAGTTTTTTACCCACTCATGAAAGCTGAAGAATTTCATATTATGCTCACTTCATGGCATTGAAGAATGTTGTTCGTATCTAATTTTAAGGAAGATGCATAAAAAATATGTAATAAGTTTTATAACTTCTAAACCTTCTGATATCATGGAAAAAGATAATTATGGACTCAATTGCGAAAATTATAAATAGAAAAAGTTATATTTCACAAGTTCAAATCTCCACATTATACCTATTTTTAAATGCTCCTAGTAAAGATTGTAAGAAATGATTTAATTAAGCAATACATACTTTTGCTGACTGCCTTGCATTTGTTATGTGCAAGATTTATTTACCTCAGCATATCGGGACTTTATGATAAGTTAGTTACTCCTTTGATATTATTCAAGTTCATATCAAATATCGCCAAATCTGCAAAAAAGACACGTGCCTTGATGTTTGCTCTCTCAGTTAGACATGTCTTCAGAACAAAAAATTCAGTCGGAACTATGGTCTTGGGTGTTGTGGAGTCTCCTTTTCAATTTTTGTTGGGAGGTAGGAGTGGCTCAATGAAGATGCTTAAGTCGTACTTCTGGATAAGAAAGGTGTATATTGAGCCAGAAAACGTTCATCTTAAGTTTTATTTCCGCTCAAGACGGAGCTACATGTTATTGCGCCGCAAAAACCCAGGCCTGACTGAAAGACAACATTCTAGGATTATGGGGCCTCAACATGTGACTGTATACTCTCTAGACGTGAACCCCTTTTGATTACTCTATCTAAGCGCGTCTGAAGAAGAGGGTGTGTGCTACTCCACACACGAGTTTCTAGTCTGTAGCTCGAGTTTGATCACATACTCTAGGTCATCAAGGGATTTAATCCCTTACTATGGAGATAATTATAAGAGCTGAGGGGTCCCAAAGGAGCAAAAGTTGAGTAAAACCACTGGAAACTTCATTAAGATTCCCTTCCACACCAATGTGTTCATTACAAACCTATTCAGCAACGAATAACCAAAACTTCTGCATGAAAAATATGACTGACTTCTGGGCTGCCTCTATGTGGACCTCCTCCAACCCTTACCTCAGCTCCCCACCCCAACTTTGTAGCTTAGGGTGTCTTGGAGAAAACGTCTGCCGCACATCCCATCTAGATTTGGATCCGCTCCAAACTACCATCACGACAGAGTGGTACGCTATGGAACCACCATTCATCGGCGATAACTGTCAGTCTGTTGCAATTAAGGAAGACCTATTGAATTAAAATTGGGCTAAATATCGATTTTCGTAACTTGGTTATGCTTTTACAAGTTTTGGGGTCATCAATCTGTTCATAGATGAGTAAACAAAACAATCAATCCTTAATGTTGCTAAAAAGAGGATTAACTTGCATCTAATATATTATAGTTTACAAGCTAAATTAGTGCAATTTTTCTTATTGCATTTTTTGGTTTAAGTAGAGGCTATAATATTTAAATACGCATAAATTTTTCCACGCAAATTTATATATTTAATTATAGTTATTTATGGAAGTAGCTATTAAATAGTTTCGTATATTTTTTATGAAATAAAATGTTTTTCCCTCATTAATTTTTGAGGGGAAATTTTCAATAAAAACTTTTAAAGGGAGGTAAAAGAGAGACAAACATTCATCTTCATTATAAACGATGACGTCAAAATATATATATGTACATTGCAATAATTTATTTATAAACATAGTTGTTATATGATTTTCTTCTTTTGTTTTCTATCACTTTTTTTTACAACACAATATTTTACAGCATATTTTCTTTTAAAAAATACAATTCATAATTTTTCCTTGTATGTTTATAAATACGTGTAATTAATTATATTGACTATATAAATATATATATAATAAGACATATTTCTTTTGTTGGAGTACTGGGTGTGTGAATAATTTTTAGGCTATCCCTTCCCTGTATTTTTGAAAGATAAAAAGAGTTTCAAAAACAGGTAATTCCTTGTCAAATCAATAAATAAAAAAATAAACAACGTCACGCGACCCCCTCAGAATTGGATGATGTATGACAAAGAAGCTTTATTTCATGAGTAGATTAAGTGTGCCAAATTTCACTAAATTCTACTCAGTAAATTTTTGAGATATCGATACTCGTCTCCAATCAAAATTTTCAATGTCACTTTACTGTCTTTTTACCCAAAGTTTCTTTTTCTTATGAATTTTCTTATTCAAACGAGATAACCTCTGGAAATTTGAAATGTGAGGATTACAAAAGTGAAGTCAAAGGGGAATATTTAAATTTCTTACGACTTCAATTTTCATTTAAAAAAAGGAAATGCACTAACAAGTACCTGATCAACAATAAAAACTGTGCCCAACTCTAATGAATATGAAACTTGTGGAACATATTCTACATACATAGGAGCATTACTGTTCCAAAAATCGTGTGGGATTTTTTTCCATAGCTCCCATGGTGAGATTGCAAAGTTGGATTACTTTTTGGTCAATTTTACTTACGTTTTTATATCTTAAACTTACTTTATGGTTTAAATAGACTAATAAAAGAAAACTGAACAACAGTAGTTCGTATTATTGACTAGAAGTTAACAAATTAAAAAAAATATATAAATTATTTATAGTATATCACTTGTTTATAAAGTTGGACATAACATTAAAATAGTTTGTTCATTCCTTTTTTAGATTTGAACTGTCGTCGACTGCCACATAATTTACCATGTTTGCAAGCATTTTAAATATATTTCCAGTCTTAATGGTTGTCTGTCAAGGGATTAGGCCATGTCCTTGACCAATTTGACAAAAAAGTCCTTAGACCATACTACTGTTTCAAAGATTTCATTAACTGATGTAAGAAAGTCAAAGAGGTTTGAAGATAGGCCATTCTTAACTCAAAATCATGGACAATTTAACATGAAGCGTTGAAGAGTCCTATAAATGAATTTTGATTAATTTCTAACAGTCCCACTATATAGTTTTGTCTCAAAACATGTGTGTTGCATTTTTACTCCCTCTTATGGGAACTTATTGCTGGAGTACAGCAGAGTTTGCATTGATTATACTTCATTTGGTATCTCTCACCTGATCCAGTTCATGATTCCAACGACGCTTGTCTTTTTACCTTTCAATTGCTTTGACAATCTCAAAGTTGCGAAGAAGTTTTCTGCGGTATCATTTCGACATTTTCCAGCGAATGCTTCAATAACTGTGAGGACATTGATTGATTGGCTGGGCAGCAATCATCTTTTCCTACATAAGGAAATCAACTCAATAAATATGTTATTTTGCTATCTACGGGCAACGAGAGTTTGACTCCAAATTTGTCCGGCTTGCTTGCGATATACTATGCAAATAGGCATCTTGTTTTTGTAGGAAATAGTTGCTCATCAACAGTTATATTTTGATAGGGAATATAACATACTTTACAGTTTTCAATAAATTTGTTCGACACACCAAGAACAAAGAGGAAATTTTTCCTTTTTCATTCTTTTACTTTTTGTTGATCTTGTGCCAAAACGTATGCACGTTATTAATTCTTTATACCTGTTTCCAGACATGATTTGGCCGAAAATTGGTGGTCCCACACCTTCGACCAATTCGATAATTCACAGGCTTCCCTTTAGCTAGAAGTCCACAAACATACATCAAAGCCAGAAGTCTATATATTTCTTCAGTAGAAATACTCAAGGTTGCATTGTCTGTTTTAGAGCTTGCCTCAAACTGAGTGCGTTCAATTATGGCATCAACAATGAAGTAGTCAATAAATAATGAAAATGCACTAATGTACCTTGTGCTACAAGCCTGTTGGCGAAAGATATATGGCCAGGATCATCTTTCATTACATTATGCGAAGCAGCACGTCGAATTACGACATTTGAAGAACTAACTTCTAATTTTGTTCAATTTTTGCCTGTGAAACAGTTCCTAATATGTGTCAAAATATCTAACTTTCGTTTTTTAGAAATATTTCTTTTTTAAAGTATATGAAGCGGATGGAGGAGCCCTTTTTTGGCTATCTGTAAAAGCCATTTCTTCAAAAGCATAATACTCTTCTGATGAACTACAAGGTGGTTGGATATATTCGTCATCATGGCTTATTTCTATATCTTCCTCTACAGATTCAGAATATAGTGTAGAATACAGAATATTTAGTATTTCCCATTCTGATAGATATTCCTTTTCAGACATATTAAATGTATATCTCTTCAAGATAGAATGACTGCCAGGCGATAGCTACACTGTTAATATATATATATGTTAGACCATGCCACGAAAATTTCAAAACAAGTTAAGAAGTGTTTGGAGTTTGATTCTTTGACTTTGCTATGTGTTGATATTTGTATCAACTGCGTTCACATTATTTAATAATATAAGTGATTCCAAAGTGATATTTCCGACCCTTATAGTTGGTAACGTGTTTTTACAGGAATTTATTAATCCATACATTTAATATTTTGTAAAATTATAGTAATCATTAAAAAAATAAAACGAGAACAGTTTAATTGGCTGAATACTTGTTTAAAAATGTAATATTAAACTAACTGAAAATGTCATTATGACATTCTCAGCCGTTCCAGTGTTAAAACATTTGTTTTCATCTCCATTCATATATTACTTATTTTTAGAAGTAAGACATTAAGGTTGTTTGTGTTATTTTAATTTACCAGATAGAAGATAATGTTTCTTTGTTCAACATCAGTGATTTTTTGGT
The DNA here is from genome assembly GCF_016086655.4 of Lepeophtheirus salmonis. Taxonomy (NCBI): domain Eukaryota; kingdom Metazoa; phylum Arthropoda; class Copepoda; order Siphonostomatoida; family Caligidae; genus Lepeophtheirus; species Lepeophtheirus salmonis. The sequence goes on from NC_052134.2 coordinate 11,442,798, forward strand.
GTAATTTAGTAGGTATAATAAACACCTAAATTTATCGATCATCACACATTTTTTATGAGATATTGGAGAACATTAATTAATTGAAGATAAATTTACTAAATTAAAAGAAAAAGGGCAATTTAATTCGAAAGTGATTGCTATATGGATATTTTATACACATGTTTAAAAGTTATTAAGTCATTTTATTTCATAAATAATTTTGCAAAAACATTTCTGTTATTGACTTTTACAAAGTCATATATTATTGGCTCTTTTTACTATTAAACATACACTAAATAAACTTAAAAGAAAAATGGCAATACTTTTAATATATTTTATAATGAATTATTAAAGGCAAAGTTGTAAATTCTAATCACTTTTTAAAGTACAAGTTAATTTTAATTGGTAGTAATGAATAAAATAGACCCTGTCGATATGTTTATAACTAAAAGAAAATGAAAATTAACGTGGTAATCCTGAATTATAAATAATTTTTGCAGGGAAAGGAGTGTTGTTGTCATGTAGTTTTAATAGATCTGCTGCAAGTAGCCGTGAGATGAAGGAAAAAACCTATTTGTTATATTAAGGATATAGTATTTACTGGAACTCACATGATCCACTTGTTTGTAAATATGGAGCCTACTCTTGTACAGGGTAGGACGGCAAAACGTTGACTGTTAATTAATGTTTATTTTCTCAATAACATAAAAAGGTTAAGTGATTAAATTTTTGATATTATGTTTTACCTGTTCTTGATACATAAAAAAACTACACTAATCATTTTTTCATTTCATCATCATGAGCGAGCAAAAAGGTAGATCTTCTCTAATATCTTAAATACTGGAGTTGATATGATAAAGATTACAAACATTGTTGAGTGGTGTAGGAGCCTGGTTTTTAAATTGGCCAGATGAAAAGAAATATGGAGAAAACCTCTCCAAGATGTTCAGTAGTACAGAACTTAATTTAAAGAGGGATACGAACTTCTTGTTAAGTTTGGAGAAGAATATAAAGGTGGATCCCACTAAGTCGATGTATCACCTCACAAACGAATTCGCTGTAGCTCCTATGACCATCAGGAGGACTTAAAAGCACGAATTGGGAATAGTTTCTTTCACAAGGACCATACACCACCTTGGGATAGAGGGCATGAAATCCAGGAGGCTTGAGAGGTGCAAGAAAATCCTTACAATGAATCAATAAAACGGCTGAAACGCTCACAGGCTTGCAGAAAAAAAATAAGTGGTGCAAGAGGTTTACCACACCAAAAATACAGCACATACAATGGTCCTCGGCTTTTGAGCCACTAAAGGAAAGGCCTGTTTTTTTTTTAAAGCTGGGCAGAAAATCGGTCAGAAGGCCTATTATAAAGTGCTTAGGTATACCACCTTGTCATGGGTAAATACCAACTACCCTGAGAGGGAAATCAACTGGACTTTATACCCAAATGTGGACTCCTTGAAGTCCTTCATATTGCCTGCATGCGACAACTTGTCGGACTTTAGGCGACGTGTCAAGGCTGCGATTGATAATGAAGGTGGCCATATTCATTGAAAAAAGTTTTTTGAAACCCTTGTTTACATGTTTTGAATACATTCTTTTTTTCCTGTTATTGAAAATATAAAATTATTGATGTATTTTAAATCCATCTCTCGAGTACAGGTCTTGCTGTCTTAACCTGTTTAATAAACTATCAGTCCTTACACAGGAGTTAAACAAAGGTTTTGGGCTTTAAACCGTAACCTCTCCATAATTCATATTCTTCTTCTACCACTTCCAGTCTTGTTGTCCAGTCCCTCTCCTTGCTAGTAACCCTCTTTAACACGGTAGACTGCCTTTCTTGCGACCCTTGTTTGTCAACTTTTGTTGGGGTTATCTTAATACACAAAAGAGTAACGGTCTTGGTCTAATCTCAAATTCATAGACATTCCCCTGTTCCAGAATATGTAAATGATTAAGAGATATTGTGATAAGTTGTATATACCTTTGAACCTTCTATCAAATCTTGTAACACTTATTCCTTCTTAAAATACAAACATCGCAAATGATGCTGAGATAAAAAATAATGAAATGATATATAGACGTACTAATTCGTGACTATACATTTGATAACACGAGGTATGAATGTATACATCATATACATTTTTCCATACGAGTACGATAAAATAAAATATTGAACAATAGGACTATTTATCAATTTTATTATGACAAGAATGGGTACTATTATTATATACATATTTATTACATTATGCATTTTTGTATACATTACTATTTATCTCTACGCTTGTGCATGTATATTGTTCCTAAGTTGATATTGAATATTCAAATTAATACAATGAACACATGAAAAACAATGTATAAATTATATGTTCACAAGTACCACTAAAGAGTGCTGCATCACGTCGTGGTTTGTATTATCCAATCACAACCTTGACTATCAAAAAAGAAAATGAAAAATATGGAACTACATAACCTATAGGCTAAAAAGTTTCGGGCATAAAAAAGAAAACACGTTATTTGACAGTTCAAAATAGTTTGTTTTTTTTTAAATTATAATCAATAGTATTATTTTTCCCTTTTTTCAATTTTTTTTATGATGCAGAGCTCCCATAACTCTTTTCATGCCATTTCAAAGTGTAAACCTGTTAAATAAAAACACAAAATTGTTTTGATCCATTGTATTAGAAATAACAAAAGTAGCGGCACATTTAGCACAATAACTCTCAAATCTAAAGAGAAAATTGACATGAAATTTTGACAGCTGCCTTTAAAAGGATCGTATTTACTGGAAATAATATGACATTTTAAAAAGAAAAGCCCCACATATTTTTGAATCCCGGGACTTTTTAGCCCATGTGTTATAGTAGCAGACATTTTTTATTTTTCTTGTTGCCATCTTTTAATTATTATGTATGGAAGGGTTATTATTAAGCTTCCGTTCTAGGAAGGTTACCTTAAACCTTCAGCAGCCTTTGTTATAGCTGTTGGGAGGACTCTCTAATAGTTGTGTAAAAATGTCTGCAAAAAAAAATCAGCAATAAAAACATTGGAAAGACAGAACCGGAAGAAATGATAAAGGTCCTTATTTATTGGACCTGATCCAGCTATAGGAACGGTTCTATTAGTCCTTAGGGACAGTTCTTTTAGACTGTCAGTACTAAAACGGATTAAAAAGCGAAGAAATAAAATTGAGTTTCGCCATCAAAAACTGCTTAAACGCTATTTCATGGAAGCCCTAAGCTTGTTTCTTTGCAACAAGATGCTCTTATCTCGGATTAATGAGGAAAAATACTCCTGAAATGTGTTAATGGTGTCTCGTTTACTCATTTAGCCTTGTCTTAGTGGCTGTCACTGCAGGAAACCCCGCTTCGTAACCGATAGGATGTTCAAAAAGGCTAAAAGTTTTTCAGCAATGTCTTAGCTTTCTTTGATTATTCTGCCATAGCTTTAATCCAGAACACCGGCAGAGATGTTGTATTGAACACTGTTTTAAGGGCGGTAGCATTTGCAATATCCAACAATTGGTCTTATTCTTGAGCAAACTCTAAGGGCACCTCTAACCTTAATAACATTTTCAGAACTTCAAATGAGGTTTTTAACTCCTATCAGTGCTTTCCCCGGAACCATACCTAAATGAATTCAGGAAATATCATATGCCTAACTTCAGAATGGCTATCTACACTAATCAAAATCAAGGAATTTGTCATCTTTAGGAACAGCCCCCCTTTTCTTTTAACAATTTAAAGAGTTTACAAAATCTAAATCCACCACCGATTACATTATCATCTTTTTCATCAGTTTCTAATTGTTTATATCTTCAGTCATCTCATGCAGATTATTTCAGATCGGAACTTCATTTAAACCTTTTTGGTCTGTTTTGTTATGTTGTACAGGTATTGAAAATATATGGTTTACTTTTTTGGAGGAAGACAATATTTTTATTGAATCATTTCATGATTTGGGGATTGAAAGTTGAGTTTTTGGTTTGAATTATTGTTGAGTTTATTATGTTGTTTGGGGGAGTTATTCATCCCTCCTCTGATGAGTGGCCATTAAATAGATGAGTCGAGATAAGCAGTCCTAAAAAGAACACTGAGTATTAATTAGTAACAGTATGTAATATAAATAAATTAGTAAGTACCAGAGGGTCCTCAAAATAACTATTTTTTGGAGAAGTTTGTATTGTAGTGGAAAGTAATAAGAATACCTGAGGACTTGAACTATCTAAAGACGAAATTTTACGATTATTTTTAGTTAATCAAAACTCTAAATTAGAAAATTATAAAAATCCCAACTTTTTAAAGGCTAATTATGCACTTTTAGGTTGTATTTGAGAGCGACAGATATGAAGTAACTAAGCAATATTTTTGGGTAATAAAGAAAAATACAGCATGATTTTGTTGGTTTTTGTGGGGAAGGAGGGGGATGCAGCTTTACCAGTCTACATCCTCCAGACGCAAGAGTTAATACTTACTCTAAAAATAATATTGGTGTATCCTAATTACAGGTGTAAAAGGGTTTATTGAGGCCCCCAATCATTTTACATCGGTATCCTACTGATTTATGAAATAAAATTTCACAGTTATGTTTATTATTGAATTACTTTTAAAATAGTAAAATTGCTTAAAAATACACAAATTAAAGCATTTTACGATCAGTATTCATTGATATTTATTCTATGACGTAGCTATTGATTCAGTCGTGTGATGTGTTTTATCCTATTAAAAAAAGACTCCATGTTTTCAATATGCTAATTTAATGGTGCTCGAACATCAATTCTGCACCCTCTTTAGGTATCCCTAGAACTAAATGTTGTTTTTATATTTTTTTTTAAATCTCGCGCAAAATAAAGACAGAATATATCATTCAGTCCTATTTTGTCACAATAGAAGAATTTTATTAGCAAATTCAGAAATGTGTCGTAGTTATGCTTTTAATTAATAATCAAGGACAAATCAGCAACCGTGATTTCTGGAACACCAGTAGGCTCAAAATGTATTTGAACGATTTGAAGAACCCACAGAAGACTAACTGCATAAAATACAAGGATGAAGAGTTCATATAGAAGGTGTGCACCAGTACTCACCGGTCCCTGACGAGGTCCTTTGTCATAAATTTGAAATAGACTAGAAAAGTTAGTGACAACCATTTAGGACATCTGCTAAGAACTCAAATTCTAGTATTACAATATACAAAATGGGTAGTCTTGATCCAGGTTACCATGAACGGTAGGCTGTTCAAATCCACCCAAAACTCTCGAACATGCTCAAGCGACCCGAGGAGATGAAAATATTCTGATTCTTCTAATATGACAAAAAAAAGCTGCCAAAATATGATGCAAAAATGCCAGAACAACTGGTTGATCGCTGCCTTTTCCAAAGACATGTCATAAAGATAAAGGTCCCAGCAACAGTCATGGTCTTGGAAATGTGTCCATCAAGATAACCTTATACCACTGCACATCTTCGAGGTAGGGCTGAGAATGAACATCAATACCTACCTGGAAGAGATGGAGCAAACTGTGATCCTGTCTTCATCAAGGATCGAACTTACTTCAGATGCCATATCGGAACTATGATCAAGGCTGAGGAAAAATATTTTGGTAAGCCTCAAGACATGTGACATAAAGAGACTCTGTTCTTTATTTGAAATGAGAATATAAAAGTTAGGGATTTTATGTTGTTTTTTGTAAATAGGTATTAGAGAGGGTGGGTTTTTATTTTAAAAACGAGCGGTTTTTTCCAGTAGGGATTTTTTGACAGGCACGCACGAGTTTTGTCAAATTCATAAGTCATTTTTACTCAATATTGTTTTACAAAGATCTACAACACAACAACATGTACAAAATGTTCAATTGTACTATGAAAATCAGCGTTCTGTGAAAAAAGTTTTTGCGCAAATTACGCCCAACTTATGGTCCACATAGTCGACCTTCAGAATCCACAATTCGCAGAATAATTGAAAAATTTGAAGGGGCAGCAACTTGCTGGGAGTTTGGTGTGCTTTGTGGGCTAGTGGAATCATCGGTCCATATTTTTTCAAAAACACTGCCGGCCAACACGTTACCGTCAACGGCGAACGTTATGGCGTCATGATAACATAATTTTTGGTACCTCAAATTGAAGCACATGGTATCCACGATATTTGGTTCCAACAAGACGGTGCTACTTGCCACACATTGCGCGTAACAATGGACTTATTGGGACATCATTTTGGTGAGCAATTAATTTCACGTTTTGGCCCGGTGAATTGGCCACCAAGATCGTGTGATATCACACCTTTGGACTTTTTTCTTTGGGGCTACGTAAAAACAAAAGTGTATGTGGATAAACCAGCGACGATTGAAGCATCGGAACGAAATATTGAGCGAGTTATTCGTGAGATTCCGGCCACAATGTTCGAACGCGTCATCGAAAATTGGTGCGAGAGAATGGACTATTTTAAGGCCAGTTGCGGCCAACATATGAAGGGGATTATTTTCTAGAAATAATTTTAAAGGATTGTTTTTTCGGTTCATAATAAAGTTTTGATCATAATATAATATTTATGTGTTTTATTTCTACAATCCAAAAACCACCTTTATTATTAAAAAAAGTATAATTATTCTAAAATATGATTTGTTGTGAAACTAACGAAAATACTATTAGATCAATTTATCGTATTTAGCCATTTATGTAAAAAAAACTAATTAACGATCACAAGAAGGATAAAATATATATGCTAGCATTTCCTATTAAGCTTGCATTTTGCATGTCACTAATAATATAACTTCATTTGATAATTGTAAATAAAACTAGACACATATTATATAAATAAAGAAGAAAATAAATTAGTTAAAATTTTGTTAAAAATGTAATCCAACAATAAATTTATAATGATAAAATTAATTACTATAAATTAGAAAGATAAAAAGTGCATAGCGAGACATAAAAAAAATAAAGATATCATTTAAATTTTGTATATTGTACATATTTAAGTTATTTTGACATGATCTAACTGCACCCTCTGGCCAATTTACAAAAAGGGATATGTATATTTTGTATACATAAGAAGGAATGCTTCCCCAAACCTTATGTATCGGTGAACTTCTAAGACTTTGCCTCATGAAGTTTTTTATTAATATTTTATATTCCTTGTTTCACATATCCGAAATTCAAAAATGGTAATAAAGTCGGTTCGAACTCATTAATAAAATAATTGCAAAATTTAGGTTCGATAATTTATATTTTGATAAACTTAAAATATATAAAAGGCTCATTTTTCACTAATGATTGATAAAATGCATTAAAAATAACTTTAAGTGAAGTAACGCCATTTTAAACCTTAAATGGAATGTAAGAAGATACATTTTTGACATGGTATATAAATATGCATGAGAAATTTTCTTTAGTAAAATTTTTAGCAAACAAATTCCTGCCGCTAAACATCCAAGAACCATGACAAACTTTTATTTCAAAACAAATGTCTTCATCAGACCAAGGAAAACTGAGATAGAAGTCAAAAAATACCTTGCGTCAGCGCTTCTGGACGCCTAAATTAGTAATGATAAGATCATCCGAATTGTCTCAGTCTTTAAGGAGATTAAAAAAGCTCAAGTACATCAACGAGAGCCTTGGGAGGAAGCCTGATAACTAAAAGACCAAAAAACTAAAACGTGTATTTAAAAAGTTGGTGAATTTCCGAATTGGTCAATGTGGTCTCTGTTCTCACAAGACTGCAACCTTCTACACTATGGGATCTGGACTATTATGGAGAGAAAGGACTGTTCTAACCCCCATAGGAATGTGGATTATCTAAAGGCTGCAGGGGAGATGAAATGAGCTGATATTTCCGAAGAATACGTGAAGAAAACGTACAGCGTCTTCAGGCCTGGAATCCAGTCCAAGGTGGAGACCAAATGTGGTTACATTGAAGTTTAATTATTTATCTAAAGCACTTTAATTTTTTTCTAAATTATGATAACGTTGAGATAAGGAAAATCTGTTTATTATTCCCAGGGACACACTTTAAAAGAGCAAGAATTTTATATTATGTGTAGTTCGAAGAAATAATACTGTTGGAGCTTAGTGTAGTTATTCATAGATTATCTTACCCAATCTAGGCCAATATAAGTCCCTTAAATCAAATTAAAGTTTAAACTATGAATAAAAGTCTTGGGTATCTTTACTCATTACCACAAATTTGGAAACAAATCTCTATAATTGACTTAAACATGTCTATGAAATAGTGGACTGTATATGATTATATAGTTAAAAAAATAGCAATCACTCCCTTAATTGTTGTTTAAGATGATTTCATCTTAACGTACAACATATCTTTTTAATATCCTTTCTCTTTAAAAAAGAAAAGAAAATAGAGGTCAAGGAAAATGAAGTGAACATTTACTTTTACAGTCAACCAACGAATGAAGAAAAAAAATTAATAATAATTCGTGAAGCACTATTGACATCAAATTATGTGAAGATGATTTTCAAATAAATGATTTTTTTTTTTCAATTTTACAAAATATTTTTAGGACAAAATCGCTTTCAAAATTCTGCTAACAAAAAAGTTTTAAAAATATGATAGCTGGTAAAACCATAGTTTAAAAAGAAAGAAAAAAATGAAACAAAGGAAAAAATCTTGAACGTAGTTTATTATATGTATCTTCAGCAATATTTTCATCTTTTTTAAGACAATAAGTCTTAAAGATGTATGATTATTTAAAAAAAAAAATTATATCCTTGCCTTAATTGTAGTTATGACAATGAGAACAAAAAATTCAAGAGTCAAGACTTAAATGAAGCAAAAAGATTCAAAAGTAGAACATTTTGTTTTGTTTTTTTACTGAAGGGACATTCGACAAAAACATTATGTCAAAATATAATGTGTAATCTTTATGATATATGCATATTTTAATACAATATACTATTGTTCCTAACGCAAATTCCAGCCTTGAAAGGATTTTCACACCCTCTAGTTTAAAAATTGACTGAAATGTTCATGCAATACCCCTAAATATAAAAATATATTCGCTGAATAAGAGAAAATTTTGTATTTATCATCAAATTGTAATGAATTTCCATACCTTGAAAGCATTAAAGTTTATAGAAATATACTTCATATTACATCCTTATAAAAAGATTCCTTGAGAAATGTATTGGAATGTCGTTGGATTAATTTGATTAAATGAATATATTGCAGATGCACTCACTGATACACTAATCAATCAATGAAGTAAAACATGGGCAAACAAAGTGTTTTGAAAAGGCTTCTTAACATTAATTAAGTTATACGATAATGTTTGATGTGATGAAACCAGTAAGTATTCTGAACAAAATTAACAAATGCAACATAATACAATTAATAGAAAGATACTTTTATAAAGAATGAAAGTAAAAAAAAAGTATATTTGGAGCGAAACCTTTGGTGGGAAATATTAAAAAAATAATTTCATAATAGAATGAAACTCTAGAAGCCATTAATTTTTTGTTTGCTAAGAACTTATCGCAAAATTAATAAATTTGTATACAAATAAAATACAGTTTTTATCATTTAAAAATGCAACAAAGATGTGGATAAAAAATGTGGAGTATAAAACCTTAGTACTGTATTTGCACATTAATAAAGTTTTATATGTATACAAGAATGGAACTGTATAAAATGAATTAATTTGTGAAATTTTTTTTTAATTACTAAAATTTAAACATGATTTCACGGAGAAATAGAACTTACAATACGGAATTACAAAATAAATTTAATGATCACAATTAAAGACATTAAACTGTCTGAAAAAGTGAAAAATAGAAAAATAACAATTTTTGCCAAAACAATAAGTGAATAATTTTTAATCAAAAGGAAGGTCTTATAATTTTTCCAATTTTTTTTTAAGCCTTATTTTTTTTTGTACAGCAGACCTATTAAATTCCATATTTTTTAAATAATTATAAAACAAAATTATTTAAATGATTCAAGTTCACAAGATGTATACTAATTTGGGCAAAAGTATTTACACTACACTTTAATATTCCCTAATTTTATTTATTTCTTAATTACACATAGGTTTTGTTACACTATTAAAATGCAACAGCTATTTCTGAACATATTTTTAGTAAATGTGGGCACCATTTGCTGCAATTAAAAAGTCCAATTGGTGATGGGGGAGAGGCGTGGATTACCTTGACCGTAGTAAAAATTGTCATGTTTCGCTTAATGGAGCGCTTGAGGGAGAAAAAACTTTTATGGGGAGTCATATTTCTCTTCAGCTCAGAACATAAATAGTAGTCACAGGGGTTGAGATCTGGGCTTTTAGAAGGTCACTTGTCCGGCTTGACGACTCTGTCAAATCCTTTTCCAAGAATGCCATTACCATTTTAGACACGTGAGCTGGAGCAGAGTCCTAAATCCACATAAATTTGTTGTTGGAAGGGTATTGGGAGGCCAGCCGGGTCAAAATAGCTGTTTTAAGAAGCACCAAATACCCATACGTGTTCAGTAAAAGAGGAAAGGAACATGACGTTAATTTTTTAAAAGCCGCCAAACAAATTTTTAAAAATGAGAGAATTTAAATTTCATTATAATAGTATACAATTAAAATTGTATACTTCATATATTTTCAAAATCATATGATAAAAGTAACTGTTTTCTTTGTTTTATAAATTTATTTAGTTTTTTTGCCCTGTTTGTATAATATTTCATTAAATTGTGTTAAAAGGATTATTATAAAAAGATCCAAAATTTAATAAACAACACTTTTTTTGTTATTCATGTGGTTTAGTAAAACACAATTGACAACTTCACAATGTTGTTAAAAGCGTTGCAGTTTTTATAAACTCATTTGAGTGTTAAGAATTTTAAAGTTATAAAGATAAATGTAAAAAATTATTTTTAGTCTTTGAAGATACAGGCAATATTTAAATACAAAAACAATCGCAAATGGTCTTTAGAAAATAACACAACGGCTTTTTTCCATTATTTCATATCAAAACTCGAGCTGAGCTGATTTTTTTTAGGTCTAAACTTAAATGAGACGCTAGGGAGTATGGTATATGTATTGTTCCATATCCACAGCAAAAATGACAAAAGTTTTAATAACAATAATGATAGGCATAATAAATCTTGATTTTTGTCCCACTTCCTGGTACAAAATATATTAAAATACATCTTCAAAAAATATGTCGAATAAATACTGTTTTACTTTTCTCTGTAGTTAGGAAATTTTATGACTTACTTTTTCAATTTGATCATATTATGTAAATATGTTTAAAATATATATAAGATTTAATAAAAGTCCATGATAGAGTAAAAAATATGTAAATTACTTTTCTTTTCACTGAGAAACATATTTTACTCTATGAGTCAAGAAGTTCTATTTTATATTAAACTAAAGCTATCTACCATATACAAAGCTTGTTTCAACGTGACTCCTTGAGAAATTCCATAAGCAAATATTCCACAGCTTTTTGAGTTGAACATTTGCAAATATATATATATAATACATTTACCAGAATAAGGGGGAATAGGAATAAATAAATAAGGCTTTAGACACATGAAGCTTTTTTTTCTAATCCCGGATTCCACTAACTCTCACAATAAATCAAGTAGGCATAAAAACATAGACATATGTTTGTTTCGAAAAATTACATTACATGAAATATTCGTAAATATCTAGATATTTACAATAGATTTACTTTATTTTGCTGGTTTATGTATTTTATTTGTATATTTATCCTGCATTAAATTTCCAAGATTTATTTTTTAAATGATGATCTTTATCAAAGGGCTTATTTGACCTTATAACCAAAATATGAGCTGAGAAATTACAGCTTGCGCCGTAAAAACATGGGCTTATTTTAATTCTTCAAAAATATTTCCTTTGTCTGCTACCATAGCTTCAAAACTAGGCCTAAAGGTCCTGCATCACTTCTGAATAAAGGCTTTTAAAATAGACGCTCATCAAGGTCTTAAGGCCATCCAAATGTCACGCTTTTTTATCGACTACACCCTAAATGGTATAGTCTAGAGGGACACAGTCTAGGGAGGAGGGTGATCATACTGACCCATTAGTCTTTAGCTAAGTCAACAAATTTCTGACCTCTCTTGACGATGACCTTGGTTGCTTTGGAAATACCTCTGGGCATGAGAGGTCTTTTTCATCCTTCATATACCTTAACACAGTCAAATTACTCACACTGAAAACTTTGGCATGCTGCCTCATCGATTTGGTAGGACTTTTGGTGATCGCAGTGTACACAACCCACACGATCCCTATTTTACAGCGTCTGTTTCTACCATGAGACCTCTCAAGGCTTGAACAGAAGCCACCATGCATTTAATCTTGTAAACAATACTCCAGGAGCACCCTACGACCTTCATCATCTCTTTGACACTCACTTGGACTTGGAGAAAAACCGACAACCTTTTACTTTTTCGTCTCCATGCTGAAAATTCTTTTTTTTTTAAAGTGTGTTATATAGTCTTACATTTTTTTACACAACCTTTAAAATATTTATCTTAAAAATAATCCGGATTGTATTAAATTCAAGTTCACGATTTTATCTTGCACAATATAAATTTTTATGTTTGAATGTCTACTCTTTGGAAAGTCATTTCTGTGTGTAGACAATTTATATAAGAAACAACAATACGATCGATCATGTCTTTCATATTAGAAAGAAGGGGAGAATATGTAAAGAGTTGTACAAAAACGGGACTAAGAAATGAATAAAATCTCCTGGGTGAATAGGTATTCCTCATATTAAAAATGAAAAAAATCTTGAATAACATTATATAACGAATGTGACTTTAGATTAGGTTTAACATCGATTGTGTGAAGATAAAAATCATAACACCCTTTTAAAAAATTATCAAGCTATTTTAATTCTTCTTTAATTTTGATGAGGAGAACATCTAAGTATTGAGTAATTAGGTATGAGTGTGCTAATGAAAAACAGAGAGTATCACAGAAGAATTCACGAGGAGTATTGTTTTATATTATTAAAACTAGGTTGGTCTATTTGTCGAGCCCTAATAACTCCAAACATTTCCATTTACTACCTACTTTAAAATTCAGGCACGGCCTAAATCCTATGAAGTCAAAAATTTGGACTTGTGCATCAGTTAAAAAAGTATTTAAAGAATATCCAAGGACACCTTGGCTAGTGTATCTTAATAAAATTGACATATGTTCATGGAAGTGTATCAAGGGATGGACACAGAGCCGACACGAGATTTAGTTGTTTTTTTTTTGTACCAAAAGAAAATTTATAACTTTTGGATTTTATAAGTGAATGCGTGTTATTTATTTTCAATGTGGAATAAAGCGTTTTGTTTACTCTCAATTTTTTTCGTCTGATTGATGAGTCTTGTTGTTTATTTTTTATGCTTTTTAAGCCAATCACAATGAGGCGTTTATAGATGTATAATGTCATGATGTGTAAAAAAGAAAAATCACTACAGCTTCATCCCATAGAAATATCACATCTAATTTCACTTTTGAAGACCTATACGAATGGTTTTTCTCAAATGTTACTATATCCTAAACATAAACCAGCAGAACCTGCTTTCTTGACGGCAATTTTGCAAAAGTTATTTAGGTTTCTTTGTATTCTTGTTTCCCTACACTTCCCTTGACTTACAGGTCAAAATGATCCCCTCCTAAATATTTACTATCAAAGACTGAATTTATTTTAAATTTAAGATAAATTATAATTTAAAAGGTAAATTAACAGTTTAACAGCTAATTTAAAAGATGAATTAACTGCTTAATAGCTAATTTAAATATTAATTAATAAAAAATAACAATACATAATTTTAATTTGCAAAAGGGTTTCCTATTTTTCTTTAATTTATTAATATATACATATATATTTATTTAGTATAAAAAACAAGACAACTGCACAACTAAGCATCAAAGAGCTCTAACATGTTGAAAAAAATATTTATCTTATTTGTGGCTTTACAGACATATTTTGTACATGAAAAACTTGTTTTAAAGGCTTTTTTTGAAGGTGGAAAATAGACATCATTGAGTATTTGTGGAAGTCTTTCAGCGGCATTTTAGGCCGCCTGCAATGCCATACTACCCTCTTGGTTCCAAAAATTAAGACTAGCACAACCACAAGATCGATCGACACAAGTCAATATGAATAATTCAATTCATACTTGAAGGTCTGTTTTATCAAGGGTTGTCCAATTCTTTACCTATCTTCTAAAAAATTCTAAATTAGTCATTTTCAGAATGATTTATTTAATATTTGGAGTGAGGAATATCAAAAATATTGAAAAGATGTTCTTTGAATGGACATCTTGTGGGGACAGGAGTCATTGTAAGGATGTTATTAGCGTGATTCCTACCCTTTTTTTTTGCTAATAGAAACGATTAATTCTTGCTATATTTTGTAAAGAAAATATCATATTCAGGGGAAAAAATGTATTTTTTATATGAAGATGAGTCAAGTATTAATCGACATTTTTTTTTTTTTTTGCATATCCTCTTAAAATATCTTTTGATAGGTTATTTTCAGGAAACTTTTTTGGACGAACTTACTATAGATTTGATCAACAATTTCAATATCTAACATATTGATTCATGTAATTTCTCATTTCTGTGTCTATAATTTTACTTATTTAATAATTATGTAGCTCTAAACTAATGCAATTGCATTTTTTTTGTCATTCTATCAATAAGTAATTATAAAGGTCATGTACAAACATATTGTGTTTCAAATATTTTTGTCGCTCAAAATCTACTTTAATGTACTCTTATTTTCTCTCCAAAATGATCCTATTTAGTATCTACATGAATATATTTTTGAAGTTCTGTGGGATTTCCTATATATGTATATAATTTTCTACAGTTTTTTATATCTTGTACACAAGTCATTTTTGGCAAAATTAAATTGAATAATGGATTTTTTTTTTTACTTTTCTAATGTTGAGGTTTGTTAAGGAAAATTTAGGAAATTTTATGTTTTAATAAATGTCAATACCAGAGATTTAGTCTAGATTAAAGTTGAAAACGGATCATTTAGACCTGTTAGACGAAACAAGTGTTCCACCTTAAAATCTCACTTAAAAAAAGTTTGCAAAGACACAATTCAACATACACCAGGAATAATTTTTAAAATTTTACTTTCTATATTTTTTGTTTTATATGAAATAGTCGTTTTTTCAAAAAAAAAAAAATTTTAAATGTTACTAAAAGGCAAACAAAGTCCTTTAGACCAAATTTTTTTTCTCTTTTTATGTCCTTTAAGAACGACTTGGACTTAACCTTAGAAACAGAAACAAGTATGGATGACAGTCTCTTTTAACGTATTCCAGAACTCCTCCTGGATTCTAGACATCAGCTTGTATTTTTTTGTTGTAGGTGAGCTTGGAAGTACAACATTGGGGCAACAAAGCCAAAAAGAAGATGAATGGTATATCAATTGCAACTTCATCAATCTAGGGCTTGACAATCTTCCAGTACTTTGATATACTCCTTGGTATTGCCCTTCAGGGCACATGAGAAAAAATATGGTGGCTTCACGTTAGCTTCACTGCTTTACATTTGGTGCATCAAATGGACCTCTTCAGACCTAAGAAATTTGCAAAATCAACATTGTATTGTCTGGCGCAGATCTCAACAAGGACATACTACTTTTTCGATGAGCGTGGAATAAATACTTTTTTGATCGATGTCATTTATATTAACTGATGCCAAAGACTTCGGACTAGGAGCCAAAACAACAAGAAATGTCTTAACTCTGCTGCACTCAAAGTTCATTATAAATAATGACTAAAGTGCTATAAAAAATTAATAACCCTTCAATATGATCAAAAGTCATACATGAAAGTATATTTGCAAATATCAAACACTATATTTTATGAAAAATTTATATTATAATAATTTCCATAGGGCTTTATAATCACCTACCAAATAATAACAATGTACTAGAAATGACGTAATTTTTTTTTATATTTTAAAAGTAAAAGGTTGTTTCTAAAAGTAAAAGTTATAAATTCCCATTAACTTAATTTTTTTATCGTTTAATGATAAGTGTATGTAAATTTATTACTTGCATTATTTTTTCAAAAAACAACAACTATGATTTATGTGTAGCGTTATCATACACATAAAGTCTTGATGTAACACTAAAAACGTAAGGTAATAACCAAAAATGACATATTGGTTCATTTAATTGTAAGAAAACCATTTTAGTATCATTTATTTTAAGCTAGAAAATACTTAACTTAAAACTTAAATTAAAAGTATACAACAAACACATGAGCTATTATTTTTCATTATGTAGCACAACGACAGTTGGAAATTAATAAGGTAGTTTTGATTTTATTCCCATGATAAATTTTTTATCCCAGTAGCAGCGCAATTATTAATTTCACAGTCAGTGGGAATCGTGTTGAAAAGTTTTAAAAACGAAGAAGAACCAAAACTTCTGCAAAAAAAAAAAGAAGAAGAATTTGGCTCTATTTGGTTATCCTCAAGCCCTGACCTCAACTTTGTATTGTGAGGCGGCCTAAAAAAATATATTTGACTTACATTTAACTCAAATTTGGATTCGCTCCGAGTTGTCATCAAAACAGAGTGGAATACCATAGACATTGTTTATGAACTGTCTTTTTGTTCACTGGCGTGTTGAGGATATTATTGGTTATGAAGGTGGACATATTTAAAAAAATAAAGTTGAATATAGTATTTAAACATATCATAAGTTGCTTTTGAGTTGTCTTTTTTTTTTTAGTCATGACAATGAAAGTTTTGGGCCGACCCTTAATTTAGTGTCATACTGCATTAAAACAGTTTAATTTGTCTAACATGTGGTTCATTAAAATCTGAATACTTTGAATTTTAAACTTTAATAAGATATAATTTATTAATTAACGATAGAATTTAAAAAAAAAAAAAAATCCTAAATTGATGTGTGACTTAGCTTTCGTAAACATTAATGCCGTATGCATTGAAAAAATGACAAGAAAATAGTATAGGAATATATTAATCAAAGTGAGATGTTAGCACTACGGTGATATGATTAAGGAAAAAAAAAAAATAGCACACGCACCAACCCTTTTATTTTTATTAACCGATGAATAAAAGGGGTATAAGCAAGGAAACAATCTGGAATGTATTTTAAGGCCATCATAGTCATCAAGGGTGATTCTATTAAAAAGTAATTTTTATTATGGATTATATGAAGAAAATTTATAAAATAAAGCGTTAGTCCAATTCTTTATAGGCTCATATCATATTTAGGCTTTTATTTAAAAGTGTACTAATTTCCCTAATTATACTTGCTAACTAAACTTAACAATACCCTTCAGTTATGATAAGAATCGTATTTGTATCTTTCATGAATAAACATACGTCGTTTGTTCGTCATGCATTTAGAACCAATGTAATATGTCTTGATTTGCAAAATATTTTGGAATATAAATAAAAAACTTTAAACTTAATTTTGAATTTAAATACGTAAAAATTACTTAGTAAAACATATTTTTAACCATAAAACTCTAATTTTAGGACAACAAATCTCTATTTATATTGTTTATGGAGCATACATAAACTTTTGGATTATGTGAAAACAAATTTTAATAAAAAATATATTTGTGTTATATTATGTATTATATATCATTTTTACCCACTAAATAAATTTAATTTTTCTATTTTTTATTTTAGCTTGTCCTTCTGCAAATAATCGATGGCGGTCAAATGATGACTTGGGAAAAATTTATGACAATGCAACACCAAATCCAACAGGCTCATTATCAGGGCCATGGTTTGATTTGCCTCATTCAGGAAATGTGACCGGAGTTATTGGGCATGTTGCATATTTGGCGTGTCGAGTCAAGAATTTGGGAAACTTTACCGTGAGTTTAAATGAAAAAAAGATGTCTCATCCATATTTAGCTATTAATTAATGAAATTTTTTTCATTAGGTCTCATGGCTAAGAAGCTCAGATACACATTTACTTACAACAGGCCTATATACATACACACAAGATCGAAGATTTACAGGGATACATAGAACGAGCTCAGAGGACTGGGTTTTAGAGATCAGTGAGCTTTCCTTAGCGGATGGAGGTACAAATATTATTGATTTATCGATTTAGTTGCTGAACCCCTCAGTTTAAATATTTATATGTTTTTCTTATTTTGATTTTAAAATCTATTAATAATTAATTTATTTTAAATAATTAATTTTTGAGGGCCAAAGTTCTAGAGCAGAGTTGTGCCTTCTGCAAGTTTAGTTATTTTACAAAAATCTTATATTATATATTTGTGTTTTGTAAAACATTTTGTGCTCAATGTGTTTGCTTTATAAACACTCTGGTGCTCTGAGCAAATAAGATCAAAAAACCTATTCAGTGTATGACTATAGACTGGGCGATTTTTATTTATGATCTAATACTTTATCTTGATCAATTTTTCTATGGATAAAAAAATTTATGATAAATTGCTTGTTATGAGCTAATTACCTAATTATTCAGAATCGATGTTTTCAAATTTTTAGGCAAGGACATAACAGTATTTATGTGTCAAATAAGTTGTTAAAAAAGTAACTAAAAATAAATTAACGATGCTCCCCCATGACACTAATGGCAGAAAATTTAGTCTTCATATAAAAGCGTCCCGTGATGGACACTTATGCTAGAAATAACCTTAACAGATGTGGTTTCAGCCATGTGGGTGTCGTTACATAACTAAACAACAGACATACCAGATTGTTCATTACGTTTGATACTTTATTGAACGATCAAACATTCATGTGTTTTTGTCAATATCATATAGTTAACATATATATTGATATTAAGAATAGTTAATCTTTAATCTAACTAATTTAGGCAGCTCTAACGGGTTGAAGGCGATGGTGAAATTTACTACAGGTATTTTAGATGTAGGTTTGGGCAAAGTAGCTCATTGTTTATTGAAAGAACCATTGAAGGTCTAAATATTTGTATATCTGATTATCTAGCAGATTCATATTTGGTGATTGGAGATGTCCAAAGCTCACTAAAAAAAACTGGGACTGAACAGATGATTTACTTTTTAAACATTTCTTTCGCAAGGAGTGAACTTTTTTGTCTTGTAGACAGACACCACCAGCTTCTTGATTTGCCTGAAAACAGGGGGCTTTGAGACATTGACGTCCATGCCTATATTTTTTATGAAGAGATCTGACAATTCTTAAAGGGCTTTTATTACATGTTTAGTAGTCCATTTTCTCGGACAACCACGCCTGAGGGCTTCTCTGAGATCCTTACTCGTATCTAGGGGCACCTTTACACGGTAAACGATTGTCTTTGAGATATATTTGACCGTAATAACTGTTTGTTTTTTTGTTTTGTTTTTGATACATTCTGGAGGAAGGCAAGGTTGCATTCTTTCGACTATATTTTTTCTATGAAATGGTAATAAACTGTAATGGTTTGAATCTAAAGAAACAAAAAAGAGGATGGGCAGGCTTTCTGTGAAAATGAAAAAAAAGAGTATATGGTATTTACACAAGATAGTACATTAGTGTACTAATAGAGTTGAAAAGGAATTTCTATTTTTAAAATAAACAATGCTCAAGATAAGCTGCGGTAAAAAAGTTACTAAGCATACTATTTGGAACTTAAGAGTACTCCTATAGATCAATTTTGTTCAAGAAATTACTCATACAATGAAAAAACCACAAAATAAACTAAAAACTTTAAATTTAAAGCAAAATGGTTTTTTTATAAACATGTGCCATGTCCAACAAATTATGAATTAAAAGTAGCTTAAGTATTTTTGCATGCCTCAATTGTTTTCAATTTCTCATACATTATGAAATTACAGGAAATATTCTATGATATAGATCCACTGTACCATTGCTTAAAAAATAAATTAATATTCCCTTTGCATTTCCCAGTAAAAAACGAACAGACTATAAATAAGAAACTTTAACCATTTACCTTTAAGGTTAGAGGGATATTTATTATAACATAAAGAAACAGAAATGAAACAAACTCAGTCAGTGTATCAATGATACAGCACATGACTTTTGTGCTTTAAGTAATCAACTTTTTGTAGTTGGTTACATGTTAATTCTTCTTTATAGTTTATTTAATTATATAATATAAAAATTCGTATTATGTTTTTTAAATCATAGAACTATAATTTTAATACTTATTATAAATGATAGAAACAAAATTTAAAATATCAACCAGTAAAGAAGTCATCGTACTTCTGAATTGATAAAGAATACTTGATATTTTAATCAAGGTTAAATTATAATTTTTTTGATTGGGCCAATAAAACTAGAGAAAACGAAAATATTTCGTCTTGAATGTATATCTTTTGCTTTATATCTGACGCTCGACTACTTTTTCATGCCCTTACATTTTGAGAGAATATGTTCAATTTTATGATTAAAAAAACATTGTTTCTTTTTTAAAGTTTTTCCATAAAGGCTTCTAATACATGTAAAAGCTAAATTTTTATATAATTAATACCATGCAATATTCCTTTAATAGTAGTTATTCCCCTTTGGATTCCCATTTTTAGTTCATTGATCTTTCGTACTTTTGTGAATTCAAGAACCTGTAACCTCTGAATCTGTCGATTTTTCAATCCTTTTATTAATTACAAAAACTATTCATTCCTTTGATCCAATTTCCAGGTATTGTTATGTATTAATGAACTATCTTTATATCAAACTCCTATTTGTACAAAACTAAAGTTTTCATATCAAAGTTCATCCATAAAAACAAAATTCGTTTTTTTTTACATCTCCAACACAGACTTACGTCAAGTAATTTTACGAAATTTTTTGTGCCTGCTAATGTTTTAATTCTCTTTAAAGACAGTTTTAGTTATTTTCCCAAATTTATTCATCCATCCAATATACAGGGCCTTGACTCTTATTTTATTGTATCGAAATACTGTCAAGAACAGCTTTCCTTTGATAAATGTTATTTTATAACGTACGTAGGTAGTAATTATTGTTCAATGTAACTTTTGCATCACGCAAAAACGACCTTTTTGACATATTTTAACAAAACAACATACGACAAAAAATGATTCTCTTATGTTTTGGTTATAAATTATAGCTATTTATTTTTGTGTAACACAGACTTATTATGCTGACGAATATTTATAGTATATGTTTGTATTTTAAAGAAGTAAACAAAATAACTCACTCTATTTTTAAAATGGCTTCTAAGCAAACAAGGAACTAATTTATCCACTGTGATATTAATAAACGTTCATATATCATGCTAAGAAAAATTCAATTTACATTTCCTCCTACTATAAATAAATTCAAACACTCTGGAGTTCTTCTTTAACCTTCCGTTTGTGAACTGAGATATATAATTAGTTCTTATTCCTTATAATCTAAATTTTCAATATGCTCCTCAATTATTAAATTTGATTATATAGAATCATTTATTTATCTTGAAAGTATCTTATTTATAGTTATACGTATATTTTGTTTATTTTTAAGGGAGGTTTAATGGGTTTATTTGAATTCTTGCTTACAATTCCTTTCTTTGTTTTTCTGAACTATTTTTTTCAATGTGTGGACTGAGGTGTAGAATGATAGCTACATAATTTTATTATGATTGAATTTTTTATGTTACACAAGCAACATCATTCAAAACTTATAAGTACTAATTTGATTCCATAAATTTGCCTAAAGTTATTTATATATTATAGAAATTTTCATCAAAAAATAAACTTTAAATATTTTTAGTATATGAATTACGAAAAGATTACTTTATATAAAGATTCATTTATTCTTAATAATTTGATGTTTTTTAAAAGATATCTACGAATGCAAAATGGATAAAATGGTTAAAAAATGCTGCACAATTTAAATAGTATAATTGGTTTATTGTGTTATTAAATATTTTTATTTTTGGGGTTTCTTTTTAGTTTAGTTCACTAACGTTGTTAAAAGTAGGCGTTCACTAAGGAAGGGCTGAACATCGAAAACAAAATCATTTATTACAAAAGATTAACTATTATCATACCATTTTTAATTTTTTTATTGACATTTTAAAAATGATAAAATTTATAAATTCAGATTCGTTTATTAACATATCTCAAAAAAATTTAATTCAGGAAATTAGTGTTGTACTTTCTATCTAAAAAAATATTTAGTTAACAAAATATTCCAACGATGGGGTCGTAAAAACTTTGAATAACATTTAGTGTCTGTTGTTCTTTGTCACAAAAAAAAAAATTATATTTTTTTGGTTTGGAACAGAATTTTTATAACTACTTTAAAAAAACTTTGTTAAAATACAAATCTAATCCAAAATGACAGAAAACATTTAAACAGAAACTTTTTAACAAATAATTTATCTCCTAGTCATAAAAATAGATGTTGTACAATCTTGAAGCAATAATAAAATAAAAGTGCTTGCTACCATAAAAAGTTCCCTTTTAACTCCTAATGATACATTATTTGTTTTGGAACCATTTGATGACAATTAAATATCAGTATATAAGCTTTAGTAAAAGAAAATGTATTATTTTTAATGGATTTTCTTATAATTTTTGTTTCTGTAAATGTTAGTCTCCTTGCCCCTCAAAATAGTGATTATATGACGGTCGTTTTCTACGATTACTATTATTATATCCACATTTTCCACAATTGTCCTTCCATCTTGAACATTAAAACCTACTGGAAGGAAATCGATAAATTCAAAATTACAATTTTTTGAAACTGTGTCAGAAGCATAAACTCATTCTACATTTTTAGCTTTTCATTTTCTCCTTATTCGATGAAAAATAGTCAATTATGGTGTATTTCTCTTCGATACGCACTTGAGCAATACTGAGTCAAACAACTACAAAAGTTTTTTCGTATGAAATCTTATCCTTCCTACACTATCTAGTTTAAGCCAATAATCACATTAGTGCAATGCGATATACACATTAGCCAAGTCATTTATTAGAAATATAATAGAAAACTTTTTACTACTAATATATATTTCGTACTTACTGAAAAAGAAACACTTAAATGAATAAAAAGAGGTGGATCAAAAAATTGTTTTTATTAATATTTACATGTTTGTCGTAAATTGTTTTTAAAAATAATATAACAATGAGGGTTTGCTCCCAGGTGGTTATAAATGTAAGTTCTTGTGTAACTAGGAGTAGAATTGAAGATCGACATCAGAATAATAGCAGCCTATATTAACTTTGCTGTATAGGGAATGATAATTGTGTTTACTTACTTCCTCTCATAGGTACTTATAACTTTCATCATAGACAAAAAGAGAAAACATAGGATGCTTTGTTTTTAAGTACACAAATATATTATTTTTCATATTAATTTAAAGCTTTCTAAATTATGAATAATTTGATAACATGATTATTTTACATGTTGATATACATGTAAATTACATATAAACATATATATGAATATATTTCCATACATATTCAAGCTTGAAAATTGGATCCTCATCCCTTACTTTTTCTTTTTTGTATCAAAATAAAGCTCCTTTGACAAATGATGCCCTCTACGAGCCATACTTAGTTTGGGGAAGAGGAAAACAAAAATAAGTAAAATAAACAAGATTAATGATTGTTATAAAGATTTTTTTTTTTAATTTTAGTCCGTCTATAAAAACGGAAATTGAGAAGAAAATAAACATTTATATTTAGGATAGGACTTTTTTAAGGAAATCCGGATAAATTCATATTACCTACAAGGTTGGCCAGCTAAACATGGACAAGAAAGGTTGTTTCTGAAGTACATACTTCAATACTTTTTTTATTTTCCATAAAAAATATTTTAAAAAAAACTTGTAAAGAAGGGATTTGTAAACTTCTGGAAGATCTTGCTGGAGTTGATGAAAAACTTCATCAAAAAGTTAGCCCTCACAGCCACTATATCGACTATCAGTGAGTTCACATTTGGATGTGGATTTTTGATGGTTTCCCTCTTCCCTGTACTGCACAGAGTATAGTCCAGCTAATTTTAAATCTCGATCCGTGATATAATTTTCTAGAACTTCTCTAGTTGCCTGACCTTCATTACCTCCATCAGAAGGTTGCATGATGCACTCTTATAAAAGTAAAAGCCCATGTAGTCATTTGCAGGCCTTCTGATTGACCTAACAGCCACGGAGATGCTCTTGGCGAGACGAGCCTTCAGTTTGAAGGATTATTTTTGACATTTTTCTCTAAGCTAGACAGGAACTCTGGACCCCTGTTTTTATTGTGCCCTCTTCTCTTTGCTTTTCTGGAGAGGTTGTCATTTCGGCCACCTTGAAGCCCAGGCTCGTGAAACACTTGAAATGTCAATAATCCTCTCCACTTCAAATTCAGCATCAAAGAGATCTTAGATACACAACCTTTTGGCTTCTTGCTAGTTGATGATGCCAAGATGACGAAGCGTTTATTAAAGTTTGCTTATGCAAAAAAAAAAAATGGCTATACCAAAAATTTAAAAAAAAAATATTTTAAAACATGATATATGAATGAGAAAGTTAACATTTATTAACAGTCCATGTTTTGCTACTCAAGCCTGTAATATAAAGAACTACATATAAATTATATTCATAAGTGAATAATTACTTTTTATATAATTATACTTTTACCCATATACTCTTCAAGTTTTGTAGTGGCACATAAAATATTGTATACCGTACATAAAATGAAACAGATTAAAAAAATACCCCCAAAGTAAATGATAATAGTTTATTTTTAAATCTATTCTCCACATTCTAGCTAATGAAGATAAATGAGATACAACACAACTAAATATATGTCTAAATAAAAGACATTTGTGTAAAAAATAAAAATAATTGAATGAATAAATGCAAATTCAAAAGAACCGGCAATGTTAAAAGCATATATTCCCATAAAACAAAGCAATCCCTTTTTAGAGATTAAATATTACTAGGGCTTCCAGATAATTAATATAAATACCCTAAGGTACCGTGTGGTCTATTAAAATCTAAACTCTTTGAATTTTAAACTTACCACAAGTTATAATTTATTAATTACCAATATAATTTTAACAAAATTAATTTTTTAAATAAATATGTGTCTGATCTGTCTTAATAATAAATGTGACCGCCCTTTGTGGCAATGATAGCTTTCAAGAGGACAAAGCAGCAACCACTTCAGATCATGTCATGGCGTACCGTAACGTAAAGTGGTTTTGAGGGTGAAGGTGTTTAAATGACGGACACTGAAGGCCTCGACTAAACCTTTCGGGTGCATGGCGAGGGGGTTGGCATAAGGGCTATACGGGGGGCAAAAGTATCAAAAAAGAGATGAAACGACTCATTCAAATCTAACAACGCCAGGCTGCACACATCATTGATGGCGCACCAGAAGCTGCGAGAGCTCAGACAGGAAGTTCTTATGTATCGAACTTATAATACAGACCTGTTACCAAGTGACTAAACACTGTTCCTATCAATGGCCAACGCACTTGAGTCCTATGAAAATTTGCAGTCCGATTTTTTTTTGCATATAGTGACAAGGGGTATACGAAAAGAACACTTTGAAGTTAGATTCTTGTTGGCAACAAGTTATCAAACAGGACAGGCATACTTTAGTTAAATTAGTTGATTATAAAAAATTGAAATAATACCAAAATTAGCAATTTATTTTTTCTACAAATGTATTTAATAAATTTAAAATAGCTGAATATATACTATTAGTTTTTTTATCGAATTATGGATAGGAAAAGTAACATATATTATATTCATATTTTCAATTTAATTGTCAATTTATTTTATTCAATATGATAATAAGATTGTATTACAATATATTTTATGGTTATATGTATAGGAAAACAAGGTATTAGAGGAATATATTTTTGATAAATCGTAAGGTTAAAACCCTATTGTTTGATGGTCTCTTTTTGACATACAATAGCTTACTTGTCTTCTTTATATTAATCATGAAAGGTGTTTCATTGCTATAAAACTTGTTCGTTGAGGCCCCCAAATGGCCAATATCAACAATACTGACACAACAAGAAAAAGTTCTACACATATGCTCGACCCTTTTCATTTATAATATTTTTTTGCACCCAACTTATAAGTGAACATGATTTTTTTTTATTGTAATTTATTGCGCTATAGTTTTACAGGCTAGTTGTTAAATTCTTATTTCGAGTAATCAAGCCATTTTAAGATAAACATACACTTTAAAATGATTCCGTTACAAACATTTACACAGATAGACACATTTGGCTTCGTCCAAATTGATAATGTTGAATATAACCCACTCTAGAGAAGAACCCACACAAGAGAAAAAATATATTGTTACGAAATAAAAGCCATTAATGTCCAAAGTAAATTTTCTAAGAATTGAACATTATTAAAAAAGAGCACAATTAGACAAGACCGCCTCTTTTCCATCAATTTCAAGATCATTATAATTTCAGAACATATTCTGGAGGAGTTATCTAATTTATTATAAGCAATTACTTATATAGTAAATATAGCAATACAAAATTGAATTCTATGGACACCCGTTAGTTAAAGTCACATTTATTACTATATTTAAGACATAGAACACCAAAAATAATATTAATACGAGCTACCATAATAAATTTTTCATTTAAAATCTTTTTTTTTGAAAGATTTTTTTATTGTATGGCTAAGATTCAGAGCCATATCACAATGTCAAATAATTATAAATATGAGAATTAAAGGTAATGAGAAATAATAAAAAAAATTGAATTATCTCAAAGATAATTCAATTTTTGAAGTTATTCTATACAGTAGTGCCTACAAATTGTGTCTATTTAGAGAAAAATTAAAAAAACTGAAGGATCATATTTTGAAGTCAGTATTTTTTTCTGGCTTTATATTATAGCCAGACTAATGAATAAATCTTATTTTTTGAAGCGGCCAAAGATTGTCCGTATTGTGCTATGGGGATGTATGTTGGTATGTCTCTCAACATAGCCCCGGACAAAATAGTCCAAAGGATTAAGGCCGGGAGAGTTAGGAGGCAACAAATCCTTGGTTACGACGTCATAACAGTTCTCGGTTAACCACTGAAGGGAGATTTTGGACACATGGCAGGGTGCTGAGTCCTGTTGCCACACCCAGGGCCTATTTCCGCCCACCCGTTAGATCCAGGTCAGAACCACCTTCTCCATAACATCCAGGTAGACCTCTGTATTGACCTTTAGACCCGTTTCAAACATGTGGGGAGGCATAACATGACCTTCACTGCTGACCACCCCGAACACCATGACCATTGCAGGGAACTTGGTCTTCATTACCTTTATCACATGGCTGGTGCAGGTGGCTATACACCTGTTGTTCTGCTTGTTGACCTTCTGATCTTGACAGAAATTATTTTCATCAGAGAAAAACCACAGCATCCCGGGCTGCTTTGGGTACTTGAGCTTGTTGAGCAATTTTGTTGACTTTATCAGCCTGTTGTCCTTTGCTTTCTGGGTCAAGATCTGGCCCACCTGCATCTTGTAGCTCCTGCTCCTTAAATCCTCAGATACACAGTCCCTTATTGTTTTCTCCTGGCAGCCCAGATCCCTCGCCATGGCCTTCATGGACATGGTAGGGTCATCCTCAACCATCTTCTTCACCTTGTCGACAAAGTCGGTGTCCCTGACCTTCCTGTCGGCGCCCTCCTCCTTGGGTGCCCTCTTTATGGTGGCATCAACATCCCAGGTGTCCTGTAGCTTCTTACGAATACGCTGAATAGTCCGTAAATTCACTCCTAAGGCTGAAGCAATCGTTGAATTGGAGATTTCACCTCCATTATTAACCAATGCCATGACTACAGCGGACCTCGAAAGCTCCTCGTTCCACTTATAGCTCTTTATCTCCTCATATGATGACGGCATGATGCTAACTGAACAACGTATCGTCAGCTAACGAGAATAGCTTTCCTATTTGGTAACCGGTTTTTTATTTGATAATGTCGTCTTCAAGTTATCAAGGTTTAAAGTAGGCGACAATTTGATCCCCGCTCCCTGTACATATAATTACGATTTGTTAAATGTAAATGCAATCTATATTAATTAATTTTTGTTTAACTGTCGTCTTAAGTACTTTATTTCAATATTAAATAAAAAAGAACCGTATGGTGTATATATATTGCAAGTATAAGTTCTACAAGCTATATTTTAATTATAAATATTTTTGTGATCCTTGATGTACCTCAGAATCTATTTTTATTCATTTTTTACGTTTTTATTTCATTTTAAAATTAGTTTATTAAAATTTAACATCGAACCAGTAAAATAAGAATATGTGATTTATAAAAATATCTTTTTTGATAAGAAATATCCTATTTCTTACGAAATTTTAGGAACAATTTCTAAGATAACTCATTTTCTAAGGAAAGAGGGTAGAATAAAGTCTAAAACAAGTTTGTAAACCTAACTTTTCCTGATAGCGTTTCTAAATATAACAAGGGTATATGAATAGTTGATATCTTGCATGCAATAAAAATTGTCTATGGAGGGATAATTAGACTAAGAGGTGGTGGCCTATAGTTAACTGGTCAGTTGTGGCCTTGTTTTTCATGGCTGTCAACTCATGAAAGCTATAAGCAAATTATTATATCAGCCTTCTTTGTAATTTACCCGTCATATTGCCCTGGTCTTTGTCTATTTTTGAGAAAAGCACCAAGAAAAATCTTGAGAGGTAACAATGGACTCAACTTTATTAGGCCAACCTCTTAGTTAAGACATTGCAATGGTCCAATGCTTAAGGAACTGGCGAAATTTGTGTGTTACAAATAAAATATCGGGCAACCTCCACAATAATTATCACAAATAATTGCAATTATACTTCTATCTTTGATATTTTTCCAAAAAAATTATTCATGTATGTACAAAATGAACCATTCTGAATATATAAAATAGATTAATTAATCAACCTTCTTCTATGGGAGTCCTAGGGATCTTTTGATATTTTTTAATAAAAATAATTAACTAATTTGAGTCATAAATATATGAAATATATCTCTCTATTGTTTTTCAATGTCTTAAATAATAATTTCCTGAGATTGGTAAATATTAGGGTGTTTCTTATTTTATATTTTCTTAAAATGTCCGTCTATCCGGGTCAAATTCCGTTTCTTTTGGTAAAAAAATTCAACTGGCAAAGTTTTAGCAAAGTTGAACAATGTTTAGAAGTAGCTCAAAGATATTAAAGTTTTAAAAATTGCGAATATTTAAAATAAAAAAATTACTTTTTCTTGATTATCCTGATAACAGTTCAAAATAAAAAATTTTGTGCTATAATTTTTTCTAAAACGAATTAATTTACTCTAAGTAATATATATCTTGTTTTAAGAAAAAATATTAACAATGTGAATAGAAATACAAAATATTTGAAAGAAATAACTATAATATATATATAAAACGCTTTGCGCACAATGTTTTTGTTTTTTCTCAATTTTCTTCCTGCCGAACAAAATTCTTTGTTTTCGTTGTGCTGTTCTTAATTTTGGATGTAAAGTAAGTCCCATTTATTGGTCCTTCATAGTTGCCCTAAATTTTAAATCCCCTTCCATGAAAGCATCATTAACTACATGAACATCAAGATTACTTTTGTTTACAATTTAAGTCCATTCGGTACAGAAATATCCTCGTACTTTAATTATTATAATACTTGAAGAATATTAAGTATCAAATAATACTACCCAATACTTTGTATATTCCTTAAAACAAAGATAGAAGAGAATACTGGAATATTTTAAATAAATGAAAGGACAACTACGATAATATTATGTATAGTAGAATAGGGTATTAAAGTAGCAGTTAATATTAACTTCTGAAAAGGAACGAGGAGATTTCTACCATTATCGTGTAAATATAGTTCAAATCAACAATCTCTGCACATAGAGCCTCATATGCTCCAGTAAATTATTTGAATTTGATAAAATCATTACATAATTATTCCGAAATCAATAGTCCAATTTTAAAAACAACATCTCCAAAACTTTCCTTGCATTTATAGTATTTATTTGAAGAGCTTGTTGGTTCGACCTTTTTAATAGTTGTGTCGGTTTAGCATCCTAAAGAAAATATTAGTTACAAAATTATGAAAAAACAAGAAGAAAATTCAAAGGAAAAATTTATTCATAAAAATATCAGAAAACTTTTTTATCAAACAAGACAAACAATATATGTAATTCAAATCATAAAACTATCTGATGAGTTTTTAGATGTCGATCCAATAAATTAGCTAGGTAAATATGATAAGAATAAATTATAATTAATGCTTTTAACGTTATCTATGACCAAGCAAAACGAGGAGTGGCACTCATTAAATAATAAAGTGGATTGTTAACAACTGACTAATTCCAGTTACAGATCTTATCATAAGTCGTTAAAGAGCATCAAACGATGTATACATACTGGGGAAAAAATGTATCTACATGTATGTTACCTTAGTATGTCAGATATATTACTCAGAAAAAAAATAGTAAACATTTATTAATATATTATTTATGTGTATTACATAATAACGCTTCATAGAGTAGAATTTATAATTTTTTTTTATTTAAATTATCTTATCCTAGTATAGTACAAAACAAAACAAAAAATTATTGATGATAATTAAGTATAAAATATTTTTTATAAATTATAAATTTTGAAATACCTCTAAACAAAGCTCCATTTGACATACAATTTACCAATTGTATTTTTGGATCAAAGATCAAATTATAACTTTAAGACTTTAAAAATTTTAATGAAATGCAAATATTGCAAAAAATATCTTCATGTTTTTAAGTGATTAAGAGAAAAAATTTAAAAACATTGCATGCAACACGTTATATACGTATTAGTTTTCACTTCAAATATTTGGATTGTAATTTTCTATAAATATTTTTTTCTCAAAACCAACATAAATATTTTTTTCTCAAAACCAACATAAATATTTTTTAGAGTAAATTATGTAATTTTAAATAAATTATAAATTAAAACAAGCTATATTGTGATCCAATTTTATAATAATACAGAAAAAAGTCACTTTTTTGAAAATGATGGTAATTTTCAAAACTTTCACGACGTTTAGCTAAAAATGGTTCAAATTTGATCAAACTTTGCCAATTGTATTATTTTATGCAAAAAAAAATAACTGATTTTGACATGTCAAACCGGACATTAAAAAAAAAAAAAGTTCTTGTAAATATGAATTAATTATACATAATTATTGACAATATATGTTGTTGATAAAATAAGTAAAGAATTAAAGTAATAGAATTAATCAAGAACCACATACATAAATGAATTGCTAAAACATTATAAAATATTTTGAAAGCTTTTAGTACTTTAAAGAACTTATGAACTTACACGTACTAAGAGTATGTGTATTTAAAAATAAAAAATCGCAAATTAAATAAGAATACCAATCAAAAAAAATATTTTTATTTACAATCTTTTAATAAGTTATGAAACTTTGTTATTTATATATATGTCTTTTGTTCTATTTTTGAGAATATGAAAGCTGAATTAAAAAAATATATATATTTCCAAAAAAGAAACACATGGAAACATTGTTTCGTTTCGCCAACAATAGTAATATTAAAACATTAATTTTTTCATATGTCTTCATTTAATAATATATAATATAAAAAAATACATACTTAGAAATTTGGTTATTAAATTTAATAAAAATAATATATAAGTAAAATAAATAAATATTTATAAAAGTGTTTAAAAGCATATTTAAGACCCTTAAAATACAATTTTAAATTTTTATGTACTTCATTGGGTTCTCTAGAAATTCTTTTATAATATCCACTGTTTTTATAAACGGCGAGGTATCTTCCTTTGATATTTTCAAGTCCTAAGACTTATATCTTGAAAAAATGCAAAAAGTATATCTCTATGCTTCATAATAAAAATTGGTTTGTTCGAGGGCAACTTATTTTCAATGGTGGCAATGCCGAACCATATTGCTTCTCATAAGGAAATAACTAACTTTAACACATTTTTGGAACTGAAACCGACACGGAAGAGGTGGGACACATGATACCTTTTGTTGATGTTGCTCTGACAAGCGTAGCTTTAGAGACATTGATTAAAAATAAAACTTGCAGACCCCCCAAAAAAAAAACTTTTCAAAAAATTTCTTTTTTTTTTTTTTTTTTTTTTTTTTTTTTTTCCCCGTAGAAAATTATGCAGCAGATTGAATATTTTAAATTTTTAGCCGAAAAATTTAATTTTTGCGAAAAACATGGATTTTTGAAAAAACAAAATCCGAAAAAGATAATTTTTTGTGAATAGACATGGATTTTTGAATTTTTTCAAAAAAATTCCAAAAACAAAGCCCCCCGAAGATATAATCCTGTGGACGCCTTGTATATGTGTTGGTATTACATACTCTTTAGGACGGTTTGTTTTTCATCTTTCTTCGAATTTCCCCTACGGCTACTGCAGAAAAGTTGTAATAATATATGAAAATTACGTATCCAAAATTAAATTATTCTCAAAATTACAACAATGAGGGTGTCATTTTTGATACCCACTTTGGATTCAATTAAATATTGTGGGAAACTTCTTGATTGCATTTGTTTATAAGTTCATGAATTTTCATAATTTATTTTATTAACCACAAAAAAACAGTATCAAAAATTTAAATAAGTAATTGTTTCGTTGATATAGATAACACTCCTCAGACAGAAATGGGTATCATTTTTGATATCCAATCATTTCAAATAATCTTTTTGACATAAAAGTGTATACGAAAAGGTTCAAGCAAGTTTATAAATGAATGAACAACTTTAAAAAGAATCGTATACCTTACTCATATAAATTTAAACATAGATTTTGCTTAACTAGACATTCTGCTTCCACCTTTTATTTTGCAAGGATGTCCAAGAAAAAATCGTCCATTGAAAATTTTATCTTGTGTGCACCTCGTACTCTAACTCAGAAGATGATGATTTCAAATTGAAACAAGATAAAGAATTTGTCCAACCACCTCAATCACGTTCTTATGATTCTGATGACTATTCCAAAGTTTTTGACAAGACTCTCTGAAATCGATATAGCTGAATACCATTATTAATTTTTCTAGATGATATATGTATTTAGTTAGAACTCATTCAACTTTTGAAATCTTGATTGATTATTATATTATTGATCGTTTTGTAAACTGTACCACAGTCGAGGTTCGCTCAAAACTTAAAATTATGCATGGACGACCAGCAAACGAAAAAATACTCCAACTAATTGCTATAATGTATGCAAGTGGAATCTTATCCCAAGGGAAGCCGATTGAAGTCTTTTGGTCAAGAAAATTGAGGATAAATCTCTTTCAGAATACTATTTCTTGTGACAGATATAAAGAATTGTTGAGATTTATCTGTATTAACATTTGTTCCACAAGATCTAAAAGATAAAAAACGACAAGTTCGCCTTGATTTCAATAGCATATGATCGATTTGTCAATAGTTGTAAGTCAGCAAAAGGGCAGCTTAAAAATTTAATTTGATGAACAATTATTCTCCAAAAAAGGGAGATATCCATTTATTCAATATTTGACTAATAAGCCCGATAACTTTTGTATAAAGTTTTAGTTAGCAGAGGCTGCATTGTCTAAATACTTGGTAAATTGATTTTCTTACTTGGGAAAGGATTTTTAAAAACCAACAAAAAAATATTCATCAGAATATGTCGTAATAAAGCTAAGAGAATCGAATTTGGGTACGGGAAGAAATGTTACAACAGACAAATTCTTTACGGGATTGTCTCTTAAAAAAATAAACTTAAAAAAATAGGACAAGTAACTCAGGAACAATTAATCTTGATTGCAAAGAAATACCTCCCGAACTAAAAGCTATCCAACAGGCATTAAATTCAAGCATAATTTGTAAATAGTGGCAAAAAAATTAACTTCTGATCAAGAAAGAAAAAATATTATCTTTTGAATTTTGAGCTCTGTTCACAAAAGTGTAAAAGTTTTTTGGGGACAAAAAATACTACCAGACTCAATTAAGTTATAACTGAAACTTTGAATTGAGTTAATATTTTAGATCAAATTGCAAGACTTAATTCCACCAAAATATTTTTTTTAAAATAGTGTCAATAAGTTTTATATTATTTTGGATTTTGCTGGTATAAATGTTGTTATCTTGTACAGAAAAGGGACTGGTAAAACACTACTTTCAATTTTAATAATCACTAACAGTTATAAATATTAAAAAGAAAATAGGTATCTAATTTTATATCCGTCTTCATTGAAGGGATTATTTAACTTTTGTCATCCAAGTGTTAAAGGTCATCTTACCACGTCTCGATCAAATTATGAATAAAGACAAAAACTTTGTACTTATTAATCAAGATAGTATGATGATATTTTTAATTATTTTCATAAAATATTTTTGATAGTCCTTATAGGTTATTTTAACTTAGTACAGCTCGATCAAATTATGAAGAATGATAAGACGTTTTAATTAGTAAATAAATATACTAAAAATACATTTTTAGTTATTTTGTACAAAATATTTTTGATGGACATTTTTCTACAGAATAAAAATTATTATTATATGACATTTTTTAAATTGTCTTATACAGCAAAAAAAAGAAAAAAAAATGTAAGGAAAATTTGTTGATCCTCGTAAAGCGCAAAAATCATTTTGTATACATTTTCAGAAACTAAAGATCAACATTTTCTTATGTTATTCTCTCTTATTGATCCGTGCTGTAGTTTTCGAAAAAAAAACGTTCTATTTCTTTATATAGATTAGAATAACGTTTACCATAATTAAACTATACTTATTTACTTATTTTAAACAATATTATATTCGCCGTAATCAAAATTTTCAAAAAGTTAAAGAACAAACCATCCTAATACCGATCTTGTATATTGCGTTTTCAATCAAATGCATAATCCCCTGAAAAAGACGTTCAACGATGTTATATGCATATTTTTCCTTTGTAAATCCAATTGCAAATTATTTATGTTTCAAAAGAATAATATGAAAAATATATTGATATTTAAATGATGATTCAATCTTTAATGTCTTTGTTCATCAGTGCACAAAGATTGTCATCTCACAATAATAATCCTCACGTGTTTTTCTAGTATTATAGTAGTATTGGGTAGTAAAACCATTCAATTGTTTTGTGTTTTTTTTTTCAATTGATATAATTATAACCTCTTTCATATACACTCTTTCCATATTGCATCTATTCAATCATATTGTGACATGTCCTAAATGTTATTGGCAATAAGTCTAAATTATATATAGATACATTTCTACCAAAAAAAAACAAATAAGAAAATAAAAAACAATACAACCCGTTAAGTGTGACAAAAAGTCCATGTACCAACTTTTTATTTCATAAATTGACTAAAATTTAGTGATTAAACCCGAGGCTTTAATTACAATTTTATTTGGTGAAGATCAAAAAATTTGCAATTCCTAAATAAAGAAATATATTTTTGGAATAACTTTTTACAATGATATATATACCCAATATTTTTTTTTAATACGATACTTGTATTTTCCTTTATAACTTTTTGTACTTTATTATTAAGAGATTTGATAAAGTAATAACATCATTCCATTTAAAAGTTGTTTTAAATACAGACGCAGTTATACCAAAATCTTAAATGTTAGACATTATATTTTTATAACAAACTCAACCAAATTTCTCCTAAAATTAGTGTTTTTCTTACTGTTTATTGTAATTACTATGAGAACAGCTGATTAGTGTACCAAGTGGTCCATTAAAAACTTAACACTTTAAATATTAGACTTCAACAAGATATAATATATTAACTAACAATAGAATTTCATCTAAACTATTAATATAAATAGATGTGTGCTTGAGCTCCCTAAATAATTAATGTAGCCGCATTAGCAGCAATGATGGCTTCCAGATAGTTGCAGAAGTCCTGGCACCAGCTATGGATGTAGTTTTCTTTCATGGCGTCCTAATGCTGGCTCACATTAGGTTTAAGGGCATCGGTATTTGGAAAACAGTCGAAAACTTCAGGCCTTTCCCTCGACATTCATCCAAAAGATGTAGTTGAGGGTTTCGGCATCAGGGCTTTAGGGGGGCCAAAAGTGTGAAAGGGATTGTTCAAAAAACACATTCAAAATTATTTCAAAAGAGCCCTGCAAGGGAGGAGATGGGTTTCTTTCATTACTGGTGTCAAAAGTGGCCACTCGACCGTCGCAAGGCTCTTTCCATCCAATTTTGTATAGTTTTATGGTCAGTCTAATGTGAAACCCCGAGATATCTCGCTTGGTCCATATGGACTTGATAGGGTTGCCGTGGGCTATTATCTTTAACTATTCCTGGTCCATTTTAGCTTATTTGACATAACTGTTTTTTCTACCAACCGTTCCGAACTTGCTGATGGTGTAGACAGTGGTTCTGGAGACCAGGATCACTGCGGAGTCGATATATAAAATGTCTGACTCCAACTCCAACACACATTATTATTTTTTAATAATCTGTTTTATGGCCAATATAAGTACCTTTGAGTCATTTCAGTCTATATAGTTAAAATGTAGATTTATCTTAAAGCTATAGGTAGTTATCAGTTATATGTTGTAAATAATTGTAATATGTATAAATAAAATATTTGGAATATAAGATATCTAACTACATGAACAAGGAATGAAATGGATCAAAAACTATCTCTTGCTAATAAATACATTTATAATGTTTATTGGATAATACACAATAAACAAAACATCTCACTGTAATGTTACATTTCTCTTTTATAAGACATTGACTATTCACAACTTTAATTAATGAACTAATACGACTAGTGGCTATGCTCTACTCAATATAATAACTTAGACTTTTAAACTGTTCGGGAATTATGATTGTTCAGGCTATGAAACACGTTGGAAATTTGTGAAGTAAATTTATAAATTAATAAAACCTATAATTTTTAAATATTTAGAAAATAATGATACGAATACTCAATATAAGCCTTATATTATAAGTAAGTTTTTTTTTCATAAATTATAATAATTTGTTGCCGAAGTCGGAGTAGTTCAATTAATTTTCATAATTTAAAATTTGTAAAGTTATTTAAAGGCAAATATTTTCACAAAGATCAAATGGTTTAACCCATCCATTGTGTGTTATGCAAGAATTCTAAATTGGTTCAACTTGTTCAAATGAAGTATAAGAATCCGGATTTAAGCTACAAATTTCTATGACTTTTTTTTTTTTTTTTTTTTTTTTTTTAAATTGTCAATATATTATTACTGAATCAATTAATCATCCACATTTAACAAAAAAGATATGTTGTAAATTTATTTTGCACCTTTTGATACAAAAATTATCCTTTTTATGCATCTTTAAATATGAAAAACTCACCACTGTTTAATATTTTAAAGGATTATGAGAAAACAGTAAATTATAAAAGCTTTGGGGAAAAAAAATTAGGAGGTTTTAATTTGCAGGAGAAGTCGTGGACTTTTTTTTAGACACCCCTGAAAGAGGAAAAAGGGTGGCAATTGCAATACATCTTGTAAGACAATTAAATAAAAAATCATTAAAATGGATTGACAAATAATACTCTAAGATGTATTGAAGAGCTATCTTGTGTTTTACCTTCTGTCAGTAAATTATTTTAACGAAGTGCTATTCATTTTATTGAACAGAGCAAAAATACAAAGTTTTTTAATTTGCAAGTAATATCTGGTATAAAAAGCTCAAAAATAGAAGGTCATTCAAAAGATGAAGTATAATCACCTCAATCAATGTTTTTATTATACTTCGTTTTGTTGATTTTTTACATTAAGTACCATTGGGATGAAATATATATTTGAAAAAAAAGATTTTTGTATTTTCCTAAAAAAAGTCCCACCCTAAAATAAAAACACTGCAGACGTTGCAGTTTGTTGTATTGAACTTGTTGGTGTATATTGAAGTTATCATCAACCTGTACCGAAACCTCTTATTTAATTGTAAGAATGTTTTCTTTTCTCAGACTAATCAATGTTGTACGAGCTTACATAGAAACATAAAATATCCCAAAAAATAAAACAAAAGCATTTTTAGCCCTTTCAAAATGGACATACTTTGTTTATTATTCCTATATAATTCTTTATTTTGATATTTCAAATGATAAAACTGTCAATCATGTCATGTCGTTCTATAATTAATAAAAAAAATATATATAAGGGCTTTATTCTATGAATGTATTATACATAAATAAAATACACAAAATATGTCTTTACATTTATATAGAAAGTCTTAGACTGTCAATTTCTATATGCTCAAAGAATAAATGGATTTCAATGAGTGCAATGGATTTATTGAAAATAAAAATATATATGTTATTCAAAGTAACCAAAAAAAACTCTTTCAAACTCCTCAAATACTACTTTAAATATATTTAAAAATAAGGTTCCCTTTTTCTAAAAGTTTTATAAATCATTTTTTTTTTTTAAATGATAGTAAACATTTAAAGTTATTTTTAACACAATTTTAAAATCATATCAGATAGATACCGTACATTCACTGTACTTCAACTTTTTTTTTTTTTTAAATTACTTTTCATTAAGAGATTCTATTTGTGTCATTATAATTTATAAACATAACTTAAATACATTTTTTATTTTATAGTTGTTTATAGTTTATACGTTGCAAAAAAATTAAATGGGGATTCTGTAAATGTTTTAAAAATGGGGATTCTGTAAATGTTTTAAAAATGGTGACTTCTCCAGAAAACAATCCAACTCTTACTACTTTATTGCAACAAACTGCACCAATTCCAAACTCAGGCATGACATCTTTAAACTGAATTTTGATACTTCAATACAATCTGATTTTTTTCATTTTTTTGCTTCTCTTTAAACAACTTTTCATTGAGATGGTTAAGGTTATGGTTAAGCAAAAAGATAACAAAAGTAATAAATAAGTGATTGATTAGATAGTTAGTCTAATGGTGGGTTTTTTTTATTGATTTTTTGGTTTTAAAACGGTCCAATAACGATGAATAATATACACTTGTAATAGTTTTACTCTTGTCCAGATAGTCCCTGAGGATTGTTCCTTGCGAATCCAAAAGACAGTCACTAAAATCTTTCTTGTGTTTTTGAAAACTATTGAAACTTGGGTCTAAAATAAAACAATGGCCATTTCACGACTACTCCTGCAACAGAGATGTCCAACCCGTGGGGGGGCGGGCGAAATTGCGGTCCAATTAATGTTTAATTGCCGCCCACTACTAATTTTAGTAGTTTTTAGAAAAATGTCACAATACCATCAAAATGGGCATAATACGTACAAACCTTGAAGAATATTTCCAAAATATTGGAATTTTTGAAAAATTATTGCACTGAGAAAAAAACAAAATATATTGAGAGACAAGAAAAAAGAAGGTAATTCAATTAAATTATGCCAGATGGGCCATTATAAAAGCAGTTTGGCCTATTTCTATATTTGGCCTAAATTTAAAATAAATATTTATATTTTAGTTATGTTGTATAAATCAATTTTTTATGAAATTTAAATTTAATAAGTTTTGAGATCCATTAAAATAACTCAAGTTGCTTATTATTTTAAAAAAGATTGAAGATCTCTGTCCTACAAGCTGATTGACACCCACTACCTATAAAACAAAAAGATAGGTTGCAGCACCAGTATAAAAGTACAATATTATTTGTTTGAATGACAAAATATTCCAAGTTTGTGAAATCATTCATTTGATTGTCAAAACAAGACATAGACAAACAAAAATATTTGTTATTTAAAGATATATATATATAATTTTTTTCGTAATTTTGTTTTCTGTTTCTGGCTTTGTTTTTTAATAAAGTATTTTGAAAAATGACTAGAGAAGAAGAAAATAATATACCCACTTTTCATACTTGAAGTATCAAAAAGTTTTTTACAATCTTATTTCAAAATATTACGTCGAAGCTAATTTATTGTTATAATTTAATGTAACGATAATTTATATTTAATTTTAATTTTTTAGTGTAAGAAATCTAATTTCTAAATTCAAATAAGTTCATAATTGATCAATTATCCTATGAAAAAAAATTTAAACCTGATTTCTGAAAATGAACATACTTTTTCATTATGATAAATTGATATATACTTATTATTTTTTAAAGAAAAACCCAAGCACTTAAAGTATTTAAGCCAAAATTCGATGTTTCGCATTAATTTATAAACCATGCATTGAAGGTTTATAAATATATGGTGTAGTTCATTTTTAGTGATATATTTTTGTTTCCAATAATATTGATCTCCTTGGTAATCTAATCAGTGCTTGCATAACGATCAAACTCTATAATTACAATTATTTTATCTACATTTTCGACAATGGGCCTTCCAGAGCGTAGTGAATCTTTTATATCAATTTTACCGGAATGGAATCGACCAAACTAAAATATCGCGTAATTTTCAATTACAGTATCAAGACCATACATATATACAAGCTTGGCTTGCGTTCTGGCCTTAATAATAGCAACAACATATCATATGGTGTATTATCTTTTTTTTTTTTAATCCTAATAGACATACAACTTTAGTACTGAAAAAAAACAAAAAACATTCTGATTTAATATGATACAATCCAGACACATATCTTTGAAGGGTAAAAGAAAAATAAATTATGGGAAAAACGAAAACTCAAATAATATATTTTTTCATTTTTTAATACAAGCACCTAAAAGTCCGAATTAATTACCATTGTCCAAGAAATTTGCTAATACGTCGACTTCTCTATAGATTAAACCTTCCGAATTTGGTGGAAAGTGTTACTTGTTACATCTGCAAAAATCCCCTTCACTTATCCCTTATCCCCTTCACTTTGCTGTTGATGGCCTTCACATTAAAAGCCCTGGGAAGATTAAGATCCATGCCCACAGCCCAATCAGATTTTGACGTCGAGCCTAGTAGGTTTAATTTTACTTTTAGCTCAGTCATTAGTAACAAAGGACATATCCTATCACACTCGTAAAGATTGTGTACGTACGTTTCTATTTTCTCGCTTCAGAATGTGCAATTTAGCGTATTATCTCTTTAATGATCCCTCCATCTTTGACGCACCCTCAGTAAAATATTATTATATTAATTGAAGAATTTATCAATTCCAATGATAAGTTAAATTTATTTAATAATACTGGGAATATGTCTGAAATATGAAAATCTTTCGCTTCATTGCAAAAAGGGAAGATAATCCACGGGCCGTTGAAGATTTTGGCTAGAGCCTCTAATGGTGATATTTGAACCATCTCTTAGAAGATTTCAAATATTAAATAATTATCACTTTGATACTGTTGAAATGACTAATAATAAAGAAGGTTTATGAATAAATTGGAGTGTATTCGTAAGTACATACTTTAAAATAT
This sequence comes from Lepeophtheirus salmonis, assembly GCF_016086655.4. NCBI lineage: Eukaryota > Metazoa > Arthropoda > Copepoda > Siphonostomatoida > Caligidae > Lepeophtheirus > Lepeophtheirus salmonis. Next base: position 11,484,031 of record NC_052134.2, read on the forward strand.
AAAGCGTTTTTATATGACGTCAACATTGCTGATGCCGGCCATATAGAGGCCTAAACAATCAAGTTTCATAAGAATAAAAAGCTTTTTTTATATAATCAAAAGAAATGGTGGAGTAATATGTGTTATTTGGAAGCCAAAATCATAAAAGGACTTAAACACTTTTACTATCCATTAAAAATATATCCTTTAACACCGAGTTGTATTACATATCAGATCCTAATATGTATTAAAAATATGTTATTACATCATTACACACTCATATTGAAATAGATAGTATACCCAAAAAGTTAATTTGTACAAGTACCAGGATTATTATTTTTTTTTTTCAATAATCCTACGTTTCCAAAACAAAATTAATTCCAACAAATTAACCGTGTCAAGAGGATTTTTAATAAATATTTTCCCAAAATCTCGTTTTTCATTCAGATCAAGTTCTATTCAATAAAAAGTGTTAAATCTGAAAAAGACACAAATTATCTCGAATTGTGATAGTCAATTAAGAGTTTGTTTTGGTAAAATAGACATCACATGATCATTTGTTCTACTTGGCTTTGGGTTTTCCGCAGATTCTTTGAATCACTACAGAGAAGTGTTATAATTTATAAGGGAATCCCTTTATCTCGATATAAAAGACTGAAAACATGGGATATAAATATATATGTCCTAGGATGTTCCATTTATTAAGATATACACCATTTTCCAGTCAAATAGAAATAAGAAATAATCAAGATAAGAGATGATCTAGTATGGGTTAACTCACAACCATATATTTCACTAATCAGAGTAGAAGCTTCAGTTCAGGATTAGGGACTTGGATGACCTTGTATTAAATCAATGTGGAAGTCCTAGAACTTATCCTAGATTAAAAGGAGATTTCCTAATAAAATTTTTTGGTTGATCAAAATTAAAAAAATATGCTTCAAATATTGCCATGGGTCTATTGGAACTATTTGAAATAATAAATAAAAAAATTAGGACATTATAAGGAAAAATAGAATCATCTTGGAACTCGATATTGAATGTAGTTCTTCCTCTACTGCGAAATAATGAACCCGCCAACTTTAATACCAGGATCAATAGTAGGGATATGTTCCTCAATGAATATAATTTTGCCTCTGTTGGTCAGTTTCAGGTCCAAGGGGAAATCAAAAATAAAAACTATATATTTTGTTTGAAAGCCAGTGAGACATTCCTTACAACAAAATGTGATGTGACTGAGCAGGGGTCCCTGTCCCTATGTACATAGCTGTAGAGAGTCTACAAAATAAGGATATCCGTGAAGGCTTGAGTAAGGACACAACACAAATTGTAGAGAAGATTGAAGAGACTTGGAAGACTATAAAGTTGGCACAGGTGGACCCATGAGTAACTATAAGGAACCAATTAATGGACTCGCACCAAAAATTATTTATTATTCTTTCATTATTTCTCAATGTGCAGTAAAACTATCAGTATGTGTGTAAGTGCTCTTACGTGTAGGATAAAGAGTGAGGACAAATAGTACAGCGAGTTATTTAGTAGGCTCCTTGAATAGTCTGCAGAGGGGGGAGGAGATGGAATAAGTGGGATATTTGGTATCAAGAATGATGTTTGTGTCCCATTTCCCTCTTCCTAATCCTCCTTTTTTTTCTTCCATCTTCTTCCTTTCCCTTATATTAAATAAAATTTATAAAATATATATGTACATTAGTACTTTAAAAAAAATATATTTAAACGACTTTAATATAATAACATGGATTTGTTTTGTTTTTTTATTATAGAACTATGAAATATTGGAAAGAAAAAAAAATTTTAGTTTTTTTTAAAGGTATTTAATAAAGTTTTTTCAAGACTTTTTGAAATTTCTCCTTTTTATTTCATTATGTTGTATATAAACATTGGGCCTCCAAGCTAACATTGTTTCTAAGTTTGATACAAGCAGTGATTTCTCTAAGAAAGATTTTTACCAGAAATATAACTTATAAGATTATAATAGATCATTTCAAGTGAAGGAAGATGTTAATTAGTTTTTATATACTTCAACTAAGGTAAATAGATTATATAGGTATATGGAAAATTTCAGATATATTACGGTCTCAAGTAAATTATATTTATCAAAATACTAAATGTAGTACCTGGTATTGTCCGAGTTATTAGGCGTCGACATTGAGACATACATTGATTTTTTATACATTGCCCACAGGCCAAAACTTGCATTTTTGATTGATATTTAAGCCGTAAAACATAAATATAACCATTTCAACCGATACAAGTTAGGCATTTAAGGTCTTTTTGAAAAACTGAAGTAATATTAATATTATGGAGGAATAAATTGAATTGTTCATGCAATTATATATACTACATAATTTAGATGTAAGAGGATTTAAAAAAGTTTATTAATGCTTTATCTTCAAACAATTGATTAATTGATAACATTTTAAACACAATCGGAATTAATTTTTTTCCTCGGAATTATAATTAAACTTCTAAATAATTGCAAACAAATAAAATTTGAACTTTTTTAAATTTATATATACGGTATATTCTATAACTTCAAATAGGATATGAAGGAATTGAAGAGAAAATAAAAAGGATATAAGCTTCTAAGTAAGAAACTTTATTTACTCGATTTTTTGGAGGTCATATGCATTTTTTAATTAATTGTGATCAAGATAATAAAATAAATAATCCATTTTTAAATGGTGAAATGTTTTTATTAGTTTTGTTATTTACTTTGATTTTCATCTAAATAGTACTATCATTTCGAAATTTGGCAATGAATTGTAGTTATACCCTAAAAACTTGTTCTAAAAATAGGCTTTAAAGACCAAAACTCTATCCGTGAAAAGTTTTAATGTTTCTACAGCATAAATAACAATGATATATGTGGTTTTCAAAAGAATGTTGTATTGTGTAATGTACCAGGCCAGCCATTACTATTTATTCATCTTTTTTATTCAATTTTTGAGAGGTGAAGATTTATAGAATTACAATTTTCCTTCGTTCAATTTTGTAGAACATATAATTAGCTGTCGAACACTAAGAAATACATTGTCCTAGTCGCCAACATAAGCAAACATTAATAGAAGAGAACTGAGATAGGAGCCCTCGTCCGTGCGGAATTGTCCCACAAAACCATCATGGAGCAGACTGGATTTGGAGGAAGACGATGTTCAATGGTTCCCATGCATGGTGACATTGTAAATCGTGTTTCCAGAGTTAAATACCTACAGTTGGACCGGTAGAAGATACTATTAAGAAATCCTCAGTGTTACTCTCTGTCTTTTATGAGTACATGCACACCTACACAACTAGCTACTCAATACTTAAATGTTCTTTCATCAATAATAAGAGTATAATAAAAATAACATGACAACTTTTTAAATATGAATTGATGATCAAAAAATAACTGCAGTTTCAACAGCACTCTTTGGATCAGCTTTAGCTACACACCCTCGTTGTTAAAAATGAATCATCAATTCCTATTTTATAGTATAGAGTTATATGAGTTGACTTAAACCTCTAAGATATTTTGTTAGTTTTAGAAACTGTCTTAATACCTCTTGCAATACATATAAATTTATTTTCTCTCTGTTAGATGTGCACGCTTGATTGAGTTTTATTTCCAGTGTTGTATAATTTAGGTAATTCCAACATATAAAAATAGAACAAATAGAAAATTATCGTGCCCATAATAACAAATTGAAGAATGTTTTGGTAAGAGAGCAGCTAAGCTGATATGAAGTTTTATTAGATCAGCTGCAAGCAACCAGGAAAAAAAAGAAAACAAACACAAATTCAGCTCCTTATATAGCAAGGATATAGGCAGGAATTACAGGCCATCGATCCTCAATTTCACTCTGAGCCAAACAAAGACTTAAAATTTTTATTCCCAAGAAACCCCTCATTCTTACTCCTTGTCTTTGAGGAACACACGCACTAGTGGTAACTACATAATTTGATGTCTTGTCATAAAAGAATTAAATAAAAATATGAACAGTATCGGAAAATAAAAATCTTGTTCAGATTACCAACTAAAAAAAACTCCTTTCGCTTTCTTGGACTTGCTTTATAAAGCTTACACCATTTTTTAGATCAAGTATCTACCCTCAAAAATGACTTACATTTAGACAAGGAGCACATCATTTGTATGGAACGAGAGAAAAGAAGATTTTTTCTTTTCACTTGCATGTTCGAACCACAAAAAATAAACAAGTAAGTAGTTATAAAGGAAGAATACTACTAAAAATTTAGGTGCAACAGTTGCAAATTGCAACTTGTATTTTACTATGTTATTATAGTCAGAGTTATCAGAGTGTTAAAGAAGATTCTTTTGTGGAACTAACGAAGATGCCGAGTAGGTGATCAGTTCCTGGATCTCGGTCTGGGTATCACCTTAAAATAGGAGAATCCAAAGTAGTGTATGAAACTGAGGACAAAATAATGTTTTATCCATATTCAAACGATCCAGACAATTTCCTCCCAATTATTTAATTCAATTAAAATGTGTTCCTTACATTTTTGCAATCAAGATTTCTTGGTAGAAATGATAGATTACGATAGTATCTTAATAGAAGATTAAAATATGACCCCATTCCTTGTTGATTTCCAAACTGTCCTTCTTATTTGTCAAGACGTTAACCAGATTGGAGGGGCGTTACTGCAACCACTCAAGTACGTTTCCAAGAAGAGTATTGGAAATATTTTAGATGTTTTTGTTTGTTTGTGTATATTTCTCAAAATTCATATTCCCCATTGAGATTGACAATTTTTCGATAGATATTAATATATATGTAGTTTAATAGTTATGCACTCTATCTTCTAGTCAAAAGGGAAATATTGGCCAACAGTTATTTAAGCAAATAACTTACATCCAAGAAATTAACGCTCAATATCTATCTTTGGATAATTTTTGTGCTAATATTTCAATTGCAGATAATCTTACTATCTACATTTCATTTTGATTCTGTTCTTGGAAGAACAGTTATAAAGCATCAATTAGAAATATTTCACGACATGACATTAATCATGGCTATGGGAATTTTTGATTATTTCTCGGTAAAGTACATCATATAATGAGTCTATTTAATCAGTGTCTCAAGTACCAAATATCTAAGCTTTTCTGTACAGCTACATTGTTGAGGAGAAAAGGAACATGAGAACGTTTGCTCATTTCAAGGTCATTTTAGATGCACTCAAAAGCGAGGCAGAATTTATTCATACTGGTGAAATTTTCGATGATAAATTCAATTGTTTGTTTGAACAATTAAATCCAGCGGCGAAAGAGGGACAAGGCTTTAGATATTCGGTTGAAATGTGTCCAATTTGTTTAATTTGGAAAAAACCAACACTACTCTTTACAAGCAACTTCAAATTTAAGGAATTCTTACTATGCCACATGTGTCCCATTTGATGAGAAACTTCGGAATGGTCTTTGTCAGCACAGGTATTAATGATGATATCATTGAATACTTGAAATGTAGAAGTGAAAATTGAAATCTAACACAGAAAAATTTGTATTCATTAATTGACAAAATTCTCACAGCAAAGTAAGCTGACTATATTGACGGTATATGATATGGATTGACTGAACATTTTGTGCCCTCAAAACTATCTTAACATTTATATTTAAAAGTTCGTGTGGGAAGTATGAGGACGTTGTGAGCCTAGATCCTGTGACCAAACTCAACTTCAAAATATGAAAACAATTTATGATCGTATGCTACAAGCTGAAAAAAATGGATTCCAAGTAATTGGTACACTTCTCGACAACTAACCGAAAATTTGTATTCAAAGAATTACTTTCTCGTTCACCATTGAGCTATTACATTCAATCTTCCGAAGGAGAATCTTGGAAAAAAAATCCTATTTTTGATTAAACCCATAATTTTAAGAACTTATACAATAATTTCGTCAATAGAAGAAGTTGGGAATGTTCTAAATTCCATGGAATTAAAATTGGATCTCCAAAGTTTGAACATCTTTAGCCTCTATACAGCATTGAAGTCGGAATGCCAATTAAATATGCTCACAAATTTGTATGTTAAAGTGTTCTGTCCAAGTACCATCGGAAAAACTAATATAAGTTTAATTTTAGTTAATTTAACTTAGTTAAGTCTCTGTTTCACCACAATACTATTAATGCATTGGAGATGTACTCAAAAATCCATCCCCATTTTCTTGAAAGAATCTCTTTTCTAAAGCTGATTCGTAATTATTAGAACATATTGAATGTTAAGACTACAGTTTTCAGTGCTGAATAAAGACTAACGTACCCAAATTATAAGGTTTTGGGAAGAAAAATGAAACGAGAATAGGACAAAGGATTTTTGACAACTACATGAAAGTTGAGCTAACGAAACGTAACTTGGCTCTTGAATATTTTTTTTCTTCACTAAACCTGATATTCGTCTTTGTTTTCTTTTTTTTTTTCATGTCAGAACAACATACAAACAGAATAATATAATAAATTTCACTCTATCTATTAATTGTTTTATATGAATGAGAAGAGAACAGAATTAATTTTAATTTCTTAATGTCCAAAGAACGTCAGTCAACCCTACTTAAGAAATATATAATAAATGATAATTTCTTTTTTTTAATTTATATCTTGAACTATCATCTTCGATTAGCTAAGGGGTAAGCTCTATTCCCTTATGGACTTTTTTAATTCAGTAAATAAAATGTTATTTTTTCTCTTTTCTTGTTGTATCTAAGAAATTATCACAAAATTAATAAATTATTCAATTAAAATATTCAAAATGAAGATAAAAATGACTGATAAGTAGGTCAAGTGCTAGATAGAACGAATTATAATTATTGAAAAAATATTTTATAATACTGTAATGCATTCAAACATTAAGAAAGTTTATTCGTTTATATTATTATATAATTACATATATAAGTAATATTGAGCTATAGATTTAGAAAAAGGGGCATTTATTTTAGATAAGATAATTTATACATTTATAATAATAAATTCATAGCAATGATAGCGTATTTATTTTTAAAAATAAATAAACTTGGTACCGTTTCACAATTTATTTATTTTGAGTTAGAATAAAGATAATTGATCCTCTAAATTTTACTTTTAGTCAAAAAAAAATTGTTAGACTTGTATCTTTATTTACCAAATGGTCCAATAAAATCTGAACACTGAAAAATTATATGTGAACACATGTAGAATATTTTAACTTTATTTTAAGAAAATGAATATAAATTACACTTGTGTATATTAGGGTGCCAAGTAAATCACTTTTGTGAAAAAGCAAAAAAATTGAGGTGTTAAATGCGTTCTGTTTCATTAAAAAAATAATACTATATAACAAATATTAATCATGTGGCCATCGTTTCATAAATTGTTATCTGGCTTTTGTCTTATCAACAAAACGTTGAGTATTATTAAATTTTTTGAAAATAAATTTCAAATATATTAAAATACTGCGAAAAATCGGTATTAAGAAACTTTAATAAGAACAGAACTTTCAATATTATTAAGCTACTTGATTTCTCTAGTCATAGCCTTTACTACAAATACTAATTAGATACAAATCGTAATAGGATATATATGCCAATTTGAATTATTTATCTGTCTTGATAAATGATAGATACTGCATACATTTTTATTTTGTAATTAGTTACATTACATATATATAACCAAGATACATTAATTTATTATGGTATGCAATAAGAATAATTAATTAATTTCTGTACATTATAATATACTTGTCTATAGTTTTTTTATTTATTTGGGATTATCCTACAATACATTTCATATATTATTTATGAGTGAAAGGATCCATCTTTTTTTTCAACTGCTTAAGAAGTATATTGTCGATTTGAAATGTAAAATTACAAAAAGCTAAAAATATAAAATATTTTACTGATGAATCTTTCAATAGGCCTTATATTTTTACTACAGAGTAGGGACCTAAAACTTTTAGTATCATTGAATAAATACATTATTATTTTTATTTTTAATTACAAAGGTTTTATTGTAGAACGAAAAGACTATTGAAACACAAATGAACAAATTTAAAAACCAACGCCGATTCAACCAAAAAATCCAAGGAACCCCTCTAATCCAAAAAGTAGTTACAAGGCCTCAGGTTGCACTCGGTACGTACCCCTGGATCCTTAAAAACCCCTGCCAAAGCATCACATACATCCAAAAAACTCACTAATACTAACGGTCGAAGAGTATTCGACCATATTTTAATAGGATCTAAGCTATTTAGTCCTCCCCCCCCCCTTCCTTCTCCTATATTGTAATAATATTACTCATACTTGAAGTTACTCCCTTGGAGGATGACGCAAACAAATCTGTTTAGATTAGTAACAAATTGAATTCAAAAATTGTTATAATTCATCATAAAGCTTGAACAAAATACGGGCAAATTTTCTCCCTGGTAATTTTCTTCCAAGACAATCTTCTACTCGCAATTTTTTCGAGTGCAGTTTTCCGCCCACGATAAATATAGTATTTAAACAAATCACAAATTGGTACTGAGTTGTCTTTTCTTGATTCAATTTTTAGTTAATTTATTTAATCAACTGAAAGTTTTAAGTCAAATGAAGTTTTACCTAATTACTTACCTTGAAAAAAAAAATATATTTTTGTCGTATTGGCGTCGAAAAATTTATCTTTATAGACATTTAGTATTACGAATGACAAATAAGAAACTTGGAAAACCGCCTTGGAGGAAAATTGCACGGTAGAAAATTTACCGTATTTTGTTCAAACTTAATGATGAATAATTGAAAATTATAAATTTGATTAATATTATTAATAACAAATATCTAACATATTTGTTTGTTCCATCCACCAAGAGAGTACATTCAAGTGTTACTAATATTATTAACATATAATTTCCTTGCATTTTTTAAATTAAATTCAATCTTCTAAGTAATAATGCATCAACAGGATTAGTAAGAGGACTTACAACCTCTAAAAAAATATGCTTGAATACCCTCTACCCTCAGAGTGGTCACAAGGTAGTGTGGAATTGCTAAAAACCACTGCTAATTCATACAATACATCAAAGGAATCCCTCCAATCCAAAAAAAAGTTCAAGCCTTTAGGTTGCACAGGGTACTCCTGGATCCTTAAAAACCACTGTCAATTCAAACAATACATCTAAGGAACCCCTATAATACTATGTTACATGAAAAATAATATTAGTTGTATTTTAATAGTCGTATCAATAATTATTTTTTTCCACAATTTTGTAATGGGTACATTCAATTATAAATTTTTTATTTTTGTTTTTCTTATTGGAAAAGTTAGAGTATCTAACTGGTTTATGTCCTAAAACAGTATCTAATCCTGTAAGTAAATGATAAATAAAATAAAATTATAATAATTGTTTAAACAAATATCTATATTTTATAACTTCCTACATAAAATAAAATACAAAATTATATGTTTTTTTAACAAAATACGTGCAATTTTCCTAAATGGCAATCTTCCATGGACAATTTTCTCCAGGGTCTTTAAGCTTGTAGGATGTTAGCCTTTAATTCTCATTGGGTCTATATGGAATATTTAATATTATTCCGTTAGATATAACTAATGTTTTGGACAGTAACACGTATAAAATATATTTACCTATTCGAAAAGGAAAGCATACATGAATAATAAGATTCATGCTTATATGAATAGTTTGCCATAATTGGACAGCAGTAGATCTAAAAAAAATTGTGTACCTCGTAAATTCAGCTAGAAAATTGGGCAATGCTATTGTGTGACCAGCTATAGCCATGATTTGGTCAGTTCGAAGTTTGAAATAGTAATGTTTTTATTATAAGACCTTTTAACATGATCTATCCTACACATACATGTTTCTTGTTAGCATTGATACTCTCAAATAGTCCAGTTACCTTATAAACATTTCAATGTTCAATGCTAGGATATAGCTAACTAAAGTTTCCTAAGCTTTTGAAAGCTAGTTTTTTGACATTTACTTTCTAGTTTCAAATCCCGGATTAATCAAACAACTAAAAATATGTATATCATATATATGTCGAATATAAAAATATTGGAACAAATGAAATTTATTAATGACTAAATAAAGTTTACATATATTAGAAAATTACTTTGCACACATGCTAGGACATTGTCAAAGTTATTTTACTCTTACTTGAATACCTTGAAGCTTACTGCAAGTATTCGGCATTGGCCTGAGTAATATACGTTGGTTAAAAGACCATTTTTTTATTTATAACATAGAAGATGACTCCCCAACAAATCCTCAGTCTATTTCTAAATTTTTCATAAGCAAACTCACATATAACTAAAAATAAATTTGTATGTGTTCTCTCCTCAAGAATGAAATAATAATATTTAATTTATTTTTACATACCAGAGTTTATATGCTATTCAAATCTTAACATATACCGAAAATGCATATGAATTATCATATACATAGGAACCATATAAGATGTACATTAGGGAGCTTTATATAAAGTCACCCTCTATACACGTTGAACGCTACAAACAAAACTCCTAAAAGATTACGTTTATATAACTATATTGTTATTTCTTAAGTAAAAGTATGTGTATAATATACATCAAGAAAAACTAGGTACAGTGCACCCTGTGACTACATTTCATATATTCATATAGAAAAAATATCATTATTAATGTAAAAGTGTCATCAAATTGTTTGCAGGATATATGAATATCAGGTCAGTAACCTGGACATTATTCAATATCAAATGTGACGTCATCAATTGAGTACCCCTTGGAATACCCTTTCTGTAAACTGAAGTTTCAGTTTCCGTACTTCAATCACCTTGTATTTTCTTTATCTATGAACAAAAACTGCAAAATTGCTAAAATATTATTCCATTGTTGTTGTCTTTTTTTTATAAATACTGTTCTACATTATTTTCATATCATCCCCTTTTAAACACAAAATTATCAGCAAAAACATCCCTTTTAAATATTTTCCTGTTCTTCCCCTTTTATGGACCTTACCTTTTAAGAAAATTAAACTCTATCCAATCACAAGTAAGTAAAATGATTTTGTAGAAAAATAAAAAAAGGATATTTTATCCTTTCTGATATCTTACAAATTGAAAGATATTTTGATAGTCGACGTACACGTGTAATTTATGGTGTACTTATAAATTACTTATGTTGATAACAAATACATAAAAAAAAGACTAATAGACTTACCTCAACACAAATTGTATTAGATGAGTATATAAATAAATAAACTTTATGGCCGATACGATACAGAGTTGTACTGCCGTTCGGTTTGGTATGTTTTAACCTCGGTTTGGTACGTATATATATATTTATTTATTATCACATATTAAATATGTTTATATTATACAGTTTTGAAAATATTTTTTTTTGTTATTCTTGATGTGGTTTTTATATTATACAAACTGGAGCAATTGTGTTATTTATTATTTTTTACAAAATCATATTTATATTTTGCGTCTGAAATATCTATTACGCCTTAAATATTGATATGACACTAACAAATTTAAGAAATATATATAAAACATTATCCAAAAGAAAAAGAAATATAGATAATGATTTACATAATTACAAAATTCATTCAAGTTCACAAAAACCTAGTAGTATAGTGGAGGGATAATTTTGATAAATTTCTTAATTTTCCAAGTAAGATTCACGATACTTCAGAACTAAAAGTACATTTGTATCAAAAGAGTTATTTTTTTAGAGCTGACGATATTTGACTGATAATCAGTCTTTTTTATTACCAAAAAAACGTAGAAATGCTCATCCTTTTTGCTATAAAATTTATCAATTCACGAATAATAGTAATATATAACCGAAGTATATATTTTGTTTTTCAATTTTGCTTTTTTAGAGAAGTTGAGTATATTTTGGAATAATTTATTTGTACTGAAAATCGATTTTTTATTGGATAAGATATTAAAAAAACTTGAAAACTACATTCATTTCACTTATTAAAATAATATTTTACTATTATACTGCATCAAACTGCGTACCAAGAAGTGTGTGCCACGGTTTGTACGGAACCGTGGGGTTAGCGTACTGCCTCAGACCTAATAAAATTTTTATTCGAATAATAAGAATTGTAAAAATAAAACCCTCTGTTCCACTAGGTGGCTTAAATAATATGGATCTAACGTTCCATGTGTGAATGTTTGACTCAAATTTGATTAAGCAATCGTCAAGGATGGATATCAGCAAATATATAATAACCCATATTTGATTTTTTTTTTGGACCAAGACTGAAACGCAAGCCATGCAGTCCAAAACGTGAATAATTGTGATGGTCATGATACTGCAACAGCCAATTACAAACAATTGTGGATTCCTCCACTCCATTCCTGTCATTTTGATGTGAAAAATGCAAAAAAGTCTGGAAGGCCAATTATCGAAAATGTCACATAAGAACTGTTTTGAGTGGTGAAGAGATTTAAACAATAATGAAAAAAAAGACGACTGTGGTAAAATTTATCTTACGTTGTATACGTGTGATCACTTCTTGTTAGACGGTGTTAGAAAGATAAAATTTCCTACTAAGAAACCTTTTAAACAGTTTTATGATAGTTTTATTGGTTATTGTTTGAACGGTTGGACATTAACAAAATGAAAATACACTCTATTTTACATTTTTTTCTTAGAACAAGGCAAAAATGCAAGCCAGGCGGCTGAAAATATGAATGGTGTTAATGGTATTAATATCGTTCAAGCCAATCAACCAGTATTTTGGATTCTTTGATTCTGTTCTAGTAATTTTTGTGTCAAAGATACACTAAACTATACAATGTAAATTGTCGTAATTGTTGAAAAATAATGGTAATCGCCAAGTACATACGTCAAAACACCAGCGAATAACGGAAATTTGAAAAAAACAACATAACAAATAATGGATTTTTTTTATCCTACACTTTTTTAAAATAAATCATGTGTTAAATTGATTTACCATTTGAATGTACATATCATAAGCTTTTATATGAGTTGACAGCCGTTTTTATACCTAAGTACTTCATGACAAACAGTCTTGTTATATGTATTTAGTTGTATTCAAGTACAAAATTATTAAAAGTAGTATTGCCATAATATAAAATAAACATAAAATTACTCTTCGTTTCTAAGTTCTTTATTAATGTACGTATTTGTATACAACCATTCATATAATGAGCAATAAAAAATACATGGAGCCAAAAGACCTGTAACTATTTACTTATTCTTATCTGACCTTCGAAAAAGAAAGAACGAAATACAACTTTGCATGGTTTTACATGCAATCTATCTACTTTATAGTACGCATATAAGTTTATTATTCCTGTCATAAAAAGTGAGAATAGTAAAATAATTCGACAGTTTGAGAATGCGAGAATGAACCACATAGAATCAGGGTAATGTATTAAAAGTTGTTAATGACAACAAAAAGTAACTTTGGTTTATACATTCCCTAAGTACTTTATTTATGTAAATAAGTAAATACATATGAATGTTCAAACATTTGTGAATATAAATAAAGTTCGTACTTGTACATTGTGGATGATCTGATCTCATATTATATATTGCAACGTTTCATACGAAAAGATACAGGAAAATGACCTTAAAATGAATTAATATTTAGTTATTTTTTCCAAACTCATAAATTATGGAATCACAATTGTTGAAATGGTTCGGAGTGGTGACCAGAAAATTTATCCCAGGAGTTTTTGCCCTCATATATGTATAATAGTATTAATGCTTAGTTGCTCTTATTTTTTTTAGCTTAAAACAGGTCCTCCTTCACCTGAACTTCTTTGTCATTTATATTTTACTTAAAATGAGGACATTCTAATTTAATTGAAATCTATAGCATATATACAAAATGAATGTTTTCAAACAAATAACAGCATAACATCCAATCAATATTTTATAAATACGCAAATAGTAATATAGTCACCTCTTTCTATGTCAATTTTTTCTTTCTTGCCAGAAGAAATGTAATTTTTGCAAATTTTAGGATATGCAAGATTTATCCCGGCATTTCTGATGATTCCGGCACTGTGTGGCCGAGGTTATCAACACATGCGGATATCATTATAAATAATTGAATATCATATAATGTAGCTTTCAATAATTAAAAAAATATAGTTCTACCCCATCCAGTTTTTTCAATGTAGGCCTTTAAATATTTCCCTATGTATTTTGACCATCCTGTATATGTAGTGTTAGATCCTTTACTAAGGTTTTATTTTTCTGAAGACACTGAGGATAATTTAACAGCTTTTCGTCGTTGTATGATGTTGATTCTTTTTTCCCCTTCATATTTGAACGAATTTCATCATTTCTTGACCTCATGTTTCTCATAATGGTATTTAACACATTACCTGAAATCTTGCTTAATAAATCTTGGTACTAGTAACCAGATTCACATTTTTTATTTAGAAGTTAGAAGGGACTTTCATCGCCATTAATTCTTTGGATCACTGCACAATTGAAAATATTAGTAGCAGATGAAGTGTTTGACTTGTTTGACAACTTTTTGATTAAATCTGTGCTACTTAGAAAGCTGTTTACGTAGCAAATTGATAAAAGAGCAAATTAGAAGGGGTATTAAGTCCTCCTCCATTAATCAACTAAATTAAATTGTTTTTCTCAGCTTCAGTGGTAGCTTGAATATTATAGAGATCGAAGGAAATCTCTTTAATTAAAAGATTATTGCAGATGGAACAATAAATTTTTATCGAGACTGACTTTGCAATGAACCCACCGATGTAGTAAAGAGTAGCATTTAGAGCGGTATCTTCATTGATAAGCCCAGTTTTGGTGTTACAGAGTACCTTATAGTTGTTGAACGCCAAATCTAAGTCTCCTAAAGAACAGTCAATAATCCTTAATAAATACGTGGCTATAAAAAAAATCATATAAAAACAACCAAAAAAAATACTGATTCATAATATTTTTTTTTTAAACAGGTGTAACAATCTAATATAGTTCTTAAACAATATTTTCTAATGGAACATTTATTACGTCATTCATTGCTTTAATTAAACAAGAGTAATATTGTACTTTCGTTATAACGGCATGATGTAGGATCTTTTTTGGGGACGTCAGAGCGAAAAAAATCCACCTTGAAAATTTTTCCTCCAAAAGATAATTTCACCTCTTTTGCAACGGTGTTAAAAGCTGCCCGGAGAGCTTTGCAGTCCTATAAAATGTAAGATATGGTCTCCTCATCTACATTACTGAAAAAATACCGCTCCTTTGGTTTCATAATAGAAGACACTTGAAGTGCACCTGTACAGACTCAGTAAGTAAACTATTTTTCAGCTGGAGACAAAATGGGGTTAGTAAAGCCTCGCCTAATTTGCTTTCCATTCACATTAAGACCTTTTCGTCTCCCGATATTCTCAATTAATTTGATTTCAGATCTTTTCCACAATGACCTCAGATCTGATACTCTCAAAAATGAAAATAGCATTTCTGAAGGTACATTCTTTTTTCAGGTGTAATTTATTTGGGCTCATGTTCAAGTCAAAAATGATTTTTTTATACTACATTTTAGCCAAAAGTCCGTTACATTTTCCAAGATCCCCTACGGTATTAAGATATGGAATTTTTTTGCAAATACTTAGGAATCTGTAATGTTGAGCCTCTCAGATGTATATTTTGACCGAGTTTGTAAATTAATTTATTGGATTTTTGTGAAGTAGATAATGAAGTTCTCAGAGTGTATCGTTTCGAAGAAGAAGGAACCTTGATTTAGTGTCAAGGGTAGGTTGGATAGGATCATCTTTTTGTTTAAAGTTATGACGAGTGTGATACATCTTTATTGGCAGGTTTACGGAATTGAGTGATGAGGAGGAGACTTTTGATTTTACACGGATAATCATCGTTATCTCACAATGAAGAAAATTTCGTTACTAACCATACTTTTACCTTTTCCCGGCATTTAATTTTGTAGTTTACGGAAGGAATTAACATCTCCGATATGCATATAATGTTTCACCATAAATGAAGGGTTACAAGTTATTAAATTTAATTTAAATATTCCTAAGTTCTAATTGGTACTTCCTTATTATTTTTGTAATGTAAATATCTCTTAAATCTCAGATTACAAAAAATGTAAATTCATTTGTCTATGTAATCATTTAAGATTTGGTTGGATAACATCTCTTTGATGAATACAGCACGACACATTTACTAACATTAATAAGCACTTTCCAATTAACACTTCTGTTAAAAATTTACTAGAAACATAACTGACAGAATTTAGAATTGACAAGATAGTTTTTGTATTTTCCATATATAAAAATATATCTTTCAAAAAGTTCTAAGGTCAACTAGTCACTGTAACAACCAATCTTTAATAGTGATGTATATTCATTATCGAACAAATTCCATTTTTACCTCATTTCTTCCTGAAATATAAGGAAATAAGTTTCATATTAGATTGAAATAGTAGCACAATGTAATTTCATCCTTTTATGTCGAATAAGTTGCACAGTGTTTTTTTTTTTTTTTTTTGTAACTAAGGAGACAAGGAGATTTTTTCGTCATGGAAATCCTCTAAAATACTCGCAAGTGCGTCGGGCCAAGAGATTACCTTGTAATTTCCTTAATTTTTATATAATACTTAATCTTATGCAGCCATTATTAATTTTTAATGATAAATTATAATTTTTATGTATAATAATTTATTTTCGATAAATAATGTAATGTTAAATTACTTTGTTCAATTTTTACAAAAGAAAAAGCAAATTTTTATAAAAATATGGTGCATAATTTAAGAACAAATGAAAAAAAAAACCATAAAATAAAGAAGATGTTCTCAATCTAAAAATTAAATTTATTCCATTAATTATCTTTTTGTTAAGGTGTATCCCTTTTATAATTCACTTAGTGAACTGGATAAAAAAAACTTTTAATTTAAAACGTTGTTAGTTCCATGATAAACAGTTCAACAATGATAAAAATTACAACATTTAAATTTTGTAACATTTTTTAAACTATTTTGTCTTTGTTTTAGTCGTAAATATCAAATTAAATGCTAAAAATACTGATATGAACATAAACCATGGAAAAAATGTATCTTTATTTTAAAAGAATCTGAGTAACATGAGTTTGGAGTTTCTACACAATATAATTTATTAGTACACTGTTAAGAAAAAGAAATATTGATAAATATTTCTATAATATAGTTATTACTATGTGCAAATTGGGCTAATCAAATAAATTGATATCCATCAGTAGCCCAGAGGTGAATAAAAATATGAAATTGGATTTGCTAAATAACAGATTTCCTACAATCAATTTATCAACATAAACAGAACAGTTGTTGTCCCATAGCTTCCTTAATAAAAACATTGGAAATTAAATTAATATGATGACCTTTTTTAGATGGACATCGCTTGTGTTATTTTATTGTCTGAATTTATAAATTTTTTTACAACACATTCTAGCTTTGTTAAATCAATGTTCAATCTGTTGTTTCTTTGTTATACAATTTTACTTTTTTATCCTGGAGTATTTGTAATTTGAAATGTCAGTATGTATTATATTATTATCGATTGATCAAAATTAAATGAAAATACTTAATAAGCTAAAAAAGCAAATAAAACTCGAATAAAAATTGTTCAATATACGAAAGAATCTATAACAAGGCATTATTAAGATAAACAAAGAATTACATAAGATAATATTTAATTTAATATTTTAGGTGTATGCTGAAAAGAATTGGCAATAAAATGTAGATTAAAAAAAAGAATAAGTAGGATTTATAAATCTTAAGATGTATAATTTCATAATTGAGGAATAAAGGGAAATTTTGCATTACAAAAAATAAATTATATTTTTGTAAATACATATTAAGAACATAAGTGAATCAATTAATTGTAGAAGTGAGTTTATTCCTCTCAAAATTGTATGTTGGTTTAAATATGTAACGATATTGAGTAATAATATTCAACCAAGTTAAATTCAAGATTTTGGAAAATCAGAATGAGTACTAAAAAACTAATCACAAATTCATATTTAGCATGTTTAGTAGTAATTATTATATATACATTTTTAAGTAAAATTTGGTTAACTTGTTTTATTGGATTTTTCTAAACTATAATAACTTTTAATGAGTCAATAAACTTTAATCAATATTGATTTAAATATCAACTTTTAACATACAACCATACAAATAATTTAATTTTGTGGATAAGATAAGTGTAGAAAAAAAATTATTTTTGGCTTCGATATTAATTATTGTGAAAATAAATAACTTTGTACCTATTAAAATTTGAATTTTACAAACAAAATAAATCTCATAGTAGTACTCACAAAACACAAATAACTCATAAATATTTTTTTTCAGCTGTAAATTCTTTTAATTCGCTAGTACCAATTAGTTTCTGAATGTTAACATAGTTTTAATAAACTTTTATTAAGGAAAGGTGGAGAAATGCAAAAGGGAGTACCATCTAAAATAAGTAACTTATGGAATTCGCATTTTTTTATTATATTAACCGAGAGTCATCTTCAGTTAACAAGAATAATGCCTCAGAATACATTATAACGTTATTTTGAAGAAAAAAAGAATCTATTATTTTAAGTTGAAATAAACTCCTTTAATTCTGGAAATACTAAAAAACCAAACATTTAAATGGGGAAAAGTGATTACATTTTAGTCTTAATTTTTTCACATATTTGTGATTGGGCACCTTAACTTCTTGTGTAAGATGTTTGTCAATCAAGTTTTAAAAGTATTACCGGGGAAAATGTTGTTTTTTTCCATAGTTCAGATTCCAAAGTTTTCTTAGAAATATAGTCAGTTGCTTTCAAGTTGTGAGGAACCTGTGTTTGTCATCGAAAAGAAATTGATTGCCAAAAAATTGTTCGACATAATATTTCATGAATTTAAACATTATGGAATTTTTTTACTGATGCTTTTTGTGTCGAATTATGAATATTCATAGAGTGTTTCAATTTCCATATACAAAACACCCTTGTTTTTATAATTTTTTGAAATTTGCAAAA
The DNA here is from genome assembly GCF_016086655.4 of Lepeophtheirus salmonis. Lineage (NCBI taxonomy): Eukaryota > Metazoa > Arthropoda > Copepoda > Siphonostomatoida > Caligidae > Lepeophtheirus > Lepeophtheirus salmonis. The sequence goes on from NC_052134.2 coordinate 11,502,986, forward strand.
TTCTTTGAACGCCAAAATTTCCACAAATAATAGTACTAAAAAGCTGAAATTGGTTCATTAGATGTTGGGGTTTGTTCTAAATTGAGTAATGACTTTTATAACTTATAATGTATATAATTTAAATAAAAACCGGCAATGCATGTATGCTTTTTAACATTGATATTATTTTTCCTTTTTTCCCCATAGGAATGTATGTCTGTCAAGTATCCACAACTCCAGTAAGAAGTCATCGAGTACATCTAACGGTTGCAGGTAATTATCATGATACAATTTGTATATAGTAAAATGTATGTTAGTATAATTATTATCAAAATATTACGATATAGATTATACCATTCCGTTATTTTTATATCAAATCCTTAACGTGAAAACTTTCAATCGATTTTTAGCCCCGGAGTGTGAAAATAATTATTTTTTAACGGTTTAATATTAATGTATGTGTACCTATCAACATTTTGATTATTTTCAACTATGTATCTCCTCTTTGCTTCGAAAAAAAGGGATTTTTCTTAGTTTAATACCGAGCAAATATGAACATTTCCTTAACAATGGCATTTAATTTAATATCTTGATATCTTTTTAATTAGAATAAATAGGATTTAATGAGTGTAAAGGGTAACTTTTAGTTTTTATAGAAGAAAAAAGTAAAATTGAACATAACTTTAAGAAATGTGTTTTATTTGTTTATAATAATGCAAAACATACATTTTCCTCTAAAAAACTTAGAAGTAGAATTCAAAACAACATAGTCCATTATAATATTTGAGTAAAAAGTTTATTTTCATTGAAAGCAAAAAAAGCGTGTGAACAAGAAAATATAAATATTTTTGTAAAACAGACCCTAGTAAAATAACGAAGGATTAAACTATATGTCTTTAAAACATTGTAATGTTTTATTTAGATACATTCTTAAAATGCATTTTAATAAATAATTTATTAATGAGATATCTAATATATTGGATGTTTTGACTGTTAGACGTAGTACGTTCAAAATTAACTTTCATAAGTCCAATGAGCTTTAATAACAAAATTTACATAAAATGCAGATAATTCTGAAAAAATATCGATCATTTTGGTGATTTCTTTTCCCGAGATATTGGAGGAAATTGAATTTTCAGAGTAATATAATTTTTTTAAAGAGTAAATTTTTGTAATAATGCAGTAGGTCATGTATTTTTTATATGATATCCAAAATCATTTGAATAATTGTCTATTTTTCATATAGTTGGTACTCATAATGTTTTTCCAAAATTCAAAACTAACCTAATTCATGGTAAATTTCTGATAATGTAACACTAAATTAAAAAACCTCAGTAACATCAAATTTTTTAACTTTATTCTGCTGTATATTCTTTTTCAGAAGTTATTCTAATTATTTACGCTTCAAAGCAAGCACTTTTGTTTACCAGAGGGGACCATGAATTTGTATGCATAAGGTATTTTTTCCTATGTTTAAGTCTGATCAGTGATACATAATATCAATCTTATTGTACAAGATACAGAACCAAAACATTAAAATTAAACTAATTTCTATATAATATTTGTTAATATTTATCAAAGAAGGTTTGTTTTAAAATTTATTTGAAAGTTGACATGAAGTTTTTTTGTTCCCAATCTTCCTACATCGACATGGATCAATGGATTTTTTTGTAAAGGGTTGATCTTATGTAGTCTTATTTTTTTTTATTTTTCAAGCGTAAATTTAAATGAGAGGTTGTGTGAGGACAATCATCTGACAAAATCATCTAAAATACTGCTGGCACAACTTTTATTCAACTTTTTAGCTCACAGCCATAATAATTGCCTCAATACGAGGCATAAATCCCTTGCAAACCTTGACTATTTATTGAGACTTGAGCTTAGTCCAATCCTTCGTGATGGACCCTTCTGGCATGCCTAGAAGGAGTAGTACGAGGGGTTTGTATGGAGGGGAAGGCGGCTACATGTCGAGTTCTCCAAAAGGCCAGAATGATATCTCTCAGGAAGGCTTCGGTTTTATCGGTGTGATGACACGGAGCTACTTTTTAAGTGAAAACAAAGTTGTCCCCGAACTTTTTTCTTGACTAAGGTAACACTTTCTTATCAGAAGTTTGATGTAAGTATCTGGATTGAGCCGTTTCTTCCTTTCCACGGAAATGGGAGGCCAGACTCAACAACACCCAAGAACAGGGATCTACTTTGACTTTTTTTTTCTCAAAAGATGTATCACTTAAGCTAAGACATTGTTCATATGTTCGATTATGATGTAGCGGCTTTTTTTCTTATTCGAAGTGGATCAATGTTGATTTTTTTCGGAAAACTTTGCCCGGACTTTTGTTGACCTTTAGAAGATTTAGAATTTATTTTATCTTTCCAACTTTCTCGGCTTTTTCTGTTCATAGATACGATGTCTTCGTCTCCTCCTTACTAATTTAGCAACAATGTCAATTAGGATTCACAATAATAAAAAAAATTCCACTAGATAAGAGCAATCTTGTGGATAAATTGTATTACCTTGAAGCCTTGTTTATCAAGATTTACAAAATAAAAACTATTTAGGTATATCATTAATTATTTAAATTTTAATTATTATAGAGCCAACAACTGTGATATATGGAGGACCTGAGCTCCTACGAAGAGGATCTCAAATCAATTTGACATGTGAAATACGTGATTATCCGAAAGAAATTAGATTCATATTTTGGTTCAAGGATGGAAAGGTAAATATATAAAAGATAATTTTGGGACTGTCTAAAATACTATTTCAAATTGACTCAACAATTTTAAATAGTATACTTACATTTACTAGAAGTAATATAAAAATTATGCATATTTAAGTAAATAAAGAACATTTAGAGCCTATTTCATTAGCTAAACAACCTGACTACAAACAAAATCTAAAAATACTTCAATCGTAGTATTGTTGCTTATACAAATTTTTTTGTTAAGTAACCAAGTCATTTATGCATTTTTGTATAAATGAGGAAAAACCTTCACATCTTCATACTATTCTCAAATACAAAAATATATTTAACATTTAACTCCAATTCGTTTTTAATTTTTTACACTTAGTAAAAATAATCTGTTTAATTATTTGAAAGAAAAAAACAATTTTTTCTATTTTCAACCTTTAAAATTATTAGCTTTTAGAGAGAATAAATATTAATAAAGTTTTAAAAAAAAGAAAGTATTATTATGTTAAAAAAGATTACTTCTTTAAATGCTTCTCTATACACAATATATTATAAATTGTCAAAGTTTCTTTTACTATGTGATTAATTGAATTATTCGCATATAACCATAGATATATCATACTAACAATTTACTCCATCACTTTTTAAATGATATATTCGACTCATAAAAATTTTTATACAGTTTTTATTGTTTGATTATAATATTCATTTCAATGAATGTGGTTCCATTAATGATTCATAATTTATAAAGTTTTAGAGTTAATATTCACTTTGTATATTTATCATGAATAAGTAATAAAATCAAATATTAATATATAAATCTATTTTATTACAGTCTTTATCGAATAAAAACCAACGCTATAACATAAGGTAAGAACACACATAATGATATCCTCATTTTTTGCCATTAGAATTTTTGAATTATATATGTAAAATAAATTTTACTCACAAATTATATTTCATTCGTGATATATCTGTGAGATATCTAAAACATAATAAATAATCTTCTGAATTTAATTTATATACTAACCTTTATTTTAATAAAAAGTATGATGCAGTCTGATCCGGATTTAGCAATATCCTGGTGTATGGTGAATTCTGCAGAAGTTCAAGATTCAGGAACGTATCACTGTTCTTCCGATGCAGGAATCTCAAACAAAACTTCTATTCATGTTATAACAGGTAATGTTAATGAGCAAAAGTTATTATAATGTTAATTAAGACTATGTAGGGTCCAATTTAGAACACAGAATTATAGTACAAAACCAAATCTATCTCAAAAAATGTAGAAAAGCGATATTTTTTTAGATGTAATTAACTGTGTTTTTTTTTCAGTCAATAACTAAGACAAAAAACATTTTTTGTATGGTATATGATAATTTTTAATTCGTAAAAGGTGGAGTAACATGGTTCAAGACATAAATTTTTTGAATGTACAAACAGTAATTGATTAATATGACACATAATTAAATAAGTAGAGTCCTTCATAGATCATTATGTCATAAATATATACTGATCCAAGAAAAATTCTAATTATATGTCATATAAGTGAAATAAGTATTTGATAATAGTTTCTTATATAAATTTTACTAAGAATAAGTTTAAATCAAAGAGTGTAGGAGTAAGTCTTTATTTGGATACTTTTAATCGTGTTTTTTCATGCAATAGATGCAATATTGAGTTAATCCATTTTATGGATGTTTCTCTCATATTAAATAATAAATTGTGGATGTTAAATTCCTATATTTTACAAATCTTAATATAAACTATACATATATATATATAGTTTATATGTATAGGGAACCGCTTGAAGGAACAAGGAAAGTAGTATACTTCTTTTGTCTATAACTAATGACTTTATGAAGAAGGGTGGAAAGATTATTAATGCTTTTTTTTTTAAATTAATCATTTCAAAACTCGCCTGTCAGTACGTGAAAAAATATATATATTGAAAAATGGCATGCTAGCCTGACAATTTGAAGAATTTTGAAGGAAAGTAAATTAACGGTCATGAATTATCATTTGATTATTTATAAACAGCTGTATAAGGAAGGGGGAAAACACAAATCCCACTCTGTATTTACTAAAGACATGAACAAAAACTACTACAAGGTGCATCCTCAATTCTACTCCATGTACAATAAGGCTTAAACGTGTAACTCACATGCAAGCCCCAATTGTTAATCTGCGATATTAATAAGCACATGCACTTTATACTTAAATGTTTCCTCTTCAAGAGTGAAATAAAAATTATAACAACTTTAGAAAATAAAAAATAACTATTCTGGTTGCAACTACAGTTAGTATGGAGCTCGTCAAAAGTCATATTTTTAACATCAATAGGGTTTAAATATTAAGCAATATAACTTTAAAATTCAAACTTCTGAGTCCCTTTACAAATATAAATTTTGTGTTAAAAAAAATAATTTTCAAATGATTATGGAGGTCAAGAAACGCCAAATGAAGACTGTAACTTTACAAACATCATTTTTTCTTTAAAATACAACAGAAGATGGAAAAATGGGTCACCCTAGAAATTGGACACAATAGTAAACACACGATAAAATACAAGTTTAGAAGAAATTGGCCTTTTTTGTGACCTTTAACCTTTTATATTACCTTAAAACTATACAAAATAAACTTAAAATGTTATATGACTATTACTTTAAGCATGAAAAAGCTTTAATGATCACGACACTTACGAGTTTGTTCTTAATACTTTGAAAATTGATTAAAAAATACTCTTGCATGGGTAAAATAGTAATTTTAGGGTTAGGGTTTTTAGCTGGATTTTTCCCCCCAGGGTGCTTAACCGATAAATTTTCATTATAAAAGTTTGGATAATATTGAATTTGATTTTGATCCCCTCCCCCCCTTTTCTTTCAAGAATCCATGAGAGGAAGCAAACAAATATGAATCTTACTCCATGTTTATTTAGGACATATACAATATTTATTCCGATGTCGATCCTCAATTATTTTCGGAGTCTAACAAGGATATAAATCCCTAACAAATCTGCAATATTAATCTCAGTCATTCATAAATGCAAACATTTAATATTAAGAAATTCTTATCATAGTCATCATATGCAAAAAATCCATTAAAGAAATTCTTGAAAAAAAAATCCCAATAACTATTTACACAAATTTAGGAAGTAAAGAACACTTTTTAGTTTGCAACAAAAAGTTTTAAATTTTTACAACTCTAACTATAAACCTACCCATTTGTAAAAATGTTTCTTTCTATGTATATAGAATAAGTTAAAAAAATTGTTTTAAGTTATCTATACACTTAATCTGGAAATAGTCAGTTTTATGATAAGTAACAAACTAATTGAAATAAATGCCTTCTAAAATTGAATCTAAAAAACTTTCAAAAAACAACATTACTATTACGATAAGCATTCACAATTTTTATTTGTTGTTTTGAAACTGAGAATGGTTTGTTTGTTTTTTTAATTTAGTAGTAAATGACTGATTACTTTTGCTAATGATAATAACATAAACGAACTATTTTTTTCTATATAGCACCTCAAAAAAATATGTTATTTTTTTTTTCAAATGCCATTTTTTTCCCCGTTTAATGTTGAATTAATTATATCTTTATGACTACATCCATAGAGTTTTTCAACCAAAAAATTAACAAATTGATTTAATCAAGAATTTGCAAGCTCATGTCTCAACTATAACCCGTATGACTTTACTTAAAGATTGAATATTTACTGAAAAAGATTATTAAATATAAATTGTATTAAAAGTACTATATATTGATGAACTTTTAAATAAATAATATGATACTTAAGGAAGTGAAAAAAGAGCCATTCTTGGTAAGCTCAACATCCACGCCTAAAAGGACATAAAAAAAACTATAGTAACTCTGATATACTGCATGTCAGCTGATTTGACTTCAAGTTTTGAATAAAGGTAGGAATGAAGTAGCCGTTATTATTTAATTGGTTTTTTTCCAAAATAGTCTTTAGTTTTTCAATTTGAGCATGTACCACGAAAACTAATTATGCAGTCGACCTTTTACAATTTGACATTTTTCATAAACATATATAGACATTAGGGTGATGTAGTTGCCCCCAAAAATAGAAATCCCTGTCAGAATCAGCGGAACCTAACTTAGGGTCTGCAACTAGGTAAGTAAAAAACAAATACAAAACTTAAGCGAATTTTGTTAACGTATACCTCTAGCACAATTGCAATTTCTAAGCACTTAGCAATGAAAAAAAGGTTTTTTTTTGTGTTAATTTAAATACATGTTTGTTTTTTTCAATAAAATATCATTACGAAGAAAAAAAAAATATAATATATTTTTTTTTTGTAACTATATAATCCTAGATTTTAGAGAGCAATAAGTGATCCGGTCTAGACCATTTATAAAATATAATAGACATTATTAAACTTCAGCACAGAAAATAAAAAAAAGAATAATCTTTCTTACTTTTTTTCTCATAACTATCCATTTAATATAATATATAATTTAAATTTAGAATGTAAATATGGTATTTATATTCCAACAAGAAAAATAACCATACTTAGAGGGATGCAGATCCCCCCTCAAAAAAATTCTTATTTTTATTATATATCATCGTCAAAAGCAGATGGTTCTTTCTGTAGTATTACAATAATGTCAGTTGATCATGTAAACAGATACAGTTGCTTGCATATATTTCAAATTTTGCCGTTTAATATGTAAGTTTCCATTTTTTGTTTCAAGCAGGTATAATTGATTGACAAATTTGCATTCACAGGCCACGCTTTGTTCATTAATAGAATTAGTCAATATTTGAGTGATAGTTTTACCTATTCTTTAGTCTAAGTTATTTTTCTGTTACATATAAAGGACTTCAATTATTCATCTCTAGACAATAGACTAGAAGAGAAGAACAAGATATTGTTCAGCTTTGCAAAACGATGCAAGACTTTTGTTAGAGGGGATTGTAAGGAACTAGTAATGCTGGTAATTCCTTACATAAGGAAGGGAAAGGATAAAAGTATGTACAGTTCATCTAACCTGGTGCCTTACACAAAGAAGGTGGATCTCTAAGCTTCTTTATACTATAAAGATCGATCTTCTGTGAACTAATAAAGTTCAAGAATCATCTAAGTATTTATAAATGGACAACATCAGAAACTAAATCGCTTTGTACACTTTTTTATTTATTTAACTGTTTTCGGTGGTTAAGAGCTCCACTTCCTTAAGCAGCACCTTTGAATGATCTCATACCAGTGCATAATTTGATCAGTGTAGATGCAGAAATCAAGGCATTTTGGGCACGTTTTTTGTACCTTACTGAAGAACTTGTACCCATCGCGTTATTTTTAGATCAAGTTAGAAATGACATCAAAACATACATGCTATCGAGATTAATAACTTTAAGACAAAGAGGCTTCAGCAAAATGGATGGCTAAAAATATTCATTTCCAAGTCAAAGAAACAGAAAACCAAAAAAGTAGTTTAGGATATAAAAATTGACAAATAATCTATGTATTTATATGTGTAAAGTAGTTACTAATTTCATTATAAATATATATTATTATATATATATAGAAGATAATTAGTAAAAAAGGAAGAATTATAATTATTTTTCTCCTTGTTTTCTAAAATGAAGTTTAATAATGTCTTCTTTATTTAATAAACGGTCTAGGCGCGATCCCTTATTGCTTGATACAATCAAGGAAAGTGAAGTGACAAAAAAATTTAAAACAAGATTTTTTTTTATTTCATTATAGACATAAGTAATTTTTCAGCATGGTTTTTTATAAACCCCATAATAAAAAAGCTTTGCTTCATTCACATTTAAAAATTGTAATTGTGCTACAGGTAAATTTTAACTACATTTGCTAAAATTTTGAATTTAAGTTCGACTTACTGTTGCAGTACCAAAATTAGGTTCTGCTGATTCTGATAATATTGGGGTAACTCCTTCATCCTAATAGACACATATAATTTACATTTTAGAAGGTATAAACTAAATGAGTGTACAAATATCATTGATTTAGAACTTTGGATATGCCCGTCGTAAAAACCATTTTGTTGACGTTTTTCAAAATTGGTGCAACGTTCGAGATATTATGTCATTGTTTTTGTTGAAGCTACCCAGAGGTTGATGCTGTTGTATTAAGGTACTATCAATGAAAACTAATAAAATGTTGTTGAATATATGCGTAAACAAAGAATACATGTAAAAGTTTAATTATTTTAAATGTCAGGTAAGACGCTTATATAATAGAAAAATATTCAAGGTATATTTAAAAATAAGCATCTCTGTGAATTTGTATTTTTTAAGTGATTCTATTTTGACATATTAAAATTATTTACTCATTCTGAATGGATCGCTTTAGTGTGTTAATCCTAGTATCTCATTTCCGAAGGAAGAAGTCCACTCTACTTCATTATGAGGTGTGGTAATTTTCCTCGGATGAATTCTTCTCCCGCCGTACCTCATGTGAAATCCGAATTCCAACATCACTTGAGATGGATGATCAAGTTAGCAGTATCGTCCTTTCAATTGCCTTGATCTTCCTTTATACGAGGCATGACATCATTAATTTGGTGATATATTCGGAAAAAATATAATAATAATAATGACTATTTGCTAGTACACCCCCATAAAAAATGGGATGACTACAAAATGGAACACAAATCCTTGGAGCTACATATTTTCCAAATTATACTTTCAATATTTTTTTATAATATAATCTATGATATTCCTTATTGTCGTTTTTCACCCTAAAAATGGAAATATATGGAGTTCAGAAAAGACACATAAACAATAAAAACACTTATACTTAATTTGATTAATTCTACTTTTAATTTGGGGAGTGTTGTCAGAGTAATAAATCACTTTTAACTATAATAATAGATATGTCATAATTCAGATGAATGAAAGAAAAACTGAGATCAGTTTCAGAATTTATGCTCAAAGTAAATTCGATTATTGGCTTCAATTCATTTGTACAAAATCCCCCCGCCTAATTCTTTCCTTCTTTAATTATTCATTTACCTTTTAATTTTTTACTAAGTTCTAAATATATTTACTGGGATTGCTTTGATCCTGGGGCATTTCTAATCAGTCACTTGCCCCCTGCTGTAATAGTTATTTAAAAAAAGACTAATAAGGACTGACAAAATTAATTAGGACCGAAAGGAAAGGACTACAGTCTTTTTTATTTTTTTATGGAAAGACACGCCACTAAGAAATACACCTTATAAATATATTCTTGACGTAAAATATGAAGGAATTCTGTAAAAAAAAAAAAAAAAAAAACCATTCAATACAAATAACAATCGTATATAATTCTGCATGTGATAACCTTTTTTTAAACGAGGAACCTTTTATACGAAAATAAACAGAAAAAAGGTTTATAATCAGCTGGTAGTTAGCCAGCTATTCCAACTATGAAATGATTATGCAATAATTGTTCAAAGATTCTCAGTCTCTTAAAGGGGGGGGGGGAATAATTTAAAAACACATAAATTGGAATAACGTTTAAGGCACATAAATGAGTTATGAGAAATATTTATAATAATAAATTGTTGAAAAAAAAGTATTCAATGAAATATAAAACAATATTTTAAACAGACCATCAGAAGATTTAGTCTTATCTTTAAAAAATTCAGTTAAAAAATAACAAACGTATTATTTTTTTTCTTTAATAAAAAACGTCATTAACCCTCTGTTAGTGAACTTACTTTGAGTGAACTGATTAAAAAATAAACCTCAAACTGAAAAAAAATGTATGTAACTTTATGGTTCACAGTCGAACAATATTAATATTGACATTATTTACATTTTGTAACATTTTTTAACTAATCTAGCTATTTGGCACTCGTTAACATCTTTTAAAATACTAAGGAATTTGAAAAAAGTAAAATGTTTATTTTTTTAAATAATCTTAACAAAAAGATTTTTGTGTTTTCTATAGGATAAAGTTTGTTAATAAAAACACTAAATTTGTATCCTTGATAAAAAAATTATTGATGTATTTATAATTTTATGTGAATTTACCTAATAAAATTTGTACCCAACCGTTTTGGCGAGGTTGCATGTGCTATAGAAGTGATGAACATGATATTGTGACTTTGTAGCTAGTGTTGAATGCCTTAGTCCTCACATATAAAAAAAGAAAAATCCAGGAAATCATAAGAAAGAACAAAGGAATGAATTTTTTGCACAACAGTAAATTAAATTCACTTAACCTCGATTACAATATTCTAATAAATCCTAAACAAGGCATTATCAACATAAACAAAGGAAATATATATTTAGATTTTAGATTTCAGGAGTATACTGGAAAGTATTTAATTTAGAATATGTACAAGTATTTTTTTTATCTCAGGGTGTGCTATATAATATCCCAGTTCGCTGACAAAGAGATAAAAGTAACAGAGAGGAGTGAAGAAAATAACCGCCTAAGTTCATATTATTATGTGAATATCAAACAGAATTATTTCTAAATGGCAATCTTACAATACCTAATTCACATTGATCAATCAACTTATGGAACACTAATTATGCGGAAATAAACGAAAACATCAGTAGATAACAAAAAATATAACTCTTTTTCACATCTTTATTTAAATTTGATACACTTTTCCTAAAATATCATTATTATTTTTTGACTAAAATATGCAAAAAAAGTTATTGGAAGAGATAATCTTGAGAAAATAAATATAGAAGTCATTTTTATGAATAATAAATATGTGAATTTATTGATAATAACGTTATTCAATGTATATGTATATACTTACAAAAAAATATATATTTTCACATCAATGTTATAATTTGCATATTTATGATCTATTTGTTTAGTAATTTCATAGTTTGAATTTCATTTAAATAATATTACTACCTATTTATGACTGTATATTTCATAAGTAGATTATGATCCTTTTTTAATACAGACGTATGTAAGAACAGTTATGCTGTATACTAATAGATTACTGGTCAGGATACTAGTCCTATGCTTCATATCCGGTGTATTAATACCCTTCATATTTTTAAAGGAAATGTTATTTCGTAAAAACAATGTAATTGATGTCCTAATGTTATAAAAATATGTTATTTCAGGAAAAGAAAAAATGACAGTTATTATGTTAACTAGTACATCGTTAACAAAACATTGTGCAAACATAAGTAGGATTATAAATTGTAAGCATTTTCTACATGTATGAAAAAATCAATTAACATAGTAATCCTTGATAATTTGAAAAATGTTTGAGAAGAGCAGCTTACCTCTCATCACGTTTAATCAAATTTGCTGCGTGAAGCGTTGAGATGAAGGAAAAAAATGCAAGTTCCACACTGTATTAAGCAGAAAATGAAAGACTGAGGATTTGTTGTGGAATTAAGTGTAAAACATTTTTGGATTTTGAGTAAAGTTAAAGATCTACATTAAAGTAATTCCTGCCTAGGGGTCAAGGCTAATAGAAATACAAAGTTATACCATAACGCGTGTACAACAGATGTTTGACTTCCACCACGCTTTTTAATATTGACGTCAGTGCCGTATGTCAGGAAGATTTTTCGGTCCGCTTTACAAGGGCGAACGGTTGATTTTCAGTGGTGAACGTGGGATATTTAAACAGGGCAAATGCTACAGCATAGATTAAATCTTGCAAGAATATCGTCCAATGGACTGTCTGACCATTATTTTCTTCAAGCAAACATTGGGAAAAATTAAATGAAAAGGAAACACTCTAGACGGAAAGTCAATGCCGACCTATTCATAAAGGAAGGAGTATAATGGAGTATAAAATGCACGGTGCAAGAATGAGAGAAAATTTTTGAACTATACAATTAAGTCAAACAATTTAAACCTCCTTAAATATTTTTAAAATAATAACGGATGAAGATAATGAACGAGATTATAATATACCATGAAACGATTACATCGACAGAAAATAAATTATGTTCACAAGTCTTGATGTTCTTAACTCGCATGTATACGTGGTGATGTGTTTGAAAAAAAATGAAGAAAAAAATGCATGTGTTCTTTATCATGATTAGAAGAAGAAGTTTTTCCTCTCTTTCCTTGACGCAAAGGTGTCAATCAAACTGTCCATGTCTTCATGGAGAACCTTGTCCACCATCACCCTGTCCATGTTCAAGAGGGTAAGGGAGGAGAGCCTCTCCTGGTCCATGGTGGTCCTCATGTGGTTCTTGAGCCTTCTGACACAGGAGAATGACAGCTCCGCCTCACAGCTGCTGATGGGCATTGAGGCCAGGATAACGATCACCTTGTGTAGCTCCGGCATCAGGCGGAACACTCCCGAGCTTATTAAATATGCAGCAATTTGTGACGAAACCATGTCTTCTGTGTCAATATCTGCCTAGAGAAACATAAATTTTAAACATATAATGCAAAATTAAACATAATAATATTAACCTTGAATTGCTGGAAGATTGCATGGTCTGACTGGAGCTGCTCAAGTCTGTAGTGCTTGGCGACACGCTCAATGACACAGGTCTCCACTTCACTGTCATTGACGATTGCAATGAGATCCATTGTGATGTTTGTATCGTCGGTGGCAAATCTGCTCTCAAGCTCTAATACAATCTTATTAATTGCAACATCAAAATGTGTTTCATGGAAGTAGGATTCAGTTGTTCCTTTCCACTTTATTCTCCTTGGAATCTTCGCCTCCTTGAATTCCAAATCAATTGAGTCCTCCTGGTCAAATACTGATTCCATCTCAGACGACTTCAACTCAGCAAGTTTCCAGATTGATTCAAAGATTTTCTCATTCTTAATCAAGAGTCCTAATCAACTAGGTTGACGTGTTTCCGGGCCTTTGTTAGGTCAACTTTTCTGCCTTGAAGTTCATCTGACAAGCTAGATGTGTGTCTGAGGAGTGTCTGCAACAGTTCAATGCCGAAAACAAATTCGTGACTAAAGATGCTGTTGAGCACAGAAGTTGCTGTTGAACTCGACAATGTATCTTTATCTTTTCTCATTATTATGAGGGTCTTCATAATACTGACCATCCCTAGAGATACAGCGTGTACAGCATCGTAGCGGAGACTCCAGCGGGTAGCAGACTGGTTCTTCAGGGGCATCACCTTGTCATGCTCCTCATCTTTACTTGTTATCTTCACCGACTTGTAGATTGCTGACCTCTTTGGTGACCCTTCAATGAAGTTGTATAAAATTTGTACTGTCCCCATTGTATTTCTCAACAGGGTTATATCTGAGAGAAGATCCTTGACTACAAGATTGAGGACATGGGCGTAGCAGTGGATGTAGACACAAAGTGGGGCTGCTTCCTTCCACCTGGCGGCAAGACCCTTCTTGATGCCGGATTTGTTGGAGGCACCGTCCGCGGCCAGGGAGACAGTGCGGGTGGGTTTAAAGCCGAGATCCTTGACAGCCTCAAGAAGCTTCTCAAACAAATATTTGCTGTCAGTCTGGGTAACTTTTACAAACTTGAGGAAGCTTTCTTTTTTGATGCCTTCACTTGTCAGATATCCCAGTGACAGACTGAACTGCTCCGTGTTTGACATATCTGATGTCTCATCAACAATCACCGAGAACCAGTAGTCATCATCCCCGGCACAAATCTTGACATCTTCAATTATATTTTTCGTCACTTTGGATGCTATAATCTGTCCATTTGGCAAAACCTGCCCCAGCTGAACCAAATTTTTTGACTTTGGCCTCCAGTTTATCTTTGAGAATATGATTGTCGTGTGAACGCAGGGGCAAATGCTCCAAGAAGTTTCCTCGATTGTTTTCATTAGATTCCGTCAACTTTTCTCTTGTTTCGGAATCGCCCTAAAAGCCAATCCTTGTTTTACGAGGAACCCAACAGTTTGGAAAAGATATCTCAAATAAGCTCGCCACTTCACGACTTCCTCAGCATGTTGAGACTGAACATGGCCGAGAACCAAGGTATTCTTTCTCTTTGATGTGAGGAAATTGATCCACTTTTCCATCGACAGTTTGTGTTTTTTGTTGTTAGAATGAACTTTCAACGAGGAACTGTTTTTCCATGTTTTGAACTCAAATTTCCCAAGGTTGGAAATGGAAATTTGGAACAGGCGAAACACTTAGCTGACTTTTCAACCTTGTCATATTCTAGCCACGGGAACTTACGGAACCAATCATATTGAAAGTCTCTGGAGTATTTTTCATCTATCTGAGGACTGTATGTTTGTAACTTGGCCTGTAGAGGATGATCTCTCTCGACTTTAGGCACAGTTTCCCGCTCAGTCTCCACTCTGGTTCTGGTCTGGATGTCCTTCCGCTTTGGCTCCCGCCCGGTAAGTATCGGGTCACCCAGCTGGCTCGTGAAGTCGACAGGGTACTCTGGGCCTCCGTCCACATACTCCATCTCCTCAGTCTTGCTCTTCTCGCCTCCCTGGACATTGTCGCTAGTCTCAGAGTCCTCTGCAGAGGGAATATTGTTGTTGTTGACTACAGAGAGCTGCTCGGGAGAGAAGATTGGTCCGATATCGAGATTAGGAAGTCTTATTCCATGAGAAATCCGTCCGCTGGGGTAATTTGATGAGTCACCATTATTTTCTGTGTCTGCAGTAACTTTCTCTTCAGCAGAAACTGACTTTTCAGATCTTGGTTCAGGCAGTAAGGCCTCAACTGGAGCAGGGTCATCGGGACAGGAGGAGGCAGTGACTGAGGATGAGGATGTAGCAGAGGAAGTTTTCTTAACAGCAAAGTTCAATGTTTTCTGCTTCTTATGATCAATTTTCACTTGATACTTGCAGCTGGGGTCATTCTTATGGAGTTTAACTTTGTGATCATTAAAGTTGTCCTTCTGTATTTCCTTCTGACAGATAGAACAAATGACCAACTCTCTGTTAAAATGCTTTTTCTGCTTCCCGTGATACATTTTTGATAATTAATAAATTACTGAAACAATCCACTCTAAAAAGTACATAACTATTATTTATGTCCCTTTTAAGCAGTAATAATTTAATTTATCTTGTATTCAATGAAACAAATTCTCACGCTCTTAAATATTTCAAGAGTACTCCATACGAAAAATGTTGTGTGCGTCTTTTTTTTTTTTTTGGGGCTGTAAAGTACTTCACATTTGCAACCAGTAACGTTAAACGTAATATCTAACTCAAATATCCACTCAATGTGAAGTACTTTAAATCCATACGAAAAATGTTTTGTGCGTCTTTGTTTTTTATTTTTGGCTGTAAAGTACTCTTGAAATAATTGCAGTAATTTATTAAATATCAGAAATGTATCACAGGAAGCGGAAAACGCGTTTTATATTCAAAGGTTCAATCATTTATATTTATAAAATGACAGGCATTATTTGAAAGAGATATTACGGTAAATTACAGGATTTGAATTCAAATTTCTGCGATGAATTGAGATACCCGAGAGTGTTAACTGTAGTTTAAAACCTCCGTTTTATCTATCTGACTTAATTTGGCCCCAATATTGTCTTAGATATATAATTTATTAATTTACTAATTCTATAAATATGCCGGTGAATTTAAGCTACTTTAAGTACAATTTGTGGTGCCTCCAAAGGATTAATCAGAATCATTTTTTCATTTAAATGAAATATAATTTGTTGGAAAATTTATTCCATGTTCAATTTTGAGAAAAATTATCTAGCTTCCTTTTGGGTGGACGTGTACTATTATGAGTTGGTCATAAGTTACATATATATAATAGATTTTAATAATTAATTATGACTTAATTCATCTATATTTACATACCTATATGATTGGTGGACGGTTGAGTAAGGTTGGTTTTTTTTGGTCCGCTGAAGCGGACAAAGCGCAATACTGACGTACGGCCCTGATTGACGTCATAATGTATTTGTGGTTGCGTATTTTCTGAGAAATATGTTTTTCTTACCCAGTAGTCGGTACAATACATTAAATTGAAAGTTCTAGCAATAGTGATGTCATAGACTTGTTATAGTGTTTGCAAGTTTTGTCAAAATCTGCATATCTTGTCAGTATGAAACATCCAATTGAAAATTCTAGCAAGCCCGTTCACATGATGGTATTATTGTATTATTATTTTACGGGATCCATTTATAATTTTAAAATGTTTTAGGATGATAGAGAGGGGGGTATGGGATATTTCGTAGTCCACTACATTGAGAATTGATTTCTGACCAATACAACAAGAATATGTGATGTATCTGCAGGAGCGTCTGCAAATGAGGGAGCCAGCCCCCCCCTGTCAAAGGAAGTATTTTTTATAATATGATTTTTTTTTAAATTTCATTCTACCAAAGCTATGCAACGGAGTAAAAATTTTAATTATTGTAATTTTTTCCATAAACTCCTATATTATATACATATTGTCCTACAGATTTAGATAAGCAATATATTTTATTTACAAATACAAACATGGGGGCAATCTAAAATTAATGACGGCCAATTAAGGGGAGTATCAATTTTTGGACAAATACAGAAAGGGGGAGGAGAGGGGGTCTAAAGATGTACTTACTTTCGGACGTCATAAATGTACACCTCCATATCATTGCTTGATACAGAGAAGGTTTGTGTTTATTCCAAAGCTGTTCGCAGCTACTTTAATGATATATTATAACAGCTATACTGCTCTTCTTCCAAACTTTATCAAGTTGATTTATTTTTTGGGTTTTTAAAGGATACTGATGGACCATATTATTTTCAACCAGAACATTGCATGCTTTTATCAGCACCAAAAGTATATCGTTGCAATATTAGTCTTTCTAATTGCTAAATATTAATTCTCATTTTGAGCTGTGAAAATTACACGGTCATTATGTAATTACCAGTAATATAAATGGGGCAATTGAACATAATACATAATTTACCAGAGAATACGTATATTTTCTTATTAAAACAGTCAAAATTTACAACATTAATATACTGATAATCCATAGAGTGTATTAAATAAGAAATTTCATTATCTTCACCCAATGTATGGTAAATCCTCCATTTAAAATATTCATCTTTTTCTTTTCTTTTTTTTGGAACTTGTACAAATTGTTTGTACAAGTTGCAACTTTTACAACATATACAAATATATACATAATAAACAAATAAGAGGAGGCTTAAACGACTTTATGGGGAAGCTTAAAGAGGATACACTCTCCACAGTTTTCAAATATTGTCATAAGACTGTTTTTTATTTTATTATTTTTAAATGTCAGGCGGACATCGCACAAAATTGTTTCTTATGAAAAAGAATGAATAAATCTAATGGTATAGCCATTTTGATCAATAAATAGAGGTTCCACTCAGCCTTTGTACATTTTACTTTTACACATATTCTTCAATTATTAAATTAACTTAAAAGAAAATTTAGTTTGATTCGGTTCAAAGAAAAAAAATGTTGTTTTTAAAGGTATATAACACATAATATCATAATTTCAAGTGTAGTGTTTGAAGCCATAGAAAACTTAGTACCAATCATTCTATAAGTTCAATAAGTTATGAAAATTAAATAATTTATAAATGTTAATTATTTTTAGATTAGCTCCAAAAAAAAATATAGGAGTAAATGCCTTTTTTCTATTTTATTCAATATTTTTTTTAATAAATCAGAAAAAATACATTTTAACACCAAAACAACGAAGACTTCATTTTATACTATTTTGACTTTGACGTTAAATATGCAATATATAATATTCAAATTCTAGCCTCTCAAAAAAAATTGTATTTTACAAGGATGCAAATTTTTAAAAAAATGAAATGTGCGCAGAAAGCATGGAAATAACTAAAGAAGGAAATTTAAAAACTGTAGATTGAACTCTCTCTTTTCCTCAATGGGTCTTTTATTTGTTAATTTTGTCTTTTGATGGAACTCTTTAGTTATTATGGAAGTATACAACGACTCCATAGAAGATTTGGACACATTTATGTATTTTTGAGTATAGAGACAATGACTGACGAGGTCTGAAGTCTTGATGTGAAGTATCATCTACATAATGAACAATCCGTTCATAAAAGAAGATAATATTCACAGAGTAAGGCACAAACCGACGAAATCTCTCAAACAGGCCATAAAGTTGAAAAGAAGGTCCTAAGTTGTGTGGATAGGATTTCCAAATGGCAAAAATATGATCCATACATCCAAATGCTTCTTGTTATGATTCAATCAGGTCACAGTGATTTACTTTATACTTTACTCAAAGTAAACATAAATATTTGAATACTAACTGAATATTAAGTAATAATTGATTAATTGCAATTGTAAACAGTAAGAAATATAATGATTTATTATTATTAGAACTTAAAGATCAATAGCTGACATGCCACGCAAATTCTCAAAAGTGTGCTATTTGCACACAATTTATTTTTTCTAATATTTCCAACTTTATTTATTAAACATGTGCCACAAACTCTGTAAACGAAGTGTCGTAGGAATTGTCTTTTACATTATCCTAAAACCGTTAATACTCCAACAGCGAATGTTTGAATATACTTTTGTAAGACTATTTTCTGACTCAACATATCGGAATTTTGATGTTTTGCAGCAAGTTGATTCAGACACCTTAACTATTTTAATCAGAACTGACTCAAACATCATTCGTTTGTTGACTAGCAATGTTTTGAAACCTTGTTGGGATCATTTTTTAAACAAATAATATGCAAAGGAAAGTGTTATACCACATTAGTTCAAGGCTATATTAACTATTTTTTTAAAAATTAAAAATAAATTCTTCATTAGATCTTTTTTTTTTTAATTTTGAAAGCATTTTATTTGCCCTTTAACACATATCATCCAACTGTCAGTTTGAACTGACATGCCTTTTATTGCTTTTATACGTACTTTTTTACGTACTTTTTTAATATATAAGACTTCAAATTTCCGATTGAAATGTAATTATATGATATTCAACTCCCAATAAATGAGGTTTTTTATCTAAAAAGTCTAAAATTGTGTAATTGATATTTACAAATGTTTCTTGAAAACAAAAAATTCTTAATACAAATTGCGATTGATTTTTTAAATATGATAAATGTTAATATTTAATATAAAAAGTAATATAAATTATAATCTATATTATCTCTTGAAAAATGACCTTTTGTAAATACAAACAGTATAAGCTCCGAAAATCGAGATTTTCGACTGTCAGTTTAAGCTGAAGCTGGTATCAGGAGGGTGCAAGATTTTATTTGTAATTTAAATTTTATGTCAATGTTCATAATGAAGTTTTAGATGACAAAAGTCGTGGGAAAGTACTTTGTGATCATAATAGGAGGATGTATTTAATTATATTGTTACTTTTATAAAATTGATTCTCATTCATCTTTAAAATAACTCTTACTACTTATGAATATATTACAACATTTGTGTTTATTATCAATTATTATTTTTGCTTTAATTTCGTAATAGATACACTCAATTTTAAATAGCTTGTTTGTTTTTTCTTTTTGAAAAGGTTAGAGTATTTAACGGATTTCTTTTGAAAATGTTTTATATTATCCTGAGAATAAATATTAAATTATATACAATTAAATAATTATAATTTTGTCTCAACAATTATCTATATTTTATAAATTCCTATATAAAGAGTGCAATAAATTTTTTTCAATAATTTTGTAGACCTAAAACAAGTGCAAGTTATAAGATAAATCTTGTAAGTAGTTTCATACGGGCAATTTTCCTCCATGGCAATCTTCCACGGACAATATTCTTTACGTTTGTTAACCTCACGAATATAAATATATATATATTAAATGTCAGCTCTATAACGGAGGTTTAAAACAATTTTGTTTATATATTGCAGTTTTATATATTAAAAAATTACTTTTTTATTGAATATCATTATCATATTCCTTAAAAGACCAAAATAAATAAATGGAAATAACTCAAATTAAGGCGAAACTAGACCATTTCCTTTTAAATGTAGTATCAAATCATTAACTATGGTGATTTTTTTTTTATTTTCTCTGCATTCTATTCTAAATATAACCCAAAATTAGAAGCATGCAATAATTAATTTACGTATCGTTGAGCCCAATCTATAAACATATACGTATTATGATCATAAAAAAACATCTCATTCAAACATGTATTTTTCATCTTTTTTCAAGATTATGGCACTAATTATATTATATACTTGTATTCACACAATAAAAAAAAATATAAATAATTTATATATCTTACCCCTCCATTGCATGAATTTTAATTTGCAAGCGAAAATGAATAAATAATTTATTTTTAATAACTTCATAATTGATTTACTAAGTTATAAGGAAAAAATTAATTCCATAGGACTGACATAAAAAGGCTGTTTCATTATGATTTCATCATTTTTATTCTTATAATTTAAAGAAGAAATCAAGTATGTTGGCAATCAATAAGTAATAGCAGGTGTGGGCGTGGTTTTATGTAAGAGTTTTTTGTTTTGTTTGTAAAAATACAGTACGTCCATTATATGTGCGTTTGCTGTCAAATTTAAGTATTGTCAAAAAAAATTTACGTATTTTTTTATAAATATATGTAAACAAATAGCAATTTAGCTTGTAGATTTTATGTGTACAATTTATAAAAATCAATTAATTGCTTTATTTTTAAAACACAAAAAATGATTTTTTAAACTCATTTTCATAATTTAAAATTGGCAAAATTCTTTGAAGGCGAAATACACAACATATATATGTAAAAGAAATCTAAAACTGTTTTTAGTAGATTTGATGTCACGCAAGAATTTTAGATTTGTGCAATTCCTCAAAATTGGCAAATTTAAGCAAATTTATTTGCGAAAAAAACAACATTTTTTTATTTTTGCAATTTTGACGATTTTTAGTGTATGTATTAACTAATAATCCACAAGTATAAGAATTAAATATGTATTTAATTAAAAAAATGCATATTTTTCTATAAAATAACTAACCTTTGAAAACCTCTTTACAAAAAGAAATCTTAGAAAAATCTAAAAAAAATAAAAATTCTCCGTCATTTAGATACAAAAGTTTGCTCTACGAAAAATAGGAGATTTTACCTATCTGATTTGATCTGATTTAAATTGAGACACTATAATCCCCGAAATTTATAAAAATGCTTCATATTCCTTTGGTTCTACATATCATTTCACTATACATTTAGGTATACTCTTGAAATTTTCAATAGCAATCCATGCAAATTCTTTATTTTGGTTGTTTTTGTTTGAATTTTATATTTCACAATTTTAATAGAATTTTAGTAAATTTTATTAACTGTTCTGCTTACGAATCGTTCCTTTGGTTTCTTTTTGATTTGTTTGATTACTTTTTTTTTAAGTAATAAATATTTTATAGAAAATTTAATGACAAATAAAAATTAAATGTTTGTTTTATAAGAATAACAAACTATATCTTGTTCAAACCTCAAACCCATGTTAGTGTGACTTTTTTTAAATAAGGACTTTTTCCCCTGATGTCTTATATTCAAATGTTATATATTTTTGCATTTTATTTGATACTTACTCGTACAAATGTTTGGAATAATTTAGAAATGTTGCAAAATATAAATGAAGGGTACTATCATTATGATACAAGGATATAATTTTTCCACATAACAAAACTTGGTTTTTTTGCCTGTTGGAACAATGTCATTCTGCTGGCACACCTTGTACATATACTTTTGTACTTTTTGGTTCAAGTTTATTGTAAATATTAGATACTCCTCTCAAATAAAGGATTACCAGCTTCTCAAACTTCAAAATAATATATTAATGGACACATTTGATATATTGCTTGATGTATCTCTTTTTATATAAATTAAAATAAAAAAGAAGAGTAGGATTTAGTTATATCTCCACTCTACTTTTAATACGTTATATGTTTATATATTTATCACAAATCTAATCAAAGCACTTGGCATCATAATCCATAAAGTCATAGTGAGAAAGTATTTAAGCCGTCTGTACACTTTTACGAATCATACAAATAAAAATGTTATTGGGAAAGGGTAAGAAAATAAAGGAAATCCAGTCTTTTCATGCATTTAAAGAGAGCGTCTTCATATATCATAAAAAGTGATGACAATCGTTAGAATTTTGATTATACAAAAAACGAAGATACCGAAATTCAACATTGTAATCTTGGTAGTTTGTGGAGTGTTTTAGAGGAGAGCAGTTTATATTTCATGACGTTTTATTAGATAATCTAGAATCACTTGTAACTAGGGAGGAGGGGGGGAAAGGAAATAAACAAATATATATGCAAGAATTACTCCGATTTAGATTCTCAATTCTACTCAAACTCTTTAAATCACTCCAGCAAAAAAAAAATCGAGGGTACTTTCCATTTTTTATGAGCACTCCCGAAGGTTTAATCAAGTTTTGAATATAATTGAGTTTGTTAGATCAGGTAGTTCATAGCTAAGAAATTTAATAATAATTACAAAAGCTGAAGAAAAGAAAATTTACTTATCAGGTGGTCAACTCCAAAAAACGGGTTAACTAAAAAAACGCTTACGATTAGCATCACTAACAACTTTCCATCCATAAATTATCCTTTAAAGTCAATGTTCATTGCCTTCTCTAGAATCAATCGAGTCCATAAAGGGTGATTCAAAACGAGAGGGTTTTTCTAGCCGAGAGTGTAGCCAACACGTTACCGTCAACGGCAAACGTTATCGCGCCATGGTAACATACTTTTTGGTACCTGAAATTGAAGGGCATGGTCTCCACGATATTTGGTTCCAACAAGACGGTGCCACTTGCCACACAGCGCGCGTAACAATGGACTTATTGGGACATCATTTTGGTGAGCAATTAATTTCACGTTTTGGCCCGGTGAATCACACCTTTGGACTTTTTTCTTTGGGGCTACGTAAAAGCAAAAGTATATGTGGATAAACCAGCGGCGATTGAAGCATTGGAAACAAATATTTAGCGAGTTATTCGTGAGATTCC
Organism: Lepeophtheirus salmonis; assembly: GCF_016086655.4. NCBI lineage: Eukaryota > Metazoa > Arthropoda > Copepoda > Siphonostomatoida > Caligidae > Lepeophtheirus > Lepeophtheirus salmonis. Next base: position 11,526,499 of record NC_052134.2, read on the forward strand.
GGTCACAATGCTGGAACACGTCATCAAAAATTAGTGCGAAAGAATGGGTCATTTAAAGGCCAGTTGCGGCCAACTTATGACGGGGATTATTTTCTAGAAATAGTTGTAAAGGATTGTTTTTCGGTTCATAATAAAATTTTGAACATAATATAATATTTTATGTGTTATATTTCTACAATCCAAAAGCCGCTCGTTTTGAATCACCCTTTATATTTAATTTAAGAAAATAACTTCTCTCAACGATTTAATTCAACTTCTAAAGTCCGATGGATTTATTGTTCAATAAAATGTTAACTTATTATAACTTTGGATGAGAGCGAGAGCAATGCAGGAAAGATTTTTTCATATTACTACTTACATAATTAACCCTTTAAAGTGTATAGATTAATTAATGTACCACAATATATATGTAAGTATGAATTACTCAATCATCATGCAACATTTATTGCTTTCTTTTTTTGTTAATCTGTCTTCTAAAGTACATTCATTAACATTATATATATTGTAAAAGCAGAAAATATTTACTGGGGTACCGCAATACACAAAAATCTAACTCAAATGGAAATGGTTAAATTTTGAAAATATTAAATATCGATTGGAATTACTCTGTGATCTTTGATGTTGCTCAAAATTATTTTTTAATAGTTTTCTAAACATTATTTACATAATTTTATCTCATTTTGAAATTAGGCTGTTAAAAAGTTAAGTTCTTGCCAGTAGGGTAATCATAGTGATTTATACAAACATATTTTTTTCATAGGAAATATTATACTGTTAACAAAATTATAGAAATAGTTTCAAAGATACTCTATTTTCTAAGACAAAATAGTTGAATGGAGTTGAAAAAAAATATATATGAATCTCACATTTCCAGATAGCGTTTCTAAATATAAAAAGGGATTAGGAAGAGTTGCTCTCTTACATACAATAACGGCTGTATATGGAGGGAGAATTAGCTGCAGGAAAGAGTGGTGCCACCACTCAGCTATTCAAGCCAGGAAGCACATGAGAGTTAGAATACATGTCAATTGGTTTTGTCTATCATATTGATCCAGTCTTCATCTATTTTGATGTAAGCCGCTAGCAAAACATTATTGGTCTCCCCCTTATTAGGTCTACCCCTCAATTAAGACGTTGCAAAGGCTGTTATTTTAAGGAGAACCTTCAAAACTTAAAATAACATTAGTGCAAGGGAATGCCCTATTAAATTATGAGTATCGTGTTTTCTTATATTTTGTTACCATGTAGTATGGACACTAGGTAGTGATAAGAATCGATAGTTTGCAGACATGTAAAAAAATAGAAACTGAAGATTAACCTGTTAATTCAGACAATTTGAAGATTTTAGCTTAGCTGTCATAATGTGCAGCTTTGACGAGAGAGAAGGGGTATAATGAAATAAACAAGGTCATGGTCAATAATTACTCCGATGTCGATTCTCATTTCTAACCTCAGTCCATCAAGGATTTCCTATTGTAACTTCTGGACAAACCCACTTGCAAGCTAAATAATGTTTACGACCGGCATCAAAGTTCAAAACATTGCAAAGGAAATGATTAATATTGTATGTATATAAAACGTTAATATTATTACTATAACAACATTGATCTGATCTTTAAAAATAGTTACTAATTTGATTCTTCATTTCGTGAAATATACGAGTATTTAATGTCATTTTAATTTTGTACCTTGTCAGTTAAACTTTGTTTAAAAGGCTTACAAAACTAATATATACTTTTATTATTTTATAAAGATATATATTCTTGAAAAACTAACGAAATGATTTAACTTTTCAATAGTTTTTTTTCCTGAAACTTAATAATTGATGGATTTTGATATATTTGTTATAATTACGTGAGTAACGGATTTTTTCGTTGGCTTAAAATTTTTATAATTTGAGCTGACAAATTGTACTATTAGACAAAAATCTGATAATTTGTTGAATACTCAATGAGACTACAAACAAACTTAAATATGTGTACTTTTGTTGAGTCAATTTCTATAAATGTTAAAAAATAAGCCCTTACTAAGTTATGTTGGGATTTTAGTAGTTTGCTACACCAGTTAGAACGTCGATCTCTCTAGCACTAGGTACTGGGAGAGAAGAATGATTATTAATATGGGATTGACCATGAGATTGTGTATTTTAATGTACTGATTATTGGAATGATATAATATAATATATTTTTGTAAATAATATAACAATCAGTCGTTATCATTATTAGATTGTTCAAAACATAACAACTTAAAAAATTTATATTGTTTGGTTCTATGAATTTTAACGGTGTTGTTATTTTCAAAAGTTGTAGTTATTATTTTTTAATTATTGAGGAGACAACATCTAAATGGGTTTCGAAAACTAAAAAATTATCTTCAGGGTGAAATAACAGTTTGTAGCTTGAGTGTGTTGGATAAAATCTTCAATAGGCCCTTTATTTGGATCACATAATTTTACTATATATAAAATAGCATGATTATTCGGTGAACAGTTTTATTTTGCTGGTGGACAGCCCCATGCTCTGTTGCATTGTTTACAAACAGAAATAAATAAACAAACTTCATGCCCCATTGATAGTATATATATTCGAACCATGAGTGGTTTGCTTATGAATGCTGAAGAGTAAGGTAAGCCTGAGGGTTAGTTGTCTGCAGTTATAATGGTATGCCATTGTTAAAGTAATTCCTTGCAATAGATACAACGTGATATATGTGTTAATATTCTCCATTCCATAGCCGCTTGAGAGGTTAGTTATTCTTTTTTATCATACTGCAATAGAATTTATATTTTTACAATTCTTTTTATTTCAATTTGTTTGTAGCACATCAAGTTGAAGATTTACAGTAGAATATATTTGTCACAATACATTTTAATTAAATAAATTTTCTTAGTTTGGAATCTTTAGTAATAATTCTTACTGAATAATTTCGAAAAAGTTTATATTTGATCTAGTTTTGAATAAAAAACGTAACATAAATTTTATATGAGGTTGTTTAAATACAATGTATGACTATACAAACGAAGTAATTCATAAATTTTTGTAACGTCATCATATGTTTCATAATTGTAAGAGTTTCTTAATGAATTTTCACTAAATATAATAATCAATTGTTTATTTGCTGCATTCTCACTAATATCCAAGGACGTATCTATGTCGCAAAATACTCTTATTAGCTTCAATACATTCTTTGGCTTATAAATATCTTTTTTTGCTTACAAGATGTAGTAATTTATAATTTTATACAAAGATAACGTTATTTTATAGTTGTATTTTTGTCATTCCCTTCACAGAATTAACCTTTTCATTAAATTAAAAGGGTAAATTAATAGAAGTTGAATTGTGCGTTAAAACATAATATTTAACACGTCTACCAGACAAATAAAATTATTGCATAAATTAATACATTTTTCAGATCATGTGGCTTTGGCTTCAAAGCTTAAAATACATTTTATTGTTTATCTCTAGTAATTTATATTTAAATATTACCCATCATATTATTTGTATGAAAACATTTTAGCTATCGTATAAAAATAAAAACGTATAGCTACACTTTTATTGAAACTATACTAAGCAATATTAAAATTACTATTTCAGATTTGAATATTAAGAAATATAATTTATTGGAAAAGTTGCTGAGAAACAATATGACAATGATAATTTGGAAGTGCATAAGAGATAAATAAAAATTGAAATGATTAACTTATTTGTGACTTACCAATTAATTTTGAACCTTTTTTCTGTTTCTTTTTCGAAAAAAATGCTGTGCAATATCCAGAAAGTGGTCATATTTTTTTCATTTTAATGGGTCTACTACAATTACAGTAGCAAAAAATGGAAGAATCATTATTTTTATTTTCCTTAATACTATAATACTTGATTATAAACTGCGTGCATCATGAGTATGATTTATTTTTTTATTAACTTCACGAGGCCTTCTAGACGTATTTTTCATTACGCATTAGTGTATTATAATTATGTCTTACCCATGTATTGCTCCCGGCTGCATCATTGTCCAAACGGGACGGATAAAACAACACGACGTTTCTCCTCATCGGTTTTCGTCTGATCTGACTAGGCGAACACAATGGATTCATTCCATTAGAAAAGTACGGGACAATTAGGACTTTTAAGAAGGTTAAAAAAAGAACAGTATTGTGTTCTCTTCATTTCCGACCGGAAAATTTCATCTATGAATCAAGAGTCTCTAATATGTAGAGGAAAAAGAAAGACAATAGCAGAGCTTGACTCTTACATCGTCGATTAAAAAAAGATATGGTACCCTCAATATATCCAAACTTGCCTAGTTATCTCTGAACTCCTGCTACAAGGACATTACGAAAACCATCTACATTAACTTCGAGTGGTCGTCTCAATAAAGAAAACTAATGACGTGAAAAGGATTTTTTCAAGTGGACAAAATTCTTTCGTTCTCTCATCTTTGTTCATCACAAAAGGGTACAGAGGTTTACTTAAGTCTTATCTAATGAATTATTTTCAAAAATATTGTTTATTTTCTTTTAAACAAAAGAATATTCATATTCCAAAGAAATCCAAAGTTATGCAAAGGAACCAAGAAAACATTAACATCTTTCAATTTTGAGAGACAGGAAGAGGACCTCTTACGTTTGAACGAGGTATTATCAAAATGGAGGACCTCTCTTTTCAAGTATTTTTGAAAGGTTCAATTTTACCATCTAATCAATTTGAACATTTAATAAATCGATCACTTTCGGAGTTTTCCCAAGTTTTGAACATTATGTCATCTTTAAAAAAAAAATATATAAGTTTTTATAAAACTTTGTATAATGAGCAATTTGTGAGTTTCCCTTCTCCAAGGACTCTTGATCGTTGAATGCAACATTTAAAAGTCAGTGAAGGAGTTCACCTACATACGAAAGCCTACCTAATAAGAAGAGTTCAAGAATTGAAGAATCGTGTACAGGTTATCATCCTCCTTCTTGATGAAGTTTATTGTGCTCAGAGAGTTGAGTTTTCTGCAGGGAAGATATCGGGCTAGAAATAATGGCAATGTGGCTAGACGGTTTTGTGTGAAATTATATTCTCTCTTTCAAGTTCCTTTTACGACTTTTGTTATATACAAGAGAGTTACAATTTGAATAGTGATAAAAAATAAAAAGAATCGATACACTAAGCCGAGAACTTGAAGAAATCGGCTTTTATGTTGTTGCTACTGTGTTTGATAATCATGCCACAAATCGAGGTTGTGAAAAAAAAAGAACGCTTCTCAGAAGGAGGATATTCGCTTCCTCTCAGCTCCAAACGAATTTTTTTTTAGAATCTTGGACCCAACACACCTATTAAAATCTATATATAGCAATTGGAGGATGTCTGAATCCTTTCTTTACCTCAGTTTCGCGTCTTGTACCCATAACTTTGGTTGATTATTTTTTTTTTTTTGCAATGCTTCTTCTTCGGTTGGGATATTCGGTACTCCTTCGTATCTGAGAATCAAGTATGATGAAAAAGCAGGTCTTCTCCATCATCATGAATGTGATGGCCACAAATTCTAAGAATTAATATTTGTTATTGCAGCTAAAGTATTTAATGTGAATAAGAAAAGCAAAATTAAGTCCTAGTTCATATCAAACATTCCTTGTGTGATATAATAAATGTAACGAGGGGTGGGTCAGAGGCAATTCAAGAATTAAGGGAGGATAGCTTTCTACTATATAGCTTTCATAATTTATATATCGTGTTGTATATGTGCGGCCAGTGTATACTAGATAGTGTAAGAAGGATCAGATGTTGTACCAAAAAAAAAAAGAGATCTCTGATTGTTTGACCCAAGATTTTTTGAGCACGCGTCAATGTTGAACGACAGAAAAGACAAAATAAGCTATATTTTAAAGTGTTTCTTCTAACAAGACCAAAACTCAAGCCTGGTGAATAAAAATATAAATAATGCTTATGGTTCTGTTACTTGTAACTGCCAATTACATGCATTTTTTGATTTCATTGAATATGTTCCGGTAATTATGATTTCAAAGATCTACCACGTTCTGGTAGGCCAATTATCGAAAATGGAGATAAAATAATGGAAATCCTAGAATCCCACCGTCATGTAAGCACTTGTATAAACAAATACAATCTTTTTCCATTGGACAGCCTTAGTAATGTGTATCTCGCATTGTATAAGTGTAATTTAATAACTTTAGATAGCGTTAGTTAGATAAGATTTCTTACTAAAAAAAACTTTTTATACAGAACTGTGATTGTTTGACTCAGGTTTGTTTGAATGGTCGTCAAAGATGGACACCAGCAAAGAGAAAATAGGTCATATTGTTTGCGGTTCAGATACTGTAACAGTCAAACATGGTCATTTATTTTTTATGTTCCTTTAATTGGTTAGATGAAGTTGTACTGATTCACTGTAAGTAATTATTATATTATTACATTTACTCCATCTAACCTAGGAATGATCTTTGAAGTCAATTTATATAAAGTATGTTTCTTCTCAGGAGACGAAAGGGAAGCAAAGCATGAACGAGAAAAAAAATATAATAGATTTATTTTTACTCCACCATATATATTGTTAAGTAAAATAAATAAGACTATAAAGCTACTAATTATTCAGCAGTATTAAAATCTCCGATTCTATTGGAGTTTCAAGTTCAATAACCCTTCTCTACTCGGTAAGACAAAATTAATAGCAATAACATATCCCTAATATGTTTTAAATAAGAAATGGAGAGATTAATAAACCCTATTCAAAGCAGGAAAGTATTTCTATTAGGGAGGTTTGTTTACAAACTTTTTTTGAATTTCGATTATGGCTAGTGCACAAAACTTGGGATATAGCAAGAATATAACCAATTCAAAATTTCATTTTTCCTTGAGATCATCTATAGGTCGCACATCTTGATCAAATTATGAAAAAAGACAGAAACACTGTACCCTGTAAACATCAACACTAAGAAAACATTTTTTGTTCCTTTGTATTATTTAATTATTATAAACCTGTCTTAAATCTATTAATAGAAGGGAGGGGTTTGTCAAATTCAATTTCAGCAATAATCTTTTTAGCACTCTGGAACCCCCTATACCGAACATTTTCCTTTTTCACTCCAAGAATGCATATTTTTTTAATTTATTTTAAAAGTAACAATAAGAAAATCACAAATTTGTGTGATCATTATATTCTTTTTCGGCTTAAAACAATAGATTTACATTTTTAAGTATATATTTTACAGTTTAAAGGTCATATAAAAGGTTAATAAAAGGTCAACTTCTTCTAATTATTTATTTTAGTATGTGTACTAGGGTGACATGTTAATTTGATCTTTTGTTGTATTTTAATGGCAAACTTATGTTTGTAAAGAGTGCTTAAAAGATCGTTTTAAATCCCCAAAATTGGGCTAAAAACTTAACATGCTTATTTCCATGAATTAACACCTCCTTTACTATAAAAAGTGTTGAGAATTTTTTTGTTTGTAATTCTCCTATGGAACAAAAAAAAAGATCAAATTGTAAAAAATTTGATGATATGCGTATAGCGCATTGCTTTTTTTACATTTTCAGAAAGAAAAGATCTTAATTTTCTTATTTTATTCACTCGTTTTTGTTTTTTTTATTCACCGTTCCTTGTTTATGAACAAAGCAATTACGTAAATAAATATACATAAATAAACATTATAGTTTAAAGTTATTGCTTCATATAAGAACCTTCAAAAGTTATATCAAGGAGGCCAGTTAAAAAATAAAAACAAAAATACCCTATTTCTCGTAAGCAGTGTATTCTAGTTGGTGAAGTTAAGTGTCATGGATTTAAAAAAATTTTAAATTAAACACATCAATTATAATAAAAAAACATCATCCATAATTGTTGCTATATAAAAATAATTGAAACCAAAATAAATATCCTAGAAATCAAGAATCCGGGTTAAAATTCTAAAACTTTTGAGGATTGACTTTTGTAGTTTCTTATCTTGGAGTGATACTGATGGATAGAATTTCACTTCTTTTGCCACTGGGATCCAGAAAGTGTTATCAGTATTGGAGATTTTCTAGCAAAGGGTGGTATATCTAGCAGTGGATACCACAAAAATTGGTCTAAGTTCGTAAGGGTATATTGGTTCGTAGGAAGTAAGGTTTCCAGTAATGAATGACATAAACTTCTATGGAGACTGTTTCTTCCTATGTGATAATCCGAAGAGTATTGCACTCTTTTTGCTCTATAGGGTAGCCTTAGAAAAAAACTTATTTACATACTTTATAGATTAAATTAAAACCTCATATTACATTGACGTAAAATAATGATTATTGCTGTATTTTAATCTTAATTAACAAAATAAATCAATGTTGTTCAAATATTAAACAGTATGTGCTACATAAGGATAAAATTGTAGGAAATTGAAATTTTGCATTGGATATTTTCTTACCAATGGACTTCTTCTACGAAATAGCGGTAATCGAATTTCGAAAAAAGTAGAGAAACAAACCGTCCTAACGTCTATGTATGTATAAAACATACATATATCGAAGTATAGCCCTGAAGCAAGCTAATTTAAGGCATAAATATTGAATAATAAATCCTAATTTGCAATATGTTGCTCGCGTTTATATTCATCTAAACGTATAAATGCATACGTATATGTATAAAGATAGAGGAAAATAAAGATTAAAGGTATTACCAAATCTCGTTTTTGCAGATTATTTTTTTATTTAAAAACATATTAACACGTTAGATAAATACTTTCCAATATATGTGGGCATTAGAAGTAGTGCATAAAATATGTCTGTCGGTATGTAAAAAGAAAAAAATGAAAGTTAACAGGGCAATCATGATAATTTGAAGAATGCTTGGGAGGAGAGCATAGATTGCTTAAGGGCGCTTATTTCCTTCATCGGCTGGCTTCTTGTATCTAATTGGAGAAATGCTGCTTTTCCATCCAAAACATTCATCAAATTAGCAGGACAGCTATGTTAATTTACTGTAGTTTTTTTTGAAAATATTGGCAGGTTATATTATTTTTAACTTTTGTTTATAATATTAGTTGTATAAAATCTAATCTATTGTCCAATTTAATTAGTGTTTTTGTCGTACAAAATATTTGAGTGTAATTTATAGAATAATGAGGAATAATCAATAAAAAATGTTTCTTTATAGATATATAACACCCAACATAAGTTACACTTGTAAAATTTATATTATATATTCAAAATGTGTAGGTATGATTTAATTTAGTATGGAAAATCTATTTATTAATTTTGGTAACATACTGCAAATATATATTTGCAACATCATTAAACATATTCACTGACTTCTTTTGTAAATTGATAAATTAATGAAAAATCAACAAATAGTTTGTTTTGAATATTAGGCTCATATTCGGACAAATCTAATTATTTTGTCACGTATGGTCATTAGAGGCTGAAAAAGTAGATTTGTTAAATTGTTATTGTAGAATCAAGACGGAACAAAAAGGTAGAAATATTTTTAACAACCATGTTTATAAAATCAAAATTCAAAACATGGAGTAGGATTTAATAATGGGTTTATACCCGTTATTACTAAATAAAAGGGTTCATTACGCAGCCAAACGACAGCTAAAATAAAAATAAGCACACTTTCTTTTATCCAATGTTACTAAATGTAAAATTGTTTAAGAAACAACAAAATAGACAACACGTGAGACCCAACAACTTGCAGCAGTATTCAATTACAATTGCATACCGTTATTTTTACATACGAGGTTTTCTTAAACAAGGAAACGACATCTGAAACAAAAATAAACATGTTTTAAACATATTACTAAGCGTAGAAAGGTCAGAGCGACAACAACAAAAAGCAACAAGTGTTTAATCTCCTCTGTACCGATCTCATTGTCGAGAAGGCTGCAAAGACGCTTGGTATCTCCATTCTAACTGCTTACAATATCAAGAAATCCGTTAAGAATTACCCTTATGGGCCATGAAGAACAATAAAAAAGGCAACGCGTGTACGATATCTATGCTGCGCCGGGGTCAGTGCCAATTGGCTGCAAGAACCGTTGGTATTATCATCCAGACTGACTACAACATCAAGAATTCCACTAAGAAGCACCCTCAACCATACACCCATCAAAAACAACAAAAAAGGCAACGCATGTGCAATATCCTCCGCACTGGTGTCAGTGCCAAGAGACTACAGAGGCCTTTGACATTTTCATCCAGACAGCCTACAACATCAAGAGGTCCATTAAGGATAAGAATAGTATCTTATACAGCCAAGAAGAACCAAAACTTCTTCGGTAACAATATGACTGACTTATGGCCTCCCTCCATGTGGCCCACTTCCAGTTTTGAGCTCAACCCATGGACATTGCTGTATGTAGTGTATTGGAGATGCATGTCTTCTAAAGCATCTCATCCAAATTTTTATTTACTCTGTACACGGCCTTCATCGTCTCGAGCTGCCAAATCTGTCTACGGTCGTATCGAGGCTGTTATAGTTTGTAAACGAGAACATATCAAATAAAAAAATATAGCTAAAAGAAGTATCAAAGTATATCAAAAAATGGTTTTTAGTTGGGTTTTATTGATTTTATAAATCACGTTTTTCATAATTAATTCTTTCTACTGCAATTTTTGGGTCCAACTATGTATACATAAAAATATTTCTAGCAATTTCACGATGCTGAAATTGATGTCATTATATCAATACTTTTTCGTATAAAAATATAACACAAAACTGTCGTTAAGGCAATTTACATACGCTAAAAAAGGATTCATATAATTTTTGCTTAGCATTACAGGAAGTGACGAACTAAGAACTTTAAGGACTTTATAAAACACAATTTTCATGCTTACATTGTTTCGTATGAGACAATTTACTATTTCAAAAATGTTGTTTGATAGGTAATTTGCAGGATTTTTTTTTTTGTTTTAATGGGATTAAAAGAACCGATTCCTAAATCAATTTGGCATAGTCCTGTTTAAATGCGTCAGCAGCTGTATAATGAGACTTGGAATTGGTATACTGAATAACACTAATTTACTATTAATTGTGATTAAAATGGTGTGTATTATAGTCATGTTAAAAAAAGAGAACAAAAAGGACACGGCAATTGGAAGAATGTTTTAGATGAGAGCTGCTTAGTTGTCCTGACGTTTTATTACATCAGCTACAATCAGTTTTGATAAGAGAGAAGGAAATAAACAATGACATGGGTAATATTTTCTTCGATTTCGATCCCTAATTCTACTCTGAATCTAACAAAGACATACCATTATAACTCTGCAACAAATCCTCGAGGTAACTCTCCATCTTTTATGAAAACACAAAAATGTTCAATCAGGTTTGGAATCTAATTGGTGAAGAAGATTTCTACTCAGGAGTTAAATAATAATGACAATAGCTGAAGAAATGAAAGCTTATTCCTCAGATTACCCATCACAAAAAAGTAAAAAAGCTAAAAAATACACATGATATACATCAATAAATATTTATAGTGTTACCACGTTACCAACTTTTTTCATGCTAGTCTTGGAACCAAAATTAGTATTCATTTTTTATAGTCTTTTAACTTAAAAAACTTAACAAAAAAGGTTCTCCAATACCAATTCATGATAATATCATATTAAATTCATCCGTTACCCCGTAAAACTATAGTATTTAGGGTACTCCTACAATATTATTAAGAATATATTTCTTTGATTAGAGGGCTTACTTTTCATGAACATTCTCAAGTTACTATGCGTATGCTAGTACGTTTATTTTGACATTTTATTAAATATTAAATCCTGCATATAAAATTGTTCATAGTGTAGCTACAGCAGATTTGGAATATTTATCATGTCCTTCATACATTGAATACTGTATTACTCTTCCATATAAAAGCAATTAAATATTGGTTAATAATTATTTATGTATATCGAAGATATAAGCTAACCAAACTTCTAAAGAAGAATAATGAATGGACGAATTAAATTAGTTTCTGCAAACATAAATTTAATCTCTTTCAATAAATTGATGACTTTAAAATTTTTGTACAAGTGAACAAAACGTTAGTGCTTCTGTTTATTAATTCTACACATTTAGTAAAACTTTAACAAACTATCATACATGATAATAGTTTTAAATTTAGACGTAATTGAAGTATATATTTTTTTTTAAACATTGGATTTTTGTATTGTCTGTAATCCTCGAGACTGGTTGATGATGACGTCGATAGCTGATGAAATCATTTAATAAAGAGTACTCTATTTGACAAACTTTACGTCATATTCGAGCGAATTCCTAAGATTTAGGAACGGATAAGGCGTCAAAATTTCGGGACTTCTATACGTCTAGAATTCGCAATATCCAATGTACATTAGAGTCTTCACTATTTTTTTAAGTTGACCAAACTCAAAATGTTGGTAATGGGCAATAATTTTTTTTTCTGTGCCATCAAAAACCGTTACCCTCTATCCGGTCAAAGTTCCAGCGTTCCGGTAGTACTTCAAAATGAGGTCAAATTAAAAAAATAGTCTATTACAATTAAGACATAAGAAAATAAAAACTTATTTTATAACTTTTTTGAATTTGTTAGTAATTTTTTTTTACCTTATTATGTAGTCGGTTTTGTAAATTAAAACTCATGAATTAATTATTGACAGCATACAAATATAAATAAATAATTATGGATCTTTATTTATTCAGCTATTTCATAAATAACTTTTTTCAAGAACAAGACAAAAATGAGCATAAACATACATAGTTTTTAAACCTTTGAATACTCAATAAATTAATTCATGAAATCAGACTTTTGAAAGTACACATGAAATAACTTGAAACGAGTACTGAAAGTCCTTTGGAGAACTGATTTAATGTTATGTATTCAATTCCTTATTTCATATCTGTCGTTTTATTCTTTGTTACGGCCCTTCCGGAATGTTTTAAAATCAGTGAACTTCTTGGAATTTGATGCTTTATTTGTTTACATTGTTTCTTCCTCTTTTCTCTCATTAGAAGTACAACAGTAATAAAAAAAGTCGGCCCAAACACACTATAAAAAGATGCAAAATTCATGCTTCATACTTTCAATTTTAAAAATATTAAAATTAATCTAAATGTGCTTATTTTACGCTAATGAATGCAATGCATTACAAATTACAAATTACTTCAAGTAGAAGAAGACTCATTTTTACTTTTTGTGAGGATGTATTTTGCAATAATATAAGAAAGAGTAAAAGTCCCCATCATAAAACTTGCTAGAAGTACGACAACATAATTTTCAAATTAATATTGGTTGGCAATGAGGCTGTTCAGTTTTCAAAGTTTTCTTGGAAATGCAACCAGTAGTGAGGAACGTGCGTTTGACGTTGAAAATAAATATTGACAAAAAATGGTTTGATAAAAAAAAAATTATTAATTCATTTTCATAAAACACTTGAATTTGATTTTTTTCAAATGCAAAGGATTAAAATTGATCGAAATCATGTAATTGAAACCGAATTAATTTTGAAAAAAGTACATTTTAAAGATTTTAACAAAATTTGCAAATTTTTAACCAACAAATCATCAAATAATATAAAATATGATTTGTTAAGAATTAAACTTTACATATTTATGTGATACATAAATATTTCTGAAAAACCTGTTATAGAAAAATAAGAGCAAATATAAACAAAGAAATGAAAAAATTATCGCATATTATAATACTGAACTCCATTTTAATCAGTGTATAGACAACAGGGGACGTCAAATATATCTGATAAGATTTATAAAACTATAGCTTTAAATGTAAATATTATTATTATGAAACCAAAATAATAAGTTTTTTATTATAAGACTTGCTTTATTGCTTTCCCAAAATGGAATTATGTTGTCACACGCTGTTTATTGCTTACAGTTTCATTACAGGTGAATATATATTTTGCTTTTACTAATTAGAAATTTGCAATTCATAATTAGGAAAGGTTTGAAACTTGAGAGAGTTCCTCTCAAGTTTCTTAACATGGAATACACTAACAAGGGACAGAACGACAAATATAAACAAATACATTTGTCGTCATCAAAATTTGGATAGCTGTTCGATAAATGAGATTCGTTGAAAAAATTGTAACATATATGGTTTGATATAAAAGAAATCTATTATATACTATGGATTTTTTCCATTAATGCATATATCTCCTTGGTAATCAAAGCAGTGCTTACATGACAGTCGACCTCGATAATTTTTTATTATTTTATCCACATTCGGCCTTTCAGAGCGTGATGTATCTGAAATCTAAATTGCACGTAAATGCCTGTGACAGTACCAGTAAATCAACACTAATATTATTTTTAGCCACCTAGCTTACGTTTTTACCTTGTTGGAAATAAAAAAGTTTCTGGTGCCTATCTTTGACGCACACTCAATCAATACTCAGTCAAATAATAAAAAAACTTTCATGAATTTTTTTTTAGTACGAAATCTAGTTTACTCCGATTGCATTTATACAACGTGAGAAAAACATTATCTAAGCTATGTATTGAAAAAATTATAATATTTATTTTTACCACGCCTATTTTAAATGAATAAAAATGACTGAAATAACTAGGAAAAGAAAATTAATAGAAAAGATTTTATTGACTAATAGTATACTTTTATATGAGTATATATACTATGCTGTATTCTATTTTCATATTTTTCTTTGATCAGTTGCACAATCTTTCTTATTAAAAAATATATTTTTAATATTTTGTTGCACATGATTGCTATTTTTCCAACAAAATGTTTCATGAATACAAGGAGTAGTATTAATCTTTGCTTTGTTACAGAAACTAATACTGAATCTGAATTCTTCTTTTATATTATATTTATTAAGTTAACCACTTCCATTTGCTAAGAAGTGGCAACACCATGTAAGGGTTGATTGCTTTCTGAATCTGTAATTAACTAGTGCATTGCCCAAAGTCATTAGAAGTGGACCAAAATACAAATTTTGCTCCAACAATAGAAAAATCACTCAAAACTATGATATTCTCTCCTCAAGAATAAAAAAAAAATAATAATAAGAGATTGAGAAAAAAAATAACAGGATTTGGGGGGTAAGGGAGTATTTTAGCTCGTTGCTAAACCTTATTTGTTATCACATTCATTTTTTTAAAATTTAATATGAAGTACTTCCAGTTTTTTAATCTTTTTTAATAAGTTGACTAAACACTTGAAAGATTCTGGTTCATTTTAAATAGTAGTATTTATCATATGCCAATTTTTACTTTATACTGTATTTGTATATGAATCAGAAAACATAAAATACAATGTAACAAGTAACGTATTTCCATATATATGTAGACGTACATATTTTTTTTTTACTAGTTATATGGCTTTTAAATTAAATCAATTTGATTTTTTAAAGACTTTTTATGAGAATGAGCAAGATTTTTTGGGTAAAGAACAGATGTTACACTGAATTATATTAAATTGAATCTGATGGCTTTAAAATTAAAAATATATATTTAGGTATATTTATTTCTAGAATTTTTTTACTAAATCTCAGATGGATTAATCCAGATTAGCATTAAGTTGAATTAATTGCATCGTATAGGAGTCTGTTAATCGATTAAACTACTCAGACAGAATCTGTCCATTTTTTGAAAAAAAACTTTGTGGTTGTACAGATGTCCCCTGAACCATAAGATATTTCACTGCTACCCTTGCAATGTAGACATATGTCGTTTGCAAAATGTCCACCCTTTAATAATCTCTTTATACTCATTAGCTCAGGCTCGTTGATGTAGTTTTGCTACTCTTTATTAAATCTTTACAAAAACAGAAGGCATTTCATCCTGATCACCAACAATGATCTCATTGATTTTCTGCTTTGTGGTAACTGGGGGTATGCCGGATTTAATCATTTATTTGAATTCAGCAAACATTTCAGTTGTGCTTGTTTCCATATGATTCATGTAACGGAAAGTTTTTTTCAAAATCACCGAATCTTAAATCAACAACCGTAGCTCTATCGAGAGTAGGATTGCTTTCCGTATTTAAAAACCGCTTTCCATACTGATAAGCATATCACGGACATGCTTTCCAACAGATTATTCCTTTAAAAAAATGAATTGTTAGTAAAAATACAGGATGTCCCCATTATATACACACAACCATTTTTGACGTGTATCATTTAATGGAGTCTTCAAAATGACGTTAGGATCCATATGTTCTATGGCATTACTAATACCTAGCCGTTCGAACCTTCGCCTTGCAATAGATAAAGGGTCCTTCTTTTCAAAACCAATACTAAGATTCGAAGCTTGTCTAATTATTTTGTTAGTATGACTTCTAAGGTAATGAAAGCAGGGATCGGAGGACCGAGATAATTATATATAACATCTTGTCAAGAGAACATCCCCCATATTCTACAACTAATATAACGAAGTTATTCAAAACAAGGCTCTTGTCTGAGATATATTGACATGCAGAAGTAATCCCTAGGTTATTAAGGAATTCACTCCTACTGTTCAGTCGAGGATTATAATTCAGTGGTTTGTTTGTAGTACAATTGGGTTAATATAGTATCGATATCTATCTATAGATAAAAGAAAAAAGGTTTTTTAGCTTATATATTTGTCCACAACATCAAAAACATATACTACTATATATATAGGTTAGAAGAATTTATATCATTGACTCAATGATTGACAATTGCCAATGTGATTTCTCACTCACTCCTTGGCCCAAACAACACCAAGTAACCTCTTGCTAGTATATTGCATTATTATCAAATATTATTTTTATGGGTACATAAAAAAATATAGCAAAATGTAACCTTCTCTCTCGTATAAACTATCTACATATACAGTATACACAAATAACATTGAAATTCAAATATTGAAAGTGCAAATCGAACATACTATTCACATATATACTTATAAATATTTATATATTTATAGGGAGACAATAACATTTGAATTAAAATGCAAACTATGTATTTAAATTTGCGAATTATCAACAACAAATAAATATCTTGTGCATAGTACATGCCTTTGTGCACTATCATAAAAACCCAATTTCAAATTTTAAAAAAAACCGTATACAAAATATATATACTGTGTTTATTATATGGAATTTATGCAATTAATTATCAATATTAAACACGTAACCCAACCTAGTTATATATTGACCTATAAATATATATATATTTATTTCTATAAGGAGTAGCTTTATAATTAATAGATTTTAAATGCATTTGTTTATTGATTAAACACAAGGAATATGAAAAATCTTTTTTCCTATCCAAACCCTCTGGAGTTTATCTACTAGGATACACGGTATAAGTTTGCTTCAATTTTAACGTCAGTACAGGGTTCGTAAGAAAAACGTGGATTAAAAATTTACTCTCGGTTTCTCATTATTATGAGAAGGTTTTGTGATTTTTTTAACATCTTGTCGTTGGTCTTTCGTTCATAAAAAAGACAATAATGATCAATTCACTAGTTCTTTATCATGAGAGGATATCATTTTGCTTGTCACTCCAAAGATCCAAATATCCAAGAGTGTATTTCTAAAAAATAAAAAAGAAGATACTTGACAAACAGTTTTCAATTTTTAAAAGAAAAAAATATAAATGGTAATATCAAGACTATTGGAAGACAATTTTCTTACCATTGAGTCCTGTTTAATCTCACTACATCTTGGACTACTGATCAATGTTAAAAACAAAAACTGGTCATTTGAATATACAAAGTAAATGTATGATGGGAATCTATATAAATAAAGCAAATTTTATTTGTCTGTATGTATGTATGTACTCTGTACAGTAATCTTTAGGACATCCTGGAAATTTGATCTTATAACTCACATTAAAGCGGGCATGTGCGTCATATTAAAAAAGACATGAAAAGGTAGTACATGTTGAAGTTTGATTTGATCAAGTTGATCACTTCTCCTTTTTCTTCTTGCTATTATTAATCTAGAATATAATCAGTAGATATTCGAACATTAAACACTTTACATTTGTGACCCTGATGTGATTCGAAAGATACCCGGAAAGCAACCTTCACCCCATTTATCTCCCCAAAACCAAGAAAGGTCGATTAAAACGGAAGAGGCGAATTTAGCAATGGCCGTTGCTGAACTCCGCCTTCCTATGTTCTGTTCTTTGGATGTTGAGAACTGGTTACGGAGAATGGAACTTTTTTTTGCGTTAAGGTGGATTTGTCATACCGTAGTTAAATACATTCTTATGGGGTCAGCATTGCGGGTGAGGGTTTCCATATTATTCCTATTAGTGAAGAAATCTATTTTAATACGATATGGTCTATCATCTTCCGCAATGATAAAAGAAATAGTCGACATGATGATTGATACTTCTGGGCTCTCGAGTATGCAGGTCAAAGATGAGGTTGAACATCTATTGGATGAGGAATACCTAAAGGATTTACGTGAAAATTTGATTAAAGAGGCACTTATAAGGAATACTTCAAAGGAGCAATAGGGATATTTGAGAGCACACTCAACACTTACGACTAAGAATTTAGCAGATATGTGTACTGCTGCAAAGGAAGTTACAAATACTTCTACTATCGAAGATCCATCTTCTTCCCCCACTGTCCACCTTTGATTAAAAAGAGACCTAGTGGAGCTTTTTCGAAGTCCTCAACATCTTCAAAATTTAAAAAAGTATGTTATTATCATTCAAAATTTGGATTGAATGTAACTGTTTAATTTGGTGCTGATTGTCATTTTAATTCATAGATTAAAAAAAAATTGTCCTCGGTTGCATGAGACCGAGGTATTAAATAAACCTTCCAATTACTTATTAATGAAAGACAATAGAAATTCAATTAATTTTCTTGTAGATACGGGTCACCAGGTATCTGTTATATCCCCGACGAATGATACAGATTTCATTGTGTGAAAATGCCACCTATCTTTGGTTATGGAGGGAATACAATAGAATGTATCGGTAAATAAAACTCTATGGGTACAAATAGAATTTCTAGGAACTTTCAAATAGAAATTTATCGCCTATTTTATGGGGAGACTTTCTTTATTTCTAAAAGATTAATATTGACCTATTCAACAGTAAAATGTATTTTAATGATCCATGCGACATTTTGGAATTATCAGAAGCCCAATGGGTTCAATGTCAATACCCTGAACTCTTCGATGATAAAAAATTTCCCCAGCTTATTGAGTTAAACAACACATCGAAATTAAGGACCCTCCCTGCTTTGCATTTGAATTTACAAGTATATTTATGATAGGAATCTATATAAATAAAGCAAATTTTATTTGTTTGAATGTATGTATGTTCTCTCTACAGTAATCTTTAGGACATCCTGGAAATTTGATCTTATAAATCACGTTACAAGCGGGCATGTGCGTCATATTAAAAAAAGAAACGAATAGGTAGTATATACGTCAAGAGTTGTGAAAATATAAATGTAATGTTGCATGCGTTTAGACCTACTCGTAATTTATAAAAAAAAACTGAAGAACAGATTCTTTTTCAATTTTTGCATATATTCATATCTACATATTTTTTACAGGCATTGCTGATTTTTCAAAATATAATTTTCAATCTTATATTTAATCATCGATCAAAATAATAAGTTATTCATGTTAATGACTTTTCTATTTGTTTCCTCGCTTGTTTGAGTAGTTTTTGTTTTGAATGTGGCACTTGTACCTTTAAAAATATATTTTGATATTACAATCCATCATATAAAATGTTTTGTATTATCACTATGTCAGTTTCTCCCCCCTCTCAATCTCCTTACTATCTTAAGTAGTTTTATTATGTTTGAACTGTGATAGTTGTATGTATCTATAAATACCCTGATAGGCTAGATACTGTAGGGTAGTATGACAATGTGATAAAGACTTACATATATTAATTCTCCTCAACACCTTTCATTCTATCTTTCATCGTTAACGCCACAACATAAAAAATGTGTTTCCATGACTGGCTGAAATTTCCATGTTAAATATAATCATTTTACCATATTTGATAACTTTTGAGAAATTATTAAGTTGATCTATGATGAATCAGCATGTGTCATTTGTGATCCCGAATGATAATAAATTTGGTCCTTTAATTTAAGTCCATGTATGTAATTTTCGTATATAATACTTGCTATGAAAAAGTGATTTGAAATAGTTTATCTTTAAAACAACATTTCCATTCAAATGTATCATTTGATACCATTGTTTCAATTCATCCATAATTTATTAAATTTCCTGTTACAAATTTTTTTTGAAGGCTGTAATCATACAAGTTTATCAGCATATAAAAAAATAACATTGTTCCCGTCCAAATAAATCAATATGCCGTTATGTCAAACTGATTCGTTTTATATAAATGGACCTGTCTTCCAGACTCGAGCCTTGCATTATATATTCTTGTTTCCAAGGTTTTGCCCGGTTCAGGTACAGCGTTTCCCCAAGCAACAAATTATAGTTTATATCATCTTATATTAACGTAAGCCTTAAGGTGTCTGAACGTCGTGTAAACGTTAATTTTGGTTATTCCATGGTTAATACATAGTTGTGTAGGAAAGTTGTCTAAGCGTTGCATTAACGTTACCTAATGGTTCCCGGTCTCGGTTATTTCACTTCAACTATTTCGGTTTCTGTTCCAGTCTCGGTTCTTCTTTATACATACTCATTTTTGGATACTTGATACAAACAGGGCTGTAGATTGCATAGTGCCCCAAGTTCCAGCAGGGGCCCCAAAACTTAAGTTGCTTAAGAAAACAGTCTTCAAAGTGGGGGTCGTGTAGGGAGGCACAAGAAGATGGAGAATTGAGGATTACTTTCAGTTTACTCATACATTGCGCACATGTTTCGTTTTAAGGGCCCACAGCTTAAAATATATTAGTGTAGGGAGGCATGGCATAGTAAAGTTTGGGAATCCCTGGCTTAAGAAATATGATAGAACCTCGACAAGCATAGTTGTGGACCTAGGTCTATAGTGTACCCCACCCCTTCTCTCTTTTATATACACCGTCTTGTGCCTAAACCCAGTTTTCCAGATAAATATACCAAAAAATACAACAAACGAAAATAAGTACAAGAACTGAGACCGTTAAGCAATATATTACACTCTCGGTTTGACTTTGTCAGTTCCGATTCTAGCAGTTCAAAAACTGGAACCATTCTAACTGCTAGACTGATAAGGGCACATCCATGGTTGTTTCTGCTGAAGAAGGAAATACTTCTTTTCTGGTTTTATATTCCGATCTACCAATCATTTTGATATGAAAAAGTCATGGATTTAGTAAACTATTAAGAATTACTCAGGTTTAATTCCAAAGAATGAAATTAGGGATTTCCAGCATCAGCGCCTATTGATCTTTTTAATAGAAATTTATATTCAGTATATTTACACTTTGATGATTGACGAAAGAATGATTAATAATTTATTACAATAAGAGCAGTTTATAAAATAAGTATCTTCGAAACACTAACATTTTTACTTGTATAAAGACTTTTTTAAACATTATTCTAGATGGACGAATGATTATGGTGGACGAAGTTTGCAGAGTTCCATCATATGAAAGAATTGTTCATGAATGCTTACAACTAAATAAAAGGATAAATATTATAAAATGTCAACATAAAGTATTACAATGTAATCTTGATTGGATATCCCAAATGATATAATCGTAATTATAGTGTTAAAAAGTCTTATAATAGATTGAAGGACAATGCTAATCTAATTAGAAACAAAAAAAATGATGAAATCTAACCTATTTGTTAAAGATTTTGCAAAAACTGAGAAAAATGTTATCTTTAAATTATACCATGATTTAATATATTGCTGATTTAACATTATTTTGACTGTTTTATTCAACTTCTTCATAAATTAATTGTTATCTTAAAAAAGTTAAATCGAAAATATGTGGTTACTTATATTATGTATAAAGGACATATATATATAATAGAACTTAATCATAACTCCTTCTTAATAATATCCTTTTGGATATAATGCAACAACTGTGAAGAAGTGTATATTATACTTTAAATAAGTATACCATATGGCTTATATTGAGTATCTAAAATTGTATATATATACGTATACAAAAATGGTTTAGTCTCTATTAAAGTAATATCAAGGCTCTTCACTGTTCAAAAATTAGAAATGTGTATGAACTAAAGTAATCAACATAAAGTACCTTCTATTTGAAATATGTATATTGAAATATTGAACAGAATATTATGAATACGTTTATGAATGTTTTTTAATCAATACACTTTGAATTAAATCACAATAAAGTGGATTTTGTAAAGGGTAATTAATGACTCAATTAATTAATAATTTTCTGCATAAAGCCTAATATTATGAATATTTATCTTTACAGAGGAAACGAGAGCTGGATTAATGAATTCCGCGGAACCTATGACACAAATTCACTCAACCTTTACAATGTATTTTCTCTTCGTAGGAATTATTTTGTCTCATTTTCCACAATATTATTGTTAATAACCGTTAAATTATATAGCACATAAAATTGAAAGTATCAATTTTTATTTTTTAATTAAATTTAATTGAATGTACACTTTATATTCTTCATATTTTATTATATACATACATATAAGAACCATTGAGTCATGCCTTTTGTCCTAAAGTAGTATTTTTATTGTTTCATTCATTGTACTAATCCGATTTTGTTAATTTATGAATTTTTTGGGAAATAAAAAATTTGATATATTCATTATTTATGATTTAATATGTATTATGAAATAAACAATTATTTAATTGTAAGATAATTTACGTTAACCTATCAAAAAAACTATTTTTTGAATTCATTATTGATTGATACCTATGCGTATAGATAACAGAGTGGGGACCCAAAACTTGCAGTAGTATTCAGTTATTTATAATCATAAGGTTTCATTACACTAGCAAACAAAAGCTGAAAATCTCCTCTAACCCTGAATTCAACCCCCTGGACCTTGCAGTTTAGAACAACTTAGGAAAAAATGTCTTCCACACCACTCATCCAAATTTAGATTCGAGTCGAGCTGCCATCATGACAACGTGGTATGCCATAGACACGGCATTCATCGTCAAGAGCTTGCAGTATGTTCCACGGTCTGTCAAGGCTGTTATTGCTTAAAAAGAGGACATATTGAATAAAAAAAGTAGCTAAATATAGAATTGGGCTCGAAAGGTAAGACTCATAACTCAATTCGGATTCGAAATTCCTTCACTGGATATAACATAATCTTAATAGTATCTTAAGTATTTTTTTCGAGTTCTGTTCGAGGTATCATAAATATAAAAGGTTGAAATTGGACTATATAAATATATTAAAGGAATTTTGCTTGTTAGAAAAGATATAATAAAAACCATTTCGTACATAGAGTATTTAACTATTCCAAAGTCTACAAAACTTATAATTATTTAAAAATTTATACCTAATGAAATTTCTTTCATTCTTGAATTGTAATAATTGCAAAACCCCAACAATAATAATAAGTTAATCTTGAATATCATTCTTTAGATGTAAATTTTCGTTAAGGGTGTGGTAAAAAAATAATAATGGATAATACATAATTCAATTCTAATCATTATCACTTTAACTAATTAATTTATTAGTCTTGAAATAAAGCAAATCTCCTTTCTTTTATTTATATGCATTTACATACCATTTCCTTAAAAAGATAAATATCAATTTTTTTCAAACAATTTTGAAATATCAAAATCTTATATTTTGTTTTTTATTTATTATATTTTGTTTTAGTTTGAAAAAAGTATGGGTCTTACATATATGCAAAAAAAAAAAAAATAACCAAATACATTTTTCCCCCACTTTTTTTTTTTTTTTTTTTTGACATAAAGCAATTATAAACGAACCATATAAAACAAACACACTGAAAAAAAATAAACAATATGTAATTTGAAGTATTCACATATCATAGAAAAAATTGATTTAGATTAAAACAAAACTACAAACATATAGACTTCATTTCTGTGGTGTCTTACGAGGTTATTAAATTCAAACTATGTCAAAAGAATCGTAATGGCCAGAAGTAATGCGGAGAGAGACTTGTGGTGGAATAAGATATATACAAGAAAGGCTACATCTATTTCTTGGATAAATATATTCAATATTCACATAGACAATGCTGTAAAAACGGTGTGTTTTTTGTAGCTAGCTCGTCAATTTGTAATTGGTGGTACAAGGAAGGAAATTTCTTCTCCTGAGCAGTTGTCATGACTATTTAATTTCTGAGAAGTAAACATCCTTTTCTAAATAGATTTTATTAAATTCAAAACCTGTTTCAACGTTCATGTATCCTCATAAAATAAATAATGTAACCCCGAAGACTTGTTGCAGAGTTATAATTGTAAGTCCTTGTTGGACTCATAGTAGAATTGGGGATCGACAATGGAGTAATTTCAGCACATAAGTATATATGGAGTGAGATTTATGTATAAATTCTTTCTCTCATGGTTGCTTGCAGCTGATGTAATAAAAGTAATGACAGCTAAGCTGTTCACTTCCTAAAGATTATTTAAATTTTTAGGATTATTACCTTCACTTTCGAATTATTTATTTTAGATTACCGACATGAAATATTTTATGAACAATTGGTTATAGATTTGTTGATTGTATAGTGTTCCAGGACCGATTAACTAATAATAGAATACAACAGACCGGGTAAAGAGCTTATAAATTTGGAGTATTACATTGGGGATACAAGCAT
The DNA here is from genome assembly GCF_016086655.4 of Lepeophtheirus salmonis. Classification (NCBI taxonomy): domain Eukaryota; kingdom Metazoa; phylum Arthropoda; class Copepoda; order Siphonostomatoida; family Caligidae; genus Lepeophtheirus; species Lepeophtheirus salmonis. The sequence continues at coordinate 11,551,130 of NC_052134.2, forward strand.
TCACTGAATAATGTTTTTGCCGGGATGACTATATAAAAGATGTACATAATACTAATAATAAAATATATAAATACATTATTGCTAACAAGTATATTGAGAGCTATAACAAATCCCTACGTCATATAAATAAAAGGAAATAAAACAATGGTGATAAATTCAAGAATAAATAATTATTGCTTCAGTTAGATAAATTTAATAAGTCTAGTATTTTTTTGAAACATTTGTACTTATAAAGAAAATTCCTTAGTATTTGATGGATGTATTCTAATCAAACAGTCTTATAAAGAGTTTATTTTTCTTTCTCAGATGCTTAAAAAATACAGCAATTTGAAACAACATTAATAATACTTTTATTTGGAAAATAATATTTCAAAATTCTCAGATAAAAAAAAGTTATCTCACTTTCATAGTATTGGACTTTTGAACAAATTATCCTTTTAATTGATTAACACTTAAAATATGGCATACTTTTGTTCACCACATAAGGTTTTTATTAATACGTATAATTTAGTTTTGTTTTTTCATTATTTCTATAAATTATACTTTATGTATTAAGTTTTTCCAATCTTATCTAAAAATCAACAAAGGCTGTCCGATAATGTATAAAGATTCCAGAAATGGGAAGTAGAACTTATACTGCAAGTCTTCAGGGGCGTATGCAAGGAGTTGGGTGGAGGGGCTGTAGCCCTCCCCCCCCCCAAATTAAGGTTTTTATTTTTAAATATTCCTTTAATTGGTTCGATGGAGATGTACTTATTATTAAGTATATGTAAAGATTATAGTATTACATTTACTCCATCTTATCTAGGAATCTTGTATTAAATCCATATATATAATGTGTTATATATTAATGTAGAATGTAATATTATAATATAGGTAGTCGTTAATTTAAGAATAAATAGGGAGTAGTGAAGGTGTGAGTCGACGTAACGTTTTTTCTCGAGATAAAAGCAATTCTGTACTAAATGATAAAATGATAACGTAGGTATAAAAAAGGTAATATTAAGTACATTTATAAAAACAAGAAAAATTGAAAACCAGGATAATCATTCTTATAAGGGAAATATAAATAAAATAAATGACTTCAGCCCCTAATCAAAACGACCTTTGAGGGCGGAGTTGATTATTCACACATCATCTTGAATTTTGACATACTATAGAGTTGCTCCCAATGCTTTAACTAGAGTTCCCAGAGCACACTTTGGTTTCTCCAGTCGGTACATCGTACCCAGACTTTCATATTAGACAAAAATGTATTTTGTAAGAGGTACGGGTAATTCTTGGAATTAGGCAACAAGCCATGCAAACGAGTACGTGAAGGACGAGGAAGAAAAAGGCTCTATCAGCCAAACTATTTAACTAGAGGTGATAAGGAGGTGAATAATTTAAGGCCACCCTCCATTCAGACAACTTTATCTTGAATCCCTCACTTGCAAATGGAGGACTATTATTAGTGTAGACTTCCCTCGGAAATCAAAAGCGGGAAACCAATGGAATATCTGTCTTAATGTTGCTATGGTCGACATGCCCTTCATTACTTCAGCCTCGATCTATTTTGATGATTTTTGATTTTGGAAAGGGTGTGTGTATTCTGATTTTTGGTTTTATATATTCTCCTGACATGTAGAGCAAGTCTGTATAATATTTTCTATGTGTACGCCAATTCTGAGACACCAAACTAAGGTCCTATACTACCTTTCTCTTAACTATGATTCAGTGGTTCAGGTGTAGCTCGGTCAGCAATGTCTTTTGAAGGTATAGTGGAACCATGAGCCTGACGTTCCAGAAAAGAATGTCAATTATCATCGACAACTAATCATCTTATGGGTAAACGTCTTCTCGGTCACATCTTTCCAATTTTCAGTTCCGGCGGCTTCAATTACTTTGAGCAGTTCCCTGTCCCGAGGGGCATTACTGGGATTAGACGACTCGGCTGTTTCTGAATGAGACAGGGATTGGACCATCAACGCGTCCGTGGGATATTCTTCTGGCATTACGTCGACAACGGTCTTGAAAAAGCATCATCAGTAAGATTTTGCGTTTCTTTGTGGTGTTTTATTGCTTAGTCAAACGTGGAGAGTAGCATAGTGTATCGAGACAATCTCGCCGACAAAACTCATGGTAACTCTTTTCCGGTGTTAAAAATATATACCAGATGTTTATCATATGTCCGTGTGTTAGACTAACGACCCATCATCTACCACATTAACTTCTTCAGGCTGTACACAATCCCTGTCACTTCCTATCAAGTCCAAGTCACGTCTCGGATCTTTGATTGCATGATCAAGTTAATTCCAGTGGCTCTGGAAGTAACATAGAACAGTCAGTTTAATGTTTCCAGTACATATTTAACACATTAATGGTGTCATTAACAAAAATCAAAATTATTTTTAAAATAAAATAATCTTAATCTTCTTTTTCAATAATGTGAGGTTTTTGCAAATAAAAGTTTTTGTTTATAGAATACAAGTATGAAAAACACGTTGTTCAGGTATATAGTTTTTATATATCAACTTTAAGCCTGAATCGTGGAATTCTAGACAAATGGAATAATCATGCATGCAGATATTCCTGTCAGATATTGTCATTCAGTTGTGAGAAACTAAATTTTTTCCCATCACGTTAAAGAGGATTTGGGAAATCTTGCCAAGTATGCCTGCCCATTTTTGATCTTGATCACACACAGTATCAACTATTGATTCGATTGTAGTTTCTGTGCTCTTTCTTGACTCTTCATGGTGGATTTCTTTGATATGAGCAAAATTAGGGTGTAATAATGATTTAACTCCTAAAGGGTTCAGGGGAATGCTGAAGTATTCTTGCCTTTGGAAGGAGTTAGAAATATTTTTAAATTTGTGTACAGAGTCAAAGATGAGATAGACTTTTCTATTGATGTTGTGAGGGGGAGTAATTGAAGTCCGGAGCTCACCACCAAAAAGAAAATGAGTGAATAACTTCTGTTTACTGGGCGGTTATCAACTGATACAGCCACAACGATAAATCCGATTTGAAAGAGGAGTTCATAATTAGAGTATATTTTCTGTAGAGGAATTCAGTGTTTAATTTGGCAACCGGTATAAGTGCTTCCACATCCATGTAGTTTCCTCCAACGGATTTGATTATAAATGTAATGACCGTTTTAGTTATTTTGTTATTCTCGCAGCCCAATAACTGTCTTCTAACAAACTCAACTCTTTTTGGAGAGTAGACCTCATTGATTAAACTGTCCAACAGCAAAAATGGTACAAAAAGAGTATATGCTCAATTTAATAGAAATTGATCCCCTGATTCTAAATACAGCCTTACTTTTTCTCTCAGAGCCTCGTGATCTTCAGAAAAAGGGCGTATATTTTTTATTATTTTTGGCTATTTTTATAGTTCAAAACTGTTTTAAGCCCTGGGCGTTGAAGATAGGGGTAATTTATGCTAATATATTTTAAACCCGAATGTTAAAAAATTCTATAACTATTTTGAAAATGTCTGTATCATGCTAATAACTCGAGTTATGATCGTTTAAAGTTGAAAATAGGAGCTTTTTATTCAGAGGCTCATAGCTTCACGACGAATTTCAAAAAGTTAAAAAGTATCTCATTGGTTAGCTGAAAGTATGAAATTTAATTTTTTAAAAAAAGGGCTTCTCCAAAAACGCTCTATACCTTAGTCAATTTGAAATAAAGCCACCACAATATTTCAAGAATAAAAAACATTTTTGAATTGATCTAATAATAAAAGTCCATATAAATAGGTACACCACATTTAAAAAAGCTAGACACAAAGAGAGAGAGAGAAGAAGAATGTCAGATTGAATTATCATTGGTAATCTGAAAGGGTCAAGGTATCGTATAAGTTATATCAAATACGATAGTTATACGGTATAACTATCGTATTTGATATTATTTAACTCTTGTTGATTCAAATATTATCAAAATTTGTTTAAGAGTAACTTTTTCTAAGACAGACATAATATTTTACTCCATAAACCACTTCAGAATTAAGGAATATAATGTTAAATTATTCGGATTATAGTAACATTCACTAATTTACGGACGTAGATGCTAGGATATATATTTAGACCAAACAAATTCACACCTTCTGAAAGAGATGCATCGAAAATCGCCAAGAAATTCAGAATGACGAAATATAAACAGGGTAAACTCACATGGAAATGCTTATTACGATCGACACAATTCATATATTAGATATAGCAATCACATTGTTATGAAATTGATTTAAAAATATCAAACTAATTTATATTCGCAATGCTCTATTAAATCAATATACTATAAAATCAATAATATATTGACTTATTACATTATGTTAGTTTATGAAAAATAAGATTTTCTAGACACTTGGAAAAGAGCTAATTCTGGATCAAAGCAGCATTTTCGTTTGTATCAAAGAGATGCTCGAATCTAAATTTATTTATACAGGTTGATAAATAAAGCATATATTAATTGCAAATTATATAATATATCCTTATTTTCGTTTAAATTGTTACATACAATTACAATTTATAGAAATGTACACATTATACAAAACATATTTCAAATTAAATGGCTTGAACATTCCACAATTATCAAATTTTTCATAGGTTCACATATATTCATCAATGATATGATAAGTGGTGATGCATCCAGAGAATCCAAGTCATTTAAACAAATCATAGAATGAAGATTCAAAACAAGAATTAACTTTTCTTCAGGACTAAGAGCATCCCTCATCTAGACATTCATTCATTATGTCTTGATTTTATAAACATATACTCAACACATTTCTAACTCAATGGCATAAAAGATTCCACCATTACCATTTTCGTCATTGGCTAAAAATATATTATTGGATTCATCAATATCTGAGACTCTGATGATGCATCAAGATAAATAAAGACTAATAAGGAAATCGTATAATTAATATTCGAATGAATGATTAACTTTTTATTCTATACTATGCCTATGAGCATCCCTCATCTAGACATCCATATATTATGACTTGGTTTCATGCATGCTTATTTTAAGCTCCATGGAAATCCTGATGACTCGTTGACGACCCGTATTGAGTGAGAAATTCAAAGAGACATACTTTCGACGGAGTTTGGTACAGATCTTCACAAAATAAAAACGTAGTGGTCAGGGGTAGTTCAGCTGGATTCTGTTGCCAGAGATTCCTCCCCACTAATGCACTCTCCTATATTGATGAAAACCGATTCATAATTCAGGATCCTAATCTCAAAAGCCAAGAGTCCCGCTTATCATTTGAAAACCAAAGCGCTAAGTATCTTTCTCTATCATTCCTTCTTTCTCTTTCTTTTCTTCTTCTCTCTCTCTTTATTTCTAGCTCTTTTAAAGGTGTTGTACCTATTTATATAGACTTTTATTATGAGATAAATTCAAAAATGTGTTTTATTCTTCAAATATTGTGGTGGCCTTATCTCAAATTTACAAAGATATAGAGCGTTTTTGGAGAAGCTCTTTTTTTTTAATTAAAGTTCATACTTTCAGCTAACCAATGAGATACTTTTTAAACTAAAAAAAGTATGGTTTTTTTCTGACGGAAACGAGGCTCTTATATAAAAAATATTGCCATATTTGGAATCAGGGGATCAAAATCTATTAAATTGAGCATATACTGTTTTAAGTGTGATTTTGGTCGACAGTCTTCTTAGATTGATATTTCTTTATCTGTTGTTAAGGTGTTTGATCCTTGTTCCAATATATTTAAATATAAATGACTTTAGTCCAGTCTCTTCAGTAACTGTAGTAGATTTAATTCTAAGATAATTTGGACATAGAAATGTAAGGCAATTCGACTTGAAGATTTGATCAAAGAGGGTTCTAACATTTTGCCAAAGAAGATAAACAGAGAGAAGACAAGGTGAAACTCTTCTTCCGTTTAGAAGAATAAATTGGCTCCAAGTCTGGGAATGCAAGTAGTTTGTTCAATAAGCACATGATGATATCATAAGTCTCTTCATTATTCAAGAACTCTTTTGCTCCTAAATACGCGGCAATGTTGATTACTTCAGGTACTAATTTGATGACATTAACTTTTGTGGTAAGACAGTGGGAGACTGGACTATTGTTTAGCTTATGATGCCCTTCAAAAATTCGAAAGGTAAGGTCTTCTTGGATTTCAAGGCTAGCCTTAATATCAAGGCCCCTACCTTCAGTCGTTTCCAGCTTAACAAGGGACAATTTGGGGGATTTAATGAGTATAAACCCCAACTTTTAAAAACAAGTCGTGTCTTGGAGCCGGCACGCTTTTTTTATTTATTTTTTCTCGGGTATTATCGTATTAAATCAGCTCCAGATTGTCATTCCGATTACCCGACAAATTTGGAATCCTCAATGAGAAGGCTGAGTATTGCGCTGCAGCAGCCATAAAATTTGTTCATATTTTTTCAGCTTCTAGTGGTTGATAGGTCCATAACTCGTTTGCAATAAGGACTTTAGCAAAATACAAAGCAAGATCCAATGCCTTAATATTGCCAGAGGAACTTCTACTATTTGGTACTCAAACAACATCATCACTTTTGCTAAATTAGATTCTATGTTTTCGTGCCCGTTAATTGAATGTTCTCCAACAGTCTTTGCATGAAGCGTCGTGAAAAAATCCAATACTTAATTTTTTTTTATAAATCCATAGCTCAACAAAAAATTACAAATAATACATTTTTGAAAAAAAAAAAATCAAAAAGTCAATGCTATTCATAGTAAATTAATGGGGAAAAAATTGAAAAAGTAAATTTTTCGGAAAAAAGTTTCAAATATTTAATTTTTTGGAAAAAGATTATAAGTATTAGTTTTTTCGGAATTTTTTTTTCCAAATTCATAGTTATTCATAATAAATTAAAAATTTTTGAAAAAAAATTCAATAATGTATATTGAAAGAAATTTTAAAAAATTTGGAAAAAAAAATTAAAAAATCTCAAAAAAAAAAAAAAAATCAGTGAACCATTTTATTTTTTTTGTCATTAAAAACTTTTATTTTAATTCGATATATATGTATGTATTGGACACGGGCCGATATAATATATTTTCCGTTCCGATATTATTAAAACATAAACTTTAGATCCGATCCCTAAACCAACAAAAAAGGAAACGCGTGACTGCTCTATTGTTATGTTTCACCATTGACCTTTGAAAGAAAAAAATTACTATTTCCTTGTAAAATTCTTTCATCCTGAGAAAAAAAATTCAAATAAACAGCAAAACTTACTTTTTTGGGGGGTGGGGAGCTACAGATCTCCCCCCCCCCTTGCGGTCGCCCCTGATGGCTGAAATATTTATTTGATTACACTTTTGATATTATCATCAAATAAAGCTCTGAGTGCATCTTTGTTATTTGTCACTTAAAGCCATGAATATTGTTAAAGAAGGATATGGAATTCCACTTTACTAAATCTGTAATAAAATATAGTTAGTATGACTGAAAATATCTTTGTAAGTGTCAGGGTTTTATAAAGATTTGTTCCATCTTCAAATTAGTAATCTAAAGCTTTTTGGTCTCAATAATCGTTTAGGAGCATAAGCAGAGTAGACTAATTTTTACAGGGGAGGTCATGGGGAAATTTTAGCACCCCTACGTCACATAAAATTTATAAAAAACTGTAGAAGGGGTAAAATGTTTATTTTAGGTTAGGTTCGTAACTTTACAGTTTAAAAAAATATATCGATATTTTTGAAATACATAACGTTATACCGAATTAATTTTATGTAATGAATTGAAAAGAAATATTCATATTTGTATAAACTTTTATAAATATCAGGATATAATTGAAAAAACATCAAAATATTTTTTTAATAAGAAAAATATATTCAAAAGACTGAGATCCACTTTAAAAAAAAAGTAAATATTTTTATCTATACTATTCTTGCGAATATCTATAAATACTAACACTAGAAATTCAAAAAAAATAATAAAAATATATATAATTGTCTTCACATGCATATTCCTTATATTGATCATAAACTAGCTTTTATCACAATTAACTAGAAGTTATAGACTTGAAATAAATGCTACACCTGTTTATTTAAAAAAGAGACTTTAAAGTACATCCAGTTGGTAATGGGTTATATAAACAAGTATGTATAGTATTACAAGAAAAAAATAGGCTCAACTTAGTGGAACTCGATCCCTTAATTCCAAATATGGCCTCATTTTTTCTCTGTTACCCTCATGGCCTTCAGAAAAAGTATAAAGTGTATGTAATCACTGGTTATTTTAATGGTTGAAAGCTTTTTGATAAAATGAAATATTAAAAAAATAAAAAATAAATAAACAAATCAAATTCCTGGAACTTGAAGAAAAAAATTATTATTCCAAAGAAATGTTTTTTTTTAATATAATAATAAAAAATTAAATATTTTGTTGAAAGCCATAACTCATGTCGGTTAGATTATTTTAAAACAAAAATAAAGGGTTTCTTGATGTCTTATAACCATACAAGTATTTTTAGCATTTCTAATTATATTTACAAGTTCAAAATGGATATAATATTTCAAAAATGATACAAAATTCAAATGACGTATTATTATAATTATTGAACGTAAATAAATACGTCTTATTTTTGGGTTTCCTTTTTGCCCAATTCACAAACAGTATTATAGTCAAGAATTTTCTAAAAAGGTCTGTTAAATATGGCTACACAATTATCTATAAATAAATCTTTATTCAAATCATGTATACAATTTTTTCTTCCAATATGAGGCTTATGAATACCAGTGATATGAATATATACTTCAATTTATATTTGTCTTGAATATATTATACATAATAGCTTCTATTAAACAATAAAGATTTGCCTTAAAGGATGTTCGTTTATTGAAAATATAGTTTGGATAATGTAGCTTAATATGTGCGCATATATCTTGTAAAGAGTTCTTCAGAGGGATATTGTATAATATTATATACGTGAAAATTCCATTGTTATTTCTCATAGATAATGAAAAATAGAACTTATTTATTATTTTGTCCCAAGATTAAAAATAAACTCAAAATAACAAATAAACCTTTGATATATTATTTTTATATAAATAAATTTTTTCAATAGTTTTAGAAATTGATTATATTCCCATATTCACTATTAAAACTTTCTCTTCGGAATATTTGATAATAATCACCCAACCTTTCTCACAAAAAATAGTTTTGCTCTTTTTTAAGATTTGAAGGTTTACACTGATATCAATGATCGAAAAATGAATTTCAAGAAAAAGTTAGCATATTTTATGCTTTTTATTGAATTAAATGTAATTTTGCAGACTTAAAGAATGCATTCAATACTTAAGAGAAAATGTTAAATTTGCCTCGATTTGTACGATATTTAAGAAAAGAAATTTTTTTTTAAATGGTTTTATAAAATAAGAAGGGTTTTTTTTAGTTATTCGTTTTTTGAATTTACGTACGTTGAGATGTTGCAGAGAAACTAAATAAACTAAATTGCTATATTTTAAACTCCAACACAACCCTTAGAGCAGTGGTTCCCAATCGATCGGTCTACACCCCAATGTGCTAAATGCCCAGTCATTATATAAAATATCCAATATGTTGGGCAATAGTCATTTTAACTTCATTTTCATTGTGAAGTAAAATGAATGTGAGTAATTTGATGTTAAACAATTCTTTACAAGCAATTTGAACATAAAGGATTTGATGAAGATACCATTTCATTGGAAACAATTTGATAATCGTGTGAAGGGATATCCAACCTGTGGATCGCAGGCGAAATTGCAGCTCTCCGAATGTTTACGTGCGGCCCTCACTCATTCTCACTTCCAGTATTTTTTTTAGTAAAATTTACGCAATATCATCAAAACGCATAGAACCCTCATTATACGTACAATCATTGAAAAAAATTAAACTGTGTATATTACCAAAAAAAGTTAGATCCCTCCAGTTGTGTGAATAGCAAAGGTTCTTAATGGAATGGCGGTAACTTATGACCCACCTTTTCGACCATTGGTTTACTTGCATATCCCATGGGCTCGGGGGTATTATAGGATATGAAAGGGGTCTTGATGATCAGGGAAGCGGTGGTGGTGGGTAATAATCTCCCTTTTTGACCAGGGGCTCACTCGTACAACTTATGGGACGGGGTGTACTATTAGATATTAGAAAGAGTCCTTGATACACAAGATAGCAGTGACAATGGATTTTGATCCTCCTGTAGAAAAGTTAAATTCAAAAATCCCTGGCTTAAAAAAAATATAGTTTATATTATAGGCTCCCGACAAGCTTAGTTCCGGACCTGGATCCATAATCATCCTACCTCTTCCCTCTTTTATTTACACCGTCTAGTGCCTAAAAACACTTTTCCGCATCCATAAGAAGCCCTTATGTATTTGGAACTCAGATACAATTGTATCAGCCTGATATATAAAAATAATTATTGAAATTCGATACAACTGCACAAAAAAAAAACTCAGAAAATTGACTTATTAATTAAATATAATTTATTTTTAATAATATATATAATATTTTCTTTATATATTCTCTATAGTAAGAAAAGAACAAAAACCGAGACCGATTAGCAATATATTGCAGTCTCGGTTCCAGTGCTGTCGGCCCAAAAACCAGAACCACTAGATCGATAAAGGCACAACCATACAAACTGGTGATTATCTTCTCCGATGAAGAGTTTAAGGAATGTATAGTTACTTTTACGAATAAATAATCTCAAACTCATAATAGCAATAAATGACACTTTCTTGTAATATAAAATACTGTATATATAATATATTTTTAAAATTGGGGTTGTTTCATTTCCATCAAAATGCCATTCTGAAATATTTAACCGTTTTGTTCAACAAGGTTTATGTTAGGTATTCGTATAAAAATGTATTAGGACTGTAATTGATGAATGATTATTCCCGCTTGAAGCGTTTTATGAATATGGAATAAATATCTTCATTTATGTTAATAAAAAAAGTTAAATAGAGTTTAACGGTGGAGGAAAGAATCATTTAATAATGTTATTACTTATTTAACTTTGGATTTGAAATGATAATTTTTAATTATGATCTTTCTAATCGGGCAGGAGCGTTTTTTTACTAATATTAGTTTGTAAACAAACCAACAGAGGAGTGACAACGTCTAGCTGCCAAATAATACAATTCCCAAAATAATAATATTTTTTAATATAACCTACAGATATATTTTACAGTTCTAGGACAATTGGTCAAAAATATTTTTGCCAAAGGACAGTTTGCCGAATGACATTTTGTCAAACGACAGTTTGCCAAACAGGCATTTAGCCGAATGACAATTTGCCAATACATTTTGCCGAATCACAATTTGTCGAAATGCCATTTCGCCAAAGAACTATTTGGGACAATTAGCCGAAAAATGATAATAAATAACTGATATTTACGATTGCATATTTTAATTATATTTGAAATGATATTATGATAAATAGGTATTGTTGATATACTGTATATGTCATATAGGTAAATTAATGATTGTTCTTTTGCGGAAAAAAAAATTTATATTCATTAATGATCATTTTAGAAACACAACACTGTAGTATATTTTTCGAATGTAGTTCAAATCTACTACCGTGTTTCTAAGCACCTAGGACCCCTTCTAATATGCTATGAGACACCCAGTTCACAGATTGTGCACAATCCATCCCTTAAAATCGGACATGTCTAATACTTCTTTAGTCCTTAACTGATAACGAATGCAAGTATAATACATAACTATTATATTTCCGAGTATATACATATTTTTTTTGTTTGATGCTTAGAGAATCCTCGACGATAGAATTTGACTTACATCGGGGCCCAACCGTTTACCTGCACAACCTAAGGTTAGAAGTGTGTTATAACATATTATAAAAGGGTGATAAATACTTAGAAACCCGGCGATGATTGAGTTTAAACTGATCTGGGGCCCAGTGCTTTACCTGTACAACCTGTTGGCTCGGGATATTAAATGTCAAGTTTCTTCATCATTCAATAATTTTATCGTTCGAATATAATATAAATAGCAACAAAATTGCACAGGATAATAATGCCTTACCTTGAAATTATTCTCAATCATATTGCTTACGGTGATTTTTCTTCACGATTGTATTACCCACAACAATTTTGTCTCACAATAATAATGTACACGTCAATTTTACCACTCAAAGATTTTGTCTGTAACATTTATACCAAAATCATTTAAAGTGAATCATTACTGTGTTATGCTTATATAATGTTCATTTATGAATATAAAATATTTTTCTTCAAAAGAACACTAAATATTGTACCTATATGAAGCATATAGTATATGAACAATACCTATTTAACATAATATCATTTTAAATTGAATTGAAATATGCAATTGTATATATAAACAAACTTAATATCATTTTTCGGCCAAATGTCCGAAAAGTCCTTCTGTGAAATGTCAGTGCGGCAAATTGTTCTTCGGCAAAATGTAATTCCGCAAATTGCCCTTCGGCAAAAATGTTTTTTGCCAAAAGTTCACTCACGATATTTTACTCATATAAAGTACACAGTCAAAATTATTTACAGTATGAGCCCTTTTTTAAAACAACTATTTCAAATCCAACTACACTGTCACACCACCTAGCAGATAATATGTATCTTTTAGTTTCCTCATGCCCTATTAAGCGAATATAAACACACATTACAAATCATAAATGATTAATATAGAATTCACACAAAAAATTTAATTTTGGATTGGAAAATAGAAGAAAAGTATGTGCTAGTGGTGATTAAATTCATAACCAATACAGGTTGTTATATTTAAAAAAATAATTTTTTGAGAATATTATTTTGATTAAAGAATTCGGATATCTAAATTAACCTTTTGCATCTTACAAAATTTTAGTAACATAGCCCCCCCCCCCCACCATCACCAACCATAGTCACACTCTACCTCTGGTGGTCGATGGAACTCTAATAAATCTCATTATTCAATCGAAATTTACGTATTTAAATAATCTTATTGAGATTCAAGAATAAAAAAATAATAATTAAAGCTTCAGATTTTTTTCTAATATGATTTGATGAGTCAGTGAGTACCAGATCCTTGCTAAAACGCATCTAAATCACTTTCATTTTTATAAAATTATATATATTCTATAATTCTATAGTAGTCCACTTTATTCTTTTCAACATAAATACAACTAAACGTCGGCGAGATTTAATTCATTTTATCCAGTGGTTCCTATATATATAATATACTAATTTTTTAATATTGTATTGTTGTACGATATATATGATAGATTACTATTTATAGTACACCCTATGACTGTTTTTTATTCCAATCTTGCTCAAAATAGAAATAAATACTTATAGAGAAGAGGAAAGTGTGTGGTATGTATTAATGAAAAGTTTTATATAAATAAAAAGAGTAGTTTAAGTAGAATACCCCTAAAACCATACTAAGCACACTTACTCCCATTAAGAATAAAGCATCATATGATAATTTGAAGCGGTAGATATATACAAAATGTAAATAAAGATATGATGGAAATGGAAGAGAATACAATATAAGTTATTTTTTTTATCTAATTGTGTTCACATTATGTCTGGCCTCATTTACATATTGTTTGCTTGTCCTCAATATTTACAAGAGCGAAAAACATAATACTATTTCCAAAGAGAATTGTCAACATTTTCATGCAACATTTTTTGCTTTGTCGATTTTTGCCTAGGCGTATAATACTAGTGATCAAAAACGTGCGTATTTTGGGCATGTTAAACACAAGAACAAGTGAAAATCAACGTTGTCACCCTGTCAATTTGACAAATGTATTGGAGGAGAATAGCTTAGCTCTCATGCCTTTCATTACTTCGATGTCGATCTTTGAGCAAAGGACAAAATATAACTATGCCTCATTGCTATGCATATTAGGGTGTCCAAAGAAATATAACTTTTTTTTTCTCAAAAATTTAAAATGTATAACCCCAATTTTTATCTTATTAATCTCAGCTACTCCAATATGAAAATATATATATATATATATCTAAGACCACACTAAGAAGTGCCGACGAGAGCTTAAGGTCAATTCGATGACTTGATCGTAGGGTGGACTAAGAAATTTATATTCAAATAAATATTACACTCACATATATGTATTATAACTCGTTTGACTATATGTAAATGTATGTATGTATGTTGCGTAAAATTTGAAGTATCTTCAAGTAATTTAGTAAAACAAGTTTCAACTGTTCCCGGTACACCCTACTCTTTTATGTGATGTTGAGTTTGAACTCTATTTTATATATTAGGACAATAAATTAATGTTATTGGATATATTTTCTTTTAAGTGATTATATTTTACAGTCATAATATATCTTCTTGTGTTCATGAACACAACGTAAAAGAAATTGCTTTTGCTCATCCGGTGTAATTAAACCATGAAATTCTTCCGTCATCTTAACTGCTCTGAAAGCCATATCATTAACTACTCCAAGGATTGACAAACATTGCCACCAGCCCATCAGATTTTTTTGGCGCAAACCTCTACGCATCCCATATGAATGCATTAATCACAGTCCTTCTCATTTTTTTTTTCCTCCGGCGCATTTTCGATTTATTCACAAATAGGGACGACGTTGCCATTCGGTACCGAAACCACTTTTCCTTCAGATTCATGAAGATTGAAGGGGTTTCCCATAATGACTCTGGAACTACCAGGAAATTATATTAAATACAAATAGGACCGCAGCTACCTTATACACAGAGTACGTAGTGACCACACATGAATATTATATGTTATGTAGGTTACAAAAAATCAAAAATAACTTAATCATGGACTTTTAATAGATTTCTGCGATGTATATTGAGTGTAGAATTTTGTTGACACCCAATTGAATTCTATTTGTTGGATAAGGACCGAATTATTGCACTTTTTCAATGCCGAAAATTGAATTTTCTTCTCATACCTCCCTACAAAATGACAGCAATTGTTCTTTGAAATTTTATGTTTATATAGGTAGATGCCTCACCCTAAAATAAGGACAACCGTTGACGTTTATATTCCAACGCAACCTTTTATTAAATTAAAAAGGTTCTAAATTAATAAATATAATATTCTATTTAACATGAATATGTAAAATACAATTGGTAATAACCATTTCAAATTATAATTTAAAATACATAACATGAGAAAACACTTCCTTATAGCATGACATCACAATTTTCATTGAATATTTTTGTATATAGATGAAATCAAGACGTCTCCTTCATATTTTGTTTATCAGTCATTGTACTTAGTAAAAAAATTTCCCCAGTCTAATAATGGCTTTATCAGTGAATTTAATTTTATAAGATTATGCCACTTATTTTACCCAGTTACCTAACTTTGTTATAAAAATAATGTTCAGTAACGAAGGAATTAAAATAACTTATTTGTTAATAATTAATCTAGTGATATATAATAAGAAGAATTATATTAAAAAATATTTTAATTCCGTCAAATCATTTATTTCACGGTTACTTTAATATCATCCCCCCTTTCCATTCAATACTACTATCCTCTCAAAATTTAGTATGAAAAACTAAGGGTACAACATATTCCTTGATGAAATGTCTATGATTTCTTTAAAATACAGTCAAATATTATGGAAATAACCACATATTTGACATATAAAGTTAATAAGTGTAAGTGGTTTTATAAAGTAATATATTTTTATGTTAATAAATATCCTATGCGTATATTTTTTAATAGCACGAAGTTATATGAAACATTTTGATTCAAACTCTGTTTACACTCATCACTATATACTTTAAATGGTTATGGGTCTGTTTTATGCATGATATTTTCTTAAATTCAAATTTTAAGCAATTATGCAATTACTACGCACTTTTAAAGCAATAGATCCCTTTTATTCTTGAAAAAATAGTTATACCGTGCGAAACATTTCGATTAAATATTATGTAAGGATGTTATAATCATTAGAGATTAAACATTGAGTGTCTTAAATTGATGTTAGCTATCACAAATAGTCATACAAAAACTAAAAAAAATATATCCAAAAAATATACCATATATCAGTGACGTCATGAATTGCATCATTATTGATGGTGTTGTCATCTTGGAGGTCTCATAGTTGATATGTTTACTACATTAAATTAACAAATCTTTAATAAATAGAATGGCTTTAAGAATTTAAAAACTTAACTCCTGCATTGGATACTACTCCATACCAATGATAAACAGTGATATTTGAATATTTTTTAAGTAATAAGAACTGCTTAATAAATAACTAAATTTATAATTTTTTTGAGTTGATTAGGAACAAAAAATATGTTATTCTTCACACTATAATATTTAATTTTTTTTCTACACTATCTAAATTAGATGGTATAACGATCTAGGAACATATTCCTAATATAAGTATATAATGGTTTTATATATAATACAACCTAGCTTTAGAGGGATATAATTTTTTTATAGACAGTACACCCATTTATTGGTTGATCCATTTTGACATCCAATCACACAGGAATAGTTTATTTTTTCCATAATATAAATAATGAAAAAGGGTGTTTATTGTTATATAGTTTGGTTGTTTAGGTCCTCAATTTGGTAGAGATCAACAATATAGACATTACATGAAAACGCTCCGTTTGAAAATTAATCTATTAAAAGTTGATATTTTGTTTCCAATAAAAGGTTGCTTCTTATCCAATGTGCATGTTCATAAAGATAAATTATACTGAGAAAAAGTAAGGAAATTTTTTGTAGCCGAAAGTTAGTTGACCGAAGGAATGTAAAATATTAATTAGGGTAGATCTTGTAAGGAATCCTCCTTTACTTCTATAAAAACTGTAGTGTTCCAAAATAAAATTCCTGTATTTAATAGTTTGTACCTCATCAACCTTCGTCAAGCCCCAACAGTTTATTATATGGCAATGATATGTAGTATGTGTAGAAATTAAATTATATGTACAACAGCGTAAGAAAAGAAAATTAACTCGGCAGTTTGCCAACTCCAAACAAACGAGCGAGTTAAAAAAATTATTCCAATTTTTATCACAATGTATGTTCAATGAGTTCTAATACTATCTGGAGGAGTACAAGCTCCAATCATCCAACCTTTGTGGTGAAAAACATTATTTTAATGATAAATTCCACGTGGTAAACTCATATGAACTTTGTACAATTATAAGGTATAACATTTTTCATAGTTTCATTGAATACTAGAACTAGTGGGAAGGAAACAAAAATATTGCGCTCACAGAAGAAGGCTGACTCTCTCTCTCTTTTCCTGTAACTACAAAAAGAAGAAATGAATAGTATGATTTATGAACATTGATAAATTTATCTGACTCGTAACAATTTATTACAATCTTAAATTAATAAATTTCTTAACTTATGCTAAATAATATTTATCCTTTAACTAAATAATTTCATTGTATACCCAGACAAATTAAAAATTAATTTATATTACTTTCGACATTCATTAAGCATATATTTTTTATACATAAGTATAAAAATAGTTTTTATTTCGTATGTAGTAATAAAAATATAATATTGGAAGTACAATCATCTGTTAGTTCGAGTGCAGTGTGGCAATGTTTTTGTTTTTGTATTTATGATAGTAAATATTTTACCTTCAGTAAGCAACGCAGAATTCTTCTCCACAACATTGAAAATATTATCGATATTTTAAGAATATAGGTAAAAAACAGTGACCAGATTTGCAAGTTGTTGATGGTTTTTCATAGGATATTGGATAAAATACTGGGTAAATACTCAATTACTGATGCCTATTAAAAACTATAATAATACCCTCAACTAAAAGTAAAGTGATTCTAGAATATGACTACACATAGTGTAAACGAAACTGTAGATATAATAGGAATCTCTGATCATTGCTAAAAGACATGAACGTATCTTACTTCTACATAAGTTTCTAAAAAGTTCATTTCCAGTTGAAAGTATTATGATAACTAACCGTAGTTGAGTATTTACTTTTATTATTTTCCTGATTTAAGGTCATACCATAGTTATATATTTTTAGAGATGTGCAGACATGGCAAGTTTTTGGTTAATGATTGTGATATATATCCAAAAATATAAATACAATTCCTTGCTGGTGTTGTAAATCCTCTTGAGAAAGTTATATAGTAGGGAGATTTCCCCATAATGTTCTCAATTTCCATATTATATTGATCTACTTTCAGGGATAAGATTTTAGAAATGATTCTTTCTTCGACTTTGTATTGATTGACTTGAACAAGTTGAATTGTGTCAAATAAGGAAACTATTTACGTTTCATTAGTATCCTTTGTATATTTGTTAAATAAACAATTTTTCAGTGAAGCAAAACTAAGTATATTCAATAATTTATTTTTGTTGATATAGGCATCAAATATTGATAAGGCGAAAAGAATTCACTTTTTTGCACAAGCTAGAATCATTTTTTTATTTTTTAGTGGCAGTTATCCTAAATTGATTTATGTACCATGCTAAGTATTTCTTCATAGGCCATTCCTAATGTTGTAAATCATAAAACCGTTTTATAAGTTTGATTTTCCTTTCCAGAGAATTTTCCATTAGGGTATTAAAAATAATTGTGATATATATATGGTGGGATTATACTGATGAAACAGGAACTCCGCTGTTAAGCTTACCCCTGAGATGAGGGCAACAAGGTCCATGTATTCATCCGAGGCTGACTTGATCATAAAGGTGAGGACATTTTTGGAAGTTTGATTATTTGTAGTACTCACAAATTTTCCTCTAACAAACTCTACTCCTTGGGCCAAATAAATCTCGTCAATCATCAGTGTTACATTTTTTTCTCTGCTCTTCAAACAGCTAATTCGTGGTCTTAAGTATTTTGTCGTGGACGAAAGTAATCCTGTTTCTACTGTGATCACACTGGATACGGTCCTAAGATATCTGGGAGACGGAAGTGGCAGAGCATTGGACCTATATGTATGCTTGTAGAGGCCAGAACTGACATTGTGCCGTATCAAAGCAACGGAAAGGAGTCCAGAAGGATATATTCTACCCTATGGTGTTTGAAGAGATGAGACATTTGCTCCATTATGAAAGCGAGCTTGGAAGGTTGAATTTGGTCCATTTCTGCCGAGTTAGAAAATGAAGGAGCTGTTCACAGATGTTGTCAAATGTCTCTTTGTCTGTCTTACCGTCCTTGGAACCCAGAAAAGGGGCAATGTTGATGGCTTCAGTGACAGAGTTAATTTTATTTTCTGAACTTATGCAATGTGATACTAAGATCTTATTTAGTATCACTGTTGTTACAGAAAATTCTGAAGGAGAGGTCTTCTTCCACCTCCAGGCAAGCATCAATGTTTAACCCTTTCATATCCAAATGTATGATTTTGACAAGTGCAACTTTTGGAGTTTTAAACAACAAAAACCGCAAGGGAAATTAACCCGAAGAGAGTTTGTCATAGAGATCTTGTGCCGAAAGAATGGTCTCTTCCATAAACATTGCTTACTCCAGAGCTTCTTGTCGTTCATTCTCCAAATGCACTCTATTTGTATTAGTTGATGCCTGTGTTGGTCTTGGAGGTGGTGATGGTGATGAGATTCGGCCACTTTGATGGGATGGCGTCCTCTTTCGAAGAATAATATTTCATATTAATTAATAATTTGAATAAAATCTACTACATAATGATCTTGTACAAACAAGAAGTGAAGTAGATACTTTATTTTTGAAGGTCCAATTCGTCAGTTTAAATAATTGATTTAATTTTTTTTTTTTGAAAGTTTACGTTCGAAAACCCTTTAAAATATATCTACTTTGATTTTGAGTGGTATATCTTAAGTCAATCCATCATTTTTACTCAAATACATTTTATTAGAATTTCAAATATTACCACATAGTGGAAGAGTTTCTTAAAATAATATGTGATGTTAATATAAAATTAAAACTACGACAATTATTATTTCTTTATAATTGTACAAAGTTCATATGAGTTTACCAAGTCGAATTTCACAAAAAAGTGGTGTTATTTCACCTAAACAGGTTGCGTGATTGCAGTTTGTGCTCTTCCAGATAGTATTAGGACTCATTTGTATGATTCTTTTATAGTGGGCGTTGTAAAATATCTATGTTGCCCTCCAAGATACAGACAGTGGTACTACAATGCAGGTAATATTTTGATTTACTTTGCACATGCCTTATTAAAAAAAGAATTGATAAATAAATTGTAGTTGTAAGCGTATAATATAATATTTAAATTTTAAGATCGATAAGAATGTACATGAGTTAAACAATAATAAACCCTATCAATATTAAGAGATTGCTCCTAATGAGGGGCGTTCCTAGAATTAATATAAAAAAAGCGGAATCAAAGTATAGTTCTCTTAAGTGCTTAGAGTACTCTTAAAAGCTTCGACAACAGAATTAACAAACAAAAAAGAATAGGAAGAAAAGAATGACAAAGATAATTATTTTCACAAACATATTACCATATGGAGTATAATATTACATTAGTAATTAATTCATGATATTGAATATATCGTTCTCTTTATTCTAATTTTCCCTGTATTTATATACATCATACTAATGTAATTCATACTTAACATAATATACTTAAATTTTTAAAATGTAGTTATTTCGTAATTTATAATAAAAGCAGTTTTTCTTCTGTTTTTGAGTCAGTTTTGGATAATTGAGATAAATAAAATTAATATTGACAGAGCACATTGGATTATAATATTGAGGAATTCTTAGATATGCAGACAACATCTCAGCGTTAATGAATCATTGACAGAGGTGTAAAAATATATACAAAAAAGTGGGAGTAGGTTTTCCTTATTGGCATTCGGAACAAGCTTATTTTACTGTTCAAAGCTGTTCTCATTATTATTAAATCCTTGATGGCAGAACATCAAAGAAAAGATAATAACTAGGGCATGTACATATGAAAAACAGAGAGTAACTATGAGGGGGGTTTCCTGGAAGTAGTATTGATGCTAATCGAGAGCATTTCGGGCAGGTTACAAATGAAGAAACCAAAAATCAGCATATTGACCCATACTATGAATAAATGTATGTCTGAAATCTCTTAATCATTAATGTTGCCATTATTAGTAGAAATGATGGCTTCCAGTAGGTGGCAGAAGGTCTGGAGATGCAGTCCTCGGTCATACCTTCCCAGTGTTTGGTTTACAGGGTTGTTATCAGGATTATAGGGGGGGGGGGCAAAAGTGTAAAAAACTCATTCAAAAGAGTCTTGCAACGGAAGAGATGGGTTTCTTTAATTGCTTGTGTAAAAAGTGGTCTCTCAACCTTCACAAGGTTCTTTCCACCCACTTTTTTAATAGCTATTTTGGGCAGTCTGGTGAAAGACTCAGAGATCTCTTGCGTTGGCTCTCATGGACTTGAGGAGATTGGCCTGTGTTTTTTTTCCTTAACTCCCTTAACTCCTTCGTCGTATCCAAGATGGTCTTTTTGACAGAGTTCTTCTTTCTCCTTACATTTAGACTTGCTGAAGGGGTAAACGGTGGTCCTGGAAACACCCAACTGCTTGGAGTGCGCGAATGGAAATATACAGAGTATGGTATTGTGCAAAAGATGATATTTTTAAATACTTGTAATTGAATTATGTAATATAATATGAAATTCGAGAATATGAATATCTTCCCACGCTCTCCAGACAATGAATGATAGTTATTAAAAAAAAAGGTTCAAAATTAAAAAAAGTACTTCATATTGCGCAGTAATAAAGACTGAAGGTGCTAATAGCGAGTTAAAATTGATGTAATATATAAAAAATACAAAATAATTATTAAATAACTTTCATATAGTTCATTATAATTTTTGTTTTATCCGTTTACCTTATTTGAGATTTGAAAGACTAACTTGAGATGACTATTTTTCCAGCAAATGGTACACTTTAACAAAACAACGAAATAAATAAAAAAAATTGATTGAATGAATGAGAGATTTCGAATTGATCTACATTAAATGAATAAGACGTCAAATTGATTTTCCCGATTTAAGTTATAAACTTCCAGTACTTTTACGGCGATCCCCAAAACACTTCAGGGGTTCTAGAATTGTTATCAAAGCAACAAACTTTCTTTTCTCATTTTCTTATTTCAAATTTTTTTTCTAATACCAACTGGTCCTTTACTTGAATTTAACGTAGGACGAATACTGACAAATTAATTTTACGGGTATTTATTTGTTGAACTACTTGACATTTCAGTTTTATTATATTCAAAACAATTATTAAATTTGAAATAAATCTAAAAAATTTAAATTTTTTGAATACAAATTTAAAATATTAAATTTTTTAAATACATTTTAAGAATTAAATTAAAGACGTCAAATTGATTTTCCCAATTTAAGTCATAAACATCGAGTACTTTTACGGCGATCCCCAAAACACTTCTGGACTTCTAGAATTGTTATCAAAGCAACAAACTTTCTTTTCTCATTTTCTTATTTTAACTTTTTTCTAATACATTGTATATATTTTCTTGGAAGTATATAAATATGGGCATCCATTGTTCTTGATGGCTCCTGGTTTTTTCTAGTGAGTACCTAGAGGAAACGTGACATTATAGTGAGTTCGGCCTTTTTTTAATATACCTACATTGTAAACTTTACCTTGTACATTTTCGTTTCTTGGGTTTTTTTAAGAATGGAAGGACATATTTTATGCATCTCAGATCATTAATATGTCCTTTACTTGAATTCAACGTAGGCCGAATACTGAAAAATTAATTTTACGGGTATTTATTTGTTAAACTACTTGACTATTCAGTTTTATTATATTAAAAACAATTATTCACTTTGAATCATAGCTTTTAATTAGTTAAAGGCTTAGTAAATGGTCAACTAGTATATATAGGATATATGAATTATTCAAGAATGCTTGAAATTACTCAAAATTTCCTAAATAATATATTCCAATACGTTCCGTCAATTTCAATATCTCATAAATTTTATTTATTTACATTATTCTAGACTTACCTTAAAAGAAAATATGATGTTCAATATTTAAAATGTAAATGTGACTGAATTTTGAAACAATCCAATTTACTTAATAACAATGCAATCTTCTTTTTTAACATGCTTAGAAGGAATATAGTATATCACTTATGAGTATAGAGTTTGTCGTGGATTTAAAACATATGCTTACATGTATCTAATATAAATACTAGTTTCAATTTTACTAGCACACCCTTAGGGCACTGCAATGGATGTGGAAGCAG
Organism: Lepeophtheirus salmonis; assembly: GCF_016086655.4. Taxonomy (NCBI): domain Eukaryota; kingdom Metazoa; phylum Arthropoda; class Copepoda; order Siphonostomatoida; family Caligidae; genus Lepeophtheirus; species Lepeophtheirus salmonis. The sequence continues at coordinate 11,574,294 of NC_052134.2, forward strand.
TGGGTCTTGCAGTTTGAGCTTCTACTATGCCCTCTACAGGCTAAAAAATAATTTGTATTTATTTTCGAAAATATAATACTCAATAATATTTAAAGATCCGCCTTGTATATTATTCAGCCTTTTAGCTCTAAATTAGAGACTAACTCAAGAAAAAGCGGCCTCTTTTCCTCGAAATTTGTATTTTTTCACACACTGTCACAAGGACTTTTTGTAAATTATGAAATATTCGATTTAATGTGTGATAAGTATTGTATATCGAAAATAAAGTTAGAGTGAAAGTAAAAATAGACATGATGAAAGGCAAATGCCTTCTAGAAAAATGTCTTGCGTTGTGACGTAATGTTGATTATTTTCATGGCGGTGACATTTCCCAAGTTATATAATAATATATTATTAATAAAGTGATGAGTCAAGTTATTTATAAACAGAGGGTAAAGTGAACACATACCACATTGTTTAAAAAAGGTGCATGAGGTAACTAGCATAAAAATAATGAAGATGACCATTGACCAACATAATTTTAATTATTAATAACTGTTTGTGGTACACTGCATTGCTCGGAGTTATTAGCCAAATACGAGAAGACAAACTTTTCTTTAAAAATATAGATTTGCTTTATTTATATAGCACATCGTTACATTCAGTATATCACAAAACCTTTCATCCAGAACGACATAGACAAAAAGCGCCGAAATTGGTTTGTAATTAGCCAAATACGTCAATCATACCACCTGCTATTTATGTCTTAAATACTCCTTGACTATTATTGTCATATTATTTCTCCACCATTCTAAAAATGAATGACATATACCTACTATAATATAATATTATGGCACGCGTTTGTCATTCCGTCCGTCTACGAATTAGCAAGTTTATCTTGGTGTGTCGATAATAAAATAATTCGTAATAAAGGCAAAGAAGATTATTAGCAAGTTTGTATTAGTATTCTTAGTGTTTAAACAATAAAATAATTTGTAATAATGCTAATAATACTTGTACATCTTAGTCCACTATAATATAAATTATATTACACTGATATGTACCCGTATGATATATTTTATTGCGAAGTATTTTATTATGCACATGCTAAGAATACTAAGACAAACTTGCTAATCCACGGACATACTAAAAATCATACAAACACCTACCAAAATATTATATTACTAGGATGTACACATGTTATGGATTTTATTTCGAATTATTTTATGAATATGTACATACCAAGACAAATTCTCTAAAACTATTCCTAATTCTCTTTTTTAATTCTTGTTTAATATATGTACGTTCTCCCCTTTTCATTTTATGGATTTTTAATTTTTTGGAGTATTTTCGAATCTGCAACCTATACCTTAAAAAAAACTTTGAGACACGGGGAAGTTGTCTTGTTTTATCCCAAAAATTAACTTATTAGCGAACAAACAAACTTGCCCTCTGGGACCCAGGAATCTGTTTAAAAACAGGGACAGATACATGCGTTAGACTGTGTCAGGAGGAATTGCCTTGAGATAAAGAGATCTTCAAAATTTGAAGTTAAAAGTTGAAATATCATTTCATAATATAATACTACCTATAATTATTATTTCGCAGTCAATTTGAAACGCTTAAAAACTCAGAGAGTCTATACCTAGGATGGAATATTGAACTACTAGGCTAATAAGAAATTTTAAGGAACTTAAGAAAATTGTGCAATTGGTCTCCTAATCTTCCTATGATATTAAGATAATCTTCTCCGTCGGATGTTAGAACCAAAGATGTCTCTGATGGAAAATAATTTATAAATTTGTGTCAGACAATATCATCTGGCACCTTGATCTTTCTGACCGTCTCAATCACTTCCTTCAAATAGAAAGAAGGGCGTCACACTAAACTAAATACCTAAATTGGGGATATGTAGTTACATAATAATAGTTATATTTATTAAAACATCACTCCAAAAGAAATCATTTGGTCTTTATTTTTTGATATTCTTAGACAGATTGTAGATACATTACAGAAAACCTTTATAATTATTGATGTATTAGTTCGATGTTTTTTTGAGATAAAGTACTCAAATCTAGTACATATATTTATAATTGTTTTATAATATAAAAGTATACTATATGGTTTATACTAAATTATATTTATGAATATATAGAAAACATTTCCAAATAATTTAAATATTTAATCAGGTGTTGGATGATTTTTTTATTTTCGCATAAGTTCTTTTAGAGTATTTACAATAGAAATTTACTTAAAAAATAAGTAAAGTTTCTAGGAAATCGTTTTAGTTTAGAATTTTAACATAAATAAACAATATATCAATAAAAACTTTTTTCTTGGCTATCTTTGAGATAGCCTGTTCGTACTAGTAGATATAAATAATAAATGGCCAGTTTATTATTTATATGAATAAATTATGGCTATCATATACAATATAAATATACGAATTTATAGTTACGCTTTTAATACAATATTGCTAAATAATATTAAAATACTATGCACGATTTCCATATTATAAAATACTAAGACGTACCCGTATTATATATTTATTGATACATACTGAGATAAACTCGCTAATCCTCTTCCTAATTCTCTTTTTTAATTTGGATATAATATCACTTATAAGTACGTTTTTTCTTTGTCGTTTTTTGGGATTTTTAATTTTTTTAGTACATTTTCGAATCTACAACCCATAAATTAGAAAAAACTTTGAAGTGCAGGGAATATATCTTGTTTTACACAAAAAATTAGCTTATTTATAAAAAATCTTGTCCTCTAGAGCCCAGTAATCTGGTCTGATCAGAATGAAACATACTCTAGTTACGTAAATCAGAATTACAAACAACTTTTATTTTATGTCTAATGTGGTTCTAGGAGGATTTGCCTTGAACATTTTTGCATTGTACGTAATTTCCTTGTGACACTTTTGCCTTGTAGCACTCTTTGTTTGGGACGTTTTTGCCTTGTACTGTTTTGTCATGCTACGTTATTGCCTTGTGAATTTTTGCCTTAGATGATAATAGAGGGAATATCACTTCCTTTTAGTTATATATTTGTTAGTTGAATTTTTACCGCTGTATTCCAGCTTTGAAAAATTATTAACAAAAAGGTAATCAAGTTAGACAATCACAATTCTTCCAATATTAATTATAACGTAGATTTCAAAATTAGGGAAGGATTCAGAATAATTTGTTGGTTTCAGTTTATTTATATTCAACTCTCAATTTATAAGAGAAAGACAGTTGTTAACTTTATGAGAGTTGCCTTGATATAACCATTAAGGGAATTTGAAATTGTATTTCATGATGACTGGTCTAAAGAATCAATTAATACATATTTAAACTTTTTGTTGATTCTGTACATTTGATGCAAAGATAATCAAATCTGCGCCCGCTTTTTGACACTCTTGAAAATGCACCATATAATTGACTATGCGAAAATTCTGATTTTAGTAAATATAAAGCAATTTTTTCAAATGTTTGACCCTGTGATTTATTTGTTGTCATTACCATTGTCATGTTCCTTCTTCTACCATATTGAAGATATATACTAAGATTAACTCGTTCATCTTCTTCCTAAATCCCTTTTTTTTATTCGTATTTAATATACGTTCTGTTAGTAGGATAATTTTTTGTTCGAATTTGAAATTTTTTTGTGCATTTTCAAAGCAATGATCCATACCTTAACCGATTAATGCCGACTGTGAACATATGTTCCCACTGCAGAAAAACTGTTATTACTACACAACCAAAAAATATTTCAATGTTATAACAGATTAGCAAGTTACATACAAGTTTTGTATATGTTTGATACAAAGTACAAGAATATTATATAGTCAATAGATTACGAGTAGTAGTTAGATAAAATAAGCAAAGTGAGGTGTGGATAAATATGTCGCAATCCTACGGAACTAAAGGGTATGTTTTCACTAAACAAACCGTAATATATATAAAATCTTTTCACATACTTTCATGCATGAAGAACTGTTCCATATTTTTGGACAATTTTATTTCATATTTTTCATATATTTCATTATTTATCAGGGTATAATATAAGGGTGGGAACAAATGGTCCCATTCGGCGTTGATATAACGCGGCATGCTATTACATATGTTTGGTCTTGCATCATAGTTACTATTCTTGTGAACTCGTTATAGATGTTGTACAAATGTATTGTTTTGAGCAATATATATCACTAATAATAGATGTCAATAGTAGTCAGTGACTCTTAATGTAGTAAATTTTTTTCAGATTGTCTTTGGAAGAAATACAATCTTTGCTTGATGAAGAATATTCTGACAGTGAAACTGAGTGTGCTCAAGTTTTAACAATTGAACCGCCCATTGAAGAAGCAGCAGCGGACACATACTGTGACTCTGATTCATCCGAAAATCAGGTGACATGTAATCCCGATCATTTACCAAGAAGAATTTTACTTTCTAAAGTCGTACCAAATGAAATCGAGTCAGACACACCTGAAACTCCAGCGACAAAGAAACCTTGCAAAGAGAAAATTATTTGGCATAAAAATTCCAAAAAATTTAAAACATTGAATGTGATTTTACAGAAGAAAGTGGTGAAGATATAATTTTATCTGAATGTGCTTTGGAATGTATTGGTTGCTTCTGGACAGAGGAATGGTTACAATTTATTTGTGATAAAAGTAAGATTTATGCTCATCAGAAGTCACTATCATCTGATGTTATGACTAAGGATAATTTACGAGTATTTTTTGCGATACTAGTTCTCTCTGGTTACAATAAATTACCAAATCGACGATTTTATTGGTCATCCAAAGAAGATATAATAAGCCCTTTGGTGAGCAATTCTATGAGAAGAGACACGTTTGATCGAATAATGCGATGTCTTCATTTTTCTGATAACATGCAAATGCAAAATGATAGATTTCACAAAGTAAGACCAATATTCACACACATGAATCAGGTCATGAAGAATGGTAAATTTCAAGGAAAATTTATGAGCGTAGATGAAATAATGGTGCCATATTATGGAAGGCATGGGGATAAACAATATATTAGAGGGAAACCTGTTAGATTTGGCTTCAAGCTTTGGGCTGCATGTGCTTCTGACGGCACTTTGCTGCATGTTGAGCCTTATTGTGGATCATGTACAAACATACCTGATCATCGATTTGGCCACGATCCAAATGTTGTATTAGAAATGGTAAATAAGACTGGACTAAAAGAAGAACAGCATGTAATCTGTGACAATTATTTTGGAACTGTTCTTATGCTGAAAGAACTCGCACGAATGAAAATTGCTTGCACTACAACTCTTCGTGAAGACCGGTTGGGTGGAGCTCCAGTCTTGTCAAGGCCACATATTAACAAAAAAGCTCGTGGATCCATGGAAGAGGCATATACAGATTGTGTCTCATTAGTTAAATGGAAAGATAACAAAGTTGTAAGTGTAGCTTCGAACAAGATGAGAGCACAGCCAATGCAGGAAGTGAAATGGTGGGACAGGAAGCAGAAGAAATATATTTATATAGATATTCCAAATTCTATTTGTATCTACAATAAATACATGGGAGGTGTTGACCTTTTCGATCAACAAGTAGCAGCCTACAGAATAAGGATAAGATCAAAAAAATGGTGGTGTCCTTTGTTTGCATGGAGTGTCAATGCACAAGTCGTCAATGCTTGGCGTTTCAGCAGACGAAATAAGCCTAATCTCAGCCTTCTGAATTTTACTAGAAATTTAGTTATTGCAGTGTTGAAAACATACGGGGTTGCAAAGAAGCGTCCAGGCCCAAAATATCCATTAGGAAGTGCAGCAGAAAGTGCTCGACTCAGCAATGAAGGCCACTGGACTGCAAGAGGAGAGCATGCTAGAAGTAGATGCAAAGAATGTAAAGACCGCACACCTCATATATGTAAAAAGTGCAAAGTTCCTTTGCACCCAGAATGCATGGAACCTTATCACACAAAGGAGTAAATGCTCCAGTATCATCTTATGTTCATTTATAATATAATAAAAAGGATATTTTTCTAGTTGAAATTCAATATTATGTAATAAATTCAATATTTGTTATCTTATTACCGAGTGGGAACATATGTGCCCGGGGAGTATTTCTTCAGTTATAAGTAAATTTTGAAATTTTATTGTTTTAAATGTGGCTTATTACTACTATGAGACAAACAAAATGACAATTAACTCAAATTTGTTGTAGATCATTCTCGGCATTAATGGGTTAAAAAACTTTGAGACACGGGAAATGGATCTTGTTTTATGAACAAATCAAGTTATTAGCAAAAAATCAAACTTCTCTCCGTAGAAAAGGAATCTGGTCTGATTAGATTTAAGCAAAGCTTAACGAAAGTAACTTAAAATTCTAAATAAGTTTTATACTATGTCCAAAGTCTGTATTTGTCTCCATTTTTTAAATAAATGTGATGGTATCATTGTTTTTTATAAGTGTGGGGTACATCAACTACAAACACACACGCACTCACATACATTATTTATACAACGAGGCATCAAAAAGAAATGCTATTCCTGTTTTTTTGGAAGCGGATCATAAATACTATAACTTATTAATTCCTTTATTTCTCAAAAATAATAAATTATGAAAAGCTATGATGTATGATGTAAGACGATGGAATTGACAGCTGACAACAAAATTTACAAGGTATTTTTGTGTTAGCGAGATAACTAAAATAAAACTTACTACACAATAATTTGTGTCAAATTCTGTTTTTAAGGAGCACACTAATACTCTTGATTACTCATTATAATTAGATGTCATAATATATAATAATACTAATAATTGATAATTAATAACAGCTTTAAGACAAAAAACTCTCCAGTTTGCCAACAACAACAACAACAAAAATTAGACCCTCAAAAATGCTTAGGATTTCCAAAAATAGATGATTCTTTTTCTTTTTTGATATGAGAAGCTGAGCGTAAACACGTTTGTAGCTAAATCTCAACTTAAGTCACTTTTTTATTATAAAAATAGCTTTTTCTGTACACACTTGTTTGTTAAAAAGGAATTATAAAGTCATAATTTATACAACTTTATGCAGTGTTAAGTTATATAAAGTAGGAGTTTATCTACACGCCCAAGAGATTTGACTCATTTTTACAACATTATTCATATACTCGTATACATCCCCTGCTTTTTGACGCTCTGTAGCTTTAGCTGAACACCCTCGTCTGGGTTGTCAACAGAATGATGTAAATATATATATTTTTTTGGGGAGGGAGGGGATGTTTTTGGGAATTTATTTGAAAAAAATCCAAAAAATTAAATTTTTTGAATACAAATTTCAAATATTAATTTTTAAAAAATACATTTTAAGAATTGAATTTTTTCAATTTTTTTAATACACACAAAATTTATAAATATATATATATATATTTTAATTAAAATATTAAATTTTCTAGTCTAAAGCAAAAATTCCTTAATTTTTAAGGGAGGGGGCCTTTTAGGGCTACCTTATGCCGACTCTCCTACTTGTTGATACATTTTTTTAATACTAAAAAATTAGGCACAAGCAAACATTCAGACAAAAAATAATTGGCTTTATTAATATGGATTATTATTTTCCTCATATCCTTTGTAAAGAATAGGTGAAAAAATATCTTTAAAATTCTATAATACTCAAATAAAAAACCATCTACTTACTGTTGAGAACTCCTAACACTAGCGGCGTTTTGTATTTGTAAATGGAATTCGAGGTTTTTTGTAATAATGACATCATCAGGGAAGCCTTCTTTATTTTTATAAATTTTTTTTTTTGCTAGGAGACATTGGACTCTATTGATTACTTTGATAAGATGACTTTGTTTTTAAATATCAAACTTTACAGTTAATTGTTTTTCTATGATTCAAGAAGCTTATTAAAGACTAAATTTGAACGAATAACCTTCTTTTTTATTTTTGAAAGGGATGACAAATTGATAGGTTTTTTTTCCCAAAGTAAGACATTGAAAAAAAAAATTATATATGATTTTGTTATTGTGATAAATATAAGACATCTGCTAAAGTGGGGAGGACAATAGTCCTTGGGACCCTTTGGTTCTTACGCCACAACCTCTTCGTCTACAGAACAGTAAAAACATACGTTCAGGGTAAACCCTAAATACTGTAAAACAAAGAATTAAATTATTATTTTATTTTTATAATTACAAATCTAAAGTTTTACATGAATACTACAGAATATCATATCAATTATATAATAAATATATAATATCCTCTTTTGCAGAAAGTACAGCTAGGGAGTATGTTATGCAAGGCATCACAGTAGACAAGGGAACATGGAAATGTTTCTTAATTCTCTAATTTGAATTGACTTTCAGTGTATCCAAATTAAAATAGGGCCTCCTGCAGACATTGTCTTCTAAAATAAAGCAGTGTCTAAAAATCCATCGTAGTCAAATTCCTACTGGATAAAAACTAAATTTTGTCCCTCAAAAAACTGCTAAAATTAGTCTCATGCAACTTTTCAATCATATTATACGAGTGAGAGTGAGTAACTTCCTATTAAAAGTAATATATGTTCATTTCTAACTTGAATAAGGAATTAGCACTTGGATGAAGACTTTACTCGAAAATTGAAACCACGAACTCAATGGTGTTAATTTTTTACCCCTAGGGGACAAAAACAAGATGCTCTTTCAGGAACAACTGATGGTCACCTATATCTAAACCAATGTCAGGAAGCGTGTCAGACTTCAACAAACTGGGGAAATCCTTGTGTGCTGTACTTGTATATGAAAAACGACGAGAAAAGTGTTTATCATGAACAAGCTTTTTTTTTCATTTTGTGGAAATCGAAATACAGGGTGGCCGCGATATTTTTGACACTTGATATTATTGCACATATTGTCCGTTAGGTAGCAGTAAATTACTGTAACATTTTTCCAAAATATTGGGTTCTAGTTAAGAGCATGTGGTGTTGACAACAATGGAATCCAACGAATTTAGCACGTCAAACCAGTGGAAGAGAATAACCAAATTTATGTTGATTCCCCCATTTTTAAGGACTGTGATGTAATGAAAGGTACCTGCATGCTGAGGAACACATTGAAGACCATCCGAACCATTTGTCATTTTTTGTTTTTTTAGCCTACGAGTCCCAGATGTGGCTGTCCGAGAACTTCGAGGACTACACCAGCCCCAACATCTTACCTCCCAACAGCCCCGACTGCAATTTCTGTAACTTTTACCTGTGGGGCGTAGTTGAACGGGACACGAATCACGCCTTGTGCAACACAGAGACAGAGTTAAAGCAGTTCATCATCGTGATTTTCAGCAAGTTGCCCATGCACCAGGTCAAACACGCCTGCAGCATGTTCACGTCCAGGCTGGAGAAGATCATCGCCGCTGACGTTGCCTACTTTGAGTAGAATTTGAAGCCAGAAGCCACACCTTTCAAAAAATTTTACAATTTTTTGAATTAATAAATTCCTAAAGATTTTAATTATTGTTTCGTAAATTTTTTGAAAAGTGTGAAAAATATTGCTTCGGCCCTGTCATTATTGGTTATTATAGGCATGATCTAATACATAAAAATATTTTTAGACCCCTTTTCACAACTTACCAAATCAATCAGACATCTTCATATATATATGATGAAAAAAAAACAAAAAATATTAAGGTTTTTTTGTCAAATAAATGTTTGACAAAATCCTATTATTTTAAAAAGCTTACATATTTGGCGTGTCTCAAACATACATCTGTTTATATAATCACTAGTAGTTTAAATATTCATAAAATATTATAAAAACTTTTTGACAAAGAAAAAGTGTTCATAAATTCATTCTTAAAATTTATATGTTTAGTCCATGAAAATGTTATGTCTCTGAATGTTTATTCATTAAGTTTATCATAAATTATAATCTAATAGAAGGCCATCATCATGAATATCTTTAACAGAAGTGGAAAAATTTAATTTTAGAAATACCAACATTTTATGCTATGTATGTAGTAGTCATAAAGAAAATATAGGAGCCATCAAAAAGCGACTGTGAGCACTGTGATTAGGGGAGTTTGTTTTTCAACTTTTTTTCGAATTTTGATTATTTCTAGATCGGAAAAGTTGTCAATCGGTAGGAAAATAACCTAATCAAAATGTCATTGTTTTGCGATGTTAATTTTAGGTAGCATAATTAGTTCAAAATTTGATAGGAAATAAAAGTTCTGTATTTGTTCAATATATACTAAAATGACACATTCATCATTATTTTGAATTATATAAATATGAAGGACAATATTCCAACCTTTAAAAAATATTAATGGTTACTTTTTTTTTATTAAGTAAAACTTTAAAAATTAATAAATTTTGATCTTTCCTATTTGAAAATATAAAAAGAATGAGGCGAAGTAAACGCGGATCATCAAATTGTCCAAACTTTTTCCTTCTTTTTTCGCTCTATCCAACAATTTTAGAAAAAAAAACTTTAAATATTTTTTAAAGGTTAGAAAGTTGTCAATCAAAAATATGTTATTGAAATTAACTCAAAATTTATTTTCAGTATCTAAATGGACCAAGTAAAGACTTATTGCTTTTTTTCGAACTTGTATCGACATATGCGAGCTAAAGATGACCTAAAAAGACAATGCAATTATATATATGTAATTTTCAAATCATATTACAACTTTTCAATATAAGCTGTAATTGAGATATAAAAAAAAAGTTGAAACACAAACCGCCCTACGGTGCATTTTTATTCCAAGTCTCATTCTATAAATAATGAAATGATTTCTCTCTCTTTTGTACTATTGTGTGTGCTACTCTACCGTATCTACATACGTACCCAGTGATGCATAAAATATATTATAGATGTAGATTCATAGTACTAAGATCAGTAGAGTTGTACAAAATATGACCTACTGATATGTAAAAATAAAAGAAACGGAAAAATTGAAGAATGCTTGTTTCAAGGAAAATGACCTACATCCTTCCTGTTGGAGTCCTCTATACTTAGTGCTGAAAATTTTGTGTACTTTGGGCGTGTTAAAAAACGATCCCCTAACATTAACATGGTAATTCTGATAATTTAAAAAATGTTTTGAAGGATTGTAACTTAGTTGTCATGATATTTCATTCGATCAGCTGTGACGAGGGAGTAATGAGAGAAACGAATAAAGAAGGACATTAGCAAGAATTACTCAGATGTAAATAGTCCATTCTACTTTGAGTTGAACAAGGACTTACAATTAAAACTCTGCCTCAAATCCTCAAGGTTACTCTCCGTTCATAATGAGCACAACGGATGTTCTATCAGGTTTTGAAAATAACTGAATACAAAATAAAATGAAGCATATAACTCAGGATTTAAATGCCGAATTATGACAACAGCTAAAGAAATGAAAATTAGATTACCAATACCAAACAAAATAGGCCAGTTAAAAAATATTAACGATTGACATAACTACTTATATGTATAAAAATATGTAATCTACTCATACTTACTCTTTCCCTTTCTATCTTCAAAAATAAAAAAATAATGGCCAGAGAATTATCAAAATTTTTGTTCAGATTACTAACTAAACAAACGCTTCGTTTTTTTAAGTATTATAAACCTCTAAAGATAAGGGAGAAAATAAAATTAAAAAGGGTCTTTCTAATGTACATACATACAATGTAGGGATAAAAATCGTGTGTATTTGAGAAATGACACACCAAAAGAAGCAAAAAATAGACATGGTAACCCTGAAAATGGAAAGAATGTTTTGGAAGAGAGGAGCTTAGATGTCATTATATTTTATTAGATCAGCTACAATCAGCTATGACAAGGGAGGAGAAGAAGAAGGTAATAAAAAGGTCATCTGCAAGAATTACATCAATATCGATCCGTAATTCTACTTTTAGTCCAACAATGACTTACAATTACAACCTCACAGTAAATCCTCAATATTACTTTTCGTCTTTTATGAGCACACTCGAATGTTCAAACAGTTTTGGAATAATATTGAATGTAGTTGGAAATGAAGTTCACTAATCCAGAATAAATAATAATGACCACCGCTAAGGAAATAAAAATTCCTTCTCCAGACTACCAATTTTCCAAAAAAAAGGGCGTGCAAAAAACAAACAGAACGATAAACAACATTATCCATACTTATTCACAGTCTTAAATTCTACGATGTACCGGGTGCAAGAGCATATTTTTCCACTTAGTTTAATTGCCACCGAATGAGTGAACAGGAGACAAAAAGGAGTCATGTATCCGACTTGCTTAACATACTTTGATGTGTCATAAGTCCTTGTACAGTTTTTACTTTATTAGAAAGAAAGATAAATCTAGGCTTAATATTAATGGTAAAAAAATAATTATTAATAAGGAGATGAAGGTTATTTTAACTTCTATTATTTTTCAAAAATTCCACCTACTGCCAAAATACATAGCTCCAGGTGGGATCGAAACTTACACGCAACTTTTCTGATAGTGTCTGCCGTAATGTTGGGCCATTTCACCTCCTCCTTGGCTTCATCACAACCACACTGCTGTGGTAGTAGGTGTTGGTCTTTTTTCTTAGCGGTGCACCACACGTAGTAGTTACTTGGGCTCAGGTTGGAAGAGTTGGGCGGCAACATCTCCTTGGAACAAAATCAATTCGCCCCGAATTTGTTTTCAAATACTTTGGGTGACCTTTGATGTGTGACACGGTGCTCTGGCCTGTGTCCCAACCCAATTTCCAATGCCATAGGTTGCAATAAGGGCGGGAAACACCTTTTTGGCTATGATAATTTTATATTAATTGGCCTTCAAGGTCTCTTTCATCTACAATGGTGGAAACACCGTACTGTCTGAACCAATGACACCGAGCATCATGGCATAGGCTGGGTGTTTCGAACCCTCAGTGAATTTTAACTCAGAGGGGCGTCTTTGGAACCTTGGCGAGGTACCGAAGGCTGCAGCAGTTGCTGACTGGGTTAACTGTGAAAAGTTTTTCTACCGAGAAAATGAGGACTTTCCAATTGGGTTTCTTTAATTTATTAAGGAAGATCTTCGATCGTTCCAGCCTCTTTTGTCTGTGTAAAGCCCGAAACTCTACAATTGACTATAGAATATGGAGCTTCGTAGAATGCAAGGCTTGCATAGTTCCCCCCTGTAATTTTGATTCTGTGAAGACCTCCGTTGAGAAGGAGTGGGCGGATATATCCAATGACTACGTCGTCAAGGTATGTAAATGATTCAAGACAAAGACTGGAAGCCATATTTACCACAGAAGTATGATATTGTAAAAAATAATTATGATTTTATAAAGTACTCGTATAATAGTAATAAAATTAAAATCCTGATTCTATTTACTTGTTGTTCTTGATGAAGATGATTTTACTATCAAAAACAGTACGATTTGTTTTAAATCGAAGGTATATATTTGTAATTCTATATGATGTTCATAATAAGATGGCCAATATCTATATATATTTATATAGGACGAGGGATCAACAAGAAACTGCATTGCTCTCCTTCTGGAAATGGAGCAAAAGTTTTGTATAATATAACTTATTACTTCGTTTATTTATCAAAAGTAATAGTTATGAAATAGCCATGACATATCAAGTGGGACAAGGGAGTCGACAGCTGACAACAAAATATAGTGATTATTTTTGATGTGACGTAGTTTGTTATGAATATAAAGCAAGACTTTGGTTTAAAAAAAGAAAACAATACAATAAAATTTCAAAACTGTTCTTTTATTAAAGTGAATTTGTCTTTTTTAGACATTTAGATACTGTCATGTTGAGTCTCAATATCCAAAATATAATGTTCATAATATTCTATACTTAAAAATAAAATTATGAGTGGCTGTTCAAGTCATAGGCATAACATAAAAATAATATTTTTATAGTTGGAGAACTTCAATTTAACCAAAATACAAATAAGTAATTCAATATAAATTTAGGACAAAGATTTTGTCCTACATTTGAAAACTTTTTAATTTAATAACGTTTTGTAAAATATTTTTCTTTTATAGCCTCTTTATTTAGATATTTTTTTGAGGTTAAAAACTTTTCCTTAACGACGTCTACTTTTTATTTACATACACACATTCCATTACTGACCTTTTTAATTAAAGAAAAATATATTGAGTGCCCGAATGTTCATTAGTTTGCCTCAAATAAAAAGTCAGTTCCTGTGGATTTGTATTTAAGTACCCTTGATTTATAATCGAATTGATTGTAATAAAAAGTATTATTATATTTTATAAAGAAAGGGAAGTTCTTTGATACATTCTCAATATTCTCAAGTATCATCCCATCCCTCTAAAAACCGATTTTAATCTACAAAAACACACGAATGAAGAGAAAGTACGATACGAATGTTACTCTACCATATAAATGGCATATTATGCTTCCTTAAACGACATACCACCGTCTTCTTTAATCAGAAACAAAATATGATCGTGATGTAAAAACGGTCAAAGAGTCCTTCTTTGTTGAGAAAAATAAACAAAAAATTCAGAAAAATCCCGGCCAATCGATGAATGCGATTGCTCATATTTTTATCATACTTCATGTTTTGCTGCCCATTGTGTTAACAATGAAGACCTACGATACCCCAGCTATGCACGTTGCAAGGGACAGCTTGTAACCCCGTCAAACTGGATGAAAAGAGTCACCGAAACTTAGACTATGGCCAAGCTTTAAATGAAGCTTTCCATAAAGGATTTTGTCCGATTCTTCTCAGAAGAGAAAAATTCTACCATCGCTAAAAGCTTAACTCGAAGAACAATGAATGCTTGACAAAATGTCCTTATAATGTACTTAGGTTCATGAAGGCCATGTAACCACAGTATGTTCTTGGTGCGGTTAGCATTGAAGTTCACGTTATTCTCCCCTTCATACTCAAGAAGGGACTGAAGGTCAACGCCAAGGTATACATCAATATTCTGCCATCAAAGTCTCCCCCTGGATCTTCAGTATCATAAAAGATCGATCTTGGATCTTGCAGAAAAAGAGGCACCCTGTTACACCAGCAAAGAACTATCAATTTTCTTGATAATGAGAATGGGATGAATGGCCTACAGAGTTCTTGGCCTTCAAGCTAATTGGTTTTGGCCTCATTAAAACAATTTTATGTGGCGAGACCAATGAAGGTCCTTGAGAGATGGGATAAGGAGATCATTCCAGACTTTACCCAGTGGGACGGTAAAAAAGCAGTTTTACGTTTACGGTACTTTGTGAACGTTTGATCAAGTGAGCGTTCCATTATATCCATTGAATTTCAAGTTTATTTAATAAATTTTATTTTTGTTATACATGATCAAAATCGGTTAAGAAATAAAGTGACAGCAGCAATTTAACTTTTTTTTCTTGGCTTGTAAACCTTTTGATAAGCTACCCTTACAAAATAACATATTAACCAATGTTTAAAACAAAAATAATATTCCCAATATATTTTCATATTACATATACAGTAATTGGACAATTAAACAACTTTTGACCTCATCCAGATTCTGAACTAATGCAATGTTACTAATTTTTTGTTATTTCATATTATTTCATGTTATATCATATTTATTTTTAATATGAACTCTATGAGCCTCAATCGCTCTCTAAATTATTCAATTGAGTAATCATTTTACTTCACAAAGAAAAACATTTATCTTGCATAAATGACTCAAAGTTGACTATGTATTATGGACAAATTATGGTTTTAATATAAGTTATTTTACATTATGTTATATAATTTTAAAATTCGTAGATATTTTATTTTGTATATACATAGTTTAAAAAAAAAGTTTTCATTTTTGGGGTCTAGCTTTCCATTTTTTTCTGTCCTACACTTTTTTAAGAATTATATAATTAATTAAAAAAAATTAAATTTTTTAAAACATCAGTAAATAGTATTTTACCATTTAAAGCAGTTGGCATTTCCTTTCAATATTACCAGGTACCATTAAATATGTAGTTATTTAAGTTCCAATATTTTTGAAAATTTGAAATTTGAGAAAAATGATTTGATCTGTCATTCTGTTTCTTCTTCTTGACATTGATTATATTAGTTACCTGATCTCTGGTAGGGAGAGGAAAAATTGGCAGTGATGCACTCATACGGGATATGGATGAGGTCAAAGTTTGTAGTAATGGTAGTGTACACCCCTTTATATTTAATCCATCAATTGCATAAAAATATTAATATTGTCAAAAACATTAATTGAAAGAATTGAATAACTCCTATATTTACTATTTTTTTAAAATAATTGAGAGTATATTTAATCGATTAACATGAACAAAACAATGTATATGCATAAATTAGACAACTAATAATACTTTAAAATTATTTTATAACAAAATTATTTCATACTTAATGAAACATTTTCAAAATACTTCAGTCAAAGTGCTAGCACTATTTATACATTGAAACAAATAACAAAATAAATGTCATAATTATTCTTATACCGGACAGCCCATTTTCTTGGACATGCTTTGCTTTTTCACAGCATTGACAAATATATCAAAAAAGGAACCTTCATTATCTGTTCTTTCAGTTTGAAAGCCCATGTAATTTCCTAAAGTAATCCCGATTACATCTGAAACCATCACTCTTGCAACATCCAATATTAGTTTTCCGAGTGATCTATAAGTCACATAAATCAATTGATAAGTCAGGAAGTTACCTTATTTTAGAATGAGTTAAACTTACCCTTCCTCACGAGCTCCTCGTTCGTCTGCCCCTTCTTTATTAAAGATCATGGCTTCTTTTAGAACCTTGTAGTATTTTTTAATATACTTGTCGTAAAGAAAATTTCCAAAGGCCTCTGCCATATCAGACTTGATTCCTAAGAGCCCTGTACTGATTCCTCCTCCATCCTTATCGCTTTTAATTTCTTCAGTTAATGTCTGCTTTTGAACGCCTATATCAAAGCTGCGGTCTTGGGTGTCAGAGGATATAGGGCTTAAAAAAGAGGGCTCAAATGCATCAATTTCTTCAACCTCAATCTTACGTGGTGAAAGTTTACGTTTTTTTAATTTCCTTGAAGCTGGACTCGCAATGGCCATCGATAAAATATTGATGATAAGAAATATAGTACCTAGAAATACATAAATAAGTAAAAAATATGTCAGGATTTCAATGCCATAATTGAATGCATAGAAGAGTATTATAACTTTAAATGAGGGGCCTCAATAACGAATTTAAGTTTTGTGTTCTATAAATGTAAAATGGAGGGGGGAAAAAACTTCGCTATTTTAAGTATATAAAATGATAAGGATTACATTATATAAGAAAAAATAAATTTTAAATTTATTCAAGAATCCTTTAGCGTCAATGTAATTAGATAGAATATTTTACAATCTTAATGTAAGATCTTTTTGACAAAAATTGTATCTAATCCTTAATAAGTTTGTTTTGCCCTTCCTACATAGATTAGTTCTCTAATTTAAAGAAAAAAAAACATAAGTATTTAACACTATGATGTTGTTGTTCTTTTTATCTTAAACAAATCAGGAAAATAATTAATATATTATGCATATTCGTTAACAAAAACATTTAGAATTTTGAACTGAAACAAATGAATATAACATTTTTTTTGATACGAGCCAGATCTGATTAAACTAAAACTCAACGATAAAAAAAAAGGCTATTGATGTGACATATATGAAATTGCTCCAATAACTAATTAAATCCGTAAAACTTAATTATTTTTCATTAACCCTCTGTTAATTAACTAGGATATTTTACACCCGGGGATATATAAGTGATTCTTATTTCTTTGGAATGAACATTTTATCGCCAATACTTTTGAGTATTTTTTGATATACTAAATCTGGTTGTATACAATTTTTATATTGGTTAATACCTTGTTTCAGATTTTTTTTATATAATTAGCCATCTTTAATCGATTTATATACTTATTCAAAGGTTTTCGTTAGTTTGTTTTCCTTTTTAATTCCTGGTTTCTTTTTTTCTTAATTAAATGTTTTAACTATAAATATAACTAGATAATACTGTTGTAACACAAAACTCAAGTTGTTAATATTATTTAAAAATATGATTTTATTCTTTCTCGATGTCTTGTATTTATAAAAGTACTTATATCATTTTAATTGATATTTAAGAGTGAAAAATAGATGGATTTGCTGAAAGTAATGTTTCAAATTTTACAGAAGTAATCGTTATCATTGTAAATCTGAGTAAAATGAAATAAAGTACGTTTTTTTTGGCAATATTTAAAATGATTAACTAACTGCATTTTAAAAAGAATTTTTGCTAACGAAGGTTTAACTTCTAGAGACATGGGTCATAGAATGCACAAAATGCATTATAAAAATGTAGAATACTTTTTTAGACATGGAGGGCGGTACTCAGGATTGGAGGTGGTACCAGAGGGAGAAAAGTAGAGGATAAAGGAAAATATATAATAATTAAGTGTGTTGACCTTAATATCATATATCAGGTTTTATAAAGATCCTAGCATCACAAAGATATTGTACATTTATTGGCTGAAATAATTCATTTAAACCTATTGGAGGGATTACACAATAAACAGCGGTAATATCTTGTATTGCAGAGTAATTTCATTTACAAATAAAACCAAGCAATTAAGTAAGTCTGATTTAAAATTAAATCAATACTTTTTTAGGGCTGAAAGATATATTATTCACTGTTGTGAATAGCTCATCTGGGAAGCAGCGGTGTATAAATTTAACTTGCCTCGGGCCCCAGCACTTCACCTACAAAACCCTTGGCTAGGGTGTATTATTGAACATTAGAAGGGTTCTATTCTGACATGTTTCTTCATTATTCAATAGTTTTATCGTCTGACTATTATATAAATTGTAACGAAATTGCACACGATAATATTGTCTTGCAATGATATTATCCCAACGTTTTTGTCCAGAACCTTTTTAAAACAATTATTTTACTGGACAATCCATTTATTGTCAGTTAGAAGCTTAAAATTATTATGCCTTTTAAAACACATTTACAAGAAATTTAAATCTATTCTGGATCTACAGAATAATTATAATTGTTTTTTTATTCTTTTATTTCACATATGATGAAACTATTGCTCAATTCTTTTTTTTAATGTACCTTTAATTGGTTAGATGGAGTTGCGCTGATTAAGTATAAGTAAACATTATAGTATTACAATTACCCCATCTAACCTAGAAATCTTTTGGTGAAATTCATATACATAAAGTATATTTCTTTCTTTAGGAATCACTGGGGCGCGAACGTACACACATATAAATCTTTTGCCTTTTTTTTTAATAAAATTTTTAGCTATTTTTTGGCTTTGTTTTTTTTATAAATTTTACTGTCAATTTTTTTTTTATAGAAAACGTTCTGTGGTAAAAAAAATTGATTAATAACTCCCATGATGTTTGACTTTGGTTTAGATAATTAATTTTAAACTAAAATGTTTATTTATACATAGTTTCTATGATACATCTGTAAATAAATAAAGTCATTAAAATATCACAAATTGGTCTTAATTTACAAGTTGAGTTATGGGAAAGAATTGAAAAGTTGGATATAATCCAAAATATTATTATCAATACTTATTACTTGTAAATTAATTTATTATTTTGATTCCAAAGACTTCCTAATTATCTTGAATAATTATTTAGGTTTTTTACTGTTTTAATTATATCAATTTTTGTTGTGGGAGCCATTAATTATTTGGTGGCAATAAGTAATAAATTAATCCTTAATAACAATACCGGTAAATGTTTAAAAGTAATGTAAATATCATAAATTTAATATATTATATAATGAGAAAAAATATATAGTTACATATAAGGGATCTCAAATGGTACTATGCATGCTTTATGTACACATGAGTTATCTTTTTTTACAATGATTTTGACAAAAACATCAAAGAGATTTTTATGTACTGCTGCAATGTTAGTTTATAATGGAAGTAAATGTTGGTAAATTAGTTGTTATTCAAATTCCTTTTCCTATTAAAAAGGCAAATCTGTATGTACATAAAGACAATTTACATATTTACCTTTATTCTACGTTTATCCCAAGTCAAATGTGATTCTTATTGACATCATTTTAACTCAAAGTCTTTTTATTTGAGTAGGATAAAAAAAGGTTTTCTATTTGTCTTTTGTTGATTTTTCTTAAGAACTCTAATATATTTGACCAACTTTGTATAAAAAGATGTAAAAGAAAATTAATGATGATTTATTGTTTCTACTTTGGGGTTTTCATTATCTTCTTTTTTCTTTATCTTTGTGAATAAGAATTTATCTGCTTGATAATAGTTATTTTTTTATACTCATGACTTTTCAAAAAAACATTTCCATAATTTTATGTTTTGAGACATATGTCTACTGATATAAATCGTCTGTATTTTTAAGCTGGGCCTTTTTTTAGGAATTGGTAATCTTAAGAATGGATTTTCATTTCCTCAGCTGTTGTCATTATTATTTAAATCATGATGATTAAACTTCCCTTCTTATTACATTCAATTTTATTCAAAATCTGTTTGAACATTTGAGTGGGCTCATAAAAGACGAAATGTAACTTTAAAGATTGGCTATGGGATTATAATTGTAAGTCCTTGTTGGTCTCAACGTAGAATTGAGGATCGACAACGAAGTAATTAGGGCACATGCCCTTGTTAATTTTCTTCTTCCACTCCTCCCTTGTCATAGCTGATTGTAGTTAACTTAATGAAACGTATTGACATCTCTTCCAAAACATTCTTCAAATTGACAGAGCTACCATGTCTATTAGTGTTGGGTTTCGGTCTGGAAATCTTAGACCGTCTAAGACCGTATATTTTCTCTTGGAACAAAGTAATTCGTTGCAGAAGGAGATACACGTGTTCTCTTTTTTCTTTCATTATTTAATCAGTTGTGGGTGTGTTAATATCTCCTTTGAAAAAATGAATTATCCCCTATCTTAAGTGTATATTGTTTTTCAAAAGGATAATAAATTGTTTATATATTCTTAAAAAATAATTATAATATTTACTTTCCACTAATTCTACTATTTTAAATTTGGGAGGTTATCTTCTCTATAGCAGTAATTCATTTTTTCCTCAAAAATCACATAACAGGTAGTGATATTCTCAATGTTCATAATTAAATTATACTATATGTATCTCTCCTATCTTCTCCTTGCGTTCTTACACAAATCCTATCTCTATGGATTACTCCTTATTATCCCATGTCCAGACGTACCAACATTGAGGTGAATGTTTTACTTAGCAAAATAAAGCAATATTTGCTATTATTAGTCATTATAAATGATATTTTAAGCATCGGTGAAAAAGTTGAAATTTTTTTACAATTATATTTCATATCTTAGAATTCATAATAAAAAATAGTTTTAAAAAAATATATATAATTTATTTTAGATGAAATAGAAATATCTTTTATTCATTTATTCAATAAATTATTACAAAACAAGAATGTTTTATGTATAATAAACATTAATGCTAATTGGTAGGATTTCGTGCATGTTAAAAAAAGACCTAAGGTCAAAATGGTATCCCTAAAATTTTTATAATTTTTTTGGATGAGAGTAGCTTAGCAGTTATGATGCTACATTAGATCAGGTACAAGCAGCTGGGACAAGAGTAAGTAGGAAATAAATGAGGATATAGGTAAGAATTACTCGGATATTACCCTTCAATTCTACTCTGAATCCAAAAAGGATTTACAATTGTATTTCTGCGACAAATCCTCAAGGGTTATTTTCGTATTTTATGATCAATCTACATATCAGATTAGTAGCTAGTATGTAGTAGAAAGGGAAGTTCACTACTCAATAGTAAAATAATAATAATAAAAATTTAAGAGAAGGAAATGTACTCATCAGATTGACAATTTCAAAACAACGGGCGTGCAACCGATTAGCCCCACTGATAATAAGAGATATTCCATTGATCTCCATAGTTATCATTAGAGTAAATAAATATTATGGAGACATAAAAAAATTATGTCATGCCTCGATAATTAATTCTAAAAATTGTGACTATTTCTGAAAAAAATTTACTATCACCTTTATGAAGTTAGATTAACAAAGTATGCAATAAATTAAGAATGAACATTGACAAAAGAAATAAAAATATAATATATCCAAGTTATAATAAGGTATTTAGTCTCTTAGATGAAATAAAGCCCTAAAAAATAGTTTATTGCATTATCAAAGTTATGCTTAACTATATCATCAAAATTTTAAAACTCCTAGAATATTTTGGCGACATATTAGCTATGTAAAAATGAAAAAAAGCTAAAAATCAATTGGTAGCTAATGTATTATTATTCAACTATTTTGGAAAATTGTACACAGCTTAAAAGGAGCTAATCAACAAATTAACGTTGATAAGTAAATTTGCAGAAATATAGACTGATGACAATAAGACTTACAACACATTTTTTGTGAAATAACGCCGTATATTACTTAATATAATGTACAAGTGTGAAAAATTTATGTTACATCCCTAAGCTACAGCCTAATAAATGAAAATGTGGACAATATATATATTTTTTAGTTTGTTCATGCACAATTAAATATGCTGCATATCTAAAAAAAATCTAAAATAATTTAAAAAGTTTGAAAGTAGGACATTTATTCTCATAAATTTTGTCAAAATGTTTTATAAACAAATGAAAATGGAATATGCCATGGATATATGAAACAGTTTGTACTCTGAACACATATAGGTAATAGTAATGTCAAATCTATATATAAAAACTGCATTTATTAGTTGAAAAGTTGACTTCTTGTATATTTTCCTTTTATCTGATAAATATATAAAAAAAGACCATATTTTTATAATTATAGAAATTAGTAATTTTAAAACTCCCTATTTTGAGACAACCAGTGTTTGATTAAATATTTGATTAATTTTTTATGGTGTTTATGGGTAAAAAATGAAGTCATCGTAAGTCTGAATAGTGAATAGAAATTGAATCCCGGGATTACTCTTCTTATATTCTTTCTCCCAAGGTATAAATGATTTATATACGTCTCCCATCTGTCACTAGTCATCGAGGACCTATCACTCATCTCCAATGTCGACTGCCATGTCCTCCCTCTACATCCCTACACAAAACATACAACTAAGTAATTTAGAGACATAAGCCCATATAACGTCACTAAATATCCCTCTTAAAAGTGGGAATGAAATGTCCGGGGATGAATTTTAGAGGGAATGAATTTAATGGCAATGAAATTACCTAGCACTATTTTTATTATATCCATATTTGACTGTATTTATAAAAAGAGTAAAATAGAGTATTCATATCATTTCTGGCTATAGTCTGAGTAAAACATATCTTTAATAACTCAGAATGAGTATTTTAATTTCGTAAATGAAAAGCAACTTATTTCTATATTGCAAATAATGCCAAATGTTTCTACAACTATCTCTTACATATAAGTATACTTTGCAAAAAATTCAATCATCTAAGTAGGTAAGTAGATATTTAATATATGTAAATACATTTTTCATATTTTCTATTTTTTCCATTACTGCAATTGCATCATAGATATGCAAAACTTTCAAAAACAATAGTGCATTAATGTGCATTCTTCCCTGAATAACTAATTGACATATCATCACTGGCAATATAAAAAGTTTTACAACTTTTGTAAGTCCCATTAGAAACTTGAATAATTTGTCAAACTATTGATTTGACTTAATAGATCCACCACCTCCAATTAAACAGTGTATATTATACACGATCTTAAATGGAACTATTCAAAGTTATTTCATTATTATAAGTATAATTACAGTATTTAAAATTTGTGAAATTGCTTTATTTTTTAAACTAAGTGCACTACATTTCACGTTGTAGTTCTTACTAAATTGTCTAAATTAAATATAAAGGAATCCATTTTATTTTTTTACATCATAATTTAATTTAAATACATACAGAATTATCAATATAGTCAATATTTCATGCATAGCCATGTACATACGACAGAATGTCTCAATATCGCTCGGACACTTTTTGAAGCAACAGTAACTTCTTTATTCTATTATTTATTTACACTTACTTCTCAAGTGGAACTCATTATACTATTATTTATTTACACTTACTTCTCAAGTGGAACTCATTATACTATTTTCAATTTGGAGTGACATTGGTACAAAATCACTGAGAAGGACAACAAGACATCTTATTTATGAACAGAACAAGCTGAAACAGTTGGAAAGAGCTAAGAAAATTCTAAATTTCTTAAGGCCAACAAAAATTCAGACAAAGTTTTGCTTTTTTTATGAAAATTGTATCGCTGGTGTTGCCAATGCCAATAAGCATTCCCATTCCCATAGGAACCCTAGAACCCTTATTATTATTCTTTCATTCTTAAAAAGAGAACACATGAATTGATCTAATAATTAAGTAGTTACGTAGGAGTGTGCTCATGAAAAACGGACAATGACGCAGATTATTTTTTGAGGAGCTATCTTCTATACTATTATACACAAGTTTGTCAATAGCCAACGGCTTATTAGTCCGAGCAATGCTGTTCACTACCGCTATTATACATACAAACTCCTCAAAATCCAAAATGAGAGAAATATTCTAATTTCTTGAATGAATTGAAGTACTTTAGAATAAAAGCTTTAGTTGAAAGATGGCATTTAGTATATCAGGCTTTTCATAACTTAAACATGATCTTTCAAGTATGATCTGTCATATTCTCCTACTTTTTTATGAGAACACACCTGTACTGAACGTAAAGGTCGTTCCATACAACTAACTTTACTCAATAACATCATCACAGACCTACGTTATCCATATTAAAGGAATTAACATCTAATGTTTATAAGAAATATAAATATAAAGCTTATTTGCAATGAAAATTTTGACAAACTATTTCCATGGTTTTGTAAGTGTGCATTTATGAATAAAAGATCTTTACAGATTTACTAATACAATCGTTAAAAATATTTCATTGAAATCTGTATGAAATATGTACGCTGGCAACAAACCAATAGTAATTTTGTTGAGTGTGCATTATATGGAAATGATGTTTCGCAAAAAATAATAATCGAATACATATTAATTGTGATAAAATAAATTTGTTATTTTAATGGATGTTTCCTATTTTTTCCCATTAATTTTTTTCTCCTCAGTGATTAAAAAAGTGCTTATTTGACTGTCAGACTCTACTATTTCCGTTATTTAATCTACATTTTTGACAATTGGCCTTGCATCTTTGACAATAAAATCACCGAAACTGAATCCAGAACACCTATATTGGACATGATTGGCAGTTAAAGTATTAGAACAATCAACACTATTCCATTTTTAATGAACTGGCTTAATATATCTTTTTGGTCGAAGAAAAACTGTAAGATATGGCGTATTTTCTCTTTGCTGGTGTCCATTTTTGACGCGCGCTCAAAAATACTGAGTCAATCAGTCACAAAACTGCCTAATTTCTTTTTTTTTTAGTACGAATTCTTATCTTTCTAAAATGATCTACCGTATACGCAACATAAGATACACATCACAAAAACCATTTATTGTAAAAATAATGGATTTCATTTTATTACACCTTTTATGTAGATTGGATTAGTTTTGACTTTACCATCAACTGAAACACGATGAGTACCTTTAATTCTTTCTCATTTCGTACCTCGTTAACTATTTATTCCTTTAAAGGCAAATCTTTAAATTTCTAAATCCTAAACTAAACTATGTACATATCTTTCACATTATCATCAAATAAGAATGATAAGGATTACTAAGGTAAAGGAAATGAATAATGGACTGAGGAACCATCAACTGTATATACCAATAAAATAAAAACCAAATATGTACTTATTATTCATATGGCAACATCTCTAATATGGATCGAATCAATAATAACCACTCAATGATTTCAATTCATAATAAATAACAAAATATATTACGGTCTTTCAAAATTAGAGCAAAAAGAATAGATTCATAAATTCTTAAAAAATCATCATCAAATTATTATTTTGTCATTTCCCTACAAAATGTCATTTATAATAATTGTACGTAAACTTAAGAATGATTTCTGGTAGTGGACACTTTTGGAATTGGAATTATTTTTAATAACAAATAGTAGGAATAAGACTAATATTTTGGAGAAATGTAACCTTACGAGTTATGTGCCGGTTCTTATTTAGGAACATTAATCTGGGTCATCTCATGTCTTAATCCATCTTGTCCAATATTATTTGTCGTTCCTTAAGTTAGGTAAAAATCTATCTCTTGGGACTTTATTAAGATGTTTTTTTTTTCGAAATATTCTATTATATAACAAAGTAAAATATGATATGTCTGTCTTATATTGTTATAATAAAAATATAAATATATATTTTAAAATATTTCTAATGTTCTTCATATAAATTATATATCTTATTTAACCAACGATATTTTTCTTTAAATTCCAAGAACTGACAGCTAAGGACCAGTCCTGAGACTGGACTGTATTGGACTAAATAAGGATCACCACTGCACTTCTACTAGGAGTGACTTGAAAGGAAGGGAGACTGTGCAAGTATGTCCCTTCAATTCTATGATGAATAGTTCAGAAACAGCATATTCTTCATAATGTCAAATTCAAAGAGTTCCACATTTAAAGAAAACAAAAATCAGGACGAAAATTTCGGTAAACTTTTTTGAAAAAAGCTACGAAATTTCTGTTTTATACAAGAATAAAAAGAATTAAAGGGTTTTAATTGATAAAAAATATTTAATTTTTTCTTACTAGAGACGGTAGTATTTATAGATGCTAAAGGGTGCAAAAATCTTACGCTGGGAGCCCCTTACTATATTTTATTGGCCGAGGTCGTACTATGGTCAGTCACGAAAAATAATAAAAAACAATATTTAGAGAAGTGAATATGGGCTAATTTTTATACAAATTGTGTAGAAATTGTAAGTAGATTGTAGAATATAATCTTTACACGCTTACAAATGCTCGCATTTCCACTTCTCTACCAATATTTATATATTTTTTTGTGATATAATTATTATTTAATATAAAAATATTTTCAACAGCGGCTCAAGGAAACTTGAAGGAAATCTTCATTTTTATTGTATGCTTGAGCTTTGAAACCATTATTTTCTGGAGTATTGCTTCTACAAGCATCTTTTTTATTAATATTGGCCATTTCCCTGACCCTTCTTACGTCTAGGTGGACCGTTGGGTCCTGTTACAAAAAAATGCTTATAAATATAAAAATAGCCATTCTTTAGTTCTGATATTTCACTGAACATATCTTTAGTAGTTGAGCTTTTGATAGATTCACTATGAATATGATCCCACTTTTCTTTGTTAGTTGTAATTTGTCCCTGATAGCGCGTTATTTAATTTCTGAGCAATATTATATTAATCTGTTTTTGAGGAAGTGTAGCATCATAAATACCAAGTGAAATTATTATTTAAAAATATTTATACACAGCATATAATCCATATATATACTAGGAGTGTAAATCGATGTTTTTCTTTTACATTTTATTCGTATAAATAAGTAAATAATTGCAATTTTTCTAAATAGGACTGTACGGTCCAACCAACCATTGAAGCAGTCCTATTGGGTTGTAGGAAAAAACATAAATTATTATTAATATTTTTTGTTTGGTTTTTCAAATTATATACCTTCTGGTAATTTTTACTCAAAAAGAATAAAATCTACTCGCATTCAGAGCTTGATTGCATATATTACAAACAATAGTAACTCAGACTCTGATTGGTCTGATCTTGACTCTCGGGATCCAGAATATATCTTGCCTAACGAATAATTTCCTACCAGCAATAGTGAAGAGACTGAACCCTAGAAAAATCCGTAAAAAGATATGGACTCTACTGAAAACTACGTAAGGCTATGCCAACGTAGAAAAACTATAAATCGCCTTCCCTATTGGAAAAAAGTAGTACCTATATATATTGTATCATTCTCTCCATTTTTTTTTAACAGAATGAAGAAAAAACTAATGATAGATGCCCAATGAATTATTTCAAGAGTTTCATTCGTCATGACCTTCTGGACAAGATCTGTAAACAATCAAATGTTTATTCACCAGAGAGTTGTACATTAGCCTTTAGTGTTGAAACTGGATTAGGCTTTTTAGCATTCAACAAAGTCATTACCAAAGCAATATGTGAGGCTAAATAACATCGGACACTTTCCAGAAATATCTCAGAGAAGGAGTTTATGAAAATATCCTCGATGTAAGTGCAAAGTTATTATGTTTAGCGTAAAATGTAAAGTTCACTTATACTGGGAAAATAACCAAAATTGCTTCCTTCGATTCCATACAAAATAAATGTCGTTATTGTTTGTAGTGTTATTACAAAATGGTTTTTTATTATACAAAGATAAATTGTGAGAGGTCATAATTAATCTTTATCTTATATAAACAATAAGAGTAAGTAAGTCAAATCTGAGTTTTTAGAGTTTATATTAAATCTAATTACAATGGATTCTATTAGTTCAAATAACATATTGCAGTAAGAGGATTTATTGACTCTAATCATGTCACCTACCATATCTAAATGTACCATTCTGTCTGATTTTATTTTTAATGTGATGTGTTTGAGAGGAATCGTTGGTCCCATTTCATTATTTCTGCATTTATGTATAATCCAAAATGGAGTCACGATAGTTTCATATGGTGAAAAGGCATATGAGTTAGTCGAAATTGACCCTACGAACATGTTACACAAGGCTCTTTTGTAAGTGTTTAGCAAAGTTGTCATTGCAGCTTACTAAAACACACTGAATATTTAAAAAAATAAATATGTTAAACTAATATATATCCAATATAAAACATTGAACATTTGTTTTTATTTATTTGTTTTGCTCATAAAGCAAATGAAAGTATTATCAAGATGTAAAATACGATTTGCATCAAATCCATCTTCAAACTTTTTCAATTAAAACTTTTAAAGCTTTTAATGAAGGGCTGAATGGAAAAATTCTTATCTGAAAGTCTTTTTTTTATGACAATTACTTTGAATTTTGTATATACGTATATAAGTGTAAATAGAGAAAATTATATTGTGTTTAATTTGGCATATCAAGGCATTTTTCTTGAGGACTTAATATAATCAGTTTTTTTAAGTACTTTATCAGAAGAAAAAAATAGTAATAACAATTCAAGCATGAGCAATTACTGTAACATATCTAAATATATTCGTTTAGATACTACATATTATATATATTTTCAAATCCTTAAATGCATTTAACATCTATAATATATTTCAACTACTATTTAAGTCACTATTGAATCAATTTGCACTCATAATTACTTAGTAAAATGTTTAAAATACTTGTATAAATGAAAGACATCAAGAAACAATAAATTAATATATTGAGATAAGTTTATTAACATGACTGTAGTAGCCTTAGAACTAAATAAAATATATGGTTCTTATATTAAAAACATTACATTTTTAGTTTTAATACAAACTTTTATCAAGTATTCGTTACTTTAGCCCAAAATTTTAAGGAATCAAATTAGTACCCATCACTTTTTAATGAAGTTAAGTATACAGGGTGAGTACACAATAATTAGAACATTTTAAGCACCGTTTTCATTTTTACACATTCTCATTTTGTGTCATTTTTATGGTAAACTTTTGAAAAAAAAGATGGTAATTCAACAATTTTCTATTCTTTTTATTCAATATGTCCCTATCCTTTCTGAATGATTGCTTCAGTACGGTGACAAATTGAAGCACAGCTGGCCTTGATGAAGTCCGAGGATAAGAGGACATGATCACAGTATTCAAGGCCTCGCCATTCGGTTGATAATTTTTGTTCGTCTTGTCTTCCAGACACGCCAAACAGCAAAGTCGAGGGGGTTCTCGTCTGGTGAGGACGAAATCCAGAAGTCTGCCTGCAAGAAAGCAGCAATTTTTCATCACAGAAATGCTACACCTTCTGGACTTGTGTACCGGGCACCTGTCTTGGGTCAACACATAGTTGTCCTTTGAGAACTTGCTCTTCAAACGTGGCAAGACATTGTAGATGAAGATTTTGTAGTAAACGTCTCTTTTGACTTTCTTGTTGACCTTGAATAAGTAGGGATGCATCTTGCTGACGTCAGACGCCACAACACCGAGGGCCATGACCTGAGCTGGATTTTTGGTTCCCTGTATCTGAGCTCTTGATTAAGGCAAGAAGAAGTCATCATTTCTCCTGTTCCTAATGAAGATCTTCTTGTCAGAGATCAAGTTGAACGTGGAGGACATGCACAACCTCTACTATTTAGAACTGAGGCTAGACAGCCTCCAAAAAGTTTCTAATTTTTGAGTTCTCACCCTGTATTTTATGTATAATAATAACTACATTATTATAATTTTGTAGCTATTGTTTAACTTCTCAATTCTCAGATTGAAAATATAAAGGAAGAAAAAGCCCAGAAATCAAACGAACGACTTTTAAGCAAAATAATTAATTACATACACTAAATCATGATTAAAAATGGTTTAACATACGAATTTGTCCTAAGCAAGGGATTACCAAGGCAGATAATTAATTGTATATAATCAGATTTTCCGATGTTTCAGGAGCATACTGAAAAGTATTAGGGATAAAAAGAAATAAGGAGCATTTTTTTTAAATTTTCGGGCAAAGATAATATGCAAGTTCACCAACAGAGGGCTAATAGTCATTCTATAAACATTAATAATATACTACGTATAACTAAATATTTTTAAAGCTTACCTATTTTATATAGAATCATGCTTCAAAGTGAGATCGGTGTGCCTAAAAAAGGATGGACTCTTTAACTAATGGATACTTTTTTACAAAGGACCACAATTAAATTGTTATTAAAATATAAGTAAATTTGAAAAAAGAAAAGTTACAAATTTTTAATTAGATGTACAATAAAAATAATCATAAATTGTTGTTGCGTCTTCTTAACCAGGAAACTGTATGAACTTCCGGTTCAAAATTTACACTACTTTTTTATAAGAGAAAAAATATATTAAAATTAGAGATAAAATCATTTCAACAAATAAATAAATAAAAAAATCATTTACAGTAGAGGTAAGTTGTGAATGCTTGAAGAATTGAATTAAAACTGAGGATACAATTATTTATTTTT
The DNA here is from genome assembly GCF_016086655.4 of Lepeophtheirus salmonis. NCBI lineage: Eukaryota > Metazoa > Arthropoda > Copepoda > Siphonostomatoida > Caligidae > Lepeophtheirus > Lepeophtheirus salmonis. Next base: position 11,605,274 of record NC_052134.2, read on the forward strand.
CACGACAATATGAAATTATAAAACATTATGATCTCTGTAAATCCTTGTTAAAATGCGTAAAGCGATAAAAAAAAGCGTCATGTTGACCTTTTTTCTGCTTTAAAATAATAATAAAAAGTAATGAAGATATACATGAGTGATTTGCTATTGTCACCTAAGTACTTTTTTTAACAAAACAATGTATTGTTTAAGATATTAAGTATTTTATAACTTTTTCTTGATCATAGACAAATTTAATTCATATGAAAACTTGGTTACTTGTCATTCAATACAAATTATGGATAATACTTATAAGGAAGTAAAGATGCAATTGATTAATTGTTCAAAAGTATATTATATGTGAAAATACAAAGTTTTTCATTCCAATATGGAATAATGACCTTATGATAGTAAATCCAAAAAAACAAGGACTATGGAAAATAATTTAAGGTTATTTGTACAATATTTAAAAAAAAAATAAAAAAAATTAATTAGTCATATTTGTATACAGAAAATTAAATAAATGATTTATTTATAATTGTAATCTAAATTATGAGTCAATAAAAGGTTATCTGTGAATAATATTTAGAATAAAAATAACCTTGACGCGCAAGTATAATTATCAAAGGAAATTTTAACGCTTGGTTTCAAACATTTCTCTTTGTGTAAAATCCTTCATTTGGATTTCAAATTATTTGTATTTAGTGCGTAGAAATAATTATTATTAACACCAGGAAACTTTTTTTTAATAAATAGTAGGGACTCAAAAATTACTGACTAAATTACAAAAAACGTGATTTTTATGGAATCAAGAGAAACTCAAAATCAATTTGTGATATTTTTTCAGCATGTCCTCCTTAACAACCAATAATAGCCTCGACATGCCGCCAATCAGATTGTCAGCTCTTGACGATGAAGGCCGTGCCCATGGCCTTTCACGCAGTCATGATGGCAGTTTCGAGCTAATCTAAATGTAGGAGAGGCGTTGCAGACATTCTTTTCCAAGACGCAACAAACTGCAAAATCTGGAGGAATGAAGTCAGGGCTGGAAAAGGACCACATAAAGGCAGGTCAGATGTAAGCAATATTTTTGCTGCAGAAGCTGTATAGAATATTTGGGGCTGTAATGGACTTCTTCATGTTGTTGACGTTCAGGATGAAGATGTCAACGTTCTCTCGAGCCGCCTTCTCGGTACTCAAGTCGGCTTGGATGATATCGTACACACGTTGCTTTTTTTTTTTTTTTTTTTTTTTTTTGACATTTAAAGAATTTGGGGAAAAAACAAAACTTGTTTATTTTTGATTCAGCTATCATTTGGTTGTGAATTAGAACCTCGTAATGAAACATAACGGAGAAAAAGTTTTAATTAAATACTACTACTAGTTTTGGGTCCTCACATTGTATGTAGAGGAACATATGTATACAGTGATTTGCAAAAGTAAAAGACCACCTGAAATATTTTCTCATTTTTAGATTAAAAGGAATGTATATCTGAAACTTATTTTTAGACTAAATTCTTTGACAAACGACATTAAAAAAGAGCACAAATTAAACAGGATTCTTTTGCAGGATCTAGTGGGAGATCTTGAAACAGTCAACTGCATCATGACGTCATCTGTCGTACACGTTTTCCTTAGCCCTGTTCATTTTCGTCACCATAAATCCCAAATTTTGCTATAAATTTAAAGATAGTGTTAACAGTTGCCTTGCTACATCACATTTTTTCAACAATTTTGCACTTAAAATAGTCATTATCGTGTAACGTTACTATTTAGTTCTGAACAACAGAAAAGTTAGTTGTTTTGCACATTTTTACTGAATATAAATAACAGTAATGAGGAGATTGTCAATTTAGGAAGTGAACAAATTAAATTTTAGACCAACTTTTCTAATGTAAAAATATCTTTTAAGTACTATGGAAAAAAAAGTTACTTTCTAACTAAACTCCCTCCTTAACCGAAAATAATTTTAAAATTTAAACTTCTGAAACTCATTAATATAACTTTAAAGCTGAAACTTCTAAATCCCTTTACAAAAGTAGAATTTCGTTAAAAAAAAGTCATTTTCAAATCGCTATATAGGTCAAAAAACACCTTTCAAATTTCCACAAAATTAATACTACACATAGATGTAAATAAATTTAAGTAAAATACAGAGGTTACCAAACTACCGATCCGCCAACTGTACTTGGATTTGCTTGCAAAAACGTATGGAACACAAAACTTTGTGATTAATTTTAAGTTTGAATACATATTATGTTTAGAGTACTAAAAGATCCTGATTATTTTCTCCCTTAAATTTACTATTATTGTTGTTTATTTAATGCGTATTATCCTGTAAATAACTAGAGAGTACTTTTGTCCTGTTCCATGCATGTCGAGAAGTATATATTCAGTGTATAGGTAGCAACGACAGGAACAACAATAATTTTCTCCATTTTCATTTGGGTATCCCACGATTACGCTTCTTTCCCCTTCTTTCATTCTTCTCAGATGAGCAAACATTTTCAAACATGAATTATGTGTCTTCAGCTCATGGAACATAATAAATTAATGAGCATTTAAAATCAATTATCTTGACTCAATGCTGTAATTCCAAATCAAAGGTTGATTATATCTTAAAAGCCAGATTTCAGTTTCATATATCTCATTAACCTTTTTCTGCTCCTTAGTTTGTAAGATTAAGATCTGTGCAGACTATGTACGATGTATCTATGTTTTGCTAACATTGCTTTTTGATAACTTTTATTAAATAAACATGTTGTATTTTTTCATCACACAACACTCACCCATGATTAACATGGAATACTGAAATTAGTTTTTCATCGTTTTTTCCCCAAGCTTTCGTTCTGAATTACAAGTCTTGAAAATAATAATTATGCAGCCTATAGTCGTCATTTTTTCAGTTATTGAGGCTCGCAGTAAAAAAAGTTTGGTGATCCCAGGTATAATAGAATAAACTATATAACTAAGTAAAAATGTAATTTATATAGTTTCGTATTACGATACATTATTATGAAAACAGGAATACTTATTGCAAGAAATGTGCATTGATTGCTCTTAATAAATATATCATATATCTCATATAGTTGAGTAAATCATCCACATTTTTAAGAAAGAGTCCAATGACCGGTTGCAAAGCTAGTAAATGTTATATATATAATTTAAATATTTTAGTTTTAAGCACTATTAAATGTAATTTATCATTACATAAATCAAAATTTTGATCCTTCTTTCTCATGTTGCAAATCCGCAACAAAATCAAATAATGGTTAGTTTCATATTTTTTAGTTCATTCAGATATATTTTCAAACATCATTTGTTTCTGTTTAAAGGTTGATTACAGCATGGATGATGTAAGTGAACTTTTTGGGTTGAAGCCATCTCTGAGAACCGAGAAATTTTTATAGACAATGATTTCTTTTGAATATTATTTTCCTATTGTTTAACTTTCTTGAAATACTATCATGTGCAGTAGGGCCCTAATTAATTTGATTGGAAATTGGTAAATGGGCTTGTGATAAAAAATTGATACGTACTGTTCTAAAACAATACGGAAAATTTCAGCTCTCAATTGTTTTTTTTTTTTTTAGCTGCCGATACTCGATTAAAATGTTCTATGTTTTAATCTTGCTAAAATGGTGACTTTTATTATATTAATTTTAAGGGTCATTGCTTACCATATTTATAAGTAAATTCTTATAAAATATTATATTTTTTAAGGGTAATAATTAGAATCGATAACGATAAAAGTTTTAAGCCCAAATTAGTCTGAAAACGATTACTTATCTAAATTTATGAAGTATATTTGTTGTGACAAGCAACATTTTATATGTTTTTTTACAAGATATACTACATCCAGTGCTGTTTTTAGGGGAAACATGCCTTAGGCCTAAGAATTTTACTTAAATATTTAAGCCCGCATTTAATCTTTATTGAAGGTTCCACTCAATTTAAAAACCGTCCTTATAACAGTCATTTTCATAAGAATCAATCAAATTATACTTATTATTCGTGCCCTCTTGCTAAGATAAAGTATAACAATAGCTTATTAGTGTTAGTGACACTAATATTATGAAGTTTCTTTAATTGCAATATATATTATACATATGTATATAACAATATCTAAAAAAAGGAATGAATGTTCTTGAAATGGAAACAAAATAGACCTTTACAAAAAATATCGAAATACGATAACCATAACTTACCGAAAAGCATTTTCTTTTTGGACTTATACAAAGATATTCGCTCCCTTAATTTTAGTTTTTTAAATACATAACCATCTCTTTTCACGCCGTTGGAATATTTTAATGATGCCTCATTCACATTTTATACCATAAATGAAATAGATGTTCATGGTCTCTTTGGAAAATTTCATTCACAGATACAATAAATGAGTCAACGAGTGTAATCAAAAAAGAAGACCCAAGAGACTTTCAGTAAGGAACAAACTTTGATTCCCATCTTTTTTAATAATATCTTTTTCTGTAAAAAATAGTTAAATTAATGTGTTAATAATATTTTGTAGCTTGTTTAAATGGCCTTGATTTAATCAAATACAAAGGATACTTAAGCTACACCATTTTAATCTATAAAAAAAATAGCTAAATGTAGATTCCACCTTAGGCTATAAAACACACTTTATTACATCTTTATATCCTGATAGTTGAGTTTCAAAAAGATGAAAATCATATTTTCCACGATTTGTTTAAGCCATTCTATGCTAATCTTTAAAATTATCCCTTGAATGTCAGTTTTTTTTAATAGTAACTGAATTTTGAAAGGCGTTCCAGCACGTAATCAGAAAATATATAAATTATCAATTTGGTAATTGATAGTATGAACATTGTACCAAACATAGTCTCATGTTAACAAGGTGTATTATAAGGATTTGTGCAGTAATCAATAGTATTAAAATAAACGAAAATTATTAGATTAATATTTTTTTGTACACTTTAAATATATCTTCACGCGACTTTTTCTTAGGCTGGGGATACTTGGAGAGGTATATCAATAGATAATAATCATATAAAAGAGCAACATAACAAAGAATGAAATATTCAATCAGAATTGTCTCATTTCCTAAATAATTTTTCTTCTTCATTTATTAATGGTGTTATACAAATATGTAAAACCCATTTTAGTTGCCTATACGCTAGTGATTCTCAAATGGGGTTACGTGGATAATTCTCACAAGGTAGGTGAGATTTACGAAAAAATATATCTATTTATTGCAAAAAAAGCTCTGGATAGGGAATACACTGCTGAAAACATATTTCGAAGGAGGTAAGTCACTAAAAAAAGTTTGAGAACCACTGTTCTATACTTTTGAAATTCTTCTAAATAATAGACTAGTTAATCATAACAATATATTCAGTATTAAACTTTAACTTTTCGAATTATCATGCTGTATATGCTAAAAGTAAGGTATACTATAAATATATGAGACATTTATATTTCAATTCCGTGTCGGTAGCTAAAAAATTTCAATCATCTGAACTTTGGAATGAATGCTTATTTTTATCCAGAACATTGAAATATAACTAGTAATATTTGATTTACTAACATTTTGGTATTCGGTCCGCCCTAATGTCAAGTGACGTGGTAATTCTAAACAATTTGAAGAATGTATAGCACAACTTAGCTCTCATCAGGTTAAACAATAAACAGCAATCCAAATTACAAGACAGGTTACTTTCAATAAACTTCAATGTTTTTTTTTTTTTTTTGGTAGGTTGTAAGCATTGAAAATACGTAGATAATATGAAAATACTGGGATAAAGTTTGATGATTAAAACTCTGAAATCTGTATAAAGTTTCAGTGATTTATTTAATCTTAACTTAACTAAAAGGAGATAAATAAACCAATGATTTCTACAACAAGCTAATGTCTTGCTTCTTGCAATCGATAAGATGAAAAACTAATTTCAAGATCTCTTGTATGATTTAAAGTATGGCTTAGCAAAAAATATATATATATTTCAGAAACTATAGGTTTTTAAGAGCTATCAAGAACATAAATATCTAAAAATGAATATATAAAGTCATAAAAATTTCTCATCATTAATGGTATTAGTTATAGATATAATAATCATTATAGTTCACAAAGAGGCAGGGAAATTCTTGGTTAGAAAGAAAACTCATAAAAAGATCATCATTTTCTTATATGAATAAAGATCATTCAGGTTAAAAGCCATACTATATGGATCATGAGGATCAAATCAATTTTCAAAAATATTAATTTTATGTAGACAGGGGCCTGAGTTTTTTTCTTATGAGGGGAAAAATTAGTTTCCTTCATTCTTAAACCTATTATGTTTGAATCAGACATAGTACGTATTCAAGTATATATATACATATATTCGAATAAACAGCTACTCTCCAATGCTAATGAAAGGAATACTCTAAATATGTAGTGTACAATATTTTTTCCTTATTTTTGGGTTGATGGATTTATTGGACGATTTTTTTTAGTTAATTATATTTCATTTAATTAGCTGCACAGAAAAGAACAAGCAGTATTCATTCTATTTATAGAGTATTCCTTGGTTTAGGTTGTATTTCCCAAAGAACTATAGTGTTTCCAATTAGATTGGCATTCCATTTAACTGTAAATAAACAAACACGGATTTTGTACAAATAATTATTTCTTCACTTTTGAAGGAAGGATATATTCTTTAAAGATCTGTATCCTGAAAGAAAACGAAAATATCATGTGGATAAGTCTGAAGTATACATAATTATTATTTGTGAAAATCAAATCCGAGTTTACATGTAAAATTTCACGCTATTGTTCATCCATTTTTTTAGTCGATATTATCCACACCTATGTAATGTATCATGCAACTTTTTAACCAAAATATAAACAGAAAAAGATCCTAAATCATCTCTTAGTAAGCCAAATAAGTCAACCATAAGAACTGTTTTTTATTTCTTAAGTACTACTAGATTGTAATTGTCATATTATTCATCTACAATTTAATAAATGAATTACATAATATTTATAGTACTTTATTCGATATTGTATTATAATATTGCTCAGTAATATTTTATTTCAAGTGCAGCTATATATTTGTATTTCAAAATATGAGATAGACAAAATTTCTTTTGATAAATTATAAAATGGACACTATATATGTAAATATACAACGACTAAAAAGATCAAAAAGAAATTGTATTGCTGTCTTTTTGGAAATGGAATAGAAGTATAATGCAACTTATTACTTCGTTTATTTATCAATAATAATAAATTATGAAATCGCAATAACGTATCAAGTAATACGAGGGAATTAGCAACTGATAAGAAATACAGTGAGTATTTTTTTTTGTAAGCAAGGTAACGCCATGAAAGTGGTAAAATGAATACCAAATTATTAATATTTGTACAAAGTGGAAATCTTGGAGACCCTTTTTTGTCTCTTAAAAGTGTTGAGTGTACTTGAATAAATAATCTATAATTAACCACACATCCACTATGAATACATCCTTTAAACTGAATTATAAGGGGAAATGATTGAGTGACGTCATTTGTGGTAAATCAAAAAGATTTCCTTCTGTTATATATTGATGTAGTTCATACTTGTAGATATTATATTGTTACCACGTCTACCTATATTATATATATATATATCATACAAGATGATCGTGTAAAGGAATAATCAAGCGTACAGTTTTAATATAGACCACGATGGAGCAAGGTGAATAAGTCTTACTCTTAAAGATTAATATAACTTGTGTGTTGCAAAAATATTGGTGAGAAAAGAAGATAATACAGGGTGATCCATTAAAATCTGAACACTTTGGATTTAAACTTCAACAAGATATATTTTATAATAGAATATCAAAAAAATTAATACTGTAGATAGTATTTGTCAGAGCTTTCTTAATCATTAATGTATCTACCCTTAGCTCCGAGGCGGCGGCAGAAGGTCCAGGCCTGTACTCACTGTAGTTGCTGTCCTCTGTCATGGTGTCCCAATGTTGGCTAAGAATGGTTTTGAGACCCTTAGTGTTTTGTATCATAGACAATGTAGGCATCCCCTCGACATACACCCAAAAGTGTCAAAAAAGAGTTAAAAAATCAAAAGACTTATTCAAAATTTAATTACGGATTCTTGCAACAAAATAGATGGGTTTCATTTATTGGTGGTATCAAAAGTGGTCTTTCCAACCTCACAAAGCTCTTTCCACCCACTTTTTTTATAGCTCTCTGGACAGTCTGGAGTGAAACACGTAGATTTCTTGCATGCCCCATTTTGGATTTACCCACACTGTTTTCTTTAACTCCTCTAGGTCCAGTTTGGCCTTTCTGAAAGAACCCTTCTTTTTCTCCAATGTTTTGGACACTGAAGGTGTAGACAATAGTCCTAAAGACGCCCTGCTGCTATAGGGTACAAATGGAAATTCGTTAATCACGTTCAAGTGTCCTTATCTTCACTTGTACGTAAGTTAGAGAGCTCAAATTTGTTTTGTTTTGTTACTATTTGCTTATATTTTAATATATCAAAATATAAAATAATTTCAATGACTTAACTTTTAGTAATTATTGGATTAGTAAATGTTTAAATTTCAATGGACCACCCTGTAGGTGAATATCGCCACTTTGTTTTATCGTTTTATTCACATCAATCCTTATTAATTATGTGTTAATTTGTGTTCTGAAATTTCATTATGACAAACCCTGCAGAGTAAAGTAAACAACTAAATAATAATGCTTTAGTGCCCTTTCTTCTACAATGCATCATTAAATAAAAATTATACGGGTATATCACTTATAGAACTAAAAGTCCCTCCTTAATATATTTATTATGAGTTTTCTGAAAGGACTATTATCCTTATGGGTTCAAACAATAATTAATATAGTCATCTACTTCAATGGTTCATTAACTATGACACTATATATAACATTCCACATAGTTTTGTTAAATATATAAGAAAAAGTATATTTATGGAGTTAGTCATTAATGAATCAACAATATATTAGGGATCTTCACTTAATATTTATTAGGTTACTTCAAGTGAAATTTGTTTAAGATTATTTACTATACTTATTAAGAAGCCATATGAATTTCAAGAGACATAATTGAAGCTAACAGAAAATATGAATTTGTTAGGTATTTACCATTGAAAATAGCTAATTAAATGAATTAATATTGTGAAATCATCCCAATTGGTCAAGACTTAGATATAAAATAATTTACTAAAGATATACATACCTCTTCAGGCTAGAATTTAATTAATGTACTGCAAATATGTCAAATATACGTTAAGAAAAAGACAAATCGAAATTAATGTTGCCTCAGAGCTGTATTGAGTCCACCTTTTCCAACTACAAGAAAAAACAGATTTATAACGTTGAAAGTCAAGTCAATTGCGATCATGTCTTGTTCCTAGTTCAGACAAAAGTTTTTTAAGTTATTTTAATCAAAATAAAATAATTTTCATGTTTATTTCCAGAAATGTATCTTCATTTCGAGCATTTAGGGTTATTATACCGGGTTAAAATAAGGACTCATTTAATTCGCAGTTGTGTGAACCAATTTGAAAATTTGAAAGAGTTTATGAAAATGCTGATTATATTTTTTTCCTGCAGCACATGTTACTCTCGCGGTAAAACATGAGTTCATAAAAGGACATCGAGATCAAGATCAATGCAAGATTTCTGACGAGCTCAAGATTTTCCTGGAACACAGTCTATCTTGTCAAGAGGAAGCAAAACTGCAATACATGTATTTAGAATTAGCAAAAAAGTAGAGGTGACTTCTAGTCGAAAACCATGTGGTCCCCGATTTCTAAACTTGAACCTATCTGCTCTTATGTTCTGGCTGTACGAAGAGTCAAATAACCATCTCCCACTAGAAAAATCCCACTTAGAAGTTCTATGTCAGTTATCACTGGGAGGTCATGAGTAATAAGCTTATCCACAACGGCTGAGTAGCTTGAAGGCCATCATTAACTTTTGAAGAACTATATATGAAAATTTGAAATTTAAATATTTCAAAAATAAGTGAGTATGGAGTTATTTTCTAAATTACAAAATAACTTTTCATCGTATTTGAATATAACTTTCGTGAGGATTTAGGATCTTCAGTATTTACATCAATATTCAATAAATAAACAATCGATTACACAAAACGCTAACAATATGACAAAACTATATATAAAAACGAATTTATTGGTATTCATTGACCCTAAAAGATTAAAAAAGTGGCTTAACAGTTGTAAAGTATACTAATTCGATATTAACACATTAAACTATTTTCTTACCTATCAATTGTAAATAATGGTGTAAAGCACCTCCATTAATATGTATTTATATATGTTCTTTATTGATTAAAGTTTATATTTTTATATACCTTGATAATATATTTGATAATTGATTAATTTACTACAATTTACAGTTATTACAATTTTATATTTCTAAATATCTAGGTATGTAGAAAAAAGTTTTGATTTTAGTTTATTACTTTGATTGGTCAAAGGTTTACTTATAAGTGCCTTGTAATTGTTTTGTTCCATAATGCCAAAGTTGTTAAAATACATCTAAGTCTAAAAAAAAGTCACCGCAGTGCCTCTTTTTTTTAATGTGTACATTTTGTTACTTAATGTTTTCAGGAATTAAAAACAACAGCTCCATATTAAAGAAAGTCCTATCTTCAACAAAAAAATTCAAAATAAGTAAAAAATAAATAAAATGATAATTCATTTCATCAATAATATTGATAACGTTCTTTAACCTTTATAAGAAATATCCCATGTCATATTGTAAAATATTAAATTTAATGGTCAATGTATATCCATATATTGACCATAATTTATTCTTTTTACAATAATATACCTACCAATGAAGTAAAAACATAGAATGCCCAAAGTTAATGTATTTCTATTAGCCTTGGAGTGCCCCTAATTGTATCTCGTCTCGCACGCCTTTCCTCCTTTTACTATGAGTAGTCATTAACGTATATTATTAAACTATTATTGAAAAGTGTCCTTATTTATAAGCAAAACTTGGTAGAGACAATGAATAAATTATTTATTAAGTGAAGGTAGGTGGGTTTTTTAAATTACAAGGAGAAGCTATTATGTGCCTACGTACATTAAAAGAAGAGAGAATTAAATAAATGTTAAGCATATAATTCTTACTTTGTACTTATTCCAATATTGTGCACTGAGAATAAAGTAATTATATTTAAATACCAGACTATTTATACATTATGTTTTATCCATGCGTTTCAAAAATTAATGCAAAAGTAGACATTAATTCTTTCATGCTCAGACACTTTGGCAAATGCCCTTTTGCCGAGTGGTTTAGATTGAATTTCTTGGAGCTTGTATGTAGCTGATCAAGTCTTGATTGACACTCCTCTATCCTTTGGTCATCTCTGAGTCTATAATTATCAAGATATATATTTGTCATTATCTAGTAGGGTCCTAGGTAATTTCATTCCCTGTCAAATTAATTCCCGAAGGTTTCATTCCCACTTTGAAGAGAGATATTTAGTGACGTCATACAGTTTATGTTCCAATACTAGATTGTAGTTTTTGTGTATGGCTGTAGAAGGAGGGCTGGGCAGTTGGCAGTCGGCAATGGAGATGAGTGATGACAAGTGATGAATGGAACACGGATATGAATAAATTATGGTGTTTATGGATTTGAAATGACGTCATGATAAATGTTTAATAGTGAGTAGAGATAGAATACCGATCCGTACGTATTATTTATACATTGGGAAGTAGAAGTAAATCCTGTAATGACTTTTCCTCTTGTTCATCGTCTATCACAACTCACTCATCTCCTTCATATCCATCGACAGTCATCAATTTCATTCATCATCCCCTTTTCTCAAATGTTCCAACTCCAATACATAGGTTTCAAAACATTTGGAAGGAATCACAGAATAATATTGCTACGGTCCGTTGTGAAGAATCATTGACGTTCATATGCAGTCCCTGAAAGTCTGCATGCCTTTCTGAATATGATATATATATATATAATATAGTATTAAATATATCTAAATACTAACTAATCACAATCATTCATTTTGTTGGTTCGCTTCGACCTTTAACTTGTGCTTCCCTCTCAGAGCCTCGGGAGTAAATTCTTACAATATTTTGTGTTTATATCTATTTTTATTGTGGAGTTATCTAGTATTGATGGAATACTCCTTGGCGATAAATAAGTTTAAATTATATAGGTTTATTTAAATCAAATACAAGGTACTGTCATTGAAAACGATAATCCAAAAGAAGTTAAATACTTTGATGCCTCTCAGTATCCAACGCTAAGATTTCAAGTTGATTGGTAAGACTCATCACTCTTCGTAATCCACCAATAGCTACAGAGCAGACGAAACGTAATACAATCGTCAGCATACAACTAATCTTAAATACATGTAACTTTTGATGTTAGTGTATTGATTCTGCCGAAATATCAAAAATAGCATGTCTCATCTATTATTGTTGACAATAGATCTATAGTTGGTGATGTAGGAGTATACATTACTCGTAATACATCAGTCAGTTAAAAAAAATTGAGTATAATATATATTTTGTCCCTATTTGATTTTCATAATTCATATTAATATTTCATAGACTGTGAGAGAGCCAAGGATAATATTATAAATGGTATACCATATCTCTTAATTAGACGTGTTATTGTTAATAATTGTGATAAACAACCTTTAAATTCCAATTTGTCTGTTAAAGTTTACTTACATTTTTAAATTTTACCTAAATACCAAAATTTAAATAACTTTAATTAATCTACCACTTTATTTAATTGGATAATTATTATTTATTTAACCAAATACATTCTCTTGCAAATTAATGTTTGTTTTAATAATTAAAAGATTGACAGGAGAAGTTAGTTTCAACTCTTGACATTCCTTACACACGTAAATGACTCATTAATTTAAATCACCTTAACCCAATTCATAAATATATTTTGAACAAAAGTAAACAACAATTTTATATTTGAGTAAATATGTACAAATAGAAATTATAAATGTAGGTCCGGTTATTATAAATTTAATTGGCAATAATTTAAAAAAAACATCCCTCATAGGAAATCGAATTAAATGATATTTATTTCTGTTTTTGTAAATATAAACCATAAAAATATAATAAAGCCAAGATTTTATATAATTATCTTATCGGTATCTCATATTTTGGATAATCTCTTAATTTGATAATCTGTTTTGTATTGATGAAAAAAAGATGATGAAAAGATTGGCCAACTCAACATATCAATCGGGACTTGTATTGATCAACCACAAAAAGGATGCTTTATTTCGCCAAGGTCTTGGAAACATGTTTTTCACTCATTCGTTAGGGTCCAAAATCCTCCTAGTAATAGAAATATGGTTAATTGCTACAAAAAAAAACACGAGTTGTTTCACACATAGAATCACAAAATATGCATAAGATATAAACACACAAGAATACAAGATAATTTACTCTCTTTAGAGAGAGAAGCACAAGTGAAGGGTCGAAGCGAACCTGCACAATCTATGATAATGAAGTATTTAGATTTATTTAATATTATATTATATATATATCATATTCAAAAGTGGATACAGACTTTCATGAACGAGGTCCACATATTAATCTAGTTCTATATAACTCTAGTACAATCCTCTTCATGGCCTTTTGATGAAAAAGGGACTGCATGTGAACGTCAATAATTCTTTTCGAAGGACCATAGCAATATTATTATGTGATTCCTTCCAAATGCTTTGAAACCTAGGTATTAAGAGTTGGAACATTCGAGAAAAGGTGATGATGAATGAAATTGATGATTGTCGATGGATATGAAGGAGTAGGAGCGAGTTGTGATAGACGATGAACAAGAGGAAAAGTCATTACAGGATTTACTTCTACTTCCCAATGTATAAATAATATGTACGGATCGGTATTCTATCTCTACTCACTATTAAACATTTATCATGACGTCATTTCAAATCTATAAACACCATAACTTATTCATATGCGTATTCCATTCATCACTTGTCATCAGTCATCACTCATCTTCAGTGCCGACTGCCAACTGTCCAGCCCTCCCTCCACAGCCATACACAAAAACTACTAACTAATATTTAAACATAAACCGTATGACGTCACTAAATATCCCTCTTCAAAGTGGGACTAAACTGTCGGGAATGAATTTGAAAGGGAATGAATTTTACTGGGAATGAAATGACCGGTCACAGTCTAGTAGATAATTAGACAGTATTGTAGCATTAATCATCATTAAATTTATTTATTATTTTTTGTGGCACAGTGTCTGTTCAGGAATGTGATCATTCGGAAAAGTGTCCATTTGGCAAAATAGCATTCGCCATAGTGGCTTTAAGTCATTAGGATTTCGACAAAGTGTCCTAGAACCAAATTTTTTGATTATACCTTTGGTATGCAGGTGTCATCACCACACCGATCTAATATAAAATAAATGTAATTTCCTGAATTTATCCCAACATTTTTGTGTTAAAATTCGAGTTACACAAAAACAACTTCAATGTTGTAATGGCAAAAGACTGTGATTCATAATTCATTAAGGAACTTAGTCCAAATTGAGTTTAAATAAATATGGCGTCCATATGGTTCTGGGTACAAGTCAATTATAAGTCCATTAAATGGGTTATGTCCAAAATTCAAGGCATTTTATACCCAGTGAAGCACAAGAACCTAGAAATACCTTTGTGGATCTATGATTACGATTATCAAGCAATTATGATCCTCGACTCATTCTCCATCTTTGGGAAATACTCATAAACAATATAGATTGTTTGCCAATGATTAAGTATCAGAACTAGCCCGAAATCCTCTTTTCTTGATCTTATTTACTTATCAGATCTCTGTATTTGCCGGTTTTTCTTTTTTGTTTTCCTCTTTATATCGTTAACTTCATTTTACTTAAACATGTTTCGTTTCGTTTTTTATAAACAAGAACATGATAATAATTATGTGCAAATAAGTTAATTATTTTCGTTGATTTAGAGATGCAGTATTTGGAATCAAGATATCCCTTTCGTCTTAAAAAAAATCTAAGTCGAAGTAAGCTACCTATTTAATACTTTTATATTTATTACCTATTTATTTGGTGAATACATGTTATTGTTAAACTAAAAAATGACATTATTTTTTTAGGCCTCTGTCAGTGATCTGTGATATTTTACAGGCCCAAATTTATACATTGATTATTTTTTCTTTGTACCTACATTATATTGCCATTGTTAATTATCAATATGTTCCTGAAACATTTAATTTGATAATATTATTTCTTTATTTATATCGATAATTCCTAGTTTTTTATATATTTAGTTATTTTATTTGAGGTTTAGTAAATTCTATGAAATATTTTGCTTAAAAGTTGTTCCTTTTGAAATATAGATTTTTTTTAAATGAAAAAACGAGGTAAACAAGCTTTATACATAATACACGCGACTCATCAGAACTGATGTGTTCTAATTATATTTTTAATATTCGCTCAAGTAATGTATACTTCATAAAAAATCTTAATCAAACATTAAAAATTTAATCTTTTGACTATAAGAATAACAAATTTAATCTTGTTGAAACCTCAAATTCGTTATGGTTAGATTATTCAAAGATACAACTTCTGCTGCCTTATGTTTATCCAATTATTTTTAATATCTTAATTAAAATTTATGAGTAAAAAATAGATGAAGTAGTTGGAAAAATCAATAATAAGCGCAAAATTTTGCTTATTTTTATTTTGATATATGTAAGCCGACATTTGAATTTGACAGTATAACCCAGTGATACTAAAGGCAAAAAAAGAATATAAATTAGTAAAGAAATGCAATTTTCCAATTTTAATTAGAATTATTAATTCATTCTAGTTCACGAAATGACAGACACATATCTTGGAGTATCATTAAAGTTTTACAAAATATGACCTTTGATTTAGTTACGATCTTATCATTATTCTATAATTCTGGAGCAGGGAACAAATCAGTAAAAAGTGTTTTTTCTCACTGATTATTTATTTTGGAATAATAAGTTTAATTCTTGTTGGACTAGGGGTGGAATTGGAGTAATTCCCATCTATGCACTCACTGAAAAAGAAGTGGAATTTGTATTCATTTCCTTCCTCTCTGAACACCTACTAATTCAATAATTAATGAAGGTTGAGTGATTGAAATAAATTCATATTTCGATTCATTAAATCATAAACAATTAGTTAAAAAACAAATCTGAGCTCTCTATATTATGTTCACGTCGATAAAATAGTACTTATATATGATCTATGAATTTCACTTAGTGCACTTCAAGCCATTAGGCGTCTCAAGGAACACCGTTTACGCCGTCATCAAGTCTGGAACGTTATAGATGAATAAGTGCTTTGTCAAAGAGGCCAAACTGGACCTTGAAGAATTAATTAAAATATCTCAGGCCAATCTGCTCAAGTCCATGAATGTAATGCAGGAGATCTTGGTGTTTTACACCAAA
Source organism: Lepeophtheirus salmonis (assembly GCF_016086655.4). Lineage (NCBI taxonomy): Eukaryota > Metazoa > Arthropoda > Copepoda > Siphonostomatoida > Caligidae > Lepeophtheirus > Lepeophtheirus salmonis. Next base: position 11,621,723 of record NC_052134.2, read on the forward strand.
CTGTATAGAGAACTATCAAAAAAGGGGGTGGAAAGAGGCATGTGAGTATGGAGAGGCTACTTTTTACACCAGCAATGATAGTAACCCTTGGAGGATTCTTTTGAGTTTTTTTTACTCTTTTGGCCCCACAACAGTCTTGATACCAACCCTCTTGACTACACCTTTTGATAGCATGTCCAAGGAAGGCCTGCAGTGTCCGTCATCCAAACACCGATGGGCTCAAAGCCACTATAACACCATAATAGAGGACTACATCCAAAGCAGGTGTAAGGCCTTCTTCTACCACCTTGAAGCCATCGTTGCCGCTAAGGGCAGCTACATTAATGATTAAATGAGCTCTGACATACATTTATTTATAGTATTACATTTTTTGAAGTTACAAAGTTAATCAATAAATTATATCTTATTAAAGTTTAAAATTGAAAGTGGTCAGATCTTAATGGACCACTCGGTAAATGATTGGAGCTGATGTATTAACAGATAATCTGCTTTCTCCTCTTACATTTTTCATATTGTCTGCGTTATTAAATTAACTTTTGATTTCTTTTCTATTTTACATATCGACAGGTTATCACTTTTTTTACTATACGTATCATTTTCATAAAAGAAGTATCAACTAAAACCATCTTTTTACTAAGTAAATAATTATAATTAAGAATGGAATTTTCTACTGACCAGCTTTGTTTAATGTATTGTATTCCCTAATTCAGATTCTTGGGATCTTAAAAACATTTAGTATTATTTAAAAAATAGAAAAATAAAACAATTTAAAGTTCAGTCAATATTGTATAATAATTATTCCTTCAAATATCTGGCACTTAGTTGTCTCTGCACTAAAATGTATATTGTTTGTCATTTGTCATTGCTAGATCGAATAAAGTATTTACATATTGTATACATAAGAAATACATTTTAATTTATGTTTATATAAATAAAAGGGTTTCTTTTTTGAAAACCCAGGTTTTTTCGGGGTTTTACTATTCAAGAAAGTTACCGGTAAATTTTGTATTATTATTTGTAATAAATAATGATGACAAGGTACCAAAGTTTTTGAATCCTAAAACAGTTTTCTAGAGAAAAGAAGAGAAATTGGCCAAAGGGTTATTTTTTTAAATTGTTCGAAATGATAGGATGAAAATGCTTTTAGTGAGTATATCAAAATAAATCAATTTTTAGATTAGATAAAGAAGAATACAATAGAATTTGGTTTTAAAAACTTAATTGGGGATATAGTTGGAGGCCTTAATGATAGAAATATAGACTGTTATAGTACATTGGTTGCAGTACAGAGTGGTTAACAACTTACTAACCATGGATAGTTTATATGGTCGAACTTCGAAAGAGAGAATATGTTTATTTTGTAAACAATAACTAGATTTTTGGTCGACTGTACTCATATTGTTCGTACAGGGTGGTCCAGATAGTTTGGAAAATTATTTAATGGTTTATCGCGAACGAAATAGATGCCGTAAAACCATAATTATTTTATTATTTGAAAGCTAAATTCGATGACATTTAATTATTTATAATGCAATACGCTTCTCTTGATAACATCGGCCACATGGCTGTGGAAGTTTTGATAGGGCAGGGCAACCTTTTGCAGATCCAGCATTGCATGGTATAGGTAATTGACCTCTTAAAGGTACCTACAGCATATGCTTGGTACAGGCATCATGCCCCTAGAAATGGAAATCGTATGGGTTCAGGTTCGGGCTGTTTGCAGGTCACAGAACCAGGCTCCAAAAGAAAGAAATTTTGCGGGCAAGACACTTGTGCAGTGGTCTTGTCAGAAGGTGTAACTTCTTTCTTGGACTACATCATCCATCAAGGAAATATATATTAACAGAGCAAAACCAGAACCAGTACAATGGCAAGCCTGGATCTCCACGAGGTCACCTGGTCTACCAAAGCTTCCGGCCCTGTTTGGCCTCTGATTTCCAAGCATGTTTCACTTAATATTCGTAAAGATAAAATAATCTTATGCAAATTCTGTGGGATAGAATCATTTGTCAACTTTTGTCTAACTTAATACAAAAAGTCATTATTAATGTCATAACTTCAATTGAAGATACGCTACATTTTGATATTTGGCTGATATTGATTTTGCCTTCGAAGTATTCTTTTGCTTAATAAATTAGCCAACAAGAATACATATGTTATAAGTTTTACAAATTGTCTCTTCCCTCATAATTTAGATCACTACTGACGAAGAAAGTAAATGAAAGAAGGAAAAGTTAGAGCCTAATTATTTGATTTTTTGGTACATGTATAATTTTTGGTGAAATTAAGTTTATATTTAAGGTTTTTATTTTTATTAAGGAAGCCAATTAGTTTTATCCAAAGAGTTATGAGTAGCATTGATAGGGAGACTATATACAGTATATACCTATTTTATTTATTTACGTAATATTATATTAGAAGACATATGAATATCACTTTTCCATTCGATAACTATAACTAAGAATTAAAAAAAAAAATGATACGATAAAAAATTAGTGATACTTAGGTTACGAATGAAGTTTAATAATTCTTGTTATAATTGTAAACAAAAAAGGTAAAGTATTATATATTTTATCAAGAACTTAATTAAATCAATAATATGCAAAAGTTAAAGCAGGTTTTATTATCAGATGTCAGAACTTACAGTACAATAATTTGGAAAATGAAAAAAATAGTCAATATTGTCTATTTTATATAGAAAATAACTCCAATGATATAATGAAACATAAAAATATGTACATTGTAGAGTGTACATCCATAAACCAAAAGGATTTCTTTGTATCACTCACACTGTTATACTATAAGCTTTAGGGACAATCCCGTAATTAATCAAGATAAATAAAGTAACAGTAGAGTGTACACTGATATTAATAGATTTTATGCATTGCAAGTCGGCAATAAATGCAGGCAAAATGGTACAAACATTACAAGTAAACTATTTAAATGTACGGGGTGGGGTGACTCATTTAGTTTTTTGAATAAATCATCAGATTTGTATACATTTGGCCCCTAGGATAATCATGAGCATCAGTGAGAACACTCGTAAAACCCAACTGCAGTATGCTTAAGATATAAAATAACCATGGGATTCCAATGGAGCCCCTTCAGAGGGTCGTCAAAGTTGCCCCCACAATTTATGTTAACAACTTTCTGAAGAGACAAATTTTCCCAGAGGCCACAATGTAGAATAAGCTTGTGTTTTATTAAAAATTTTCCCCTCTGGTGAGCGATCCTTAGTGATACGGACGGACGATAAAATATTAAACTTGGAGAGGGCTTACAACAAAAAGAAACAGTTTTTTGCTGCCAGTTTCAAGGACAACAACAGGGAAGCCTGAGACAGAAGTACCCTGAACAAGTAATGGTTCTTGGTGGGGTCTCGGAATGTGGAAAAAGAATTCCATTGGTGTTGATCCTTCCCTGGCTAAATGGCAACTCAAGGAACTATATGGAGATGATAGAGGAGAAAATCATTCCCTGCCTGAACAACGAGCATTGGAGGCATGGGTACAGTGTTATAAAAGACGACTTATTGTGAAACAAAAGAAGCAGCAAGACTATTTGGCGAAGTTTTAGCAGAAACATGGTGACCGACCTCCCCAGACTAGACTCCCATGGAATTATTTGGTTAAGGTATTTTAGAAAGGAGGGTGTCACAATATGTACCCCAATGTGAAGGTCATCCCCCTGAGCATTAATGACAGCATTGCATGAAATCACTGAAACAGAGACATGTGATATTTGAATGGCTGGCACACCACTGGATCAAGACTGGAGTGGTCAACAAGGGTGTCTCCGCAAAATTATCAGTTTATAGATTTCTAGTCAATATGAATAAGGATAGTTATTTGTAAAATGAGTTCTTTAGGTATACTTATAATTTATGTAAAGCTGAGTTTTTAACCTTCCCATTAGAAAAGAATAACTATGTATTTATGTTTATCGGTTATTCCATGATAATTTTTCCAAGAAAACATATCTGACTAAAATTTATAATTAAGAATAAGCCAGCTTAGAAATGAAATTGCACATCTGTAACTCGATAAAACTACGGGTTATGAGCCTTAAAAATGAAATATAACATTTGATTTGCGATAATTTGAAAAACTAGTATAATACATTTTTAAAAGCTATCAGATAGCTTTCAAGTTGATTATTTTTATAAAAAAATGTTAACCTGGACTTTAGTTTCTCCCCTTAAATTTTTAAGGAGTATAGTCTAGTTTTTTTTTAGTTTTTTATTTTAAACATATAAATGAATATCACTTGTATGTTTTTTTAAACTATAAAGCAAAAAAACTAATGGACTAATTTAAAAAATCATAATTTATTCATATAGTAAAAAAATGTTGTCCAACTTCAAGCGTAATTAAATTCTGAGCACCTATAGTATTCCTATCTCCAATTTGCTTACGTTTACTCTCTGCGATCTTAATTATAGAGTCATATATTCTGCGATATTTTGATTCATATGCAGGAATCAAAGTTCGGAGTTTTTTTCCAAGTAAACACTCAGCGGGTGATAGACAGTCCACTTTGGTGTATTTATCCATGTCGACATTTCCATTTCTCCGGGATTTTTACAAGATCTTTCATTCCTTTAAAGGTTGTTTCAGCATTTCTGTTGCTTAAGGGATAGTGTAAACTTGATTTTTCATGTTTAATTTTAAAATGAGTACAGAATTCTTTGAATTCCACAGATTTGTATTGAGGTTCCCCATGGGTTTTTAAACGGTTTGGAATTCCAAATATCATCAGTTGACCTTTTAACACACAACCCACATTTTTAGAATTTGAAGCTTTGTTAAATTGAATCACTTGAAGGCTTTTCACTGTATCGATCTACATAAACTTGTGAATATGTCCATCCATATTCAAAAATTGGATTTTTTACAAATGCGTTGAATTTTTCTTATTTCTACATTCTGATCCAAAATGTCCTATTTTGTTGAATAAAAAATATTCTTTATTTTTTGCTGGGAACTCATTTTGCTATGACTCTGACCTCCACATCTTTGACATTATTGTACAGACCTTGAACTATTTTTTTTTTATTCATGTTGATATGGTTTTGTGTGCTCAATAGCTCCTTTTTGCTATCTGAACTTTCCTCTGATAAACTCTTCTTACGGATGTCTTGTAGAGTAGGGTTGTTCAATTTCATTATTTCTTTTTGGAATTTTTTGTCTTGTCGTCGTACTACTAGAAAAACTTAGAAATGGTATTCCATAGTGTCATTTTCGAGCTTGGATTTATGCTCTAGTGCCTATGCTGGGTTAAAAAAATTTCCTCTCTCGACTTAAATTAACTTATTGAAGTCAACCCTCTGATTCAGAAAGGAGTTTTTCTTCTTGGTAACGGCCATACATGTATCAATACTTTGAATGTCGGCCAAATCTAAGAACTGTTCGAGATTACCCCGACAGAACAAAGAAAAAAATATATATCTAGATATCCTTGCTGCTCATCCAACGTTAAATTGGATATTAAATTCGAAGAATAAAATCTCTGGAACGCCTAAATCTTGCTTCGGAGTTCTATAAGACTGTCTTTGACTTCTAGTGGCTCTGTTTTTGATGAAACAACTATTTGGGTTCTCCTACTATACTCTGTAGTAATGCATTTAATACATTTGCCTTATTTTTAAGGGAATGGTTTAACTCCTCGGACGTTCCACAATTAATTCGAATGGATTTTTGTAATTCTACGTACTTTTTGTTATTTTGAGATTCTAAAATATCGTCTTTTGATATATCCTCCCATTCTGCAAACTCCTCTATGAGGTCATTGTATTTATTTAATTTAGTGTCAGCCTTTCTAAGTCCAAGTTCAAAAACAGCTAATTTAGCTAGAATAGACTGATCTTTAGTTGGAATACTTGAAACCTCATTACTTATTATATAAAGACTCGCTATGTACATTGCAATCTGATGACATCCTGGCCCAATATTCTGATGAAGATAGTCTTAATAGATTTGGACCTTTGGTCGTCCATCATCAACTTCTTCTCTTTTTCTCCAACTGATACAATTTATATTTGTATAATAACACCAATTCTGTTATTTTTAACTAATAAGTGTTCTTCTTTTTCAACTGTACCATATTTACATATGTATTGACAGAATTAATATAGAGATGTATCGCTCAATATACAATTATCAAACCTATAACATTTATAATTAATTATTATATATATATTTTTTAAATTCCAAAACTTAAATTATAAAATGAAAGAAGTCCTTTTAACATTACCACTTGATAATAATTTCATAGATAATTAATAAAATGTTGATATTATAGTTATATGTCAGCTGATACCAGCATTGACTATTTATTTCAAAAAGGGAGAAAGATACATACTTTACTTGTAAAATAAAAGTTGTTCAGAATTCTAAGTAACATACATAAGGCCATGTTTAATTTTGATCAGACCAGATTCCTGGGTTCTGGAGGGTAAGTTTTTTGGTATCTTCATTATGCTTCAAGGAAGAACATATTTCTTATTATTATGTTGTTTATCGAAAATTTTTACTAAATTCTGGAGTTCTTAAAAGCATTAATAATATAACTAATACGGGTACGTCCTAGTATACATATATCTATTAAATAAGAATCAGCTCAATATATATATATTTAATCAGTATTTAATTCACATCAAAACTTTCCATCAATGATATTGATCATTTTTTCCATCCAGTGAGGTATTCTCTTTTTAATGTTTATTACTGGGTGCATGACTGTTTGTATTTTTGCTAAAAAGGCTATTATGTTCGTCTTTTTCACGGTGACTTTATGCCTTTAACACCAGCCAATCACCCTTGTAGATTCTTCAGTTCTATTTTATTTTACCAATTTATTCATTCTGTTAATTAATTACTACAAAGATAGAGATAGGATAAAGAGGTGCTCTGAAATTTCAAACATCAAGGCAAAGAAAGTATAGTATTTTTTTCCAATACTAATTTGTTTGTGTACAGTGAGGCTGTAGCCATTTGATGTCAGGACCACTTTTGTTCATAGGAAGTAAAAGGGGGTCCCAAGGGTTAACAACAGATAACATAAGTTATTAAACAAATGAATATTAACTAATTTTGTGTATAATTACATAATTTCAAGGTTCAGTTTAAAATCTTATGCATTCGTTTCTGTGATAAATCTTCATAGCTATAAATGAAGTATCAAAGTCATGTACGAATGTAACTCCATTGTCCTTTCGATGTGATATCCAATAAAGAGAAATAGGTTTTTCTTTTTGCTAAAGTTTATGAAGAGAGAAATAACATCATTACTGGCATGTTTAAACTATAGAGCAGTGGTCCCTAACCTTTCAAATTTAGTGACCCATTTTAGAACAAACAGTCAGGAAACAACACAATTATGAAAAAAATATATATACAGGTTGTATAAGCTATCGATGCCACCACATGGGTGCACACTTTGGGACAAACGCAGGCCCTTTAGCAGCTGATTTTTGTTGTTCTTGTATACCTTGTTCAATCCTGCAAAAGTTGGAAAAAATGGAATTAGAAATCAAGTCCCAAATATTTGGAAAGGGCAGGGAGACCTCCTTGGAATCCGTGTCGCAAGTGACAACATAACAATTCCTTTAACTCTGGCATTCAGTGAAACGTTTATTTGCAAATTTAGAAAGGAATTTGAGGCCTTCATATGTGATTTTGAGGCAACAGTAAAAAAGTCTGAAATGATTCCAAGACAATTTTGAAGACTTTATCTCGTCGGACTTTTGGCCTACAAACTCACTGGATCTGAATCTGATTGATTTTTTTGTGTGTGGGGTGTAGTTGAAAAACAAATCAAAGAACCCCCTTCGAAGCCAAAGCCGAACTTATCAGTTGGATCAAGAAGTAATTCCAGGATTTCCTAAAAGTGCAAGTGGTGAAGGTTTATTTCCACTATCAGTCTAGTATAGAGACTTTTATTGAGGCTGGAGGTGATTTTATTCAAGAAAATAAATCGGAATCTATCAAGTTTTCTATAAAATTGTTATTTTAATCTGATAACTGGTTTTAAACAAATCCTATTTGTGGCACAGATAGCATGCACACCCTGTAAATACATTTATTTCTTGTCCAAAAAACAGCCATATATAGCAACTCTGAATAATATATTCTTTTGTCGTACTTTCTGTAAATTCTTCATAAGAGAAGTAAATCACCTGGTAGTCATAGTGCTTGAGATAATCAAGAAGTTGATTATTTTGAGTCCATAATAACCTCTCCTTAACACCTTCTAACCTCTGTCTTGAATACCTTGAACACCATTGACACGGCATTTCTACTTTGCTTACAAAAATATCACACTATTAAAAGAAAAAAAAAACTCTAACAGATGCAGCCAAATTTGACGTTGTGTTGAGTAACTTAGGGCTCTGTTACATTTAGTTTCATGTTATGAATTTATATAACTAAGCTAATATGCCTTTGACCCTGTTTTATAAAAAAAAACTACCGATCTAATGACATAGGTATCACAACCCATTTGGGGTCGAGGCCCATAGATTTGGAAATACGGTGATGTAGCCATAAGGCTAAATCATTTTAGTTTAGATGGATAGTCGTCGTTATGTCCCAATAAAGGAAATAAGGGGCTGAGCTGTATTTGGAAATATTAGAAAGGATCATGCTTAGATGGGCGGAGGTGGTAAAGTTGAATTGGTTTAGGACCAAGCAGTTCACTTTCAAGGCCAGAGTGTATTTTTTGAAGTTAAAAGTTATTCATGAGGCTCAAGGATGTGGATGCGTATAAATTTAAAATACCTAGGGGCTCATTAGTACACTTATTCAACTCGTTGGCCGAGGATTATCATTGAGCATTAGAAAGGGGTCCTAGATAGTCACAAAAGTGGCGGTGGAAGAATTTTAAACACCCTTTGGGGCAAGTAACTACCCGTTGGTTACGCTGTATGACCACTATATATAATGTACCCGGTGACTTGTTGTTATTTGTCTTTTATGGGTGACCACAAAGTTTGGTCTAGAAGGCTGAAACTTTGTATGGGCCAGGTAAAGACGGGAGTGCTATTTATTGGGAGTGGGTCATATAGGGGGGTCTTTTTTTATACATAAAACAAAAAATAAATGTTTTTTTGAGATGAATGAGCTAGGTTGAGTTATAAATGAAAAATAATTGTCTTAGAAAAGAACTATAAAAATAAAAATGTTTTTTAAATTTATTCAAAGTTAAAGAAGTTATTGTAAAAATGAGAAAGCGATGCAAATTTCATTTTCGTTTTGTTTTTTAAGGTGCAAAATAAATCCTAGAAGACAATGAAATATGGGGTTTGAAGATAAAATCAGGTATGTATAAATTTTTTTAAGATTTGTTTACAAAAAAGTTTATCGAATTAAAAATTTATGTTTCACTGAAATATCTTTCATTTTCTGGATATTTTTTTATTTTCCCTATTTTTCATCAAACCTCAATATTCATTGATACAACAGCTAATTATTTTATTTAAATTTCATATGGTTTAAATATTTTTAAAAAAATACATTTTACTATCATTTAAACTAACTTGAAAATATTGTCTGGATACTTTTGCCCACCCCTGTATATAAATTAACCTGTTTATATCCGAAAGGAAAAACAAATTGCTCTTAAATATAATGGGTTTTTATGTTCTCAAAATAAGAGATAAGCTTTCAATTTGTGCATTCTATATTTTTCTAGTTTCTATGTTTGAAGAATAAAACATTGGACCAAAGAATTAAATTAATTACATTCAATTTAATATTAAGGTGTACAAACAAAGTAGCAAAATAATTGCTTACCTGTGTCAATAGGAGAAGTAGAACAAAGAATGAAATTAAAAAAAAAAATCTGACGGTATTTTAATGGCTTTTATAGTAAATGGCCACACTTATTATTTTCCTTTATACTTTATTCAACCTTTTTTTCGCTTCATAGAACTAACCTTCTTCATTCAGATAAAAAGGTGAATTCTTTATTTTTGTAGAAGAGGAAGAGTATTTCCAAGTGTTTGAGACAATATTAATATTCTCGAATTTCTTATTACTGGACAGGTGCTTTATCTAGAACATCAGGAAGGTGGTGAATATGAACCAACAGCAAAGCGTGATGATCACAACATGAGATCAGACTGTCGGAGGAATCAGGATTTTATAGAAATTAAAAAAAAAAAAATCATAGATGATGAGCCATCTGAATCGTTGAGTGCCGTTGCTAAAGATATGAACTGTTCTGAAAGGTGCGTGGCATATGATTTGCGATAAAAATCATACAGGATACGAAGAGCTTAACTTCTGACCGAAAAGAAAAATGAACAGATTTTTTTACTATGTTAAAGACAGTGTTTGCCCTACAAGATCACCAGACCTCATAACCTTTGACTTCTTTGTGTTGGGTGCAATTGAGTAGCACACCAACATAACTTTGTGCAACACAAAATCCGAGCTGAGGTCCAGGATCAAGAAGGAATTCCAAATTCTGGCAAAAGGGACTGTCGTCAATACTTTTTCTTGTTTTTCAAGGTCAATTTGATGGTGTTAATTACCCTAATGGCGATTATATTTTATTATAATAATTTTTAATTTATTCAGCTTTCATTTTGGAATTAGTTTTTATTAAAATTGAATAATAAGTTGGGGATAAAAACTATTTGAATAATATGTGTTGAATGCTTAATAGAAGTTAGATGTTCCTTACTCAAAATTAAAAAATATCGAAAACAGTTTTTGTAAATTTAATTAAACTGTTGTTATTACAAAAAGTATTCTTCCAGTTATTGATCATATTTTATACGACTCCCTGTACAAAATTAATAAATAAAAATTTATTTATTTTTTATTAAAAAACTATTTGACAAACAAATTGGAACTTTCACATTCAGGTTCCAACTTCTACACAATCAAATTTACAATGAATATATATATTTTTTGAATATACCTCTACACCCTTTGTGTTTTATACTATGTAATTACGTCATGCTTAAGACATGTATAAAAATAGTTCAATTGGAACAAAAAGTTTAATTTCGATACTGTAAACATATTTTCATAGGTAGTTAAACAATAAAAAAAAGATAAAGTATAAAATGCAATTATATAAATACAATATTTGTATATCTTTTAAAGTTTCTAATGATATTGATTTCTTTTTTTCATTTGTTTTACAGTCTAATGGGTTTTAGTTAGTATTTTTCAATCGATATTTACAGAAAAAAAAAAGAGAATAATATTATATTTATTAAAAATATAGTTCAAAAAATTAAAAATTATTAGCGATTAAAATGATTTGTAAATATGATTCGACCATATTTAAGCCCAATACCTTTTTTTTTTACCTTTAAATTATGCAAAAAAAAGTCAAAATATGTTATCATACAATCACAAAAATATTCACTTTGTCCACTGAAATAGTAAATAAATATAGCTATATTACTGGAGGACATAAGATCACGTCAACTATTGTATGCTCCTGCAGTTTATACGTATCTAAAAATCTTTGAAAATATATGAAAAATCATAAAAATAGTGTAACATGAATAGTAATGAAAGGTGCCGATATTTTTAGCTCGCCCGTATTTTTTGAGTTGGCAAACTGAAAAGTTAATTTTCTTTGCTTATCTGTTGTCATTATTATTTAATTTCTGATAAGTTAACATTGCATTCAATTATTTTCCAAATCTAACTGAATTGAAATTCGTATGTCCTCTTAAAAAATGAAAAGTAACCTGGAAGACATATAGTAAATTATAATTGTAAATCTAAGCTGGACTTACAGTAGAGTTGAATATAAACATAGCATTAATTTTGGTTGATGTCCTTGGTTTATTCCAACTCTTCCTCCCTCTTTAACAGCTTTTTTGAAGCTGCTCTAATGTTACGTCATTATAGTTAAGATTATGTCCTCCATAATATTTATCAAATTCTTAGATTCACTATGTTGATGTTCGCTTTATTTTATTCTAATATGCCTAATTTGCTTCTGATAACCATCACCAATAACAAATACACCGACGACATGTGACGTCATTTCGAGTCAATAATAATGTCCTTAATACACACTCCATCGATTTAAATTTTCTCTTTACTTTAAAAGTACATCATTCATTTAGATAGATGCACGTTAAAAGGAGTCATAATTTTATTTACCGACTGAAATTCTTTTGAATCTAATACAGAGCTATAGTAATCTTAGATCATGTTCAAGAATGGTTTTATTTTTATATACTTATCATTATTTTTGTAGTCTGTACAGCAATTATCTGTTAAGTGCATGTATGACATATTTTTTCCAAAAATTATTTTATTGACTATTAGATCAAAACAAACTCTGTTTTAAATGATCTGCACATTTTTGAAATTAGGTATTTCAATATTTATTTTATGAAACGTTTGAATATCTCTGAGTTCAATGCCAGGTTGTCTTTTCCTTTATCAGCAACATAAGGGTTTGTATTGCATTCATACAATTTTATCTACCATAATATCTATAAAAAGATACATGAATAAGTTTAATAGATTTTCCCTCGTTATTCATTTTGTCATCTGCTATGAACAGAAACAAGTTTCCGAATTAACTCCTTTTTCAACCTCAAATACTTCTACACTTTCACTGTAATTAGCTGAACTTACTTCTTGATTTGCTTTAATTTGTACAGTTATTCATTTGTCCTCACTCGAGTCTAGAAACTATTTTAATATTCCTAAACGGAGAGTCTGGTCTCAGTAACGTAGATCACTATTCATCAAAACCTAAATCACGCGATAAAAACATTCGTTACCTCTGTTAGAAAGTGGCATTGGGTCCTTGAGTATGAGGACTATCCCAAGTTTTTCTTCACGGCCCTCCTAATGGTCCTAAAAAGCCACAGAGAAGTTGTTGGTGTGGTGATTCATCAAGATTCATCCATTTAGTACGAATCTCCTTGATTTCCTTCTCCAAGCTGGACTGGAACTCCGCAACCATCTGTTCCCTCCACTTCCTGCTTTCCTGAAGAGGTCTCCCCCATCATTCTTCATCTTGAAAACCAGGCTCCTGAACCACTTGACAATGTTCATAATCTTTGCCACCTCCACTTCTGTATCTTAGATGTTCTTCCTTTTGGCTTCTTGCCAACTCATGATGACAAGATGAAAAAATGTGTATAGTATTTTCTTTATGCACAAAGAATGGCTGAACCAGAATGTCAAAAATTAATAACTAAACATTCCTATATTAATAAGAAAATTAATAATAATAACTGTTTACATTTTGCTGACCAACCATATTGTTATACTTTTACTGCTTTTTTTTTTTTTAGAAAAGCACAGACTGAAGAATTGTTAGAGTCCTTTTTAAGTCTGTTTTTTTTTGCACCTATTATAATATTATATAGTACTTTACTCTTCTAAATTGATTTAACAGTAGTATTTCTTATTAATATGATGCAATAGTTCCACAACAGTGGACAATATGAAGCATTGCTGAACATTGTATGTAGATATAGAGAAAAACACTTTCCAATAGTTGTATACTTTAAATACCTGTATGCATGAAAGAGTTTCATTGTTTTTGGAGAAAACTGTCAATTATTTTCCAACATAAATTATTTTGTTATCTTGAAATAATGATTTTTTTGAGGATATACTCTTGAAATTGTCCTGATTTAAAAAAAAAATCAATTCTCCTGTTTTATATTGATACTTCATTGGTTTATCACATAAAACGTGATAAATTTAATAATCAAAATGATGATCACCTTAGACTTCACTATTCCACAGCATTTTGATAGGGGAACAAGTATCTACCCTATCCCTAGCCTAATCTGCTCCAAAGGAGAATTGCATGTGAATTAATTGGAGGAGGATCTTTTTCTACCATATCTTCTGGAACCACTATTTAATTTTTGTTTTGATGGTGTCAATTAATAATTAAAATATAAAGTTTTACTCTCTCTTTGAATTTGATATTTTTTCTATCTTTCTATCTAACTTCTTCCAAATAAAATTATGAGTAACTAAAAAAAAAAGGTTAAATAATTCATTATAAGTGTGAATAAAGAATTCTAAATAGAGGATCACCAATTACTTAATCAAACATTTTAAGAAATTATTGGATAAAAAAATATATTGAATAGAATATTTTATTCATAAAAATATTTTCAGTTTCTAATTATACTGCTTCTTTGGCCTTTTCCGTGACCTTGTGAAAACTTTTGATGTGCCTTTTATGGTCATTTAGTACCTTATTTACAGCCCATTCCTCTAGAGATCTCTGATTGTGATTTTCTACATACGGATAGCTCCAGAATTGAGGCTCAGCGTTGTTACATGTTTTGATTATGACACCCTTATTTCTTGGTTGACTTTCCTTATTTTTGTTTACGAATTTATTCGACAATTGTTTAAAAAATATTAGGATTAAACATAGACTTCAACAAAAATAACAAAAAACAATTTATTACAATTTTTTTTTACATTTTGACTGATGTGTTTGTATTTTCGTTTTCTATTGCTTTAATTTCAATATTGAAAGTGGTTTTTAGTCGATGAGCGTTCCAAGACCTGAATTTTGTCACATAGTGTTATAGATTTGATAGACAGGACTACATACATGGTTTACTTTTCTCCTTTATATCCCAGCTGTGTTCATAAGTATTATTTTTAGCCTCTCAGTTAAACACAGGCTGTATTTTTTATATCTAGTATGTAAAGAGTAACTTGTCTCCAGTTATTAATATATAACTACTTCTATCTTTTCTTTGGAAAAGTGGTTATTATTATTGACATTTTGTGAGTGGAGTACATTTATTCAATAGTGGATTAAGCAATTACTTTTACATAGCTTATTAGAAAATACTTACTAATTAGGATCGATGAGGAGTTGAGTAGTAGGTACCTTTATTAATCTAATAATTAATTAATGAAATGGAAAAGTAATTTACTTCATTTTCAGAAACATTGAGACACACACTATAATTAATGTTAAATGTTGACATAACAAAAATTAGATGGAAAAAAAAGTGAGTCAATTAAAACCATTTCTGTGAAAATCTTTTTATGTATCCGTTCATTAATTTGTCTTACGATCAACTAGTAAGAGTTTTACCAATTTATGAACATTAATTGGAAAAACTGATTTTCTATTAACATGTAAATATTTCTTAATAATAGGATAATCAATTTTTTTTATGTGTGGTAAAAAAAAAAAAGAGAGAGAAGGAGTATATAAATAGAGATGTAAAGCGAATTAATTAATAAAAACGTGAGTATAAAAAAATCAAGTAGAAACCTGCTTATTCTTGTTGTATATTATTGGTTGTTCCTGTTATATGTATAACTAAGAGTTTTCAGGGCTACAAAATCACTATACCAATGTCCCAGTGCTATGTACTTTTTTCTCGGTTGACTAAAATTGTATTCCTACCCGACGGCCTAACTAAAAATATACCCAATATCTTAACCTTTCACTCCAGTATGTAACTAATTCGTTATATAAAATACATTTTTCAAGAATAAATTAAGAATGAGGCTGGTTGAGACAAGGTTCTATTTATGTTTTCAGTTAGTGTTGCATCAAGAAAGTACACTACTTTTTTTGTCAAAACAAAAACGTTAATGGTGGATTAGCGTGCATGTCAGTTCTCTTATAAATCTGTTACATTTCACTAAATGTACAAAATAACTGGTATGCTAAGTTGTTCTAAACAATTATGTACGTTTATGAAAGTATCCATTTATGTTATTCAAACACAATATAAGTTGAGGTCAAAACAAATACAACAGTTTTTATCAGTGGAACTTTTTAATAACATCTGTGGTACTAACTGACAATTTTTACTTTGATTGATTTTTTCTCCAGACTGTTGAAAAAAATAAATAAATATATATATAATTTAGAACTATACACAATCTGATAATCATGTTTAAATTATTTACAGGAAATTTTTTTCCTCTAGAAAATAATTCAAGGTGGAATGTTACATGAATAAGGATGACGGGAGACGGCACAGTTCTTTAGCATATAAGTCTTTAAACCAAATGACTGAATAATATTCGCAACATTTTCATAAGTGAGGAATCAGTAGAATCCATTTGTCTGGACTCAGAAATTTATTTCTGGATGTAGATCACAAAGGACACAATACATGTTGTACACTTAGCAAAAAAAAACAACAGTAAACCCAGAAGATAAGACTGTAACACAAATAGAAATGTCAAAACATGATAACTGATCAATAACAGTTACAATTAGTTCATTTAACATGTGCATGTTAATAACAAACCAAATATTTTGCAAATATGTATCTAATTTAATATAAGTGATTGAATTGAAGAGAAATTAATATTAAGCAAATATATATCGTTGAGTGTGTCTTAAACGAAAAATAATTTATATAGTTTTTATGAAGGGGGCTTCAATTTTTTCCCCCTGAGGAAAAAAACAACGCCATATTTCTTTCTTTCCTATGACATTTAGAAACTTCATTAGTTTACTCTTAATCATAAACGCAATATATGTGGACTTCATGTTAGGGGAATCATTGTGCCACATTTATTCGTTGATGATGATAATCGCCACGTAACTATATATGGAAATCGCTATCGCACTATGATAACTGATTTTTTGGCCCCAATTGTATGGTATGGACTTGGCAAACATTTGATTTTAACCAGACGGTGCTACTTGTAACAGAGCAAACGTTACAATCGATTGATTGCAAAGCAGGTTTGGTGATTACATTATATCCAGAAATGGGATTGTTGATTGGCTGGTTGGATCGTGGAATTAAACGCCTTCACATTATTTTCTTTGGGGTAATGTGAAGTCATTGATATACAATCAATATGCAAGCGACATCGGAAAAGCTCAGAGTAAATATTGAACACAAAATTGCTGCAATATAGGAAAAGATTGGAAAAATTAGTGGAAAATAGGGTTAAGAGATTGGACTTCTTTAAAACTGTTTTTGATAGTCACGGTAGGGAAATTGATAATTTTTTTTTAAATATAAAATGTATGTATACTTTTATTATGGTGGTCATACATTTCAGCGTGATTTTTTTTCAGCAGGGCTCTTTTGATCGCACTTTTTACAGCACAGCTTCTTTTCAGGGTACTTCTTTTCTGCATAGCTCTTTTTAGCGCCGTCAAAATCTTCCTTATTTATGTTGACTTGCTTGCATAAATGAATATATTAATACAATATTGATAGCCTACACTAACGCTATATCTATTTTACGTTACTTAATTTCCAAAATCTAGTCAAAATATTCCAAATTTTCTTCCAATTTTATCTAGAAAATGGCAATATAATCAGTCTGATTTTATCAAAATTGCCGTTGTATTCATAACATCGAAAAAAACAAAAACAAATGAAGTTAGGCGGATTTTTCCTACGAAGCATTCGGTTATACTGAACCATTGTTTCTATTCTTAATAAGTAATATAATTCTTTTTGGGTATATAGTCTTATGCCTTTTGATCCTTGCTTCAACTTCATGTTCTGTTCAAGGGATCTTGTCTCCTTTAATAGAGGGATCGTTCATTGTGCAGATACCTCTTCACATCAATATCTTTAATAGTAACTACTGACTTTTGATCTTGTGAATCATTGCCTCTATGTTTAAGAACACATCAATTCCTCTAGATCTTGTAAGGAATCGTCGTATACTTCTTTGAGAACTAAGGAGTCTCATAAAAAGACAGAATAATCGGCTGAAAGACCCAGTGAGGAATACACTTAGAATAATCATCCTCAATCCATAGCTCATTCAATGAAATTATTGAGTCAATTCCTCCTTAAGTCAACTCTGATTCGTCTCATACTTTAAGAAAACATTCATTGATAAGAGTCCTTCAGTGTCCTGAAATGCTGAAATCATTCATATCTATCACATTGATATAATTCCATTTATAAGATGGAGTTGGTGATATGCGGTCTATATGACTAATTATATAACCTGAACACTTCAAGCTCATCCTTGATTTCTTTATTACTTTTGAGTCTATTTTGTCATTGGAAAACATGTGAAAGATAATTCTATTCCGTTATATTATTATATACAAATTGTTATTCGGAACTTTTAAGTGATTATTTGTTTAAAAAATTTTAAGTGACTCACGCATACTTCAATTAGAATATCTGAATGTCGGTGTAATTCTCAAACTTATTAAGTCGGGATTTTTTTTCGAAACAGCTTCTCACCATATTGGAATATTACTCTTGCAAAGATCTAGGATCTCCACACTAATAAATTTATTATAGATAGTAACTAAATGTTTTCCATAAGAACTAATTATAATAATGTATTTTATTGAAAATAATAGTTAAAATGTAATAAAATAATAATACGATTTGGTGGGACAAATAAATTAAAAAAAGATATTCCTCAAAATTTAATTCCCTATTTATGAGTTTTCGTTTATTTTATTTTTGTATCTTATTGATTCCTTCAACTTTATTTCGATAGGAAAATGCTATTCAATTATTGTAATTGTAGACATGCGAGTTATCAAAATTATTACCGTTATCAGTTGTAGAACTATTATATTGGTCTGTGTTACAAACTGTTCAAGCAATATGAATATAGGGATGCTTTAAAAATTTTTATTTCCTGAGTATCATTTAAAGTTTGCAAAAATATGAAATAATAGTCTAAATCACAAGGCTTACTTAATTATATTAATAATTACATATATCAGTTATGTTAGCAAGATCCTTATATTTAGCTCTTTGTTTATTATATTCAGCATAAATGAAAAATAAGATCTTATTATTAGTCTGTTTTTGACATGATCATTCCATGTTTATTACATAATATCTGATTATTCTTAAGATACTACTTATTTCTCAACTATCTTGATGACTTTTGTATGACAAAAGTATACCTAGTATCAAAAAAATAATGTTTATTCCAAACTAAAGAAAACATTCATAAATGACGGGGATACCGTTGATCAAAGTTACATCGTAACTAAAAGTAGACTACCATATTAATAAAAGTTTTTGTACAATAATCGCGTTATACACAATTTGGTACGTCCAGGTTATTTCCCTAGACTATATGAGATCTATACCTTCTGAATGAAGATAAAGAATATTAATGCCGTCAATATGTCTATAAATTTAAAGATATTATAGTTACATCAATTAAAAATTTTAGTCAAACTCATAATAGAGAATCCTAGAAAATTATATATGAAATAAATTATGAATAAAAAACGAAATCCTTGTAGTTATATTTGATAGCCAGTTACAATGCACCTACTTGTTAAAGAAGGAATAGGTAGCAAAAATACATGCAATATTGTCTTAAGCTCGATTTGTATGGAATATACATAAGTGAAGAGGTTAATATTTTATTGAAAGCAAAAATTTAGCAGAGTAAAAGCCTATTCTTTATATAGCCAATATTATACTAAAATACTCCAGGACTGTGTTTTTTACTGGCAAATCAAATTTGATGATCGTCATTCACAAAAGTTGATCCATAAATAATCCAACCAATTAAGTTTTTAATACTAATCGTTTAAAGTCAATGTAAAGGACCTGCTTCAAATATTTGTTACATATTTTAAATTATCCTCTTTAATTGAATAGAGCTAAGATGCAAACCATAGCAAGGGAAATTTTTGATCAAATTTAGGCCCAGACGAATTTTTTTATGCGGGCCTTCAAAGAGCTGACAGATATTTTTCCAGTCGAACTGCGATTCGTTGCAAACTATTTTGAAGAAACATACACAAATAAACCGTACGGTTTAGCCAGAAGTATTGCTAGGTATCCACTAGCTCTCTGGAAAATGTACAATAGAGTGGCCCAGGGATTACCAAGGACACATAATTCTGTTGAGTCGTGGTATATGGTTTTCCAGCCCTATCTACAATGCCACAATGCCAGCATCCCTCAATCTGGAAATTAATAAATGTAATCACGCCAGAAAATGTACTCCAAGACATAGTTCTGCAACAATTATTATCAGGCGCTAATCCTTTAAGAAAGAAAAATCTATATAGACGAATCACACTCGCACTAGAAAGATTAATTGAATTGAGGAATATATACCAGTACTAGATTTCTTGGTGGATGTGTATTTAATTTTGAAATTAATGTATAATAAATATTAGTTATATATTTTTAATTAAAAAAAACAAAACTGTTGACATTATATAATTAATTTTTGTGTTACTATAATTTCATTTAGTAAATTATCTTTGTTCTGGTTTAGAAATGAAATTTTAAATCTAACAAATCCACAGCAAACACTTAATCCCATTTATTTCGTTGAAAATTATCGGAATAGTTCATTTTTCTACTAAGGAAGATTAATAATTTATTGGGGCATTTATGCTAAATTTATACTAAGAGCGCAAGGCTTTAAAGCACTTTTTTCAGAGAATAAGTTTAAGAAGTTTGTTTTGTATTAAAATATGTTTTTGACGAGTCTGTGTTTAAGTATTCTTGAGTTATAAACAAATTCAACAAGACTCCAAAGCATTAATTTTTCGACTATATTGTATCAAGCACCAAATTCTAGAAGAGTCAGAATTTTTTTTTTTTATAGAGTTTAAGTGTGATATACCGAAGTCAATAATCGGGATGAAAAAACTGAATGATACAGTTGACTGAAGAGAAAGTCTAAGGAGTTTAGGGTTGGAGAAGATAGTATAAGGCAAGTGTTAAAGAATGAAGTAAGGGGTCTCATCTTTGAACATAACATCCCTTAGAGGCTGTCTACACGAAGTATATAAAATAATATAACAGTTTTTTCTAATACACCATAGATCAACTAAATTAAGGAAAGAGTTGAAGATGTCAGGGATCTTCTTAGTCTACGGAGTTGACCATCGAGTCTTGTTTGCTTCTTTCATCCCTTCAATACCATACTAAACTTTTTTTTAAAGAACAAGCTTAAGAACAGCGCACTCTGTGTTTGGAATATGTTTTGACAAATCTGTATATAATTACTCTCGAGTCATAAACAAATTCAAGAAGAGTCTTAAGTATCCATTTTCCCCAATACATTGTATCAAACACAAAATCCTAGAAGAGTCAGAATCAGTAAAAGATTATTGTAGAGTTTAAGTATGATTTACCTATGTTTAGGTGCGTTCCTAGCTTTCATCCTTTGGGGGACTTCGCCCCAAAAATTATCAACGCCTTAATACAATACTTGTATAAATTGTTTTATTTTATATATGATAAAGTTTTGGGGGTGTCAAAGAAACTATTGGGGCTGGCAATGTCACTCCTTAAGTCAATGATAGAGATAGTAAAAACTGATTGCAGAGAAAGTTAAATGAGTTTAGTAAAGGAGGAACTAACTTAAGACATAAGCTAAAGAATGAAGCATGGGGTTAATATCTTCAATCTGTAACATGGATACTCCAGAAATTTTATCTAAAAGGAAGATAAACAAAAAGAGAAACAAATGTAGCTCAATAACTGTGAGTACTTATTGAAAATAAGAAATTTTGATTGAAGAAAAGTATTATGGAGGAATAGATCATTAGATACTCAATTTTCACATCTTTTATTCCTGCAACACCTCACAAGGAGATTTACCACAAAAAAGTGATAGAAACAATAAATATTATTCCATTGATGAATTAGGGGTCTTCGTTATGAGGATATGCCATATTTACTAAGCTATTCTACTGAGGGTGATAGATTAGGAAATATAGCACTTTTGAACCTGCCATATAGTGATCGAAAGATTCTTCCTCGTCCAGGACTAATTTCTAGAACCGCATCTCCTCCGCGAAGTATCATCTTCTCATCATCTCATTTTGCACTCCATTTCTCCTATTAAGATCTTGGGCAAGATTTAACTTCGAAAAGTCTTAGCACATTATAAGAGCAAAAGCTTTTCCGCTTTTCCAAAACGTTGGTTCACCCCCCTCTTTTGGTCACTGCGTTGGGTAAGACTCCTCCGGTATAATAGGAGAGTTTATTTCAAGGTTCATTGGAGGAATACTGTATACCATATACTAAGTAAATGGAATGATACTCCTTATCTGAAGACTCTGTGAGTTCTTGGTTTCAACATGTGGACTACTAGTGATGACATGATCCTACCCTTTTGATTGAAAGTAATTCCAATATAATATAACTATGATTCGCCGAAATGATACTACGCCAAATAGAAGCAATCTAAAGAGATCCGCGCTGAAAAGAGCCTCGCTAAAAAGATACTTGCTCAGAAAAGCGTGTCCCAATGAGTGGACACGGTTTATAATTTGTACTGAGAAACTAAACTTGCCAAAATCTTAAACCGTTTTTGAATTTTTTCCAACCAAATGTTTAAGTGCTCTTAATGAAAGACCCATAAGAAAGTTAACTCAAATTACGTTGTCCTAAATATAGGACACACCTAAGTTCAATATTACTCATAATTACGTCAACTAAATAGCCATTAATTTAGTAAACTGCTAAATTTTACAGCCCAAAATTTATGAAAAATGTTTGTAATTCCTTTAAATCTGCAAATTATTGAAAATACTTTTTAGCATGTTGCTACACCATTTACAATGAAAATGACAAATCCTATCTTCCGGAAACTTAAAACTCCTTCTGCTGAGACTATTTAGCATTTTAATATATATTTATCAGTACTAAATGGATGGAATAGTTAAAAAAAAATAAGACACAAATTAAATCCATTTTATTTTTTTATTTTTTCTACCCAGTTCACTAGTCGCGTTAAAAAAAATGGTTAATATAACGTATGGTTAATATTTCGTTAAACTTTATGAATAATTTCCTAATCCAAAAAGAGAAAGAAAGAAGTCCTTGCAATCATGTAGTAATTAGCTAATTCTTCAGAATGATAGAATTAATGTTTAATGATAAAAGTGAATTCTTCAGAACTTGCAAACAGCTATAAGAGGTTATACTTAAGAAAGAAAAAATTAAATAGATGAATCAATCACACTCGCACTAGAAAGATTAATTGAATTGAGGAATATATTACCAGTACTAGATTTATTGGTGGATGTGCATTTAATTTAGCAATGAATGTATAATAAATATAAGTTATATGTTTATAAATGCTAATTAGGAATGTAACATGTAAACATTTCCACAATTAATAAAAATAAATCAGTGTTAAAATCATGGGTATACATACATGTCAATGTACCAGGTACCTATTAAATATTGGCCAGCCCATGGTAAATTTTCAAGAGGAAACGGATTTGACAAAAGTTTACTATGTAGTATAAAAATCAAAGTTGTATTGATAAAGTAAAATAAAAATACTCTTTTATAGGAAGATATAATGAAGTTATGATGCTTATTTATCGAATCTTCACTCCTAATTCATAAAGTTTCCTCACTATTGTTTTTTTAAAAAGGTTATCAGAGTTTAATTTGTATGCTTCAAATTAAAATAATAAAATAAAGACAACTAACCTTGAAAACATTCACAAAAATCAAAATATATTCAGCATAAGAGATAAAATAAAGCTCTTTAATGATATATTTTAATTCCCTAACATTATTTTGGTTTAAGATATATCGCCAATTAAATATTAATTAAAAATTGATTTTTCTTATCTTAAGGCCTTAATGTTCCGTGTTGGATGAAGTTACAGATCGAAAACTGAACTTTGTTCAGCTGGTCAATCATATCACCCATCAAATTTTTTGTTTCTTTAAGTCGATAGTTTTCACCCAGAAACCAAAGCAAGATAATACAAAGAGGTTTTGCTCTTTCTTCAAGGATAGCTTGGAGTCTTCCTTTAATCTTTTTAATAATTGTGACCGAGTGATATATGTAAGGGAAATGGGGGAAGAGAAAACAAGAGAAGCACTTGCATATGAGCTTAAAAAATGATATTGGTTGGTTACTATGGCACCAAAGACTCCTGGTCACCTAAAAACAGACGCAGTCGTCACTAAAGTTAAGTGTATATATTATACTTCGGGCAGTCTTTTGGCAGAATAATAAAGATGTCAGGACCTCAGAATTTCGTTGACAGACAGTTGAGGGTGCTTTTACCATTGATACTATAATGTATAGAATTAATAATTTATCAAAAACACCTCTACATCCTCTCTTCTTGACTAAGTTCATTTTCACAGAAACTTGCTTATCATATCTCTAGCTTTTTATTTTCTTTCTCCTTACTTAGTTGTTTCATTCTGTCTTGTTTTTGTTTTTGCCATTAAAAATTAAAAAAATAATAACATATTTTGTTAAGAAAATAAACCCATACCGTATTCTCGTACCAACTTAAAAAAAGAATCTAAAGACCAATACAAATATCCAAAATAGAAAAAACAAAAAAAAAACAAATTTTAGTCAAATCCTTATCCTCTTAAAAAACTTACTGATATATAAAACACATTAATGAAACAACAGAAAAGTTTGGCTTTCGTTTTAAATGAACATTTACTTTCATATATGCTACAAAAATTAGAAGGTTTCTCATACTTTTTTAGATTAAATTGCTTGAGAAATCTGTCAATAGGCTTGAATTTTTTATGAAGAGAAAATAGATAAAAAGTAAATGTCAACATCGTATATCAAGTTTTTACGACGTAATACGAAATTTTTCAGCTTTTATTATTGACATGATCCCAATTATATTTTCAATTTCAAAATTTCAAAGAAAACATTATTGCTCAAATTATTATCTAAATATTTATTAACTCCTGTTAAGGCGGGTCATCAAATATATCGTGAGAAGTGGACGTCTAAAAGTTTATATGCAGATATGTCCAAGCTATCTATGCTGCGACTTTGGTGTCTTCTCTTGGGAAATACGGGCACTTAGGCACATTATTTTTTTGTTAAATAGCTTATACAATGTACAAGCTTCCCCAAGCTAGAAAAAAATGGAATCAATAGACGAATTTGCTGTCCCAACGGAGCCTCCTTTGATCCACCCAAGAGCGACAACGGAACCATTGCTCCAACTCAAAGTGAAGACCTTACATGTGGCTGTAGGACTTGCGTACCTGCCACATCTGAAAAAAAAACAAATCTAAAATGGCTCCAAGACAATTTTACAACTTCATTTCGTTAGAGATTTGGCATCCAAATTTGGCAGATTTGAATCTGATGGATTTTTTGTGCAAGGCGCTATCGAACAAGAAACCAAATGCATCCCCTACAACAACAAAGACAAACTTATCTGTTGGATCAAGGAGGAATTCCAGGATTTGCCTAGGGACCAGGTAGCAAAGGTTTCCTTGTACTTTTAGCCTTGTAAAGAGACTGTAAATGAGTCTGGATGTGAATTTACGAAATAAAATAAATCGGAATACGTCAAGCTTCCCCCCAACCCCCTTTAATTGGTTAGATGGAGTTGCACTGATTAAGTATCTTTGACATCCTTAAAGTAAATTTCTTCCTATAAGAATCACCGGGGCGCGAGTGTACACACATCAAGTTCAAGATAATAACATCCGAGCGTGCTGTCCATGAGCTATGAGGATTCCATCTAACCAATTAGAGGGGGAAAAAAGCTTTAAGAATCCGTTCTTACTTTTTTAATTTAATAACTTGTTGGAGGGAAAAAGGCATTTGAAAATAGAAGGTTAAATTTTTTTTTGAGCTAATTAAGGCTGCAGTGACATTTCATGTAATGCTCCAATACATGTGTAGTATGTCGTGGCATAGATAGCTTGTGCACCCTGTAAGTATATATTCATATAAATAAATGATATTGGGAGAAGAGTTGCTTTCATAAAAATATAATTTATATATATACCTACATTTACACTTAGGCGTGTACACGCACGATAAATGTGGTAACTCCTCTTTAGTTGGTTATACGAAGTCTTATTGAGAGCAAATCTTTTCCTGATATACCTATATATTTATATACAGAGTGTGACAGGGAAAATTTATTTGTCAGGACTCCAAAACATCTCATCATCGACAAGATGAAGGTCTGAAGCCTTGAGAGATGCAAAAAAGTCTTCAATTAGTAGGAGAGTCATCTATTGATTGTCAAGATCATCACAGTTGACAAAGTTTTGAACCGCAGAAACAATAGATTTATAGCCCCATCACCTGAAAAAGTTTAGGGGACATTCAGGACAAAACATCCGACTCAAAGAATGTCCTTGGTTGTCGTGGTATGTGATGGAAAGAAAATAGATCCCTTTTACTTCAGGCCAATGAGAAAATCGGACTAAGGACTACTTTAAGGTCTTGAGGTGGAAAATCTTGCCTTGGCTGAAGGTTAACTATCCTGATAACAACTATGTGTGAACCCAAGACGTATACAATACTGCTTTGAAGACACAAAACTTCTGCAAGGAGCATTTTGCTGACTTCTTGGACAAGATCTTCTGGCCCTTTTCCAGCCCTGATCTCAATTCCCTTCAATTTTAGTGTATGTCTTAGACAGCAAAGTTTGGAAGACTTGACACAGAAATGTGTCAGAGTTCAAGGCCAGCATTAAGAAGCAATTCCCCAACATGTCCACCGATTATATTATGAAAAACTGCAGCTAGTTCCAACCTTGTGTGGAGGCTGTGATAGATACAGTCTGGATTCAACCATATTGAATAATTCTTGCCAAGATTGAATGCTAAGAGTTTTTTCCATTATATTTTTCATCATAATTTTCTAATAAAAAGTTATTTAGATTTTAGTTTTGCTTCTTCATCGCCGAAAATTTACCTGTTGCACTCTGTATATTCAGTTATATGTTTACACAAACAATAGATGTGGTAACCCTAACTTATTGTCGATATATTTTTATTCCACTTATAAAATTGACTCAACAAATAAATACATATTTTTTGTGGGGTACCACATACATCGTGTGTGTACAAGTTTAGAGGTATACATACTGCTATATATAAACGAAGTTGGGAGAAGAGTTGCTCTCACGAATAATCACATCTATATTTATATATTTGTGCACCTTTATATACACTTACACGTCTACACGCACGATAGATGTTGAAACCTGCTTTTCTAGTTTTTTTAGTTAACAAATAAATATCTACTATTACAAGATAACAAAGGTAAAAACAAAATAGGTACCATATCCTATTTAATTTTTTAAATACAAAGTTTATATAAAAATAACATTGATAAAAAGGAAAACCCTATACAAATTTGTATTGCATAATAAAAAGAGAAATATAGACAATGGATCTTAATATTGATGTATAAATCAAAACGTCAATGGAATCAATGGTGAATCATTAATGACAACTATTCAATTAATAGAATATTATTTCAAAACTAAAATAACGTTTTTCTTCTTTAATAAAATTAGACGATGGTACAGTATTACAAAAATTGTTATATTCAAAAAAATATCATCAAATTTTAAAAACTTAGTTGATAATACAATCAAAGGAAACCTTTTTTACTTTCTCAATCAATATAGCCGTAGTTTGCCTTAAAAACCAGTTCCAACTGGTGCAAATTTTTGAATGGCAGTTCTTTACAAAAATTGGTCTCTAAGTTCTCTCAAGTAGTGATGATGGCGGTCTTCATGTGGTCCTTTGTTGTGTATCAGACTCCCCGAAAGCAGCCCTTTGAGTTACCCATAAATGTCAAATTCTTGGGGGTGGCCAAGAGTCTTCTTCTTCAGCTCGTTGAGGAGGATCTTGCACTCAGTGACACACTTTCATCGATTCAAAGGCTTCAACCCCTGACTAGGAGTTCTATTGCTGGTATGAAGGTTCAAGTCTTTCTTCACCAAGTGGTACATTTAACTACCTCTGACAGTATTTTTTACTTTGATATGGACTTTATGGAATTTTTTGGTCTACCTCTTGTAGTTTAAGATACGAATGGTGATTTTTTATTCGTAAATATCTTCAGAATTGAAGTTCTGCGTTCCTCTATGTTTTTGATTATGACGTTTTTAATTGCTCAGTCGGCTTTGTTTATTTTTTGTTTACCGTTTCATTATAAAATTGTTTACAATAACATTTAAGGGTTAAACATCGAAAAATAACAAATAGGACAAAGGTAGTTCATTTAAAAAAGTGTTGTATTTTTGAATAATGGGTCTCTTTAGGAAGATGCTTCAAGATAGCATATTTATCCGTATCAAGTCGATATTGAATCATTTTTGCAATTACCGCAACTACAAATTCATATGTAGTTTAATATTGCATTATTGGCTAATGAACACTTCTCATGAATAACTATAAGCCCAAACTTAATGTGAGACTTTTTTTAACTTTTGTAACTAAGATACTGTTCAACTGGACAAATATAAAAACGCCTTCTATATAGTTTAATGAAAAATATCTCCTACGTAATGGAAAAAAATATTATGTATTCAATATTATATAAACTAGAATTTTTTTATGGGTTATTGTTCTTTACTAAAGCATATATAGAAAACATTAAAAGCATCATAACATTAATTTTTTTAAGGGAAATGCGCTAATAAATATTATATAAACACCCGTGTTTAAAATTCTCCACCTCAATTATGGCCCCTTTTTCTATTTGTATTCCATTTAAATACACAACATTAAAAAACCATTTCACAAACAACTTTTAAAAATATTTTAACATCAGAAAAACTAAAATTAACACGTGACAAGGGAAAAGTCATTTTCTAAAATAAAAAATACACATACAACAGTGAAAAATATAAACAATTTAGTTACAAATAAAACTAAATTTTAAGAACATTTATATCTTATGAATCAAAGTTTTGTCTGTATACAAATATAAAAAAGATACCGGGTGCACCCTATATAGTGCTCCATGATGTATATAACAGATATATTTTTATCTTATAAGTAACCCTGTAGTCATATTTAGGAAATATCACAAGCGTGTACACATAGTTTCTAACGTGTATAAAGGGTACACTGTATATAGTGATCCCTGATTTAGTTAAGTCACATATATATTTTAAAAAATAAGAAAAAATAGTACCATTAAATAAATAAAATATTGTAGGTGTGCGCAAATAAGAACAAAAATGTTTTGGCTTGTTTTTATTATGATTCATTTCTTACATATATCTTAATTCATGTGCATATTCAGTATAGGTTAAGATTTGAATTAAATATAAACTCTCGTATTTTAACCTATTACTTCCTTATGCCCATAAAAGGACGTGTTTTAAGAGTGACTTTGTAGTATTATTTTAATACAATACGAAGTGTTAGAAGCCTTTGTAATAAAACAAATGATAGATAAATAAATAAAAAGACCATATGTTTTGTATGTGTTCAAAATCTGTAACTCTATTGGGTTTCGTAATAGTTGTATATGAAGCAAGATCATTTTCAAAAATGTGTACATTAAGCGTTCAGTTTAATTTACCATTGAAAAAAAGGTACCATTTTAAATTTTTTCTGTTTCTTTTTTGTTTGATGTAAATCTAAATATATTCGACAGGAATAAATCATAAAGTTTATAAATTAAAAAAAAAATTGACGCCAAAAATCAAGTTTGAACTTTCGTGTGTGCTGTACCAGAGTTCATGTTATATCTAAAAAACTAGTAGCAACTTTTTTTCTTCCTATTATCGAAGTATTTTATTTCGGACTGATTCCCTGTCTGTATATGGTTTTATTCAACTGTTTTTTGAATTAAAGATATCATTTATATAACAATATATATAAGACTAGAAAATCCGGAATTAGTACGCTTTAAGTAAAAGCTGATCATGTGAAAGTATGGGATAATCTTTTTACTTTGTTAGATCTAATGGACTATTTGGGATCTATAAGTAGTCAAAATAGAAGGGAGAATAAGGATACATAATCTATACCTTTAAACTTATCTAAGATGAATAGGATCCTTAAAAATTATTCAAACATAATTATTGGCAATGATTTGTGTATAATTGGTTAAAAAGACTTCAAATCTATCAAAATTGGATATAATTACTTTAATTCAAAGACTATTGGATTCGTGAATCGTTACACAGAAGCTTTCAACAGCATACCTTAGCTTAAAATACTGTGTACAATATAAATATGGGAGTGTTGACATTCTATATTATAGTGCAGCTAAATATAGAACTACATTAAAAATAAGGCCTGGAGCTTTTACAGGAGAACTGGAATCTTGAACAACGATAAACGCCAACAAAAATGCTACAAGTTGAATATCTATAGTATAAGTTTAAAATTCCTGAGATTAAAAAAGCGTATTCATGCAGATTTTGTCTATATATATATGTACAGGGTCATCCTTCATAATTAATTCTTAAAAATGAACCACAAACATATAATCATCTAGGAAACAAATCCGAAGCACAATTTATAACACTGTTCATGAAAAAGGAGATCAAATTCAAATACAAGAGGTGAGATATGAAATACTTAATTTGAAGTCATTTATCAATAAAACTAGTTATTCAAGAGTTGCTCTTTTCCAATACAAGATAAATATGAGAAACTACGAAAGAACTGACAATCTCATAACTATGTTTTGGATATGTGGTTTTATAAGAGGTCCTTTGTCAATACTCACTAATAAAGGCGAGCTGGAATTAGAAGTTAGAACTGAAAGGAATAAAATATATCTTTTTTTTCCAAAATTGGCTCTTCCTTTAACAGAATTGAAACATGCTTGATAGTTAATTGCTTTTGTTAGACTCTTTCAAGTTTACCTCCAAAAAAATGAAATTTTCCGACGGAATCTTTCCCCCAGACAATCCACAATTCCATGATTGATTACTTAAATCACAAATGAGAGTTTTCAATGGACGATTGGATAAGTCCCTATTAACCCATTCATGAATCATCACTCTTTATAAGAATTAATTATTTTCTTTTAGAATTGTATTAAAAAGAATAATAATTTAGTATCAAAAATCTAAAGACGAGTTATCATGGCTCATGTCTATCCAAATATTAAGTAATCTATTGGTAAAATGAACTTGTAAAAAATTGTTCAAATTCATTATAATAAAAAACAACATTTATATCATATGAATTACTACAAAATGCCATAACTTCATAATTAATTACAAAAAAACTTCTATAGAGCGCTCTACATATTAAGGTTCTCATAAATCATCCCAAAACATTAACTTTTTTTTCTTAAATAAATAGATATTAGTTCATTAACTTTGGGGATTGGGCTGGGATTACTCTTTCAGGACCTGTTCGGCCTTCATGACAGACCCCATCTTCCTTTCAAACGTTTTGGACTTACTGACGGCTTAGATGGTAGTCCTGATGGAAATTCGTTGATTACGTTCAAGAGTAATTTTTTCGACATGTATGTAGGGTAAAAAGCTCAGGTTGAATTTGAATTGTAACAAATTATTTATGCTTTCATACAACAAAATATGAATTAATTTTGATTGCCCAACTACCATTAATTATTTAATTAGTGAGTGCTTAGATTTCAATGGAACACCAAGTAGCCCAAAATTTATATTCTAGGAAAATTGTGAAGGGAAAATCGCAAGTGGGGAAAATTGTAATAGAAAAAACTAATGAATCTTAATACCTCTGCCAAAAACTGGTTTTCAGCAATGGCAGTTACACCAAGCAGGGTAAAAACTGCCACCACTTCACAATGCATTTATGCCCTTTCCAAAAAACTTTAAGGCGAGGTCCAAGGTACAACATGCAGGTTAAAACCCCCTGCAGATGCTTCAAAAATCATTCATATCCCTTCCAAAATAAACTCCGGGCCCATGGGTTGATTAAGAGTACGGGTGAGCAATCAAGCAGGTAAAAAGTCAATACCAACACTTCACAAATCATTAAGACCTCCTCCAAATACTTTAAATAAACTGGGGCCCATCGGTTGATAAAGGCTACAACAAGCACACAAAGCAGGTTGTAAACCATTATCACCACTGCACAAAGCATTTAGGTCCCTCTCTCCGTAAAATTTAAAATGAGCCCCAAGTTGTGAATACTACGGCAAAACCACACTAAAATTTAAAAACCACCACTGTAGCTTCAAAAAGAATATATATATCCATTATAATAGCTCGAAAAGAAATACCAGGTCCATGGGTTGATTAAGATTACGGGTGAGCCACCAAGTTCGCTTAAAAACTCTTGCTTTCTATTTCTAAATTTAAATGATTTAAAATATTGACTAAAGATTTCAACATATGTTTGATTTATAAAGCTTAACCTTCCTCCGATGTATTCTATCAAATAGAAACTATTAGTTATAATATTTTTACGATGTATGTTAGATTATTTTAATACTTGCTTTTGATATAAATTGATTATAGCTTTTGTAGAATTTTTATGTAATTCAAATCCAGATTCAACTTTGAAACAAACGATTTATGCTTGCTTTTGTTTTGACGGCCAGCTTTACTCCTTATTGATCAATCAAATACCATAGAAATGTATACTGAAATAGGGTTATATCTAAATAAGATGAATATTCCTTTAAAAAAAAAGAACTTTTCTAAAGCAAAATCAGTAGTTTACATACAATATAGATTATAGAACAGCTTAGGCTTGATTTTCTGGTACAAAAATTAAAAATAATTCCCATGGGAATAAGTAAAATGAAGAGCCTTAAAAATATATTTTGAATATTAGTTATATAAATGAAAAAATAGAAAGATTATTTTAGATGGGTACATTTATTCTTAATGGAACTGGCCAATTGCTTTGTAAAAAAAAATAATCTTGCATTTGAAGTGCATAGTTTATTCAGATAACTTTATATCCCCTAAAAAATTGTGTTTTTTACTTTTTCTACTTTTAAAGTATCATGAGTAGGAGCACAATTCTAATCGAAACAAAATCTTGGTTTGAGAAGGCTTAACAAACTTATGTGAATTCAATGGCTAGAGGTGTATAAAACATGTCCTGGAAAGCGGTAGTGGCTTTTTCTAGGGAGTAATCTGAACAGAAGTTTTATTTTTTAAAGCTGCGGTCCTTATAAAGGTATCTTGAAACCTTTATAAGTATAAAGTAATTGCCTGTGTGTATGGTCATGAGGGACATTGAGTATCAACTTGGGGTTACTTGTAAGGGATAACTGTAATACCTTGTTGGATTACGAGCAGAATTGTATATCATAGTTGTTCAAGCCTATATTTCCTTCCCATATACGGAATAGAATTTGTGTATATTTTATTCCTCTCAAGGCTGCATGAAGCTGGTCTAATAAAACGCATTGAAAGCTACTCTCCACTCCTCCTCCCAACATTCTTCAAATTGTCTAGCTACCCATGTTAACATTTTGCTTCTTTTCATTTACCTACATACCAGGGTGACATATTTTATGCATCACGTGTCATCAATAAAATCAGCGTTGATTTTCTTTTTCTTAAGGACCACTCCTCTTCTTCATTAGTAATGTCATATATAATCTGACAAAACTCCTCCATGTTGGAGAGTTCCTTCAATTTGCAAGATCAAAATCCTCTCAACCATAAAAAAGGGAGACCCTGTCTTCAAAATAATAATTTTTGTCTGCTCTATCCAAAGTCCTGTAAGACACCCTCGATCCTCTTTTTTCTTAGACTCAGTTTATCATTAGACAACTCTTTTGTTACTCCTTTTGCAGTTACATCCAAATCTAATGTATTCTTTTTCAACGCTCTATCTTCTTTAGCAATATGATCATAGAGCGTGTGTTTATATCGCATAACGATTATAGACTTCGAACACCGCGTGAAATTGGATTAGTACACATGTAAACACAATTCTAAGTTATATTACTTTAAGAAAATGTATTCTTGAGGAAAAATGCTACATAATTAATAGAGTGTGGGCTTATGAAACACAGGTAATAACAATGAGTGTTTGCTCTGTAGTTATAAATATTAGTTTTTGATTGACTTAGAGAAGAATTGAGTATTGAAATTGGAGTAAGTGCAGCCTATATACGGAATAATATAGATTTATATTTACTTTCTCTAAGAGATACTTGCAAACATTCAAATGGAACGTCATGACAGCTAAATTACTTTCTTCACAAAACATTCTTCAAATGATCAGGAATAAGACGTTTATTTTATTTAAAATACCAGTGGAAAATACGTATGCATTACAGACATCACAGTTTTTTCCGATATGTCAGCAGAACATTGTCAAAAAAATGTTATCTTCAATAAACAATGAGGAAATACAAAAATTCTGACTTATTATATACAATAGGTACACTATATTGATAATATCAGTCGACTAAAGGTAGAACCAACAATTAAATTACTCATTTAATCATTTCTTTGCTATAAATGTATGGCTAATCTGTTTTTGACATGGATATTTGAACCAACTTAATAAATAATTAATCACTTTATGAGTTCATGGCAAAAGATATCATTCAGAAGTATCAGTATTGCATACGTTATATAATATGGAATACATGTCGGTTGATATATGTACGTACACATACCTAACTTAAGCGGATTTGTACCATTTTTAGCCATTTATAGATAACGAAATATCAATTTAGTGAACGCTTTGCAAAATTTAGATCCATTGCTTTACTAAAATAATTTAATTATCCTATCAACTCATAAACACTATAGTATCAGGTGGTCCATTTAAATGTCGACCCTTTCTAATTCAATAATTAATAAAGGTTAAGTGATTGAAACTAATTAATATTAATATAGAACTCTAGCTTAAGTACAAGTTGAGAAAATGACCCATGAACATGATCAGCGAATTTCCATTCGTACATTCCAAGTAGTTGGGCGACTCAAAGACCGCCTTCTACACCGTCAGCATTCCGAAACGTTGAAGAAGAAGAAGGATCCAGAGGAGTAAAATAAAAAAACCAAGTCCAATCCTATCAAGTACATGAGGGCCCACGCCAGAGATCTCGAGGTTTCACACAAGACTATTAAGAGAACTGTCAAAAAGTGGATAAAAAGAGCCTTGTGAGGTTGAAGAGACCACTTTTGACACCCGAAATATAAGAACCCCATCTGTTCTGTTACATGACTCTAAAGCGCTCTTTTTGCCAACCACCTCGACAACACCTTTTGTATGCATGTCAAAGAGGAGGCCTTCAGTTCCCGTCATCGAAACAACCACGCCCTAAAGTCATTTTCTGTAATGACAAAAAACTAGATCTGCAGCGGGTGATGGGCCTTATATTATATCACCCAATAGTCAATAGTATAAAAATATTATTACACCTTTTAATCTACATATGATCACCAATACTTTTCATTGTGGTTCTAAAACTTTCAAGCCTATTCTAGAAAGTTCTTTATTTCTTTGATAATGCCTAAAATAACACGTTTCCAATAATTTGCTTTTTTGAACATTCGGACTATACATTGTTTTCTTTTATTATGTATGCACCTCTTCAAACTTCCTTCCACTTAACTTAGATTATCTTTACCATCACTTTGTTTTGAAAAGGTGCGCCACTTCTGTCTCAATATCTATAGCCTCATTATGCAATATTACAGCATTTAATCCAGCTAAATCTAACATATTATAGAACACTTAGGTGGACCATCTTCATGAAATAATTTTGTTCTATATTATCTTACCATTTGGTCCAAGATGTTATGAGTATATTTTGTTTTGTTAAAATACAACACTGCTTTAGGGAATCTATTGATTTTATTATTATTATTTATTTCACTTTTGTACATAGATCTCATAAGCAGAGCATTTTTATTTGGCTTGACTGAAATACTGTGATAAACCATATGTCATTTATGAGTCCATGCGTGCAGTTTCTTTGGCAATTGTAAGAGTTTACAATTTGCAGTAGTTCCATACAGACACATTAAATGTACAGACAATGATGCTTTGCCTGTTTCAAAGATGTAAAAATGTACATAGAAGTATTTCTTCCCCTATGTCAATGTATTTCGGTAAAATTAAAAAATAAATCCAAGAACATTTTTTCTTAAAATGTAGTATACTGAAGGGATAAGTAGTCGAGTATCAGAGATAATATGTGAGAGATATATAGTTACATTAAAAGGAAATCAATTCGTTTTATCTATATTCGCCCCCATCGAGAGGGAATACATTTTATCAGTATTTATTTAATGCACTTTCTTTATAAATTGAAGTATACAAGGACTCCCTTACTTTATGTTAGTTTAGATTTTCTATATAAAATTGATGGTATGTTTTAAATTTACAGTTCCATGATATAAAAAAAATAAATAATGTAGTGCTAGAAGAAAGTTTTGAATTGTATAATTAAGAAAAGTAAAAGACTAATAAAGTGTACTTATGTACACAGTTCTTAATTAATTTTTTCCAAATTGTAGAACCTATTCTAAACTTATTTTTCTCTATTCAACCGATCGTGTTGATTGAATGTGTAAAATTCATATATTAATAATTTAAAAGCACTCAAAGCACGGTTTTTTTAATTTCACATTTGTGTTTATAGGTAGGTCCCTATTGTTCCAGCAATTAATTTTGAGTCACAAGAATTGAACATGGAACTCTACATTAATATGTACATTGTTGATTCGATTTTATTTACATCATATTACATTTTTAAGTTTCGAATGATTAGTGAAATAATTAATTAGTTATTGTCAATTATACAAAGGTCTTAAATATATACATAATTTTTTGCAAACATTAGGTTCACTTTACTCAAATGGAACAAACTGTGGCAGTTAAAAAAATTATCTAGATTTAATGGCACTTTTTAAGATCTATAACATGCCTATTTGTAGAGTTATTTGTATTCAAATAATTTAAATAAAGCGAATGAATTGATGAAAAATTGCTTATTTTATATTAAAAATTGAACCAATTAACTGATTTTCATAAATTGAACAAATAAAAACTCTGAAGCTAAATTTTAATTATTTTAATCTTTTACAATATTTTGTCAAATGATTTTTGGCAATATTTATTTTGTAATTCAAACCCATTTTTCTTACATCTCCAACGCATGATATTTAACGACTGTATTAGTAAGAAAGCTTTAGAATCCGTCTCTAGAGTTAAATCACGTCCAACCCATAATTACTTCTACAGCTGAAATGTCAGGCATGATAAAAAAAAAATTATGTTCCTGTGCCCGAGATTAAAAGTCAATAACAATTCATGTCTACTAGTAATAAGGTATGATATACATATTTTTTGAAATATAAAATGTAGTAAAATAATAATTAAAATTTTTAAGTTACAATAATTTGTCTCTCACCCCAAGATGTTACCCTATATAAATAAAACCCCATGGAAATAACGAAGGGGAAACAATTTGCTACATATTTATATAATTCATATCTTCATGATTATTTACAGTTATGATACATTACTCATATTTTTACTTGCGTGCAACAAGGTCAAATCTATAAAAAAAAACATTCTCTAGCTCATTATCCATTAATTAGTATTGATTATAATTACCTTTTAGTATGTCAACAATAATAGGCAAAATAATAATACAAAAAATGTTTTAAATATTTATGATTAATTTTTTCCATGTACATTTGTGGCTTTCGTCATGTAGTTTCTATCATTCATTGTAAATTATTTTAAGGTATGACGCAAATAATTATTGTCCAAGATAACAATAAATTTTACCTACTGGAGAAAGTTTTATTTTGATATATTCTTTGTTACTGAATATGAAAGTTACAAAATAGATACTGTTTTGATCTTCCTAATATCCAACTATCATTGTTAACGTGCTTACAGATGTATGTTTCAAAATAATTATCGTTAAACACAAATTACAAATGATAACATATCATATATTAAAGTAGTCTATAAAATTTATAAAAGTAAAATTTGTTCATTTTAAGTAAATCAATAGGTATAGAAATATTAAAAAAAATTCTCACTAAATCTTTTTTTTTTGTTGTTTTTTATAACAACAATAAAAAAGACGGAGCTGCCTTTCATCAGCATCACCTTTTACAATTTTTTTTACTTTCAATGTCTGACCAGAGTGACTTTGTCTAATCACATGCACTGGTAGGCAATTCTGGGGTTGAAGCCTAGAAATTACTGCTGATGGCTTATGGGGAGTGTTGTCTCATTAGATCTAGTGTTTTCAAACTTCACAAAGAGATCAAAACGTCCAAGAGAGCATTGAAGATGAATGAACAACATCTCCATAGAGATTGCCTTTTATTTTGACGTTTCCAATGATCTTGTTTTGAATATCATTCATCATGACATTCACCTCAACAAAAGCTAAGTACGATGGGTTCCTCGTGTTCTCTCACAAGAACACTAAGCCAATCATCTGCAGACATTATATAATCACAATATGGTAGCATGTGTTTGCAATGCAGTCCATATAATATGTTTTTGTAGTAAATTAGAAAATAAGTTAATTGATCTAGACGGGAACGCTTTGGGTCTGAGTTTGCACGTAACTTTCCAAAATGAAATTAGCAATCCAAGGAAAAAAAAGAGCAAATAAAAATGGTTTTTTGTGAATAAAGGTGAGTTACCACATCTATCGTTCGTGTACACGTTTTAGTGTATGTATATATATGTTACGAGCGATGTGGAAAATTGGGCATTTTGTAAATTTTTGCAAAATGCCAGGGAAAACTATAACATTGTGGGCATTTTACGTTCAAAGCAGTTGAATCAAATTGCTTGCATTGAATTGTCTGACAATCAATTTACACAGAATCGTTTTATTTGACAATATAAATGAACTTTTCATGACTATCCTATTAGAAATTTTATTAATTTCCCGAGTATTTTGCAGGTAACCCACTCTAACGGGCATTTTTAAAATTACCTGTAACATACTATATATACCTATTAATGATCTAAAATGATATTAGTATAATTACCATAACAAAAATATCATCTTAGACTACACGCACTATACATATGGTAAACCGCCTTAATGTAAAAAAAAGAATGAACTAAAAAGGTCATGGATGTTCCAGTCCTTGCCTTAGCTCTATTGTGAGTTGGCCTTGTATTTTAATATATCCATGTAAAAAAAACAACCACAACAAAAAAGGCGACTTTTGTGCTCACTTTTAAATTATTAATGTTTTTATATTTTTGTCTTCCACAAATAAATAGTATATGACTTTATCTTCACGACAAACCTAGTTATTTTCCAATTACTAGTCTCTTCATTTGTAAGAACAGAACATGTACCCTGATATTGTATATTAGAGGTGCGGAGCCATGGGGATCATTTTTCCCTACTTTTTAGACTATGTGTAATGTTTAGATAGTAAATTTGTAACATTACGTGATTCGAATTTGATCCATATATAATTATATAATTTTTCTGCTAATACTATATCCTAATCAAAATTAAAGACCAATATAGCCAACTAGATGGTCCATTGATATCTAAACACTTACCAGTTTAATAATTTATTAAGGTTGAGTGATGAAATGCATTCATATTCCGATATTTTAAACTATAAACAATTAGTTTCAAGACAAAACCAGTCTGTGTTCTTTAGCTTAAGTATAGAAAATGACAATTGAACAAAATTTACAAATTTCCATTTCGAACTCCATGCAGTTGGGCCTCTCTAGGACTATTGCTTACGGTGTCAGCTAGTCCAAATGTTGGAGAGGAAAAAAGGCTCTTGTTAAAAAGGCAAAACTGGACCCGGAGGAGTTAAAAAATCATCTCAAGTCCGTAAGGGCCCATGCAAGATATCTTCGGTTTTAATACAAGATTATCCATAGAACTGTCAAAAAAGTGGGTAGAAAGAGCTTTTTGATGGTGGAGAAGTCATCTATGACACTAGCTACGAAAAAAAATATCACTTCCGTTGAAAGACTCTTTTGAAGAAGTCTTATAAGTATTTTAAAATCTTTTTTGGTACTAACGGTCCTTCTACAGCCCAGATGCCAACCCCTTGGACTAAACCCACTAAGTATTTCTGTATTGTGTTTAAACAATTATAATAAATGAATATAGTTAGAAAAATATAAATTATTATACCAAAAAAGTTAATTAATTTATCAGTATGACATATATTTTATATGAACAATACTTATTAATCATAATATTATTATAAAACAGATAAAAAATATGCAATTTCATATATCAATATATATATTGTCCTAAAAAAATAATCTGCTTACGGATTTACCATTTGGCTTGAATATTTAAATACTTTTAAAATTAATATAATACTTCCGTCTGTAAATTTTTTTTTCTAATTTAATCTATAAACGTTTCTTCACAAGAAATATTTTCAAATAATGGAGGTAGCTAAGTACGTTATTTTTCAAACGTCTCTAAAGGATATCCCTCTGGATTGGTTATTTTTTTTTTGTTTGGTACTTTTTAAATTTGATTTTAATATTATTTTCTTTTTTACTAAAGATATTTTAAATGTACGGAGTGGTCCTTTAAAATTTGTGCACTACGAAATTTTAACTTATTAATTAACAATCGAATTTCAACAAAGTTAATGCTTTTAATAGATGTGTGTCTGAGCTCTCTTAATCCTTAATTTAGCTGCCGTTACCAGAATGATGATGGCGGCAGTGGAAAGCTTGACCCCCAGGGTGGATGTAGTCTTCTGTCATTGCGTACAAGTACTAGGTGATAGTGGCTTTGAAGGCCTTGTTGTCTATATGATAGACTCTGTAGGCTATGTACCTTTTAATTTTCTGTCGATGGGCTAAGCATCAACGCAGTAGTGCGCCAATAAATGTCAAAAAAGACTTCAAAAGACTCATTCAAAATAGTTTTGCAAAAGAGGAGACTATGTTTCTTTCATTCCTGGTGTCAAAAGTAGTTTCTCCACCTTCACAAGGCTCTTTCCATCCACTTTTTTAAAGTTCTTTGGACAGTCTGTTGTGAAATTCCAAGATCTCTTGAATTGCCCCTCAGGAACTTGAAGGGATATGAATTAGTTTCAATTACTCAATTTCGTTAGTTTTGAATTTGTAAGCGTTCAGATTTCAATGTACCACCAGAGGAGTCTCCTCTTTATAGAAATCCCCATTTTCCAAATCAAAATAAAAGGTAGCTGATATTAACAAGGTTCTTACTATAATAATATCATAAGTATAATTTCTCCTTGGGCTCTCCAAATATCTCAACCCTAATAATGTAATACCTTTTTTTATGAGTGAGCCTGAATGAAACATATACACATAAATTCTAAGAGAGTAATTTTTACCCTAGCTTCGTAGCTACACTGCAACATTATATTTAATATTCTTATTAACTTCGAGGTTGGGCTTAATTTGTTTTACAATGTTTTTTTTACTTATATATATTTCATAGATGCATACTTTAAACTACATATCCAGAAGTAAAAATAAGTAAAATGTACCACTGATATGACAAAAAAGTTTTTTGATTTGTGTTTTGATAAGTGGTATTTTGATAATTATTATCCCGTAATGCTGATCAGAATTATGATGTGTATATAAAGTAATTAACAGACTCTTTCTTTATATTTTAGTTAATATCTAAGTATTTCCAAACTATTTGTCATTGAAAAAAAAATGTAAATGCTCAGTCTGTAATATCAAAATAATACAAGTTTCATAAAACTTTGTCACAAGTTGGGGACAATGAATAAAGCAAAAATTTTCCTTAGAAAAAAAACATACAGATGTTTTAAATCTACAACAAATGCACACTTTTTAAATACTTGAAAGATTTTGCAATGTGGTTGCTATATGGTTTATAAAAGTAAACTACCATAAAGGAATTTTTTTGATATGTGATTTAGTAAAATTCAAAGAAAATAATTGCTTGGTTAAATTTTGTACATCAATTATATAGTAAAGTATATATAAATACTGAAATGGTTAAGGGTTCTTCATATTTGCATCAGACCTAATTATTAATGGTTTACTTCAATTAAAAAATACCTTTTATCTACTTTTATGAATTAAACACATCAATTAGTAAGCAGGTGTTTGGCAGGTGATTCTTCATAGAATAAAGAAGGAATCTGTGTAAACAAAAACTAAGTATATTTCTTAGAAAAGAAAAAAAAAGTTGATGTGTGTGATTTTTTTTCTTCTTTCTTTATTATTTAATAGATCGTGGGGGTCTTAACATTTCACTCTAAAGAATGAATTGTTGCGTATCTTTGTTGTAAATTAATATAAATACTGATTTATGACTTTGAATATAATAAGAATTTGTTCCCTGCACAAATGCTATTTTAAATAAAGGAAATGCTCCTTTTTACAACAATTACTCATTATTTTCCTCCAAATCAAATAGCAGCTGAGCTGATATTTATCAAGTATCCTACATATAAGGTCGTGGCATTTCAGTCAACACTGGCAAATGACGTCACCAATAGGATAAAAATCAAAATCAACTCAAAGTGATACTTGACGGATAATTAAATAAATTATATGCCTAGAATATATTTATAAAACATCTTTTGGATCTAAAAGATAATTGACTCGAATCTACTGAGCGAAGATAAACAACAATATGAAAGATACTTTGTTAAAGTTTTACTATGAATAGTTCATTATTAGGACGGAACCTCCTGATCCTAAAAACTTTAAAAAAAAGTCATAAGATATGTGAAATCTTTGGGTGCAAAAGTCCTGATGGTGTCATATACCATAATTTTTGAAAGAGTAGATTTGATAGAGGATTTCAAACTATATTTGCAAGAGGAAGGATACATTTAAAGCAGAAAATGCACAATTGTGTAGTATGCACTTTAGTGATTAAAGCTACAATAGGGACCTTAAAAATGAGCTTCTTAATTTGACTCCGATAAAGTGTTAAAGACAAATGTAGTACCAAGTCTGCTACTTTCCTCTTCCACTGTTTTTAAGCCTGAAGATCAATGTGATAAAAAGTTATCGGAAAATCTGCATAAATCAATATCCTCTCAAGCTCCAATCAGTGTCGATAATCAAGGTGAGGACCAAGTAAATTTTATTTCGCCTCGCTCCAGGAGGGAAATTAGGAAGAAAAACAAACAAATGGTAATCAATTTATTGACAAAGGACCTGCTGCAAAATATAAAAGTTGTTAGGATACAGACAGAGCATTCCCTTTTTCTGGAAAATACTTATAATCTCAAAGCAAAGTTAAAGAAAACGAAAACAGATCTATGTAAACGAAAAGTCAAGGTAACATTCTCACAAAGAAACTCGAGCAACTTGAAGCAAAGTAAAAGGACCACTCGAAAATTGAAACGACTAAACATGTACTCCAGCTCAGACTAAGAGCTCATTAGGTTCTTGTGGATTTTGAAATTACACATCAACTAGATCATCTAGATTGCAACTTTCAAGGGCTCAGTTATGCATCGTGTTTTATTGCCAATAAGATGAAACTTTTATATCAAGATTTGAGGAAAAATACAACTAACATTTATTGAATAGTCATGGACTGTTACCATGATTATATCATTTGTCAAGAGAAGGACTGATGGAGTCATCTGATTATTTTTCAATCGATTTTGAAGTTTTCAACCAGATCTTCAGGGTATTCAAGTTATTTCCATTAGATCGTCATCCAAAAGAAATCAATCGGATACAAATTAGACACCTCATGCACAATTAGAATTTAATACTGA
Organism: Lepeophtheirus salmonis; assembly: GCF_016086655.4. Taxonomy (NCBI): domain Eukaryota; kingdom Metazoa; phylum Arthropoda; class Copepoda; order Siphonostomatoida; family Caligidae; genus Lepeophtheirus; species Lepeophtheirus salmonis. The sequence goes on from NC_052134.2 coordinate 11,665,049, forward strand.
AGGAAGTGAAAAAATGAGAGGAAAAAAGCAAATCGGCCAATTTCAATTATAATTTAAACAAGTATTCAATAAAATATTAATTATCAACAAATAGATTACTAAATATATCTATAGTATATAACTATGAAAAGAGACCTGATCTTCAGCAAAAACAAATTCTTATTATTTTCTATATTCTGCAATATAAATTCATCCTTCAATAAAAAGTGAAGCTCATCTGCTGTTGGTTATGTAATCGTTAGTATAATACACAAGCCTCTGAATTCCATATTAGTGATACACTAATATATTTGCTCATAGGTGATTGTGTTAAGGGAGCCGAGGAATCCCAGGCACTCCAAGAAATTTCATATTAATAATTATTACTTAAAACTATGTATAAGCCAATATAGGTGACACAGGAAATTTGAATTCCTTAAAATGGCTAGCAATCTTACAACAAAGAGAATCTTTCCACCTCCGCTACAGTATTTTTTTCCTTACTTTATCTTCGTAATATTTTTTAACTTTCAGCACCTATACTACATATAATATGATATTGCTTAAAAAGTAGAAAAAAGTGAAAGAGATGGAACAATCATTTAAATACTTAGTACTTTTAAACAATATAGCTTTATCCTGTACGTGACGTCATAATTTATTTATTACTTTTTGGTTGCATGGAAATGCCCCGACCTTTTATATACCGGGCGTCAGCAAGTCTTGGAATATAAGGAACGCTGAACAATTAAATATACCTTGCGGCGTTAAAGGAAATTCAAGAGATTTTTTAAAAATCGAAACTTGTTTATTACTCATTAGAGAACATTGTTTATAAATTAAACAAGTGTGGGCCGCAACCACACGCTCCATGCAATCTCAGAACGCTTATTAACAACGTATTGCTTCGACATTGATCACCACTCTTTCTCAAACGATTGCTTAAAGGACTCAATACACCTGTGACGTTGTGTACAGGACTTGCTTTCAATTTGACATCACATGCTTTAATCTAGGGGATTAAGGGCGGGGTTTTGTGGGGGTCAGAATTTATTTCGCCAGAACTTAATATTTTTGGTCATCCAATCATGTACGGTTTTTGGTGTATTTGTCGGTGCCCCGTCTTGACCTTCAAATGAAACAATGCCCAGAATCAATACTGAGGCCGGATGTTTGGTGGTGGACACTTTACGAAGATTGTGATAGATTTCTCCAAAACATAAGGTCCGGTCATTATGCCTATTGTACATAGGATCCACGGTATATATCTTCTGGTCCAAGAAAATAAAAGTTGGCTTTCGTGATATCTAAGGACATTGTAAGCTCTTTGCACCGATCAAAGCGTAATAGTTGTTGTTGTTGAGTGAGCAAAGGTAATTCAATATGTCGAAGAGACTTGTCACCAGATTTTCTATGGCATTGAACACCTTGGAACGGCTCAACGACCGCTTTTTTAACATTAACAAGTTATTGATCAGAATTAGAAAATTAAATAGTCATATATTAGCTAAACAGCGTTACTGATGTTACGAAAATGGATTAGGTTTTAGGACTCACTAAACACATGATGAAAACTTCATAAATTTATTTTCAAAGACAAAAAATGTTAAGTATCGTTTTGTAGGGAAGAGTTTGAGCTACCCAAAAATCACATTTAGAGAAACTTTTTTTTTCTTATTAAAGAAAGAATCATAAAAAATTGCCATTAGGGATGTTATATTTTTCCGTTATGGATGTTACATGTCTGAATAGACAAAAACACTATCATCGATCTTTCTTGTAGATTTACACTGTTCCATCACACATACAACTATCAAACAAATGCAGATATCTACAAACATTATCACATTCTCACTCAAGGACAACACCTCTTTCTTTTGTAGGAACTTAATTTCGGTTCCTTTGTCGTCTTTTTGTGGTTCTGGTAGTTGACGAGGGAAAAGTGTGCAGGTATTATGCCTGAGTTTTTTTTTTTGCCAAACTTGCCTTTAAAAGAGTGAAACAATTTTGTTGGTTCAAAAATAAATGAGTACAATATTGCGTCTCATCATTGCAATGAAAAAAAACATGCATTTGCATTAATATTGTGATCAGATGTATTTTGTACAAAAAAATATACACCTTGAAAATAATGGGCCACTTTGTTACTAATACAGATTTCTCCTTTTTAATGACTGTGTAAGTAGTTGTAATTGAATTGTAAAGCTCTATTAATTTGTTTATATTTTTTGATAATTTGATAATATATCGTATATAGACTTTTTGTAAAATTTAAAGTATTTTTTTCATGATGACCCATTTTGTTAAATTTGGTAAATATTATCTTGATATGTTTGTTATAACATTTAGCAACTATGGAGATATGATTTTATTAAAGATACTTAGATGGCCAATACGTTCTAAATAAACAATATTTCTATTAAAATATTTATCATGAAATTTCACTAAATAGAAAAAAAAAAATGTTTTGTTATACATTGATCATTCATATTATAATTTTTACTATGAAAATTTTCAATTTCTTCATTTTCACATCTTTTTTATGTTGGTTATATATAAAACAAACAGGAAATAATTAGAAAAGACAAAAAAAAACAAAAATCATATAGTAAATTAATTAAAAATTGTGTTTTTTTTCAACTTTTAAAAAAATACTTTGTATATTATATTTGAACTATTATTAGTGCAGGTTTAAATGTTTGATATAAGGGATTACAGCTAAAACATTAAATTATTACGAATTTACAGATGTTGGTAGTGTGTAAAAAAAAAATTGTCTTTCCACCGAGATTTTTTAATATATGTTAAGGGTGGGGATGATTTTTTAGTCGTCAGTTTGGCAGTTCATATTTCAAGGAGAACATTAAATATTGACTTTTTTATAGGAATTGGTTAAGTGGAAAGGATAAAAAAATATCACCGAAAAAAAAATCAACACTAATTTTGCTGGTGGTAATGTGTTGAAAGAACCTATATCAACTTCAAAATAATTTACTGAAACCCTTTTACTACGTGGTCACAGAATAGGTTCTGTACAGGTTAACAAAATCCTCAATGTATACCATCAAGTAGAATAAAATAGACTGCGGATGTATTTCTGCAATGAAGCTGTTGAATTTTTCTTCCATTTATTCGTTTTATGTCTATGATGAAGAGTTTCTTAACCGATAGGTTTGATATAAGTCTTAAGGTGTTTTATTGGCTCATTCCTCTTACAATTAGTAGAAAAAGTATTTTAAAGTGGTGGCGGTTATAGCAAGACTCTCAGAATAATATATGCACTCAAATAAACAAAAACTTCTTTCTGTAGGTATGAACAAAATAATTTTGAGATAAATGGACTCAATGATCTTTTAAACAATATTTCATTCCATATTTTTATGGTATATAAGGGACTTCTCTCTAGCTCATAATTTAATTTGTGCGTTTTCAAATGACTGGAGAAAACTATATTTTTTAAGAAATTTATTTTTTGTAAATTAAAAAAAATATACAAAGCATTTGGACGATTTTGTAATTTGAAAAATAAATATATTAATAAAAGTTATAAATACTCAAATAAAATTATATACACCTTAAACCAAATCCGTTGCTTAGTCACGAAATTTTTCAGTCTGTTGCCAACAACCTAAAGTATGAATGTATTTATAGAGAAATTGCAACGCAGGGATAATACAGATATCCACCCGACAGGAGAGCAATATCATAACAGACAATTTGAAATTTACTAAATCATTTGTCCATGAAGTTAAACTTGAGTTGATTGAGTCAAATTGTGACTTTGAAGCTATGGCTGATAAATAAAAATATCCCTGAAGGTTTGACCTGTAGCCAGACTCTGAATTCATTGACAAGCTCCAAAAGATGTTGGATAACAACCTTGGGCAATCCAAGGCTAAGGATATTAATGGCAATAACAAGATCTTAAGAAATTGTATGAGCGAGGACATCAGCTAAAAGTAATACAAGATGTAAAACAAGACAGTTGCAAAATGTATTGTTCTTTGGAATATAATCACATGTACTTTTATTTGAAGAGCGTGGTGGAGAGAGATACCAACAGGACTGCTATAAGAGGAGAGATGACCTCATAAACAGGATCAAGGCCGGCTTCAGCAACCCTACTAAAGATGTCGTATTAAAGGCCAGCTACCACTACCAACACCATGATGCAAAGTTTTATTACGTCGAATGGGCTGAGGGTCGGAGACAAAGAGTAACTTGAGGTAAGAGTTGTAAAGTCCTGGTTGGACAATACATTTTCTAAAAGTAACTATGTATGTCTGCAAGATGGGGGTGCAATGCACAACACCAAGACAGTCCATGAGTGCTACCGATTTTATCTGGCTGTTTTCTGGCCATTCAACTTTTAGTGCCCATCATTTTGTGACTGTAACGGTGTTTAAATTATAGAATCTGAGACTATGTGCATAATAGAGCCTTTGTCAGCCTCCGTTCGTCTTTAGAAATTTTTTTAAAATTGCTTTGATCTTGTTGTTTCTACCCAAATAAAGTTTAAGCATAATATATTACAACTTTACATATAATTATATAATATTAAATTAATTTAACAGAACTTTCCCTAATCCTGTACTTTTTATGAGTCCAAAACAGTACAGTTTCATTTAACGAGTATGCTAGTGTTTATATATAATTTACAAGTCTGGTACTAACATATAATTGGAATGCTGAACAAAACACGGAATGGAACGAAATAATGGCTGCACAAAAAAAAATTGAGCAAAAGGCCAAAATAGAGGAACACTTTCATGTTGTTTTTTTCTACGATTCGTTGATGCACACTTTATAATTCTTAACGGTTCCATGGAGTATACAATTCTGTTTGACAAAATTATATCATAGTTATCCTATGTTTCCAATAAAAACCTAATGTAAATGCATTTTTCCTACCTAAATAATGTATGAACAAAATAATGCCATTACATTGAAGTATTATCTTGATTTACGATATTTCCATTTGAATAACAAACGGAGTAATACCAAATAAATATTGGTAAGGTTCTGTTTATTTAAATTTTATAGTATTCATATAACCAGATAAAAAATTAAGTAAATATACGAATAAAATTAAATTTTAATTGTATCTTCTCTGGCATACAATTTTTTAAATAATTTATAATAAATTAAAAAAATTAGTAGCCCTATCCATACTTAAAAACAAAGGAAAAATTATAAAGACTGGACATTGAAAAATATTTCCCCTCGTTTTACGGATTTTACTACTAAAAAAATCTCTGTCAACGCGGATCTTTTATGTTCTTTAAAACCGCCTAAAGAATGGACCTCCTGTACTCATATAATATTTTTTTGAAGATGCTTCATCTTTCTCATTTGAAATAGATTATGATCTTTGTTAATAGTCCTAGATATTAATATTTCCCCCTTTCTTTCTTAAGTAAGAAATATATCTACATAATACGTAATCGATACTCACATATTAATTATCTTATGTATGTAGAAAAAAGTAATTGATGTATATGTGGGGATCAAATATCCATTATCCCAGCTACAAAAAGATTTCCTGTAGTGTTTCTTAGGTTTTGTGATTGGTCAAATAACCGATTTTCCTAATCCCTATTAGACAATATACAAATCATGTTACATTTAATGAAGGATTTTTCTCTATTAACAAGTAGGTATGTTTCTCAATTAGTGAGCCCTCTAAAAATTATTCTCATTGAGTGTACTTTTTTGTATTTACTCTATTTCGAAACAATATATTCAGAATTTTTTTGGACACTAAAGCTCTTCCTTACAAGGTAATGAATTGCCCTTTTCTCCAGGAATTGAATGAAGTACTCGGTAATTATAATCGACGATGTATTAGCAATCCAGGTTTTTGGAAGTAGTATGTAACTCCCAAAAGTTAAAATGTGTCCCAAAAAAAAAACCCAAAAAAATATTATACATTTTTTTGTTAATTTTATTGGGTATCCTGTACAAGATTCCCGGACGTCATACTTTTGCTTTCTATCTCGAAATTGGAGACAGCAACGGAGGATAGTTGAAATTCTATTCTCGCAACCTTTCAATGATAAGGAAATAACATTAGTACGTCAAGCCTAGGGACGCAAAGTGAAACCATGAAAATATTGACGGAGGCGGAGGAGAAGGATCTTGACTTTTGAGTTATAAACACTTCGAAGGGTCACAAAAGTAGATGGAAGGTCTCATTGTGTGGAAGGAGTTATGAATTTGGCTCTTATAGCCTATTTTGAGGAGGGAAGGGGGTGAGTTCTCTTGAGTCCATCCGCTGACTGAGGGATGAGGTCGGAGGGGATCATATCTAATTATGTAAGGCATTACAACTTTTTCTTATATTATGAAATAGAAAGAGAAAGTAGGACGTGGGCGCAAACTTATACAGGGTACCCATTTTGTTTTAACAGTCGACTTCACCATTAAAAATCAACTTTGTTAATTAATCACTCACTACTCCAGAAGAAAAAACTATACATAAACTTATTAAAATAATTTTCAATTAAATTAAATTAAAAAAATATTATTTCTTTCATTTTTTTACAAAATTTTATTTAATTTAAAGGAGTTGTATGATTCTGAAATATAAAACATATACCATGATTCATAAGTGAAGTAATAAATAAAGTAATATTAATCTTGACTACACTTTTCTGCTCTTTTGAGAAATCGTTTAGGCAAAAACCTTTTTACGAGAAATTATTTCTGTGAAATAAAAATCTGGCCGAGTGTAGTCGATTTTGAAGGCGATACAGAAAGTTCAAATAAGTTCATAAAAAAATGACCTTCAAAGAATAAAAATTAAATTTTGGAGGTTTTGTACCAATACCAAAACTTGCTTTGCATATATATGTGTTCGATTATATTTATGGAGTACGTCCAATCTTAAAATAATTGAGAGAATGTCAATAAATTACCATTTTATACTTGTCGTTACTCTGGAAGTAAGTTCGATTTTTTACTAAGATAAGTGCAAATATAGCTTTTGTGGGCCAAGGAGAAAATGAGCAATAATTTTCTATTCGAATGCGAGACACTCAGTACAAAATTGAATAAAGAACATTTTATTTTTTATAAGTTGAAAAAAGATGATTTTCTTAGTCTTTCACTCTGAAAAAAGGAGGATAAAACACAGGTATTACAAAAGTACAAAATATTTTCCATGCAAAATGTGCTTCCTCGCAAATATCTTTGGTTTTTTATCCGTCCTGAAACTTCACTTACATGTTTGAAAGTAAAAAGTCCTTATATAAACAAAGTCTACCATTCAATATTTTCAACAGTTTTTTTTTTTTTGATTTTTATGTTTCTTTGGTTAAATTTAAGGTTTATTTTTTATTTTTTGAACGTGTACATATATCTAAATATATATTTAAGTTTGTATGGATTTCAATAATTTCCTTTTCATACTACAATCCAATTGTAAAATAAATATACTACCTTGTTGGTTAAGAATTTTTTTTTTTTTTTTAAACTTGTATTTATCTATCAAATGGGCAAAATATATAATATTTAATTTTGCAAAAAATACAACGACGTCAATTACATTAAATATGAACAAAGAAGAGAAAAGAGTCCATAGTTGCTTTACGAAGCAATACAAATCCTCCGTTAGTATCTTATATATATCTATGATTTTTAAGATATAAGAAGCTGCAAACACAAGATTTATGCATAAAGAAGAAGCATTGACTAAGGCATTATGATTTGTCATTACCCTTACTCCTTAGTACGTATGTATGTATCTCCTATTGATAAACTGGAACACCTTTCCCGAAACTAGTTATTCTAAAATCAATAAAGAAGCTAATGGGATATTGTGAAAAAAATCGTCCTATAGCTAGTCGTGTGTCTTCTTGGGCTTATGGAAGGGTCTGAGTCCTACTTGTAGCTGAACCCGTTGTCCAATTGTTGGTTTTGATCCACATGATGACTTTGTCTTTCAGCACCCTGTAGTACTTGTCAAAGCTGGCACACTATTAATTGTTGAAGTAGATCGGTAGCATCCCCAACGTCAAAACCAAGACCGACAATTTTGTTGTGCAGACTTTGTGGACCTTCTCTTCCTTATCAGCCATGAAACGGTTGTTTTGGCTGCTGAATACCATGTTTACGGTACACTTCTTCTCGTTGCTGAAGAAAGTTATAGGACAACGCTTATCCTTGGGGAGGCTCAATAATTTGTGGCTCCTTGTCAACATGACTTCTTTTATCTTAGATTTCAAGATGTGCCTCTTTGAGAGCTGGTAGGAGATCAACTTTAGGTCGATCTTTACCACTGTCTGAACTGTCTATACAGGGACTCCACTGTATTTCTTTGGGTTTGGCTCAATCGATCGTTTGGGGCCCACCAAAAACGTGGAATTTCTCTTCTTGTCACTTCTTGCCTTTATGGACTTCCGTACGGACTTATATATAGGTAAGGCTTATCGTAGACCCTGTAAACCGTCAACCTAGTGTACGATAGCGTCTTGGCGATTATGGGAGGCTTGTGTTTGCGCGAATCATTTCGACATCGGCCAACTTTTTCCTAGGTCCATGTTTACCTATTTGAACAATATTTTTTTCAGTAACTAAACACCTAATCTACCAATTTTTGTAAGAAAAATCATACAAAATCAAAATTTTCTAAGTTATAACACTTTAAATATGTTTAATTTACATGCTCGTCCCTGTTCTCCTAGGAGAAAGTTATCCATGTTTCGTTTTTTTCAAACAAAGCAAAAACGCAAATGAGGGAGCCAAAAATGTGAATAGCTTTAATGACTCTAACACTGTAACAGGAAATTACGTCCAATTTTGATTTCGTCGATTATACTCCAGTAACTTTGATATCTACGATGTACCACAATCTGGAGGCATAACTGTCGAAAATATTGATACAATCATGGTAATCGTTGAAATTCAATCGTCAATATCATACAAAAAATGAATATGTAACGCTTGAATTCATATTCTAGATATATATGTGTATACATTTTTTTAAATATTTATGTGTAGAGATACATTTACGATACATAAAATATGTACATTGGTAGATATATTCAAATATCATATTGACTTGCAAAAAAAAATGAAGCAAATGCTTCAAACTATATACGGAAGTGACATATGGATTCTTTATATAAATAATATATTTTTTATTTTTGGAAATCGTCCTTGATAGAATTAATATATACAGGATGTACGGATATTTGGAGTAATCTAGAAAAACATTAATATCGAGTTGTTTTCGAAATTAAGACATTTAAACTTTGTGCATATAATTTTAGTTTCGGTAAGATATCATAATTTTCTTCCAAATGGCGGATTTAAGAAACTTTACCAATTAGACAACTCGATGAAAGACCCCTTTGCAAAAAAAATAAATATATATATATACCAGATAATGACACTATCCAACAAAACTAACACTTTTTCATGCACAATAACAAAATATGCTCAACTGAGTAGATTTTGGTCTTTTGATTCCAGAAATGACCTTATTTTTTCTCTGGTAGCCTCGTGGCCTTCAGAAAAAGACTACACATTTTTTTCTATTTTTGAGGATCATAGCTTTTGTAAGCGCTTATGTTGAAGATAGAGATACATTTTTTGAGCATATTTTAAAGCTTTATGTTATAAAATTCTAAAACTTTTTTTTAAAATGTATCCATCATACATATAACTTGAGTAAGCATTGTTTAAAGTTAAAAAGAGGTGAATTTTATTTAAGGCTCATAGCTTCAAGACGAATATATTCAAAAAGTTTAAAAGTATCTTATATGAAAGCTAAAATTCTGAACTTTAATTTAAAAAAAAAAGTTTTTTCAAAATTTTTCCATATTGTTGTCGATTTGAAATAAGATCACGATAATATTTCGAGGATAAAACTCATTTTTGAATTGATCTTATAACAAAAGTCCAAAAATAAAGATATAGATTGCTAAGAGAGAAGAAAAAGGAAAAAAAATATAAACAAAGATACGGTAAAAATTGTGAAACTAGTCAGCCAATTCAGTATCAGTGTTCATCAATGGATAAGAATGCATGTACAGGAAGGAATCCCTTGCAACGAAGTCCCTTCTAAGCTGCCTCTGGCCAGTAGGATTTGCTCTGAGGACTCTCTTGAATGTCCGGTTTTTGAAATCCATCTATCACTACGGGACTACAACGAGTTATTTAGTGTCTGTAGAGCTTGAAATAAGGATGCATAAGGTCAAGTCATAAAGTATAGACGTCTATATGAGTTATTCCTTATATTCTTCATTCTTTTATTTTATTTTTTGATTAAAAGACTTTATTTATTTAGTTGCATCACCGGAGTCTCAAATAGGGATTAATATATTTTTAAGCATAGCCAAATGGGGTAAAGGTGGAATGTTTCATGCAATTGAGGTAAAAATGTATATAGTATGTTGTAGATTTCTGAAAATTATAATTTGTATGAAGTAGTTTCAATGAAAATAAATATGTGTTATTCAATTTGTAATCCCATTAAAACACATGTCTCAACCAGTATAAATAACTCCAAATTTTAATAAGTCTTTGGTTACAGTGAAAATATGGCTTTGATCCACAATTTGCTCCTTTTCAATGTCTAAAAAAAAATATTTTTTTGAAGCTGGCATAATGAAATTGATTTTCAAGCATTTTTTAAGTTTAGTTTTGCCTATTATAGATTGTTATCATATATATTTTTTATCAATTTCATTCAGTGTGATAGTTGAGCCTAATGTATTTTATGAATTTAGTGTATCGTGATAAGCGAGTGAATCTTTGTGTTTATGGAATGTTCGTATCAACATGGCTCTGGAGTCTGTTTTCTCAGAGATGAATGTACTGAAAAATAAATGTAGCAGTAAACTTACTCATGAGTATTTACATCAGATAATAAGAAACGTCATAACTAGTCTGCATGCAAACCTTTAAAAAAAGAGCTCAGAATTCACGAGCAAATTATAGTCATAATACTTATACCGGGTGTCCGGAAAGTCCTGACTGATTTCTAACTTCCAACTTCATTAAGATCTACAAGGACTAAAAGTAGAGATACAGAGAAATGTTTTTTTATAAAAAAACTTTGCTTGGTTATAATCCATAATATATTTTTTTACAGTTTGGCCTTTAGCTTCCATAACAGCCACACCACGGGGAAGGAAGGAGGAGCAGGTGTTCTTGATGTAGGTGGGGTCCATCTTGGCCCAGGCCTTGGTGATACTGGCCTTGAGAGCTTTGATACTGTTGTGGCGTTTTTTGCAAGCCTGCCTCTCAATGTGCGCCCAGATGCTGAAATCCAAGGGGTTCAGGTCGGGGGAGGAGGGGGGCCAGAAGTCGTTAGGCCAGAATTCCACATTCTCCTTCAACCACTTCTGGGTGATCTTGGCTGTGTGTGCGGGTGCCCCACCCTGCTGGAAACACACACTCTTGCCAGGATACTCCTTCCTGATCCATGGGACCACCTTGGTCTTGAGCACCTTGATGTAGTCCTCCGAGGTAAGCCTGTAGCCCTCTCGGAAGAAGACTGGAGGCATGGCTTTACCATCTGAGACAACAACTCCAAGCATCATGATGCTGGCTGGGTGCTTGGTCATGGACACATATTTCTCAGATCCCACATAATCATTAAGGCTAATGTAGCGATCATTTTTGCGGTTGAAGACTGGATCCACTGTAAAAGTTTTCTCATCGGAAAAAATGAGAATTCTGTCCCCATTGCTTTTCATGTTGTTCAAAATCTTATTGCATCGGATGTATCTGGCCTCCATATTGGCCATGGACAACATGGGACGGGTGGTGCGGACCAAGGACTTGCCTCCAATGTCCTTGACAATGTTGACAGCAGTAGTCTTACCCATGCTGTTCTTCTTGGCAATTGTTCTGATGCTCAGAAGAGGGTTTATCGTGATCTGGGCCCTGATTTTCTTCTTAGTGGCTTTGGTGGCCTTTAAGACAGGTCTCCTACTTCGAGTCTTGTCTTCAAGGCCTTCCCCCTTATCCAACCTCCTCTTGACCCTGCCAATGGTGCTGGCGGACATGCTGGTGGCCTCAGAGATCTCCTTGTGGCTGATTCCTGCACGAAGCAGAGCAGCTACTTCATGTCTTTTAGCCTATATGTCAAAAACAATTATGAATTTCCAAATGTTATTGAAACAAAACTTGTTAATCTAACGGTCTTTAACTTTTATTTACTCAACATTTACGTAAAAAGTCTCTGAAACCTCCAAAAAAGCTATCGAAGGTACCGGTCAATACTTTCGGGACACCCGGTAATACGTAATAATATTCAAAAGCCAATGACTTATCACGTGTACATTATTTATTTTGCTATTTAATTGAAGCCAATTATTAGTTTTGGAATATGATTTCTTAATCTCATTTTGTCTAACACCCAAAAACCCTGGCATGAACTTTACTGTCTATCCAAATTATATCCCTCTATTGACTTGTTTCATTCTATATTATTAAATGTATTAAAAACATGTTAGTTCATCGTTATACATTTCAATTTCCGTGTTGAAGATTAAAATAAACTATTACAATGGAAAGAATAATATTTTTTGATCTTATATTCGATCTTTCAAGTTCTTTATTGCTCGCAAAAGAATAATAATCGTACAAATTGGTACTTTTCCTAGGGATTATCAGTATATATTGCATTGATTATATTTAAATATCAGTATTGATTATTGGCATCAATTTGTATACAATGTAAGTTTTAAGTTTTTATTTGTTTATGAAGGCATGGACGGAGTTTAATCAAGATTTATTGGAAATTTTAAAAGATAGTGTTGTGATTAAACATTGATTAATTAATAACACAGGAGAACAAATAGGGGGGGGGGGAATTTTGTACAAATGAATTGAAAACAATAATTGAATTTATATATGAGTGCAAGATTTTGGACTATTATTTTTTAGAGTTATTTTTTACCCTTTAAAAAGATCTATTTAAAAAACAAGAATCTCAAAAATTTTTACTCCCTTTTGTTGTGATCCTATATTTTACAGGAGAGGACAAGCAAATATTCAACATTATCATCATATTTTTTCTGTTGTCAATGCCAATTTCATAATATCATGCCTCATAAAAGGAAGATGAAGCCAATCAAAGGAAGGTACTTTTAACTTCATCATCTATCTCAAGAGATATTCAAATTCAGATTCAAAATTCCAGAGAGATGACGGGAGGATAATTCATCTAAGGAAAACTATCAGACCTCATAAGGGAGTAGAGTGAACTCTTTCCTTGGGAATGAGACACTTAGATCAAAACAATAAAGCAATCCATACACATGAGTAGATAATTTTAATAATTCAAAATGGGATCACTTAAAACATACAGAATTGAACAAAAATTATTGAAGATGCAATTTTTGAATGGATCTTATTTGAAATTTTACATTAAATATTATTATATAAGCTATGATATTCCTCATAACTATTTATTATGATTAAGTTATAAGTATTTCAAGAAGATAGTGGGGTTTCATCATTTTTAAGCCTAAAAATGTATATATAGTGAGTTCAGATCAAGATACATTATCAATAAAAACATTATTACTAAGTTGTTTAAATCCTTCTTTAACTTTAGAGACTTCTTTAAGGGTAAAAAATGCCTCTGAAATATAATAGTACATAATTACAGTAATTACAGATATTTTAAAATTTACATTAATGGGAAAAAGACTGGGATTAGTTTTGGATTCTGTGTTCAAATTTTTTTAATCTTCAATTCAATTATTGAATATGAGTGTTCCCCTGTGTGATTGATTCCGTGAGTTATGAAGATGTTTTAATAGTTATATCAAATCGCAATTAGAAACTGTTGTAATTATAATAATGACAACTGCTTCATAAATTTGAAAGATACTTTTTTTAAGAAACATAGACTAGAGAGTCCACCAATCAATAATTGTCATTTTCATACATTTTTAAACTTATTTCTTGATAAAATAACAGATAAATTAAAAAAGTTAGATTCATTTAATATATTGCACCTTTTAATTATTTTTACTCTGGAATTGCACCATATTAGTTAAATATTTATTACTGCTTGACAGACTTACATAAAACAAAATTGTACAAATATAAACCAACGAACACGACCACTCAATGCGGTATTTTTGCAACTACAGCGTATTGTAAAACTTAGTTTAAATTAAAATTTTGTTCTATAATATTTTTATTTTTTTACATTTCATCAATTCTAAAATACAAATGTCTTGGTTTTCTTCATTCATTGCTTGATGTACCTCGTAACAGGAATTGCACCATATTTCTATAAGAAGATATTCTAGTATTATAATGAGTCCATTTAACTTCAAACTTATTAATATATCTCTTAGTTTTAAATCAAAAAACATTTAAAGCAAAATACATCTTTTGTTTTATTGATACTTAATAGGGTCAACAAAATGTCACTAACAAAGTTAAACTTACAATTTAAATAGTTGGATAAATTTTAAAGCATCAAAGATGTTTTGTAAAATAAAATTGCATTAAAATAGTTTCTTTGCGTCACCAAGGTGATGGTAATAAATATTTTCATCTTTTTACTGATATTAATATGATTTAAACGTAGTTGCAAAATTTTATATTTATCAGTCCAATAGCTTAGAAGCGAGCGAAATAACAAGGTACTTTAGTATTAATAGGTAACTTCTGGTCTTTAATATTATTATCATATATTCGGCCGACTTTGGACACTATCTGTTCTTGATAGATGTCACAGGGGTTTCAAATTTATTTCATGAAAAATTGCATATTTTTTGCCATCTTTCTTGCAGTTTAAGCAAAAATAACTCCTCTTCATGTTGTGCAAGTCTTTTTTCTGATTTTATAGATGAATAACATCTATACTACTTCCAAAAGTAACAAATAATTGTATAAAGTTAATCAGTATCTTTTAAGTATCTCTAATAAATCAGAGATTATATATTTCATTAGATATTTCAATTCGATGCTACCGCACCTAATAAAATCTCTGATGCTAACAGTTTTGTTCGGGTTATGTGGGAGATTACCTTTACTATCTGTAAGGGAACTAGAATAAAAATGATTTTAATTCCTTTGAATCTATATTTTATGCATATACTTTTCAATATGCTCCTACAACTTGAATTCTGAGTTTATACCATTCTTTATTTACATTGATAATTCCTTACTTAACAATTATTCGTATATTTAGAGAAAAATTGCTTCTTTTTTTTAATGTTCCTTTAATTGGTTAGATACAGTGTGTACGTTTGCACCCCGGTGATTACTACAGAAAAAAAAATATACCATATGTATATGGATTTCACCACAAGATTCCTAGGTTAGATGGAGTAATTTTAATACTACAATGATTACTTATACTTAATCAGTGCAACTCCATCTAACTAATTAAAGGAACATTAAAAAAAATTATTAAGTTTATTTAATTTAATTAACTTTTTGCTAACAAGTCTCAATTAGCTTCACTTCACCCAGATGGATGACTGTTGCTCGTTGTGGTATCGATTACTATGACTTCTGTTGTCTGTGAGAGCCTTTGTTCCTATGAGCTCCAATGTACCATCTGGCAATTGGAATTTTGTGTAACTTTCTATGAAGAGTAAAACAAAAAAGTTATCATATTCGTATTTAGTGCACCAAAGTCAAGTACAACAAGATTTTCTACTCAGTATGTTTTATTCGGAACATCGCTTGAAATTATTTCATCATACTGTATAATTAAGTAATATAGCAGATTTTCCTTAAAACCATTCTTTTCACAAATTAAGGCGAGTATTTATTCTGTTTCGTTTTGCAGTGGGGCCTGATATAACAAAGTGATCGATATCTGCACCTACTGTCTTCAATACAACATAAACAATGGTTGAATTCTCGTTTTCTGAGAGTGATATAAGGTTTCTATTGCTATAAATACCGTCATTGATCAAAACTGAACATAGGAAGTGTAAGCTTGCTGTACTTAGTTTTGATGAACATCCTATTGTTGTCTCAGTATATACTCAACACTCACTAGTAACAGAGCCTTAATTGTTCTCCAACTCTTAATTACTAGGAATTTCTCCAACTTCTATGGCTACATCAGTCCCTTATGATAAAATTCTAATTTTACTTTGTTCTCGCAAGCTTTTTTCTGATTATTCTTCCTGTCAAACATTTTGATGGCCTAAAAAGACCATGCGAGTGGTCATCGTTTTTTGTAGAATTTATGTATTATCATTTAAATATTAATCGATGTCTTCTCATAATACAGTTCTTCTAAGGTCAACGAGAAACTTTCCACGCAGGGAAAAACTCCACTGAAATTGCCAAGGTTCTGAACTGTAGCCACACCACCGTTTACATCGTCGTAGTCAAAGGGACTCCTGAGGTGACCACAAGATCTAAGTAAAGGCCTCGAAGGTTGGACGAAATGGTTGCTGCCGTGAAAAAGTCTGTCGAGGACGATAGAGGCAAGGCCACCGTCAGCGGCCTCTCCAGGGAGTTCAACGTCAGCTGAAGGTCCATGGACCGGCTAGTTAAGAAAGATCTACAAGAGAACCCTTCGTCAAGCCCTCAAGCTTGTAGACAAGGAAAAACGCCTAAAATTTAAAGGAGTGTTCAGATTTAGACGGGCACACCTGTCTAAAAGGTAGTCACTTTCCTTCTCCATCCTTTCTATCATAGCAAGAGAAATATAAATGATCTGGATCTTTCTCGATTATAACCAAACTTTCATATTACCATTATAAGTATAATAGAATAATTGTGTCTAAAGAATTAGTTTGTAAATAATTTTTCTATTATTTTGACTATTGCCAATGGGATGCCTCGTTCCCTCCTTTGCCGAGTAACGCCGGACAACCATTTGCAAGTAATATTACAAAATACAACAAATCTAAGATATTAAAAACTAAAAACAAAATATTGACTTTTTAGCAAACCAGTAAATTAAATTTACAAAACCTCGATAAAAATTGTGAATCGTACAAATAAATCAGGAACAAGACATTTACAAGATAAATAAAAAATAGCGTATAAATTATAGCATTCTAAAAAGTATTACTGAATAAATGTATATTCTAGGGGATTTTTAATAAATATCTTATAATGCCTCAATTAATTAACATAAGGTGAATATTGCCGTATAAATTTATATAATTAATGTTGTTTTAATGGTTTATTTTTTATTTTGTAGTATGAAAGCAAAATTAAAACAAAAGAAATGATTTGGATTATAAAAATGATAAATAATGTAACGCTTCCAAACCGATTTATTTTATAACAAACTAATATGTATATATTTGTAAAAACTTATTATCAAATTGATTTAATATAAAGACTCTCATTTAAGGAATAAATTATGCCATTAATATCGATATCCTTTTAACGAGAAACAATAGGGTATATTTTTATAAAGTATGATTTAAAGAAAATTAATGTCTAAAATTGCCAAATTAAGTATTATTTTTCAAGTAATTTGTTATATGTATCAATGTCACATATGGCACAATTCATAGTAAATGTTTTTT
Source organism: Lepeophtheirus salmonis (assembly GCF_016086655.4). Lineage (NCBI taxonomy): Eukaryota > Metazoa > Arthropoda > Copepoda > Siphonostomatoida > Caligidae > Lepeophtheirus > Lepeophtheirus salmonis. The sequence goes on from NC_052134.2 coordinate 11,682,514, forward strand.
TCATTGATTAACTTGATGAGGTCGTTAAGTCTTAAAGGAATATAAATGGACTTTAAGGGGTTTCCTGTGAGAGTGATAGTTATACATCCAGACTTACTAATTTATAATTTAACATTTTTTACGATAAAATTGAGATACAAACATTGTTTTCAAGGTCTGTATATGATATTCAATACATAATAAATGAATATGCAACGACATCCTCCTATTATAGTCTATATTCAACTGTACATTCTATATATATAATAAAGGTAACTTGAAATACTAATCCACAAGATCATCTTGAAGGGGATTTAAATGTAGGTACATTCAACCAGTTTATTTGCACGTATTATACATGTCAATGTACAACAGTCAACAAGGCATTTACACAGCAAAGCATACCTACGGAATCATTCTACATAGCATCCAAAGCTGCGTGTCTACTTTGATTAATATCACGTACTCCTTCTCGGATGGAAACACACAACGGGCGATTTAATAATTATGTGAATCCGGTGAGTTTTTTAGATAGCCTGTTAATTTGTAATTGGGGATATCAAAAGGAGTTTTCTTTTCCTAAGCAGGCGTCACTATTATTTAATTCCTGAGGTGTGAGCATCTTTTCTTAAATAGATTCAATTATATTCAAAATCTGATTGAACATTCAAGTGTGCTCATAAAAGACGTAGCTTAATCCAGAGGATTGGTTGTGGAGTTACAATTGTGAGTTCTAGTTGGACTTGGAGTAGAATTGGGGATCAACATCGGAGTAATTTTAGCAAATGTACTTGGTTATATCCTTCTGTCCTGCCTCTCTTGTCATAACTGATTGTAGCTTATTCAATGAAATGTCATGAACATTATTATTTCTCTCCAACTAAACATCATTTAAATTGTCTGTGTTACCATGGTGTTTTTTGGTTTTTTGTTCATTTTTAGCATGCCAATTTTACATGGGAATTGCAAAATTGATGGTTACTGATCACACTGTTGACAAACAACCTCTAACCAAGAAGCATTGCTTTTGACTAATAATCTACTTCTTTATCTCTAAGAACTTTTAATAGAACATTTACTTTTTTAAATCCTCTTTGAAAGGGGGGAAGGGGAACATATTGAATCTATTCTTGAAAATATAAATTAATATAAAATCCACTCGTAAAATTTATAAAATCTAAATTTTGATAATTTTTGTATTCTGGTACATTGGGTATAACAAATATATACTACTATTATTACTCACATTTTTTCCAACACTAAAAGATCAACCCTTCAAAGAATCCTATTTTTAAAACATATTTATTTGTTTTTCCTGAATGATGAACTTATTGCATTCATACTGAGACACTTTATTTGGTAATAGTTATATTAAATAAATAAAAAAGAACTAAAAAAAAATCAATATTTGACTAATTTAATTTAACCAATAGGGAGGAACAAACTAAAAAAAAATAAATATTTGCAAGGTGGTGGGACAATTGTAAAAAAAATGGTGCACTCTGAAATGAGTTTTCAGAGCACCCACTGTGTGGGTAATATACATCTTTATTTTATGTTAAATAATATTGTCACTCAGGAAGTTGTGTCATTTTACCACAAGATGGCACAACTCTATATTGCTCTATTTACAAATGCATATATATTTAAACAATCCTCATTCTACATAAATAATATATCTTAAAAAATATACAGGGTTCGGAGGCAAACGTGAACAGTTAATAAATGCTAAGTATGTAATTGAAATTGAGAGGTTTTGTAATTTTTTCCTGCATATTCCGAATTTCTTGTCCTTTTTGCATAAGTAAACAATTATAAATATTTCTCAAATCTTTCATCATGAGTGAGCAAGAAGCAAAAAGGCAAATGATATCAGACCTTCTGGATAACAAAATTGCGATGGCAGAGATTATGGACATTGTGAAGTGCTCCAGGAGCCTCATTTTCAAGGTCGCCAAGATAAAAAAGGATGGAAAAGACCACTCAAGGAAACAATGAACTAGGGGACACAATTTGAAAAGGGATTCTGAGTTTCTGGGGGACCTGAAGAAGACGATCACGGAGGACCCCACAAAATCCATGAATCGCCTCTCTAACAAGTTTGACGTGGACGAGAGGACAATCTGGAGGGCTGTGAAGGAGGACTTGGGGTTGTCCTCTTACACAAGGGTCCACTCCACCTGTCATATATTATATTATTAAGTTTGTGCGTGGATCAAGGCAAATGGATCCAAAGTAAAAATTTCTCTCACTAGAAGATTTTCACTGTGGACAAGGTCTACAACCGTCAGAACAACTGATAGCTTGAGGGACCAGTAGAGAAGGTGAAGGGGGTTCTCCGAACATAACATGCGGACCAAGAAATGGTTCTGGGGTCGTGGCGTCCAACGGCAAGAAGATGCCTCCCTTCTTTTTTAAATCTGGGGAGAAAATCGGCCAGGAGGCCTACTAGAAGGTGCTGAAGTTCACAATACCGCCATGGCTCAGTGCCACCTACCCAAAGGGCAACTATGTGTCGACCCAAAATGGTGCACCCTCATGATTTTGCTGAGCCTGGATATATTGAGTAAACATGTTCACAAAGGTCGTCTAACAAAGTTTTTATAAACAACTTTGAAATTCTTTATCAAAAAATAAAATTATTGACATTTTTCTAAAATCAGTCATTCAGTTCACGTTTTGCTTCCGAACCCAGTCTAAATGGAAATATAATTGATTTGTAACTGCTAAAGATAAACCGAAAACATATTTGGATTATTTAAATCAGTAGTTCCAAACTGTAAAACACTTACTATTATTATTATTTCTTAATCTAAAATGATGGTAAATTGTAAATAAATTTATACAGACAGAAAAACCTTTTTTGTTAAGATAGATTTACCTTTTGTCCAATTTTTACTCCAATCGTAATATGGATTTATCAATCATTTTTGTGTCATTTTTGTGTACCACATCTATCATGTGTATACACATACATGCATATAAATAAACGGGTGATTAAATAATTTTCCAACCTTGACGTGAAGATGGCATTTATCATCTTTAAATTGTTACTGAAGATAAGTTTTAGTACGTGCAGTTGTTACGTAAGAGTTGTTTGAGTTTTTGTGAAAATAGATATAATCCAGTATCTCATTAAATATTTGTTTTTCATTGTGTTACCTCATTATAGATTCAAACAATTATAGACATGTAAAGGCCTGTTGTGTTAGAATTTGACGCTTTGGGGTCAATGCAACACAGAGTAATTGAGCAAAAAAACAAATAAGTGTTTCGTGATCAATTATTTTGCAGTGGAAAACTTTGAATACTATTTGGACAGGTTACATGAAGAGTTTGTAGGTTAACAAATTTTATTTTTCAACAGAGACTCTGTTGAAAAATAAAATTTTTGAACATATTTCTTGTATCCTTGTTAGGTTGGAAAGTTTTCAAATATATTATTAACTCAAATGAGTTTTTTGTGAGAGCAACTCTTCTCCTGATATCATTTATTTATACCTACTTATTTATTCAGTTAACGTGTCTGCACGATATATTTGGTAACCTTTAGTGTTTACATTACAGAGATGGTGCATTTCAAGTATAATAATGGATATTTTTTGGATTATTACTTATTCAAATTAATTAATTATTTATAATGATACAATGCATTTACATTGTACATAGATTATTATTCGCTACGATATCAACAAAAATAAAAAAAGCTTATTGTTATAATTTTTATTCTTGCGTGTTTGTTTATCAATGAGTTTATAGTTTCATAATACTACAATGGTAAATTTACTAAAATAGTCATTTTATTTAAACTACATCCTGCTTCGTTAAATGATGGTTAACTTAAAACTACACTGATCTGAATAAAGTGACCCAAAAGAACATTGCAGAGAACACGATACAAAAATTAGAAAACTTTTTTCTAATTGAAATTTTTAAATATAAAAATAAGTATTGTTTAATAATTGATTTTATGACTACTTTTTCAAAAATGTATTTAAAAAGAAGCTCTATTATTAATTTGTTTTACTCAATTTTAGAGCAACTTAAGATCGGTTAACGACCACCATAATAACTAATATAATAGTAAGGGGACAAAAAACAACTTTCATAAAAAAGTACTCATTATATTTAACTTTTGAGAAGTACAATGAACAGAATAACTCCTTGCATCATCCCAGTAAAACATTTTTATAGGGCTCAGAGTTCGGAAAAAATATAAAAATGAAATAATTTAGTAAAAAAACGTGACTCAACAAAATATGCACACCATTCATAAAACAAGCAAAATTGATGAAAGGGGACCTTTTCTAAAGTAACGACAGTAATACATCTCTACACTCTAAAAATAGAAGAAATTTTGAAGTCTAGGTTAACAGAAGTTGATTTGATCATAGGAACCATAAAGGGAGCTACATATTTTGGAAAACTTCGTGGAAAACAAAACAACGTTTATTTCTTAGATAAGATTTTATTAAAAAAGATCATAAAAAAATGTATACAATTTAAAAAAAATAATATGAAAATATATATTTTGGATACAAGTTACAAATGCTGTTCAATTTACAATTACATTGTAGAAGTTGAATTATTTAATTAAAAAATTGGTCATTCTATTTACCAACTATACATTGCTGATATCCTTTCAAATTGACCAATTAGAATTACACGCTTATTATGTATTAATAAATTATATGACAGTGGATATTTGAACTTTATAATGTGGTGCAGAATACTTAATTTTTAGTAATTTGTATTATATAGTCAAAAATGAAACCATTAATATATGAAACATCAATGGAAAATTCAATTTTTGCATTATTCTGATACTAAGTAATCCAAATCCTTCATTTAAAAAATATATTCAGTTCATTTTTTAGTCGCACGCTGTACAACTCTTTGGTAATATTCAAAATACTAAAAAAACAACCTTTCATATCTTATTTAACGATATGTGTCAAATGAACCAATTTGAATATTTTGATATAATTTTTCAAGATTCAATTCTATGATTAAATAATAAATATGCCTCCAAATTATATATATTTTCTTACTAATAAATACTACTGATACTGTGTGTGGGTTAATTAATTAACCAGCTCATATTGGGGTTCCAAAGATCTTTTGAGACTTTTTTTATAAATATAACTTCTTATTTGATTTATCAATAGATAAACTATATACATGATCTGGTTTTTTAAATGTTTCTTTAACTGTTCAGATGGAGTTGCACTAACTATATATACTGGTAAGAATTTTTTTTGAAAAAATTGCATTCCACTGATATTTCCAACTGTATATGACTTAATCATCAGTTAACGCAATAATTAGGCTCTCCATAAAGGAAAAATAAGGTTCAATATGGGGATAAACACTTATTTGTAAAATATGCAAGTAATTAAGTTCAAATTTTAGTTTAAACAAAATATCTTCTCTTTGCTCTACTACATTTTATAAATTCTTTGTCATTCTTGCTGTAAGTTTTTCAAATTAGACAGGTGTGAGGTATCATTGCTAACATTCTTCAAAATGTTTTAAAACTCATTCTTACATGTGGTACACTTTTCCCGAACTTTTCTGTCTATGTTTTTACACAATCTATTGGGTTCAAATCAAGAGATTAAGCTGGCCATTGCATAATAGATAGAATATGGGAGGCCTCTTTTTTTGAAGAAGTTTTTTTAGATCTTTGATGTATGTTTTGGGTTGTTGTCTTATTGAAAAACAAACTTCCTTCAAATTAATCTCTGTCCAACCTCTCATACTTGCCAGAAAGAAACATTTGATATTAAAAACCAAGCCAAAACAGCTTTTACCGACAAATTTTTTTCATAATAATTTTTATCAGGTTTAAAGGAAAAAATATTGATACAGTCATAAACATTGATGAAGATGCCAAAAATTATTCTTCTCTAAACTTTTTCTTTCCCGTGTATGTGTAAATATTATAGTACAGGGTGTGTGGACAAAATCTTCCACATGTTTATAGACGACATTACTCCATCAGCTGATGTCTGATCCGTCTATTTTTGGTTTTAAAATGCTTCCCGGGGCATAGGCTTCAGTTATTGTTTCTACTTATAGTAATAGCATCATTTTAAGTGCCCCAGAAAAGTCATTATGTTCAATGAGAGAGATTGTAGGTGCGCTGCTATTCAGATTATGCTTAGTGATCACATGAAATTAAGCAATGCTGACATTTCAGCGTTCTGTCAATGCAAGTTAGAACGGTCAGAAGTCTCAGAAAGCAGCTGGAGGAGTCATCGGACCCGATGGACGTTGTTGACTGGAAAAAGAAGGAGGAGAAGAGTACCAGGATTGTCCGGAACGTCATCTTTATCAACAAGGTCAGGGACACCATCGACGAGGACCCCCAGCGTTCCATGAGAGCCATGGCGAGGGACCTGGGCGTGGCCAAGGGGACCGTGAGGGCTTGTGTGAAGGAGGACTTAAGGTGAAAGTCCTACAGGCGTCAGACAGTCCAACTTCTGACTGAAAAGACTCAAGGGTAGCGGCTGCTCAAAAGCTTCAGGCTGAACATGCTCTGGATCTTCTCTGATGAGAAGAATTTTGTTCAGGATCAAATCCACAACCTCCAGAACCATCGCTGGATTGCTGTGAACAACAGAGACGACCCCAGGGTCATGAAGACCAAGTTTCCGGCTACTGTCATGGTCTTTGGGACGTGTCAAGTGAGGGACATGTCATGATGCCCCAAATTTTCGAGATAGGCCGTTGATGTGGCAGAAGGACTCGGCTCCGGTCCACAAAGCTAAGCAGACGCAAGAAGGAAGAAGCAATGCTTTTGCGTTCGTACCCTTCTCCTCTTGGCCTCCCTCATCACCGAATTTGAACCCGTTGGACTACTTTGTCTGATCCTACGAGGAGAACATGACCAATCGCTCCTTGCATAACACCAAGCAGTCTCTCTCCACCTGCATCAAGGATAAATTCCGTGAGATAGAAGCATCGCAGATCCAAAATGCTTGTTCTCGGTTTCGTAGCCGCATTGAGTGGGTTTTGGCAGCAGACGGCTGGTGCATTGAATAGATAGCTGCTCTATATCCTAATAAAGATGTTCGTTTTTATTTTACCAATAAATATTATAAAATAAGCTTGTGTTTGTCGTTTTTAAAATGCGGCAGATTTTGTCCACGCACCCTGTATTCCTAGTGATATAAATTCTGTGAATTTTTTGGTGGCTTAATTTGTTTGGAGTTGTTAATAAGAATAATTAATTTTTTTTACTTTGCAGTTGTGATTGTTATTTAATTAATGAGTAGTGAATGGTTTTTCCTAAAATTATTAAATTATTTTCAACCCAAAAGATTGATTGTGCAGTTATAACTGTAAATCCTTGTTGGATTCCATTGAATTGGGGATCAACATTGGAGTAATTCCACAAAATGTCATTGTGTTTTCCTTCTCCCCATCCTCCCTTGTCACAGCTGATTGTAGCTAATTTCGTGCAAAACATTCGTGCAATTATCAGGGTTATCCCTTTGATTTTCAGTTTACTTTTTTCAACATGCCCATTATTCACATGTTTTTCATTACTGTGTATTACCTTTACCCCGTATGACTTAGGAATCTTCTTTGCTAAATATAAAGTATATTCACTCCTCTAAGAATGACTAAGGTGCAAACTTACGCACATTGAGTTCAAGAAAATAAACACGTTTTCCATTGAGCTACGTCTTCCTTTGAACTGTTTCTAACTGTCATAAATAATTATTGCATGTAATAGGTTAAAATAAGCGTTTGAACATCATTAGCATGAAGACACTAAATATGGACGCAGAAAGTGTGAATTATTTAATGTGATTGGCATGAAATTAATATACAATTACATACAATATGAAGAAACGTATCAAAAAATCATATGTCAAAATCTATCACGCATCACATTACAAAACAATTTCTTGCAGAATATTAATAAATGTAGGGAGTAGTTATTATTCAATGCCTTTTTCAAAATCAAATCCTTCGAAATGCTAATACGCTTCAGTGCTTAAATACAAACATAAAAATGGAGTGTGACTTCATGACATACAAAAATTATGTATCTACGGAGTGGTCCATCAAAATCTGAACAATTTGAATTTTAAACTCTTAACAAATTATAACTTATTAACGAAGAATAGAATTTCAACAAAATTAATACTATAAATAGATGTGTGTCTGAGCTCTCTTACTCATTAATCTACCCGTCATTAGTGGCAATGCTTCCAGGTGGCGGAAGGCCTCGAATCTCTTTGGGATATAATCTCTTGTGGTTCCATCCTAGTACTGGTTGACAGTGGCTTTGAAGGCCTCGGTGTTCAGATGACGAACACGGCAGAACTTATCTTTGACATGCATCAAGAAAGGTGTAATAAATTATGTTTGTATCAGGGATATAGAAGGGCGGAAAGTGTAAAAACGAATTCAAGAGACTCATTTAAAATAGTCTCCAACAAAGATACTCTTTCCTTGCTAGTTTCAAAAGTGACTTCCCCATCCTCACAAGGTTCTTTACACACACTTTTTTGATGGCTCTCTTGACAGTCTGTTGTGAAATTGCAAGATTTCGTAAATGAGAATTCATGGAATTTAGGGGATTATTTTGTGTTGTTTCCTTGAACTCGCCCTGGTTCAGTTTGGCCTTTTTTGCCAAAGCTATTTTCTTCTACAACGTTTTTGGACTTGCTAACGGCGTAAACATTGGTCTTGGAGACACCCAACTGCTTGGAATACACGAATGGAAATTCGTCGATCACGGTCAATTGGGATTTTCTCGACTTGTAAGTAATCTAACTAGCTCTTCAAGTTTGTTTTGTTATTTCATTAATTGTTTATAATTTAATATATCGAAATATGAATTAACTTCAATCACTAAACTTTCATTAATTATTGAATTTGTAGGTGTTCCTTTAGAATATACTACCTGGAACATATTAGTGTTGTCCCGAAACCAATTTTTTTCGACCCAGTTGTGGTTTGATCAGATACTTTTTTGACTACTAATATATAACTAAAATAAGGTTATATGTACTTACAGGGATATTTTTGTTTGTGTGGCGTGGGCTCAACTCATAAATTAATTTTTGTTACTAAGGATTTTTTAAAGGATCTAAGATTTAGATTTTGGAATGTTGAACAAGATTGATTTTGCCTTCTTTAAATGAATTAGTTTCCTTTTAGGCAACTTATAAATAATTAAGGCTAAAATAGGGGTTTGCTATTGTATATATGCCTGTCTAAGTTCCATGGAACAAATTTTCTCTATTTTTGTTTTTTTAGCCCTCCGAAAGTGAACTAGGACACTCATAAAGATTTATAAAAATGCATCTTATTCCTTTGAATCAACATTTTACAGCCAAAACCTTTTCATTTTTCTCCGAACACATTATATCAGATTCTATTTAACTTTTTATTTTTCTTAGTAATCCATTTCTTAAGAATACTAAGCTATTTTTAAGTAGGTTAAGTGTATTAAATTCACTGTTTCAATCTAAAGTCACTACATTTTTTTCCGTTTTTATGGATTCTTCTCTTTTATAATGTGAGAACGGAGGCGACTACGGTAGCTGTTAATATATAATATTTTACATTTTATTTTATATAATACAAGCAACCTCATCAAAAACTGATGCGCATTAATTTGAATTCCAAAATTCGAATTAAATGACAAAATTCAATACGAATAATAAATTATATCTTATTGGAATCCCAAACTCTTGTTTTTAGGATGATTTTAAAATAAAAAATATTTTTTAATCAGTGTGTTCTTTTCAAATAAGTATTACTAGCATTCTAATTGATATTTACGATTCAAAAAATGATTATCAGTTAAAAAATTATTTAATTACTCTACAACTATTTAAGATGTATTAATTTTAAGCTTCCATCTTTACCCACATCACAAAAACAACGTTTATATAAGTATGCTTACTAACTGAGGGTTAAAGAAAGTGTAATTGGAGGTGATGAGTGTCCAGAATTTGAGGGGTTACATCATTGGCGAGCCATTTTTTTTTAATAACGTAGTAAACTGCAAGAACCAGTTTAGATACTAGTTTAGTATTATAGCGTTTTTAATGCGTATGTATCCCATTATTACAATACGACCGGAATATCAAACAACACTCTTATTTATAAATTATACATAAAAGTGGGGCGTATCCATCATATTTACAAAACAGAATGATATGAACTAAAACTATGAAGGATTACCTTTTTTGGTCATGGAATATTATTACTATTTGCATGGTTGTAATTCTAGAGGCTTGAGTATTATTATTTATGTCTAAATTCATTGTTTAGGAAAAATGTCCTTATATTTACAGTCATTTCTGTATATAATAAAAATAAATTTATAGTCAATGGCCTCTCGGTTAGCAGTTTTTTAATTCTTAAAATACTTCACATAGAAGAAATATGAAATAAATAGATATTCGCATGAATAACTTTTTCTTCCTTTTAATAAATCAACTTGATAGTAAATACTGAGTATAGTTTTTTTTAACAGTAATCTTTTTAAAAACATTTTCGGTATGAAAGTAGCGAGACAGGTAAACTATTGGATCATTTAACACAAGTAATACTGTGGCAACCGTTATTACTAACTCATCTCTATTATGCAATTTTTGTCAGGGTAAGAGTACTGTCTTTACGATTTTCCAAAGAATAATGTTGTAGAATACATAATTAATTGTCGATTACATACAAAATGTCGTACTCACAAACATAAGCACACAGTAGGAGAAACAGATTGAGATAGAAGTTCACCTCTGCATGGAATTGTACTAGTTGGTAACCCGAGGAGCAGACTAGGACCTCAAATTTACAATTTATCCATGCATGGTAGACATTGTTAATCGTATCCGATACATATATTTTAAATATATTAATATAGATTTAGTTTTTACCAATAAAGGCAGGGGCTTCTATGAGAAAATCATTATGAAGTTATTTTGTCCTCGGCAAAAAGATACAAACAGATAGTACTTAGTTGACTTAAATCGGATGATTGAAACACTTCTTAAAGTGCATTGAAATAAAGGCAAAATTACAAAATTACTTTGTCCCCAGGCTTACATATGGTACATTTTTATAGTTCAAGGTAGAACAAAACGTAAAATGGTGCATAATAAACTATAACTATGGAACAAATCCATATTCATAACTAAGGCTGATGTGTTGCTTCGATCGTGTGCCAATATAGTTATCTATAATTACTAGATTACCATTTATTATATGAATGCATCGAAACAATATAAAAACATAAAAAATATTTTTATGGATTGAAGATTATGGAGGATTTATTCATTCTGGCACAGTATGGGAGTAGAATATTTTAGATATGCTTAAATATCCAAAACCTTAATCCCAGATAGCTTGTTTTTAAATATTAAAAAAATATTGAATGCGTTTTTTGATTGTAAAATAATTTGAAGGAAGTGAAACATTTGTAGTTATACGCAGGTGCAAAACAGAACAAAGTCAATGAGTCTGATGGGAAAAATTGGAATGAAGAATTCCAATGATAATTTGTCTAGTTTTATAGGCCGTAAGCTTGTATGTTTCTTTTATATTAATCGCAATTACTTTTTAATCAATACAAATACATATCATGAGTGCCCCCCTCGAAAAAAAAAAAAAAATAACACAAAAAAACATGAATTTATGAAATTTCATAAAAAAACTTGGTACTGCTCGATTATATACTAAAAAATATTATCCAAAAATGGTGGTCTTTATTTCCATCGGATATAAGAAAAATCCATATAGAGTCTGCTTTTCATCAGAAAAGGGCAGTTTCTTTTATCTGGATTTGACGGTAAATATTTTTTATCACACTCGGGACTTTCAAAATCAGTATTGTAATTGTATAGTATTTTTAAAAATAAGTACCTTATATTGTTTATCTTCTGTTTTAAGGAATGCACATTTTTTTACAACTTATTTTCGTTATCTAAAGGTCCGTGAATTTTTGTAGAAAAACGTCTATTTTTTTAATGTCAGTCAACATTTTCCTGAATATGTTTCTTGTTCTCGACTTTGATATGCCTTTTCTTTCTTGGAACTGCATTCAGCAGCCAATGCGTTTTTTGGAAACTCTAGCCTATTCTCTAGATTCTATGATTTGGAATAATTAATTTATTGCCTTCTTATCACTTTATGTAATAGTTATGATTTCCCTAACAATATCTTTGTCCAATATTCCTGTCATCAACACAATCCCAATTATTTCATGTGTTAATTATTTTTCTCTCTCACATTTACATTTCTTAAAAAATTCATAAGTGATCACATTAATACAAACTTTAGTTGCAACTGCTTTTATTGACTCATCATGAGACTATTTCCTGGCAAATAAGTCAGTCTGCTTTACACATTGTATTTATGAATCAATAGAGAAAGATTCAATGGCCCAGAGCACATACTCTTCATCTTCCTCCATGATCTTCAAGGTGGCCTTTAGAATATCGTAGCCCATTAAGACTTTGCATGTTCGGAAAAGCTGAATGACAACCTCATCTTTACTGACACATACAATCATTTTAAACCATTCCCAGGGGACTGCAAAACTATTCCAATCTTCTTCTAAGATTCTGAAATCGATTTTAGGTCATAGAAAGAAGTGCTGCTCTTTGAACTTCAAATGTGATCCGTAACTTGAGTTAGTTGATGACACAAACTATGTACAATAAACAAAGCGATAACGACTGGTCCCGACTCATGTCATATACCTTCTAGGCACTCTGCAATAACAAGCACTTCATGACAATGGCTCCTTTTTTAGGCACTTTGACGGCACACTTGACTTAAACCTAATTGAATAATTTAGATATTACAGGACCTTCTATCGAATTTTACATAATCAAAGAACTATGTTAAAAAAATGATTAATTTACTGTTTTTTTAAGATTGCTTTTAAAATTATTTGTTTAAATTCTACCCTCCAGCAATACTGATAAGCTATAATGTTTTTTATGTACTTTTTATTTAATCCTTAATTGATTATAGTACATTAATATATTTTGCTATATTATTGATAAATGATATTATAATACTTTATACATACATAATTTGAAAAAATTTTATTTTATATCTTTTTTTGCCTAAAACATTGAATGACACTTTTCCTTAACAATCTAATTTTTCGAATTTGTTTAAATTTTTATTTAGTTGTATGTTCCTCCCATTTAAAATACACTTTTTTTCAAAAAATTCTTCAATTTTGAAGTTATATACTTTTAAAAAGAAAAAAAATGAAGGTTATTTTACAGATTCACTTGGATCATAGACATCAGACCTACATTAACATAACTAAATTTGCTTTCTTTAATTTGGTCTTAACCAAAAGTTGTAATTTATTACAACATTTCTATTTAGTTTTTAGTTAATACTATCATTTATCGATGGTCTGAGTATTCATAGAATACAAGGAGCTATATGACTTAAGAGCTATAAATAACTTGCATATTTTTTATATCGTCTCTTTTAAAAATATTGATAGCTAATATACAGTCAAACCTTACATAAATAAATGACATATATTTTACTTCTCATAAGGGTGTTATAAGTTGAGTAAATACATACTATATTACCAAATAAGTATATTAGTTTTTTATCATCCCTTAAAAATCAACTTGTCCATATTTTGATAGTATCTGAATAATCTTTTTTTACATGTTATATTTCTTCTGAATGATTATTTTCTGTTTCATGTGAAGTCTTAAAATTATCTATCCATGTTTCTTTATTCCATTATAATGATAAATTTTGTTTTGTTGTAGTGGAAGTGAATGATGCCTCACTCACACAAAAGTCTTTCATCAAAAATGTCGAATAAATCTATTTACCTCAACTAATGTCTATGGTAAGTTTTTATAGGTCAATGAAAACACAAAACGCAAAAAAATGCATAAAGATCATAGCATTACAACAAATTGAAATATAAAACTGAGTCGGAAGTTTTGGGGTCTCCTGACCTCCAACTCTAGTTCCCTATAATTCCTAATGATGTAGTCAAATTGCTTGCAAATTTTCAGTCACAACTAATAATTGTTACTGACTTACCTTGTTAAAATTAAAATACTTTCAGGAAAAGTAAGTTTGTCATTATTTTTTCATCAGGCAATGTTAAATGAAAAAGTTAAAAATGATCAATAGTCCTTTCTATTCTGATTTTAACTCCTATTAAGGAGTCAATGAGTATTTATAAAAAGAACAAGAAACTCCCAGAAAAAACACATATTTTTTAAATAATTTTAGGGTTTTGGTTTATAGTCCTCAATCAAAGAGTAATAAAGATGACAAATAATGTTATTGACTTATCATAGCTACTCCTATTGATGTTTTGCTTTAGTGATATGGTGATGGATACCTTGAACGAAGAAGGAATGGCTCATTTCGAATTGTGGTTCTGCATAACTTCTTCTGAGCTAGAATCAAATCCATTATGAAACCCGACAATATTTTAGACAAAAAAATAGTTGCACTCAGACTCATGATATTTTGAAAATAACATTGCACCATTTCACTTGGATTGGGGAAGTCTTTACACAATAAAAATCAAAAAGAATTTACAAATAACGGTAGGTTAATCGTAATAAAGTTTCTGGACCACTTTTTAATCTCCTTTCCCGTCCTTCTAAAAGCGACTTTACTCTAAACAGTTACATTAGATACGACAATTATTTCAAAAAAAATACTGAGATATTAAAGTATTGGTACTTTTTTTTTTGTATAGGTGTTTGTTTTTTTGAACAATTACACTTTCTTTTATTTACATTCTGGAAAAAAATCCCAATCAATTAAATTGATGGATGATAATAATAATATCAATATTTACAAACATTAATAATTGTTCTTTAATATTTTTATGAGTTCTATGAGACACATTTTTCAACTTTTCTAGTTATAAAGGGATCAAAGATTAAATCCTGGATCGCTCTGAAACCAAATATCGTCTTCAAATCAATTTAATTTTATCAGACAGGAAGAGCTGTATTCGGAGCTGCTAGAACTTTTATTTCATAAAATAAGTATAGAAATGCACTGTAGTAATGTGTCAAGAACGCTGCAATCATTGAGAAGGTGCACATAATTATTGACCGGTCTCCATGAGGTTTTTGAGTACTAGACGTACTCACACAACTGAGGGAAGTTTAGTGGCTGCTATCGATGCATTGTCAGGAAGGCTTTCTCCCGCTTCAGAGACTTTATCAAGGGCTTGATCAAAGCTGATGGAAAATATATCGAGTAAGCCTCAAAACAGATGACCTTTAATGGCTTTGCTTTTATTTGGAAAAAAATACGGATTTTAAGATGTTTTTTGTAAATATGAGAGAGTTCAAATAATGTTTGTGAGGTCAAATCTTGGCTTCCACAGTATTCTTTTTCAACACAAACTGCAATGCTTTGTTAAAACACAAATTTATTGTAAAATTATTTTTTTAAATAACTCACAGTGCTGTATTACACAAACCAATAATCTGACAGCATAAAAACATTCATATGTATCATTTGAAGATTGTTACTAACCAAAATAATATTGTTTAATTCTAGTGGATCTATCTATGTTTCAGCCTATGAGCATATCCACTGACCTTTCCATGATTGTCATTGTTTTGTGTTAGGTTTTTTTTTTTTTTTTCTATTGTTTCGGATTTGGTATCATTTTCAATGTTGTGCTGACACTATAAAATATAAGTAGGGATATTAAAAGTCAGTGATCCCTAACCTACTTGAAAAAATAATTGAACTTTGGATAAATATATCATGTCAAGTGTTTGCGTTTTTCGTAGGTATGTCCTATTTATTTGAAACACGAATGACACACTTTTCATTGAAGAGAGGGAAAGATTTCACCTAGAATTATATATTAGGTTGTGGAAATGTAATTTTGTATTTTCTGTTGTGTTTCCATGCATTATAAGAAGTGTTACAATCCTCCAATTTGAGCTATGTATGCTCTGTTCTGTTTGATAACAAATTACCAACGAGAATCCAATTTCGTAGAAACAATTGTCCCTATTTACAAAAAAAAATTAGGACAACCAAGTTTCACAGGCCTCGATTGAGTCCAAATAATATTCTCAAGCACGATGACTATAGACAGGAACTGGAAGTAGTCACTTGTTGACAGTTCCAGACAGTAGGGTGGATAAATAAGAACTCCCTATTGGAGCTTCCGGAGCTTATGACGCGTTATCAATAATGTGTGTGGCCAGGTATTGAATGGATGAAACAGGATTCCTCTCCATTTCTCGTTTCTTTTTGTATCCAGACTTTTGTAAATTGTTCAAACTGTTTTATAATCGATGTTTCACTCCTGTGCGATGATACAACTACTAATATGACAGTTTATCTAAATATATTCCATGATTTTATCAAAATTTTAGATAACAACCTATCCGTACGTGGTGAATAATTTACCTGCACTGCCACCAATGCTCCTATCCATAATTTTCAATTGATTAAGAAAATGCTTCACTGTCAACATACTGATAATGAACTTGCAACCTCTGCTGTGAAGAAATTGCGAAATCACGGTAGGTATCTGACTCAGGAGTTAGTAACAATCACGGTATTAAGTTCACATGAGAGCATGACAACGTCCATAAAACAAAAGCTTGTTTCAGTCATTAACCAAACTACATCTCTCACAGACTTGATAGGACCTGATTTATATTTTTTGTTTGACACTCTCAGATTGAAAAAGTGAGTGGGTTATTATTCCGGTTGATACCTGGGGGAAATGGAAACTATAGAGTAGCCTGGGAGTTTGTGAAGTCAGTAAGAGTGACCAATGATGTTGCTGAAAGAGGATTAAAACTCATGAGTGACTTTGCAACTAGTATTACCACTGACCAAGAGCAGAGAAACTGTTTACTGCAAATTTTGGAATATCACAGAAATAAATATATATAATAATCAATCTATTTCTAGTTTGTTATAGTCTATTTTTTTAAGTATAGAGTTAATAGCTTTGATCAAGGGAAAAATGAATTTCTTGTATTTTATTCAATTTTTGCATTTATATGCGTCAAGATTATATTAACTTATAAAAGGTTAATATCATATTTTTAACAAATTGAAGCACATTCTATAGGCTTTGATTTGATACCCATATCAAATATATGATAATACGATAAACTATTGCGAAGCTATAGGCAAAAGAATGTATACAATCACATTATTTTTGGCTTTTTTCAGGGCCACCTACAATAAATTTTTAAGGCACATGCGGCAGGTATAGCCGCGGTCCAAAATCCAAATGACTGGTATATTTAGTTTCAGTAGACCTTGGAGAACGGGAAAAGATCAAATATTAAAAGGTTTGAACAAAAAGTTAAAACTTGAACAGGTCTTATGTATATACATATATATATATTTTTTTTTTTTTTTTTGGGGGGCACATCAATTTTTTCCTCTGCTGCATAATTGGCTCGAAGGACCTTTAACAAATATTTTCTTAAAATGAAATGAACATATACATAATTCAAAAATGAACGAAAAAGAGTGAATGGGTACAAGCCTAGACGCCATGATACCACACAAAGGAAAACTTAGTATAATAAAATGGAAAATACTTAAAAAGTATTTAATAAAGTATCAATGAAGTACTCCATTTCATAATTGCAAAAGCTAACTTCTTTGTTATCAAAAAGTCCATAATTTTATTTTGCACAATGTACACTGTGTACATACTTACCTTACAAGTGCGAGCTAACAATATTGTAATTTTTTTTCATTTTTGGACTGATTGTGTATTTGATATTGGATATCAAATGACTAGATATTTGTTCTTAATAGGGTTTAGAACTACTGAACTAAGCCATCCTCATGAATGTAAAAAAAACAACACATTAACTGCACATAATTTTCTTTAAAAAAGTCATATTAAATTAAATTAATTAAATTATTTAAAAAAACATTAATTATAAATCATTTTGTTTAAAAAAGTCATATTAAATTAAATTACAAAAAAAATTAAAAATTACAAAATATATATTAGCAAAAACCTGGAAGAGAATGGCTTCAACAAGATTTTAAAAATAGATTAATGGAGGATAAAAAGCTTAAAGCAACTGTTTTAGGTTAAATTTTCCAGATTTGTCTAGTCAACACTATATATATAGTTACAACTTGATTTTATCACCTGATTTTGACATATCTCTGCATTAAGTGGACATATCCAGTTCCCATGACAATATTTTATATCATTTACACTTTGCAATCTCAGACCAGTGGTTACACAAATTATTACATAGCTACGATATGGGCTCATGGATGCACCTACTTTTAACAGTGACCTTTTAAAACTTATTTAGAGTGTTGAGTAGAGTATATGCTGTGAAACAAACTCCAACCAAACCATACTCGAACGCATCACCACATATATGAAGATATTGTTAAGAATACCGTGCCAAAAAAATAGTGTGCGGCCAGAGTTTGAAGGGATCTTTCCTGTCAAAGCTTTCTGCTCTGTAATAAGACTTATCCAAAAATTATTAAAATCAGCTGATTTTTTTTAAATTCTTAAAAGTGAGTATAAATTTGAAAAATTTATACTGTGGATTGGAAACTTGATTATTTTTCTTGTACAAAATAAATAATAGAATTTGCATGGTATTATGAACAGAAAAATTATTTTTACTTGTAAAATGTTCAAGAGAGAATAGGAACTTCAAAGATTATTTAACTTGTCCATCCAACTAAAAATGATTCAATTATTTCCTATTTATGATAATGTATCAAAATATTCACTTTAATCCCTGAATATCAAGCGATATGCTGATCCCAACTAGCTTATAAACTCAAAATTTACTTGGAACATTACTTACATACTGTGTCATTAAAAATATGTTCCTTGTTTGATAAACTTTTATAAATTTTCTTAAAAAAATATTGACACATTGCGAATTAGTTACTGCTATCGTCGTGGCTTGTGGTTATTATGGCATCCTATAAAGAAAAATCTGACAATTTTTTTTTCAAAATCAAGAAAAGAAGAAGAAATAGACTGAAAAATAACAGGACAAGAAAAATATATTTTGGGAATTTGAGAAAAAACAAGACAAATCTTTAAAAAAATGATCTTTTTCATCAATATGAAATCAATTCGGATTATGAGAGTCTTCAAAGTAATGAAACAATTGAACTTTTGAAACTGAGGAATAATGCTGGGCTCCAATAATTAAGCTAAATTATACACAGATATGGACTTTCTGTTATTTTGGTTGCGGCATATGGCAATGCATTATTAAGATATCTGAAGCATGTAACTAGCCAAAATTTGCTTTTTGTTACGAAGGTCAGCAAACAAGTACAAAAATATGCATTAAAATTGACCAAAATTATATTTAAAATAATTAATTCTTATGTTTCAAGTTAGATGGCTGCAAGGATCTTACGAAATGTTTACCGGGATATCGAAAGCCTAGAACTATGGAGGCGCATACAACACTGTTTAACTTGGTGTTAAATACTTAAATCATTTGTCACCTATTTTTGGAAAAGTAGAGCATATTATAACTACTTTTAATATCCTCCTTTATCACGGGTGGTTGATAATTATAATTACAATTATGTAGCACTAAATAATCTTGAAGGATTATAAAATAAAACACGACTTGTTACTTTGATAGTATATATAAGAATGAGTCTATATTCATTTACTCGTTTGTAATACATACAAGGTACTATGAATACATAATAGTAAGAACAATCACACACCAATGAGTTATATGTCTTCTTCATCTTAACGAATTACCTTCAAAAAGGGTTATCCAATTTTATGATGGAAAGTTAAGTGGATCAAAAACTTTTAAAGGAGTGTTAGGAATTCTTGCATCAAGTTTATCTTGTCATAAGGATCCAATAAAACTTGAATAATAAAAGAATGTGTTAAGATTATTATTGAGTCTCAAAGGAACAAGTTAAGCAGGGATCAAAATTTGCTTAATTGTTGAAAAGGGGCCCTATTCGGTTCCCAGCTGTAATATTTAGAACGATCCAATAATGAAGACGAATGATAATTCTTTTATTTAAGCAACTATATTATATTATATCATTAACTACTTATCAATACATTCAATATACAACGTCATGGTAAATCCCATATTAGTAATTATCTCTTTGTCTAGTACCTGTCCCTAGAGAAAGCAACGTTTTAACCTGTTAAGTTAAATACTAAAACCCACAACACCGGCTATTTTCTCAAAAACATTGAGAGACTGTTCTAATTGCTAGATAAATTACTACCACTTTTATTTTCTTGAAGATTTACATCCAAGCAAGAAATCCTTGGAGATAACTTACAAAATTAATTGTTTTAATTCTTAATATTTCTGGTCCAACATTTTTCAAATAAAAGAGTATTTTCATAAAAAGTATGATTCTAAACACTTTTCCTTTGCTTTAAGTTAAGTAAATTAATATTCAACAAAAATTGTAAAAGATTTTGCTGAAATATCATTCAAAGTGGATTTATTCTCTTCACACCCATAAAGTATAGTTTAAAGTGCTTTGTTGGATTTAAATAAAAATTTCCAGATAAAATGTTGTCAACATCATCTTAATCCATAAAAAAAGAAGAAAAGTGGGATGAATAAGGCAATATATGACCCAAGGATCGCTTGGGTTAAATTGAAAAAGTTATTTGTTGTTAGTAAACTTATCTACAATTCCAAAAAGTTTTCTAATTGAACCTCCGTCAACTTTGATATAACGAATAAAGAATTTCTGAACTATATAGAAAGAAAAAAATATTATCCATTGATATCCCTTGTTAATCATAAAATGAGAAAAGATGTATTGCAACAACTACTTTAGAGGACCGTCAATTTGAAAAGGCAGCAAAGATTGCTTATGATTCATGCTTAAATTTATCTTGAAATAAAACCAAAATTAAGACCAAACAATCGAAGCTCAAAATGAGTAAATCACTACTTTAGTTAATAAATTTTTATTCTAAAAACATTTATTTCAATGAAAAATAATTCTTCAATTTATTTATGTAAAAACTGTCAGAATTTTATAAAAAAATAAAAATTTGTTTGTCAAACATAGTTTCTTGATTTTATTATTTTTTACAAAATAACAAGAGAAAAACAGAAAGTATAAAAAAATTTTCATAACGGTGAAAAATTTTCATAACTTTATAAATGAATGAACTAAATTAACATATTTTTTAACAAAACAATCAATTTTTTTTATTAGTTTTCTTTTCATTGACACTTTTAGGATTTTTTTCCCCCAAGATTTTGATTTTTTAGGAGGAAATTTTTTATAGGGCATCCGCTTTAATTAGAAGGAACCCTTCGAATTCCGGCCGTACAAAAAATACTGCAGTGTATTTTTACTAATATCTAAATTCGTGTGGTGATCAGTTCAAGTCCATTGAAGTTTGTTTCATAGCACAGACCTACTGTTGTGTGTAAAAAAAAAGAGGAATGACAAGCTATAGACCTTTTCTTATAAATTTAATTGATGAAATATGTATGAATGCACAAAAATAAAAGTTTTGCTTATATTTCTACCTTTCCTTCCTCTCTGTCTGAGAATGAGCAGAGGTGTATAAAATATACATAGAAAACGGGAAAGGGTTTTTAGTTTCTTATCTGAAAAGGGTTTTTTATTTTCCATAGTTGAAATCAGTAATACATAATTCTTGTAAACAAAATATCAATGTATAAAGTTTCAAATAGTTTGTTTGCTCATGAAAAACTAAGAGTAAAAATAAAAATTTGCTTGTGATTTATGTATTTAAGTCCTTGTTCACCAGGAATATAATTGAGTATCAGCATTGGCACAATTCCAGTGTAAAAGTTCTTTTTATTTATGGGGTTGGATTAATATGTAATTTTTTTTATTTATTTTGACCAGCAGCGATAAACAATTTTAAAAAAGGAAAAATGGTTCTTGTATGTGCTCTTTCTTCCTTTTTTGCATTATTTAAATTGAATTCTGAGCAAATATTTTCCATGCACTTGTGGTATTTTAAATGTAGACAGTTCTCTTTTTTATAGAAGTCATTCACTTTCCCCCTCCAAAATCATATAATCATCTGCTATTATTAATAACGGTTATCATTTAGAGGTACCATATGTCTCGCTCCTGTAGTCTCCTTGTAGTCTTTTTTCTATTACAAAAATTCTAGTTGTCCCATATTACTGACCAGTTGTAAATTTTGATCATTACTATATTTTTATTTTTTCATTTCTTCCTTGACACTTTTATATATACATGTTTGACTGTATTTGCAATGATGAGCAAATTATATTTAGTTTGTTACGGGAAAAACCACAACTATTAGTTAAAATAAGAATGGAAACAGTAAAAAACAATAATACCCTATTATGTTAATGTCCAGTTGTTATGTACAGCCGTAACTATGTACTTTCTATGATTATTGTGAATACTCTTTGTACGTAGATATACATAAAATAAAATATTAAAAGGGTAATTAATTTGAAACTATTGGAAATTGACGAAATTAAGAATTTTTTGTAAATGAGTGAGATGATTTAAAAATATAGGGTCCATGATACATATATTTATGACATCATTTGACAAGTGATAATTTGGATGGATAGCGAGTTTCTTTAATTAGTCACTTGATCAACTATTTGACCTTTCCTAGAAAAGTACAATTTATCTTCTTGTAGCATGGCACTTAGGCTCATAAAAAAACAATTTTTACGAAAAAAGTCTTGGGATGCTGCCTCAGTGACTTTGCTGGACTTTTGTAGATGAAGGTGTGTACATTTTCTAAATACCGATTTACTGGCGTCCACTACTTGCCAGGAGCCCCCCAGAGCCGTGACTTGAACCCAACCTGTATTTCATCTTGTATACAATACTCTGGGAGCATCCTACTATGTGTGTCTGAGCTCTCTTAATAATTAATTTAGCCACCATTAGAAAAAGTGATGGCTTCTGTTCGGTGATGGAAGGCTTGGTAACCAATGCTCAAAGGACTCATTCAAAAAGAGTTTTGCAATGCAAAAGATGGGTTTGTTTAATTATTGGTTTCAAAAGTGGTCACTTAACCTTAACAAGCCTTTTTCCACCTTCTTTTTGATAGCTCTTTAGATAGTCTTGTGTGAAATCCCCAGATTTACCGCATGGGCCCTCATGAAACTGGAAGGATTGGCGTGGAATGGTTTTTTTAACTCTTCGGGGTCCATTTGGACATTTTTGACATATCACTTCTACCTCTCCAACTTTTTGGGATTGCTGAAGGCGTTACGTGGCTCTAGAAACACCCAGATGTATAGAGTGAGTGAATGTAAAGTCGTCGATAACTTTCAGGTGTCCTTTACTTGACTTGTTCGTAAGCTAGAGAGATTTGTTTTGTTATATTTTGTTACGAATTGTGTATGCTTTAATCTATCGAAATATGAATTAATTTAATTTACTTAAACTTAATTAACTTTTGAATTACTAAGTGTTCAGATTTCATTGGACCACCTGCTAAGACTTGGTGTGTTAAAATATTCCTTCTAAAGTAATGATTTAATGTCAAGCAATAATTTAACCTTGCACAATTTTAGTGTTGGATCCATCTATAAAATCCTGCCTTGACTAACTTTAGTCGGCCATAAGACTGTTCCTTATCAGTATTTTATGGTAACCAAAGTAACTTAATTGATGTAGTTACGAATTACGTTACTTTAGCTATTAAAGTTTTATCATAACCTTTTTCAAAGATACAAAAGATAAAAGAAAAAAGATACAAAATAACATAAGTACTATTATGTTTCTAGAGACAGGAGCATCAGAAACTTTTAGGGAGCTCAAGCTGTCACCCTAAAAGACAAAAAAGGGGGAAGAGGCGCCACTGGTTTCAGCTATCATTTATTGATTTTTTTTCCGTTTATTTACTACTACCTAGGAGTTAAGAAATAAAAATATAGTTAGCACCTTAAAACTGATAGACAACCTTTTGGGTTCTTAGGATTGATGAATTAATTAAAAGACCCTACTGATTATTAAACAAAATACTAAAAGGTAAGACATAAAAGACTGACTAAGAATGCAGTCCTCAGACCGATCCAGCACTACCAACACTGAATTTTGTTTTATATAAGTAATTATTAAATTTGAAAAACAGACTTCAATACACTTCTTTTCATCGAATTTACCCCCTTTTAAGGATTTTTATCATAGTGTTAAGCTATATAAGTTAATTGCTGTATGTATAGAAAAAGTCAAATGGCTGTTAAAGTAATTATCTAAAGAAATTTGCTATCCATCCAAATCAATAAATGTCACTAATTAAAATAATATGAAGGCAGGGAGTCGGAAACACTTACAATCAGTAATTCAACCCTCCCCGTACAGTAAATTCAAAGAATGAGAACAAATTTGTCATGTTTTTCTTTGTAGAAGAAGGCGAGGGTTGAATGACGGATTACAAGGGATTCTGACTCGTTTTGTCTATATTAGATAATATAATGACGAGTGATGATTTGATTAATAGCTAATTTCTTAATAAAGTTACTTTGACAAAAATTTGACATTTTCTATGGAAGAAAATTTTTACTTCTTGTAGCTTGATATTTTGATAATTAGCCTTATAAGAAATTAATTTCAATTTAAAGAAATGTATCAGAGTCAGTTTATAAAATGAAATTATCATTACGATTATACGGAAGCTACTTTTCCTAGTATTAAAATGGAACAGCAGTAAATTGGAGAGGTGGGTAAAAAGTTGTTACGTAGTTCTAAGTAGGGGGAGGGGAGGAAATGACTTCGTCAAAAGAGTAATAAAGGATATGAACTACTGAATTCCTTTATTTGTGATAATTAAGAATGAAATTTTTATTAGTACTTAACAAATAAGAATTTTTTTAAGTAAGACAAATCAAAGGTGTTAAAATTAAAACAGTCCATTTTTCAAAAATCTTTAAATTGTAACCGGAATTCGAGCGAGGAGGTCATCTAGCCCCTTTAGCGACTTCTCTGAGACATGACTAGGTGCTAAGTCCTGTTGTACGGCCTGGATAGAGATAGAAGCCATATTTGAGAACTTATAACTTGAAATTTTCATGTTGTCGTGGACAAAAATCATCGTTACGGTGCAACTCACTTCTTCCTTTGTAAATTCCAAATTTTTTATTTGTCGAGCAGCTGTTGCTATCACGCCAAAAATGTAAATAAAGTTTGTTGATAAAAAAATTGATGTCTAAAAACGAGGCACATCAGCCATTTATATCAAAACAAAATCACCGGTGCACACAAGCATAGATTTGATCTCTACGCCCTGTACGAGATGTGTATTATATAGTACTTTACAATGTTACTATAACAAATTTTTCACAGTTAATTACGAGTAATTATGCATGTATTGATGGTCTTAAAAATCTGGAAACCCTTTCAGAAAAATTGATACAAAGTATTACTAATTTTCTTAAAAAAACACTGATTTTTTTTTTTTTAAACCTTAAAAACAAGACATTCGTCCTTATTTTACAAAGCTCTTAAATATCTTTCGATTTCCTTTTCTCAAATTTGGAACGGTCTTAGATGGAGACATATTACATATTTGAGATTAAATAAAAAAATTACACCTGAGTTTTTATTCTATTTGAGAATAAAAGCCTATAAAAAGGCCAAAAACAAAGGGAAACTTCAAATTGAAAATGAGCTTTTACCATGTTTTATTTAAAACAGTTAGTACAGATTCGAAATTAATTTGTCGGGTGCTATCTGAATTATAATTAAAACTTATATATTTTTGTTGACTTTTAAAAGGAGTAAAAAATTATGAAAATAGAAACTTCTTCTAATTTTTTGTGTAGAATATATGTATGTATTTATTAAAAAGCTTGAATTATTCCTATGTTTATGTTTAATCCTCCATTAGTAAACATCCTTTTAGTAGTGAAGTTATTAAACTGGGTAAAAAGGGAACTAAAAAAAGAACCTTGTATTTAATTACATGTGAAACAGTTGAAAGATTATAATAATTTTCAATTATAATAATTATTTGAATTTTTTGTCACTTTTTTGCTAATTCAACCATTTTGCAATCGGAAATATCAATTAAAATGCTAATCCAGATGTAGATAATAAAAAAAAGAAACAATTATATCAATCTAAAAGTGTATAATATATCATTTTACTAACAAAGGTTTAATAATATATTTTCCTGCATAAAAAACAGAAAAAAAACTCAAACAAATATTTAGATTGTTTACCAACATTTCAAAATTTAAGGTTATTATTATACCATGTCTGAATAAGTATTGATAGATCACTGGTTATCAATTTGTTTCTAATTATTCTAATACTGTAAAAATAATATTCACCTCAGGTCATGGTCCTCGGCGTCGTTGGTTCCAACAGCAGTAAGATACCTCCCTATCTTACTGGTCAACAAGAAAGTCAATACGGATGTTTACTACAAGATCTTCAGGTACTATGTCTTACCATGGTTGAAGGACACGTTTCCTAGGCACAATTATATGTTTACCCAAGACGGCACACACGTCCAAGAAAGTACAGTATTTCTGTAAGGAGAACATGCCTGTCTTCATGACAGCAGCTATTAAGGTAAATACTTGATTAAATTAACTAAACCTCGATTAGAAATGTCAAAATATAAAATTAAATCTTACACAAGGGATTATCAAAATAAATAAAAGATTGCGTTTAGTATGACTAAATGTGGTATGAGTATACTAAAACATATTCTCAATAAAATGTAGTTTTAAAGTAATAAAAAACATTTATTTCAGGGTATACCGATTCATCACAATGATATAAATCGGTATTTTTTTAAATATCGGCTATCGAAATCAGCTCAAAAATGCGGATTCAACCGATATTTGTGCTTTGCCCTATAAAAAAAATCTAACTTTATTATTTCAAATGTTCAACCAATAAAAATGAAAGAGGATCATAGTATAAACGAACCTAAGTTTAAAACTATGAGCTCTTCCTACATGTAGAAGCCCAAGATTGAGAAATTATTTTTTCTCTAACTTTTAATAAATGTAATAATAATACACCTGTATAAGAAAATTACTGCCCATCCACTGAAAATGAATGTTTATTTATTAGTACATGCAATACATATGAGCCAGCCAAAAATAAATTGACTCCTGAGCACGGAGAGAAACGACCTTTAAAAAAATTATTGTCAAGCCATAATTAATAAAAATTTGGTATTGGTGTATGCAACTATTTTATTCATAATATTAATAAAGAATCAAGATTGCCAGAACTTTTTTTATCGGTATATTTCTAATTTTCATTCATCTTGGGGTGTAAAATATCCCAGTTCACTTGCAGTGGGGGACTAGCTATGTTTCATGAAATGAAGGGACTAATGACAAGAGGAAAAATAAGAAACACACATAAATATGTACATAAGGGGAGAAGTATATTTATTTCTTTATTAGATATAATATGTAGGGAGAAGTAGTAGAACCGTTCGTTCCATGTTTTTATTACGAAACTCGCCAAAGAGAATTCAATAAAATGGAAGGAAGGAAGAAAAACTGAAGAGAAAGCCGTGTGTCTTTCTGCGTATCGTCTTTTCCATGTGTGTATAAACACATACACTCACAGAGCGCTTCCTTCTTTCCGAAAAGAAAACACAAAACTAAATAAAAGCCCTTGTCGAAGAAAAGAAGAACTATTGTAGTCTTCAACAACGTATGACCTACAAAATCCTTGTATTCATAGTAGTATAAACTATATTGGAACAATTCGGAGTGTAACTTTTGTGTGTTGTATTTTTTTTTTCCTGCAAAGTTATTGTCACCCTCTATGGTTGAATTTTCCCGGCTATTTTGAATGTTTGTTTCATCACAATAGCCACAACACCTTTTTTTTTTCTTTTCTTTTTTTTGATGAATTACAATAATGACTTCTGCAGAATGAGATATATTAAAGGTAAGACATATATTTGTATATTATGTAATCTCTTTAAAAGTGGCAGATTATGTCTTGATTAAAAAGTTAACATTATGATATCTGAATTACATTTATAAAGTCAACTCAATGTTAAGAAGAAAGAACCTATTATATATTTTCAATCGTCTCTATCTTATCCCAATTGTGTCTTCTGGATATGAACATCTCTTTATCATACCTATTCATATTTTTAATTGATAAATTATTGACATGATAAACTCAAACGAAGATTATTTTTCCGTCCCAAATCCTCATACGCCGAAACTTACTTCATAAGATAATATTTTATCTGACCTTACTACTTACGCAAATTGATCCCATGTTTCAAAGGATTGCTGAGTGGAGAATGTGGATAGTCTAACTATTAAAAAAAAGTGTAGAAATCTAGAGTGATGTTAATCTTGACATATTTCGAGTTAAAGGTCCATGAGTAAAAATACAGATACTTTTATACCCCTAGTTGTTTTTTTAAATTAAATTTTCCAAAAATAATTTTTTGTTCAAAATGTTCATCAATATTAGGCTTGACTTCTTTGGACCAGTTTTAAGTGTTAAATTAAATATTGTACGCTTCGACTAACAATGGAAAATATCTTTAATAGAATATAAAATCTGCATAAAACAAATTGATCAATTTTATAAGAGGAATGACCAATAAATCAATTTGATATTTTTTAACTAAGGAAAACGTGAAAAATCAATATCATTAGAAATAGGGATTCACTCAAAGAGACAGTTTCATTTAACCCATTGCAAGTGATAATTGTAAAAAATTCTTGGATTCAGTTTATAAAAAATCAAATTTGATAATTATATTTGTATAAAAATCTCAAAAGATCCCTGGAATCCCAATAGGAGCCACTTAATTAATTAATCTACAACCAGTATTACTAGATGTAAAAATCTAAAAAAATTTTAGGATACATATTTGTTATTAAATTGCTAGATTCAATCTTAAAAATTTTAATAAATATATTCAGAAAAGTTTATTTTGTATTTACATTTACAAAATTTCAAGAAAATAAAAATCATAAATACTATTCTAATTTCTATTAATTGTGATAATTATAAAAAAACTCTGGATGTTGGCCAATATTGCATCTTAAAAACCCAAATTACACTTTTCCCTGACTCATTAGACCTTTGCACCGTCTGAACCGAAAGGTAATCCTAATAAAGGGAAGACCATTGTCACCTCCAAAGCTTTTCCTGGCTGGCCCTCTATAAAAAATAGTTACAAACAGAATCAATATGACGTATAAATTATAAACAAGACACATTTATATATATTTTTTAGCCTTCATGAGTGCCCAGAAGTGCCATTGAGTTATTAAATAGGGAGTCCACTCCTTCCTCCATATAACTCTTCCTTCTTAGGGACCTGTGCTTGCATACAAAAGATCAACTATAGATAAACCCTTGTTACATTTAGAAATGATATCAGGAAAAGTCAGGGAAATACTTTTTTAAACTCTGTTCTACTTCCCGCCTTAAAAAAATAAAATATATTCGAAACTGTCTCTAAAATTTTGATAAGAGTAAAATATTTCCTATGTAAACAATATATTCTTATAAATCACTATTTTTTCTTTACTGGCGAGAGGTTAATTTGTAACCATCTAAATTCAAAATGAACTGAATCTGCAGACAATGAATGAAAATAATTAAAAAAATGAATTTAAAAAATATCAAGAATCTCAAAAAAATTTCGAATTGAAATTAAATATGTAGAACTTACCTTTCACAAGATTTTACTCAGTCATAATTTTTATTTGAGAAACACTCTTAACTCGAATTAGACTTTTGAGCAATGCAGTACCCAAATAAATAATTTATAATCTTCTGTTTTATATAATATTAAGTACTTAAGGCAACAGATAATAAAAAATGTAATGGTAAATTAATTAACCTATCGCCTCGAAAGGGATAAGAACATTCTTTGGGCTGGAGACAAATTTTGCAAAGCCTTAAGTGAAATTGCTGATTATTTTTTGTCAGAATGCATTGCCACGAAAAAATATAGAGATAAAATAATAAAAAAATCAAAGTATTGACTTTCTTTATTTTGTCCTCTTCCAAGACGAGAGCAACGATTTAAACCGTCTAAATATCCCCCCCCCCTCTTTTATCATCTACGAGACACTTTAAAATATGTAGACTGTGTACTTTTTTTTAGTTTATAATAAATTATTACTGTTGATTTTATTTTGTTTTATTTCATTAAAATACATATTAAGTTTTGTGGAATAACGGCCAAAGTAAAACTATGCCTTATTGCCTATATCGTTGTTAGTAGGTTCTGTGGCGTATGGTTTTATAGTTGTATTTTGCCTCTTTTTGCGATACTCCACCAAACATCTACCTAAAGACTCAACGCCAAACGATACCGAACATAGGAAAAGTTCTCTGAGGCATTGTTTTACCTTTCCCGTTCCTCCGTCAAAAATCAACCATTGATTTATTAAGTCTATGAAGATAAAAAATAATAAAATATTGAAATAAACAAACTTGTGCATCAAGTTACTTTCAATTCATGATACTTTATTGTTTATGTGGTCGATCATAATGTTTTTAAATTAAGTCTAAAATTGATAACAAGGACAAATCTTAACTTTGACATCAAAATGATGGGAACGGAGTAGACGAAATTTAAATTATGTATAATGGGGTGAAAAAAATTATCATCACAATCAACACTAATCACATTTTCAGCTGCCTGTCATATATTTTCGTCTTGTTCGAAGAAAATCCGTAAAATAAAGGGAATTTCCTTTTTCACGTGTCCATCATTGACACACGCTCAAACAATACCGATTTAAATAATCAAAAACTGTGCTAAAAGTTATTTATCACGAAATTTTATCTTTCTAGTACGCCCTCCAGCGTAAACCAATCGTACTTATACTTTGCCACAAATTAATAAAACAATCCATTTTCACTGGAAGATATTGTTTTAAACTTTTTTGGCGAGTCTAAAATGTTGATTAATAAACCCATAAATATTTTTTGTAGATAATAATTGATGTATATTTACAAATATTAGATCTAAAACTGTTCGGATTTTTGTTAGATCGAACTAATTGGGACTGTTATAGGTGTTTGGTCTGAATCTGACAAAAAATATTTTTTTATATGTCTTATTTAAAATTCGATCTAGACCATGATTTTATGATATCATATGAAAATTAAAAGGTTTAATATTAGTACAACCCGAATTAATAGAAAATTGGTCTATAGAGTGACACCGAAAAAATTGTGCAAAAATGTGAAACAATTAAATATCGGTCCACTGTCTCAACCGAAATATCAGTATAGAAAAATCAATTAAGACCGAGTAAAAAAAATTGGAACATCTTCTACTTATATTGACTGATTCACTTTTGATTTATTATATCATGAGTCACGGGTATCATAATTTTAGATTTAAAATAATAAACATTAGCAAATGTTAAATAACTATAAAATATAAAGATCGTGCTCTTTTTTTAATTGCTACCTGGATAAAAATTTCATTTATTAAGATTTAATAATAATTTTTTTATTCTTAAAGGAAGGAAAAAAACATATAAAGTTATCATTACTGCGTGGAAACAAAAAGTAATTCTGAGGGTTTGTTTTGGTATAAGCGTAAGTCCTTGTACTGAGAGTAGAAGTGAGGATCAACATCTTCTAATTGTCTGGTTTACCACTTTAAGTTTCGTTTATTTAATTATTTTATATTATTTAAATCTCTTATTATCAGTAATGCTAATCGTTACCATTTGTTAGCTATCCTTTTTTTTAGTGTTGGCGAACTAAAGAGTGTCTTTTCGTTTTCAAAATCTGTTATCTTTATTTTTAACATACTTAGGAGATAAATTCCTTTTCTACTAAATATAATCACATACAAACCTCGTTTAAAATTTGAGTGTACATATAAAAGATAGAGGAATCATAAAGATTTGTTGCACAGTTATAATTGTAAGTCTTTGTTGGACTGAGAGTAGAATTGAGGATCGACATTGGAGTAACTCTTGCCCATGTTCTTGTGTACTACTTTCACTCCTTGTCACAGCTGTTTGCAGCTGAAAAAATGAAACTTCATGACATCTAAACTGCTCTGCTCCAAAACAAAATAAGATCAAATTTCCAGGCTTACCATGCTGATTTTATGTTTCTTTTTTTTTATATGTCCAAAAAGCAACCGAATAGTATTTCATATAATTATTGTTGTGAACCAAAGATTTATTGTCCTAATATCTAAAATTGATAAAGTAATTAAAAAAATGTATATACATGGAAAGTGCTCTTAATGATGTTCTATAAACGAGAAATAATATTTCAAGACTGTTCATAAATGATAAAAATTTAAGAATAACATAAAAATTGAAATATAAGTAATCGAAAGGAATGATTAATGTCCAAAACATAAACTAATTAAATATGTTATTATTTATAGATTTTTTTGTTCTTTTTGCCAAAAAATTACAATTCATATTTCATCACACAATATTTTCCATCTATAATTCAAAACGGTATTTCTCTAGGAACGACCGTGCTGCGAACCAACGCATATTCTGTTTAATAGAATTATGATCTACCTAGCACGTTGTTCATTGAGCTACATGGTTCAGAATCTTGTATGAAATAATAATAATCATATAACACACAAAAGGAAATTCAATTTACACCTTGATGAAATGTTTTAAATATACTTTTTTTTAAATCTTTTTTTCTCAGGATATTTTTGCAATATTAAGTTCATAAATATGATTATGAACTCACTAGATTTCCCAAAAAATTTTCATGTGCTAAGAACTTCAGTTATTATAGTGTTACAATAGTTAACTTATAAAATTGTAGTTTTTGAGGCCCATATTACAGACTAGCATTTTTAACCGGTAATGCCGAGAGTAATTAGGTGACGGCCAAAAAACAAATTTTGCTATAATCAAACAGAATATCACTCCCATATAATCTTCAGTGTTACACAAACGTAACTTCTAATTGCTTATTTAAATTCATATATGTTCCGTCTTCAAGAAGAATAATAAGATTTTTATAAAAGAAAGTATAATGGGAGTACTTTAGTCTTTAGACTGTTCACAAGTAATAACAAACAAAATTCCTTTTAACATACGAGTATTTAGAGTTAATTCAAATCTTAACTTATACTGAAAATGCACATAAATTAAGATAAAATCTATATAAGAGACAAATAAAAGACTAAATGAAGCAGTACTCTTGTAATAAAGACACACGTTTGTAATATTTCACTACTATGTCTAATTAATTATATCTTATATCACAATATATTTATGATTTATATCAGGGAGCACTATATAATGTGCATCCTATATAAATTGCTTCATTAATATATAAATCTATTTTTTTCCTGTTAATCCATCATAACTTTGAGATTTTTTGATTTTTTTACATTTCTTATAGGTTCGAGAGAGTACCGACCTGGTTTGAATTATACAAGAGGTTTTGTCTATGTATTCTCAAAACTATCTACATGGTTAGAACAATGTTTTTCTGTTAACTTTTTTTAAATTAATCTTTTTTGAGGCTATAAATTTTATTTGATTTATTTTTCCTCATTTTAAAGATTAAAAAAAATGACCCTTAAGTATTAAAGCTAGTCCTGTTTTCACCTTGATTTTGGAAAAGGAGGAATGATACATTACTAAGCTCTTTTAAAATTACATGTTATTAACCAAAATGTTTGAAAACTTTATACAGACGACCATTTCAGGGATCAAGTAATGGTAACATCAGAAAATATTCTTTTTATTTAAAGGTTTATTTTGCAGAGTAATAGGACCTTGATTTTTTTAATATTTATAACTTAAATGAATATCATGTGTCGGATAATATTGATAATGTACAAAAGAATATTAAAATTAAACAATTCAATGCTCAACGCCTGCCTATTGTTGACCAAGGGCGAAAACATAATAACTACCAAAACATAAAAGCAAATTAGTTATATATATGTATAACTCTTTTAGGGTAACTATAGATTGTTATTTTTTTCTGCAAAAATAAATTGCCAAAAGCTAATATTTTCCATATGTCATAAGCTAAAATATGCAAACTATAATGTTCTAGGATTTTTTTCATAAACCTTGATCAGTAAAAAAATTTAATTTTATGACGCAGAAAATTTCCATGTCGTACTCTGTCGTAATTGTTACGTTCTGCGTAAAATCCTGATTTGATATCCTTTTGGTGATTATAATGAAATACAATCAGTTGAATTAAGTATAAGCAAAAGAAAACACAGCCAATAAAATATATTTTCAAATTAATGCTGGTCAAATAACAATCTTTTATCAAAACCAAAGAGAAGGTGTCTATTTTACAAGAAAAGATAATTCAAAAATTTTATTTTTACAAATAGCTTGAAATGTACCATTATGTCAATAAAATGATAGAAATTACTTCCGTAAATATCACTTGTAATTATTTTTTTCATAATTTATAAAAGAAAATAGTAAAAATAGAAGTGTTTTATCAAAAAAAAAAATCATATGAAAGTACCTAAATATATAACAAATATGAATAATTGAACAAAGATTTGTTAAAAATTAACTACTCCCTTCACTCCCAGAGGCAAACTAGTGTCCTATAGCTTCCTCGGCAAATGGAAAGAGCTAAGCTGTTTTTTTTTATTTTTATAATGATAATATAATCCTAGACACTTCCAAAATTAACATTTAATAAAAATAATTTGATATAATTTATAGATTTAAAAGAATTAAACATTGATTAAAAACGACTAATTATATGAAATCAATCTAATACTGAGTAAAAATTATTAATTCTTTGCGAACAATTAAAAGTTGAACATTCAAGTAATGATTAAATCATCTTAGTATAGGGCTTTAAAAACCCTGATCAAACATGAAAGTGCATAGTTGTAGTAATTTTTTATATGCCAACATAAATGTTTGTTAGATGTTAGTTAAATAAGCAGCAATTGTGATTTAAATACATTTTGTCATACAAGGTTTACTCAAAAATTAAGGAGATTTTTCAAATTTTTCGGCAAGATACATCCGGTATTTTTTCTTTTTATTTCAGTCCCCATGCCACGAATATAAAGATTTACTGTTTCAGCTACATAACATGTTTATTTTGTTTTTGAAAGGCAAAACAGTTACTATTATTTTGCATGTTCGGCGATTTTTTACTATTTAAAACCATTGATTAAAGAATTTGCACAAATGTTGTATTAAAAATGAAATTATGTGCTCCAAAATGCTTAAAATATTAACAGTAAAATATGCTGAAACTTTTCTGATTAAAAAAAATGTTTACAAGAGATACAAAATTTTACCAAATCTCCGGGAACAAAACCGATGAAGAGCCTTGCTTTTGATGCCCAAGTACGTCAATAAATGAAAATGTTGAAGCAGTAAAGAAAATGGTTTTTGAAAACCGTCAAAATCACAGGAGTCCTTTGATATTATTTTTTTCAAACGTTATGAACAGGACACGAGTGTCAGTGAAGTTTGTTCAGAAACTCCTTTATTATGACCAAAAGAATACTTGTTTGTGGTCAAAAACAACACCCCAATCATATCTCAGCCACCAGATTCACCAGATTTGGTCCCATGTGAGTTTTTTTATTCCCAAAACTGAAGAGACCTATAAAAGGGTCAAGATATGCAACTAGTGAGAAGATAAAAACTTCATAGCTGGAAGAGTTCGAGGCTTAGTCGAAAAGTTATATGATAGGATAATATAAATATTGATTTATAAATAAATATTTTTTATTAAATACAAATTCAACTTCTTTTTTTGAACACACCTCACCCTTAAATATTCCATGACGATGCTATTGGATTACGTAACCTCTTGTAATTAGGGTTAGAAAGGAATCAATACTTATTTTATTTGTGATATAATGAAGATAAATAATAATGGACGTATTTCTAAAGCAATCTCTTGAGGGCAAGTTTTGTTGACCAACCCTGCATAGTTTTAGTTTTATATTAAAAAAATATCAATTCACTTGAAGGAGATAATAGTACATAATAGATCATCATCATGAGATGGGTAAAAAACAATAGACATTTACTAGGCTTTTATTTATTCTATATTTTGTTATGTGAGCAACTCTTCCTTATTTAATTTGTGTCGTTCTTTTCTACATTTTCCCATTTGCTGTATGTGTCGTCTTTTAGAACACAATAACTATTTGTCCACAAACCATTGTATATATAGGTACTGATTAATGTGACTTTACTCCAAAGAGGAAAATACATGCATTTATTTAAGCTAATGTTATATAAAAACATCAATTTATTATATCAATTTGAAATATAACTTGACTCATTTATCTCCATTCAAAAAATCCTACGAACTTTTACTTCGTATTATAATATAAATTCATTTTAGCGTGCTTTACTTATGTAAGTTAAGACAAATGGGTTCATTTTTTTTTAGTTGTTTTCTTTTATTTCATGAATAATCTTGTATAATACATGTGTAAATGTATTTTTTGTTGAAATTTTAGCATTTTGTCATTTCTTATTTATTTTGTCCTGACGAGTCTTAGGCCCAGTCCTTTCAAATCTTGGGACCGGTCTTTTAGAGTGTCAGTACTAGAACGTATTAATAAAGAAAACGAAATAAAGTTGATTGACTTAATCAATTAATCAAACTTTAAAAGTTTATAGGACTGATATGGATGACTAAACTATACAGAAAAAAAAAGACTGAACTGAATGGGACTACATTTTTCATTTCTTAATACAGGCCCATGCTACACTAAAATGGACTAACTGTTAACAAAAAATAATTTGGCTGTATAAAAATATAAGAAAAATACTGATTTTATTTTTCTTCTTTGTTTAACTTACCTAAAAAGAGAGAGATAAAACCCTTCCAGAATAGGCAAACCAGAATGATTTTTCTCGAAATTGAGTCTGTATAACATTTCGACAATTTATCGTCGAATTATTTTTATTATACCTTTGGAAGCACTGCAAAATTGTACTAAAATTAGCAAATAATCATTTCCACAATGAAATACTTATAAATTGATTGGTTTTATTTGAAAGGCTATATTGGGAAATATATATCAATTGTTTAAGATTGTTTTTATGTTGACGTACAATATATCAAAGAAACGGGGCTAAAACAGTTTCTTTTTTTATAAATGTTCTATAATGTGATATTTGTAAAACATAGAAAAAAAGGTTGTTAATCTAGAAGCATTTAAACAAGCATAGAATGTACAATAATTAATAAAGAACACACTAAATTTTCATACTGACAGGAAAAGGAATATAAATCAGTCTGGGGGGGTCTTGATAAATGAATATGTCTACGAACATCCGTTCTCATTTTTTTTAGTTCACGTCCATGCCTTTGAGCAAAAAAAAATAATACATAAAATTAACCCATCTCTTTATTATAAAAATTGCAAAACCAAATGTAGGAGCTACACAAAAAACTATATAAATAATTATATATTTAAATTTTAGTATGTATTAGTTGACAAATAATATTAATATTTGTTTTTATACAATGATAGAGTTGTATAAATTAGAACTTTAACATGAGCGTGATTAATTTTTTTATTTATTTTGCAAAGCTAATATCATTATTCTTTAATTCTTTGAACATTGAAGAATAAAGTATTCAATAGTGCATGAAGGTGAAGATTAATATTGAGGAATGTTTGGACAGTTAAAAGGGTAAGTCCTTCATGGACTCAAAGTAAAATTGAGAAAATACATTGGAATAATTGTTTCCTATGTTCTTTGCTCGATACAGAGTGGGATTTGTATAATCCAATCCAAGGTCATGACAGCTAAGCTGTTCATCCCCCAAATATTTCTTGAAAGTCTAAGGTTTCATATGTTATTTTTCAGTTTCAACTTTTTTTTCCAACTCTACTTATATGTCAAAGATTCGGGAAAAACATTTATTTTGTAGATAGGTTGTTCAAAAACACCAGTTATAAAAAAATTAATCAATTGACAAATTTTTTTTTCCCCCAAATATTTGGAAAAATTCCTCCTTAGAGTACATGAAAATATATAACAATCGATCAAACTCTGAGACTCAATATGGCATTCGTTCACATGGTACAGAGGGAATATGAGGTTCCAAAAGATGATTCTAATGCAACAGCAATGCAGTTTGAGGTCATAAGTCAAAGTGACAATTTTGACGGCTTCATCTTGCCTGACTTTGTGCTTCAAAACTCGCTGGATCGGAATCTGATAGATTTTTTTTATCTGGGATGTGATTGAGCGACAAACCAACCGAACCCCCTGCGATACCAAAGACAATCTTATCAGTCCGACCAAGTAGAAATTCCAGAATTTGTGACGGGTCCAAGTGGCAAAGGCCTGCTCGCACTTTCAGCCTCGTATAAAGACTTTAATTGAGGCAGGATGTGATTTTATTGAATAAAATAAGTCCAATCAATCAAGCTTTCAGATCTAGATTTTATTTTTTGAATTTGACAACTGGTTTGAGTGCAAATTGCTTTTAAAAAAATACTCTTCACGGCATAGGTAGCTTGTTTATGTAAACTCTACAGTCATCACGATATTATTAAAAGCAGAAAAGGACATCGTTAAATAATGCTTAAATGCTTTTAAATATTTTGAGTTGTATAAAATTATTCAACTAGCTTTATTACAACATAGTTTACTTCTGTGTGTTTGATTTTATAATTTATGTAAACACCAAAATATACAAATGTATGGTCATTTTTTATTTTACAAAAACCATTTCAATGTTCATATTGTTATGGTATCACGTTTCATCATGAATATTGACAACAATGGATACATAGATGTTTGCTCACAAATAACTCATGACATATTCAATCAAATCTGATAAGCACTCAATATAAAATAATTCATATGTTTTTACATTAAAAATGGAAAGGATTTAGTTACATACTACAAATACTTATGTAAATTAGACCCACGTTAAAAATAACATCTTTTGATGCATTTGATTTATTTTCAACTTTGGGACATTGTGTCTGTCGCAAAATGTTAACTGTACCGTCTCATGTTACTACTAGATTTATGGATTTTATTATCAAAAAAGAATCAATTTGGAATAGTTTTATGTATTCAGACCTAGAAGATAATATTCCCTTAATCATACAATGGCAGGAAATTAGTAATAACAATGTGATTTACAATGATTAAATGAATATATGTATGGTTCCACACATCATTTTTCTTTTTTTTTCGAAAATGAACTAAATAATTGTTTTAGCATCCTAATCATATTATGAATTTAAAGACTTGATTTACACAGTTTATAAATAACGTTTCTTATTGCTTGCAGTGTTCGAATTAAAATCGTAGATTATTTTGAAAAGAAATTTATTGTGTAAAAATTGTAAGAATAAAAGTGATTACAATATTAACTTTGGTATATTTTTTAACTTTTCAAAAATAATTTATTTTGGCCGCTAATATGTACTGCAACCTGGGCTAAAGTCTAAAGTTAGGCGTTGCACCGACTCGCTTTCCGACTACACCTCAAATGAAATAGAAAAAGAGGGCACATTCTTGGGAGCCTTACCATGTTGACACATCGACTTTGCCAAACTTCTGGGGATCGGAGTATACACGTCCTACATGACAAAAAAAATTTAACTGTCTAGCGCTGTCAGGGCCCCCCCCCCCAAGGCTCCAACATGACACTACCATCTCTTTTATGAAGTAAAAATGCTCCAGGAGCACATCACAACTGTGATGATCTCCTGGACATAAAGTCAGTAAAAGAGCAAATTAGTCACCTTATTCGTTTTCTCCTCCGTGAGGACCACTATTGATTTTTGAGAGTTTGATTATTCATTAAAAATCATCCTTATTTTTAATAATGCAACTCAGTATTTTCAAATATTCACCCTTTGAAATTCAGATTAATTTAAAGGGTAGTTTCATTATATTTCAACAAATTTTTAACAAATTTTATAGTTACTAAGATAAAATTTATTATAACTACACTATTGCATAGAGTATCATAAATATGAACACTTTAAAAAAAATTAAATCGGCGAACCAGTTAGCAAGACATGACCCTTTTTAAAATATTAATCAGTAGGTGGCGCTTACATATTGAAAATAACACTAATTATTGAATTTGGAGGTCATATTTATGATAGAAGTATGATTTTGGGATCAAATTATTTGTTTTTTGAGGTGAGGAGCTAAAAGTTATAGGTATATTCATTTTAAACTTAGGAAAAAATAATAATTTTTAATATTTTAAGGGGCATATTTTTCAGGCCTAATCGAAGGATGAAGGATTATTCAAAATTTTGATTTTGATTTTTTTTTTCAAGAGTTCTATATTCCACGAAAAAAAATGAATTTATGTTTGTTACTTCTTTCAACTTTAATTCAACCATGCAAATTTAACATAAAAACATTATTTTTCTTTAGTTTTACACAAATTATACCATCTAATTCAAGCTTCTCACCCCAAAAAACATTTAATTTGATACCAAAATCATACTTCCATTATGTGTATGATCTCTTCAATCGATGGTTAAAAATTTTCAATATGAGAGCACCACATCGTGGTTAAGATTTTAAAATCTTTCTAACCCTTTGGCCGGTTTTAAAATTACTTTTTGGAAGTGTATGCTTTACTTCATATATGACATTTGTAAATATTTTTTACATAATTCAAGCATGGGTAGTCTGCATTTGATGAGATGTATAGGAAATACCTTAAAGTTAAGTCCACAATGTTACCTTGCACACTGATATTGGCAAAATATTTTATTTCATAATTGTGGATGATTAGTGGAATAAATAATTGATTTTTTGTGTTTTACTTGATATTACTTGTGAAAGAGGACACATCAGATACAAATATTAAGACAGCATTGTAGGATACGACTTCAGTCTAAAATTAGGATTTTCAAAGTCCAGCTAGGTCACAAATAATTTTAATATGCAGTAATTTTATTTATATTCCTGAACTGAATATATTGGTTAACATTATAAATAATCTTGACTCCCTACCAGGTGGTCCATTAGAATATGAACACTTATTTTTTCAATAACTAATAAATGTTGACTGATCAATATAAAATCATATTTCAATATTTTAAAGCATACAAAAATAGTTATGTACAGGTCGAGAAAGTGACATTTTAACGGGATAGACGAATTTCCATTTGAATACTCACAGCATTTGGTTATTTCAAGGACCACCGTCCATGCCATCAACAAGTCCAAAACGAAGCAAAAGAAGAATTACTCTGTTAAAAAGGCCAAACTGGACCCGGATGAGTTAAAAAACAGCCTAGACTAATCCCTTCAATTGTGTGAGGGCCAATGAGTCTTTGAGTTCGTTTGAACTCTTTTTTGACACTTTTGGACCCTATGGCACTGTTGCCAACACATAAGACGACACCTTTTGGAAGCATGTCAAGAGAATATCTGTATTTCTTTCGGCGTACAGTAACTTCATGTAGAACATATTTGTATCAGGACAATTCGTATAGAACATATTTGTATAAGGACAATTCGTATAAAAACATTTTGTATAAATTTATGAGGAAACGGGCCATAGAGTTTAGGAATGGGCATTTTGTACCCAAAATATTTGGAGGTGTATTCTGGTACCGCCAATACTCACAACCCCCCGATTGTACCCGAATGTTTGGTGGTGTTTTTGGGTACTGCCAGGTTCCAAAAAAAACGGGATGCAACTTACCACCAACACTTGAACAAACTACTAAGAGTACCTTACAACCCCCTCCCCCCATTGTACCCTGAATGTATGTGTTTGAGGTACGGTACGATTGGCAGAATGTGAGGAGCTCTTAGTAGTTTCTTCAAGTATTGGTGGTGAGTTACATCCAGTTTTGGGACCTGTACACCCCCCTCCAACATTGTGGGTACAATGGGGGGGGGTTGTAAGGGACTCTTAGTAGTTTCTACAAAGTGTTGATGGTAAGTTGTATTATTTTTTGGCACACAATGGTGTACCTAAAGACACCCCCAACATTTGGGGTACGATTAGGGGGGTTGTAAATGACTCATAATAGTTTTTTCAAGTATTGACAGTGGGTTTCATCTCGTTTCGGGCCCAGTGGAACCCTAAAATACCCCCAACATTCAGGGTACAATTGGGGGATTGTAAGAGACTCTTAATATTTACTTAAGTATTCCTGGTACCCAAAAAAACCTCCAAATTCAGGGTATAAAATGACAATTGACAAATTCTATGCCCCGTTTCTTCATAAATTTATACAAATTGGTTTTATACAAAAATGTTTTCTACAAAATGTCCACATATGAAAATGTTTTTTATGAATTTTCTTTATACGAATATGTTTTATACGAAGTTACCTATTACCGTGTTTTTCATCCAAACATAGAGGCCTCAAGGCAACTGTTGGCAAGCATAAATCTGCAATATATACTAATTGATATAAGCAGATTTATTTATTGAATATCAATAATAGCAATTGGACGCTTTGACCGAAGACTACATCGGCCATGGGTACCAGGTTTTTTGTAGCCTGGAAGCCATAATGAAGCCATCTAAGGGAGGTTTCATTAATTATTATTAAAGATCATACACATGTCCATTTACGGTATTAATTTTGTCAAAATTATATTGTTAATTTATAAATTATATATTGATGAATTTTAAAATTTAATGTGTTTAGATTTTAATGAACTACTGAGTAAAATAATTCTGCAGATACCGGGTTAAACACGATTACAAGAAAATTGTAATTTTCCATTTTTTTTTTCATAACATATTTATTTAAATTGCTGTCAAAATTTAAATATTTAATGTATATACGTTATTTGTACAAAATCTCTTAATAAATCTTAACTTTTGATATTAAACCTGTGTTGGAATAATTGCTTAATACTTTTTAAATATATTACAATGCACTTTATTAAGAAAATAATTGTAATTACTGTGTATTAGACATGTGTTATATAAAATCAGTATCTTGTGATTTACAAAAATTTTAATAGAAATATTGAAGAAAGTATAAAAAACATTTATTTTGATTTGTTATACCGACTTATTTAATGCCAAAATCAAAGTATAAAGAAAAGAATAAATAATTTAAAATAAAGTCTTTTAATTCTTTAAATATTTAAAAGTTTTTAATCAATCAAATTGTCTTGTATAAGACTTTTAGGTATTTTAAGACTTTTATATAAAACAAAGTGCATTACAAATTTCTTCCTTTTTCTTAAAAAAAAGTAAAATCTTATTAAGTTTACCTTTTAACGAGTATTAATGTATACATAAGAGTGGGTTGAAAATCAAATTTGGTTACATAAGGGAACTGTTTGTCCACAAGGTAGAAAAAACTACCACCACGCCGCTGCTATTCTGATTATCAAGGACCCTTTCTAAAATCCTCTGATATCCCCTGACCCACAGGAAAGTGAAACACTGGTCAAAATGGTGGATCAATACCCACCACCATTACTTCCCTAAGTATTTAGGATCCCTTTTGATTTCCTAAATTACACCCCAGCCATGGGGTGAGCAAAAATAACTGCGGGTTCAAGAATGGGATCATTGGACCACCACTACTTCCCTGAGCATCAAGGGCCCCTTTCCATATCCTATAAAACACCTCAGGCCATGGGCTGTGCAAGTGAACTGCTGGTCGATAAGGATGGTCATAAGCCATCGCCGCAACTTCTTTGAGCATCAAACACCTGAGTTATTCACACAACTCCAGGGATTGAACTTTTTTTGTAGATAATTAGTAGGCTCAGTGAAGGTATGTGTGACTTTGGTGGTGGTTTATGACCGTCATGGGGCTTCTCTGCAACCTGAGGTTCAGGTGTTACTAATACAAAATCTAAGCCATAATTGAGCAATTTGGATGAACGTGAGAAAATTTGGATATATCTGGATGACTACAGCAACAAGTAAAGATCTACAGAAAGTTACAATAGAATTATTGATCCTACTTTATAATATTCGAACTACTCTCTTGTATATTGCATCCTAATTTTATTACTTCTCTTCAAAATAGACATAAACAAAAAACTTATTTAAGGTTACTTTTTAACATCAAGTCTAATATATTTAAAAAATATCTTTTTGAACCTA
Source organism: Lepeophtheirus salmonis (assembly GCF_016086655.4). Lineage (NCBI taxonomy): Eukaryota > Metazoa > Arthropoda > Copepoda > Siphonostomatoida > Caligidae > Lepeophtheirus > Lepeophtheirus salmonis. The sequence continues at coordinate 11,726,503 of NC_052134.2, forward strand.
ACATAGCTAATATTATCTAAATAGTTTTACTTAAAATATCCTCAACATAAACTCATTCACCAAATAAAATACTTTTGCAACATGTTGTATTGTTATGGCATTTGCTATTACAGAGGCGTCTCTTTTTTTGTAGATGAATTTATTTATTTGGAGACCCTACAATTTCACTACTAAAAGCCTTGTTCATTTTCATGTGACAGAATTGATGCAGTCAGTGTCGTTGAAACTCCCAGTTCTCTAGGGACTTTATCGACACTGAAGAATGTCTCCTTGTAAGACTGAAACTGCTTTCTTATATTGATATTTCGATATAATTTTTTCCCCTAATATATATAATCAGTTCTCTTCAATTCTTCCTTTTGTATGAGATTTTGATTGTTGTCCAAACGTTTTCATAGAACATGCAATTTTTAAAAGATAAGGAATAACTTCATCGCTAAAATTCGCGTAGACTTTACCTGAGACTCCATCTGGACCACAGGCTTTATCATCCTCATAATACATTTCTTTAAAGTTAGAAATAATATCTTTGGAGAAGATATAATTCCCTTGAACAGTGGTAATTAATTATCTCTCTTTTTGGAAAGTGTACCACAGGTTTTTGGAAATGGGAATGAAAGTAGTCTAACACATCCACTAATTTAGTAGTAACTTTTCCTTAATGAATATTTTTTAAGGTATAAAATAGTAGCTACAATTTAGAAGCATCACAATCAATTTCTTCTTTTTATTAATATTAACCTTGTCAATTCCTTTTATTCTAAAAGTGACATCCTCGTTTGAACCATCCGTATTTTTTATTTTCATGACATTATTTTTTTTAAGTAATCAATTTGACCCCTAAAGTCTATAGGGAATCTAATATAAAAACAAGCTTGACCCAGACTAAATCTACTATTAACTCCAGCAATTTCATGCTCATTAAATCCACTAAAACTTGAAACAAATTTCATAATATACCAGTAAATGTTGAACAAAGCATTATCAATATATTTAAATAATTAGATGTAATCGGATATAATGTTTCAGCTGCATATTGAAAGTATTCACGAACAGAAGGTAAAATAGAGTCAACCTCCATCACTTTAGTTTTTGTTTACTTCACAACTTTCCCTAATTACGATGACAGTTGCAACAACATTTACCGGTCATAATCTAATTCAGATTTTGGAGAGGCTACAAAATTTTACCTTTATAAAGGTATATAGTAGTAATTTATCATGGATCAAAGTCAAACTAACTCTAAGCAATTTAGTCTAATCAAACAGGGTCTTAGTTTCTATGTATTATAGATATTTGTACCCATCCCCAACTTAGAATTGAGTAGTACATATTATGTATAACTAGTCTCGTAGTATCCATTATTAAGGATTATGTACTATCTTTTGTAGTCTCGGTCTGGTCCAGTTAAGTCCTGCATATCAGTCCAAAACCTATAAAGTCCAGTCCTTGATTATGTCACTCAACTATCTCTTATTTTTTTGTTCTAATACTGACAGCTCGAAATACCAGTCCGGAATACTGATAGGACCATTCCAGTGACCGAACTGGACTGACAGAAACTATGTCCAAGTAAAACAAAAATAGAGCAAAAACAAAATGGAAAAATATAAAGTGAGTTACAACTCATTTTGTTTATAAGTTTTATATATATTTCTATGAGTCTCAACTTGCTTTTTTGAACACACTCTGTTTGTTTATACAAAAAAAATTACGTCAAAATTTGCTTTAAACATATGTATATAAATATTCAAAATGTATGCATAATAGTTTTGTAGAAGATATGTTCATAATATGAAAATGTCCATGAACGTATAATTTACACATTTCCTTATTCATTTATTTAACAAAAAGAAACTAATTTATGAACTTGGAAATAAAAGAAAAGAATGGCTTTTACAATAGTATACATCCACGTACTATGTGAGGAACAGAAATGTTTTGAAACAATCCTATTATTTAAAAATTCAAATAAAATTTACGAATTTTCAGATGTAAAAAATATATTTATACAGGGTGTTACAATACTTTCTTAATTAGTTATTATGAAGATTATTTTATCTGAAATTAATTTCCATCTGCTTCAATTACAGCCTCAGGACGATACTTGGAGGCAGTACGTACTTTACACCCCCCTGTAAGTCCTGGATATCTTCCTCCATTGGGACTCAACAGAGGCTTTGAGGTAATGCTACCTTGGCGGACTCTAAAGGTTTTGGACTCAAGATGCCACCATATTGAAGAGTCTGGAAAAATCAGATAAGAGCTTTTGGACAGGCTAAGAGTCTTTAGCCCAGACATGCATGTTTTTTCTCATTCTGGTATATTGGTTTACCACTTCTAGGCCGATCCTTGATTCTTTGTCCATCCTCTTACACTTCATGGCGGTTAACTTTCAGCCTTTTAACAATGTCAGTGTTGATATGGCAATCACAGACCAATGTGGCAGTCTTTAAGCTTTTTTCTAACTTTTAATTAATAATTAACATATAGAAACAACACGAGACTTTTTGTTCGGTAAAATTCCATCTGATGTAATTGGAAAATATAAGCAGATATAATTTATATTACAATACAGACAGTGTAAATAATAAATATACATAAAGATAAAAAGTAGAGCATATAAGTAAAAAGCAACCGGACAATTACGATTAAATAAAAATTATGAAAATTATAGTTCATATTTAATGTCCTGAAGTAAAATAAACTGATTACATATTAAAAAAAAGTCTAAACATCAGCTAAAGTTAATAAAAAATGACAATATTTTCTTATCATTGACTTGATGAGATTAAAATATTGCACTGACCTCGAAGGAATAAATTTGATGATATGTCCAGCCTATGCTTACGACAAAGATGATGACAGAGGGATTTTGATAGAAAGTGCTTAATATCTAGCAGCTGCGCTTATCATAATAACTCTTAATTCTTCCACATGTAATTGAGTGTCAATAGCTAATTTTTAACAAGCAATTATTTAATAAAGCAAACTCCAGGGCATTGTGACCAGGAGAAGTATTTTATTTTCTTATTAGCTCCAAATAATATATTTCCTTATGTTATGTTAGAAGAAATATCTTTTATTATTGAATTCGATAAAATATTTGAATAATCTCGAACTGGGCAATCAGCAAAAACGTGGAGGATAGAGTTGAATATAAAACCGGAGTCTTTACACGGATAATAAAATTTGATATTGTTATTAGAAATTTGAAATTGTGTCGTAAATTTGGACCCGTCTGAAATTCCAGAAATTGATTGCCGAATTTTGCGTTCCCATGAAGGAGGAAAACCAAGTAGTACCATAAATTTATCTGACACAGACTTCACTTCAACCAACAAATTTTAGTAGAAGCTCATTTTTAAAAATCATGGTTTCGAAGTGGTAAAATATTTAAGAAACCTCTAAGGAGGAAGATGGTGTCTCCTTAACAAAAGACAGATTCCGGGCATAAGTCATCATAACTTAAAATTTTGTGATGGAGAGCAGTCTTATCTAATAAAAACAGATTCCCAAACTTATTAATAAAATGCATTTTAATCCTATTTTCGTGAATTATATCAATTGTTGAATCTGAATGATTTTCATAAACTTCTCTGAATCGACGCTAAAAGCGGCGAAAAACTTCGAAATGCCGATTAATTAAAGGTGGCTCCATTTGAAACCTTTCATAATATATAGAGGACGTGAAATTCACCCTCCAGTCTCTCAAAGGGCATACACCTAATTCATCCACAATCCTTTTGTAACATTTTGGAATTATACTAGATAAAAGATGGAGCCCACTGGCAAATTTATACTTCGGACGCTTTAAAACAGGGATATAATTTATATGAAAGAAACCAAAAACCATGCATCTTCTTGCATTATTGTAGATTCTGCTACAGAAGGCATAAAGATAGCTTTGTATAATACAAGAGGAGCAATTTGCATATTATAAAAATTAATGCGTTTTTGTAGAGATAAATGACGCCATTTTTTGATGTGTATGTAGACCATTATATTTAATTGGACCCAATTATTTCTTGAGACACCATTGGTTGTCCATTCGGTTCCTAAGATTGAAATATTTTGTACAACTCTACAAGCTTCGATTATTGTAAAACTATCCAGCTTCCAAGATCCAAGGGGAAGGATGGTGGTTTTCCATTTAAACATTTCCAATCCTGTCTTGACCTTTAATTTGTTTAAAATAGTCAAAAGAACTTTGATCCTATACCAGAAGTTAAATTTCCAAATTGGCTTCAACCTTTAACATTACATCATCAGTATATAGGTCAATCAGATGCAGAGTCCCTCAAAAAAAGACTCCAAATCCCAAATACTTTTTCGAAATGGTTCTTGTTAGTTAATCGATTGCAGAAATAAATAGTACCGGGGCAACTGGACATCCTTGTTCCAGCTCTTTCTTAATTGAACGGGTTTACTCATTCTACCATTCAAAGAATTTATCAAAGAGTCGTTAGCGAGTAAAACTCTGATAGGATTAAAAAAAAGCTTGTGGAGCTCTATTAACAGATCTCATAATGTGGCAGTGACATACAGAGTCAAATCCTTTCCAAAAATTCAATTAGAATCTATGCACCAAACTTGTACCTCCTATTAAGAGATTCAATTGCTGTAGCTATATTTCTTGAAATATCCGTATTTTTTCTTTTTCTAAGGAAACCTTTTTGCTCATCTTTAATATTTTGGTTTAAAATGGGTTCAGCTTGCTTAGCTAAAACACCAGACAATATTCTGTAACCTTTATTTAAAAATGTGATGGGCATCCAATGACAGAAATCAGTACCCTCACCCTTTTAGGTATAAGAGTTATCCTTCCTTTTGTAAGAGAAAGGGGCATTTTTCCAGATTTCTCCATAGATTATCCTACTTTTAAATGGTATGGCGCAATTTCTTCAGGAGCAAGAGAGAAAATTTTCCCACAAACACTATACGGACTAAATACTTTGGAATCCTTGGAAGCATTCTTTATATAATTTACGATGTTAGCGATTGTAAATCTTTAACCTTAAAGGGTCTCCTTTTCTTCAAAAACTTGGGTCTCTCTCCGCCAATAATCTCTGAGAACCTTTCATGGAAATATTGGAATAGTTCAGAAGCTTATCAACTGTTAAATTGGTAGCACAATTTTTTGTGTTCTTGTGGCTGTATGATTATATTTATAAGGTAAATATTTAGTTTTAAGAATGGGATCGGTTTCGCAATCTACTTTTCTTTGCATTTCTGTTTCAGCAATGTCAAAGATTTAAAACTTTTTTAATACTCTTTTGGAAATATTAAATTCTTTTTGTGAGATTTAATACATTTTCACTGTTTTAACAACAATATCAAACAATAAATTATAAGCATACCTACAAGACAATGAACTAAGACCTTTTGAAAGATGGATTTTTTAATATATTACATTCCCTAATATCCATTTTGGAATTTTATACTAATGATTCCGAGGAATACAACGAAGAGTTATTTCAATAATTTTGTGATCGGTCCATAGATTAGGTCTATATGAAGCATTTTTAACATGCTTAAAAAATAGATATTAATACTAAATAAATTTTTGAAAATCTAACCCCACAAATCCAGGAAATATTATTCTCTGGACTGAATTTTTTCGTCAAATCCACTAAAGCTTTTATAGTATTTTAGTTTTTTTTTATATAAATAGTAATTTAAAATAAATACAATTTTTATCAAAAATTGTTAATAAATGTGTATGATAATTTTGAATAAATCTGTTCAAAAGTAGCTAAACCCTTACCCCATTATTTCTTTGTATAACACAGTCAGACGATTAAACAAATCTCAACCAAAATATCTACGAAATATATTTTTTATATATGTAAACTAAAAAGTTTAAATTTTGATTACTTTGACCTCAGTAAAAGCATTTCTTACCTCTATTTGTATAGTATAAACCAAAAATTGGGAATGAACCTATCAATATCAATTTTTTCAAAATGCATAGTTATTTTTTTAAATGTTATTTCAGTTGAAACGATTTTATTTTGATTTAAAAAAAAACAAAACATTTTTGATACAACAAATGGAAATATTTTTGCTATTTTACAATTAACTGTCATTGTATAAATCATTTTAAGGCCATTAATGATGACTAGGCCAATAAGTATTTTATAATTAAAGCAAAATTAAGTTTTGTCTATACACATTTATTTTTTCTTTGAAGACACTCCACTATTGTGCATTTTTAGCATAGGCCCTATCTCAATACATGATCGCATGCAGTAATCAACGGAAATGACGTCAGACAATTATGGAGGTCAAAATTGCTTCGACTAATAAATAGCATTTATATCGATAAATTACTAGGAATTTCAGAAGTATGGATATCCCAAAAGTATTTCCTCCCATGAAACGTTGCTTTATTTTATGTAAGGTTGACCATGATACGTTTTATTCTTTACACGTTGGTGTTGACGCGAAGTATGTTTGATAAAGGATTGTGGATATCTCTAAAATGTATTAATATATTGGAAATCGTTTTTGGAAACAATTCTGTAAAAAACCATTAAATAGTTATTTTAAAATGTGCCAAAAATACATTTTGCACCTGCTATAATGTTATTAGTCGATTTTTGGCGTAACATCAAGCAAAATAAAATTAGGCCTTATTACCATATGGATAATTATATACACATATATAAATACATTTGTCTGAATCGTTGTTCTTAAATTTTTGTAGAGTATGATTTCATAGTTCTACTCCCCAAAAATCGAAATGGAGACACAATAATTGATACCCACGTTTTGTAAGGTTTTAAATGGTCCAGTTTGACCTTATGCCGGTGTAGACAGTGCTCCCAGAATCGGCCTACTGCTTGGAGTGCGCAGATGAAAAATGACAATTACGTTCAAGTATCATTTTCCTGAATACCGAAGCTGGAATGCTCAAGTTTATTTTGTAACTAATTGTCTGTGCTAGAATATATCGAAATATGAATTGATTTCAATTTATCAAACATAATTAAATATTGCGTAAGTACGTGTTCAGATTTCAATAAACCACCCTGTTTTTTAATTATGATGTTTTGAAGGCTGTATATTTGACTTTGCTGCTCTAGGGAGTTGACAAACACTCAAAACATATCCCTTCATATGAGAAACCATTTAACTAAAGTATGTATATGCAAACCTTTAAACACTGCATATTATTTAAAATTTGCAAAATGCATGGAATCACAATAAATTCATTTCGGTTAGCATCAAAGGACTATTTGATTGATTCTTTCTTTTTTAGATGCATATATTATTTATATATGGTATGTGAAAAAAACACACTATAAATATTTTATGAAAGGAAATTATGTAAATAAAACACAGTAATTTTTTAGTTTTTTTTTAATTTAACAAACTAATGCAACAAATGTAATTATAGCAAGAATAATATAAATTATTTTCTTTTTTTTAACATACAAATATTGTAGATGTTACTCCAAATATTTATAATAACTCCTCAATAAATCTTTATCAAATTCCTTACACCCAAGCCATAAAGAAGTAGTATATGTAATTACTGATACGATAATCCATTTGTAGCCTTGAATAATAAGTACTATTAGCATCTAACACATCGATTCAAAAATATATCACACTGAATTAAAAGTCTTAAATAGTAAATTTTGTGCTAAAAAATGTTATAAAAACTGTGATGAGATCACAATGACTGTGTATTCTGGATCAAAACGTTCCAGAACATTGATACAGTGATTTTATTGTACAATACATTTTGGAGTCTCAAGATTTCTAAAAATTTATTCGGGACCTACTAAGTTGAAAAATATAACATAGTAACACATTCCAGAAAAATTAGAACACTAAAATAATTGATTTTTGGGTAGATTAATCAACAAAAGTTATACCATCTATAAATTTACTTCAGAGATGTGAAACCTGGAGCTCTAAAAAGGTTTTCATGGGGGGTAATTCCAAACTCTTTATGTATATCAAGTTGCTTAAAAAAATTAATATACCATTTTCTATGGGTAGTTGTTATTTTATAGAATAAGGCAATGCTTCTTTGCAAAATGGGTAGGAGCAGTAGAAAAAATATGTTAAAAAAATATTAAATGTATAATTTAAAAAAAGATCATATTAAAATATTCATCTCCAAGGGTTGTCGTTCCATTTTGTATTTTTAATTGATACCATTTTTAAATATTAAAATTTTTACTCATCAGGAATGGATCCCCTTATTATTTTGACCCTGGTATCTCATTATATTTTTTTGTTTAATTATTGAAAATTTAAGCAATAAATTGATTTTCGTAATTTTCATAAACTGCAATCAATAAAAATTCAGAAGCAAAATTGAAATAATTTAAATTCTATAAAATATTCTGCTTAACATTTATTTTTAATATTTTTCTTCGAAGGCAAATACACATTCTTTTCTACTTGAACGCATGAATGAGGACTGCCTGTATTTCTTTGTAAACTTTAAAATCTCCCCTCGAAAATGAATGAACGCCCCCTTGCTACTACATGTACAGCTTGATTCCCCCGAATTAAAAAAGAAAGTTATACTGCAATACCTTATATAATCATTTTTAATTTATTAGATTTCTGGATTTATATCTTTGTATAACATGGACACAATACTGATATGTATATATTTGGCTCTGTGTGTATATCACCTTTCACACCATCTGATCTCAAATTATTTAAATCGTACATTTTTTGGGTTAATTCATTTCTATAAATACCACTTTCATTTAGCAAAAGTGTATCATTTTATACAAATTTTCATTTTTCATTATTTATCAACTCTGATTGTTATTTTTTGTAAGATCTGGAGAAATGAATTCCATCTTGTTTGATATAAATGATTTTATATATAAAAATACTTATTCTTATATATATATATTTAACTAATTTATTTTTGTGTAAGGATTATTTAATTTTTTTTTAAATGGTCCTTTAATTGGTTAAATTGAGTTGCACTGACTAAGTATATGTATAATTACTCCAACTAACCTATGTATCGTGTGTGAAGTCCATTTACATAAAGTATATTTATTTCTCTAGGAATCACCTTGGTACGAACATAAGCACAATGAGTATAATAGAATAATTTCTTTCGAGTGTATTTTCCATGCGATTCCTTAACTTTTTTAAAAAATTAGGAATTATGAAAAAAAAGCCCGAAGTTTCATTCTCAACCAATATGAAAAATGATGGGAAATAAAATTATTTTATTTGTTAGGAACATATCATTCATCACTAAATTTGTTAATTAAACATATTAAAATACTGAAATCCTTTGTTTTGATTTTATGCGTCAATGAAATACTTTTTTATGAAGTATTGAAAATTATTTTCTTGTTTAGATTAATGACAGAAATATCTTGCGATATCAAATTCCGATGGTTTGTCATTGCCGTACAATCTAAAGAATTTAAGAATTTGTATTCCACATGCTATCTGCAAATTGTATATGATTACAAAGAGACATGATATGACATTTTGTTTGCAATATTAAAAGTGCTTAGATACAGGTCCCAAAATGTAAAAAGATATAAATACATTCATTATTTAATTGAAATGCAAATGGGTCTATTTACAGAACGAATAAAAATGTGTTCAATTTACAAAAGTTTGTCTTACCATATTATTAAAAAAACAATACAAATATTATATGAATATGAAAAATGTATTTACAATGACAGTTGTTTTTGCAAATATAAATAATTATTATCTGGCATGATCAATATTCCAAGCTAATGGGGGCAAGTCTTTAATTCCTACTTATTCAATATATAATAGTTACCATAAAAGGTCGTTAAACTGCATACTTTTGAATTATGTACATACTATATCCTTTGAACATTGAGTATTTAGGTAAATGTATCTATTTAAAAATATAGAAATATATTTTTCATGACCCACTTTTGTCTCTATGACACTTTAAACAGACTTGGTCATGATTATAATTTGTAGTTATCTAATATCCTTATTGAGCAAATGGGCGTATTTGAAAGTAGGTAAAATATTTAAAAAAATATCAAATTGCACACATAAACATTCATATTTTATTTTATATTTATGCCTTTATAGATACAATACTGGATACGAAGGTTTTCCCAACCCTTAAACATAAAAAAGCTGTTTATAGTTCGTATGCTAATGCAAATAAGTAAAGCAGCTTTCATATATATGGCTATATGTACATTAGGATAGTGAAATTTTTACAATGTCTAATCACTTGGTTGTTTTTGAATGAGTTTTAAGTAGAATTTGAACAAAATTTGATTTTTAAATCACGCATCAAAAGATTTTAAATTTATATTATTGTCTATAATTTTTTTTTAATGAAACTTATGTAGACTAGTCAAGCTATACGATGGTTGACCACAAACTGGGATTTTGCTTCAGATAATCTTTAGCAAAGGTCAAGCGAGACTTTTCCCTTAACAGCGTCATCTTCTAGAACATATGGTCATGGATATCTCTCCTTTGTAAGACTTGCTGATGATAAAAAGTGGCACCTTTAACCCGTTGTCATTATGGCCTTAGTTGTGGTCTGGATACATTTACGCTTTCTACAACACCCACATTGGTTTTTGCAACGTCAGACATCAAGTGTATGTATATTATATTCTCAAAAGTTACCATATGAATATTATATTTCTTTGAATTGATTTTGTAACCCTTTTCTTCTTAACAAAGATTAACAAAATTGGGACTTTTTGTTGATGTATTGTGGGGGTATGAGTTGTTGATAAAATGACGGAGGTAGGTTATCTTTTACCAAAATGCCCTTGGAGTGAAGAGATTCTGGAATTGAACATTGGTGTCATTCGTTCATTTATTGGTCACCTTATTCCTCATAAAATTAACATGGGTGTAAATAATCTATTGAACAAAAAAAAAAAAAAGTAAAGTTCCTGGTACCCTTCAATCACCCAAATTAGCTATAAGAAAGTCCTCAAATAGAATGGATCTCATTCATGAGCTACCCTTTTTTGCAACAGGCTACGCACAAATCTTTACTAATTTGACACCTTGAAATTATAAATTTTATTTCCGAGCCTTTGATTAAAAAAACTGGATCATCTTATTTCTTCTTTCTCTTCTCATATAAGAATCAAGTTTATAAATGACACAATGTTGTATCAAAACTAAATTTTTAAGACTTCATTTTATTTATGAGACATCTTCTAATTCTAATATTTTTTTGTTATTTTTTGTAATACAGTACAACTTTATTTCCACTTATTATTTTATAAAAATTTTACTTCTAATTCTTTAACATATAAAATACAATATTCTTCAATATTATCGTAAAATCTTTTGGCATAGGTGCTCTTGTGGATCAAAATTTATATAACAGAACTTGTTCTTTTGCAATTATGTAATTTATTTCCACTTGATTTGGGCTGGTATATCAAGACTCAAGTTAAAATTGAAAAAAAAAATCACTTGGTCAATTTTACTAATTATATGAGTCTATTCAAATAAAGAATGTGGGGATGTCTTCAGACATTGTTTACAGACGAAACATATTCTCTCTTCTGATGTTCCAACATATCAACTACCCAATTTTAGTAAGTTGGTAGCAACTTTGTACTTCATACAAAAAAAAAGGAATAGTCTGACATCCTATTAAGCCTTCTGATTATTTCCACGCCCTAGGCATTAAATATAACCCTATATTTCTTCTTTTTTATTTGATAAAAAAAATGGATTTCGTTTTAGTCTGCCCACTAAAAGCATTCTCGGCCTACTCTTTCCATTCATTTTCATACAATTTAAAAAAACTATGCCTAAGGCCAATTATTCTTTTCCTTCAAATTATTTCTCCTTCCAAAATCTCCTTCGCTGTAAATTCGCCATTTTTAATAAAAACCTTTCCCTTGAACGATATCTTTCTTTTAATAGACATTTATCTCTTTAATGAATGCTCAAAATTTAATTCCGTCGTAAGGAAGCTCGAGCTTGAAAAAAAAAAAAAAACCAACACCTGACTCAGAAGACTGGTTCATTGTCAGATCCTTTAGAAACAAGTAGTGTTTGAAGATAGAATAATTCATCTCCATAGTTCAAGGAATTCAGAACGCACAAAAACATTTACCTAGACCCAAATGGGCTCCAAAAGTACGTGTTTACACGTTTAAACGTCTAGAATATTTTCCCTTTACCACTGGCGTCGGAATTAATTTCAAGTTATTGAGTGTGGAAATTATATAATGGTGGCGTCATTACTTGATTTTTAAGAATTTTGTGTAGAGGAGGGATAGATTAAATACACAATGATATTATTTATTTCAAAAACAAATTAAAAAACTTTTGTTTAATTCCTAAAAAAAGTATTATTTATGTTTTACTTGAAATCAAATAATTTTTTTTTTCTGTTTAAAAAAAAAAATTAAATTTGCATATAATATCATATTTTCAAAAGTGAGTAATAAGAAATTATATATGTATTTTCGATAAACCTATAAATAGTCCACTTTTTCGTTACGATTCAATGATTGAGAAAAACACAGCTGAACATTTTAATAGTGTCATAAACATTATCTATTATAAATTTAGACATATACATTACATATTTGTTGGAATTAGAAACCAACAGGTGAAAGTAATACCTGGATATTCTTGTGTAGCAATTTTTTCTACAAATCCCAAATAATATAATAAGCTCTACCTTTGAGATCCAAAAATATAAAATAATATGTGTTAAAATATTAGGCTATTATTTTATTTATATATTGATATATGTCCTTTAAAATGGTTTATACGTCATTTTTTTTCGAAACTTGTGTGATTTAAGATTAAACATTTATCGTTTGGCAGTAAAAGAAATCAATTTTGTTAAAAAAGACAAAAGTGATTACTTTAAAAACATGTAATACACGTATATTTGTGCATTGAATAACTATGTTTCGTCGTAATTTCCATACAAATTTTTTTTTTTGTGCTCTTTTGCATCAAACTAAAAACAAAAAAATAGGAATAATATAAATTAATTGATATTTGCATAATACTTTGAGCCTTTTATTAAGAACAACCCTCGTATGTGAGGAGTAATGTTTTATATCCAAAGGTTTTGAAACAAAAAAAAAGAATATGGAACTTTTTTCTGAAAACTACAGCTGCTGTCATCATAGTAAATTACCCTTGTGTATAATGACAAGTTGAATATATATCAGTGTCTTCAAAATGAAATGAATACGTTTAAATTAATTTAGGGGTAGAGACGACACGATGAAAATTAACAACATTGATAGAGATCTAACACAAACATTTAATCCTATATTGAACATTGTCTTTTCAGCAGTACGCCAACAAAATCATATAAATCCTATTTATAGTTTAATTTTTTATTTATCTTTGCAAAATTGCTCAAAAGATACTATAATCATAATCAAGCATATAATTTGGTATAACAATATAGTTTGAATTACAACTTAAAACATGAGTGTTAGCTCATTGTACAGTTTTGCACATGGCCAGTTCAGACATGAATTAGCGTGCGACGAGTATGGAGGTCTTAGAGGAAGAAATTTGGGGTATTTTACATTTCTACTAACTGAAACGGAAAATGCGTTGAAAGCAGCCAAGAGATTTTTTAATGTATGAAGTGTCGATATTATTTTGGTTCGTGTTGTACAACCGTGGTTCAAGCAATATTTTTTATGATGGGAACTATTCTATCCAATGAAGCTATTGGAAAAAATCCACATCAGTGGGCGCTGCTGATCGTATCCTTTGGTTTGGAACACCTATATATGATTCAAATATAACGATGGACATCGTTCATCAGAACATATCAATAAAATATTTCTTCTAAAATACAGAGATACCCCGTTTTCCTGGAGGATCTAGCATTACACAATAATATTATAACAATTCATGATTTTGATAACCAACCCTCCTTAGTTTTTGTAAGAGGTAAATTTAGTTTCCCTCTGAACATATTTACACAATACCACATGCCTCTGTCCCCCCCGGCAGGAAATTGCAATGGTGTAAAAAGATGTTTCATGAAATAAATATTTGTGTACTTTTTTTGGCTTTTGAACATTGTCCTTAGACTTATGGGTCACCCTCGTTTATCAGGTATTACTACAATTACACTTATATACAACTATTCAATTTACTATGGTTCTATGATATAGAAATAAATATATAAGAAATGTGTCAATTTGGGTTTATTTTCTTAATTATAGTAATGAAAAAACAGCTATGCTTTGATGGATTAAGCTTTGGCACTGATGTTGCTAGAACCCATTTATTGCCAGTGCCTTATTATCATTATTACATTTTAGAACATTTATTTCAAAAGCTTTTTGTTTTTACAGCATAAATAGACAAAAAGCTATCAATTTATATATTTTGAAACAGTTATTTACAGGGTGTAACAGGCATTAGAAGTAATAAATAGGTGGTATGCTTTTATTCTAGAGGCAATGTTCTAAAGTTTTCTAGGAAATACAGTCAGTTTCTTACATATATTGGTGTATTGAGGAACGTACAAATATTTTATCACATAAACTAATAGCAAGTTAGCTCTTAAGTTTTTATTAATCCAATTTGATTGCTTCAATTCCTAATATACAAGATACATTTTTGGAATTCATTTTTATTATTTGAAATTTACTAAATTATTTAAACACAAATAACTCAACAAATAAAATTTTTGGAGAGTTAAATTTTGTACAATCCGCTTAAAAATCATAAACAGATTTTAAGTTAACTAGAAATTGTTTATATTTAGTAGTAAAAAACGGATTTGTTCTGGGAAAAACAACATTTTTGAGGCCTTCGTAGAATTTCTAATTACTAATGATCTAATTTAAACTGTTGTGAAAATATGTAATGTGAATAATTTTGCAGCTGTTCAAAATTTTAAAGATCTTTCTAAAATATTTTTATAAAAACAAATTTTAAAGAAAACAAAAAGATCTAAAAATCATCGGGTATTAAAATACCTTAAATTATGAATGTGTACTATCGTTATTACACATATATTTTTGGATGATCTATTCACTAAAGGTTTCACCAAAAAATATTATCTTAGAATTTTATTATTTGAAACATCCTATATTTACATTAATTATTATTAATGTGAGTTCCTGTCTTGCACCATTATACGAATTTTGAGTATTTGTTACACATTCTATATGTGTTGTTTAAGGTCATTGAGTGTTTATGGAATAAAAGTATACGTGTTTATTCCATTAAGAAATTACTTCCATAAAAAACCTTTTAGTGGTATTGTTCATAAATTCTATAATGGAAATTCCTCTTGGTTTTTATTTAAATATCAAAAGAAGAGAAAAAAAACATTAACTATCCACAAAATATATATTATTTAATAATATACAAAGCAATATTTATGTGACAAAAGAAGAATCGTGGAACATTTCTTTAGTTCGATGATCTAAAATTTATATTTACATAAATATTAATGACACAAGTCGACGAAACTTTGTTTCTAACAGCGTCAATTACGGCCTCGACTCAAAAACGGAAAAAGGTATTGATGACAGTCTCCTTTGACATATTCCAGAACTCTTTCTTTTTCTTGCACATCATCTCGGTTTTTTTCTTGACAAAGGATCTGTTAGTGTGTTGCTCAACTGTCCCGGACACAAAAAAGTCCATGGGGCTGAGGTCCAATGAGTTTCGAGGGAACCACTGGGTCCAAAGAAGTAAAAAAAAGTATAATCTCATCTTTTGATCAGAACGTTTTTCTGTTCATTGATAATTATCACAAGATGACTTGTTTCATAATCGTAATGAGTCAGTGACTCTAAAAGACGAGCATTTAAGGGAGTCATTGGAGGAAATCCTACTAGCCAGGGGCAGTTCAACAGGGATTGCGTTTTCAGTGATTCCTTCTGGACATACACTCTTCCCCATTGATGAACACCGATTCCGAAATCGGAATTATACACTCTCAGGATGAATTACATTTCACATTTTTTAAATTTCTCAAACGACTTTTTCTTTCTATCTCTTTTCTTTTTCTCTCTCTTTGTTTCTATCTCTTTTCTTATTCACTCTCTTTGTTTCTATCTCTTTTCTTTTTCTCTCTCTTTGTTTCTATCTCTTTTCTTATTCACTCTCTTTGTTTCTATCTCTTTTCTTATTCACTCTCTTTGTTTCTATTTCTTTTAGCTGGGTGATAGCGATATAAATGGACTTTTCTTATGATATCAATTACAAAAATTAGTCTATCTTTTGAAATTTTGTCGTAGCCTTATTTTAAAGTGACAACGATATAGAATGTTTTTTGCGCGTCCCTTTTTTTTTTTTAAATTAAAGTTCATACTTAAGCTGTCAAATGAGATACTTTTTAACTTTTGAAGCTATTTGTTATGAAATAAGGAGTCTCTCAATAAAAATCACCTATTTTCCACTTTAAACAAATATAAATCAAGTATATTGTAGACATTTTAAAAATGTTTTAGAATTTTTTTAACATTCGGCTTTAAAATATACTAACGTAAATTATTCCTATCTTCAAAACAAAAGGCTTAAAATAGTTTTTCACCTTAAAAATAACATAAAATTAGTGGATTTTGTCTGAAAGCTACGAGACTCTGAGAGAAAAAATAAGACCATAGTTGGAATCATGGGATCTTGTACATAGCAAAAATTGTAATTTTGATGGATAGTGTAATCAGCTCATGACTCTTTCAATCCTTTCCTCACTCTCTAGACAAGGGCCTGTCGAGGTTTCAGAAGTTTTGCAATCTCAAAATTGTTCCGTCTGTGGCGGATTACAACACTAAATCATTGCCTTTTCCACGAATGTAGAATAAATACTTTTTTGATCAATATTATTTTTTTAACTGCCACTGAATAGTTCTGACTTGCCACCAAAAAAATAAAAACGTCATACCAGCGCATACGCTACTATTGCCAGAATTTACAGTTCTTGTATATAAATAATATACCAATTTATATTATAGAGCCAATAATTTATGTGACTAAGCCCCTTCCCTAATGACAAAAGCTAGTAACGACCCAGTTTGACATGATCATTTTTAAACATACAATCTATGTTTCCTCCTTAATTCTAATACAGGTGTATTTTGAGCAGCAATCGAGAGGAACCTGCTTTGGATTTTTAAAAGGCCCCAAGATATATAAAAAGCTTAAAATTACTTTGTTTCTACATTTTATTAGCAAAACTTTTTAATACGCTTTAGAAATGATAAAATCTAATAACATATATTTAAGATTTTTATATATTAAGCTATTTTTTATCATGGCTAATACTTTATTTAAGATTTTTATATATTAAGCTATTTTTTATCATAATTTATTTTACTTATTTGCTTAAAATAGTTTCATTATTTTTTCCATTGATTTGTTATATTCTTTCTTTTTCTGTAATGGGGTGGCTGAATCAGTAGCTACAAAGCTATACTAATGTATATATTATTTTATAAAACATACAAGATTTCATATAAACATAGGTCTCATCATGTGGACGAGCTTGTGAGTTTCTCAATTATGAAGTATTTCAGATTGAGGGGGACTGAGGGATGAGGTGGGAGGAGATATGATCCCATTAAGTAAAGCACTACAACTTTTTCTACTATATACTATGAACCATTACAGTGTAATTACAGAATGAACTTAATAGATAACATGTAGAAAACTTGTATGTCATCGAATCCAGTAATTCTTTCAACAAAAAATTACTATCAACAAACATAAATATATACAGTTACATACTCCCGGGGGCGTTGTAAGCTTTCATAAATCTTTGGGGCTTTAGTCCCAACAATTAACAACACTGTTCTATAATTACTTATAAAAATAGGTTTGTGTTATTTACATATATGCATTTAGTGGGTGCCTACCTTGTAGGGCTGAATAGAGGGGAATATAAACTAATAATGGAGGTAGAAGAAAAAAGATAGAGCGAGAAGAGAAAAGAGGCAAAGAAAAAGAAAATAAAGTTATATTTCGGTCAAAAACGGATTTTTAATGACCTTGGAGGCCCCAAAAAATATGCAAAAGATCATGAATTGCTAAATTTCAGACTATTTTGTTCGACAATTTTAGATTTCATGTGTGATAACACCTAAAACAGATTTATAAATATATATAAGATATTGAAACAAAAATTGGGGAGCTTTAGGGGCTAGCAACGCAATTGCAAACTCTAAATGATGTCTAATTCAACGTGAAACTTATTCAAGTAATTGTGATCGAGTGAGATCCCTCTCCTCCCAGCTCAATAATATATTCTTCCTTCTTGCTAAAAGGTTGCAAAAAAGTTAACTTTATTTATCTGCTGATGTTATTTCCAGTTTTGAGATAGAAAGATAAATTATGGCGTGGAGTCAAACCTATACCTTCTACCTTGATAAATTTAAATACTTGGGTAAACCTTTGACATTAATTTTTCGTCAATAGTTTATATGAATAGATAATTATTTGTGACAGAATAGTCCAATTTATTCATTCTTTATAGAAGGTTTTGTTTCAAAATAATTTACAAAGTACATAAAATATTTAATAGACTGTATTAAATAGACTTAAATCGTCTTTTCTTCATGAATATTTAAAAAAAAATTATATATATATATACACTTGTATCACGACATCAGCGATTCGTTTGGTGAGTTTGGAAAGGAAAAGAAAGTGTCTAATGAATAATAAATTGCCAATTTATTTAATTTGTAATACTCTTTTGGTTAGTGTAAAATTAGAAATAGGATACTTAAACTCCTCCTTTTCATTGAAAATAAATTAATAAATATAATCGATGTTCAATTATAATTCATCTCTTTATATAGCACTGGTTAGTTACAGAACAATACATATCTTTTATATTGTATTACCAAGTACATACATAAAATATAAGTTTAGTTAACTAAGAGGAACAAACAATCACATATAAATTATTTATATACTTTTATTATTTTGTGTAGTTTTTGTACAAAAATAATCTATTTAACACGGGATTGAATGTCAAAAATTACATTAAACTACTTGTATTGCATTTTTGTGTATATTAATATACATACATATACATTGGTGAACTTTCTTCATATGCTGCACTTTACCTAGATGTTAAAATGCTAGAAGATTTTTATGGATCAATTACTAAATTTTTAGCAGTTCTTTTTTTAATAATCTGAATAGATGTATACATTTTAAGTTCTGCCGTCTAACCAATTCCCTTTTTCTTTATACCTTCAATGTACTGGCCAATTTTGATATATTTATAGATTAATAAAGTAATGTTTGTCTGTCTGTATGAATATTTAAATATCTGTATAAATGAAAGCAAGTCACCATGTACACTGTACATAGTACTTTATAACGTATTGTATTATATACATATTTTGATCTAAGAAATAACAATGTAGTCCTATTAATGAAATAATTAAGGTGAGTTTATAAAGCATCAAATGTGTATATATTTATGATGTCAATCATAAATATATATTGTTTATAAGTTTAATAATGTAATCGTATTATTGAATTAATACATCTGTCTGGATTTGACACAAGAGCATAGTTTTTGTTTATTTTTGTAACTGGTATCTTATGTATATTATTATAATTGATGTGCACTTTCAGTACATATATGTTAAGATTTGAATGAAATATAAACACTGGTATGTTAAAATGAATTTTGCTTGTTGTTATTTGTAACTGCTCTTAAGAATAAAATACTCATTAATCATCCTAACAGATTCTATTTTATTTCTCAAATTCTTCATATTATTTTTTCATTCTTTTGAAGAGAAGACGTCTTATAAATTGATTTAATTATTAAGTAGTTACTTGTGAGTGGGGTCTTGAAAAACAGCGAGTAACACTAAGTATTGTCTTCAAAAACATGAAGCAAAATTTGTCTTATATCAGACACCCAATTACACCAGGCAATGTTGGTTACTACCGCCAATAGAAATTAAATAATATATAGTTTAGTACATTCACTTTTTTGACATATAAACGTGTGTGTTATGTACTTTTTTTGCCCAAAAACACAAAATAATCAAAAACTGTATTATTGAAATCTTTCAGGCCAATGAGGCAGGGTATATGACATATTTAGACCTATAAAAAAGGATTTTTGAGGTTCATACTTCTTAATGCAAAAGTAAAAATGCAGAAACATATCAAAAGATATTTTTTTTAAATAGTTCCATTTAAACATACATATGTGTATATGACGTCTAATATATTTGTTTGAATTGATCTAAAAATGAAGATTTTATAAACATATATAGGGTGAGCCAGCTATATATGCTGTGAAAATGATTTTTTTTTCAAATGCTATTTTCTCTCCGACCAGTTATCAGATTAAAAATATAAAACGTTTTGAATGCTTGATAGATCCCAATTTATTTGATTTAATAAAATCCTCTCCAGCCTCAATTACAGTCTATATACAAGGCCAAAAGCAAAGCAGGCCTTTGGCACTTTGCCCCTTCACAAATCCTGGAGTTCTATCTTGATCCATCTCATAATTTTGTTTCTGGTAGTGTAAAGGTAACGTGGGTTTCTCATTCAAATAGCATCCCACACAAAAAAAAACCCTAGGATTAAAATCCGGAGAATTTGGACGCCAATATGAAGTTTTCGAAACTGTTTTTGAACAATTTAAGACTTTTTTTGTTGGTGTGGAGGGAGCCACATTCTGTTAACACATGTAAGTATCCCATTTGCAGCCATGTCGATCGAAGGCTTTACTTTGGTACTTAATACGCCCATGATGCCATCAGTGTTGACCCTAAGACATTTGGGGGGGGGGGAAATAAGGAGGAATTATTTGACTTTCGGAGCTACCCCAAATGCAATGGCGTGGGCTGGGTATTCGTCTGCATGACAACGGGATAGATATAAGGAAGAAGTCTTCTGGCATGGACTCTATGGAGAGCTCCGTACCTTTTCAAAATATTTGGAACAATGAATTCGTCATTCGATTCCAATGTTTTCCAACTGGTGCAGGCTTGAGTAAGTTATCTAACAAAAAAGTCAGTTCCGTTTGTGCCGCCGTTTGCCCTAGAGCGAGTATCCAAGTGGTAGTATAGATAGTTTGCACACCTTGTATATGTTTTAAAGATTTCTTGCTCAATTGTTGTAACGTGTCTTTCACTATAATATGTAGAATATTAAAAATTGTTACAAGCTTATATACACATTTAATATGTTTAACTTATTTTTATAGGTAAGATTGATGAATAACAACAAAGGCAGACTCAAATGAGAATGGATAATTTGTTAAGTGTTAGCTTTAAGAAGATACACACTACTTTAGGAACAGGACTTAATCTTTAAAAAAAAGAAAAAAATATACCAACATTACCAACATATATAGAAATACTCTATCGGTTTTTGTGTTTATTCTTACAAAGTTATGTAAAGCTACACTTGATGATATAAGCCAAAGAATACTCTATACCTACATACATGAAACAACAATTTTTTTATCTTTCGTTATTTCACAAACTACGTAGTATTTTTTAAGATTAATTAAGAAAGTAAACAGGGAACCATTTAAGACAAAAATAAAGATTTTTCTACATCACTCTGGTATATCATTTGACCGATTTAATATCTCAATTAATATTTTTTTTTTTCAATGGATGATCATGATATTAGTTTATTTATATATTTTTTAATTATGAAGTACATTCAAAATATATTTTTCTAGCTATATTCATAATTTAAAATTAAAAAAACACAAACCCCACATTTTTAATGTAGAGTAACGACATCTTGGATTTTTTTTACGAAATCTTTTTTAATGTAAATGGTTAATTTTTCATTTTTCTGTAAAAGTCACTAAATTTATAAATTTTCAAATTTTGAAACGTATAGTTTCATTTTTTTAATAAAAGTTGTCCTTTAAATAGAAGTATGTGTACAAATTTAAAAATTACAATTTTTCTTTCTTAATTGGTATAAAACAATCGTATTATGTACAACTAACGGAATTAATGTACTTTTTTGTCCACTATTATTCTGATAATACAAAATAAATATATCAACTCGAAAAAATATTTTAACTCATTATAAAATGAATAACAAAATTGTTTTACATTCAATTATCACTTTCATTTGAAAGCTATTCTACTAATATTTAAAAAAACCGTTTGGTTGCCGGGAAAAAAGAATAGAAAAGAAAAATATGGATTTCTGTATTCCCTGTATAAACATATATATATATATATATAGACTTGAAGAATGAATAGTCGGTCATTTTTTTTTTTTTAATTTTAAAGGGAAAGTTGGTCTTAATTGATATATATTATATTATATTATATATATCAGTCCCGAACTACTATAAAAATAAAACATGTTTTTTATCCATAATTTAAAAAATAACATACGTAGAGCCACAATTAGCAAAATAATTCAGACACTAAAAAACCGGTTATCATAAATTTTTTGACAGCTGTCTTATGAAGGTTCGTACTAACTCAATATAAGGGGAATTTAAAAAAAAGTGAGCTCTCGGTGATGCCAGGGGTTTTTCATCGCAGGTGGTAAGTTTTATTAGGTTTTGGTACAACAAAAATCGTGTCTCCATTTTGTCATCTCATTTATTAAATCCATCTAAATAAAGCCTTGTTAAGTTTTATTAAGTTTATCCCAATAGAAAAATGGGATTTTTCTTGATCCATGAAAGTCAAACGGCTTAGCATTTTCCAAAAGTAATATTTTCATTGTTTTTACTTCTTCATCACAGGTGAATAGATCTGGGAATCTGGCTACAAGTCTTTTAAATGATCCACTTTAACTTTTTCTGTTATCTAAAAAACTAGAGTTTTATTACATTTAATTGTTGGATAAATCAATTATTATTATCCTTAAGAATATGACTCAAGCATATTTGATACATCGTTGTCTATATTTAAATGTACATGTAATAACAATGAAATGAATGAAAATATTAATATATAATATACACCAATATTGAATTAAGATTAAAATAGGAGCAAAATATACAAGGAGCATTAAATGAAATAAATTAAATCTGCAAACATAACATATACTTCAGCTTAATTTTTTATAACTTAATGTCATCCCTAAGGTTGATTAATGGATTTTCTTTTATTCAATGTTTAAAGATTTAATAGTTCCAAAATACTAATTCCTTTACTTTATAAATAAATTATTTATCTTTCAGGCTAAAATGAAACTGACTGAATAATTCCATGATTGATACTGTATTATTCATATCAGAAATCCTCATATAACATATCTCCATTTTTATTTTACCTATAAACTTTAATTCTATTTATCATATGCAAAAAAAAAAAAAAATAAGATTAACCACATTAATGTGTTAACACAATTTTCTCATAAAATGACAGTCTAAAAAAATACAATTTATAGAGTAGATACATTTTTTTTGTCTTTCTCCTTTGTAAAACTCCATGTATACAACATTTTTGTTGTTTTTGTTCATTTGATGTAAATATTATCAAACCTGGACCCTGTTTTGACAATCTTGAAAATTCAACATATATGGAATACATGAAAATAATGATTTTTGTAATTATAAAGCAATTCTTTTCAAATGCTGTTATTTATTTACTATTATTTGGCATTGCTAACTCGCATCATACTGAATCACTCTTGAATCAGTATGAAGATTGAAATTGCTTACTAAGATTAATTCACTTATCCTCTTCTTAATTCCCTTTTTAAATGGTATTTAATAAACGTTCCCCCTTTTTCTGGTGTTACAGTAATTCATTTTTTATTTTGTTTTAGGTGCATTTTCAAAGCGAGAACCCATACCTTAAAAAACAGTTTGAGATACGGGGAATCGATCTTGTTTTATGAACAAAATCAACTTATTTACAAAATATAAAACTTAACCTCCAGAGCCGAGGAATTTGGTTGGATCAAAATTAATCATAGTCTTTATTTACATAGCTCAAAATTTGGAACAACTTTTAATTTTATTCTCTTAAGTCGGAATTTGTGTCCGTTTTTAAAATAAATGCGTTTTTATCATTGCTTTTCTAAGCGGAACGTACATCACGCACACACACAAATTATTTAAACATTATATAGGATAATTAGACGCAGTAAAAAACAGAAAAACTGGTGGCACCGATTAAAAACAAGTTTATTTTTACACAATACTATAAATAGTTTTACATATATTGTTATTTATAATAGAAAATTGACAAAACAAGAATAGTAGCAATCTAAAACCTTAAAATAGAAATTCCCGTATTGTAACTTAGGCCAGTTTTCTTGAGATATAATATTTCACTGATTTTATCATAAATCCTATTGTTTTTTACACAATCCTCAAAGGTACATGTTGGCTCATATCCAGACGCCGTAATGTAGTTTATGTTAAGATGGTGTTCCCCCAATATTTTGAAAAATTTCGTTCCTACAGGACTCTTTTTTTAGTCTTTCAGTTTCCCTAAAATAATATATGGCAAGTAGATAACTGTTCCCATTGCAGGACTATTTTTGATAAATAGTAGGCGAGAACTCCAAACTAAACAATAGGGACTATTTTTACAAAAAAGTTAAAAAGTCAATAGCTAAAAAAATTAAAAAAGTCTTCTTGACACCGCTGTATTAGAATTAAACTTTTTTAAGTCCTAATCAAGTGTGAGTACAAGTCAAGACCGACTTCATCGGCCTCTGGTCCAATTAAAGTCAAGTCCTAGCTGAGACTCGATTACCACAGTTTTGAGTTGATAAAATATTAATTAAGAATGTGTTTTTAAAACGTATTATATTTAATTTTGAAATCAGCCTAGTTAAAACAACCAAAGACACATATATTGTTTTTTAAAATATAATTTATAATAACTTTTTATTAATAAAATTAAGTATGGGCTTTTTCATTTTTCCGAGGCCGAGGCCTTTTCCTGTAAATATTGAATTTAAATGCAAAACTTGTTTAAAACTCTTAGACTTATGAATTTAATATCACTTCAAACAAGTTTTATACTGCCAGACGATCTTAGATATTGTAGTGGAAGCTACCTACAACGTTTCATTTTTGTAGAGAAGATATATCTTAGAGAAGCATATATCATTACTACGCCAAGATTATGTACACAAATTGTTGCATCATTAGTAAACTTAAAATTGATGATAACTTTGCTACCTAACATAGCAAAATTGCTCGACTTTCTTGATGAAACACCCAGTAAACTTGTTGCTTTAATTTCCCTAAGGTTGTGTTATGTTGTTTACGTTCAATGACAATGAACTCTATAAATATTACCACTGAAGGGCATTAAACAAATTATTATAGAAATCTATTAAATAGCTTCCCACAGTCTTTACAAACACTATTGAAAAATAATCAACCTGAAAAATAATCAAACTGTGTAAATTTGTAATTTTGAAGTAATTTTTGTTTGCAAGAAAATAAAATTTCTATATTTTTCTTTATTTTTAGGCGATATAAATTCTTTATATTTCATTTTTTTTTTAGGAAATAACATTTCTATGAATGTCTGTCGAGTGGTTTTTATAATGATATTGTACAAAAGGGTGGTCATAAAAAAATAATATATATAGCATTATATTACAAGTCCTACAATATACCATTGTTAGTGACTTCAATTAGTGCCTTACATATTATCTATTTGAAAAATAATACAACAGAGAATATACTTGGCACAAAATATCGTTATAGCTATTCAAGTCAGATCCCAAAGGCCAAATTACTTTAATCATGAGTCGCAAAGTCATAAATCATTGAAAAATTATTCGTTAATGCAGTTTTTATATGTAAAGGGTGATTCAAAATGAGCAGTTTTTGGATTGTAGAAATAAAACACATAAAATATTATATTATGGTCAAAACTTCATTTTGACCAAAAAAAAACAATCCTTTACAATTCTTTCTAGAAAATAATCCCCTTCATATGTTGGCCGCAACTGGTCTATAAATGGTCCATTCTTTTGACCTTTTTTTTCGATCTTTTTTTGATTCCACCAGCCCAAAAAGTACACCAAACTGTTGTTTTCAATGGATGCTCTTGATAAATTTTGGATTGCTCTTCACCCCAAATACGGCAATTTTGATTATTTACGTAGCGATTGAGCCAGAAATGAACAAAATTTGGCGCAGAAAAAACAGATTTTCTTGGATACGTTCAAGAGCCCATTCGCTGAACACACTACGCAAAAGAAGGTCCGGCGGCTTCAATTCTTGCACAAGCTGTATTTTGTAAGACTTTAAACCCAAATCTTTCTTCAAAATGCGCCAGGTTGTTGCATACAACAAGCCAAGTTGTTGAGAGCGGTGGTGAATCGATTCTTCACGATCTTCTGCTACACTCTCGGCTACGGCCGCAATATTTTCTACGCTGCAAGCTGTATGTTGCCTACCAGACGAGGGTACATCCCAGCAAGTTACTGCCCCTTCAAATTTTTCGATTATTCTGCGAATTGTACATTCTGAAGGTCGATTATGTGGACCATAAGTTGAGCTCAATTTGCGAAAAACTTCTTTCACAGAACACTGATTTTCATAGTACAATTGAACAATTTGTACACGTTGTTGTGGTGTATATCTTTCCATGAAGAATTGTGAAACAATACTGAGTAAAAATGACGTATGAGTTTGACAGAACTACCGCGCCTGTCAAAAAATCCCTACTGGAAAAAACCGCTCGTTTTGAATCACCTTTATATAGATTGGATTTCAACATTGTCATAAATTCTTTGTGTGTATCAAAAAAGTTATTTTAAATAAATTGTAACACATTTTTATTTATTTACAATGTTTTCAACTTTTTGATAGCATAACCTTTGTAAAAAATGTAGATATTTTTCTTTAAAAAAAATAAATGTTTAAAACACTCTCTTTAAAGGTTAAAATTCATATAAAGATAGAGAAATGTTAAAAGAAGAAATGGAAAGAAAATGATATAAATCTAAGACACTGATTCGAAAAGATTTCAGATAAATACACAGACAACCTAATTTTAACTGTCTAAATAAACTCGTATACCCCAATAATCTATGAAAATAATAAAAACATAATCTTGTTAGATATAAATAAGGATTGCCAAGAACTTTATTAATGAGAAATAATAGGGAATGTTTCTTTAATGACGACTATGAATAAAAGGTTACTTAATTATTGTCATAGAGGTAATACAATCATTGTATCTGTTAATATTTTATATATTAAATTATAGTAGTACTCAACGGGATCATGACGATCCTTAATTTAGTTTTTTTAAATAAAACCTTATTATTGAAAGTCATAACTTCAAATAGATTATAAATTATTTTTTATTATTTTTTAATGATCTTAGTCGAATTTCGAGAATAAAAAAATGAATAATTTACATAAAAGTGTGTGTTTTTTTTTGCCCAACGATATGTTGATTACTTTTCAATTTTTCGACATGGATTTTCAATGTTAAAAAAAATACACTTTTTTAGGATTTTTTTTTCTGTTACCCAATATGTAGTCTCTAAAAAACCTTAGAGTGAACTGGAATATTGAACAGAAGAATAATTTTACTAGTGCTTCATATTTGTGTGAATCAATATTATATTGTAGATACTTTATAATATATCTTTAAAATATTAAGTCAAATTAAATGCACCTCTTTATTTTTCTTGATTAAGAACTGGGAAGGATTTAATCTTATAGATAGAGATTTAATTAATTTAATGAACTATTTTGCTTATAAGTCATTCCATTCTATTTTTTAATTCTCCTTTTTTTATTGTCAAAAAATTAATATTATGTATATAGTTTGATATAATACACGCAACCTCCTCAAAATTGGATGGAGCACTAACTAATTGTAAAATTTGGTTATAAAAATCAACTTTTTTTTACAAATTTTCAAGAAAAATATAAATTATGTGTTATTACTGTAAAAAAATAAATAGTATCTTCTTGGATTTGTTGTAGTTTTTACATTTTAATTGATATTACTGAGTGCAAAATGGTGTAAATAGTAATGAAATGTCTTCTTACACTCACCTAATTTTAGACAATATTTCCATTTCTGGTCTTTACTTCTGTTGTATATTCCACAAATGCCAAATCTTTCATTATACATTAATACATAATTTAATATCCAAGCTAATTTATAGTACAATAAATACCAGAATTTTTGTTTCGCACGACCTATATTAGCAATAGCCAAAACAATGCATAATAAAGTATACCTTCTAGAATGTTTGATAAAAGCCAGGAAATACTAGATATATAAAAACGAATATAAATAAGGGTTTTCCTTTCAAAGTTGAGCAAAAAATAGCGTATAAATATACAAATAGTTTTTTTAAGTATCCCCTCGATATATACGAACTCCATTGGGGTTCAGTTCAGGGCTGGATGATGGCCTTATGTAGACAGGCTACATGTTAGTCAAATTGTTGCTGCATAATTCAAAGTTCTTCTTCAACTATTTTTGGCTGCAATGTAACTTCTTGATGTTGTAGAGGGTCCAGATATAGATATCAAAGATCTCTGCAGCTCTTTCAGCACTGTCGCCAAATAGGAGGGATCCGCAATTGTTTTGCTTTTTGTTGTTAATCCCACATTTTTACTGTTAGTGTCAAAGAACAAAATCAAAAATTGATTATTTTTGTTCCAGATGTCGCTTGGTTGCATAATGAAACTTCATAATTGGAAATAATTGGGATAAAATCATTATTAAATGCTTATGTCAATTTTGGGTTCTCTGTTCTGTAAGTGTAATTTATTCATTATTGCATAAATTCATGAATGGAAGACGGTGAGTCAGAGGCATTATTCCTCGAGAGTTAAAAGTATAAGTTCCTGTTGGATTTGGAGTAAAATAGAGGATCAACATCCAGTGCATATGTCCTTGCTATATACTGAGTGCTATGTGTTTCGATTTCCTTTTTCTCACATCTCCTTGTAGCTGATTCAATAAAACGTCATGACAGCCATGCATCTCTTCTCCCAACATTTTTCCAATTTTCAGAATAACCATTTTATTTTTCAGTTTACTTTATTTATACATTAGGATAGGACAAACTTTATATATCAATATATACCTGTATCCAATTTACTTAAATAATTATGGTATGTTTTGAACGTATATAAAATAATTACATATATGTAACGTTATCCACTTACCTATTCATAGCAACAATTTATGTAAATTTACACATTAATATGTATTACACGTACTCATATTTATCATATTTTATCTGCGTACTTTCAAAAGAATAATTTAACATATTTTAACACATAACCGCAAGGGAATAAGTAGTTTCTGTACTTAACACTTCATTGACCCCAATGGCTAGTGATGAAAATTGTTTTTACCGGGTAGTACATTGAAATCTGAATGCTTACTAAACCAATACTTAATCCAGGCTTAGCCATTGCAATTAATTTATATTACGATATATTAAAGCATAACAATGAATCACAAAATATAACAAAACTGATCACTTTATCTTACGTACTAGTCCAGAGAATGACACTTGAACGTGATCAACAAATTTCCATTCACTTACTTCAAGAAATTAGGCGTCTCCAGGACCACCTTCTACGCCATCAGTAAGTCTGAATGAAGGTCTCTGTCAATGAGGCCAAAATGGATCCGAAAGAGTTTAAGAAAACAGCTCTCAAGTCCATGAGATCCATGCAAAAGATCTCGGAGTTTAACACCAGACTGTCCAGAAAGCTATCAAAAACGGGGGAGGGAAGAAACTTGTGAGGTTGGAGAGGCCACTGTTGACACCAGCAAGGAAGGAACCCCATCTCCTCCGTTGCAAAACTCTTTTGAATGAGTTTTTTGAGCTCTTTTGAAATCTTTTTTGAACCTTTAGGCCCTCCTACAGCCCTGATGTCAACCCCTTGACCACACCTTTTGGGCACATGTTCAAAATCCTCAAATCCACGGTCAGCCAGCACCGGGACTACATCCACAGCGGCTTACAAGCCTATCGCCACCACCTGGAAGACATCATTATCACTAAGGTCGTCTAAATGAATTATTATTAGACCTCAAACACATATCTATATTATGGGTATGTTAAAAAAGGAAAACCAAAATCAACATGGTAACCCTGACAATTTTAAAAATGTTCGGAAGAGGCAGCTTAGAGTTCATGACGATTTATTAGATCACCTACAATCAGCAAAGACAAGGGGAGAAGAAAATAAAGAAGGTTATGTGCAAGAAATACTCCAATGTCAATCCTCTATTATACTTAGGACACACAATTATACCTTCACAAGAAAACTTTAAGTTATACTAGTTTTTTCATGAGCACCGACGAATGTTCAATCAGGTGTTTAATATAATTTAATCTTTTGAGGAAAGGAAGTTAGTTCACTCCTTAGGAATTAAATAATAATGACAACTACTATGGAACAGAAAATGCATTTCTTCACATTAACAATTCCAAGAAAATATGGTAGTTTATATATTCACACAATTTAAATCAATACCGATTACCATATGGACCTTAAATATGTATAATGAAATCTTGTATTTAATCCATTTCTTCTTCAGTGGGGAAATACAATATATTTATATTAATTATGATCCCTAACTATCTTAAAATAAATAAAATAAGCAAAAATAACAGATGCGCAAATAATATATACAATATGAAGAGCATTCTTGATGCTCTCTCCACAATATTTTTGATTAATAGTCATATAAATCAAATCCATTTTTTACACAGTTTTATGATGACTTCATTTTGTACTTCCAAAAAAACAAGAAGAAAATTTCTTTCATCTCCATCATCTTTTAAAAAAATAAATAATATATGGCATGTATTCATTTTTATCTACGCTCTTCCAGAAACATTTTATATTAGTAGTTGGGGGTTCGATCTAGAACTAAATCTTTCAAGCTATTTTACATGAATACTAAGTAATTAAATACATAATTAATAAGATAGTTCAAATAGGCCTAATAGGCAGTGCAATCCTTACTTTGATAGGCCTACCCATCAAGAGGGAAAAGAAAGACTTTACAGTATGCTCTTAAAACATTAAATATACTTATATAATGTATAGAATTAGGTATTTATCTCTATAACGCCTTTTTTAAGGATTTTTTTTTCAATATTTAGTCATTTAAGTCAAGGTTTAAGGAATTTTATTTACAGTTCCTTTGTTTTTCCTTTTGATTTAAGTAGTTACAAAATTAAAACATTTTCAGATACTATTTTATATAATACATGCAACCTCATGTAAAACTGATGGGTTTCAATTTGATTCCCAAAAATTATTGTTTCAGTCTTATATTTATTAGTCATATTTTGTATAAGTCCATACCAAAAACCCTTCAATGGGATCTTTCCACATGACATTTAATACAGTAAAATCTTAGTCGAATATATTAAAGTCAATCATTTATTCGAATAAGTAACTATTTATTTCCATTTCAATAAAGACTCAATTTTTTGTCTCAAAACAGCATATTCAAGGCTATCCAAAGTAAGACAAATATATACTAAATAAATTAATAAGGCTAAAAATCTACAACAAAATATGTTAAGTTTGTTAAATAAGATAGTCAAAGTATTTTTTTTTAAATTTCTAATTAGCAATGACGAAGCAACCAAAAAAAAATTATTTTTTTTTTAGACTTATGCAAGGAAAGTGCACACTTTTTTTCCTTTACGTTTTTTGACCAACTACAGTCGATTTTTCTTTTTTTATAAGTAGAATAGTTGTAAAACAATCATTTAATGAGTGTATAACATTTTTAAGTCCTTTCAGAAACAACCTGATTATGTCCTTGCAAAAGGTGTAAGCTATATGGGAGTCATTTATTTCTTTGATTTGAAAATAACGAAGTCCATCAACGTTAAAACGCTCCACTGAATTTTAAACATAAAAATAAACCTATTTCTCTTACCCTCAATACTAAACAAAGGGTACACTCTGTTCACAACACTATATACCTTCCAAAACCAAATATAAACATTTACAAGCATGGTTTTTTTAAAAATAAATCAATGTGCCTCTAGAACTATATTTATCTACACTTTCATCATAGAAGTGATCATTTTATTTTTTTTATTTTAACTATTAAGTTATTTATAAAAAAAAATATATTCTTATCTTAAAATGATTACTTTTACAAAATAGATCATTTTTATATTTTAGAGACACTTACTATAAGTCGATCAATAAAAGCTTTGACCATCATCCTTGGTCAAAAATTAAATATAGAATAAATTGTCAACTTTTATGCACAATATGTACAGTCTTCACTCTAGTTTTTTTGCTTTAGTTAACACTACTTTATTTTTTATTAATTAAAATAAGAGCATTTTTAATATATATTTATATTAATTATTCCATAACGGTTTGAGAAGGAGAATAAAAACCTGCTTAACCTTGAGAAACTAAGTTTAAATATTAATAAGGAAAGTCTTATCCTTATACACTTCCTAAATAAAAAGATTATATCATTTTTATTGCTCCGGAATATTGTTATTGTTTATGACGTAATCACTCCACATTTTTTTAATATTTGTTCTCTTCAATGTATGAAAATATATCTCCTACATGACGTTATTATTATTACTATTTACACACTATTCATGTAAAAGTCATAAAAAGTGTAATTTGTACGATGAATTAATTCCTTCTTTGTCATTTAGTCTTTCAGTTATTATTTACAATAAAGTGGGTGATTAATTATAAATGGGCTTTTTGTAATGTACATATATGAGTATAAATATATATTTTGTACATCTGATGGTAAAAATACTACTGTGTCATACACAATGGAGCAGAAAA
Source organism: Lepeophtheirus salmonis (assembly GCF_016086655.4). NCBI lineage: Eukaryota > Metazoa > Arthropoda > Copepoda > Siphonostomatoida > Caligidae > Lepeophtheirus > Lepeophtheirus salmonis. The sequence continues at coordinate 11,759,225 of NC_052134.2, forward strand.
AATGATTTTCAGCATCATCCAAAACAATATATCATTCGTGTTTGCTAAATATTATCAACTAGCATATCCACTCATTAGACATAGTACTTTGGGCAAAAAGTATTGAATACATGTTCAATAATGCATTAGCATTTTTTGTTTTTACCCTGTATTCACCCAAAAAAGGTGTGAGAGGAGATAAATGTAAAAAAATAAGAAGATAAACAATATTTTTTTATCAATTTATTCACTATTAGCATTTGATTACATAATACAATGTATTCGTCCTTTTAATTTACAAATTACGTTTGACTTTATTAAATATCATTTCTACATTAATCATTGAATTAAATATTTTTTGGTGTAAGTCAAATAATTTTTCTTTATATATATGTACGTGTATGTTGTAATGTTGTATTTTTAAGGTGATCTACGAAGTAAAAAAAAAGGAGTATTTTATGGGGAATTTATTAAATTAAAAAACAAATACAAAGGAACCAGTATTCACAATTTTTTTGATACAAAACAAAATTAAATTAAGAGTAAATACGTCGTTTTCTATTCACCCACTGACTCAAAAAAAAAGTGGTTCATTCACATCGAACTCTTGGGATCTTACAACGAGTCTAAACATACAAAAAGAGATACAAGAGTTGTTTCTTGTTGCTGTGTAAAATAATAAATAGTGACTAAGATTTTTCTTTGAAATATCTCATAAATGTTATGTTTTAATATATGCTTTTCCATGATAAATCTTGCATTATTATTTAGATTTTTAAAAAGCCAAAATTATTTTTCTGGAATAATAAAATTTAACAGCAATAATATGAGAAACATTATAATTGATCCTTTTTTATAAAATATAGATTTAACACTTTTTCATCTATATAAAAGTATAAAATACAATTTTATCGATAAAATATATTATTGATGAAAAAAAACGAATGAAGTTACTCTGTTATAACATACCAAATTCTTATTTTTGTATTCTTAAATATTGTACAAAAATTGGCAATATACCTTTATTTATTGACAGATTTGTTTATGTTATGACAGCAATCATTGGTTTTTAAATAAAATGTTTTACATTTTCCGCAAAATTATTTCGTCAGGAAAAGGGTTGTGGGTATTCTTTCTACGTCCCAATCCCTTTCATCACGGGCCAATCAATATATTATTTTACACGGCATTACCCCATTAATACAAAAAATACCCTATGTATTTTGTTGTCAACTGTCGATTCCCTCGTCTGACTTGATACGTCATAGATATTTCCTAATTTATTCTTTTTAATAACTAAACGAAATAATAAGTTATTCTATACTTTTTTTTAATGTTCATTCTAATTGGATAGATGGAGTTGCACTGATTAAGTATAGATAAATATTATAGTATTACATTTACTCCATCAATTCTAAAATTTTTGTGTGAAGTCATAAAGTACATTTTTTTCTCTAGGAATTATTGGTACGCCAACCTACTCTTTTGTAGTTCAATATAATAATATCTCCCGAACATGTTGTCCATGAGCTACCTGAATTCCATTTAGTAATTAAATACTCTATTTTAAAGTGTAATCTATGTGTAGACGTTGACATTACAAGCCCATCTCTAATCTTTATTGCTAAATCGTAATATTACCTAAGAAACTTAGTAGTTTTGTGCACAAGGTGGACCATTGTTGGTTAACCGTAGAAACGATGTCTAGAAGTCGTTAGATACGACTGACTGAATGTAAAGTATCTTTTTGTATCTTTAACTCTTGATTTATTAATAAAAAAGGTTAAAGTAGCCATTCTATAGCAGAACCACTTTTTTTTTTAAGTCCATAAAGGGGTTTCAAAATATTTTTTATGAGTTTTTAAGTACATCTTCTGACAGTGTACAACCAAAAAACGAAAAAATTGTTTAGGTACCAAATCAGCCAGGGAACACCGATAAACCAGACTTTAAAAAACTTATATTATGTTTGTCCAGGTACTTATAGAAAATTGACTAAATTTTTTTTACATAGTCTGGTCGATGTCACGCCAACTAATTATCATATTAATATACACCCTCTGTCAGTGAACTCTGATATAATATGTTCCGCAATTTAAAAAAAAAAAATTCTCTGAAAACCAAATTTTATTGCAAATACTTTTTTTTATACTCAAGTAACATAAAATCTCAATATATGCATAACTTTATTTAACAGAAAGTATCTTGCTTACGATTTATTCGATCATTTAACAATGTTTATTTTATTTCATGTTCTCTTTTGATTAATATTTGTTAATTTTTTTTTCTATTTAATTTCTTGGATTCTTATTATTTACAATGTAAAATTGTAGCTATTAATTTTTCTTAAAACACACGACCTCATCAAAACAGATGGATACTAGTTTGATTCCCAAAATTCGCATAAGTTAATGAATATTTCGCAAAAATACTTTACATCAACCAAAAAATAATGTTTTTACTATAAGAATAACTAATTATATCTTGTTATATGACAAAACTCGTGTTTTCATCCTATATGTAAGTAAGGATTCATTTTTACCGATATATTATACTCATACAACTATTTTTAGCTCTCGGTTTGATATTAATGTGTGCAAAAAAGATGGAATAGTAAAAAAAAATATACAAAATTTGAATGATGTAATTATTATAGGGGTTCAACTGTATTACTGTAGTAAAATAACTCTCATTTTTTTGTTTAGTTTTACCTTGTTCTCTTAATACGTTATAAAAGGATATTCACTCACAGAGGAATAAATATCTCACCTTACATAATTATATTTTTATTTTGATTATTAATTATGCAAAATAAGTTAATTAGATAAATTATATAGTAGATTTAGTAGAGCTATTTGTACCGGAGTTTAAAGAGTTAATGTATCAAATCATCTATTATCAGGGACAAGACCAAACGGAAAAAAATAAGTAGGCTGTAATTCTACAAAAAAAATCAAGCGTTTTTGAAAATCTATCCTTTCACACAAGCAGATGAGTATGAAATATTGCAACTCGTCTGGAGTCTTTTTCACAAGGAGGTTCTTCAAGGAAGAGCAAGTAATCTGCAAAGAATGTAATGAGGGAACTAACCAATATTGCACTCTTTTAGAAACTGCAGCTCCTTAAAGTATTTATTACATGAAACTAGATAGGATGTGAAGTTTATTTTGTGTGGAAAGGCATCGAACCATGAGCTCTTGTATGGTTTTAGGAAAAGTGATCTAGTAATCTAGTGCCCGCATCCTCAAAAGTTTCTAGTAAATTATAAAGTGTATTATCTAAACCAAAATATGACAGCGTTTATCCCAAGAGGAGTTTTGTTTTTACTGCTCCAAATGAGTTTAAATGGACAAAGTTGGTCGAGGGTAGAAATTAATACAGTGTTGAAGAAAGATTATCGAATAAACTAACTTTACTGAGTGATGTGTCGATCTTTTTTCAGGACTGCAGTCCCGTACAGTTCAGTCTCGGTCCAGTACAATTCAGCCCTATATATAATTCCTTAAATTATTAAAGTTCGTTCTTTCATTATGTGTCTCAAGGATATTTCTTTGTTTTTTAATCAATTCCAGTTCTGATAGTCTTAAGGACTGATAGTCAAAAGTACTGGTCCCTATGACTGATGTGACCCCGTCCTAAGACATGACTGGACTACACCTAATAAATAAAGACAGACGCAATACTATCTGTACCGTTCTGAAAACTCAAAGCTGGACTTCTAGAATTAAGAATATATTTACTAAACATCAGAAAAAATATGTACATCAAACATTGTTTATGAATCCATTATTGTTTTTTGTTTATTTTTATTATTCAGTTTCAGCCTCTAAACTAAACATTAATCATTGACAAACAGAAACTATTAAAAGTTGGAAAATCATAGTAAAACCCATATATTTAGAAATAATACATATTAAGATAAAAAAACAATATGACACCCTAATGTACACAAATATATGTGTCACTTTATCATACTATAATGTTGGCGATAAGAGTGCTAAGTACATTATACTCTTTAATTGGGAAATATTGTTATCATATTTTTTCACTATTATATTTTATTATGATTGGTTAATTTTTGCCATTTCTTACGTATACATAGTAGAAAACCTATGTACAGAAATATTAGAACAAACTTTAGTTTGGAAACTAGAATGAATGTAGTGACTATACCAATATTTTCTTTCTAGTTTCCAAACTAAAGTTTGTTCTAATATTTCGATCCTGTTTCAGGTAAAGATGTAAAACAAAATGTTATTAAGAGCTATTGACTATTTTTGCAAGTTTTTAACTGTAATATTACTTAACTTTTTTTCGGGAATTAAAATACAGGCCCTGTATTTAGTAATATTCATCGAATTATATTTTTTTGAAACTGAAACATTATTTTACATTTTCTTTTGACCTTTTTTGAAAAAATCGTGTCAATATTTACATTTGACTACTTTGTCTTGCAATTTTTTTAAATGGATTAAAAAAAAAAAAATAATGATAAAAATATTTCTACTATCTTTTTTTGTAATAGACCATCACATTTTTGAAATATATTGAAATGACTATTTTTGGGTAATTTTCCAAATGACATCCCATATTCTTACATAAAAGAATTTATAGAGGAACCACACACACCTGTGATCCTTTTTAAAAGAAAACATTAGAGTTTTCTTTGGGTGGTTATTTGAGGACAGGGTTTAAACTGGTAGCTTAGAGTTGCTTTACTTTTATTTAAAGAGCCATAAGATAAAATTGGCGTTTGCAAAATAAATTTCATGTGATGGATCTGTCTAATGGAGTTTCTTTGCCTGCTGGAAGAAACGTTGTTGTAACAACAAACTTAAGTGAAGCTTTGGGCATCGGGATGATCTTTGATAAAAATGCAGGTAGGAAATTCACAGCCCCATTCGATTTTTAGATATAATTTCTACGTAGCTATTGTAAAAATGGGAGTTTAAAGTTTTACTTTTTGTCTGTAGTCAATGACTATATAAGTACGCATTTAGATCAGTGGTTGGGGAATACAGGAAAATTACACCAAATGGGGTAATTTAGAAAATATTCGGGTTACTCGGAGTACTACATCCTAGTGATAAAATAAATAAACAAATAAAAAATATGACAGAACAAGGGCGTCTGCAGTGGTTGAGATAGAGGGCTGTCACTCCAACTACCCTCCCCCCCCCCTATAAAAAGATTTTTTGCTTCTTAAAAGAATATTTTTTGGTGAGCATAAAAAAAATTTAACTGAGATTTGGGGTAAAAATTTATTTTTTGAGAATAACTATCGATTTTTGAAATAAATTTAATATTGGAAATTTAATTTTTGTAATTTAAGTATATCTGAAAAATTTTCAAATTTTTTTCAAAAAAGCTTTGATTCATTTTTAAATATTTTGTATTTAATTTTTTTTTTAAATTTACAAAATTTTGATTTATTTTCCAAAATTTAATACTTGCAAATTAGCTTTTGAAATTTGTATGTAAACAGTTTGGAGTTTTTGAAATTTTTTTTCAAAAACAATCAATTTTTTGTGAATAGCAATGAATTTTTGAAAAAAAAATTGAATTAATTTTAGATATATTCAAAAAAATAATCTTAAGACAAATTTCCCCCCCCCCTCAAAATTTAATCTTACAAACACCTCTGCACTAATTTTAGGTAAATTAATTTTACTACAAGTTATTTTGGGGTAACGCTAAAAAAAGTTAGCCAACCCCTGCTCTATATAATGTTTTTATCTTGCGTGGATATGTTTTTATATCAATATATGAACATTCTGGTTCAATACATATATATTTACTTATTACATACCTTTGTACCCTACATACATAAATGTATGCACTCTCATTCAGATGAAATATCTCCCTTAATGAAGGAATGATTGATGCTGCCTATATGACTGTAGATAATTTTATTCACGGTTATATACATCGATACATGTAGTGTATACCTATGTATATACAAATACAGGGTGTGGCAAGATAATTTCCTTAGCAAGGTGAGGTTTTTAATTAAAGAGGCAAGATACTAAACGTTTATTGCAATGATCATGCAATTATTTGTCCAATTAGTGAAGAACGTGAGTTTCCCGCCAAGAATAACAACTGAATTAAAAAAGTTTGATGTAATATTTTATAAAAATCAACAAATTAAATCTAAACCTTGTTTAAAAAGTAGTGCTGCGTTAGTTCGTTATCGGTTTGAGCCGATTAAGTGATTGAATCACTTAGTCGGTCAAAAAAAACCAATCATAATAGTCCAGTCACAATTTCGGAGCTGCATTTGTTCTGCAGGCTAAAGATGTAGACCACAAAAAAACCCGGGTCATATTGGGAAATAACAACTAAACAGAAGTATTATTATTCACCTATATTATATAAAAAAATATGTGTTACATTTTGTTTTTCTTATTTTTGTCGCTCCACACTGGAGTCCATTGGCTTGCTCAGTTAAATCAATGGATAGTCGATCTGGTTCATTTAGTCCAGACTGACCTAACCCTAATAAAAAGTTCAAAAGATGAAAATCATCCCAACGATGAAGTATAAACCCCTCTTCGAATGTTTCCGCACTTTTAGGCCTTTTCTTGTTTTAAGTGCATTTACATTGGGATTAAATTTATATATAAACTACTTGAAATTTAGCTTCTGAGTTTGTCAGGGTGCAATACATGGAAATCAATTAATTCGTTTAATTTATAATATACAAAAAATAAATTTTAATAATCATTTTTTTAATTTGGATTCCCAAAATAGCAATGTTCCAGATTTAAAAAAATGCTATCATTTTATGTGTCATACAAGGACTTTAAATTTGTGCAGTTTGTTGAAATCAGTTAATTGGAACGAGAATTATTTGTGAAAACGAACATTTTTTAAGATCTTCGCTAATATAACAATTACTAATTATTTTATCTATTTTTTATCCAAAATATTAGATACAATATGTGGCAAATTAATAAAACATATTTCCTTATAAAATAGCTATAATTCTTTAATCAGTGTGTTGCGTTTATTTATAATATAAAAACAATATATTCAATTCATTTCCATAATTTAAAATACTATTTTAACGCAAAAAAACTTTACAAATAAGGATAATAAAACCTAAAATTGGTGCCATTAGATGCAAAAAATTTAAATTAATACAGTTTGTTCAAATCAGTTAATTGAAGCAGGATTCATTATCCAAAAATCAATATTTTAAAGGCCGTTTCCGAATAACTTTTAATTAATTACTCTATTATTTAATCATCAGCACTAATAATATAAATTACATTTTAATAAAATATTGCATCACTTTTTATAAAATCACTCAAAAACCTTTTAATTAAGAGTAATTTAAAGGCAAACCAAAAAGAGAAAAAAGTATCCGATTATCAAAATACCAAAGTTTGTTTTATTCAATATTGGTATAATAAGGGATCTGATATCATTTTTAAAACTTTGAAAAATAATATAATTATATCATTTATAAATATTTTCAATGTTCCTTGAATTGGTCAAATATATTTGCACTGACAATGTATATGATATCTAAATTATTTTATTATAATTTTTCCTTATGATCTGAGAATTATCTTTTAATACCACATAAATTATCTCTGTGATGTACGTAGGAGGTGGGCTGCAGGGGCTGATGCCTCCCTCTCCCCCTTAAGAAATTATTCGCTTTAGTAGAGAATGTAATTTTTCAAATTTTTACAAACAAAAATAATAATTTTCTTTAAATCGCTATTGATTTTTGTAAGGTTTCTCAACAAATTTATTATTTGATGACATTAAATTTTTGAAATTTTGTTCAAAGATGTGATTATTTAATTTTTTTTAAAAGATAGTGATTTTTGCAATTTTTTCTCCAAAATTTAAAAAATGAACTTTTTTCGGAAAATTTAATTTTTGTAAATACAACTCTTGAAATTCTTTTCAAAAATTTTAATATTTGAAATTTTTTTACAAAAAATTTACTTTAAAAAAAAAAATTTCAATAAATTCAATATTTGAGATTTTTTCAAAAATCACTTTATTTTTTATCAACTGGTGTAGATTTTTTAAACTTTTTTGAAAAAAATAGTTTTTTTGTGGATAACTAAGATTTTGAAAAAAATTCCGAAAAAATTTAATTTCAGAAATTTTAATGAATACTTATTTTTCAAAAAAATTTAATTAGTATATTTTTATTTTCAAAAAATAAGAAAAACCAAGCCTCCCCCCCTTTCCCAAAAAAAAAAAAAAAAAAATATATATATATATATATATTCAACCCTGCAGATGCCCCTGTTTGTATGTTAATTTACTATTCTAGGAAAAGCAAAGATCCTATGCATATTGATTTCTAGAAATTAATTTCTCCATAGTGCATTCTCCATATAACTTATTTTATTTATTTTTTCGAAAAAATAACTTATGCTAACGTACCCTGTAATTATATACATTAAATACCTTTTTAAATATACAAATAACTACGCATTAATAATTTGAATCCAGCAAATGGCTTTATAACTCTCATATAAATGCAATTTAAAGAGTTTGCAGATGAGCAACTATGAAAAAATATATATTGTGTAATTGTACAAACATTCACAAGAAATATTACTTAAATATGCAGGATTCTTAAATTTGAAATGTTTATTGAGCGTTTCATGTATTTATTTTAATTTTTATCATAAGAAAATACAACTTGCCCTCTTGTTTAGTATAAAATACTCGAATATACAAAAAACGACTTTTTATAATCATTTTCATAATTTGAAATTGACAAAAAAAAAAAAGAGACCATCAGTTTTAATGTCATGCAAGATTTGTAATTAGTGTAGTTTGTTCTTATCACTTAGTTGGAACTGGAGTTATTCAAAAGATCTTTCTGAAATCTGCAATAATAATTTTTTAATCAATTGATGTTTTATCTTAATAAATATGTCAGCTTCCTTTCTTTATAAAAGAGTTTAACCCCCCAAATCTAAAGGAGGTAGATGATTAGTTAGACTTAGAAATTTACATCTTTCTTGCTAAGATTAAAAAGCAAACAAACTACTTCATAAGAAAGAGGAAAGCTGTACTTCTTAGGATGTTAATTTGCTTCACCAAATATATATATGAAAAAGATAAATTCATCTCTCCACTCTGTATACAAAATCAAGGCTACATCTTTTATTATTTTCTGAACATCATCTACCCCTCAAAATCAAATATATACCTTTTCAAGAAAAAGTTTTATTATTGATCGTCTAGTCTTCGAATTATTTATTCTTTGTGACATATTTATAAATATATATTATTTACATTTTAAGATTATTTAATTTTTTTTTGTACCATTACGTTATTATTAAAATTTTAATATTCTTATCTTAATAGAATTATTTTTTTGAAGAAAATACTTTTATATTTAAAAAAATTCATAATTTTAAGTCGATTGTTATAGATTTTGATTATTGTTGTTGGTAAAAAAAACTAATGATCAAACTGTGATGACGGAAATGATATGTAATCCCCTTTTTAAAACCCTTTTGTGTTCATAATACGAAGAGTGAGCTTCTTTAAATAATAAAAGAGTCAATTTTTGACAAAAGTTAAAAGAACAATACCATGTATAGTTGTTTATTTCAGAATACTAGTTGTGAACATTAAATTTAAACAAAATGTATAAAAGCCTGAAGATTAAACGAGTTTAATAAGTTACTAAATGGATCTCGATAAATAAAACATTTTAAGAAGTAATTAAGTTTAGGTTGTGTCTTTTAATCAAAATTCGAAATGTTCATTTGCCATGTAAAATTTTAATACTATTTTGATGGACTTCATCTTATTTCTTTAAATTTAATGTACGCAACCAGTTTTTTAGAATGAAGAATTATATATGTGAATGTTCTTTTAGATGATTTCATTATTTGACACATTTATAATTTAAAACAACTTACTTCACGTATTATGAACTCAAAAAGCTCATATTAGTACGGATTTACAGTTTTATTATTCAAGTTGACTGGTGGTACTTTATGATTAACTATTATTTGCATTATAATTATGTCTCAAAAAAACAACCAACAACTTGGGGTCGCCTACTCCCCCAATAATTACAGCCCTACATATCTTTCATTTTTATAGTCAGTCATTGCTTCATATATTATTTAAATGATCAACTCAATGTACAAAATAATTTATAAATAACAATCAGCAATTAGCAACAACAAAAATACATAAAACTCTCTACCATATTTTTCCTTTCTCCTCTTTTGACAATCGAAGTTGGAAATGAAAATAAAAACCTCGTCATGGTTAAGCAAATACACTCATCATCAAGAATATTTTAATATGAAGAATTAACTAACTTTGCAATTATATAACTCCAAAGTTTATCTTTCAAAACAGCCATAGCGATATATACTCTAATAAACATTATTTATTTGTCAAAAAGGATTCCAGTACTGTTCACATCTCCACCTATCAACAAGCCTTCTCAATATAGTTTTTCATTCTTCATGCTGTAATGCATCAAACTTTGAATAACTTTGTTTATAAATGTGTCATTTTAGAACTTGTATAAGGATTACTGGATATTTCATTTTCATAAATATCTCCAAAAAGGACTATATTAGAAAATGCTGATGTGAGAATCCTATGTTTGTTATTACTGGAAGAACCTTGTTTGTTTTGATGTACAAGCAGTCATTCTATTACACATTTCAATAGATGTTGGATGCTAGGAATAAATCTTTCACAAAAAAGATTCATATGTTTTTATAAAAAGTTTCAAAAATTCGAAAACTTGAGAAAAATTAATTGGGTTAAATATATCGTTCACAATCTTTTGCCAGAACCCCCTGTACCTAATGTCATTTATCTGAACCAACACTTTGACGAAAAAAATTAAACATACATAGGTTGATGATTCATGTTGCAATACTATGTTATTATAATTATCATGTATGTTACTCTAAATTTAAAAGATAAAATCTTAAAAATTGCTACAGATTAAATAATTAAGTAAGTATTGGTTAATAATTAATTAATTATATTTTAAAGATGACTCAACTGTTAAGTGGAACGGCTATTAGAACCATTGTAGCAAAAATAATGACTGTTGCCTATTAAATCACCATATTACGTCGCTATAAATAAAAATATATAAAAAGTACATTGTTGTGAGTTATCAATTTTTTGATTTTTTTGGGTGTATATTTATCGTATTCCTTATTGCTAAGAATTGTGATCCTTGAGTTGTTTAAGTTTCCAATTAAATGACAGGCACATGTTGGAGAATTGTTAATGTCAGCAACAGGGTATAATTAATACAAAAATAATTATTGCAATTTGAGGCAAATAGTTATTTATTTTATCTTTAAAAATTTGATAAAAATGAATGGGAATCATAAATACAAGTATTGAAGTGTGAATCATCATCAAATTTATTAATTATTGTTTTCAGCTGAAATGGTTATTCCGGAGTGTGTTTGTTCTACAAGGTTGTTAATTGGCAATCTGCCTATTATACAATTATGCACTGCCTTTTTTTAATACATCATGCTGAGCTTAAGCTGTACACGGTCGTTGTAAAGACAGAAATATCCCCAGACAGACAAACAAACAAAAAAAAAACTTTTCTTTCGTAATTGAATAAATAAGTTATATAATTTTATTAATGAAGATATATTACCATTCATGTCATTGATAATCAAAATTCTTTGGATGAAAAGAATATACGTAAAAGAACAATACTTCTTTCTATGGGGTTTCAGCAAAAGCCTGATACGTATGTAAAATTCCTCATTTTTATCAATGAAGTCGTAAATATTTTGTCAATAATGGATAATAAGTATAAGCATTCCACTGTTAATTATTTTTCTGTCACATAGTATTGATGTTTTGAGGATATTATTAATATATGATGACAAAATATGTATAAAGCTTTAAATGAGAAGAAAGAAAATATATATAATATATAGATTAATGTCCTTTTTTTGCTGAACAAAAAGCAAAAGTTTTTTTAGTATAATATTAGATCAAATAAAAAACATAAGATGAAAAAAATAGTTGAGAGTTGTGTAGCATACGCATAAACAAGCTGGTGAATATTGAGAAAACCATAGCTTAAAAAAGGTGGTTAAAAAGACTCCAGGAAAGTTATTAAGTTTAAAAAAAAGTGATGTTTAATAGTGTATTATGCATAAAGAGGATTCAAGATGAATTATTAGTTTTTCAGAAAGGATTATATTGGAAGATTATATAAAGTTAAAAAGAAAGTTTACAATAACTTTGAAAAAAAGCGCCACTCCTTAAGCTTTACCATATTGTAGGAATAATATTGAGTTTGAAGACCAAAATCCTTAAGTAATCCTTGTTTCAGTTCCCAAATTCTAGGCCTTTTAAAAATTCAGCATCGATTAGTTTTTGAATTAAAACATAAGTTTCCACAGCACAACTACAGATAGGACAGATATTCAACCTGAATTCAAAGTACCCAAGTACTGCATAAATAAATGTGCACTATCCAAAAATATTTAAGACCCGAACCAGTTTCCTTGTACTCGAACTTTTATAGATTATTAAAACTATCATAGGGAGTTTTTCGATGTAAAAACGCTTTTATAGCATTACTGAATACTTCAGCATAGTTATAAAAACAGCTAATTTATATATCAAGCTAACATTATATTTATTGTGAGCATTCTTCATAGACAGTTGTATTGCGTAGTACTTTTACACGGCGTTACCTCACGCACTAACACAAAAATGTACACTTTATTTGATTGTAATCTGCCGAAGTTTCTTCTTATTTTTCTTTTATCAGTTTTGTTAACATTGATTGGTTGGATTCAAAATGTTTTTTATTAAGCTGTGAACAATTATCAAGTATTTTTTAAAAAAATATTTCCATATTTGAAAAAATTGGGCAACTATCAATTAATTTTGGACAATTTTCTACTTCTTTTAGGAAAAGAGGTTGCAAGATACAATAATGGTAACGTCGTGCCCAATATTATTCTAACAATAACAAATTTTTATGTTCTAAAATTAATAATATTGGAATCTTTATTGTTTCACCATAAGTAACCAGATAAAATTTAAGCGTACTCATGATTCTTACTGGTTTAATTTTGGGTTTGGATATGTACTTGAAAGTTTGGGTACACGAAATTGACCCCTATATTTACGTTTAAAAAAAAATTTTACATTGTAAAAAAAATCAAGATTGAATATAAAGTTATTGTCACATGTTCCAAATTGAAAGTTTTCAAAAAAAATCTGCCTTGTTTATTTTTGCAAATTGTGAAATAAGTTTCAACAGCAGAACTGAACTGTTGCTTTTGGTGAACAACGGCAATATTCTTCCTAAGCAACAAAAGATGAATAAACTTAAGCGAAAGATATTCTGCAATTGAGCTTTAGTTCACATCTACATGATCGACGATTTAGTTGATAGTCCTGAAGGAATATTAAATATGTCTTGGTACTGACATCACCAACAATAAAATTGCTGCTTACTTCCTGGTATGGGCTGCATATCAGCTCATTATTTGATCTGCTGTTCGTTTATTCAATAAGGATTATTTTCTGGACATAATCCAAAACAAGGTTGAGTAGCCTGTCTTCTTTATGAAACTTAGCACTCCAATGAATTTAGAGGAGAAGCCCTTTAAAAAAATATTTTGACTTTCATGACCTAAAAGGCAGAAACATACATATACAATGGTCTTTTTTACTGCTTAATTTCCTATCTTTGCCAATTTTATATACCTTGTAAAGAATATTGAAATATCTTTAAAAATATACTATACGCTTTTGTGGATTGGAGAGCTTTCAAAAATCTGCAAAGATTCGTCCCCATCAACATAAAGGATTTGGAAAATGAAATTAAATGAAGCTTTTATACTCTTCGGATTATCTCAAAGGAAGAAGGTGTCTCCACAGAAGTCTAGAGAAATTGATTTTGCTTTATAAAAATCAAAGGTATTAATTACTAGAATGCTTCCATTCTGAGCCAATATACCTTTATGACTTTTTATTAAATCCGTTGCTAGATATACCACACTTTCTTTAAAAATCACTAATTCTGATGACACGTCCTGAATTCCAGCAGCAAGAGAAGCTAAACTATATCTTATAAAATAAGAGGTACTAAAATCCATCCTATGGATTATTTGGCTTTTTAGCCTGGATTCTTAATTGTTGGTATTTATTTTGGTTTCAATTATTTTTATATTGAAATTTTTTAATAATGATGTGTTGTGATTTTTCATCTGCCCTTTTTTATAGGTATTACAATGAAGATTTAAATAAAAATTAAACAATATCCAACATAAGACTGGTCCTTTCAGTGCTGACTACAAATATAAAATTGGTCGTTGTTATGAATCTTTTAAGGCTTACTATACACTTTTGACAAGACCTATTAAATATTGCAACAATAATTTCTTAGCTCTTCGTGAGCGCCGCAAATTCCTTTGAATCTAAGTTTTGTAACCAATACTTTTCATTATGCTCCTGAAATATAACATCTGACTATATGCAATTTTGTATGGATCAAGGTAATGCTTTGTTCAGGATTTATCCTTTATGTAGGAAATTGTAACTGATATTCTGCAGATTCAATTAAGTGTTTTGCTTAAAAGTCGTTCCATTGTTCTTCCTTTTTATTTCTAAGAATTTTAACTATTTGAAAATTATGTGATTGAGGCAGACAATAACATCCACAAATATGAAATGGTGTATCTTATATTTTTATAACATAATCAACTTCATCAAAACTGATGGGGTAAATATGTTTCTCAAAATTACAAACAAGTAAAAAAAATACTTTATTGTACTTTTATAACAAAATATCAATTTAATGTTTATTATTGTAAGAGTAATATTTTGTCATAACTCCAAACTCATGTTCTTAAAGTTATTTTAGCATAAAACTATATCTTTTTCAATGTTTAATATTCATAAAAGTATCATTAGCAATTTAATTGATATTTACGTGTGCAAAATAAATGGAATGATTAAAAATAAATACTCAATCTAAATGACGTAACAATTATAATCATTGAAATGTTTATTATTTGATTAAATTCGAGTTATTATTGGGGGTTTTCTCCAACTCGCTCACTGCTTTATAAATGTTTTTTACTAACAGAAATTAAAAGAGGTAGTTATTATATTTGAGTACAAGTTAAAATATTAAATAAAGTGCACTTTGAGAATTACAAGATAAAGGAATCACAAATTAGCAAACATGGCTCAATAATTTAATGTCGACTCATATTTTGACTTTTCCCATTACTGCCCAACGTCCATAGAGGAATGTAAATTTCTCTTAAGTTTATATGACTATGCTGGTGCATCCGTCTCGTGTAGAATGCTCAGAATTGTCTTATCCAGTTAATAAATAATAGTCCTTTGATTTGAGATTACATTTACAGTAAACTATGAAATGTTTCACAGCACGCGTACAAAGTCAAAGACGTTTTAAAGTTTTAAATATCATGAACTGTGTAACATCCGTTCGTAATTTTCAGGAATGTCAATTATTATTTACTATTTTATTATTGCTTCAAACTTTATTTATAGACTTTGGCCTACAAATTATTTTTCATACCTTTCCATACAATGAACTATTTAAGATAAAAATGCTCTAACATTTTTTTACGTTCCTCAAAATACGTTGGGCATGTCTCATATCAAAGCATAATAACATCAAATATTTGCATAAATGGAAAGCAAAGAACAATAATTATCACTCAGTCTATGATAAATTGAACGGAGTATCTTTCCTTACACCAAAAGAAATAATTTCACTATGAATAAGCTTTTATCCATGAAATATAACAAAAAATTGACTCTGAAGGAGGTCCTAGATTTACTTGAAGAAGAGGACATGGATGAACCTTTGGACATAATTACATTTGATCCAGATGAGGCTATGAGGCAACTGATAATGATGATGAGGAGAGAGATGGTTCAATGTACATCAATCTTGTGGGAGAAAGATTCTCAATCAGCAATGTGGTGTGTTATCTCATACTCAGAAATGGTTTAATGATGAAAATGATAACCACAACTACTACGAGATTGAGGAAAACAATTCGGGAATAGAAAAAGGCGCTAACCTATGTAAATGGGATCCCCCTACTAGTTAACACAAATTTGAGAGTCCCTTATATAATAGAAACAAGAACACTAATAAAAAGTGTTCCGAAATTTAGAACCACATTGCAATAGGGTTCAACCATTTGATACATCCAAGTTGTTCCATCTAGTGAACTTTCCTTTCAATCTTGAAAACCTAAATAAGACATATGATTTCCTCAAGTTATTCCTTCAAGATGAAGTATGCTTAAAAATTGTTTTTAAGATAAGAAAAATGATAGCACAACAGGCCTTAGCACAACTTCTCTGTTAGACCTCATTCGATGAAGTCAAGCTATTAACTTTATCAGTGGTTATTTACTGCCTTCATATACAAGGATGTATTGGGAAATCTAGGATGACAACATTATTAAGGGCATTAGAGAGGCCATGTCCTGAAACACTTAAAAGAGTGTCCTCAAATATATGCATTTTGTAAATTAAAAAACTATTCAACGAGAATCAATTCTGGAAGGTTTAACCACTTTTCTACGTCATAAATGAAATAAAAGTATATCAAATCAGAATATATTAGCATAGATGAATCTATGATAAAATATTTTGGTCGCCATCCTCTCAAGCAGTTCATCAGTGGGAAGCTCATCAGATACAGGTTCAAAGTGTGGGTCACATATATAATTACAGGAGAGCGCCGTAATTGTATCCCCTATGTATGAAAGAACACCAAAGTTCGGAATTGAGGCGTTGGGAAAGGTCCTGATGTTATTTTGGAGATGGTAAAACAACTAGAACTACTAATTGATCTAAAGCTTGTTTGTGACAAATTATTTACTTCTCTTGACGTCATAGATAATTTTGCAAAATGATGGTTCTGTCCTGGATACTTTTTCGAACTGTTGGAAACTTAAAAAAAAGAGTACTTATTATCGATGCAGATGATGCGATTGGGAAATTCGTTCAAAATAATTCGAATCTTATCATACTTGGCAGAAAGTACAATGAATAATATTTTCATATGCTGATTAGAATATATCTAAATGTAGAATATATATTTTCTTTTATTTATTTTATATTAGATAGTTTTTTTGCAAGCCGAATTTAAAAATGAATTTTTAAGGTCGAATTTAAGGCATAATTAACCTTATTCGGGTTCATAAGAATAGTATATAAAAAAGTTTAAAAAAAAAATTAAGATTAGGGTAATAAGGCAGAAATGGATTTAGGAAAAGTTTTTTTTTTCCGATTTCCGATTCCCTAATTGTAAGAAATGAAAGTCAATCAATTTATGTCATAAGTCCCATACGCTATTTTTTTCATAAACTTTTAGTTTTCAATAATTGCTTATTTTTAATAAAATTTACTGTTGTTTATTTGACAAATTAAAAATACTTTTAAGAAATAAGTGATGAATTTCCATATTTATTCTTGCTTCCATCTATTATGATTATATAAAAATATATGTAACATACATAAGTTACTAATATTATTTATTAATAGGTTTCCAAAACACTGTATGTAGAGGCTGTCACATGTTTTTAGCCAATCACTTGTAACTGTAAAGTGAATAGATTTGTATCACAAGATATAAAAATACATCCAGCATTTATTTTCACTATCCTTCTGTATGTTAAAGCATTCATGTTTTCCTTACTATTTAATCTTTGTTTTTCATGCTGAGAATCATTGAGCTTCTTGCAACTTAATTGAAAAAATACTATAAGAAAAGAAAGGATAAACTACTAATCAAAATTATCATCATATATTTTTTTACTCTCAGAAGTGAACTTCCTTTCTACTATATACAACATTTCATTGATATCTATGAAACCAAATTGAACATTTGTGCGTACTCATAAAAGACGGAAAATAAACTTAAATATTTATAGGAGTTTGATAATTTGTACGGCCTTGATAGACTCAGAGTATATCTGAGGATGGATATAGAAGTAATTTTTGTTGTTGTTTAATTCCTTCTTTTTCACCCTCCTCGATACTTGTAGCTGATTTAATAAGACGTAATGAGAGGAAAGTAGCTTTTCATCCATTATATATTTTTTTTAATTTTCCGGGTTACCATGTTGACTTTTGGTTTATTTTGTTATTTAGCATGCCCAAAATAATTAGCATCACCAAGACAAACATATAAAACATTTTGTTTTTCTAAAACTACCAAAGGGATCACAAAGAGTGACTAACAGTAGATGTATATAATTTGTTGTAAATAAAAGGCGGAAAAAAAATGCATGCTTTAAGGGGATGAAAAAAAAAATTACTCACTTTTTTTATTGTTACATACGAAATTTAAAAAAAAAATACTTGTTTCACATTTTTATAATTAAAATAATGTCTATCAAAAAACATTGTTGGAAAATCACAAAAATATCTTTTTTTTAATCGGAATTTACCAGATTAAGAGTTTCTGAGTTTCTTCATAAATTAATCAAGAAGTGCGACCTAAAGATGAACTTGTAAAATAATACAATTTATTTTCAAACTATATGCCAACTTTTCCGCACAACTGTTAATCAAAATTAGAAAAAAGAAGAATATCAAATTTTTCTGTGTGGAATGTTATTTTTTTATCTCTCGACTATTTTTTAATGTACAAGTCATAATTTATTACTCTTTTTCGTGTCTTTTGCCAATTAGAACTTTTACAATAGAGCAGGACCATTTTTTTTTAAATTATCAGGTAGCTTGAACGATATCTGTGCAACAGGGTGTTGGATGGAAATAACAAAACTCCTGTTATTTCTTAAAATTTGAGGTTCCGGGAAAAAATTTCAAAGTTTAAAACTGCTGAGTAAATCTTTATTTTTCCTTCTCGAACACTATCAGGGTAAAACTAAGCTGGAAAATAATGTGTTTTTTTTGTTTGTTTTTTTGCCTTATTCCTTGTTGTAATAACCCTAAGGATACTTCTGTTGTGGTCCAAAAAAACAGTCTACTTCATCAAAAAACAGATTTTCAAAACTAAGAAAAGAGAAGAAGCTCACAGGAGCAAAATCTACAATGCAGTTTGGAAAAAGTAGGCATGAGAACCATGAAAGAGGCTATCCTAGCCAATCAGCTGAAGTGAAGGCAGTATGTGCAAAAGAGAGTAATGTAAAGAAGATTGCAGTGTCCAGGACCAACAAATGGAAGAAGGAAGTACTTGATTTGGAAGTAGATTCATATCATTATTACTATTATTTTAAAAAACCCCATTGATGCATAGTACTTTAAAACAATTTTGAAGTACCCCTACAGCCCAGACGTGAGCTGAGCTATGTTCTGGCCGGACGGGGAGTATAGATTTGTAACTGTTGCTCAGAAGGCATCTGACGATGATCACTGCAGGGCATGAGAAAGGAGACTATCCGCAACAGCCTTTAGATGCTGCTTGATTGATATTACTGCACCCAATGGCAATGTAGTTTCTATTAGGGGTAGTAATATTGAGAAAAAAATTGTCGGTTAGGAGTGTGTGAACCTTTTGAAGTACAACTGACAAGGTCATGCAAAAATTGTATTTTAGATATATATATAAACAGTGAAAATATATGTGTTTGAAAATGATATTTTATGTTTTAAACCAAAGGTACTTCAATAGTTTGTGTTTTACTTCTTATAAATAAATAAAACATATATTTTTTGAGCTAAACGTTGTAAAAGTAAGCCTTCTTTTTGCAACATTTATTCATGCTATTCGTTTATGCAAGTAGTATTACATAGGAAATAATTTAAAATAATCACATTACTATATACCTATAAACAGTCCTATGTCCTTATAACTTAGAGACTTTGAAAGTCTTATAAATAACTTTAATTAAAATATACATTGATATGTTTAGGTGCAGAAACATTTTTGCAAGAAGAATTTTGCAAATGAATTTACATAATTGTATTGTTGGATGAATCCCAGGACTATATTTTGAAGATAATTTTTTGTGTCTCACCTCCAGAATAAAACCCCTATTTTACCTGTTACAACAGACCTGCATTGTTTTAAAAAAAGTTGGATTGATCTATCCTGGTAAATTGTAATATTTGTGTATCTATGATCTAAGAGGAAATAGTTTCATTAACAACATGTAATATACCTCTCAAATAGAAAATTATTTTTTAGAGAAAAATCAATTTTCTTTTTTTTTAAATTTGTCTTATACCTTTTAGCTATATAATTTTCTTATTTTATCCTTTAAAAAACTTGAAGAAAAAATTTGTAAAAGCATAAACTATTGTTTCAATTACTTAATATGTATGTAGTTTGAATCAAATTTAATGATACAGTCATTGTATGTAATGAATGTAATTTTGAACCTTTATTTTTTCATTTTATTTTTAAAATTAAAAAATGTAAATTATTTCTTGTAAAGTTGAAAAAAAAAAAAAAATTTTAGACGCTTCATTAAAGAAGTTATATAACATTAAGTAATAATTGCCTTTGAATTTGTAAATAATATTGATGATTTTTGATAAGAACCAGAATGGTTACTATTCATCTTCCTTCAAAATTTGATTCAGAATTTTGTCCAAGGCCTTGCACGAAATTATTTCCCTTAAAAATCAAGATTTAAAACTTATTTTTATAAATAAAACAAAATACAAAATTTGATTTATAAGGGAGGTGGAATAGGACCTTGTACCTTTATCTTTGCCTCACCGTAAAACCAACACGCATCTACTATGAAATATAGTATTATGTTTTTAGACTTAAACATTTATGTCCATATACGACAAAAGAAGTCTTTGTGGACCACTATAATGCTCTCCTAATTGTGTTTAGTTAATACTTATTATTTAAACTTATTTCAATAGCATTGGAGCGTGCAAGAGTTTTGAGACAATTCTTAAAACTTTATTGTAAACTTCAACAATTTGCTTTCCCCCTACTACAGAGAACCCGGAATCTACTTTTTTTCTTACGTTAAATTAAAAACATACAAGTTTATTGTCATATCGTATGAATAATGAAAACAGAAGATTACAACTTTGTTTGCCACATGAATGTCTACAAAAAAAGTTATTGCCGACAAATATTGATCAAATGTAACAGTCTATTATGTCGAAGAACGCCTGGATAAGGGTGAGGATCAAAAAAGCGAACCGTCAATCGTGTCAAGACGTGGCTGGATAAGGGTTGCAATATTAGTGAAGCCCAAAGGAGTGATCGACAAAGAAAATTGAATACAGAAGTTGTAGTCAAACTCATTAAAAGCAACCGCATATCTCCATGACAGAGATGGCCCAGGTTGCAATGTTTAACGGATCAACTTGTCAAAGAACATCTAAGAGGGCGGTAGTGTCTGTCCACGAGTCCAAAAAGTACCACTTTTGATAGCAGAGATGGCAAAAAGTTAACTTCTAGTTCAGTTACAGTATTTTTATTTTTATTAAACAGTCACCTCAACCACCAGATCGATCTGAATCTCATAGATCATAGTAGCTGGTGGCAAGTAGAGTCCCAGAACTGCATAAAGCAACAATCAATTTTGAGGCATTAAATGACATAATTTTAGGGCTTATATCAAAAGCACCTGCAGTAAATTCTGCGGCAGTCTAAGAACTGTTATTGCTCTCTATTAGTGATAATATTCATAGATTATACATAATTGTTTAGATTGTTAATTCTAGTATAATGTCAAGGAAATAATATGTTTTTGAAATAGTTAGTAAAGGAATTAATGATAAGTATAAAATACCCATGTACAATAAAAACAAAAATATTATAATCTCATTGATGAAAATTAATGGGGGAAACATTTTTTTGCCTTGTTTTGCATCTACATATATGTATACCACTATTGCAATTTTACATCAATTATCTAGTATTTCCTTTATTTCCACTCACTTGGTCGCTGTCTTTTATTTATTTTTATGAGCAATAATAATCAATACTAATGTAAATAATGATACATTAAATAAAACATAGTTTTATTGATAGAAAAAGCACAAGAAAGCTTTATTGATTTATGGTCATAAATTAATATATATGAATGCATTTATGTACATACGGTAGTCATTTATTGTATAAATCAAGGGTTCCCAAAGTGGGGTATAAGACCCCCCGGGGGTTGTCAGACAGCACAGATGCAGGATGGTGAAATGTATTCCAAAAAACGAACATACTTATTCATTCATTTTATAAAAAATAGAAAATATTTCTAATAAGAGTTATACACATATATGAGTTGAAATTAAATAAAAGCATGCAATTGTAGCAAAGCGTTTAATTGTTGTATTGAATATAGGCTCAGCCTAAAGAAGATACAGGAGGCATATTTGCATTTTAATACGCCAAATTCTTCCGTTAAAATCCCTTTTCAACAAAAGAATCTCTTCAAATTAATTTTTTTGCCTCTCTCTGTGTAATGAAAATGAGGGACTGCTTTTCCATACAGAGGTCAAATGGCTCTCACAGGGAAATAGGAGCAGCCTCTTGTATAAGCTGTGGGTCAAGGTACAGCTTTTTTGATGGAGCATGGATCTCAGCCTGCCAGCCACCTCAATTACCCTGCATGAATATCAAGGCTGATGTATTTGTCTTTTATATTTGAAAAAGTAAATAGACTTCATCTGACAATATAAGGAGAAAAAACTTATATCGGGTCAATGAATGATACAATCGGTGCAATCAAAAGGAAACTTGAGCACTGGTCAGGGCGCCTAAGAGTGTGGAGTCTCGGTGTGTGTTCAGAACTGGACAACTTCATTGAGCAAAATGCACTCAATTTCAAAAATAGTACAGAAGTGTTCCTTCTCTCTCTCCTGGCACACTTCAACAAATATTTTTCCGATGAAACTGCTCTAGAGGAAAATGAAAATAAAAAACTCGTCTGGAGGGAGTAACAAAATACACGTGCAAGTATAAGCCTACTTTGAAATAAATTAAACACAGAACAATGCACCTATTTGAGTCCTCCCCATTAATGTGTCGAGTGAGCAGTGCCCCTTGGCCTGTGTGTATGCATACTATCTGGAGGAAAAGATACGGACGTGCACCCACATAGTGTATGTGTTTGGTTGTGTGCAACATTATATAACATCTCCAGTTATCTGTTATTTAGGAGGATGCAGGCTGAAAAGTTTGGAAACCCCCCGGTATAAATCATAGTCCAAAGGCTATTTAAATGTATCTAATCAATGAATAATTTTCACGTCGTTACGTCACTAACACACATAATTACTTCGTATTTTGTTCTCAATTGGCAATTACTTTGTTTTTTCCCCTTATTCATGAATGTTAGTTGGTTGAACAATTTGAATTAGCTCTTGTTCAACCTTTATCCCATAAATAAAATTTTAAATGTTATTTTAAAATTATCTTAATATGATCATGTTGATGTGCATAATTAATATTAATATCAAATTTTTATTTTATTATCAATCTGGAACAAGTAACATCAATTAAAATAAAAATGATCAGTTAGTACCACGGATGTGACTAAAATGTCAAACCGATTAAAACTGTTGTATTTGTTTTAATTTCAATATATATTGTGTACAAGTAATATAAATAGATTCTCGATACTTTGACTATTTACATCTATTAAGATTAATAGCAATTTTGTACATAATATAAATGGAAGATATATCGAGAAGAGCTGAAATGCACGTAAATACACCACCTAAAGTTTTTTTTTTTTTTTTTTGACTGATAACACTGTTGTTTTTCCAATGCAAACACAACTTAAAACGTAAAAAAACAAGTTTTTTTCTGCTTCGTTCTGTTTCTAAGCTCTACTTCTTTTTTTAATCATTATGTATGTGTTATTTATAGTATGACGAACTAGTCACCTACAAACGTTATAGTTCAGCTGGGAACAATCTTCAGTAATTATACAGTAATAATTCTATAGTATGAAAAGGTTGGCTAACAACTACTAACTTATTGTTGGACATTGATTGTATGTTTTTGAAGAAAAATTTGGCACTTATGTACTATGAATGAATTGAAAAAAAAAAAAGATATTCAGCATTTAATAATAAAGATAAGCTCAATATTGCATATCTTAAAATTGTGAAAGGTTAATTTTTTCCAAGTATTGGTTTATCTACAGAACCATAGCATATACTTAAGCTTTTGTAAGCATATATAAAAAACCACCGGAAGAGAGAACTATTTATGAGGGCCATATCATATTACTTGGTGATAAAGTTAGTAAAAGAGAAGATCTGATAAAAGTCATACACACTTATATATTACACACTGTTATATATTTCTTTATTTCAAATAATTATTGTATTCTAAAAAAAATCATGAAGGTGGATTTCATTTAAAGAAGTATTAATACACTATAACAAGTGCAAGGTATATTTTCAACCTAATCCGGAGCCTTTTTATCTTCTTCCATGATTTTTCTTGATGCTTTCATTCTTTATAATCTTCTTAACATATGACTTGAGCACCATTGATTACATACATACTTGTGTTCGTAACTTTTATACTTCCAAAAGCTTGTGGATTCGATTTTTGTTATTTAGCAAGAAATCAATTTTCTTTTTTAAAATATTTCAAAGTTTTGTTTCATATTTGACTATTTAAAAAAATATAAAGTGTGTGAAAGCTGTTGACTCTGGAAGCAATAAAATACTCTTTCTTGCTATGAAGGGCCTATTAGTGTCTTTCTCATCTTCTCACCATAACAAAATCTGCGGGATTAACACCAGAGGAGCTGTGGGCCAGATATACTTGTCCAAGTAGTATATAACGTTTACCAAACGCCTTTCATTCGTTTTTTGGCACACAAACTTGGCTCTACGAAGTGTGTATGACTTTTATCAGATCTTCTCTTTTACTAACTTTATCACCAAGTAATATGATATGGCCCTCATAAATAGTTCAGGGTAATCGTTGATAATATCCCGGATTTGATTGACTTCCGATAGACGTCATTACGGTGGGCTTCCCTTCGCCCTATTCACATCAAACTCATCTGTTTCATCACCATCCTCAATGTCCTTCTACTAAAACTTATTTGTAGTTATTGATGTTGTTTAATTCTGTAATCTCCGATTGGGGCTTTCACATACAGAAACACATCTACTATGTTTCTTACCTAAGCCCTTTGTAAGTGTACATTTATAGTACTATTCAAAGCATTACAAACGAAGCTGTTTTGCAACACCTAAGGCTTACAACAAAGTTGAGCCAATACGGTAACTTCAAGGTTAAACTTTTACAACATTCTTGTTTATCGGGGACAATTTCAATTTCACTATGTAAATCATGTACCTAATTTAAACATTTTTGATTGTAAAAACCTGGTACATACGTACATAATGAAATTACTAGAGCCTAATTGATTATAATTCAATTAGACTGGGTAAAACTGAGAGTATATTATTAAACAATAAACGTAGTAAAACCCATCTAACAAGGAAAACCACTCTTTCAAATGTGTTTTATTAATTTAATTAATGATAGAGAGCCATAACCATTTATTTTCATTAATAACCATATTTAATAATCGTTTTCGACCGTTATGTAAAACGTAAAGTATTAATTATAGTTGAAAAAGGTTTGAAATTATGTATCCATGAAACGAATTTATTAACTTTAAGATTATTTTATATGCCTATGAAGAATAAAAGGAATTGACGCTATTATGACTTTTGGCAAAATAAATTTTTTTAAGAGAAATAAAGAAGCAAAATAATAAAAGTACATTCTTATTGGATGAAAAACTCTTATAACAACAAGGATATTTCCTAAATGTTTCCTTGTAAAAGTTTAGTTTTTCTCCTTTATCCGAATGAATATTTATTGGACCATAAACTAACATGGATAGAAAGGTAAATAACCATATTCTTTATTATATATTAGTTCATTTTTCGTAGTAGTTATGTGTCTACAAAGAGACAAACTTATGATAAATGATTATTTTTTTTTGATGTGATGTGATTAAATTAAAAATGCTTTAGTTTCTGAAGGGCTCACTGCTATTGATTTATTTACGTTTGCTCGTTGTAAAACATCCTCTATGGTCAAATTTGTAGTAACTATGCTATGAGTCATCATAAAACAGACAGATGGATTTGCTTTATAATTTGTGTTTGTGAAATGCATTATCATCGCATTTTTTTTTCTAATTTGGAACATCTCATAATTAATTTTATATTTCTTTATTTGTTTTTGTTTATTAAATAACTTAACATTAAAAAATGTAAATTCTTTGTATTTTGAAAAAAAAAATAAAGGTTGGAGGAAGATAATATGCATTAAGAAGTCTCTGAAGACTATCATATATTATATACACTGCATATACAAATATTTTTTTATCCCGTTCAAACCTTTTAATCCACATTTGGTAAAGTTGAAGTATTCTAAAATAAACCTTTTTTTTTAAGAAGAAGAGGACACCAGGGAATATCTTTTTTTCCACACATGTACATATATTTGGACTTTTTTTTTTTTGGATTTTATGGTAAAAACAGAGTTAACAGGATTTTGTTGTTGTTGTAACCCTTTTAAAAAATTTACATATTTCAAATGTTTTTAATGCCTAACTGTTTTCTGTATAACAGTGTAATTCAAGGCTAAAAAGGACATGCTGGAAAAAAGAGTTATAAATGAAATGTCTTATTTTTTACATTTTTAAGTGTTGCATTTCTGTAAAGATTTTAATATGGAAGATATTGAAGGGATACGAACATGTAGTTCTACAAGACTTTATCATTGTACAAAGTTGATCAGATTTTGTAGTACATATTTTATTAATTTCAATCCAGAAGTTAATTTGTGCTAAATCACAAAGAATTACTAAAATCTCTGAATAGAACAAGCTGACACTGTCGGAATGTGCATAAATATTCTAAATTTTCTCATGGGCAACACAATTGCGCAAAGTTTTTCTCTTTTCCGTGATTCACCGTTGATGTCACTGTGAATAAGCAGAACATCCTGACAATGAAAATGTGAGAAATGTCTTCAAAACAAAAAATCTAGCCGGAAAAATAGTCTTGGGCGTTGTGTATTTTATCCTTCCATTTTTGGGAAGAGGAAGGATTGGCTTAATGCAGAAGCTTACATCGAACTTCCAGATAAGAAAGTACTACATTAGGACAGAGAAAAGTTATTGGACAACTTTTTTCCCCTCAAAACAGAGTTCCGTGTTATTGCATCTCTAATGATCACGCTTTCCTCAGAGACAACTTTCCAGACTTCAAGACTTTTGGGGCCTCAACATGTGTCTGTCCACCTCTTTAGATACGACCCCCTTGGATTACGTTTACAAAGTCATGTCTAAGGGAGAGGTTGTGTTCTACTTCACACGGGATTGTCCTATCTCTAGAGGGTTTGATCAAGAAGGAGTGTACCATTTTCAATTCTAACTGCATATTCAAAGTCTGCAAAGGATTTAAGCCTCGTATTGATGAAAATTATATCTATTTTGTTAGTATGATAAACTTTTTCAAGAACTACTTCTTAATAAAGCTGCATCAAACACCCAATTTTTTCATTGCATTTCATTGTCTATTCTCTCAATGTGAGAACTAATCATGGAAACATGTATGCAAAAAATCAGTAAAATCGGATGTAATCCTGGGAGCCCACCAAGTCCGTAACGTTTTTCAGTTTTTGTAAAAAAAAATCGTCTCTCCTACCAAAGATTACTACAAAAAACTAATGCATTAAGAACAAAAATGCATACGTTTTATAAACTTATTTCTTATAAAAAATATATTCTAGAAACAAGAATTAACTAATTTACACATACATACTTTCTATATACTAAATAAGAAAAAAGAAAATCTATTATATTATAATATATTTACATTGCATTTAAGAACTATTTTGGTGGATTTCTTTAATTTGGAATAACTTGCTTATTTTGCTCTATAACCTGCAAAACATTTTGATACTTTTTTTTCTTTTTTGGAAGATGGAAGAAAATATGTACCAAACTTGACAGCTATTTTGGCTGAATCATTAATTCAGTTGATACTTTCAACAATTGTCTTAAATATCTTGAAATCTTTGTTCTGCTCCCATGTTTTATATTTTGTTCAATGAAACTTATATTTGAATCTAAAAGATTTCTGTTAGACCAAGAGTCCTCGTTCACTAAATTAGCCAAAATAGTTTTTGACGTTATCTTCTGGAAAAAAAAGTTTTCCGTAGCCCGACCAATATCGGTGAATTGGAGCACATAGCCAATGTCGTTGCTTAATAGTTATATAAGCATCTACTAGTGCCCAAATTCAAAAGCAGGTACGGCTTCGCCAAACAATGTCGTAACAACCATTTCTAGTGTTAAGTACCATAAATGACACCTAGAGGCATTCAAATCATTTTTGAAATAGGGGCATTGATTTTTTTGTATTCCAGCACAGTCTCGTATAGGCACAAATCCCACCAATGAGCAAAATATGCAGATTGAGTTTCGACCCACCAACCACAGTAAACGTAAGCAATAAAAAGCTAAAAAATACATGAGTTTTAAACACTAATAACTGGCTGCTGCACTTCCGATCAAAGAAATTGGCTTTTCAACTTGACAAATTGTTATTGAAAAGATAATTTTTGAAATCCATCTTTGCATTGCTCTTTTGTTCATTGATCAAATATTATCATATATATAGTGAAATGTCCTTCTTCTGAAACCCCCATGGGCTCCAGTCTGGGCTTGAAGGCATTTGACATCTTGATGACAAAAGAGAAACAACGTTATGCTGGGGAACTTATTTCATAGTCCAGGAACAATAAGCCTGTTGATAAGGGTTTGAGTTGTTATGTTCTTTACAACCAAGAGCTGATCTTTGTGGCCAACATTAATCCTGTTTGGGGTAGTTTGCATCTAACCAGGGCTTCAAAACCTTTTTCATAACTTCTTTGTACACCTTTGTTCAAATGTAAAAATCTCATCCCGGTCATGAAGTCTTCAGTAACAATTTTGTTGGTTCTTCCATTTCCTGCCTCTTAAGAAGATACTCTCACAACTGTTAATTAGCCTTCTGACCTTACAGACAAGCTCAACAAAACAGACTTTTGATATATAAGAATGAATATTCTTACAAGATAGATTTTTGGGGGAGTATTGAGCACAGAGGCAAGATCGAACTATTTCATAAAATCCTAGTTTCTCATTACCTCTTCTCTATTGCCATTTTGGTTACAGAATGCCCTTTTGCCCAATTGCGTGATAGTACTGTAAAGAAAACTATGAACAGTTGAAGCAATTTTTTTTTCTTCAATTATTCGGTGATAATTTGGATTACATATATTTTACTTGTAGAAAACAAATTTATATATATTTGTTTTTATAGGGAAACTAATTAAAAGACAGTAACCTTTAGTAATTATTTGTAATTTGACTTTGTCTTTGTTTTCTCAAAGTTTAAGTCGTCATAGCAGAGATCAAAATGATAAAATAAAGTACTTTATTTACCTAAGGACATCTTAATGTAGAAATTTATTGGAAGGATGTGCAAAAATGTTATTAACGTGCAGAGGAGTATAAAATATGTTCTTGAAAATGGGAGCAGCTATTTTTAGTTGTCTATTTGAGTTGGTTTTTTACCTTCAAAAGATTTTTTTATATTTTTTTTGTTTTTAAAGACTGTATATCTAAAAATATATTAATATTTTATGCGTCTGTTCAATAAATTTAATTTTAATTCCATATATATATGTTGTTAAATAGCATTTTTTTGAAGGAAATCTAATTAACTTACATTAGGATCTGTTTTTCTACACATTAATTTTTTTTTTTTCAAAAATATATAGGTACAACCCCCGGTTGTATAATTTAAAATGATTGTCGAATTAAAAGAATAATAATTAAACTTAATAAAAGTAGTTAGGGATGAAGTCAAAGTATTTTTTGTTCTTTCTTCTAAGTCAATGGTATATTTACGTAAAATAAAATTTGAATTGAATATAAGGTACATTTTTGCTTTTTTTCATTATTGCATACAGGCAAGATATATTTTTTACAATATTGCTTATTTAAAAGTTGTGAGTCTCTTCGGGGTAATAAAATTGTAAAAGTGAGTAAAATCTTGTATAATTTTTGTTTTTGCACATATTCTGTATATTTTTAGGTTTTACTTGTGATTCAATAATTTTTTATCTACTACTTGTTGATTTAATATCTTGCAAAGAGTTGCGAGTATTTGACAACCTAAGCCCCCATCCATTTTTTATAAATGAAAAATATGGTGATACATCCCACATTGAACATATTCAATCTGAACATGATATCCATAATAATTATTAAGTATTTGTAATTTCTTTCATATTTAAAGAAAATTAAATATTAATTATCATAATCATAGAATAAATATTACCCTAGAAATATTCTAATTGCATAACCTATTTGAAAACCTGGGATTATTTTATTTTGTGGATGCTTAGCTATTGTTTAATATAAATAGCTTTAACAATAATTTAATAATAATGCTTTCTCCTATATATGTTTTATATACAGGGTGGTCAAGATAAATTGGGAAAATCTTTAAAGGCCAAAAATAATTGCTCCAAAAGTGAGGATATTTTGGAGCCAAGATATACTATGTTTTTTTTTTTTCCCAGATGGACATGTACTCTTTTGGAAAGTGTAATTCTTCCCTGTGCTACTCCATCCATCAAAAGAATGCAAATTAAGAGTGAAAAACGAGAATTGGTACAATGGAAATTCTGGTCCACAATAGGCTGACAAAGCTACCAAAGCCGTAGGGGCAAGTTTATCCAGAAAGGCGGATCACACAATGAATAATTGAGTGCCATTTAAGGAGGCTTTCAAATATAGAAAAATATGCTTCTATTTTATCTAGTTGCAATATAAGACTTGAAAGATTTTTCCAATTTATCTGGGCCACCCAGTACGGGGTTTAACAACATAGCGTCATTTTACCTTATGCGTGACAATCAGGCTGTTAAAGTAGTAGGGAAGTGTTTTATTCTAGTAGCCAAGTTATAGTTTTCTTGGAAATACAGTCAGTTTTTATCAGATGTCGGAGTAGTGGTAAACCTCCGTTTACCATAAAAAATAAATATTAGAAAATAATTATTAACATTAATATTTTATTTTATTAATCCCACTGTAATTTATCACTGAGTTTTTTCTAGTGTAGTAAACGAAAATCAATTAATTGTTTCATTTATATGCAAATAAAGAGAGTATTATAACATTTTCATAATTTGAAAGTTGCAACATTATTTGAAAGTGAATTACTACACAAATAAAAATGCAAGAATTCTAAACTTATTGGTGTCAAATTTTCCATTGTATAAGAATGATTATTAATCTCATGTTAAAATTTTTTGATTTTCGTATGTTTATAGTAATTTTTGATTTAAGAATTAATGGAGTTGATGCTCTGCTTAATGAGATGTGATCTCCTCCAACCTCATCCCTCACTCCATGAATCCACTCTTAGTCCCCCGGAGAACTTTATTCGAGAAAAAATCACAACTTCCTCCACATCATGAGACTTTCTATTTACTTTCATGATCTTACAAAATGCAGATTGTCCGAATATTTAAAAAAGTAGATAACCCCTTCCTCGTAATCCAATAATAATAGATTAGAAAAAAAAGTAATTTCGTAATTTATGCTTTATTTCAATGCTTTATTAGAAGTGTTACAAGCATCCGATTTAAGCAAAATATAACTCGTTCTGTTCAATATTTTTTTGCCAACGATCATTCAAATTTATAGTGTCCTTCTCGTGGGAGCCCTTGTCCCTATGAATAAAAAAACTTGAATTACTAATTTTCACAGGCCTCTTCTGAGGCCAAATTTTAACCCCACAGTTTGTTGGCCAGAGAAAGGAACAAGTGGTAGTTACTTGTTGTCAGGTCGGGACAGTAGGGTAGATGCAAAAAACTCCTCATTCGAGTTCCTAAAGCTTCTGGCTGGTTATTAAAAATGTGTGCGGCCTGGCGTTAGTTTGATGAAACATGATTCCTCCTTATTCACCAACATTTGTTCATATTAGGGGGCAAAATTTAGAGTTTGACCATAGGGGAACATCCTTGCCAATCCCATCAAACACACAGCATCACCTTTTATGCAGTCAATCCTGACTTGGTCACAGTCTGAGACGCTTCTTTGGCTTTCAACATCAATCTAATTTGCTTGACTTTGATGTAAAGGATGCATTTTTTATCACCAGCCACAATCCAATTAAGAAATGAATCGATTTAGTTCGGTCTATGAGCTTTTTAAAATATGGGGAATCTCTTGTTTTTAGACTCCACTACTCGATGCACGATAATTCAAGAATAAACGGGCTAAGCGTAATACTGTCCCAAAAAAGTTTTGTAGTCTATACACCCACCTTTGAAACGTTGTATCGTATCAAACCGAGTTGACCAATAAAAAACAAGATATACTGAGTTAAATACAGAACGGGAAATACGAATTTTGTGAATTTTTTCCAAACCTTATTTTTTTTAATAATAGATAATTTATTACTAAAAGGCTTGTATAATTGAATTTCAACTACCTGCTATAGCCGTCTCATATTTGTAGATAAAAAAAAAAAAGAAAAGACGTGTGGGCAAACTTATTCAATTTTCTGAATTCAACTATACTCCATGATCAAAAATTTGAAATTGACTAAAGAGTCAATAACTCGAACTCCGCCAAACTCGATGTATAAATCTCAAATCCAACACTAGGTATGGGGAAGTAATTCATATATAATTATCCTTTCCCATATATCTAATATATTAGTATCTCAAATATAATTTTATTAGATAAAGGTTTTGTCATAACATTCTAAAGTACTATTGTATTGACAATTCATTGTTTTTTGTCATTCCTTAGTTCATTTTCAAAAGAATGTGATGTTTTTTATTTCTTATTCTCGGAAGTCAATATTAAAACATACCAATAGATAAGGAATATTTCTTTTTCGGAAATAAAAGACAAATGTTATCTAACTACATCGTTCTATTGAAATAAAAAAGGAATAGGTATTCAATTTAGATAATAGTTATGCAAGGTTTATTTGATACATGAATAATGATTGATGTTTTATTTTTGTAATAGTTTAATATGTACTTTGTAGGGACTATGAGATTGCTTTAATTTCATTTTAATAAAGACGAAAAAAATTTGGGATGATTTTTTGGTTTAAATTCATAGAAATAAAATTTGTTTATAAAATAGGAAATATAAAAATAGAATAATTACATATTTTTAAACTAACCTCAAGTGATTACTGTCTAACAAAATACTTTAAAATACTTATTCCTTTAAATATATATGTTACATTTATCTGCAAATTTTTATTTGATTTGATAATGCAATGTTAAGGATTTGTTCGTATATTTAGGAAGTTCAAATTGAGGTTTTTAATGAACTGTTTTACTAATGTGTTGTCCCTTTATATTTCCTTTTGCTTCTTGGGTTCTTCTTTTTTTTTCTATGTAAGGACTGAATGCAAAAGTAGCCACAAATATAGCCACAAGAAAAAATATTTCATAGAAACTTTTATTTAAATATACGTATTTTAATATTATTTACTATAAGAATTAGATGTTATATTAAAACTTTTTGATACCTCCAACTGATTTTGAAATTATAAGGATTTATTTTTTATCAATGTTTTATGATCATACTAATATTTTTATAAATTTTGACATATAATAAAGAGTGCAAAATGAATGAATTAATTTTAAAAATTTACAGAAATTTTAATGGTGTTATTATATATATCGTTCTACTATTGATCAAGTAATTAAATACGTTTTATTTTGTAGTTTCTTTTTTGTCCAGTTTACTAACCACATCATAAAAAGGATGTTCACTAATGGAATCTTTACAATTTTTTTCTTTGAATAAAATCTTTCGAAACATGTTATTTGTTTTTAAAAGAATAGTTAATTTTTGTCTGATTTTAATGAATATTTAGAATATGATAGACAAACGTTAACGTGATTTATCATTTTTAAATTGTGTTTAATTAACTTATTTCTTCATACCTGGCGAACTGTTCTGAGTTACTAATCTCTGTCCAAATATTGAGAGGTTAAGAGTAATCTTTTTCCAACTTTTCTGTAAACAATATTGTGGAAGACATAATTAGCTGTCGATTGCTTAAAAACAAACATTGTCATAGTTGCTAACATGAGCACATAGAACGAAAAGAGACTTGACAATCCAATTTATTTAAAATATATCCTTGCATGGGAGATATTGTCTGCTCCCCGATAGCCGTCTGGAATCACTTTGCTTTGATTTTGTATATTTTGTCTCGGACAATGTTTTACTTTTATGTTAAATAAAGCCCTTTTTGACAATAGCGTTAATTTAAAAGTGGTCAAGAAGCATTCTCAGTCTGTCCTTAAGGGTTATTATAAAGTTTTTAAGATCTATAAATTATTCAAGGTTAGATACAGTTAAAGATATTTTATAAAAAAAGAATTCTAAAATCGATCTCTTAAATGATGCCTACAAAAAGTTTCTCCAATATTTCTTCCACCTTAGACCCACTATAGTCTTTATTTAAACACCAAAACAATCTCAAACGAGAACATAATTTTACAAATGTAAAAAAATTACTGAAATCACCATCACAACTTCTCTAATTTATAAAAAAAGTATTAGAGCCTAGACTAGGTCGTCGGTAAAACCAAACATTCATTTTTTCCCTTTAATTAAGTTTTTTTTTTCTAACCTCATATCCTGTGTAAAAAAACAACATTTGATAACACTCACATTGGTATAGCTGAAAAAAGTACATGAACGGAACACCCTAATAAATAAATCAATTATTCAATTAACCTTACAATATAAAAAACAATGTGATATGTATCTATGCAATCATTTTCTAATAAAAAGTAATATATTATTAATGAATACATGGCATATGATCATCATATGATTGAATCATTCTTGTAAATTACATTTTTCAATAAGCAATTACTAATTTTATGGAATTGTTATATTTAGAATGAAATTACCCCCCTTATCCAAAACTACAAATGCATATATCTTAATATAAACTTATTAATAGCCATGGTTTTTAGGAGTTCGGTTCATTTCACAGGTATGAAAATATCATTTGTCATTTTTATAGAACAATTGTGATATGTGCCCTGCGAATCGTGTACCAATTATATCAAGCTTAAAACATAATACAATTTGTAAAGCATTAAGCAGTAGCCAACAAAGAGTTCTCATTAATACCAGTGTCACATTCAAGGCCAGGGCTCTAAAAACAAATATATATTTTTTTTAAAGCTATATATTTATTAAGGTGTCAATCAAAGCCTTTTAGAACCTGGAAAGAAGGTAAAAATTATTACATATACATTTGTTGCTAAAAACCCTTATTAATAGTGTCAACTGTAACTTTGAGGCTCTTTATTTACGTACAGATTATTTTTATATAATAAATTATTTAACAAAAAAATTCCCATACTAAAAGATTTTAGGAATAAAAATTATTCAAAGAGCTACAATATATATTGTTATATTTTTAAATTTCTATTTTTGACATACAAAAAAAGTTTAAATATGCATTGTACTATAAATGGGAACGATTGCCAAGTTTATATCATTGTGTTTTTTATGCATTTTGAATTATTAAACCATTGTTAAACATAGCAAGCATACATGACATTCGAATAATTGAAAGACCAATTCTTATAAAACAATGAACCTTATTAAAAATATATTTTATGCAATTGAAAGCTCCTGGCCCAAAAATTGGTATGATAATGTTATTCTTAAATTATAGTATATATATATATACTTGTAAAGTGAAATTTTTTCGCGTTCGTTTCATGTTATTTATGCCGAATAAATTCTTAAGTATAAGCTTAGAGGTATAAAAAACATTGAAGATTAGAATCGACCATAATTTCATTGTTTACTCACATTAATAGTACCAAAATATATTAATTTAATAATTTCTGGGGATAAATTGAATTTTTAACCAATTCCCATATCGTCTTTATAGATAATTCTGATTCCCTTTTATGTATAAAGGAATTTCATAAACAAATAACAAAATTATTTACAAAATTTAAATTTTAACTTGTCACTAGTCATGCCTAAGAAAAAAAAAATATAAATTACAATTAGTTGTTAATAAATTTAAATTAAAAATATTTTTAACTTCTCTTTGTGCTCAGGATTCAATTTTTTTTCTGTTTGGCTCTTATTAGGGATTTCGACACCCCTCCTTTGTTATATGTTTAAAGTTACTCGAAAAAAAAATTAAAGTTGACTCAAACTTGACTCAGAAAATATGGAGTCCACGTCGATTCTTTTATAATCAATATTATTCAACAACATACAAAAACTAAATATTTAATGAAAAAGTTTTTTTAATGCTTTCAGAGTAAACTCCTATTTTTAGCAACTGATTAACAAATAGGATTTTGTAGTGTACTATCAAGTACATTTCCTGTACAAATCTGCAAATTGTATAATCTTTTCATGTATTTCCCCCCCCCCCTCACTTTCTTCAATTGATTTTTTTTTCTTGGACAATAAAAGGTGGAATCAGAATGGTTAGTTCACGAAAATATATGTTATATTTATACAAAGAAGGTACAAGGTTCCTTTCTAGAGCTGGACATTCATGTCTAAACTTGCTTGAGCTTGTGATACACAATTGTATTACAAAAAAAAATGTTTGAAATATTTGGATATCAAATATTGATACCCACGTCTGATTATGTAGTGTTCGCTATATCAAGCAAACAATTTCCAATTTTAATTTTTTTCCTTTGGTTATTCAAATGATTTATGAAAATTCTAAAACTTCTGAACCAATACAATCAATAAGTTTTTAAATGAACCCCAATGATACCCTCGTCGTTCTAGTGTTAAATCTTAAAGTCTTTAATGGTCTAAGCACAACAGCGACCGGATAATTTTTTTATCAGATGAAATAGCTTCACGGCTGACTCCGTCTACAACAATGAAAATGATCGGGTCCTATGTTTTGAGAAGAATGGGAACAGCATAAGAACAGTCACCAAGACAAAATATCAGGCCCCTCTGTGATGATGTTGGGAGTTGTAGCATCAACTGGAGAAAAAATGCCTCCAATTTGGGTTCCTGTTAGATACCGGTTAACTGTAGGCAACTACTTAATGTTTTTGAAGGATAAGGTGGTCGAATGGATCACGTACGTATTTCAGCAGGACGGGGTTCGGGCCCATACTGCCAATATTTTACAAGAGTGGATAGGTAGTAATATGAACTTTTGGGTCAAGATCCTCTGGCCCCTCAAGGCATTACTCCATTTGGTGACAAATTGAAAAAATTCCTACACCCGAATATTGATGCCCTGAAGACATCTGTTAACCAGCAGTGGAGGATCTTGAAAATGTAATACGTTGATAATGTGTGTAAGTGGTTCCGGAAGTGGTTGGAGGGTATCATTGAGACTGATGGTGGCCAGATTTTTACTTGATGTGCTTTTTATAGTAAAAATTTTTATAAAATAAAATTTTCTATGTATAACATCATCCTGATCAATTATGAGTACTTCAATGACCAATTTGAAGTAGGTATAAATACTTTTTTTAGACCCGTTATATCAATTTATATATGTTTTGTCCTCAAGAATGAAAAAATAACAATAAAAATCTCTGCACTACATATATTGATTTTACTCCAAGATTGGTTTTTCTTCAAGCAAATAAACTTTGCTTTATCAATATAGATTATTTGAGGCTCATAACAGCATAAAAAATTTTTATCATCAATAACAATAGAAGTTAAAGTATTCATTTTTCAATCCTTAATTGAAGGTTATATTTCATTTATAATTTCATCTCAAAGAGTTTTTTATAATATTTTTTCCTTTATTCTCTAATTTCAGAATATTAATGGAGCCCAACTAGAATTAAAAAGAGTAAATCATAAATAATCTTTTATCACCCTATATAATTAACATAATTTTTACAAAATTTAATTTTGTACGGCGTTATATTATTACTACAAAAATTTGGATTATATTCAGAGAACAATAGTCTAAAATTTTGGTTTTATTACCTTATTCATTGTGATGCACCATGACTGTTTAAATAAGGAATTACTTTTTGTTAGTTCGTTGAACCATTATCACCAATTATTATTGAATAATAATTCCATAGTTGGAGATAAGTGTCTAAGTACCAAATTTATATTTATTTATGATTTTTCTACCTGCGTTATTAACAATTATTTCTATCATATACATTATTTAATGTATGAACACTTACATTTTTGCAATGAGGTCCTTATTAGCAAGCATGATAAAATATTTCTCCGTATATTAATATTAATTGTGAAATCATCATATTATTTTTCATATCACCTTAGCAACTTTAATTCCTTTTAAATCTTCATACCAAAATTATCACATTTATTGATATTATTACTAATATTATTAATTTTCTTTGGGGGGGGATGGGGCTTAAAACAATTTATTGATATTCTACAATACAAGCAATGTAAATAATGAATACACATAAAGATAAAAGTGGATCATATAGATATAAACCAACAGGACAATATCCTTTAAAAAACCTTAAATGAACATTATAGTTCATATTTAATGTCCTGAAGTAAAATAACCTAATGTAATATTTAAGAAAAAGTCTACACATCAACTTAAGTTGATAAACAGCAAGTATCTCTTCTTATCCTTGTCTTGATTTGATTGAAATATTGTAAGGACCTCAAAAGAACCAATTTGATAACATTTCTAGGCGATGCCCATAACGAAGAGGATGATAGAGGGATTTTAATAAAAAGTGCTGAATATCGAGCTGCTGAGTTTAGTATTAACTCCTAATTCTTCCACATGTGATGGAGAGACAATACTTAATTTGTAAGCAATCAATGATGTAATATTTAATAAAGCAAACTCCACGGCCTTGTGATCAGGAAAAGTATTTTATTTCTCTTAAAAGCTCAAATTAATATATTTATCTTTATTAAGTTTGATAATTATCTTTTGTGACACAACCGTTGAATTGGATAAAAAATATGACTACCTTAAAAACTAGGCAATCAGCAAGGTAGAGTTGAACATAAAAAGCGCCGTCTTGCTTGGATTTTATATTGTATTGAAATTAATTTATTAATAACACAGTATACATACATATGTTAAAAATAAGAGAATACAAATACGTAATTTTATTCCTTCAACATATAAACTAATGTTAATTAGTTACCTGTATGAGTCATTTTTGTTAATTGGGATAAATAATAAAGTTTGACTTGTATACTTCTTTATAAATAGGGAGGGATTTTTAAATTTAATAGTATATAACAATTTATTTCCCAAATTTTATCGATCAATTCACTAATATTTTGCTTTTACATCACGGAGTCCCTATTGAAGTCAATCACTCAAACCAACCATCTCCTGTCTTTAACCTAAGCCTCCAATCTGGAACAGTCCTTGATGAAGTATCTGTTGTCAATGTTGGGCAATGCCTCGGGAATGGAAGCCTGCAAAGATTCAACAGTGTTATATGTACTTTTATTATAGTCTGTCTCTTTGATTCGCACCAAACATAGTAGTCCAAAGGGCTTATATGCAGTTAGCAAAAAGCGCCACCTTTCTTTTGCCAAAAACATAAAAGACTTGGTTTCCCCAGAAAATAATCCAGTTCCAATTACATGATTTGGACAAACAGCACCAACTTAAAATTTTATCATAACACCAGAACTAGTATATATCTCAGGATTATCGAGATATTGAGGAACAAACAGTTTCCGAATTTAAAATCCACACTCTATAATATACATTGTAAATTATACAATATAAATTAACTTGAAAGGGATGTATCGAGGGATTAAACTCTTTTATATACATATTTTCCTTTATTAGTTCTTGATACAAAGTTCTGAAATTTTTAATTATTTTTCTGGTTTTTAGATATAAAAAAAATAGATTGGAACTATTTTACTATTTTTGATTTTTATATAGATTTAAATTAAATTTAAAAGAACATTTGACCTAATAATGGCAAAATTTTATTTAAATTTCAAATATTGGGTAATGAGTTATATAAAACTACCTAACATTGATTAAATTCGATTTCATAGTAAAAAGCAAACCTTTATAAAAGTTTCGTTTGGATAGTATTTAACCGTTTGTTTTGTCATTCAATTATAAACTAAATGGCTTTATTTGGTGTGTAAATATTGTGTCTTTTATCAAAATAAGAGTATTTGACTTAACAATATTTAGTTCAATTGCAATAATGATTATTTATATTTTAAAAAAAAAAATTAACCGCAAAAAGTGTTGAAACTTTAAAAGCTCCTTTATAATTTTGTTCAAAAAATAAAAGAATGTAGAACAACAATTTTGTTTTTTTAAATATCATTATATTATATTTGTCTATAAGAAAACTATTGCTTTAAAAGCACATTTTAAAATATACTTATTCCTGTGTAAATTTAATTTTAATTGTAAATACTTATATATTTTGTATTTGTAAGCATTTAATTCTTAGGAAAAGCTTTGCATTTAGTTAAAAAAACTGTTTTTTTTTAATGATTGAACTAAAGATATTTAACTTTTATTTTTATCTTTGGAATAGCAGAAAAAAATTATATTTTGCAAATATTCAATTCTATCGAAAAATTAAATTTTGTTAGTTTTGAACATGTTAAAAACGTAATGCCATTTTTTTTGGTAGCAATGATCTCTATCATTGACATCAATAGCAGTTATAATTACTTCCGCCCAGTTAGTTAAAATGATACTGTATTTTTGATCCTTTTTGCTTGTTAGTCACGAATATTACTTGAAAAGTTTGTGGTTAATTTTGACCAAAATTAGTACTAAGATTATATATGATGACGGTAAGAGGCCATTAAATTTTGAGAAGTTAAAGTCAAACATCTTTCAAAACGTAAGAAATGCACAATTGGTCATAACTTTGGAACAAATGGGGATACATAACTCAATTTAACATTAGGATCAGGTTTTTCGAACTACCGAGTGATGATTTGAGTTGTTACTTGTTTCACAATAAGTAAGTACTTTCCTATGACAAAAATTTTTTTTTTGTTATAAAGGTACATAACAAAAAATTCGTAAATATTGATGAAAACAGTATTTAGCATTTGCAATTATTGTTCTTTTTAAAATACTCTCAAATAATATTGTGTAGCAAAATTAGTATTTGAAAGTAATGGAATAAAATGAATAAATAATTAATAAAAAATAAAATATACTTCTAGGAGACATTTATCCCTAATAAGAAACCTTATTTATTATTTTGAACGACAACAACAGTGTTTTTTAATTTTGAGAAATTACAATATTTGTTTTTCTTTATATCAATGACGTCAGTTACGTTAAGTATATTCATATAATGTGTTGAAAAGAACATTGTTGTCTTGTCATCCTTGATATTTTGTATGATTGTTCATATACTTAAAACGGTAGCGGAACCAATTTGGGCGATTGGAGGTCAAAATTTTTTTTTTAATTGTCTGTATGGAATATTAACAATGTTGTGGCTAAGCAGGTACAGCCAATTTTAAATTAAATAAATGGAACAGAGCGTATAGATTTAATAAAAATTAGGCAAATCTTATTTTTTTTTTTTGAAATTGTCGCATTGATCAAAAATTTCGGTGAGAAAATCATCTGTAAAATTAAATTGAACATTTCCGTCTTAGTTCAATTAGTCATTATAATATATATAAAATATCCATGACAGTGTTGTATTATATTAGCTGATTAAACAGACAAAAAAAGTAGGATACTGCATAGAAAATTTATAAATATAATTTTGAAAGTATAAAGTTAACAGTAAGTCAAATGAGAAAATTGAATATATCTTTTTTGATTACAAAACGGATATAATAAATACCATTTCATTTTTTTATTATTGGAAGATATTAGCCTGGTCTAAAACAGGTTCATTAGAGGAAAAGAGTTAACATAAAATTTCATCAGAATCAATTTTCTTATAAATTTCTTGTTGTGAAAACATTCCATAATTATTCAGAGACTAAATAGCTAATGCCTTAATACCATATTTGCACAAGTTTCTCATTTCGTCGCTGAATATGGAGACTCACAATTTTTGCACAACTTATTTGATTCGCTACAGACTGGACAAAACTGTGTCTGAGGTCCAACCCAACCTCACTATTGTTTTACCTGATGCCTGCGCAAGTCATGCTACCATCTTTCGGTGGGCTGGTGAGATCCGGAATGACACTTTTAAGCTCGAGAAAGGTGTCGCTGGGAGACAAAGACACCCAACAACATCGCCCGCATGGTATTGAATATATCCTACTATCTTTACATTCAAACTCTTTACAAGAAGATATGAAGTCACCAATAACATAACTGAAGGAAATATAAGTGCAAATGATCATATTAGGTGTATGTCCATACTAGTTGCCCAAATTCAAAATGAATACGATTTCTAGTAAGGATATCCTTCGTTAAAACATTCATTCCTCAAAAGTAAACCTTGTCGTTTTGTCTCTTTACCGCTTCGATCTTCCAAAATATCATGGCATATAGAAAGTTGTGTTGGAAAGATATTTAACAAAAATCTCAGCTCAAGTTTTTGTGCAAGATAGTTATATCAGAAAAAAATTATTAAATTGACGTAGCTCATGGGCAACACGCTCAAAAGATTCCTAGGTTTGATGAAGTAAATGAAATTCCTTAATATTTAGTTACACTTAATCAGTGCAACTCCATCTAACCTGTAAAGGGAC
This sequence comes from Lepeophtheirus salmonis, assembly GCF_016086655.4. NCBI lineage: Eukaryota > Metazoa > Arthropoda > Copepoda > Siphonostomatoida > Caligidae > Lepeophtheirus > Lepeophtheirus salmonis. The sequence goes on from NC_052134.2 coordinate 11,801,920, forward strand.
ATAAAAAAATTAAATCTGTATAAAAAAGTAAGTAGAATTAATTCAACTTCTATTATTCTTTTTTAAGGATTATAAAAAAAAAGATATATCAAGTTAAACAAATCAACCGTACAAGGTACGAGAAGATAATTAATTTTGCAGTCTAAAATTATAAATAATTATGCTTGGGTTTCTTCTTGGGCATAAATAAATTATATTATCTTATTTTGGATGTAATAATTATTGGCAAAAATTATGTACAGGTGGGGGGAGGGGACTAATATTGATGATGTATTTTGGATGGATCCATTGGTATAAATCAGATTGGAGAATAAACAATATGGTATACAATCAAGAAGAAATCTTTTTTTTTTTGTAAGAATCAATCAAGATCAATCATAAATATTATTTATAGCCATTAGAAACCTATCATGATCTTTATTCATTCTTACAGAATAAAACAGATATTTTTTTTGGCTTGATTCTCTTAAATATACTTTATATATATAAATATATAATATCCAGATCCGATGTTGAAGATATATGTGTGTACATAGAATAAATTTAAATGAAATTGTTTAAATTATATACAGCTAAACGTATATACAGGGTTCGAAATTTAAATCCGAACAAATTAAGGATTTATTTCCCAAAATTAATTCACAAATTTTTTGCTCTAACATGATGGGATCTATAGTGAAGTAATTTACTCAAATAACCCCTCTTCAGCGCCAACTTCGGCCTCCAATATGGCTCTGAAACTGGCAAAGGCTTGATGAGGAACTCTTTGTCCTTGTTGACCACAGCCTCGAGAATGAAAGGCAAGAGGAGTCTACAATGTTATGTGCACGTTTATTAAACCCCTTTTCCAAAACGCCCCACACACACCAATCCAGGGGGTTTAGATCCGGGGAGCTAGAATGCCACATTTCTATTTCCCCAAAGATAAATGTTTTTAAAAAGTGGGTTTTTCCTGAATAAGTCCATTTTTAATAAACTGATTTGGACAGACTGCACCAATTTAAAATACTAAAACGACACAAAATCTGTTGGCATTAATTTTAGATCTTTAGCATCATTATCCATCGAGTTATTTTTGTCCCTGGCCTTTCACCTGGTAAGGAGGCACATCATTATTTTTTCATTTCAGCTTTTACTCATGGCATAAATTTAATTACAGTAAACTAAACAATAAATAATAACACAATTACATACAAAATGACATTTTTCGACAGGCATATACAAAACAAAGCAAAAGCTACAAAGTTAGAGCATAAAAATTCTTTACAAAAATAAACTATAAAATAATCTCAAAGAAAACAATTTTAAATACTTAAAAAAAATATATATAATGTTTTGCAATAGACACTACTCAATTAGTGTCAATTTCCACTTGTATTCTTATAGCATACAGCAGGTACTGTTGGTTTTTTTTTTTGCTAAAATAGCTTGTGCCATTAAAAAAGGCTAAAAAATCATCCCAATCGAGTCAACAACCAAAGGTATTCTGCAAGAAAATTTTGACTCTCATATATATGTCATTCAAAATTGTCCGTGGTATCTAATATTCCTTATAAAAGTCACTCCGCTCTCTTGTCTGTATAAAATTTGGCTACCACTTCAAGAGGTTCAGTAAGTTTTCTATATATGATCCATTTTGTTAGAAACTTTAAAAAATAATTCCTATTAGTATTGACGCATCTACGAATGTACTGTTTCATTATCCGCCACTTTAAATATACTCAAAATGATCCAGAATTGGAGTTTGGGATCCCTTTCTATGTAAGGGCACATGCATCCTCAATATCCAAAGTATTCAAAGGATAAAGGATTTGCTATGCTTCTGTAAATGAAATATGTATGTTAGACGAGATAAAGTAGTCACAAACCTTTAAAAAAGATCCAAAACACCCGAGAGAATAAAAGAGAGACGTCGAGGAAATAATATATTTATAAAAGTATATAATAAAAGAAGAAATATGTCACCCTATCCTGACATTGACATTTATGTCAAGGTGTTTTATTGGAAAGGTCACATAGAGTGTATATATAAAACATACACGTAATGATAAAATAATACAAATATATTAGAAGAAGAATGGGGAATGAGATTCATCTTATCAAAAAACTTAAATACACCACATATTACACAACCCCATCAATTGCTAAACCATTGAAGGTGATTAAGTTATTCTGTTTAATATAAGCTAGCCTGTCGATACGCTCCATCCACACCCAGGCGTGGACAAACCAAGTTACAATATTTGTTATTATTTTATGGTATCATCTATGGCAAAGTCTAGTATTTTTGACTTTCCATGCCTTATTCCATCTTCAAAAGCTTTTTCATTAATAAATTGCCATTTTTTGTTTATGAACCTTAAATATATTGGGTTATTGTAAGTTCAAGGTCCTGTAACTTATAAAAAATTCAATCTCTTAATCCCTTTATGAAGTTAAAAAACTTTCTCTTGGTCCAATTTCCCCTTCATGTAATCTTATCTTTTAAAAACTCTCTTCATCTTCAATTCTTCTAGGTAGGTTAAATAAAAGTTATCATTTAATGATTTATTGGTTGCTTAATAGACTTCCTGTTATGTAAAGATTTTTATTTGACCAGTTTATTCGTAGTTGAGAAAAAAGCAAAAATCCAGAGCTCTTTTTCATTGTCAAAGTGATAGTTATATATTTTTTTCTCCAAAGGTCTTTTTTAAAAAGGAGATTTTTTTATTTTTACAAACAATGTTGCTGTCGTTTTTCATAACAGTGTGTTTTTTGGATCAAATTTCCATAATTTTTTTTGTAATTTATAAATATTGTCACGATCATTTAATTAAAAAATATATACAAAATATGTGGTCTAAAGCAAGTGCCCTCAATGACATAATTATAGAAAATTTAATTAACATTAATCAGTAGCACAATTGCAATTTTTTAAACTTGAGCCATGCCTCTTGCTGTAGAGTTTTTGTCCTTAAGTCAGTAATTTCGATACCATTGATATTTAATGTCATTCATAACTGGATCAAAGAATAATACAAATTGTAGGAGTTTTTCAGTTACGTACCAGAAATGTACAGTGAATGCCTTGTTCGCCGCATCTACAAAAGATTTATAGATCACCATACAACTGATAAAGTTATTGAACGGTATGAGGTTATTCAGAGTTGCTGCTGAAGGAAGTGGAGCTGTAAGCCACCAATACATGTAACCAAAAATACGTACAAACGTATTGCGTACAAAGCAATTTAGTTTCTGCTGTTGTCCAGTTATAAATACAGTCCCCAAAGGTAATTCTTAAACTATATTTTTGCTTAGAAGATCGATCTTTATAGCATAAACAAGGTTAGGATCCACCTTGCTTTGTGTAAGGCACCAGGTCAGATGAACTATGGAAATTTTTATTCTTTACCTCACTTATGTGGAGAATTACTAGTATCACCAGTTCCTTACAATCCCCTTTAATAAAAGTCTTGGTTGATAATGTTTTGCAAGGCTGAAAGATATTCTTTTTTTTCTCTTTTAGTCTATCGTTTAGAGATTAGTAATTGAGGTCCTTGATATCAAAACAAAATAAATAAAAAAATTGCTTAACTCAAAACTAAAATATTGATCAATTTTACTAATGAACAAAGTGTGCCCTGTGAATGCAAATTCGTCAATCAGTAATACCTATTTAAAAAAAAAAAAAAAAAAACTTACACAGTAAAATTTCATTAATGTACATTTAACTGTGTCTATATATGTGCTCAACCGGCGCAATTGCAGTACTATAGAAAGGCCCATCTGATTCTGACAATGATTTCTATATATACATTTTATTATTTCTTTTTTTCGGGGGGGGGGGACGGAACTGCAACACTCTAAATGGGGTTATTTTTCTTTATAGTATAAAAATTTATATTTAGATTTTAAATTAAAATTTTTAAAATATTATAAGGATAATTATTAAGCAAAACAGAAAGAAAGCATTTCCTTCTTTTATATTCTGTACTGAAGCTTAACATTGCTTATTATATTCAATAAACAGTTTAGGCGCACAATCACTTATTGTTTTTCAAAAATCAGGAAATTAGAGTCAGAAAAAAAATTGTAAAACATAACAATCTTTTTTGTTCATAGATATATTTTATTGAAAAAGAAGTTTTTAAAATAACACTGCTTTTTTTCTTTCATACATGTTTAGAAATTGCAATTGTGTTAGAGGTAAATTTAAACCCAATTTGATGAAATATTGTACTTGTGTTTTACTTACCTAGTTGCAGTACACAAATTAAGTTTAATTCCGATAAATATTTCAAATTTTGGGGAAACTGTATCATCCTTATATTAAATATCCCTCTTCTTTTTATAATATTCAATGATTTAACTACCAACTCCGATTTTAGTCTAATTAATAAACTGCTGGGCATTTTTTGATGATGTCACCCTCATTCTAATATAGGTTATTTTAAAGTTTTCACATCCTCTTCTCCTTCTCTTGATAAAATTTTGTACTTGTGTTCCAATTACCTAGTTGCAGTACCAAAATAAAGTTTCGTTTATTCTATTAGCCTATTTTAGTTATTTTAAAGTTTTCACGTCCTCTTCTCCTGGTAATTGATCCAAGCCTCACTTATGCCGCACTACTCAGAGGTCTATAAACCAAATATTAGTAAAAATGCTGGTGCAACTGTATTTACTAATGACCATTATGCTTCTCAATAACATTGAAAAGAGACAAGCTGAAAGTATTAGGCTAACTTTTAATGTCTTCAGAATAAGTATACTCTACATAAATCAACAAAATGCCTTCATTTATGTTGTTTTTTTTTCATAGGGAAAAATTCCAATGTCCTCAAAATAAATGGGTTTGTGTTTAATAGAAGGATAGTTGATTTTTCATGAGTTACCTGAATCTAACTACTCTCGACTAGGTAATGACTATTTTATTGTCAATCATAGATTTGTAAATCGAAGCATTATTAAAATTCTTTTTTTAAATTTGGCAATTTGAATGTTGGTTTTTATTAATATTCAATGTATTATCCAATTTAGGTAATAGAAAAACCAAATCCTGTTTGTAAAACAACGAATATTGACATGGAATAATGCACCTATTAAATATGCATATCAAAATACAATCTACCTGATTAAACGATGAATATACTGATTCTACCCCTCCAAGGAATAAAATGCCCAATAACGCTAATACATTTTTAATAAAGGTGCATTAAAGTACAAAAATATCTCAACATGACAACACATTATTGATATACGTCAATGATTCACAAATATTTTTAGGGGCACATTGGATACTTTGAAAAGTACCTTTTTTATATTGTTATGTTTTCATACGTTTGCCTATACTTTTATAAGCCAATGGCATACATATTGATTTTTTATATTTAAAGTTTTTGAATGCCCTCCCCTTTTGGGAAAAGAAACTTTTCAGAAATTCATTTCATAGTTTTTTAAATATATTTAATTTAGTATTTTCATTGTACTTAATATCGATATAAAGTATGTCCTTTCATGATTTTTTTCGTTATTGGACGAAACAAAAAAAAAATATGGTTAATTCTTTTCAAAGTTCCTAACTCCAATATTATTTATAAAACTACTAATGGTCTTTAGACTATTTTACAGCTCATTATATTTTTATTTACTTATAACTATTGATGTGAATTGTTTGCATTTTTACCTGACCCGGTTTTATTTTCCTTAGCAGTTGTCACTCCCGAGGAGTGAGCTTCTTTTTCTACTCCTTCAATTAAATTCATAACCTGTTGTTCAAAATTTGTTGTTAAGTTATAATTGTAAGTCCAATTTGGACCCCTAGTGGAAAAGAAGACCAATATTGGAGTAACTCTCGCCAATGTCTTTGTTAATTTTCTTCTTTTCCCCATCTTGGTCCCAGTTGATTGTAGCTGGTGTAAAAAAACGTCATAATAGCTAATCTGTTCTTGTCCAAAACATTTTTTTAAATGGTCTTGGATTCTATGGTCATTTACGTTTTCTTTTTTGAAAATGACCAAATTGCATACGATTTTCATCACTGGTGAGAAGTGTAATAGTTACACTTGCGCACTTATAGGTCGACCGATATTACGGACTATAAGGAAGTCAAACGGGTAAGACGGTAATGTACAATAATCACTCATGTTTCCATTCATAGTGTGGCAGGGAAATTTTTTCCATCATTAAAGTAATTTGTTTTGTGTACTAATTCAGATTTTAGGTAACATATCAAGCCATGCTCCAATACACGAGTTATTTTTCTGATGCATTGTCTTGATTAGATCAAAATCGGACAAAGAATGAGTGAACAGGAATTTAAAAAAAAACTAAATAATTTTTGATTACCTCGGCCTTAAGAGCTTTGTCAGAACTCCGAGACAACTCCTTACCGATAGGATAAAGGCCTTTAGCCTTGAAAAATATATAAAAATTCCTTCATCCGTCGAATGGGAAAATTTTCTTAGACAAAAAGATCTTCACGGTCGACCAGGTTTTCAACTGCAGAAAAAACAAATTTATAGCATATGGGGCGCGTTCAGGACAAAATATCCGCCCCAACAATATTCTTGGGAGCCGTAACCTCTGATTGGAAGAAAATGCATCCCTTTTTCTTCAAGCCTAATGAGAAAATTGGGGCTGAGGCCTACTTTAAGGTCCTGACGTGAAAAATATTGCCTTAGCTGAAGGCTAACTATTCTGAGAACAACTTTGTTTGGATCAAAGAGGGTGCTTCATTCAAAGGGCCTTAGAGACAAAGATTTTCTACAAGAAGCACTTTGCTCACTTTTTGGACAACACCTTCTGCCACTTTTCTACTCCTGATCTCAATCTTCTCGACTTGTGTGTTGAGCGTCTTAAAAGGCAAGGTTAGGAAGACATAACACATTAACATTGAAAAATATTTTTAATTTATGTTTCTCAGTCAAATTAAAATAGAGTCTGTAATGTTTAGAGTTCAATAATTTTCAAATTTAATTTATAACTTCCATATTCCTATGTAGCAAGCGAAGGATATATAAAACATTTTTTTGTCCTTAGCTTTGAAAGGCAAAAAATACATGCATTTCCATCCATATAATAAGATTTATTATTTGTTTTATTTCTTTATGAGTTTTCTATTTAGTTGCACTTCTTCATAAATCTTACTCTATACATAATTTATAAAATACTTTTTATAGTAATTTATTTTACATTTAATGCATACAAAAATTGATCATATTTTTAAATTATTAGATATCTTAGGGTTTTATGAACTTTTGGTCCAAAGGATCACATGTCCAAATTTTGAGCTATTGAAAAAATATTTAAATGTAGCTGAACGGCCTTAAATTTATGAAAATTTACTCCTTTTTTAAAAAAAAGAAGTAGTGATTTTCTTTAATATTATATTATCTATTTTCTACGCAAAATTAATATAACAAATTTCAATATTTATTAAATTTATATAAAATTTATGTTCATACTTGTTTTAATAACATTGTGTTTATTTGTTCAAATCAAAGATTATTGTTGTTAAATTAATCATATCCTTGCGGGTATCATCGATCTGTTTGTTAGCGTATTACAGTCCAGCAATTTGACTGATATACACCAAATTAGATAGAACCTATATTTTTTACTTAGGTCAACTAAATGTGCTTGTTTCTATGACATTCACCTTGGTGAACTTCATTATGACCTTTTTATGAGAATTATTATCTAATGGACTTATATATTATGGGAAATTAAATTAAATTGCAGAAACCAATTAGGAAGAGTCAACGTAAGAAAAAAGAGATCTTTATCATCATTTGAGGCTTAAAGCAACGAAGCACTGAATACTATAGTTGTATATTTTTAGTTTTTAAAATTACGGAATTCCAAAATGTGGCAGAGCTTATGATAAAAATAAATTAGTTTTTTTGTTTTTTAGAAACTAAGTAAATTTTTTGTTAATCTAACTCTAATACATACTTAATATTCATAATATTTTTTATTTTTTTTATAAATTACAATCTGTATGTTAAATTGTACTTAAATCCCACGGATCGCTTTGACAAATATTTTGTCATCAATTAGACAAGAACACTCATTTTAAAAAAAAAATCATTCAAGCCGAAAAAGGAATTTATCTTTGAGTTTAAAATCCAAAACTGACCTAAGTTTTTTTTGCAGTTATCTGAAATATCTGAGATTATAGTAATTAAGGATTATTATCGTTCAGAGTTTTTTACCTTAAAACAATCTCTATATTAAACAGAGGATTAATAAAACTTTTGTAAAATTGTTTTTTTCATAATATTATAGTGTTTTTGTTGATTCTATATGTTGTTCTGAGCTCGATATATTTCTATTTTTTGTCCGAAAATGATAAAAAACAACACACTTCTTTAGACAATTTTAAATTATTTAACTATATATATCATAGCTTATACTATAGAAAAATATTAAATACATAATTATGAAAAAGATCTATTTTAAAAATATACATTTCCATGTTTTTTTTGTTTCATTTTGTATTTTTAAAGTGATCCCATTTTGAAATATTAAAATGATCTACTCATCGTGAATGGATTGCTTTATTGTATCAATCCTGGTATCTCATTTCTAAGGAAGAAGTCCACTCTACTATCTTATAGGGTCTGGTAATTTTTTTTTGGACGAATTATTCTCCTGTCGTCCTTTATGGAATTCTGACTCTGAATTTAAACATCTGTTGAGATGGATGGTCAAGTTAGAAGTATCTGCCTTCGATTCTCTCGATCTTCTATTAAAAAACCATACCGTGATGAAATTGGCATAGAAATGGGAAAAATATGATGATAATGTTGACTATCTGCTATTCAATAAACACCACCATAAAAAATAGGATCACTACAATATGAAACATAAATTGAAATATAAGTTAGGAAATTTTTTAAAAATTTTCTCAATGTCATGTATCTATACAAGTATTTTTAGCATTTTAATAGATATTTACAAGTGCAAAATGGAAGAAATATTTAATTAACAAAATTTAAATGACGTAATTTCTAAAATTGGTCAACTGCATTATAACCAGAGTTGCATAAAATGCTACATAAAAAAGGGTCCAGTTTTTTTGCAGAAGGTACCTACTTCTAGGATTATTTCCTACCTCAAAATATCTTTTCATTTACGAAAGCTGTCATCATTATTCTTTTTTGTCTACCTTATCATAAACCAAAATCAATGGAATCTAAAAGTAAATTAGTGTTGTCAAAGATTAAGGAAAAACAAGAGGTAAATGATATTTGCCTTAGACGAGACTACAGGTAGATCCAAGTATTACTTATTTTTCCATGGACAAGTAGTATGCCAACTGTAACTCGGAGCTTGATAATCCCTGATGACTCATGACCAGAAAGACCCCGAGAATGATGACTTGGACTTGACCTAAACCATGAATTTATCAACTAGTGAAGAAGTTTATATCTAAACACTGAAAAGATGGACTCAAATACAGCTCTGAATATTGCATCTTTACAATTTTATGTAATTATATTTAGTATTTTCTATATAGAATGATTAATTAATTATTGTTTATGGAGTATGAAGAAGATCTATACTGAAGATGCAAAATAACTAATGAAAATTATAAATAAATATAAATACGAGTATAGTATTATATTTTAATATTGATAATAACCTTGAACAAAATTGTAGAGGTCTCAATCATCAGTTCATATTTAAGTTGTGCTTACAAGTTTTATTATGAAAAAGGTCTTATATGCCATGATTAGATAACGTTATTGCTGTTGATTTATTGATTGTACCACTGTTTTTCTGCATACAATTGAGACTGAATTGAAGTACTCGGTGTAGTAATCAATCGTTTTTGATCACCAAAATTAATATACAAAAGTTTTACTCGGTATTCTTGAAGCAATTCGAAGAGAGTATTGCTATTCTTTTCCAACCATGAGCGAGACAAGTGATATTCAAGATCATTTCGAAATTTTGCTTACCGTTTTTGACTAATTTTATGCAATAAGCTGTGCCATTAATAATAAATACCTTTAATCTCTTGCAACATAAATCTGAGCCAAAAATGTTGTTAAGACAATTGTTTTATTGTCAGTCTTCTCAACATCTTTCATGTTTATTAAATTAGGGCAACCTAACAATGACCACAATGATCAATACTGGAGTCAATGATCAAAGCTTCGTACAAGACAGAAGATTATAATTTCTTACAAGTTCTTTTGTAATCTGTGAGGACACTACTTTTCTATTGGACTCTAATTACTTTGTGATGGTGTAGTGAGAAAGAATGGCTTTGCCAGTATAAAGTTTCATAAATTTTACAAAAATTTGGATGTCTATCAATGTGAAATATTGCAGGAGACTATATTCTTTTATATGAAATTTCTTGTTTGGACATCAATTAAATATCAATCCTATTTTACAGAATAAGCAGTCATACATAATTTAGCTTTAATGTAAATGAGTCACTTTAAAAAATAATATATTGAATTTAAAGTAAAAAAATATAAATGCAAATCTTTTTCACAATTTGATACATTATGTCTTGGGGACTTAGAGTATATTTATGTTTGAACAAATCAGATTCTTGAGACTAAGCACAACCTCAGGTTTAGATGCTACAGTTCTTTGATACTTCAGTTACCGAGTATAATCAAAATTAAATTTTGGAAAAAAAAGATTCAAAATATTATTTTTTTTGAAATTCCAAAATCACCAGCTATTCACAAAAAGTTAAATAATTAAAAAAAAATTAATTTAACTCAAACATAAAAATTCTTTAAAAAAAATCAAATTTTAAATTTTCAAGTAAAAAGCAACAATTTCCGGGGTTTTTTTTGGGGGGGGGGGTTTGGGTTACAGCCTCTCCAGCCCACCTCCTACAAAATTGAATTATTATTTCTTCTTTTCTACTTGTTTATTGCATTTAAACTATTCAAAACTTGTTCTTCTACTAAAAGTTCAAAAGCAAAAATATACATAAACATATATTTATTTGGGTTGATGTAAATGACATTTTTATAATCACAAATAAATGATTGTTTTGCAAATTTCTATGCATTTGTGCGTGAATTATTTTCTCATATATAGTGACACATTAAAAAGTTGGTATTTTTTTCTTCATATATAAACTATTTCATTTGTTTTGCAAAAATTGTCATCTTTTTTGTACATTTTTGACTGTGAATTATAAGTAAATTTATCAATAGGCTCTTTTTTCTTAATTTGAAGTCAATTTATAAAATAAAAAAATGTTTCGTGAATGTATATGAATATCCTTTCAACTGTGTGTATGTATATTTTATATCAAACCTTTTCATAATGTAATCTAGTCAAATATTACATAATGTAATAAATCCAACATACCAACCGTTATTTGTCTATTAAGCCATCCCAGACTATCAATATCATAATATTTAACCACAATTTTTAAAATGAATTACATTTGTATATTTCATAATATTAAAATCCTTCAAAGGAATTTATTTGATACTGTATTACAATGTTAAATGAGCAAAAGTATAAAACAACTTTTTACTTCGTTTAATTAAAAAAATTATGAAATAGTCATCAAGTATCAAGTGAGAGGAGTAAATCTACAACTAACAAAAAAAAAAAGGTACTTTTGGTTGCAAGGTAATGCCGTGTTAAAAAGAGAAATATTCATCATTTATTTTACCAATGAACAAATTCTAAGAACTATTCCTTTCTAAAAGTGCATAATTATCAATAAAATATTTTTTTTATGTTAAAAAGAATTTAATACCAATCAGGAATGATCAAATATAGTTTTTGTTATATACCAATTTACATACATGTTGTATAAGAGTTAAAATTATGTGCGTCGACCATAGACAGGAACAGTTAACGTCAGTTGGTGCCACGTCCAGACTGTAGAGTGGATGCATATGAATTTCTCATCGGAGCTACCAGTACTTCTTGCGAGTCCTGGTGTTGTCTTACTGATGACATGTTGTCTCCTTTTCACCAATGCTGGCCGTTTCTGTTCGATTATCAGCTGCAAACTGTCGAGTTGTTCATACGTTGTTGAGGGTATAATTGACTAAGAAAGAAAAAATAATGATCGCTGGAACCACTGTTTTGCACAATAAACCGAATGAGTGTTATCCCCGTACACATTGCAAATTTATTTGGTCGATTTCGATTCATTTTTCCCTTTCTGGTAGTACAATTTAAAATATGGTGAATTTCTTTAATTGAGACCTACATACTTGACGAACAATACTTCACGACTGAACTGGCCTAGAGCACAACTGTCTATATATTGAATTACTTTTGTTGAATCAATCTTTGAATCAAAGCCGATCCATTGAATTTGTAAGGGACTCTCTTATGAGGATTTTTCAGGAACCTTTCTTAGTCTAAGTCTTTCTCCTGTTATTATTAGTCAATCAAGGTTGTTTTTCGGGTTAAGCAATTTCATGTATTCGACCCAGAAATAGCTAAAGCTATATCAGATAATCTGAATCTGTCTGCCATTATAGCAACATTGGGATAGATTGCTCTGTTTTGTTCAGTTGTTCTAAAAATGTTTGTTATTTCTAGATAGTTACTATAATTGCTCTCATCCTCAGTATTGAAAGAGAATGTTGTGCCACTGCTATTAATAATGACTTTTTGCATCCTGGAACATTCTTCTTTCGTTCTCATATCTTTTTGTTCAATTTGTCTTCTTTCGTTACTTCTAAAAATCTCTTTGGTCGCATCCCTTTCGATGGATCTTGACATCCTAGCTTTTTATTTTTGCTGATTAAAATAGTCATGCTACTCATTCAATGGAATCTCTTTTTCCTATGAATATTTTTCTCATGGCATGGGCAGGAACATATGTATATCAAACAGCATATCACATTCTTTTAGGAAGTTTTCCATTTTGGCATTTTATCTGATGGCACCATCCTTTGAGAATCGACTGAGAGTAAAAACTAGAAATTTAATTTTTCTAGTCATACTGCATATGTTCATTTTCGGGAGACTGAAGCTTTCCCAAACAGAAATGACCAGTTCCGCTGTTTGACTGTATGTATCAGATCTCATCCATTTTCATGGACGACTATCATTCTTCACTTTTAACAAGACACATGTTTGGAGGACAAAAGAATGCCCAGATGCAGACGTCTATGGTAGCTAAAAATAAAATGATCAGTTAAATTTATTTATTTTCCATGAAAAATAACGGAGCACTTAAATCAACAAAACGTTAGCCTAGAGTATACTTATCCTAATATGTATTAAAAAATTGCATCTATTATAACAATTACAGAATTGCTTACTTCAGATATTTTCAAGTAAAACTCTTTTTTATAAATTTAAAATATTTTGATATGAGTAATAATCTTTATTAATACTTATTTTTAATTTTCTTTATACGACAAAAGTTTGGCTTCTCATACACAAGCATTTAAACAAAACGGGGGTATCCGGGAAGTTTTATTTATTTGCAAGAGTTCCTTTTATATTGTACAACTTTCTAGAAAAGATGAATGACGTATCTCACTTTATTATTCATATAATACACCCGTATGTGCAAGCTTATAGCTTGCCTCTTGCGGTCACACGGTATACAGTATAACAGTTACATCTCAGTACTTTAATGATCTCCAATAGTAATTTCCCACCCATGGATAGCTCCAAAACGGCAGCTCCGCGTTACTCTATGTTTTTGGTTATGAGTCTCATATTTTGTTGGTTAACTTTGCTTATTTTTTGTTTGCAGTTTATTTAAACACTTGTATACAAGAAGTTTTTTGGGTTAAACAGGAAAATATAACAGATGGGACAAATATGCTGCTTCTTTAAAAGTGTTGCATTTTAAACAAAGAGTTACATAATCATTTAGTAATATAAATAAGTTATTATAAGGCAGTAATAGAAGTACAAATTGTATATAATTCAATATAATTTCACATATTACAGCTTGTAAAACATAAATATATTATCTTATCCATATTAAATAATGAAGGCATTACTTGGAAATTAAGCAAAATTTCTTATAGTTTTACATCAACTTTTGCTACCATAATGGAGTAATGAAAATAAAGCATTGTAAAGGAAATCCCTATGGACAAAGATTTTCCCAATAGAATAGAAAAAACTAATAAGTCAGTTTGTATTAACGGTATCTAATTATATTTGATTAAATCTCTACATAGATATATCATGAATGATTATTTTTGGGAAAATAAGTGAATATCTCTCTTTGTATTCATTTATTTTGTTTTTGTTTGGTTTAAAAAAAGCAAATACTAAATTTAAAGAGCTTTAACAACGAGTGTGGGTAGGTAGAGACAAAAGTACTCCTTGATTCATCACATCATTTTTTTATTTCTTAAACACTTATTATTATTACTCTTGTGGAGAAGACAAACATAAATTCATTTTAATATTGAATCACTGGATGTAAGGTTGTTCATTTAAAACATGATGAGTCGATGAGATATTATCTATATCAGTGGTTCTCAAATGGGGGTACACGTACTTGAAGGCACTCAAGGAGTTAATAAGATTTTGAAGTAATATTTAACAACTAGTACATAACTTAGAGGCTTCTGCTGTAGTTGGGCTGTAGGGGATGTAGCCCCCGGAAATAAATGTTATTTTGTTTTTAATTAAAAATTTAATTAAAATATTTCATAATAGAAATTTAATTTGATTGTTTGGATAATTGCTATGGATTTTTAAAATTTATTTTCTAAACATTTATTAATTGAAATTTTTTGTGAACAGCTATGGATTTTGAAATTTTTTAATTTTTTTTAAATAGCTAAATATTTTTGAAATTTTAGAGAAAAAAATGATATTTTATGGACAAATTATTGATTTTTGGTCGTTTTTTTTTATTACAAATTTATATATATATATATATTTTTTTTTTTTGAAAGCATATAAAATTTAAAAAAAAGTAATAATGAAATAAATTTAAGTAAATTTAATTTTGAAATTTGTTTCCAAAAGTTTTAATCTTGAAATTGGTATCCAAAAATATACATGAATTAAATAAATATTTTACAAGTGGTACATCTTTGAGTCTACGCTTAATTACTCAGAGTAATGCTGGGTTCTATTTCTGGTAAGATATAAGTTTGTAACTTATTATGAGGTTTTTTTTTGTATATTCATTCCACTTTTGTACTTTATTTTTTTTAAATTTCAACATCCATGTTAACTTAAATGCAATACTTACATTTTGTAAATAAAAAACACACAATCAAAGATATCTGAAACTATAAAATATCGATTGAAACTACCAGAAAATGGAAAAAATCATGAAAATATAAGCAAAGAATAATGAATATAAATTATAAATTTCAACTTTAAGAGGGCTTTCTAAATACAAAAAGAAAGTTACAGAGGGTATGCATCCTGCTGTGATATTTTAAAAGCATTTGTAAATTAGAAGACTATCTAGATTTTGATCTATTAGAAAGTGAGACTTTCTTTTTTTAAATAAAAGGTTCAATGATAACTAAACATTATTTTATATAATAAGAAAATAAAAAAGGAATGAAAATACATTTTCTTGCTTTTATTCCAATCAGATAATTTAAAAAGAAATTATTACGCGACACTTAACCTTACATTAGGCAACATCCTTTATTATGTAGTTATTGAACAGGTGTAGAACTTTGTCAACAAAGAAAATAAAACTTTTCAGATTTATAATATTTATTAACAATTAGACTCATTTTGCACTTGTAAATAGTAATTAAAATATTTACAAATATTGTATATAAAATTATATATGTGATTGTTATTGCATAAATATTATAATTATATTTTTGATAAACTTTGTGTGGGGGGGGTTTATCTAATACAGAAATAGAGTGGAAGTCCTTACACTATTCCTGGTTTAGACGATTAAGGCTGAGTCTTGATTTTCGGGCTAAAAGAATAAGAAATTATTTGAAGAACAATACGGCTATTGTTTTGGGGAAATAATTACCATGGGTCCCGGTGAGGTTTTTTATAGCCATACCTAAGAATGAGGCGTACTGGAAAGGGCTGTTGTCTTGTTGGAATTTTTTTGTTGTTGACTACTCTTCCACTGTTGGGAGATAATGAGCCTGTAAATTTGAATGACCTCTTCAAAAGTAAAGATGAGCTAATGAAGCATTTGGGAATTGTCTCCTTAGGACAAATAAACTCATTCCTATGCCTGTCTTCTTTAAATTTTGTTACAGCCAACCGTACCATTTCCAAACAACATATAAAAAGGCAAAAAAAGAAGGAAATAATAATAATAGAAGTATTGGCCCACACACACTATTTTACATTGTGTTGGAGGACTAAATAAACAATATGTTGAAAAGGAGCTCGTCAAAATGAAGTATCAAACCCCACAATTCTTTTATTTTCTAAACGACTCCAAAAGCTGAATAATACAAATACGGGGATCTGTCATGTGAAATCCATTCACCGATTCAAGAGAGAGATGGCTGCTAGGATATCATCTCGCTACGTTAACAGTGTTCATCAACAAGTCGAAAAAATATGAAACAGAGAGGCTCTGCTCTTTATGCAGGGATCGCTGGGAGTCATCCTTCCATCTTTTTTATGAATGCAGAAGAGTGATACCTATATGGGAAATCGTGGAACTGAAAATTAGGGACACACTCCGAATATAACTAAATGAAGAAGATTGCCTGGTGGCTATACCACCGACGACTCCAGCTCACCTAAAGGCTGATGCAGTCATCACGAAAGTTATCTGCATTTTATAATTCACCCGGACTTTGGGCTCTATAATAAAGAAATATGTTTTCATTGACGGACAACTGAGGGTGCTTCAACCGTTTTTAACAATGTTGTTGATATATAATTATTTATGAGAACTGGGTCGAGATCGCCTCTTCTCTTCAGTCGAATGTAGCTTGCCCATCAGATTTACCAGTTTTTATATGTTATATCTATATATATATATATATTTAAGAGGGTAAGGGAGGAATAAATAATTATTTCATATATTGAATGGTAATTATTTTTTTAATGTTATATTTTCTTTTTTGGTTCATTCTTCAATAGTTTGTTACAGTGTTCATATCTCGCTCTGAATGATGAATTTCCTGTGCACAATATTTTTTTTAATTTGTTTATGTAACCTTAACTTAAAATTACAAAATAGGTTAATAATGCCAACCATTTTTACAAATGTTTTTTATTTTTTAAATGTTTCTATTTTTAATAGATTTAAGCCAATTTTATAAAGGTTTGGGCATGGAAAACTCAAGGTTAATAGAAAACAAGGTTATATCATAACGCTTATTCCACAGATGTTTCACTTCCACAACACTTTTTCATAGTAACGTCAAAGAGTATATAGTAATACTATTAATCATTTAACATCTATTATTATAAGGTGTTAATACACCATTGTTAGTCTCTATGACGTAAAAATCTGTCTGTCTTGCCAAGGAGTCGGTACAATGTACCAAAATGAAAATTACCGCAAGCTCAAGCACATGATGCTCTAACCTTGGGAAATCCAAAAATTACTAACGAAGGCTTAAATTGAGCCTTACCGTTCTATCATTATTTTTTACAAAAAAATAATTAGGAAAGCAGAAGTTTGATGGAAAAATAGTTATATTAATCATTGTTTGTCAATTCGGATGTAAAATAATTCTATGTAAAATACCTAAGTAAATATCAATAACTCTACTAATCAAATAATATAAGGAATTTTTTGTAAATATATTTTGTATGAAAAAAGTATAAGATGAAAATTATGAGGGACATTCACTAACACACACTACCAAAACGTAGGCATTCTATTCATTAATTTGACGAATGAGAGGATATGGCCAAAAAATTACATATGAAACAATCAAATAAACTGTAAGTGAAGATAGAGCAAAAAGAAAAGTTATGGATTTATCTTCACTCACAGTCTGGTTCCATTGTGTATATGTTACTATTTTGCCATAGACTCGGCATTTCCCAATTTGAAATTAAGAATCTTAGAGATTTGTGAAAAGTAAAACAATGACACACTTTGGATGAGGAAAATTTTTACTGTCAGTGAAACCATGGAAAATCATAGCAGATTCACCTTCAAACTGGTCTATACTAAAATACTATAGCTTTTCCTTGAAGCAAGGCTTTGTCAATACTTGAGTCCAATTCTACAATCGATTCACGCTTCTTTAAATTTTGACATCTACTGGTGTATTATAAAATAGGTTTAAGTGTTCTTTTGGCAGTAACGACTTTCAGACGATTGAATTTCTACCATAAGAAGAAAGAAAAACACCAAGTTTCTGTTTGATCGTAACTTTAGATACACTGGCATTGATCCAGCCCTCTACGGAAGAAAAATCTTTTTTAATTTCAAAAGTTTATAGGGAGTTAATTGTCTTAAGAGGAATCATTTGTTTTTGCTAAAAATTCTGATGATTTTTATGGAAATAGGGCAACGCCAACAATGCTCAATATCACAGCTAATCTAAAAAAAAAATTTGAATTTAAAAATATCAGAATATTTATTTTTGATTGGGGCTTCATCTTTTACAAGAGCTGATATTTTTTCGAAAGAAAAGCATTTCTTCAGACTATGTTGCCTATAATCTAAATGTAGAGGGCGTTGATGTGATTGGAAATGACATTGAAAGGTATATTTGCAATATTAAAATTTATATTTTAGACATGGTTGTTCCACAATGTATATGAACACATTCATTTGGTGAAGAAATGAGACAGAATAATTAATAATTTTCCCTTGGAATTATCCATTTGATATTTTACCAGCATAAAAAAAAGAATAAGAAAGAAAATGGTCAAAAATATTTGATTTATATATAAAGAATATGATGCCATAAATTAATTCAATATCAATTCCAAAGTATCTTCATTATTATAAAGGCCTATTTATAATAAACCGATATTTCATTTGTTTCCATTCCTCTTTTTTATATAAAAATTCCACATTCTTATCGTTTTCTTGACTCGAGGTTATCAAAAAAGTGATGAATAAGGGATTATTTGTTCTTTCATGATAATAATTGAAGGGAGAGGTGGAATAAAAAAAGGTTATGATCAAAGGAAATGAGAAAGAAAAAAGTATGATTCAAAGAGAAGTCGGTTGAGACTCATGATTTGAATTGTGATAAACAAAAAAAACATAAGATGAAGTTACTCAAAAAAATAATAAATCATTTTTTTTAACTCATTACCAACCAACACCCTTCAAAATTATTTGAAATTATAAATATTTCAATATGACCTTTTTTTGAATTTGAATAAGATTATTCAAGACTTTAAATCGATTTTTTCCCCCCTGCATATGGGCAAGTACTTTGAGGAACACATGGGCATATTAGGGATAATTTATATATTTATTCTATTAAAAATATATTTTTATAAAACGACTATTCATCCACATAATTTTTTGAATCCTCTGATTCTATTAATATAATATAAAAATTTGTTTATTTTGTAGAGCAAGCTTATAAGCACTAGGGATATAGGCCTACTTTACATCTCTTACATCTATAATAAGTTATATTTTAAACTGTTCAGTTTCTTTACAGATTTGAGAAACACTTTTTGTGTCACTCTTGAAGTATAACAAATAGTACCTTCAGAGTTTTTGTTTCGCATCCTATTCGGTAAAGACTTATCTCTATTGATTGATTTGTTGATATTTGGTACCAATACAATAAAGTCTAATTACGGATTTGTTCTTTTTTGTTGTTGTTGTTGTTCATTATAGAGTTTCCATGCTTGAACCATATTTACATTTAGGAAACAACTGTGTAAGCCCCGTCCCATCTCTTTGCTAATTATTGATACTCTGTTATTGACCACTTCATTGTCAATCAAGCATACTTCCCCCATATAACTTTAACAATTGATTACAGAATTTGGGCATGGAATACTTCATTTCCCCTTATGGCCTTTTGTAAGTCGGTTCACAGATCGAATTGCGTCAGCTTCTTGAAAGTTTGATCCAAAAATTACACCCTCAGAGTGCCTCAAAGCACTGACTACTAAATCTTGATCAATATAAATGGTTTCTATTTATCTATTATTCATTTAGGTAAATGCTGAGTTGTTGAGTTAATCTAGGCATTCAAGATTGCTCCTCGTCATAGTCCCAATGAACAAGTAAGTAAATAAATTAGAATACTATAGTGAATTTCTTATGATAAATGCTCACGAGGACTTAAAAGAACGTAAATAATCTTTCAGCGCAAAAATTGTTCGTGTCAACATAAATATAACTAAATAAATTGTAGATCAGTTATTGTACATAATATTAGAACCAACTTTATAAATATAAAACCCCATTTAACTAATTGATATTCGTAGGACAACAATGATTTGAAATTATGACCAATAACAAATATTATATAGTCACAAATAAAAAACTTCGTAAATAAAGTGCACAAAATAACATTTTATATCAAAATACACCATCTTATTATTCAGTTAAGACAATCTGAAACATTGTAAATGATTTAGTAAAATAGTAGTAGCCACTTAAAAAATTTATTTTTTAACTTTCTAAAGGTACGTTGGGCAGTAATGGTTTAAGAAATAAAGGACTTATTTTTTTATCAAACTAAAAATATGAATAAATACGTAGCTCCTCAATTATCTACAAATTTTGTTTACCCGATCGATTTTTTTATATTATTTTAATTTATCCATTAGACCTATTCTAACAAAATTATACAAACTTTTGATTTTTATCTGTTTTTCTTTATTCTCCCATAATTTTACATGTGATATTTCAAAAAATATTTTTTTAAGGATCTAAGTATGTCCTATATCCTGCCTCATCAGGCTTAAAGTTTTTCAAAAAAAAAAAAAAAATTTTTTTTGTATCATTTTGAAAGTGATTATTCCAACTTATTTTGGATATTTTTTTAATTATTTTGACTCAGATTTGTAGGTATAAAAACCATATGTATGGCTTTATAGATATTTCAGACGTAAAATATACGTTCAATTTTGTGAAAAAAAAAATAACCACAATTATATAATATCAAATATGTGTGTATATATATATAACCATGTTTACGTACCGCATTAAAAGTAAACACATACCAAACTGCCTTACGGTATAACTCCGTACCGTTCAAGCTTACTATTTGGTTTTAAATTTTTTAATAAAATATAGGAGCAACACTAATATTTACTGAAATTTGTAAATTGCCATTTTAAAAATGTATAGTACAAATTAATTAGTGCCTGTTTTACTCAAGTATATCCTTGTTTACAATAAAACATAAAAATGGACCATTTCGGATAAGGAAAAATATGGTCATCTTTCCAAGTATCATTAAATTCCATGCTCTATCTAAGCCTAAGACCACTAAAAAAATTGTTACTTATCAAACATTTTTATGAAACTACCTTGCTACTGTAAACATTTTACAATATGTTAATAGTTTTTACTTACTTGTGTTATAATGTAGAGTATTATTGGTTTAATATAACCAATGATAACTTTATTCGAAAGAAAAAACTTTATAAGTTTTTAGATAATATACTTTTTATTATTGATCTATATTCTTGTGTATTTATAACAAACATAATACGTACATATGTACCTACAAGGTAGATTTTGGAACAATATAGAAATGTTTAGTTAAATGCTAATTCCCAGTTTAAAAAAAAATATATATGTGTACTAAGGCTATTTATTTCTAGCGAAACGGCTATATATATAGACCCAGAGTCCGACAAGTTAATGCAGCTTAACTTAACTTAGGTAAGTTAATAAACTTTTAACTTAACTAGTTTTTTATTTAAACAGTGTTATTTTAACCTCTACTTAACTAGTTATTTTTTTATTTATCAAAATTAATGTTAGTTTGTTTAGAAAGTATAATCTTAATTTCAACATAACTTGATTAAGTGAATTAGTTAAAGTTAAATTTATTTTGTTGTTCTAAGTTGAAATACTAAAATAAAGTTTTGAAGTAACCTTTAGTTCTCCGATAAATTAGTTAAACCCTGTGTCTAGACCATTTGTTCCATCCAACTTTTCAACATGGTCATTCTACATCAAATCGATAAAAATGATATCTTCTCCGATATTTTAATAATTTGACATATAGTTTAAAATTAGATAGAAACTCAAAAATCTAAAAGTTAGCTGTCTTTTAGTTCCATTTTAGTAGTAACTTGAATTTGCCTTTTTTTCTTGATCGTTCAATTGGAAGTGGAGAAAGTTTTAGCCAGAGAGACAGAAAGAATAATCTTTATTATAAAGCCTTAATAAAACTCGTTATGGACTTACTTAAATAGTTATTTTTTAATATTGAAACTAACTTTAACTTCACCGAGGTTAGTTTAGTTTATTTAACTAAAATTACTATAAAATTAATTAAGTTAACCTTAACTAGTTAAAAAAATATTAAACTTTGAATTAACTTTAATTTAATTAGTTAATTTTCATCAAAATTAAAAATAACTTTAATTCAACTAGTTATAAAAAATAAAATAATAATTAACTTTAACTTAACTAGTTAAAAAGATAAGTTAACTTTTTCATCACTACATAGACCTTGAATTAATATAATTCTTAGAATATTAAATGTGTTCTTTATCCACTAATATAATTATCCCAATATTAAAAAATAATACTTACAACCTTGTAAAATAATATCTACATCGGAAAATAATAAAAACCGCAGTTACAATTGTAATTACGAAAGGTAAAAGACTTGTTTTGGTCATATTTTTAATAGCTAAAATGATTATAATTTATTCTTCTTGTTACCACCTAGTATCTACTCAATGAATTTATATAGTATGTATAATTGGTTAGATAGCAAAATGTGGACTCAAGAGGTTGGTCTAGAAATAATTCAATAACTTTTTATTTACAAAATAATCAAATAAAAATATTTTTACAAAACTTGTAAACATGGCCATTTGCAAACTTAGTCACTTAATATGGCCAACTTCAGTATCCGGGTTTACATGAAGTCGGAAGGCCTTCGAGGAGTTGGTGACAAACTCATCAGACAAGTTGTCCTATGCAGGCACTATGACAGCCTTCAGTGATTCCAAATTTGGGTTGGTAGTTACGTTGGTTTCCCTCTCCAAAGTGCCCCACACAGAAAATCCTAGCAGGATGAAATCGGTTTGAGGTAGGGAGCACATCTCTTTCCGTCTTTATCTTTCGAAAATCCTGGCCTTCATGACCTCTTTCAGAAGGTGGTGTTGTATCCTTGTGTATAAGGAAAATCCTGAGTCGCCCTTCATATCCCACCTGATGGTCCTAACATCAACGGATGAGTTGTTGTCGAGCCGATCCATAGATTTGGTGGACTCAATCTTTATTTTTTTCTCAATGTGTACAGGAACTCCGAATCCTTCCTTAAATTGTGCCTACACTTTCTGCTTTCCTGAAGAGGTCATCTCCATTATCCTTCATCTTGTCCACCTTGAAAACCAGGCTCCTGTAACACCTCATAATGTCTATATTCTTCGCCACCTCAACTTGAGCATCTAAAAGATTGCTCATTCAGGAAAAAAAAAGTGTATATAGTTTGCTTAAGTACAAAGAATGGCTGAACCAGAATGATTAAAAATAATGACTAAACCTTGTTGTATGAATAATAAAACTTTCAATAATTAAGAGTCCACATTTAGCTACACAACTCTGTACATTTAATTATGTTTGCCTATGAAGTATAAATAATTCGTAATAATGTCAACACAGGCATTTTGCAATAAATATATAATATTTCTATAATCTACTGATTCATAAAAACCTGCATTTTTTCTTTGGACTAATCAGACAAATATTTTAAGCATATTGAACCTTCTTTATACACACATACAAGGGTATATTTGTATATTATATACTTTCTCTCTTTTTAATTATAAGAATATAATATTATTTACATGAGGAAAATTTGAAAAATACTTATTTATATTGTACATAATGCAGGTAAAGAAACTGATTTACGATCCCCTTATATGTTTCATTTCCTCGTTTAGCATTCATGTATATATATAAACATGTTTTGGAGATTTGAATGTATTTTTAATGCATAATGATTGAATTAGTTTTTCATAAACTTTAAAAAATTTTACAGATCATATAATTGAATTAAACTTTAATTACAACATTTGTCATTCTGATAGTCAACTATATATTTATCATATCATTTTATTTTTATCTAATAAAATTATTTAATAATTATGCATATATGAGTTATATAACTGTGGATATATTGCTGTATAATGTGAAACTGAATATTTATATTTTAGTATTTTGTATTATAATAGTAAAAAATTACAGCATTAATTTATCGATTATCCATAGAATACTTAAATATAGTATGATTTTAATTTGATATACTTTAAATTTTTCACTGAACAATATTCATCACATATTTTGTTTGCAACTTGTAAACTTTATACATGTTACAATTTGTACAAAATCGCGACTTGTATATTAAATCTATATATATACAATTTCATCAAAAAAAATGCAAGATCATTTTTTTGGAGAGCAATGACGAAATATATTCCTATGCAGAGTTGGAACCCAAAAACTGACAGTAGCATTTATTTACGATTTTGTCACCGTTATTTTTATTCAAGAGGTTTCATTACAACCAAACGACAGTCATGGTATCAGCTTCAACCTACTATATATATACTATGTTTGGTAATATAGCCAGTGATGCATAATTTATACCTAGCCAGTAAGTACCAAAAAAACACACCAAAAATGAATGTTGTAATACCGACAGCTTAAAAAATGTTTGGAAAGAGATAAACTTAGCTGGCATAACGTTTTTTTTAAATCTGCTGCAAGCAGTCGTGAGAGGATGGAGATAAATGTATATACCATTCCATATATAGAAAGTACTTATAAGATGAAATTACTCCGATGTTGAACTTCAATTCTACTCCGAGTTTAACAAGAGCTTACGTGAATACTTCCTCAGAGTTTCTCTCCGTCCTTCATGATCACATCCACTAATGGTTACTTTATATCTAGATATTATGTCTTCTAGAATTAAACAATAATGATAACATATTTGGAAAATATAAACAAGAGTTGATATAACTGGAGTAATGAATTGTAGTACTTGCTCAAAACCCAACTGTTGAGCCCAATATGTAGGGCAAACAGGAAGAAGATTAAAAACAGAGTGAGAGAATATATGGATAACATCAATACAGGAGAAAAAGCTAATGGACTCAAGGTTGTAACCAGTTCAGACTCTGCAGTTCTATCAGTCCCAATCTCGTTTCTTTCTTTTAAAACGGTTTCTGTCTCGGTTCCAGTCTTTGGTTTCATTTCTGGTCTTCGGTTTCAGTTCCGGTCTTCGGTCTCGGTTTTTTTATAAAGGGTTTTCAATAGGGACGCTCACATTTTACGTTAATAGGTTTCGAAAACAACGTCCTATTTGTTATTGTTTCTTTGACAGCTGTGTTCAGAAATAATTGTAGTTTCATCATGGAGCAGTACACAGTCGAGCAACACTTGCAAATTATTAAAATTTATTACAAAAGTGGTGAGTCTTTGATCCAAACTTTAAGAGCGTTAACGCCACTTTATGGGCAACGTTATCGACCTGCAAAATCAACAATTCAACGTTTGGTGAAAAAATTTGAGTTCACACCCACGCTCACACGTGGTCATTCAAACAACATCGAATTTCATTCATAAATTAACTTGAATGTATTTCAACGGCAAATAAAGAAATCGTCGATATCTTAAACCGTTTTCGTTTTATTTAAAAAAAAAGTGAGCGCTGTTAATGAAAAACGCTTTACATGCTCAGTTTGGTAAGCGGCACTTAAAACAAGAAGCGTCGCTAGAAAATTCGGGCCCAGAAAATCATATTAGATACAAACAGGGCTGCAGCTACCTTATATGCAGAGTGCGAAGTGCTCCAAGCTCCAGCAGGGCCGCGAAAACTAGAGTTGCTGAAAGCTATGGTTTTCAAAGTTGGGCAATTAGGTGAAGCTAAATGGGGGGGGGAGGTTGTAGTACAGGAAGATGGTTGACTTATTTGGCTAATTAATGTATGATTTTGGGCCTACTTTCAGTTTATTTTCGGAAGAAAGGTTGTGTGATACAATAAAGAACATGTTTCACTTACATAAAATTATGCAAATGGAATATCGAAAGGTTATAAATATATATAAGAAAATACAACAAACGAAAATAAGTACAAGAACCGCGACCAATAAGCAATATATTGCGGTCTCGGTTCGACTTTATCGGTTCTGGTTCTAACGATTCATGAACCGGAACCACTTGCACCGTTATAAATGATATACCGATAAAGGCACAACCTTGAATTAAGTACTTTTCGCCAGTGCCCACAACATGCATAATATGAAAGTACAAATAATTGAAAAAGTGACCCCAAATACAGAAGTTATGAGATTGATCAGTAAGGAGGAATGGATTCGTAAATTCAACTCAAAGAAAGCAGGATTAAATAGGTAATCGTGAGGAAAAGGCGTCCCCTACTGTATCCCAGTTTTCTTTTAAAAAAAATAAAATAATTAATTGTTAGATTACGTACATTTTTCTTTGATGTATAATTATTATAATCAGTCAGTTTTGAAAAGGCTCCAATGAAGGAGAGAAAATATTTCAGTACAGGTAAAAAAATGAGTTTTTTCCATTTTCCAACTACAAGAATTGTTGGATGTCTTACTCATTAATCTCAAGTGTTTTTTTTTACTCGATGGAATCACTATTTTAGTGGCTGACTTCAATAAATTTCATGAAAATATTTCATGTGTAAATATTTCTTTCCAAACTTTAAATAAAGAATTTCTGATAACGTGTTTTTTAGCTCTTGAGATAGTAAAATAAAAAATATCAATCACCCTTACTTTATAAATATTATTTGCAGTATTATATACAGTGGTCCACAAGTAGGTTTAATTCTGCTCCGAGTCCAACAATAACTTTTAATTATTACTTAGCATTAAATGTTCTTTGTTACTGTTTTTCTTTCAAGCACCGGTGATTACTTTATTCCCTATGTCTTCAAGAATTAAGAAATAAGGGTAAAAACTATTAAAAATTATGATGCAAAAATGATTGATCCATTATATGTCAAAAATAATCATACGGATATATAAATTCAATTATAATTGATAATTTTAAAACAATAAATAAAACATTACTTCCAATAATTTGGATCAAAATTGTAATATTATTTTTTATATTTGTAATAATATATTTCATTTTTTATTTCAACTTTTTTTCCATAGGTAAGTTTTATGTGATTATACGACAAATATGGGCATATTTATATTTTTGTTGTATCTGGATTATTACTCAAGCTCCAACAAACATTACTAAATTTGACAATTGACGGAAAATTTCTCAAACTTACCTGAAATATAAGGTCTATTAAAGTAAATTCCAAAGAAATAAATTATTTTAATAGGATTTTTCCGATTTTTTTTTTTTTTCAAAAAATGTTAATCAGCTTAAAAATTAAAATTGATCTTAGATAACGATCAGACTCAAATATTTTTCATTATTTCATCTACTGACTGCCATCTCTTATATTACACCAACAGAAATAAGCAAAAGCAAGGTTGTAAGATATTTCCATCTTTTACTGAAGAAAAACTTGAAATTATTTTTAGTAGATCAAAGCTATATGGTGTGTTTCTGGAAACAAAAGAAAATGATCCGATGTTCTACCAAAACATTGTTTGCCCTCATCATGAAGACGTAGGTATTCCTTAAAACGTACAAGAAAAGGCAACAAAATTGCATCAATATTTTTGGTATGAACAAATCATAAGTGAAAGGGACTATATTCATCTCCTCAGATATTTCTCGTACATTGCACAAAATATATCCTGATTGGGAGTGTAATGTGCTGCTCTAATATCACTCAATATATTTACATAAAAATTTTGTTATTTGTACGAAACATTTTTTTTTTTGGGTTCTTATGTATTATATCATCAAAAATTACATATTGTCTAAATAGTTTTTTTGTACAAAATTTTATTTTTTTAATGCCATCTAGTGTCAACCAATTGGACTTATGAAACACACGATACACATAACAAAAGCCATCGCTGGAAAAATAATGTATTTCTTTTTACAACACTTGCTATACTTATTGGAAAATACAGCATTATTTTAACTCAAATATAAAACTTTGAAAACATTTGAGCAATTATTAGAAATATTTTTAGTATCATTCAGTAAGAAGATGAAGCACTACTACTGACCAAATGTTGTTGTTTTTTTACTCTCATGTAAAACTTACATGTGGAATGAGTGGGGATCTTTAATTTGGAACAAGTTTATACCTGAATATCTTGGCAATACCAAGAGGTACATTTATGAAAGTGCGCTAATTAGAGTAAAGTTGCAAAACTTTATAAAAAATACAAAATGCTTGAGATGTTTTGCTAATACATACGCTGTGTGGCAATTATTGTCTGGTCCCGTACCGGGAGCATGCCCCAATGATTATTTAGTTACAAAGCTGCACAATTAAACTGTTGAAGAGGCATTGAAGGGGCGTGAAGGGTAGGGAACACCTTCAATTCTGGAAATGTATCCTGCATTTCTTGCAAAGGAAAGGTGATCGGAACCTATTGGACTACTATGATTGGTACACCTTGGAAAGAGAGTCCAATAAACGTGCACATAAAACTGTTCACTCTTTGAAGGCTCCCATGCTCGAGATAGAGGGCAACAAGGACAATGAGTTTCTCATCAATACTTGTCCCATGTTACAAGCCAAATTGGAGACTGTTTTTGAAGCTAGAGGTGGTTGGTTTCAGTAATTGACTTCACTATGGACCTATCATGTAAGATCAAAAGTTTTGTCAACTGCTGAGTTAATTTTACAACTTAATTGTAATATACATTCTTCATAATTTTTTGGATTTCAAATCCTCACTTTGTATATGTTTATGGTTGTTCTAAGGCAAAATTCCATTATCAGAATCTCCTTTCATTTTTCACATGTTGGCATTATTTCAAAATTATTTTTTGAAAACATTGATTTTTATAAAAAAATATAGAGTGGTAAAAAATGTTGTTTTCTTGTCAAGATGAAACTTTTTTTATTCAAAAACTGTTCTAAGAGTCTGTATTTTATTATTATATACTTTCATTTATTAAAAAAGAAAAGAAAAAGGAAGGCAATGAATAATTGAAAAAGACTAACATTATTTGTTCAAATGAAGATGTAATTACTTTTCACTATATTTTTTTACTATAGCTGATTCACCAACCTTAATTAATATTTACTTTTAATTAATTAAATCAATTAGATGCTGCTTATCTAGTTATATGTCTGTACTTCGAACCATTATCTTATGATAAAGAATTATGTTTTGGTATAAATAAATCCATAATAAAACTGTTTATACTTTTAAAGCATTTGGAGTGTAATTATGTACGAATCCGGATACGTTCATGTTTAATTCCGAGGTTTTTAGATAACTTTTTAACGAGATCTTTGAAATTTTAGAACTTGGTTTGTTGAATCACTCTGTGTTTGAAAATTCATTGAAAAAAAATTATTCGGTTTTCCAGACATTTTTTTGTTAACAACCGATTGGAACCTTTAGGCGATATAGTTTTTAGAAGTTTACCCCTTAGGATCCCATTTTTCCGTATTTATAAAATGTTTTATATCTATAATTTTTCTTCTTAATCATAGGATCAATGGTGAAGTTTTTTATACCTAAATGTTTCATTTACAGTGCTGAAGACGATTGTTTTGGTTTTTCGGACGATAAAATATAAAGCCCTTTTCTAAAGTCCTTAGTGATCAGCAATTTTTACGGATATTGACAAAATCGACTAGGTAATAGCTTTTATATTTTGACCTTCAGAGTCATCTTCATTCTTGGATTGGCTTTAAAGGTCTTTAAGGTAGCCTTTGGAGTTTGTTTGGATGATAAAACCACTTCCATTTCTGTCTTTAATGTTATTTCCAACTAGGAGTTGTTTCCTGACCTTCGAGATTATCTGGTTTTTGAATAAGAGCATGTTCATGATATTGGTGCTAATTTTACCGACTAAGACTAGAACAGCGACTTCTTTTCTTTTGGCTTCCATTTTCCGCTAAAGAACATTTGATCTGGCCTTAAAATTTTCGAAAATGCACATGATCACTGTTAAATTTCCATATTTTAATATCAATCCAACAATCTTTGAACAAACATTAAATACTGAATTTAATAGAAAATTTAGGACCTTTGGCCTTTTTAGTTCTCTTTCCAAATTACGTATAGTGTTTCACTATCCAATCGTGTCCATACTAACCTAAATTAAATTTAATCATAATGTACTATACCTTCCCACGAGAGACCATGGAGATACATTAATACATGTAATGTTGTAAATTGTTTACTGTGCACGTTTGGTATTGTTGACAACCCCAACTGTGTAAGTTTATTACTTACTAAAGCTGTTATATTTATCCTTTCAATCTTAAGGAGAGAACATATAAGATTAAAGTTTTACCAGGAGTGTTTGTGCTGAGGAATGGTGGAGAGTAACATTATGAATTTGGAGGAAAAGGCATAAGTCACTGTCCTAGTTTAACACAAATTTGAGTATAGGATAAGAAATGAAGTAATTCATGCATATATCCTTGCTGAATACTTACTTGAACTTTTGTTTATTTTCTTCTTCTCACGGGTGCTTGTAGCTAATTTTAACACAACAGCTCTCATCTAAAATATTCTTCAAGTACTCAGAGTTACTATGATGTTGTTTGTTTTTTTGGGGTTTTTTTTAAATCACCAAAATACATTTCAAAAATGAAATGTGTGATCTTTTTGTCAAGCGTTGTAAATAAAATGAATAAAAAAATATCCAAAGTACATGATCTATACAAGTTTATTAAGAATTATCTTGTTAATATAAAATTATACAAATTTAATCATAAAACGTGTACTGTGATCATATGTACACACTAGGCGTTAATGTGATTATGTGAGCTCAGAAACACACATATGGTATTTATTGTATTTATTTTGTTGAATATAAATTCTTAATTAAAAATTCATATATTTGTTAGTTTAAAATTCAAAATGTTTAGATTTTTTTGGACCACCCAGTACTTTAGCATAGTAAAACTTATTGTCATTGCAAAATTCGATTAATTATTTCAATTTAGTTATCTTCAAGAGTACAGAAATGATACAATTTTATACAACACTTTCTCTTTAGTCTCAAAATGGGCCTCATAAATGTATTTGTTGAAAAACAATTTTTTACAACTGTAGAATTATTCTATTTGAAAACAAAATTTTGCAGTATAATTAAATATAAGTTTATACATATATAAATACGGTAGAAATATAAAAGATTGAGAAAAAAAATCGTTTTAAAATAATGTTAAGCAACTGAATTAGGATTTTTAACAAGCTGTAGTTAGTTAGTTTTATTGTTAAAACAATTAATAGAAGATAATTGAAAAAATAAGAAAAATCCAAGAAAAAAAAAATAGAAGAGCAACTCTTATACTTAACAGTAATTAATTTCACATATATTCAAATTTTCAAGAACATTTTGAAAAGTGTTGACAATAAAATGTTAATTTATCGGAATAATAATAACTTTATAAATATCGGGGTGTCAAATATCCCATTTTCCTAAGAGAGGGTTAAAAAATGACATTTTTGTACATTCATCAAATTTAGAAAATGTGACAAAGTATGAATGTTTGTGCCAATAAGGAGGTTCAATTGATGTTTTTTTTTTCATTTAAAACCCCCGTACATTCTTGAAAGCTTATATACATACATTTTTCTCAAAGAGAATAATATTTCTATTTAATTTCTCTGTTATAAAAATGGGTTTACATTGAGAGCATATTATTAAACATATACTAGAATAATTATTACAAGTACTAAATAAGTAGAGGTAGATTATTTATTTTTTCCATATCTCATGTATAAAACTTAGTACATAAAAACTTTATATGTATAATGTGGTATTCAAAAATTATTCCAAAGAACATACGAACGAGGCAAGTACTTCTTAAAAACAACAACAAATTTATTTAAAGCCATAATACATTCATTGTGAGTACATATATACCGTGGGTACATGCATGTATAAGCTTACAATACTCTGTAGGATAATAAAAGCTGTATCATACTTTAAATGTATCCATATACACCGTACTTAAGAAAAACAAATAAAAAAATCTATAAATTACAAAAATTTTGTATTATTTACTAGGTGCATAATTGAAATTTTGACATTAATAAAAGAGAAAAATGAGGAAAATACATATCCCTGGAGTGTATTAACAAGTATATATCAAACTAATATGTATGATGCATCAACAAAAAAATAATTTCGAACATAAATCAAATAAAAAAAAAAAAACCATAACGTTTTTTTTCTTCATGTATTCATTCAAGTACAGTTTGAATTTGTAGCACATCCAAAGAGTTATTACTAGATAATTTGTTTATAGGAAGAGAGTTTTTTTTTGTCAAAAAATACATCAAATGGATTACAAACTCAATTTTAAGAAAAATATTGCTAGGTTGCTACTTTGTTGATGTTCTAAATTTATAAATAAGTAACCTAATGTTTATTATTAAAGAACTCACAATATTTATACCAGGTTTTCATTTGAAATCTGAACACTTGTAAAGGAGAGGAATTGATCATTCATCCTATCAACTGATAAGCTCTATATAAAAAAAAATCGAATTATAAGTAAAAAAAGAGAAAAAAAATGGGTACATTGCGCAGAGCAAACATAAACAGAGATCCGAAAGCAGGCACACTAATTCCATAAGGCCATAAATGACTGTTATAGCATCGAAAGGAAATTTGAAAGCGATGACTGATCCAAAATAACTCCAGATGGCATTAAGGAGGCTGCCCCAAACAGCTGAAATAAATCATTGGAACATCTTAGCTCTATGAGCAATACCCTGGGGTGAAATTATTTTCAATCTGCGTAGGTTTGCGTCTCAGTCGTTTCCTATAGAAAAATATGTATCTTATGTAAATGGACTCCAAAGACAATTACTATGTCAGACGGAGTAAATGTAATACTATCATGTTTACTTATTTTTAATCAGTGCAACACCTTCTCACCAATTAAAAGAACATTAAAAAAATAAATCAATACTATCACCTTCCAAAGACTTCAACGTTTCCGAAGGTACCATCTGGAATGCCTTCATGAAGATATGGGTAAGAGCTTGACAATATTGCGGCGTCCGTTATTGACACATAAAGTTTGGCAGGACTACCTTCAGTGTTGTTAAACACTTCTCAATAACCAGGAAAGCACTATCACCTTCTTGCAACAAGACGGAGCCAAGATTAAAGTTGATGGAAACTACATTTAAGATTATATATGGGAACACATATCTCAATATTTGTATTAAGTTTAGTTAATTTAGCTTCCTTAGGTTCTGAAATAATATTTGTTTAAATTCCAGATTCATTTTTTCTAGTTTTCAATGACGCACCTGTTATAAACGTGTTTTTAACTCATATATACACAATAAACCTTTTAATGTTTACTCTAAATTAAGTGCTTTGGGTTTATAAATAGTAACAAAAAATCCCATCTATTAGTAATGATGATAGGTTGTTTTTATTTTTTTGTTAATGATTTTGGATGAAAACCATTATGCTCGTTTAGTCTTTACTTAGCGGGATGTCAATCATTTTTTTTTTCTAAATGGATGTTTATGTGAAAACAATGGCCATAAAAAATATTTTTGGGATTTTTAAGGGAGGTGGACGTTTTTCTGTACGATTTAACACCCATATTTATATATAATAGGCTCATCATTGAAAACTTACCATATCAAATATAAAATTTTACAAGTTAAATTTCGGAAGCTATTTTAATTAAACTGTTTACAGATGTAGACAAATGTGTTGCCATTTCTAATCTTTAATTTTGCCTCTATGAATTTTGATTATAGCCTTGATGCGCCTCTGCATCCTATCTTAGGTTGTAATCATGTATTAGGTTAATTGAGTATCAAAGTTCATCAACAGACTCCTAGAGTGCTTAATAATTCAGTGCCTTTGTCTGTCAGTCTCTGGCTTCCATGCGGTTGGATTTGATAAGTTGATCACCTTGGTATCTGGAAAAATGGTGGCCACACTGTTTTTGGCCAGAATGGAATGTTGGCCTCCAAAGAGGAATGTGTAACCTCATATCGATGTCAATACCGTCATTAATGGCCTTCTTGATGTTGTAAATAGTCTGCCTGCTTGGTTAAGTCAAGTTTCAAATATATGTAGATTTATGTCATTCAAGAAGAAGAGAAACAATCTTTATTCTTTTTTCTCTTTGTAAGGGCATTTTTCAATTGAGTGTTTTAATTTTTTTGGAGGGGTTGTCAAACACTCGGTCTAATAGCTGCTCAGATGAATTATTAATTCATCTCGTATTTTTTCTTATTCTTCTCTTTTATAATTGGTAAGATTTGTACTATGCTGCTGGTATATGTAAACATATATACTGAGTTCTTTATTATGAACATCAGGGTATTTTTTAAATATGAAAGCCCATCATCACACAAACAAGATGGAATTACTCTTCTCAAAATTGAATGTGGATTACATTGTATATTGCATTCCTCAACAAATTATCGTCATTCACAATCAAAAAAGTATTACGTTTTTTAAGCTTTTGGATTTGCCACAAATTGCACTCAAAGTATCCAAAGCTAATCGGGATGTAAGTTTTAAAAATCAAATAAAGGTTTGAAACTATAGCCAAAATGCTCCTGTATCTTAATTCATCCCGCAAATTAGAATAGAAAGTATATAAAAGGAGAAAAAAATATATAAATTTTCTTTTAACTTGATTTTTGTTTTAGTTTGTTTTTAAGTAGACACACCACATATGTTAGTTTTGACAGATGTTTCTGTATCCACCCAAGGGACTAAAATATCTTTGTATCATATTTTTTTATCCGTCTAGAATATAGGTTCTTTATTCAACTTATACGGTCTGTATCCATTTTTTTTTTCACAGGGATCTTTGCGTTTGAGAAAATGTCCTTAAGTAAAATGTAAATTCGTTAATTTGGCCTTCAGCGAAATGTCATGCGGCAAAAAATAAGAAAATAGCCCAATTGTAATATAACCATTTAATACACACCTAGATTATTTTTCATAGGAATGTCTTATTAAATTCTCTATTCAATTGTTTGTACTTCATTGCTTTCTAAGTTAATAACAAATTTTTATTTTTATGATGAAAGTTATTAAAGAAAGTTTTGTATGTGTTATTATTATTTCCCTACACCAACGATGAATATGAAAATAGAAAATGGAAGAAGAGTGACAGATGTCTTATTCTGTATAGAACATGTCTTCTTTGATAGTAGTTTATTAATTTAAAAAGAATATTATATTCTCTACAATCTTCAAAAGTTATCTTTCTTTTTTTTTTCAACAACTATTTTAGAATAAGAATTCACAAAAATAATTTAAAATATAGTGGTAAAAAAGTTTTCAATTTTGTCACTGATGTTTATGGAAGGTATCTTATGTAACATCTACTAAGAACAATATCTTATATTATTTTCAATATGGAATGACATTGGTGCAAAATCACGGAGGAGTACAATAAGTAATTTTATTTATGAAGAGCTGAGACAGTTAGAAAAAGCAAAGTAGATTCTAAATTCTCTCAAGGATAACCAAAATTTGGTCAAGTTTTGCTCTTTTCGGATGAAACATTTTTTGCCGTTGATGCCACTCTGAATAACTAGAACAGCTATTACATCACAACTAAGCTTCCAAACAATGTCTCAGTTTTAGTGAGACATATCTTCAGAACAAAAAATCCAGCCGGAACAATAGTATATGGCTTTGTGGGCAGGAGAGCGAAGTTTGCTCTCCAATTTTTCTAGAGAGAAAGGAGAACATTGAACTTTTTGATAAAAAAGTGCAGAGAAAAGTTTAAAGACTTTTTTCCCCACTCCTAAGGTGTCATGGCACTGCTAAAATCCAGGCGTTCCTGAGGAACAACTTTCCGCACTTTTTTTACCTCAGCATGTGACCGACCTCTTCCAGCAATAAAAACCTCGGACTGTTCTTATCTAGGCACATTTGCAAAACTCTTAACTAAAGTGACCATTTTCTAGAGGCATTCCATCAGGAAGGAGTAGACCAAGATCAAATTTGATTACAATGTCAAGGTTTGAAAGGTAATTTAGACCTCGTTTTGAGATCATTATTAGAACTGAGGCTCACATATGAACAAAGTTGAGCCAAGTACTATTTTCATATTATTTTGGTGAATATATGTACTCACAAAACCTCTTGTTTAAACTCTACTCATTAAAGTTCAAAATGATAAAATGTCTACATCTAGAAAAGAAAGATCAACCATGTATATATTTATATTGCTAAAATATCACATGGACTGAAAAGTCCAGTGCTTCACACATATTTTATTATTTGAAATTCACCCTTTTTTCAGTTAGTATCATTTTTTAACGGCAGCTGTCAAAATTTAATGACAATCTGTTATTTGGTTTGAAGACGCTTCTATGGATCAAAAATTATTTCTTGTTATAATTTTATATTGCTTCTTGATGGGGAAAAATACTGCTTAAGCTCAGCAATGGATGAAAAAAGTGTTTTGGTGACTCTACTCCATAGAGTGAATAATTTTTCTTTAAAAACCAATTTTGAACGAAAAAAGTATGTTTCCTTTCTTTAGCTTTGTACTTTTTAGCCCATATGGTATCAAATGTAATGTTGGAGTGTTTAAATATCTCCTGTAAAATACTCTTATAATCATTTGGACTGGAGTATATAATTTGGAACTTTAAAAAAAAATATAATCATAGTTGAATTCCATGTACATTGCTTACCACGCTGGTATGATGGCAACTTGGAGAAAATCCAAACTTGGATAGGAAGGGTGGCATACATTCATCTCCTGGATACCATAAACTACAAGGTTATGTTTGAAAAATCAATTATTTCAAATTTTCCAAAGAGTGGATCGAAGAAATTCAATGCAACTCTCTTTATTTCCTTTTTTTTTTTTAATATTGACATGAAATTAAATTTGGAAAATTTAATTCAGAAATAACTCCGTATTTATATTCTCAATCAATATAGTCGCTTTATGTATGAATGATTTATTCTAGCACAACAGTTCAAAGCACGGCTCTAGGCTTGCTGAAGCAGTAATGAAGACGGTCTTCAGTTGGTCCCTTATTGTGTATCAGACTCATGAAAGCTTCTCCTTTAGGTGCTCAAAAATACAAAAGTCCTGGGGTAAACATTCGGCTCTGTGAGGAGTACAAGATTTTTCATCTTTAGCTTGTTGAAGATGAGTTTGATCTAGATCTTACTCATGTACTCATTTACTCATGTCAAAGGCTACAAAAACTGATAGAATAATTCCTTTGTTAGCATTAAAGTTTCCGTCTTGCTGCACCAAGCGGCGCATGGTAGTCTAGCTGCTGTTAAATTCAGTTTCTATAGACTAATGTTTACAAGTGTTACATTTCAAACGGATATACCTGTATGGTATATGGACAATTAATTTTATATTTGTAAATTTTAAGCTACCACAATTTGGCAATCAACCCTCAATATGAAATAACTTGTATATATCTCCATAGTTCTTGCATTTGTACAAATTTTACCACTTTTCTTTTGAAAAAAAAAATCATAGTATTGAAATTTATGTGCATAGTTCATTCAATTCAATTACTTTCTTTAAATAAGGAAACATATAAATATTCAATTTAACGTTTCTTTACCCGTGCAGTGTACTAAAATTATATGGTTGACTAAAATAATTCAATTTTTGATATATATATATTTGAATTAAAGCTCAAATATTGACATTAATGACTAACTTATTATAAAAAAAATCAGTTTATCAAAAATGAATACATTCATCTTTCGAAATGTTTATATTGCAACGACAATTAATTAATCAAACCCCTAATTTAAATTATTTTTACTTAATCATCTGATTTCATCATAAAAATAACTGTTAGAAAACAATTTTTAAAAATGCAATGATTACAAACTTGTCAACGATGTTTTCATCATTAATCTATTGTTGATATAAAAACATATTATTGAGATTTGTCAGGTGGCCTATTTAAATCAATTAACAATAATTATGACACTTTAACCTGGATAACCACTAATGATAGTAAATTGTAATGGTTAACAAGGTTCTGTTCATAATTATCATCAGTTTTGTTGATTTTTTCGAATTCAAGTATTATGTGAGATTTCTTACAATTAAAATACCCATATAGTGTAAAACAAGTAGAGTTTTATGTCTAGTTATATATTTATAATAGTAATTTTAATTGTAGAAGTACTTATCTTATTAAATTTTTCCATTAGTTTACAATTATTCACAGTAAATTAAAGATTATTTTCAATTTTGAATTTTAATAAGAAAATATGAATACATTTTGTCTCATTAATTTGATGAGTTAAAAATATCTACTTCAATGAAAGAATATTATTGTGTTCTTTTGTTTGTTTAATAGTTAATTTCCGTTGCCATTTTGTTTGTTTGTCAGCCACCAAGATTACAACAAAGTTACAAATCGATTTCGATGAAACTTTGTACGAAGATAAAATATGGTCACAGTCAGAGGCCATTAAATTTTAAAAGATTAACGTCAATTGTCAAGATCAAGACAACACAAAACTTAAGAAATCTATATTCGGCCATAACCTTAAAATAAATTGAGATACATAACTCAATTCCATTTTAGGGAGTGGCTTTGTGTTTTCCCAAATTTTGAAGAAATAATTATCCACTAAACGTAGATAGATCTAACAAACTTGCTACATCTTTTTAAAATTCATCTATAAAATTATAGTTCTACTAATGTCTTCATTTGGAAAGTTGAGAGTCAAATTGAAGTACATCAAACTTTATTTTTATTGCCTTTAAAATAAAAATATTAGAAGTCTATAGTTAAATGTTTATATAATTAAACCAAGAAATTTAAACTATTGAAATGAATTTCTTAGATTCATTACATTCTGAAATACCATTATTCATAATAGAAAAATGGATCTTCCAAGTTTAATTTTGTCAAGTAAGTGTCTGAGTTAAAATTTGACTTTGACATTACAATTTCCTTAGTTGATGATATATATATATCCATGATTTTACCTTGAAAAAGATATTTTGAAGAAAAAACTATATATGATGTCTATGTTTATAAATTATAATCAAAATTTTCCTACTTATTTGAAAAAGAAAAAGTCTTTGAGTTTGTGGTTATACAATCATTTATTTAAGAATATCAATTTGCTTCTAGGTTCTACAAGCTTTAAAAAATAAATCGATAATATGTATTATTGATATAAAAGATGGAAATGAAATGACGTAGAACTGGATTGATTTTATGTATATCTTTTAAAGATACTTTCCAATTGAAGAAGCAAGGCTTCCGGGTATTTTATTTAAACTAAAGAATATCTTATACCTTGGTAGAAAAATTATTTATCAATAGAGTTATATATATACAATTTATACTACTTTGGGATGAGCATATATGACTGATACTTTTGAAAGTATATATCACAATTTACTCGTTCCCAATTTTTAATAATTATTTTATAGAAATTGCAGAAGAATAAATATTATTCGATCTTTTATTTTGTATTCCAAAGTTGTTTATAGTTAATTATAGAATACTAATGGTATTGCATCAATAGCAAAGTAAAAAGTTTGGCAAATATTGACATATTTAGTATCAGGTTTTGTGTCATTAGTTTGATGAGTTAATATGTTATTATAGCATTACGAATATTATATTGGATATACAATTATATCTTAATTGTCTTCTATCATAAGAGTAGAGATTTAGCATTCACTTATCAACCTATATACATAATATTATTCGTTAAAAGCTCACTACAATAAGAGATAATTTATCTGAGAGTGTTATATTTTGTTTTGATACATACTCGTACATATGTAAGTAAGAAAGGGGCCAGTTGACACATGGGATAGGTAGACACTCTTCCTTTTCTAGCAAATTTCTACAAGCTGAAGAAATAACCACTTCTTAGTACTGCATAAGCAACGGCTCTTTGAGGGTGGTGACCTCTGATTCTTTTTCTGAGTTGATAACTTCAGAGTAATTTCTTCCATCTTGAATGACTCTTGACTCAATGTATGGTCAGAATATAAAGTAATGCGAGTTCAAGTTAGGATTGTATGGATCCAGATCAAGGCTCTCACGTCAACTTTTTCCTCAGAGACTCACTACACTTTTTACATCTGAGAGCTTCCTTTTTATTTCTACTGCTGGCAAGCTGCTGCTTCACGAGGTAGACTCTGTTCCTAGGCACTTTGAGTTTGTTTGAAATATGTATCCGTGAGAGTTATTCCCAATTAGATAATTGCATAGATACTCCCGATGTTGATTCATTTTGTAAATTTACAAACTCAGATTAATTTTTTTTTCATGTTCATTAATTTTCAACTGGTACTACTGAGCAAACTAGCTCCATGTATGGGGCAAGTTTGGCTATAAAATTAGCAACATTAAAATTGAGATTACAACATAAGTATTTTTTGGTATAATATATATTCGTTAATTGAATTTGCATAATGCTTAGAGCTTAATCAAATTTTAATATTATTTCTACAAGATTAGTAATACCGGGTATTGCATAGAAATTATAGCAGTTTTTTATCTTAACTTCAATAAAATATAGTTCTATAACACATATTTAGGTAGACTTGGAGCTTTATTTATTTTTTTCAATTTTCGTCACACCCTTCTCGAGACCAATTATTTTATGAGTCCCGCTATTTCCCTACACGTTTGTAAGAACAAAAGATTTTTTTTTTTCCAAATTTATCACAAATTCGAAAATCGTACTATTATATGAAGGATTCTTTAGAATGTAGTTTGCTATACACAGTTTGCGTACAGTATCTACATAATTACTATCGTATTTTGAATATAAACATTTGTTATGATATAATATATTTAAATTGTCGAGGACCTATTGTAGTTTAACCTTTTGATTTTTTGAGCAAATAAAAAATGTGACATTAGATATTTGTGTTTCCTAAAACAGGTCTGATAATTCATTTTTAAATTATCAAACTAAATAAATTTGAACATGAAAGATTTTTAATATAAAATATAAAAAACAGCCATATTTGTTATTTAATACTTTATAATAAATAATAAACCAAATAACATTGAATGTTTTAGATTTTCTTGAGGGATTTGGACGTATACGATAGAATGCCCCATTAAGCTAATGTTAGTGAAGCTATTATTTATATTTTTTTTCCATGACGCAACTTCTTTTCTTCATCAATAAAAGATATGAAGTAGTATTGGTATGATTAGGACAGAGTGTCTAGCAAATTTGATACAAACATATTTATGATACAGGGTCGATCTTATCTAATGCTACAGATTTTATTTTTTTCAATTTTTCCAGTGTAAAATTTGAACAAAAGGTATTAAGAGGACATTTATTTGAGAAAATCATATACCAGTATTTCTCGGCACAACTTTTATACAATATGTGAACACTTTTCTCTACTACTTGTTGTCAATATAAGGCCTAACTCCCGTGTTGACCAAGACTATGTAGTTAAAATCAGGCTTGGTCCACTTCTTTTGATGGGAGCCTATAGAGACTAGACACTCTTTTGACTCTTCAGATACGCCTAGATATAGTAGTCCAAGAGGTTCGTGTCCAGAGAAGAGGGCGGCTACATTTTCAGGTCCAAAAAGTCGAGAATATTGTCTCTCAGGAAGGTGGGCGTACGGTGCAAAAACATAGAGCTGTGCCTTGAGGGGAAAGAAAGTTATGTCCAAACTTTTATCAGTCCCAAGTAAGTACTTTATTAACCAGAAGTTTTATGCATACAATTAGGTATGTACCACAAAATAACATAACCCTTTATATTGTAGTTCATAAATAAATTTTTATACTTCAATATAAATGTATGGTTGTTTTTTGTTATATTCTCTTATCCCATGGTATATGTAAATGTATGGATTGACAATATACAAATGTAATTATCAGTAGCTTGTCAGTAAATTAATCCTTTATTTATATAAATATATATAATAGCTTCGCTCATAAAATGAAATATAAATGTTCTTGTCAATGAAAGACCGTTTTTATAGAGGCTTGGGATTTTAAATCCATTTTAAATATAGATCTTAATATCTTTGCGACCCTGAGTTTTCTGCTGATAAAAGTGTGCTCATCTGATTGAGCTGACAAAAATACATATGGAAAAATACAAAATCCATCAGGTGTTCTTCAAACACGGACGCTGTGAAGACATTATTGTATACCTCATTGTCACATGACATGATTGAGTTTAGGAAGTTGCCCAAATTAAATGGTTACGATTTTTAAAAAACATTCACTTTTAAAAATCGTAACAAGTTAATTCAAGGGGTCAGTAAAACCTTCAAAGAAAACTAATGATTGTTTTGAAAGCAAGAAACA
Source organism: Lepeophtheirus salmonis (assembly GCF_016086655.4). Classification (NCBI taxonomy): domain Eukaryota; kingdom Metazoa; phylum Arthropoda; class Copepoda; order Siphonostomatoida; family Caligidae; genus Lepeophtheirus; species Lepeophtheirus salmonis. Next base: position 11,844,344 of record NC_052134.2, read on the forward strand.
CACTCTAGACTTCTTGGAGAGGGAAGGGAAAGGATATTTGGCCTCCTATAAATGTGCAAATAACACTTATGACTCTTTGAATTTTTCATTTCTCAAAGCAACGGTGAACATAGGCAAGGAGTTCCTCATCAAAGCATGTGCCAGGTTCAGGCCAATTTTAAAGGTCGTGGTTGTAGCTGGTGTTAGTTAGAATGATTGATTAAATGCACAATGGGCCCTTACATGCAAGGGACAGTATTTGGAGCTGGAGTTGATTGGGTATAGAGACTAAATTCACTATGGGCCCCACATACAAAACCAATGGATTTGTGAATTGTATAATTGATTTTAGGAAATAGTTTGGATAAAATAAAGAAATAGTGTAGTTTTATTTTTCTTTCCTCTTACCGAGTTTCAATTAGATAGTTTGAAAAATGAATTCAGTAGATCAAAATAAATTCTTCAAATATTAGGTATTAAGCTCTCAATTTACCAATTTTCAATTCAAAAGTCTAATAAATAATAAAGTTTGGGTCGTAAAAATCATTTCGTGGATTTTTTAAAAATATTTTTGCCCACCTTGTATTTTTTGGAAATGCAGAGAGTTTATTTGGAACTACGTACATAATAGAAATGTACATTTGTGGGCATATATTGTTTGTGTAATGCTTATTGTACCTATATATAATTTTCGTGTTAACAACTAGGAGAATTACCATTCAGAACTCTATAAATAATTATAATACAAATGCCTGTGCTTTCTAAAGCCATATACAAATACAATCCATGTATGGAAAAATAGAAAAGTCTGCTAAAAACTAGAACATTAGAGGGAAAAATCTTAATCCCCTGTTATTGAAGTTTTCATAACGTTGTGTGTATCATACACAAAAATAGCTATTACAGATTCATTTTGTAGCTACAATATTCTACGCCTTAGTTAATTTTATCATTTAACCTTTTAAAGATCACAAAAAAAAAAATACATAAATCAATACTAAGCAATTCATGATCAAGATGAATAAAGAAATGTATGATTAATAATGAAATGTTTAGTAGAATACTGTAGAGTATTATAGAGTATAATAGAATCCCACTGTTCCGAATTATACATTTTGTACTTATCCCTTATGAAAGTTATTGATGGTGGGGCTCAATCAGTAACATACCCCGGAGAAAATATTCACAGAGTTCATCGAAAAGGTATGCCTTATCATTGAACAATCCCCGATGAGTTCCTCTCCCTCAATCCGAAAGGAACTTGAAGTCAATGACAAGAAAGTTAAGCATACGTTAACAAGGATCTCAAATGCAATTTTAACCAGAAGAGAAGTACTACGACCTCGGGACCACGACCAAGCAGCCTTGATCTTAATCCGATCGATTATTTATCTGGAGTAACCTTAAGGCAACAGCATTAGAAGTCCTCATACAACTAAGGTATCATAGTAACCATCATGAAGCACTTTCCAGCCATGCCCAAGGACTTCGTTATCAACATTTTCTCCCGCTTAAGAAGCTGCGTCGAGGCTGAGTGCAATTTTATCGAGTAAATTGCGAAAGAAACGAGCTACACTGACTTTGCTTAATATTTGGAATAAAAATAATTAAAAAAATGAATTTTATGGGAATACACAAGAAGGGGGAAATTCCATCTCTGAGCCCTGTTTAAGTATAGACTCACTGACGCCTAACATATGCCCTACCCTAATGTAAAAATAAACAAAAGGCATAGTTAAGATGATATAATTTAAAGAAGGATTAGAAGGAGAGCAGCTTAGTTGCCGTTACAATCAGTTAGATATATTTTCATTTCATTATTAGATCGCTTGCAAGCCGCTCTGAGAGGAAGGATATAAAAAAACCCCACAAAAATAGGACCTATTGCCTAAAATTCCACTCAAAGTCCAACAGGGGTTTAAACTTATCCTGCAAAAAAAAAAAACATTGTCACACTGTCATTTATGAGCACACGCGCTAGCTATTTATTTATACATACATATTCTGTGTTTTTGAATAAAACAAAAATGATAGCAGCAATAAAAACTGAAAACACTGTTCAGATTGCCGACTAAAAAAAACGCTCATGCATTCTATGACATATTTTATAAATCTTGATATATATATATATATCTGTTATTGTTATTGTGAGATACTTCTTACAGAGTTTAGAATATAAATAGATGTGTAATACGCGAGTACCTTTAATAGAAGTCTCTCGTATTTATTCTGTGATTATTATAAGAATATATCCGAGATAGGACCGGATAACACACATCTCCAAAGGTACTCATACCTTTAATTGCATACATATCAAGAAATGCATTTGATAAATTATCGTATGCTGCAAAAACAATTTTTCTATGTACAAATGTTGTTACATCATTGATGCATAAATTACATAAATGTGTGAAGTATATTTTGCATCAAGATCGTATTTATCAACAATAATATAATCATGTATTTTCACTCTTTAGAGAGTGTTTAGAAATTATTACTTAAAAATACAACCTTTTTTATAAATACAGTTTTTATTGCTCCATAAAACGTATTTTAATGATTTAAAAAACTACAATTAAGTGATGATTCATCATAATTCCCTTCCAATAAATTGTATGCTTAGAAGTATTAAACGTTATCCCAAATGTTACCAATTTATAGAAAAACAATTGCTCGTTGCTATAACTACTTTGCAGATGAAACATTATTTAGGAAATGATGCTAGAATCACTTTTCAGATGAACAGTATAAATGTTGGTCATTTATTTAAAGCTACCAATTATTCTTTTTTTCGAAATTTCCGTCATTGTAAATAGACTGTAAATAAAGCTAAAGTTGACTGTTGGTTATATTTATATTAAATGTATTTATTATATATTTATTGTAATTGAAAAAATAAGACTCTGTATTCATGATGCTTTCCGGAAAGTTATGAAAAACAGATTTAAAAAATTCAAAAGTAGAGCAGAATACATAACATCTCTTGTTATGCATTAAGTAGTATTTTTTGTTAAGTAATATAATCATTGTATAATATTTTTTAAATGTGTGCTAAATGTAAGCAAACTGAAAGGATAAGGAGTCGGCTGTTAGTGATATTGTATGACAGATACAGAGTTATATTAAAGTCAAATCAAGGTCCCATGAATGGATATTGATTTTATCATAATACCAATAGCATGCAAGTGTAGTACGTGTGAGGACGAGTAAAAAAACCAATATATCTGAATGTAATAAGTTATTTAATGTATTTATTTATGTTTATGGTCAACCTTTTATAGCAATTCTTTTTATATATAAGTACTTTAAAATCCTCCCGTCTTAATAATAAATGGAGCTTGTTCGCTACACATGCTATATAAATATTGAAGTTAGAGGACCCCCTTTGTAGGTAATATCTTAGATTTTGTATAGAAACTTTATAATATTTAATCATTATAATAATGAAGTATAAGAAGGAATTTTAATATTAATTGATTAAGAAAAGTTTTAAGGTAAAATAAATTTTTACCTAGATACAATAAAAATATTTAGCTAATAACTTATGCATTCTAAAAGCATATTTGGTTAGTTGGAGATAAGATGAAACTATGTGCAAATTTTGTTAAAGACCTTTTCTAAATTAAAAGTTATTAATAGAAATAATAAATATTTTAACGACTAATTTGTTTTAAAATAAATATTCATTTTCATAATAAAAATTATTTTTAAAGAAGTGCTAAGCAGAAAACGTTAAAAAAAGTTATTTTACTTTAATAGAACACTTAATCAATTATAAATAAAATGCACCTTCTATAAGTTTGTAAATACCTATGAATAGTTTTTGCCCCTGTCTATTTAGAATCAAAGTTACATGCCTACCTTTACATTACTTCTTGATATTTTGATATTGTCAATTTACATATTCATTCAATTTTTATTTCCATAATGGGAAAATTTTATTAAGTTTATATATGGAAAAGTTTATAATAGTTATCTTTATTGCCCATAAAAAATATGAACACAAATCTGAAATTAAAGTTTGGTAATAAACACATAGATTCTTCAAAATTGGATAGAATTGAAATACATGTTTATAACTTTTGAATAGGAAATTATTTTATTTTTTAATGTAGTCTTAGTATTTAGTTGTTTTATTCAAAATAGTTTTCCAAATAAATTTATCTTTTTTTTTGTTTTTTTAATAAAACAAAATAATTTCAAAAGTCAAAAATATTTTTTCTCATATAATTTTTGTAGAACTTGGCCTCTAATCACAAATCTACAATTAGTTTTTTTATATACATTTTGTCCTTGAACTTAGATTTTCTATATCTCTAATGTAATATAACCGACTTTAATTATTTTTTAATTATATTTATTCACTGGGCAACACTTTTGAGTATATTCCTGAAACGTCTTTGTAATAATGGCTTTTCTTTCAACTATTTTTAATAGTTAAGAATGTTTTGATAACTTTTTATTTCATTATTCACACGCAAGTTTATCAAAATCGATAAGAACTTATTTTGTTATTAAAATTAGTTCAAAATAATTAATGTTTCAGAATTTGTCAAAAATTAAATTGTAATATTTCAACTACAAAAATAACCTATTGTTTCTTGTTGAAACCCCATATAATGTTGTTTATATTGAGACTTGATCTCTTTCACAATTCCTTAGCTTTTTTCATTGATTTACAAAATTTTAACAAATGTTAAACAATTAAATAATATATGAGTCTATGTCGACCATGTATATTTAAAAGGAAACTGTTATACTTTTGGAGTAATTTTTTTACCCAGTCCATTAACTGTGTTAGAAAAAGGATGTTCACTAACGGTAAAGTTATGTTTTGTGATTTTTAAATTGATTTTTTAAATATTTGTAACATTTTTTAGTTTCTAAATAACTTTTGAGGAATAATCCCATCAGTAATACACGTATAAAAATAGATTTGCTAAATAAGCAAGTCTTTATATATATACATTATATTTGTATATTGTTTGGAAAAAAATAATTCCTCAATTTTTTATTTTTTTTAATTAAAACTATTTGAAGTTTAAATAATTGGGGTTTCATTCAAAAAAGAGTATTTGGATCTAATATTTTAAATTCAACAGTATTTTTACTTGTTTTTGATTTGTTTAGGAATAAAAATTACTCCAAATTCATATATAAATTATATTATGTTTAAAAATGTTTTAAAAAAAAAATTGTTGCATTGATCAAACACATCTACCGTATTAAACTTATGAAAATTAAAATATATATTCTTTGTCTGCCTAACATAGAAAAGTTAAAATCCTTTTCACTTCTAAATTTTAATATATATATGTTCCCAAACAAAATAATAATGTTTTGGATTACAGCAGCTTAGCTTTAAGACGTATCATAAAATCAGCTACAATAAACTATGAGAGGGAGATTGGGGAAAAGGCAATAAATAAGATAATTTGCAATAATTACTTTGATGACGATCCTCAATTCTACTCTGAGTCCAACAGGGACTTATAATTTTAACACTGTAACCAATTCTCAAGGGGACTCTCCGTTGTTTATGAGGTAAAAACGAGTGTTCAATGAGGCTTTTAACAAAATTGAATGAAGTAGAAAAGGATGTACATTCATCGAGAGTATAATAATAAACACAACAACTTGGATGAAGAAAATTCAGTCTTCCGCTTAAAAACTCCAATAAACGAGTGGGCTGAAAAGGTAGATCCGATTTTCATTACTACACATATATGGCGTTGGTGATTTATGAGGAGTCATACGAGTAAATCCTTTTTAGACTTGGAGAAGAATGGAAATCGACATTGGAATCATTCTCGCAGTTAATCGCATATAACGACAGAATAGCTAAGCTGCTTGCCTCTCACATCTTATTCTTAATGTCAGGTTCTTTTATCTTGCATAACAGCAGCTAATGTTTTTTAAAACTCAATTTATGAATATCCATTAATGTTTAAAAAACCAAATTAATTTTCTGCATTTATAAGACATAGAATTATATATATTAGTTAAATAACACATATATATATATATATTTGACAATTTAAATTTAGATAAATAATAATATTAAACTACTTAGAATATTTAGACAACAGAAGAAAATTGATTCGAGTTTCTCACGTTTTTTTTTACAGTAGAACAAAGATTGTTGCATTAAATTAAATGAGAAAAATGAACATTTAAGAAAACCATTTATACTGCTGTAATTATCCTCTGTTTATTAGACATGTACTTAATATTTAAACTATGCATAAAAGAACTTTTTATTGTAATTACACTATGTACTAATAAAAATTGTCGCAGAAAAATTAAAGCATATATTTTGGATAATGTTGTCCCTTAACAACGAATCTACAGTCTTATTTTGCGTAAAAATTATTTTCGTAGCAATTGGGTTTACTTATGTATATCACCGTGTTTGGTAATGCCTTTTATTAATTTCGTTTCTTGAATAGAGTTTTTAAAAAGTATTTGTATATTTTTAAAAACGATATAAAACACTTTGTTTTTTTCAACTAGGTCTTCATTTATTTACGAATACACACATACTCAATAAAATATATGTACATAATAGTATAATAAATAATAGAAAATTTGAGTTTAGAAAAAAACTTGAATAAACATTATATTTAAAATTTAATTTTTAACTATATTTTGAGTATGGTCAATGAACACACAGAGTTTTGGAGAAAAACTTTGAATCTCTATCTTTCAGGCCTCCATGACTTCTGTCAGAAGGTGGTGTAAGGTCTTCATGTATGATGGAATCCCTAATAGCCCGTCACAGTGCTTCTGATGGTCCTAGCAGCCACATGGAAGTTGTTGGTGAAATGATTCATCAATTTCGTGTTGTCCTCCTTGATCTTCATCTCAAACCTGTAAAGGACCTCTGGATCTCATTTTAAATTATGTCTTCCACTTCTTGGCCACCTTGAATTCTAGGCTCCTGGAACACTAAAAAATGACCATATTTCTCACCACCAGAACATCAGCATTTAGGAAATTGGAGATCCACTGCTTTTCAGTTATTTGCTCACTCAACAATACGAAATGCTTATTTAGTTTTGTTTATGCATAAAATTTGGTTGAGCCAGAAATTAAAAAAAAAAAACACAATAAAATTTCTTATATAAATGAGAAAACTAACATTAATTAATTGTCTACTTTTAATTGCCAATTCATCTACATATCAAACTTCTCTAAAGGGCATAACTTAAAAAAACAATTCATTGAAGGTATTGTTGCTTCTGTATACTCCTACGTTCAAACTTATTTTTATCAGTTGAAAGGAAACTTTGATAATAAAGTATCAAGGTTTAATAAAAATCCGGTGTTTGATGCACTATTATTTTATGTATGAAGAAACATATTTGTTTGTGGCTTTTCTTTTTTACTTTTTATTTTAAGGTATGCAACTTATAGAGGTATAATTCGTACCTCAAAATCCATTGATGCTAATCAGAAGCATTTTTGCATGTCATAAGAAACTTAGAATCAAACTCAGATATATATATGTATAATTAGGAGACCAGCTTAGCTGCCATGACACTTAATTAGGTGAGCTACAAGCAGGTGTGAGAGGAAATAAATATACACAAATCCCAACTCGTATATAGCAAGGACCTATATATAATCTGGAATTATTTTCAATTCCACTCTAATTCCAGCAAGGACTTGCTCTTACAATTCCTGAGTGAACCCTCAATGTTACTCTCTGTCTTTCATAAGCACCCACACTAGATATAACCATCAATATATTTAAATGTTCTTTCTTCATTAAATAATAATGATATCAGCTTTGAAAAAATTAAAAAAAACATGTACAGGGACTGCAAATATAAAAAGCCACTCTTGCTTTCTATGAGATATTTAATATACCTCTGACTATGCAACTGAATTCAGCCCATTATTTGTATTGTTATTTTAACCGTAGAACACAAAAAATGGCCATGAAAACTTGTAATATAAGGTTGGGTAAAAAATATTTCAAAATATCATAAATATAATGGTATACGAGAGGCTGAACTTAACGTGCAGGTTGGTTAGGGCGTCCGCATCCTTAAGATAAATTGGTAAAAACCAATGGTCAAGATTTTTGTTAAAAGTATTGGAGTAAATGCTCTTATAGATTCTTGAAGCACCAACAGTTTTATTAGTCTCAGTAAAGTCAGAGAGATTAATCTAAAAATGAAAAAGTTACTCAAATTAATTGGAATAGCTTCTTATGATTTTCAAACTAATGCCTCGGGTCTGGCTCATGTGCAGGTCGTACATAATGCATAATTCTATGAGATTGTCAGGTAGTTTGTTCTTTCAGAATTATGTACTAATGTGATCATACGACTGGATTTTTAGGCCTTCATTCAGGATACACATGCCTCTGGAGGAAAGCAGGAGCCTTTTTCAATTCGCAATTTAATGTGTATCAAGGGTATTCCTTCAGCTGTATTGTTCGAAATCTTTTTTCAGATGTTAACCCCATCATAATATGTCCCAAAACCGTTCAGAAGAGGATAGAGAGTTTATTCATCCTCAAAAAGTGAAGAGATTAATAGACGAGGAAATTATCGAGACCAGTATGTTACCCTGGAGGCTCAAGTTGTTATTACTGAAAATGATAGGAAAAAGAAACGAATGGTTATAGATTATTCACAAACTATGAATTCGTTTACCTCATAAGATGCTTATCTTCTCCAACAATTTTAAGAGGTACTGCCTAAAGTGGCAGTCAATAAAATTTTCAAAGCGGTGAATCTTATCACCAGGTCGGGATTGAAGAGAATGAAAGGGAATATACCGCTTTTGAAGCCTGTGGTCGATTACATCAATTTTGTTGTATATCCTTTTGGGGTCATTCATAGAGTCTTTAGTTTTCAGCGTGTAGTAGATTTAATTATAACTGAAAAGAATCTGGTAAATACTTATGCATATATTGATGACATTACTTTCTCTGGAAAAGATCAAAATGAGCACAATAAGAATCAAAAATATTTCATGAGAGCTGTACTTAAGTGTGGGTTGACATTAAATGAGAACAAACCCTATGATTCAAAAATAAAACTTTTGGGGTGTCAGATAGAAAATGGTTGGATAATTATTAGTGATTTTCCGCTAGCTGAATTTGACTACATGAGTATTTCCATTTTTCGAAAAAAAATACACGAAGAATTATGAGCTTTACTCGTTACTTATTTAACACTCGATATTCATCCTTAAATTTTATCCTCCCTATAAAACTTGATAGTCAAAAAATTCATATTTTTTAATGAATTATTGAAACTTGTCATTTAAAAATTTGTGTAGTTATCTTTATTTGTAATTGAATATATCATATATGTACAAATAAAATTATCTTATAGCAACAATAATACTAGTATACCAGAAGGACTATAATACATTTAATATAAGGTACTGATGACCACACAAAATTGTTATTGTGTAATTTATGTGCCACTGATTAATCTAAAAATTAATTTAACCTATTTGAATCGTAGTCATAAGAGTCATTCAATAGTTTATATAGTACATAAATCAATATTTTACTATAATCTGGTTATAACTTGTAACAAATATGTTTTTTAGTGGCACTGATGTTTATTAATGTGAATGTATATTAACGATAATATACTGAAAATACTGCAACTAGTCTTTAAAACATCAAACAAAGATTATTTTTAAAACGAAATGAGACTATGAGTTCATATTGCAGAAAATTCAAAATATTTCTACCTGTGGGACAACATATATTATAAATTTGGCAAGGAAAGGAAGTCATTCCAGGAAAATTTACATTATATAATGGGCTCGAAAACGAAAAAAAAAGATTCCCATGTTTTGACAAGTTCCCAGTAATACTTAATATTAAATGCCCACGATCCTAGTTTTTTGTGTCTTTTGAATTTACCTCATAAAACTCGAGTACCAGTTTACGAGTTTTGCTCGTGATACTTAACTAGTTATTATCAATAAATTTTAACTTTTATTTTCATAAATATATGAATTTACGTCGAAATATAGTTCTGAATCAATTTTCTTAATTCTTTATGTAGCAGTAGACATAACCTATATCAAATAAAGTATTTTTCTTGAAAAGTTCCATAAAATCCCCATGTATTACATTATTCAATTTTTGTATCAATCTTAAATTAAGGAATCTTAATTTTCTTCTAAAATTAAATTAATATAAGTTACCTTTAAGTTTTCAAAATATGTTACGAATTTGTCAAATCATTTGTTGTTTAACTTTGATTTTTTATAAATTCTCAAAAATTGTGATTAAATATTTTTTATTAAGAGGTTATCTGAATCTTTTAATATAGGTATTTTAAACGGCAAGTAAATGAAACACTCATTTAACTCAAACACCATCTCTAAAAGTATGTATCAATAAAGTGTTTAATACATATATAGACATAAATATATAGGAATATTTTGCACTTTGTAGTTGTTGTTGTTTTTTGCAACTCATTTAATAATGAAGAAAAACATGTCAAACTGCCAACAGTCACTTTGAACTTAAATTTAAATAGCTTAGGAAATGACATAAACTGAGATACAAATTAACTTTTAGTCACATTCTTTTATATGATAAAACACACAGAGACATAAAAAAGGATTAGTAAGTTGCTTTTTTAATTTAAATTTCTTAATTCTTATTACGCTGTAAACGAACAAGTTCGAGATTTATAATTCTTGAAATTTCCAGAATAATTTGGATTATGATTTATTTCCCAAAATTAATTCAACAATTGACAATTTTTATGACCTTACATGACAGGATTCATAGTGAAGTAAATCATCCAAACCAACCACATCTAGCTTTAACCACAGCCTCTGATCTGGGCCCGAACCTGCATCTAGGAGGCCTTCTAGGAAGCCACATTTTCTTTGCCCGAAAATATGAAGCTCTTAAAAATGTTGGTTTCCGGAAAACATTTGGTTCCAGTTACTCAATTTGGACTAACTGGAACAATTTAAAGCTCTAACTAAGTAATAAATCTGGTCACATCAATTTAAACTCTCCAGAATTATTGTTTATACAGTTATTTGCGTTCTTAAACGTTCATCCTACACGGAGGCACATTTTTCGTATTCGCAGGATATATCAAGGATTTTGTATTATTTCTTATACAATTTGTTATGCAAAATCTTATGAGCACAATATAATTAACGTAGATTTCAGGATTGCCAAGATATTGAGGTCTACATATGTTCCAGATTTTTTGTATCCCCATCTTGTAAAGTGGAGACATTAGCATATTGATTTTATTTATTATGCATATACATTAGTATTACTAAAAAATATCTTAAACACAGACTTTGTGATAAAAAATTCTAGTATTGAGGGACTCTGAAAATTATCCTAAATAAAAAAATAAAAAATGCAGATTAGAAATATATATATTAACGCTTAATTTTATAAAAATGTAGTTTTTTATTGTTAAAACTTAAAGAAAAGTAAGATTAATAATTTGTATATTTATAAAAAAAGTTCGGTGTTACCGTTTATCTCAACACATTTTAAAAATAAGTTGATATAATAATATAAATGACTTAGGGATTAGATAGAGCTTTAAAAAAATAATCATTTACAGTTTATATCAAAGGCTAAACCAAAATATCAATAATAATATTGATAAATAAATGAAACATGAAACAACCCTGAAAGAATATCAATTAAAGTTTCAATTTCTTTTATAAACATTATCATTATAAACGTTGGGTACTTCGTTAAAATATGACGATTAGTTTTTAGCCTTTTCATTTTTGGATTTTTTTTTTTGCCAACCTTCAATTTTATAAACATGATGCTTCTTTATTGGTTTTAACTACACCTGATAAATTGGCATCCTGTAGCGTGAATAAAGTGCTTCTTTTCTTATCGGGGAAAGTGTTTTAAATTTATGTCGCATTCTGCATAGTAGACATTGTTTAATTCTTGTTTTTTTGTTACACATAAAAACCTTATTTTTGCAAAGAGACTGAGTACATCAAAATTAATCAAATCAATTTTTACTCTTGGGTACTTATGTGAACTACAACTCTTGCTTCCTTCAATCTAAAAGGATGTTCCATTCATGGAAACAGGACGCTTAACTACGTGCCAATAGAGTAATCAGTGAGTTGATACAATCAGACTAAATTGAGTGCTCTTTAGAAAAATTATTCTAACTGTTATGAAAAAGTCTATAAAAAGTTATAGTGATTAAACATAAGTGCAATCCACTTGTAAAGAATAATATAAGTACATTTGAAAATATATCATATTTAACCACATATTCTTGAGTTAAGACATTACAATGTAGTCGTATTAATGAAATATTGCAGGATCTTTTTTACATGCAACATGAAGCTTTTATACAGAATGCAATGTACACAGTGATCCCTGATGTCTACTATATACATGTTTGTATATAAAAGAATATAAAATTGTATTAATGAATTCTTTTATTATTATTATTGTTTTTATTGAAAGAGGAGAATTGGGGTCAAATATTGTGGATTAACATTGAGAAAAGTCAACGATAAACAAATATTGAAATATTGTAGGCATTTTAGATGTAGTATTGAGCGTGGTAAGCTAAGGTTTATCCAAGTAGCCCTATATAGTCCTCCCTGGCTTATGAGTTACAATATCATTTATTTTCTGAAGATATTCGTCTTCTTGAATTCTTTAGAAAAAAACATTTGTCATCTATATATTGAGTAACTGCGTGTGATTGTGTTCATGAAAAACGGTGAGTATTTGCTAGGGTTTCTTGGGTAGTTATCTTAAATATTTTTATGTCAAATTTTGTCTGTTCGGCAATAACGGGTCCTACAACTTTAATAACCAATTATTATACAGTTATCAAAAATTTACAGTGCACCAATAATTAAAAAACGGAAATCCTAAAAGATGAATCCTTTTATTTTTCAAGGAGAGTAAAGTATGAATATCGATTTTAAGTAATTGGAAAAGCTTAATCATATATTAATGAAAATTATAAATCAATAAGTATTAGCGTGTTTTCTATTTTTAATACCTCTCTCTTGAAAGGACTTTTGATTACAGTTTCTTATTTCATAATACGAATCTCAGAATCGTTATTCAATTTCAAAAAAGCTAATTTAGTTACATTCAATTGAAGTAAATCAGGAGTATAATTGAAAATAATGAATATTAAAGTTGAGTTTGCAAGGAAAAGTTTACTTTATACTTATATTGAAGGCTTATAAAGTTATATTGGTCCTAGTTAAGGACAAAAGCCTAACGTCTTGTTTGGTCCACTTCCAAATCTACATTCACAAAGATAAGCCAGTTTCTTATGATGGTTCTTTTTCTTCATATTTATCAAAGTACAACAAAATATTTTCCTAAATATCAATTACTATTACCCTATCATTTTTTGGATGAAGATTTTGTAAACATATACTAAGACTCTCAGACCATTTGTATCATAGCATAATATGACTAGTATGTACTTATACTATATATTTTATTTCGAATTATTTATTAATACATTCTAAGACGAACTCGTTAATCTTTTTCCTATTTTCCCTTTTTAAATTGTAATTAATATTTGTACGTTCTCCTTTATTTTTATTATTTTTTTTTGCATTTACAATTTTTTTTGTGCATTTTATAATTTACAGCACTCACCTTTAAAAAACCTTGAGACAAAGGGAATTGATGTTTTTTATCAAAAAAATCAACTTGTTAGCAAAAAAAAAACACACTTTCCTCCAGATCAAAATGAAGCACTTCCGTAAAAACGTAACTCAGAGTTCTACAAAACTTTTATTTTTAGTCTAAAGTTTGTATCTGTCTCTGTTTTTGAAATAAATACCCTGGGTATGTGTTTTTATTAGCGGACAAACATACAAACACCTACTTTAATATTATATTATCGTATATATACCGTATCAAAACGGGCTAGCAACCCCGCCGTTACATACAAACTCTTAAAAAGATTAGTCCTGTGGTATTTATGTTATTCTGATTTAAAGTAGCATATGGGTAATCTAGAATAACTGATGTGTTACAAAGTTATGTTATACATAAAGTTTTTGTTAGTTGCTTTGGGTTTACAGGGTTTGTATCATTTATTTTTTCCGTCCTTCTATATAAAAATTATTATTTTATCATATATTTTCTATTTCCAACTTTTTGAAATGGTAAATGGTATCCAACAAAATTATACTTTTTTATGCACTAGAACAACATATGCTCAACTTAATAGAATTTGGTCCCCTTGATTCCGAATATGGCCTTCTTTTTCTTTTAGAGCCTCATGGCCGTCAGAAAAAGGCTATACATTTATTTACCTGAACTACAGGGAGCGGGGATCAAATTGTCGTCAAAATATTTTTCTACAAAAAACAACACAAAATATACATTTTTTAACTTTTTTATTGAAAATCAAAACTATGACGAGCATATAGGTATAGAGTAGCCATTCATTCGATATAATCACCGTTGGCATCAATAACGGCCTCAATACGGCCTCTGAACCGGCTGCAGGCTCTTCTTACCATCTCATTGTCCATGTTGCCGAATACCTCCTTGATGGAGTCCATCAAGCTGGCCTTGGTGCTATGGGGATGTCTGTTGGTATGTCTCTCGATATAGCCCTAGACAAAATAGTCCCAAAAGATTGAGGTCGGGAGAGTTAGGAGGCCACAAATCCTTGGTTACGACGTCATAACTGTTCTCGGTTAACCACTGCATGGAGATTTTGGACATATGGCAGGGTGCTGAGTCCTGTTGCCACACCGAGGGCCTGTCTCCGGTCTTCAAGGACCTGGTCGTGTCATCCTCAACCCTCTTCTTCACCTTGTCGACAAAGTCGGTGTCCCTGACCTTCCTCTCGGCGCCCTCCTCCTTGGGTGCCCTCTTTATGGTGGCATCAACATCCTAGGTGTCCTCTAGCTTCTTACGGATACGCTGAACAGTCTGTAAATTCACTCTTAAGGTTGAAGCAATCGTTGAATTGGAGATTTCACCTCCATTATTAACCAATGCCATGACTTGGCGGAACTCGAAAGCTCCTCGTTCCACTTATAGCTCTTTATCTCCTCATATGATGAGGGCATGATGCTAAATGAACTACGTATCGTCAGCTGACAAGAATAGCTTTCCTATTTGGTAACCGGTTTTTTATTTGATAATGGTGTCTTCAAGTTATCAAGGTTTAAAGTAGGCGACAATCTGATCCCCGCTCCCTGTACTCTTACTTTGAACCTCATTTCTACTTTGAAAGAATTACAAGTATAACTCCAAATTAATTATAATGGTTACTATCCATCATGAATGCATTCACACTTTACTAGTCATACTTCACTGGGAAGATATTATCTCCTCAAATATTATATAATAATAGTAACAGTTTTTGAAACAAACAACACTGTTTATGGTGCCTACTACAATACATTTCGATTATAAATAGATTTACTTTTAACAACCCACCTTGTTAGTGTCCCTTGACGTAATTAATTTAAATGTGTGTTTTAAAATTTAAAAATATAAATTTTAATATTACAGATAAATATTATGACGAAAGTTAACCAATTGATGAATTGGTTTGAAATTTAGGACATCCCTTGATCTTGCTAATCTTTTCCTAAGAAATCAGAGCAAGTGGTACACGGATTCTCGAGATATCGCCTGTGTATTTAAATACCTGTTCATCCAAGTGTACAATTTTCCTGAATAATATATTTTTTTAAATTCCTACACTAGGTATATTTAAATTTATTATTCTATTACCATGTACAAAAAAGTTATTGAATAATTGAGGGACGATTATGTAGATAATTTAATATTCTTTAAAACACTTTCAATGAAAATATAAATTACATTTTTTACACATAAACTAACTTTTTACAACACAAAATTTACATATTTTACCATGGTTACATTTATATTCAAGATTAAGTGACCAATACGATTATATCGACAAACTTTTCAATACTCAGTAGACTTTTTTTTGAAGGGATCCTCCTTGAGAATAGTTAGCCGAAAAGAAGGGTTTTCTTGGAATGATCTGTTGAGCGTGATGTCTTCCAAAATATGGAATCATATTGTTGAAGATTCAGGCATGTAAATCCTTGAAAACGGCCTCAGTTTAGCTGTAGTGTCTGAATTTTGACTTTTGTATTGTAAATAAATGAATATATTTATAATGTTTAAAATTCGATCTAGACTAATATTATTGGCTAAAATATGAGGAACAGCTTCCGAGTTGGATCAGTATCTTTTCTTATCCTTTGAAGAGGATGTGCTGCCTATATAAAAAAGACCATCAATAAGAAAAAAATAGCTCAGCTTATGTCAAATACAAGGTTGTGTTGTGTTAAATTGTGTACCTATTATTTTCAAGAATGATGAGATCTTTCAGATTCTGATCAAAGAAAAGCAAAAATACTCCTATGGATTCATTAATAAGAGGAATGTTTCTTTGATGTTGAAAGATGTAGGGATAAAAAAAAAATTAGCTTATTTTTTATTGCATTTTATATTTCCTTCATCTCTTTTGCGTTTTTTTTTTGTATTACTATTTATTTCCTCCTCATTCCCATCACTGTGACGAAGAAAACAGTAAGCTGAGAGAATTACCCATTCCAACACTGTATAAAACCCCATAGTCGTCTGCAGTATTGTCGAAATCCAGATTTGACCTATCGTTTTCAAGGAATCCAAGATTAATTTCCTCCATATTGACATCTGATAGAGTTTCGAGCAATCCCAACAGCTCATCGGCTGTTAAATTTCAATTGAGAAGATCTTAGCAAAAATTGTTGGAACTCAATGTTACAAAAAAGTATAGGAGTAAAATCATTATTTTTGGACGAGGGGGTATTATAATAACCATCGTACATTATTGTTCAAAAATAAAGCATAGGTATAATTAAATATGTAATGTTTTTAACTAATTGAGATATACAAATCATGTCATTAGGGATGCAGCATTTTGAAGTAATTACTTATGATATTAATACAAAAAAAAATGACTAACTTTTAACCCTTGAACAAATTCTTAGATGCGATTACATACATACAACAAACTGACCGATAATGAAAGCCGTATCAAGCAAATTATATTGATCCCATTTAACTTTTTAATATTAAGAAGTATAAGTAGTTTTGAAAATCGTAGGTAATTCAGCTATTTAAAAAAACATATGTAAATGAACATGGTGAGCCGGACAATTTGATTTTTTTTTTTTTTTCAATTTAGAACAATTTCTCTCTAAAGAAGCAAGGCTGTTGTTTGAATATGAAGAATATTATAATTGATATACCATTATAGATTAAGTATTCAACCAAAAAAATTTATTTATTGTTATTTGTTGTTTTGGACATTAAAAAAAAACTTTCAAGCATCTGAATATGTATATAGCGAAAACAAAGTTTATTTTTGTAAAATTGTATAATACTCCTGCATATGACATTTACTGTAATTATATTCCCTTTATTTGATGTTTCAAGGGACTACTTTATTTTTCCTAATTTCCCTTCTTAAACAAATGAAGGTCTCAAATTCATTTAGAGATACGTATATTTTATTATGTAAAAACCTTTGTCTAACATATTTAAACTAATGCAATTATTCAAGAGCTTTACGAAATTTGCTAAAACTAGAGTTGTGTTACTCCTGACTTTATGTTAGTTAAATTATTTATTACTGCTTACCATACATACATAAAATAAAACTTTACTAGTATAAGGCAACAAACACCACCACACAACGGGTATTTATGCTCCTACAGCAGATTCTAAAATCTAGTTTTCCTTTCAAATTTTGCTCAATATTTTTTTTTATGTTCATTTCATAAATTTTAAAATAAGAAAATATTCGTTTTCCTCATCAATTAGATGATGACTCTCGTAAGATAGGGCGGGGTATCTATTGATGAGAAAGGTCTGGACTTTGCAGTTCTTCCATACATACATTGCACGTTGAGCTTATGTCTTTCCACTTGCTTAAGTGGGCTAAAAAAGGGCTATGTCCAGTGTAGGTTGATACAACGAGTCTCAATTTTTCTCATCTGAGCTTGATACACTTCGACTTTGGCTTATTAATGTGTACGCCATTATGATTAGAAGAAGTCATTTCTAGAATAATAGTAATAAGGTAATAGAAGAATTACCTTCTTTATGTAGCTTGAAGGCGTCCCAATAGTAAACTAGTTTTGGCTCTCAGTACCCCTCTTTGCAAAATGGTCTACAAATTATTTTCCTGTCATGTCAAAATGTCATTTACAACGTTCTATATTTATATTATCCTCACTCATTCCTTTGATGATGGTTTCTTTACATTTTAAAACTTCTTTACCAGTAGTAAGTGGATTAAAGATCGAAACAACTGCTGATTGGGAGTCCAATCTGATTATTACATTGCTTAGTGTTTTTTTGTACTTGAGAAGAGCTTCTACACCTTGTATTATGGGCAAAATCTCTCCTTGAAACATAGAATCCTCTCTATTCAATGAATCCATTGAATGACAAACTGATGCATCCCCTTTGCTAATGCCCCATTCAGCCCAAGTGTTTCCATATTCGCCTCTAAACTCGTCTGTACAAATGATCGCGTCACGATTCTTAATCTGACTATTATCTACCCAAATACCATTACTTTTTATCTCCTGACTATGGGACTTAAAATTAATTCAATTCCATCCCTGGCATCGGTTCTTACAAAATAGAAAAGGAAGGGCATTTTATAAAATAATGAACAATACTTTTTGACGAAGTTGAGCCTCAAACTAATGTAGCTAAAGCTTAGTCAGTACGCCACATTAAAAATTTAATCTAATGCTGGTTATAATATTCATCCATTCTTGAGGACAGAATATGTAATTCTATAATAAGTATGTGTGAATTTTTTCCTGAAAAACAGAGAGTAACACTAATGATTTGTTTGGGAGTAATTTGCCGTATTATTAAAACAAATTGTATCTGTTAGTGTCGACGTCAAATACTTTGGACTCCTGTTAGTACAATTACAAACGTAAAGTGAGGACACTATTTTCTGGTATATAAACAACTTACTCAAAAGTAAACAACACTCATACCACATCCCTAAAAATTCAGTAGTTGTGTGTATAATTGGCCCAGATTTGGCAAACTACCAGTTAATTTCTGTTTTTTTAATGTGTTTTTTTCGAAGAAAAGTTACAAAATACAATAAAAGTAACTATTTGCTATGGGTCAGCTTTTGCGTCAAATTTGAACTCCTCTTTAAGGTTTAGAACAGAACATCCAAATTTTGGGACGATACATATCTCGAACAGCAATATGAAACTGGTTTGTAATCTTGGGTAGTATAGATCTTTTGACATTATGTATCTCAATAAAACTATACTTTGAACAAGTAAAGTTTTTATAAGGATTTATTTATGGTGTTTTTTGGGAATAAATAGACTCATATACTCTACAAGATCAAAAGATTTTACGTGGCTATATATATACATATTATAAAACATAAATGTTATTGTATAAATTTTAATAAAAATATCGTTCAAATATTACAAGAAATATAAAGGACTTTATTATGAAATAATATAACAGTACAATTTAGCAAATCCCAAGAGCCTAGAATTTTATGAAAGGAAATTCTAAATAAATTTGGAAAATATATGTTTATAAATGTGCATAAAATATGCCAGTATGTTTAACCCCCCTCAAAAAAAAAAAAATTAAAACAATGACAATATAAAGATATAAAGAATGTTTGGGAGGACAGCAACTTATGGGTAATGACCTTTTGTAAGCAAACTACAAATAATTATGAGAGATCAGAAAAAAAGTAATCATATCATGTAACGTATCTAGTAAAAACAATGAGAGGAATTACAAAAATATCGAACTTTATCCTACCCAAAGAACGACGATAATTTTCATTGATAACTCCGTAATGTATAATCAGTGTTACTCGATGTTTATGACCACACGGTATTTTTAAACACACCCTCCCCTTCCCCCCCAAAAAAAAAAAAAAAAAAAGTATATATATAAAGGGTCGGAAGCAAGACCTGCACTTTTAATCAATTCTAATTATGTAATTAAAATAAAGATATTTTCTAATTTTTTCCTGCAAATTCCGAATTTCCTATCCTTTTTGCATAAATAAACAACATCAGACATTTCTGAAATCTTTCATCATGAGTGAGCAAGAAGTAAAAAGGCAAAGGATCTAAGAGCCTTCTGGATGCCTAAATTGAGGTGGTAGTGGTTATGGACATTGTGAAGTGATCCAAGACCCTCATTTTCAAGGTGGCCAAGATGAAAAGGATAGAAAGGACTTCTCAAGGAAAGAAGGAAGTAGGAACACAACTTGAAAAGGGATTCTGAGTTTCTGGGGGACCTGAAGAAAAAGATCAAGGAAGACCCCACAAAGTCCATGAATCGCCGCTCTGCCGAGTTTGACGTGAACGAGGGGAAAATCAAGAGGGCTGTGAAGGATGACTTGGGGTTGTTCTTTTACGCCAGGACCCCACACCACCTGTTAACAGATACACTATATTAACACATTAAAAAATAATGATAATATAACTGCAAAATACAAAACGCTTTAAAGGTTGCAACCCAAAAAATATCGCACTCGCTTTGGTTATATGTTTTACAGCTCTAAAAATGAAATAAAAATTAATTCAGTTTTTGAGAGAAATCATTTTATTACTCATAATGGATTAACATAAAGTTACAATAAACGAATTCGCCAATTATTTTTACTTATCTATTAATAAAATTGTATATTTTTTCTAGAAAAGTTGTATTCCTAACTGTACTAAATTTCCTCCTCAACATAAAGAATAGTCAAAACAGATTTTTGTAAGTAAAGCAGAAAAAGCCTCTCTCATCCTCATTTTGATTTGATACTGCCATCATGACAATGTTGTACTACCTGGACACAGCTTTTATCTTCGCTAGAGGTCAATCTGTTTGTAAGTGTGTAAACGATGTTGTTGCTTGTGAAATTGAATAAAATAAACAGCCAAATATAGTATTTAATAATATCCCGAATTGGTTTTGAGCTGCCTTTTCTTTATTCTATAAAAATCATAGGTTTTTTTTGTAATCTAGTCATGTAACAGTAAGTTTTGGTATCCCACTATGTAGTTTTGAGTCTTTATTTTCTTCAAATATGAACTTTCGAATATAAACATATCACCCGTGATTTTTTCTTTAACTGTGCCCAGGAAATTTTGAGATATTTAAGAGCTATTTGCAATTCCATTAGAATAAATAAGACGAACTTATACTTATTTACATTATTTTGAATAGCTTTTGTCTTAACAAACTGCAGGAATATGATGTTCCACTATATTATTTATTGATCAATAACTTATTTTTATTTAATATATTAAAAAATGCCATGGCAAAAAAAGTAATTAATATGTTACTACTTGACATACCTAGAGATTTTGTACAATATTGTATTTTTTACAAAAGTATTGACAAAAGCAGATTATTATGATTTTTTTTATAAGCGTTCGGTTCCGTAGAAAATGTAGAGTATGTCAGTGTGAGTGAAGCAGTGCGCTTATTAATATTGTGTTATCATGGAAAGTAGAGATTTGGTTAAGCTAGGGAACCCCATGTCATTCAAGTCCTGGATTTGGCATAATTTTGGGTTACCTTTTGTGGGGAAGAAAGTGATATAGAATGATCATTGTTAAAATAACCATTTGCCAAAATGAACAAAAAAAAGTAAATATGACCATATTTTGAATATTGCTTCACTACATTGCACTATATTAGACTCTTAAATCCTGTATAAGAAAATTGTCTCTTCAACAGCAAACGTTTTCACTGCTAATCAGCCTGCACTTTTTTTTATCTTTATTTATATCAAACATGTACAAAATATTACAGATATACCGTATGCGTGAGAAGTTTTTGTACATTTTTATTCAGAAAATAATGTTTAAATTTCCCGAAAAATTCATAAAAAGGGAGAAATAACAAAAAAAAAAAGGTTTCCTTTTAGGTGTTTATTGAAGAAATAAAATCAGCAGTAGGTATTTTAGCAGTTCCAAAATATAGAAATGGAAAAACTTTAATAATATCAAGACTAGATTTCTCTATCTATGTGATAAAGTAAAAAACGTACAAGGACTTATGACGCATGCCGTATACACAACAACAAAATAATTAGTCTATGAATCTAAAGAAGGATTTGCGTTATATTAACATAATAAGCGTTGTACCTTAAAATTAGGATTCCTAAATAAGACCTGAAACTGAAAGCAAATAAACAATATAAGTATTTTAGCTATTGAACACGGTTCACCTTAACCCTTTGATCAGAAGTCTTAAAAACTGTATTGATCCGTTAGGTTAATAATGTAAAAGATTGACCGCTCTATTAAATCAATGACCGTCGATGTTGGGGATCTTACTGCCAATCCAAACAGTCGGCACTCTCTACACGAAAAGTATGGATACATATTTGATCTTGAAAAAAGAAATAAAATAATCAAACTTTTGTTTACAAAAAGTTAAAATATATATATGTTCAGCATAGAAATACTCGTTATATGGAACAAACACTCTTCCCCCCCCCCCTATTTTCTTTTCTTTTTTTGACAAACTAAAGGCTAATCTTTTTATTTCTCTATGAGTAATATTAATAGTTAAGAAATAAAAGATATTCGAATAGTCCTATATCGAAAGTTTAGGGGAGTTAGAATATATTTTTTTATAAAATATTTTTCTGTAGGTATTAAAAAAAATAGATCAAAATAAAAGAATATTGTCAATACTTTAGATATTCATTACATGACTATTTTTAATCAGTTTTCTCTCAAATTCCATAACTATAGTTTAGAGTGCAACAAAGACATATATTTTTATTTTCATGTTATAACTCTTTAGTTTCAAATAATAAGAAATGTTTTAAAAGGGTTTAAATGTAGCCCATACTATGAGCTATCAAGTGATAATTGCTAACAAGTATAGATACTAGAGTTGTGCACGTATAGTATTAAATAATAATCAATCACTTGTAATATTTTGAGCATGAAAGCGTGCACTTGATGTAACATCATTCCATCAGTATCTCCTAATTGTTTAAGATTTTTTGGATGAGATATTTCTTTTTTTGGTTAGTAATATTCTAATTTAAAGATAGTTTCCGATGTAATGTTTAAATTATGGGTTAATGATTAAAAATTTAATGGTTTCTTTTTTATGTTATAAAAACCATGTTATTGGTACTTTTCCCTGTATTAATTTAATTAAATACATTTTTATGGGTTAATGCCATAATTTTTAACTTTAAATTAATAGCTTAATGCATTTAAGTCTTTCATACTATTGTAAAGGCTACAGCTTAACTCATTCTTCCGAAAGACAATAAATAAACTCGATAAATGAGAAAAGTTATTTTTTTGTTTTATTATGTTAGTACACATTTAAAGTTATATTATATCATATCGAATAAGTAACGCCCACCATTGTCTAATTTTTTTTTTTTTGGGGGGTAATCCAATTTCAATTTCTCGAATTAGTCAAATTGTATTAATTTAAAATTTCTGCATGAAACAAGATTTCATAACAGAAGCAATCAACTGATTTTTATTTATTGCACCAATACAAACTCTTTACCTAAAATAATATTAATTTAATTTCATAAAATCATTTTTTTGGCACTATTTATTTTTGGACAACAAACTCATATTCTCAACTAATCCAACTCATATCAGCCACTGTTTTTAATTCCAGGTAAATTTAGAGTCTTCCCTTTAAAATTATATCACGGCCACCACGCTAATACTTATACAGACTGATTGCCATGAATTATAAAACTGTATAGCCACACCCTGTATAATCTATTTAAAAATGTAGGACATTTTTAATCGAAAAATATTTCATACTTTTTTCAACTATTTAAAAATTAATGAGCTATATCTTATTAATAAACATTATTACAAAAAGCAAGGACTATCGATATTAGAACTTAAGAGAATATTGATGAAACTGCCTGTTTTTCTTAAATCACTGTATTCATATTATATAATAATAAGTTTTTGTCGCTTTAAATATACAACAGTGTATGAAATAAAAGGGTATTTATTAGGAAGTTAGTGAAAAGTAGGTAAGACTCTCATTGCAAAAATTGCATTCATTAATTCACTTAAAAATAAAAATGATTATGATTAATTTTATTGAGTGATATTAGAAAATAATTATTTATACAAAGTGCTATAATCAAAATGGGCCTTAGCAAAAGCCTGTATGACCATTTAGTCATTTGACTTGATGAAACAAAAAAATAAAATAATTAATTTTAAAAGATTATAAAGATTTACAAATTTAATACATTTTGATTAAAAAAAAGAAATACATAGTGTGGTTAGTGCCAAAATGGCTGGAGATATTGTTGGCGTTAGCAATGAGAAACTCTTTATTTATCTTTTTTTTCTCCTAAATATGAACACCCTTATAATTAGTTATAATTATAAGATTTATTATCAAATTTTGAAATATTTTGCGAAAACCAAAAGTATTAGTTATACAAAGTGCAGAAATTAAGCTTATAGTAGCATTTAATTACTTTTTCCCTGCGTTATTTTCAAATACAATATTTAATTACGCAAGCAAACAACAGCTGAAATAACAATAAAAAAGTTTTATTTTTTTCCTATGTCCCTACGGGTAAAACAAGTCTGAGTAACAACAGTAAATTCTAAACGTATGTAGTCTTCTAAGCGCCAGTGTTAATGCTGAGAAGACTGCAAAAACCATTTGTTATTTGATCTGGACTGCCTACAATATGAAAAAAGTCCATCATAGCACCATACATTCCGTACAACAAAGAAAAATCAAAACTTATCCAGCAACCATATGGCTGACTTCTAGCTTGCTCCCATGTGAACTTTCTCCACTCCTTACCTTAACACTTTGGAATTTGCAGTTTGAGGTGTATTTGAAAAGAATTTCTGTCTCACCTCTTATCCAAATTTGTGATTCTCTCCGACCAACCATTATGACAGTATGGTACGCCGTAGACGCGACCTTCATCATCAAGGGATGTCAATCTGTTCGAAGGCGTGTTGAGACTGTTACCGTTTTTGGAAGGAGAACATATTGTATCAAACAAAGAACTAATGATAATATTTAAATATATCAGAATTGGTTTTGAGTTGTATTTCCTTGATTCTATAGATATCCTGTTTTCCAATCCTGCAACTTTTTGGTCCCCCACGGTAGATATTGTTTTGGTCTTCTCTATTATCTTTTTTGAAATTTTATTTTCCTTATCACGAGGCTCTTCTCCCTTTCATTCTTGCTAGCCCTGGAAATCACCATGGAGTAGATACCGAAGTATTCAGCATGGCGTTTGTTTGGAGCTCGATTGCCTCTTTATTCTTCTTGTTGATGACCCTTGGCTTTCAACCACATACAACTTTTATATCAAGACTGTCACAGGAAACAAAACACTCTTTGATCCTGTAGACAGCCGATCTTGATATCCCAAGCTACCTGTCAATATTGATAGCGTTAATACCGCATCGGTGCAAGCGATTACTTTTACACAATTGTCTCTCTCACTGTCCATTTTAATGTCAAAAACTTTAAGCCTGTCAACTTTGAGCTGACATTTTAATTTTTAATTTAAAATCACAAAATCTACTCTTCCAAGTAATCACTACTACAGTTATATAAATTTTATCACCAATACTTTTCAGTTCTCGTATCTTTCAGAAATATTACATGAGATAAAATGAAATTCATTATTTATTTTGATAATGCCTTGTTTGAAATTTATTCAAATATTTATAATTTATAATTAACGTTTAGATAACTGAATTAACAGTCTTTCAAAAAAATAAATTCCAATGTTGTTTTTTTCCTTTTTGATTTTTTTCATTTGAGGACAATAATGTACTATTGTAGCTAATATTTTAAATTTTAAATGCAATCTCATCAAAACTGATGGGTACTAATTCAACTACCAAACTTGGAAAAAATCATGAATATTTAATTGATTTTTTTAATAAAAAGCTTTCTGAGTTACATTAAGAACATTTCACAGAAAATATAAATCCATGAATATCTGAGAAAGCTTTATTTAGAAGCCTTGTTTTAACCAGAAGAGTTTATATTGATGCAAAATATTACTTAAGCCAATTCAAACAATATATTTTAGAGAAATTTTAATTTTTTATTTTCCAACTCTTTTTTATAACTAAATATATCTTGTTCGGTGATATCAAATCATATGATACAATGTAGTAAAAATGTCTTTTCAGAAAAATATAAAATTAACTAATTTTCAAATTTTTCAAAATATTTATGTATCTAAATAAAATTATATTTGATATTCATTTTGGGATGTATTAATTAATCATTTATCTGCTTCAAACTTTCGAATTCTTAGTGATTCGCATCGACAAGAAATTGTTGTGCCATATTTTTATTCATTCGTCATTGAATAATTTTTAATGATATTTAAGATGCTTTAAAAGTATTAGAAAGAGTATTAGAAGAATCACAAAAAATTATACAAAAGAGTTTTTTTTTCATATAGCTTTTTGTTCGTGCTTTAAAAGGTGTCAAACTATGTAATTTTAGAATTAGATGAAAAATAATTATATTATTTTCATGTATGGATAATTCAAATTTTGTATTCCTTATTTGTTTAGTATTAGGAATAATTGTTGAAATTTCACTTTGTCTTGATTAAAAATGAAAAAGTTATGGCAGTTTTAAACTGTTGGGACACTTGTGTCCCACTAATTTTGAAAAGTATATACATATATATATATATATTCAGAATGTACATAGTAAACTACACTGTATTACTTGACATATTAGCAAGTAAAACATTTACAAAGATAAAAGAAATTCCCACTACTTTACCTATATTTTTTATGAATACTCAATTATTGAATATAGAGTTGGTCATAAACTAAAAAATGTAAAGAAAATAAAGAATAAGGTATTTTAATATTTTTAGCAGCACTATTAGGGACCAAATTTAAAGCATTTCGGATGAAGTAGACAGTGCTGATGAAAAGAACATAGACTATTTATTAAATAACTATGTGATCGTTTATTATATATAATGAAAAGGCTATACAGAAACAAATCCATAAGATGATTCAGTGACTCGAGAAGACAAGATTTACGGCGTTATAAAATATACTTCAAATTCTTCACTTTGATGATAATCTCAAAGATGATAAGAGGGATTGAGAATATAATAGGAAACATGTAATTGTAAATTAGAAAGAAAGGTTCTCAAAATTATTGTTTAACAATTGTAAAGCCTTACACTAAAGGCATAGGGGGGAGTCGATCTCATGGGCCAAAGAAGCTATATCTTCTAGATATAATATGTTTAAATAGCTATACCTTTTAATAATCCAAAATAAAGTATCGCTTCTTGACTAGAAAGTTGTAATTGCCCAGAGTTTGATTAAATAGTATGAAGTGCGTTAAAAGGTAATTAAGTCGTCTAAACTAACAAAAATAAAAAAAAATTATCTCTTTTAATCGATAATTATGGTAGATATTTACCTGAGTGTGAACAAAAAAGAAACAGATTACTGCTTACTGTGTAGGCAAAATATAGAAAATCGAAATTTGGTCATTCGTATTCATTATAATATTGTTTTATGCTTGGTAAAAATATGAATTGCTTAGTTATGTTTCACATGTGAAGCATTTACCATATTGATATTTATAAATTGTCAATTGTAGAATTATTATTAGTTGAAATTTGAAAAAAACAAAGTATACCAAAAAAATTTGAATTTGAAATTTAAAAAAGAAAAAATTTGAGTTCATAGCGTAATTTAAGTATTTTATTTGTACATAATGAAAATTTACTGTTCACACCCAAAGGGACACGAATGTTCTCTTAAATTCTGGTGAACCTATCAAATTATTAAAAAAATTATCTCTCAGTAGTTCTAATGCGATCAAAAAGATTCAGAATTTAGGATTTTCTTTTTAATTCCTTTAAGGATCTGAAAGAGTTTATTGTATAAGATACAGAAAGGAACCGTTTAAAATAAGATAAAATCCTGATGAATCGATAAATTACATTAAGTTTCGGCGGCATAGAAAATACATTCCAGCTCTTTGTAAAATCAATATCTTGGTACTATTAAATATTAATGACAAAAATAGTATATTCCTTTCCAGTTTCATTATATCATAGAATCGATAAAGAACATTTTTGATGAAGGAAATTAGATAATACATATTGTTTCTTATGAATCAAATATACGTACGTAATAAGCTTAAAAGTGTTGACATATACGTATTAATATAATACAATATGTGTGTAAAGGGTTTTTCCATGTACCTACAAAATAGAGCCACTTGAGAATTATATCAAAAATACTGGGACATATTTTTAATGGTACTTGAATGATTCTCACTTCATAGAAAGAGCAAGTAAAATAAATTCACTTCATCAACAATTGTCTCTGACAAGTATGCAGAGAAATACAATTTATCTTGGGTCTTTATGGAGTCAGTCTTATATGCTTGCTAAGAGGGAATAATGCAATCCATAAGTATAGTATATAGTATAAGTATGCATTTTTTTTATTAGTCGCCGAAGTAAAATATAAGTGAATCACGTCTATGGAAAAAAATAATGTATTTTCATTTATTTGACGGATTTTTTTCTTCTTATTTATATGATATATAAACAATATAAAATATAAATTATGCTATGAAATTAACTTCCTAACTCTTCATTTAAGGGTTATTTTTTTGCACAGCCAATATTTGAAGAAGGAAATTCAAAATGTACAATTTCTACATATTGCAAAAAAATATCGAATAAAATCCTGCAAAAGATCTCTATACAGGAAATACAATTCATAATCTTTAGATTGAATGAATGTACATATCGTTTAATTTTGTTTTGTTTTGTTTTGTGAGACATTTTTTTTATGATTTGCAATTTAAAAACTAATTCCGGGGAATTATTTTTACATTTCAAATTTTCAAAATATATATAATTCATCTCTCGATATCAGCGTGTTTGGTTTTTTCTCTTCATCAAGATATTCTACATTATTTCTAACTTTCTAAAAAATTAGTCCAAAAAATGTATTGATCATATTCACATATTGTGATCGACGAAATTGCTTAATATTAAGTCGTTTAGAAGATTAAAACTGGGCGTAAGCCACTTCTGTTGAAATTACTAATGCATTACAATTCATAAGAACCTAATAAACTAACTAATCAAATAATGGATATATTTTAATTTTTTTAAATTGCAAATATAGAAATAAAAATAACATTGAATAATTATTATCGAAGTCAGTAAAGATAAAATTTCTTTCTCAGTCAATATATTCTCAATCCGATGTAATTACTTATAAAAAAAAGCTACGAGGTTCCGTATTCTTAAACTTTCCTAATATTGCGTTATTTACCATATTTTTAAACATCACAGCGTTATAAAGCTTGCTTTTTTAAATAAACAAAGATGTAGTCTATTTTCTTTTTAGCTATTTGCATAAGTTGACTCTTCTATGATTAAAGGAGCAGACTCTACATTTTATGAACTTAAAAATGGAATATATAGAATGGGATTTTTACATTACGTTATATCAATCAAAAGCCCTCATTTAAAAATTCGTTTCAGTTCATACTCTGCCATTAAAAAGATTATAAATTTGTTATAACAAATAAAATAATTAATAAATATTTTTGAAATAATAATTAACAGTTGTCTATAAGGAAAACAGCTACACTATGTTGTTGTTTTTTTAATTTGTATTTGTTGAGGTTGAGAATGGATCTAAATCTAGTCGCGTTATCTCGCTGACTCAATAATAATATATGTATTTTGTCGTCATCCGTCGATTCCTTCGTTTTACTTGATACGGCATGGGTATTTCATAGTTTATTCTTCTTGATATATAAACAAATTAAAAAACTTATACTTAATACTATACTTACTTATGCACCACTTTCAAAAAGATGAAAAAACGATTTGTTGTTAATCCCTCGTTGTATATATCAGCCATATGATTATTTATATCAACAAATTTTGGCTAGCATGTAGAAACAAAATTTAAAGTTTAACATTTAATACAATATTATAAGGAAATATTTTAATAAAATATCGATTTAGATAGTACCGGGATATACTAATAAATTGAAATACGTTTTTAAAGCGCTATAACTTCGAAAATTTTTATTCTACGGGATTATTTTATTAAAATATTTCCTCATAATATTGTATAAGCTTAAGCACAAAAAGTTTCATTTAAATAAGTAAACAAAAAATATAGAGCAAGGGAAAAGGTCGGCCCTTGTTGGAATGATTTGCATGGGACACAAGCCTACTGCAATCGTCAAGACGCTATCGTACCCCAGGTCACGGTCTACAGGATCTATGACAAGTGGAAGCTAACTGACCAGTCCAAACGGGACTCTTACAAGGCAATAAGTGACAGGAAGAGGATTCCTACGTTTCTGATGGAACTCAAACTATCGATGGAGGCGAAACAATCATCTTGCTCGGAAAATACCGTGGAGTCAGCTCGCATGCAGTTCAGAGGGCGGTAAAGTACTACCTGAAGTTTACCTCCTGCAAACACTGAAAGAGGCACATCTTGACATCGAAGATGAAGGAAGTCAAGTTGACCAGGAGCCACAAATTATTTAACCTCCTGAAGGATAAGCGTCGTCTTGTAACTTTTTTCATCGATGAGAAAAAGGGACCATGAACATGGTATACAAAAGCCAAAACAACCTCTTCTTTGCTAACCAGGAGAAAGTCCCCATGTTCTACACAACAGGACAGTGATGCCGCCTATCTTCTACAACCAAAAAGAGAGGGTCGATGCTGACAAATAGTGCAAGGACAAAGTCATTATGTGGATGAAAGTTAACGATGGGGGCAACGGGTTCACTTTCCAGCAGGACTCAGCCCCGGCTCACAAGTCCAAGAAGACCCTCGACTTGCTCAAGGAGGAAAACGTCGAATTTTTGTGCCCATAGACTTAGCCCTCTAACTTTCCCTATTTAAACCCAATAGACTACTTCTATTAGGCAGAGTTAGAAAGGCCAGTCTGCTTAAGACCCACAACAATTTCGCCGACTTCAAGAAATCGATCATAAAGTACTGGGCCAAGGTAAACTCACGTACTCTCAGTCTGCTTCTACTTTCGGGTCCACCTCAATAAGAACATTACCGATAAGGCGGTCCCATTAAATAATCCTTTTCTCCATCAATGGATGAACAACTTATGTATTTTTAATATTTTGACTCTTTCACTTTATTGTAAACTTATATGTTGCTCATATATTTTTTTAATAAAACAGTAATGATGTTTATTCATTAAGATAAAATGCAAGTCCCTTTCTCTGAAAAAAAAATTAGGTTTTTTTTTAAACCAACCAAATAATTGAAAAAATAGTAAAATAGACATAACCACTCCAGATCTTAAATTCATCCTATACTCTTATTAAAAACTGAAAAGTTTCACTTATGGAAAAAACACGGGGAAAATAAAAATATTTGAAGTCCCCTATATCATGATAACCCTTGAGCATATTTTACACGTTTCATGTGGGTTTTCATTTCTACTTTTTTTTCGCGGCAGACGTGATATTACGTCAAAAGTAGAAACTCAGAAAGATAACTATTAAATTGATAATTTCGAGTTCTTTATGTTTGAAGTGTATCGATTACCTGGCCAACCGTTATTATTTATTCATCTCTATAATGCAAATTTTAAAAGGTTAAGATACATTCTTAATTTTCTTCCTCGAGGCCCTAGTCTGCTCCCCAATGACCTAATGTTACTGTGTATTCATTTTTGTGATTTTCATTCCCAGGAGCTTGATAATAATTGATCCATTTTTTTAAAATATGATACTAGGTGTGGTCCTTTTACTATAAACTTTTATTGATTTTCAAATGAAACTAACATGTATAAATAGATCAATATAATGAGGGGCTACATATCTTTTTCTTACTAGTACAATTTGAACGTTTGCTCAACTACGATTGTATTAGCTTATTCTTCATGTTATGATTCTATTTTTTTTTATCTCTTTGGGTTTAATATATATAATTAACCTTCAAAATAGATTCAATGAATCTAAAAAAAAAACAATTAAAAAATTGCTTTATTTTTTCTGAATGATAATGTTAAACATTAATTAAATTTTTAGTGCAATTTTCTTTTCTTATAATTTAATGATACTGGAAATCCTCTAATTGTTCATTATACAGGTGTAGCTCGGAAAATATAAGAAAGTAGAACCAAGTACAATATGTTGAAATGTGAGTTGTTTTAATAAATATATGTGTATTATTAGCATATTTTATATTACACATTATCCGGAGTAAAATTCTTTGTTTAGTAAATAATGAAGAATATTTACAACTAGTTGCAACTTTAAAAAACTAATTTTGAATAATTCTTCTAATTCTTTTAAATTGTTCATAGTGGTAATGTCGTTTACATCTTTTTGGGGGTCCTGATAAGTTATCATAGCTTTAAACGTTAATTAGAAAATCGAAGACTATTAATTAATATTTTTTTTTCAATTAAGAAAGGAAGGTTGAATTTTTATTTTTGGACATTCTGGTTTAGCCATCTTTTATGCATAAAAAAATCTGTAATAAGCGTGATCTCATGATCCTGAGCGAGCATATGGCCAAAAGGCAGCACTTCTGAGATATTCTAGATAATTAAGTTTAGGTAACGATTATTAAGGGCATAGTGAATTTCTACAGGAGCCTTGTTTTCAAGATGCCCAAGATTTCGAATGATATAGAAGACATCTAATAATATATTATTTATCCGATTCTGGTATAAATAGACTTGATCCCTTCTTTACCAGGTTTAAATCCCTTGGACTCTACTATGTGGGGCACTTTCGAAGGGAAACCAACAAAACTATAAACAAAAATATTGACACACTGAAGGCTGCCATAGTGGCTGCGTGGGGCAACTTGTCTGAGGAGTAGTAATCAACTCCTGTAAGGCCTTCCAGCTACTTATAAGGCATGGGATTTATGCTAAAATTGGACTTTTATAAAAAAAATAATTTGGTTGATTGAAGTATTTCTATAGCAACCTCTCTAGTCGACGTTTTGCTGTCCAACAATTTTTTTATATAAGTAATAATTTTATTTTATGGATAATTTTTAGGGTTAAGACCACCCCTCTCCAGCAATATAATAATTGACCCTGATTACAATGATTTACATTTGATAAAATTTAAAAGAATCCAATAGTTTAAAATCGTATCTTCATTAGATTGTATTGATAAAAATTGAAATAATATGTTACTTTAATTAACTGGTATTTGCGAGTGTTTGTCCATTTTTGAAAACATTTTAGTTGTATTCGTGCTAGTCAAATATTTTTTGACAATTTTGAATTATTTTAAATTACAAGAAAAAAATAATAATAATAAATAATAAAAACCACTTACTTGATGGGGTTATGTATCCCATTACATTAAAATATCGCTACCCTAATAGAAAATGTATAATTTAACTCTATTTTCAAAAGATATTTTAAGGTACAAAAATAAATTTTTGTAACTAATTCAATTATTTTTGAAATATTGTATGTATAGATTCTCCTAGAAAAAAAATATATATTGACCAGTATTTATGTCATGTTTCGATAAATAAATTATGACCAATGAAATAGGGAAAAAATATTAAGAACTTCTGTTAACAAAGTTTATGGTCAAAATACACTTTTACAAGTAATATACTTAATGAGGGTCTAAAGTAATCAGCCTTGGAGATTAAACAGGAGCACGGACAGTTTTCAAGCTTTCTATTTACTTTTGAACAAGTTAACAATAAATCGAAAAAAAATAATAAAGTTTGTTGATTTTGTTCTGTATTTTTAATTCTAAAGGGGAACTTTTATATTTATTTTTTCCAAGAGGACAAGAAGAAACAATACTCTTGTTACAAATATTACAAGACTGCAATATTTCATATTATATTAAAAAATTATTTATATAATGTACATCAAGAAGCACAAAATACAATTAACCCTGCATTTAGCTTTTGCAATATTACATTAATTCGTTTACTATTTTATTTCTCAGATGAAATTTTTTGATGATATACATCATGGAATACTAAATATATAAATTTATAAAAACAAACTTTGCTTTATTAATATAGATATAGATAAATGTACACATTTTAGCAGATAATTATTTTTTCCTCAATTTCAACTCAATAGTATCTAAATGAGATAAGACTCAAAATTTGATTACTAAAGGACATAACAATAGTAAGTAATAGTATAAAAAGATGGTATAACTCAACTGCGACACAAAAAAAAATTATTAGAAAACGGAAAAACTTTTAGGTATATATTATTCCTTAGAAATATACATATTTGTATTTTCTTCTTCATTATTTTCCAGCTCTAACTTTGTTATTTTCTTTATAATTTATGTATGTATATGATCATATTGATTCCAATATTATAAGGAAATATATATCGAAGTTCATATATATTGATAAAAATTATGTAAATGACAAAGACAAAAGTTTTTTGTGTTTTACCAAAAACTATACTTTTCCCTTAACTTTTTTTTCATTGATATTCGTCTTAGAAAGAAAATATATACTAAGTACTAACTTTTATTTAGTTATCAGGCCAACACTTTTAATTACATGAAGTAATTGCACAACTTTGTCAAATCAGATCATCATCTATTTTTCTTCCATCAAGTATGAAAAAGTAAAAAACTGCTATATTACTGCACTGTACAGAAGCCCAAATAATTCAAAGCACAGTATTATTTGAAATCTATGTTGTTTGAAACTGGGTTATACAGGGAAAATAAAACAAAATTAAAATAGTCATGATACACAAAAATATGTACCTAATTCAAGTTAACCAACTTACGCAACCTAAATTTAAAAATAGAAAAACAATGATTATGAAAAGGAATTTTGTAGAGCACTAGACAATAAAATTTTTGTTTTTCTTTGCAAAAATTATATAACCGGCAATGACATGAAAGAAAAAATGAACTTAGCGAAGTAAACCTATCGTAATTACAGGTGATAATTTTTCTCCCCTTAATAAACTTGATGTGAGTTACTTAGTCACTTTATTCCATATGAATAAGGGGAAATGTTATAAAAATATATATTTGCTATTTTTAATTTATTTTAATTAAAAAATTACTTAAAGAATGAAAATTATTGATTGCAAAGATTTTAACTTAATTTGGAATTGAAAGAAAACTTTCTGCTCGTATCAAAATGTAATGTTATATTTTTTTAAGATTATTATAATGAATAAGATATATTTATAGATATATCCTTTATGTATTAATATATATGTATATATATATACAATATCTATTTGCTTAACTCTCCGTTGGTAAACAAAAACAAAAAAATATTTAAAAATGCTTTAAAATCGTTTGAATCTATTTTTTTCAATACTTTTCAGTGTTTTACTGAAACATGAAATCTGATTATACACTATTCTTTATTTATTATAACACAAAATTTAAGAATTTTTAATGAAGGCTATGTGAATTTAAATAATTGCTTTGCTTAAAATTTGTTCTTTTGTTTTAGACTTAGTTCTCTGTATTATTATTTTTTTTTATATGTGAGGACTCACATCGTTCACATTTTTGTTAAATAAATAAAGATGTATTTTATTTTATTTTCAACTGTTTTCATAAGATTTCATAAGCTGAGTAATGTATGATTTAAAGTTGGTTTCCCCTCGTATTATGAGCTAAAGTAGGTATTCCGATTGAGATTTTTATATTTATTTATAAAATTAAATTTCGATGAAAATTGGTGTCATTTATACTCATTATTTGATAAGATTACCAATGCAATGTACGTAATAATTATTAAATATTATCTAGATAATAGTTAAAATCGGCAACAACAACAAAACATAAGTTAAGTTCCCATATTTTTTCCAGATATTTCCTATTCCTTTTGACAGTCGAAGCTGAAAGTGCTTTAAAAAGTTAGTCATGTAAGACATGTAATACTGGGACGTACTTGTGTAATAAACTTTATTTTGAATTATTTCATTCATGCTTTAAATTAGGGATCTACAGATCCATTAGAATTGACAAGAATCGAATTTTTATAAAGTATCGGATTGGTCATTGGAATTGGCTTTATAATGCCGACTCCACCCATACATATCCATAATGATATATATGGATAATTTGACTTATTTAAGCTTTTTTTGGAGACAAAATTATGGTTACAAATCAATAAGATAGTTAGACTATACGACGTTATTCTGGCAAACTCAAAAAAAGAAAAATAGTGAGGAAAGTGCATACTAAGACAATACAAATTTGTACCTCTGTACAGGAAATTTACTTGAAAGTAACAATTTACAAATAATTACATTTTAGTGGCCAATACATTTGAATTGTATCATGAGCCGTTCAAATAGTATGTGACGTAATAAGTTTGGTTGAGCAGTTTACTCTGACATAATTAAGTAACTTTCTTGCTAAATATTTCTTTTTTGCATGTTTGTTTAATTATATTAGTTTTATCAGAACTGAAGTCAAGTCTATATTTTCTGAGTCAAATTTGATTCATCAATATTCGTCTCAGGTCCATTAAAAATGACACGAGTCCGGACTGGAGCACTGGTTCATACATATTTCAATTTCTAGGGCAAGCATATAAAACTCATGTACTAGCTGGAAACAGTTGATGACTATTTGATCTCATGTGGGCCAAACCACAACATATACCTTAAAGTTTACTAAAGGCTGTATCAGTCTTTAGGTCAATTTTTGGTGGAACATCGGGAAAAAGGGGCAAAGTAGAACTATGCAATCCTAGTTCTACTTTGCCTCTTCTCTATATCCATTTTGCCTTTTTCAATTTTTGTTGGATAAATTCTGCCCTTTGGGTAGTGATTTCATTAATTATTCTACCAAACGACTTTATATTTTGGAATCCATCCCATGTATTATGAGAAACGTTCATTTGCAAAGAGAAATTCACTGATTCGTCTCTTTGTCTTAGTTTTCCCGGAAAAAGTTTTGTCAGGCTCTTATCCTCGTTAGACGGTAATGCCAAAGAACTTCAACCCTCAGAATCTGTATCTTTACCGATGTAGGACTGAATTACGAATAAAATGGAAGACCTGGTATCGTTTTGGATCTTAATCTTTCAAGAGAATATTAATATATTTCATTCATAGATGTCTCTTAGATACATAGTGACGAATTATCAAGTTAATTCTATGTATGAAAGTAATTTCGAAGAGGTTTTAAGAAAGTTACCAAACATTTCGTCCTACGATAGTCAAGATAATTTTATTATGGAATAATTAATTTATAGCTAAATAAAGGCAACGACAACAGACACCAACATCAATCAAGAATTTATCTTCATACAATTTATAGAAATATAGATACTATGTTTATCAGATACCTCTGATTTCTTGTGCAATGGAAGTAACCATTGATGTTTTTATCATTTATTTGAAATTACGAAGCAATTTTGAATTTCTTACTCTCGACTCATAATTTTTATCAATTTTACGATTATATTTTTCTTCATAAAATGGGAATATTTAACACATATATGATGATATCCAGATAAATTCCTTTTAAATTTATTTTTGTATATTGAAATTCAATTCAATTTATCTATTTAACCTATATTTTTTTTTATTATGTTAGGATTATAATTATTTATTTTAAGATCTACAGGTTTTGGTAAGTTACAAATTAGTTTATTAAAGTTTATTCGATCACTTGTTTTGGTATTATAATATTACCAAATATTGACCTCGTCGTTAATTTTGATTTCCACACTATGCATACAATTTTATAATGTAGGAAGATGCATTAGGAAAGCGATAATGCAGATTCCAACAGTTCTTCAAATATTTGATTCGAAATTGATAAGACTATTTTTGAACCTAAGATTGAGAGTGACAATGAACATTTGAATAACAACAATCCTTTTAAAAAAAAAATATTTACAAGAATATTTGACTTTTACTAGGGTTATCTTTTTTATCATCCAAAAATTACAACAATTACAACTATAAATTATTTTATGATTATAATATCTAGGATAAAATAAAATATTTCAATTTTTTTTCGTTGTACATGATAAATTATTGTTCTATTTTTTATACATAGATGTATGTTGCTCCAAAATAGGTCTAATGATTACTTTCGATATTGAAGTTTAAAATATATACATTTAAACAACAACCACTAAAACATCAGAATGAAATCTCAAGTTACTCCAAAGTATCTCTCCGTCCTCGTAAGCTAAATGAGAAACCAGAAAATTCTGAAAATGAATTTAATTTGATTCTTAGCATCCGGTTTAGCTCATTTTTAAAAGTCTTAAGTATTTTTAATACTGTATAACTCAAACCAAAGGTGGAGACATTGAGACGATTCTCTATTT
Source organism: Lepeophtheirus salmonis (assembly GCF_016086655.4). Lineage (NCBI taxonomy): Eukaryota > Metazoa > Arthropoda > Copepoda > Siphonostomatoida > Caligidae > Lepeophtheirus > Lepeophtheirus salmonis. The sequence continues at coordinate 11,882,722 of NC_052134.2, forward strand.
TCTAGACTTGCAACATGACATGATCACACAATAAAAAACTTAAATCTTGACTTGGACCAAAAGTTAAGACTCACAACTCCACTTGGACTCGAAAGTAATTTCAATTATTTGACTGGATATAACTTCAGGTACACTTAAAAAGTATATTTTATTATCTCTGAACTCGATAAAAATATTCATTTACTTGGATTGGTGAGCATAGACTGGAGACTCGACTCGGACTTGCAGTATAAGGACTTTTGCCCAACATTGCGTGGCATATATCTTTATTTAATTTTCTATCCAGCCTTTGATTTTTTCTCAATCAAATTTTCATATTTAATTTTCTATACAGTCTTTGATTTTGTAAGCCAATCAAATAATAAGGCAGAGTAAAAATTAACCAATCAGGTTATAGGGCAAAGAAACAATCCTTTCCCCATTGCATCTCTGACCTATTGCCTTAAAGAACTTGACTTCTTCCTTAAAGAATCCACGAAAAACGATATTGGCAATAGGGAAGAGTCAACGAGTCATAGTTCTACTTTGCCCTATGCTCCACCAAAAATTGACCTTCTGTATTTCAAATAAATACCCTATACGTTTTTATTTTATTAGATGACATACTTCAAGTATAATCTGTTATAGTAGATTTTATAAAATGTACGTTGTTTCATCAGAAACTAATGTTTAATTATTTTTAGTAAACAAGGCTTATATAAATTAATAAACATATTAACGAATTTATATCAAAAATTTATTTATTTTTAAACAGGGTAATTAATATTATTTTAAAATAAAAATTTAAGTTTCTTAGTTTTTATTCCCATAAAAGTTTTTTTAGCAATTTAATAGATTTTTACAAGTACAAAATTGATGTTATAGTAAATAAACATTTAAGCATTTAAGTGAATTATTTTATAATCGTTTGGAAGTTTTGTATATAAATAAATCTGTTTTATTTATTAAGTTACTTTTTAACTCAGTTCACTAACATTTAGTTGAGTAACATGACACTAACGATGTTAAAATAAAATAAAAAACTTATTCTTAAGTTAGTTGTACATTAAAGTTATAATATTATTTGTATTCCAAACCTCTCAAAAAGTTTATTTCTTATATAACTTCATTGATTGCAGCAAATGATAAAAAGATTGTGCAGATAAATTATTATTTAATGATTTTACTTCAGTTACTTATAATATTAAAGTTAATTAATTTATTGAGACTTACTACAACAATGTATTAATGTTTTTTTATAATGAATTTGGTAAATTATAATTATACATGAGTTTAGTGTGACACTATAGATAACAATAGATTAAATAAATAGTCTCAAGTTACTGGTTTATTAAATTTGGGGCCTTTCTACAATTTAATACGATAATATTAATATAAAGAATTCATGGTTTGACAAACATATTATAGATGTCTCTCTAATGTAAAATAAATGAGCAAAAGAGAAAGTTTTGATAAAAACACAGTGACATCTATTGATCATAACTCAAACTAATAACTATATAAATATCTATGTACACATTTTTAAACATAATTTAATTTTCATTATTTTTTTTAGATGTTCATGTAGGAAAAAATGATCAATTTAAATAAATAAAATGGATTGTACATCACCTCTTGGGGATTCAGCATGCCTCAGTCCGTCTCCACCCCCGACTCCAACAGCCACAGAGCATTTATCAACGAATGACACACGATTCTCAAAGTTATGCCAACTGAGCCAAGAGTCAAGAGAGTCTTACGCCTCTGTTGGTGGAGCAATCCTATGCTCACCTCCATCACAAAGAAGAGGAAATATCAACGAAAACAATGCCAAATCCGTCCCAGAAGATATGGACATACAACATAAACAATTATCAAATTCCGAACTACCTTATAAACCCCTTATGTCATATTTGACTCCAAGTGGAGGATGTTCTGGAGGGGGATCATTTGACTGCATTCGAACCTCACCAACACGAAATCAACATCAACGATCTTTTTCTCCTGTGCCACTCATTCTCACATCCAAAGCCTCTTCCACACTTTCCTCACCAAAGCAAGGGGCTATTGTAAGGCAGCATTCACAACCCGAGTCAGGAACCTATCAGCAGACATGTCTCCATCCAAACTATCATCATCTTAATTCCAAGCATCGTCATTTTCATTCTCATGGACAAGGGCTACATCAAGGAGAGGGGATTGCAAATATTGCTTCTGAATCTCTCAGGATAAATGGAGCTCTCAAGCAGTTTAAACAGGTATTTCTTTGACAATAAACGTAACACGTAGATATCTTTGAAATAAGGACAATCAATAATTTTTTATCAAATCTTATTTTTTTTATAGTTTTTTTTTTCTAAAATGAAATTAAATATTTAATTATCTTACTATATCTTTTGAAGTATATAGATACATATTTAATTTGATATAAGTCATTTATTTCAAATTAATTGTATAAAATTATTTTTAATTTACATTTATCAAACACTTTTAAAGACACATACGTATTTTCTAATTTTACAGCAAATGTGTTATTTATGTATTTGAATTATTCATATAATTACCATATTGTGAAGCCATTGATAAAATTCTTTGTCTACATATGCAATACTATATACAGGATAAACTCTGAATACTGTAGAAATGAAAAGTTGTATATCCTTTTTTGTTTCATTGATTAGTATTGTGAAATTTTACAAGAATACTAAGGAATATCAAATCAATACATGACAAAAAAATGATTTAACATGGTCGCCTATTGTAGAAATTAGAGTCGTTAGCCTACTCGACATGAATCATAGTAGGCACAAAACTTTCTTTGCAACATTGGCCCAATACTTAATGAGGGAGGCTTTCAGTACATCCAAATTAGGATTAGCCGTCTTGTAAACAATTTCCTGTTAAATCGACCATATTCCAAAATGGATATTATTCATATATGTAATATATGGAGACTAAAAGTTTTGTATCACAAAAAAAATGTTGAGAGGCGTAGCAGATTTTAGAAAACTGGGAAACTTTTTGTTTCTGTTTTCTTCCCTTTCTCTCCTAAATGAAGGATAATATAAAAAAAATGTTTTTATGAAACTTTGTTGGCAATTGATCAATAATTTATTTGAAATTTTTTAAAAGGATGTTTCTAAATTTCTATGAGCAATATAAGTTTCAATCGAAGTTAAATTTTCCACAGTATTTAGGTTCCTCCAAGTAAATTTATACTCTGTCAAATGTTGATCGTTTTAAAAGAAAGTCAAGCATAAATTTAAAAACAATGGATTAAAAACTTTATTTTCAATTTTCAAAAATAAAAAATGTTTTCCAATGTCAAGTAGTAGTCTCTCTGTCGTCTTGAGGGAAAATATAACATAATTACTCAAAACGCAATCAAATAAAATCGATCCTTTCTTTTCTTTTTTTTCAAGAAGAACGTCTACATTTTGTTTGTTTGTTACTGGATCCTTAGATACTAATTTCCAGTAATTGGAGCATTTTCTTTTCTTGAGCAATAAAATGGTCCGAGGCGCTTCTTTTTAATGAATAAATCAAAAACTTTGGTGTATAACAGAAATTCTTTGGCACAATAATAGTTAATTTCTTTTTTTTCTATCCTGTAGTACGCAATAGTTTTCCTACTTTATACTTAACAAAAGAATTATTATCTTCAACAAAAGGATTAGATCAATTTATCATATAAGGGACTGACTGGATACTTTTTTCTTACATGTACATACTAGTGTGTAAGGAACAATGTGGACAGAATCTTTTATTTTATTTGTAGGCCCAAAAGAGCAGGTAATTTTGTTGCTTTCATATGCCTTAATTAACACTTTACTTTCCCTTTCTAAAAGTTGTACTGCCTCATCGCGTTGATAATATGATTATTATGAAATTCAATATTAATCCTAAGTCCCTCATAATAAAAATGTATATGACTGATTTTTTTCTTAATAAGTTATTCAAGTCATTTTATTTAAATTGTAAGAATTGGCAAACTATAGAGCTGTAAAATAGATGACATAATACGACTAAGAAATGTTTCTACCAAGTAAAGAAAGGAAGCGCAAATGCTCATACTGGGTTAACCTTTTACAAAGGTAAAAATTTAAACAAGAGCTTTTGGGTGGACATTCATAGAATAAAATAATCTTAAAATAGTATTTGGTACATTTTTTAATTAAATATTTGAGCCCTCAGCTCTCATAATTGCCTCAATACTGTGACTAAATCCCTTTCATACCTTTATTATGAAGTCAGACACCATTTCGGTCCGCTTCTTCTTGATATAAGCCTCTAGAGACTGGACAATCGCTTGAGGAGGAGTACACCCTCTCTTCAAGAGACAACTAGATAGAGTAGTTTAAGAAGTTTCTGTCTGGAGAGCAGGGGCCACATGTTGAGGTCCCAAAAATCCAAAAAGTTGTCTCTGAGGAAGGCACAGATCTTAGCGGCGCAATGCCACGGAGCTCCGTCTTAATTGAAACAAAGTTGTCCCTAATCTTTTATCTCGCCTAAGATATATCCAGAAGTTGGATGTAAGCACCTACATTGAGCCGATTCTTCATTTCCTCAAAAATTGGAGGCTGACTCCCCAACACCCTAGACCATGGTTCCAAAATGTGTTTTTGTCCTCAATACATGTGCCATTGAAGCTGATACATTGTTTGGGTGTTCGGCTGTGATGCAGCGGCTGTTCTACTTATTCTAAGTGGTATCATAGGTGAAAAAATTTTCATCAGAAAAAAGCAAACTTTGATTGAACATTTGTTGCTTTGAAATTTTTTTGAATCTTCTTTGCTCTTTCCAACCGTCTCAGCTTGTTCAGTTCAGAGATAAGATGAATTGTTGTCCTCCTCCGTTATTTTGCACCAATATCATTCAGAATTGAAGATAATCGAATGTATATTACTAGATTAGATCAACCCTGTATATTTCATCCTTATTATTCACAACAATGATGTCGTCGACACAAATAAATAAAACAGACAAACATTGCAACAATATACTTCCACGATACTAAAATCATCTACTCATTACTTTACGTATATGTACTTCCATTTAAAAATGTAACCAAGTTCAAACTCTATTTCAAAAGCCTACAAAAAAAAACCTTTGAATATGTACTTGCCCTGTCCAAGTGTATCATTGCTTCAATTATAAGTCCAAACTTCGTATATGTAACGTAAATTTTCATTCTATTTTTCATCAGAGAACATGCCAAACATTCCAGAATCATAATTAAATGTATTTACAATCTTTTATTTAGTTTGTATTTTCGGAAATTCCCATAAAAGGAGAATTCTTGCAAAAACTGTACTTTGTTTTAGGTGAAAATACACTGGACACTTTTAAAGGGGTAAAAGGACTCTAAACCATCTTTCTTTAGATTTTAAATATAGGTTCTGCAATGATACAACAATCATGGTGATATTACAGCTTTCTATTCCCTTTCTATTTTCAATAATTTGAAAGACTTTACGACTTTACATTGGTCTGTCAAACAGTTACCTTTAAAGTCTCTGAAATGTCAACATTGGAAAATAAATACGAAATGGGACTGCTGATAAATGAATATTTTTTGGCGTTGGTCCATAATTTGTGGAAATATATTCTTCAATGCTATTCTCCCATCGAGTTTTTGACAAAAAAAACATCACATATAATAAAGATATATTTTGTACTAATGGGCATTATTTTAAGCTTATTTATAAAACCTTTTATTGGCATTAACCAACCAAGATTATTTTCAATTTTGTCTAAAATTTTTTTAAGCTTTCCTCTTTATTTTTTATTCTTGAGAAGGGAACTTCTATATACAAGGTTCATGTCCTCATGAATAACGGAAAGTAACTCTAAAGATTTTCTGGGTAGTTATAAGTGTAAGCCCCTATTGAATTTAAAGAAATATGAAAGATCTGTATTCGACTAGCTCTCACGACACTACCTCAATACAAGAGACACACTACCGGAGGGAAAAACTAAACATTTAGCTTATGTCCTTGACGATAATTATAAACTAAAATGTGATCTCGGTAGAGCGCAAAACCTCCATTATTTTTTTGCTATATGAAATATTTTTATTAAACCTATATTATGGTACCCATTACCTCACTATGTTTCAAAGTTATAGTCAATTATACATTTTTAATAGGGGTGTACCGATACAATAAAATTGCCAAGAATCGTTTTTTTTTGTTAATTTTGAAGTCGGTTCAAGAAAGCCGATTCCACCGATATCCATCCATAATTATTCTTATGGATAAATTACTTATTTGAGCACATTTTTGGAGACAAAATTTTGATTACTAAACATTAAAATAGCAGGACTAGATGGCGTTGTTCAACAAAATTAAAAAAAGAAAAAAAAGAAGATGAGACTAGTACATAGAAAGATTATGCAAATTTGTAGGTTTGTACAGGAAATTTACTTGAAAGTAAAAATCTAAATACAATTATATGTTTAGTGTCCCTTACATTTGAATTGTATCAAGTGTCGTTCAAAAAGTCCATAACAATGGGAATGGGGTTGAGTGGTTTACTCAGGAAACATTAAGTAACTTTATCATTAATTATTTTATCTTTGTTGAATAATAAAATTCTGTACCCATTTGGAATCGTGAGCAAACATTCCTAGTTCGGCTTAATGTAGAAATATTTTCTGGGACAGGAGTACTCAATAACGGACGTATTCTATCGGGATCCGGCTGAATAGACGTATTTTCTATTAAACATCCCAGCAGAGTTTTTTTCGATAGAATATATTTTCTTTTTTCTTCATTAATTACCAGACCATTTCAACGGCTTGTTTAAATTTGATCAAGTTATTTTCATGTTTTCTTCACAATTTCTACATACTGTTTAACATCTATATATGCATACGTGCATTTCAATTTCTCAGTAGAAATGATATAACCTATAACCCTCTAAAAACCAGACACTCCATTGGTAACGCCAAAAAGAATTAATGTGAATTTATAGAGTTTCCTACAAGCTTCAAAAGCTGTGAATATATTTAGTTTTTTTTAACGGCTATCTGATAATAAGTGCTTTGCAAGTCAATTGTGCTGTACACCAAATGTCTGGTAATCTTATTTAACAGGTCATCAATCCGTGGGAGTAGATATGCATCTAATAAAGTATATTAATTAATAATTTATGAATAATCTTTCAAAAGTCGTTCTTTTACGATCGTTTGTCGTAACTAAGACCTGAGCCCTCCATGGGGATTTACTATCTTCGATAATTACTTCCTTTAACATTCTTTCAATTTCTGAGGCTATAAATTTTTGATCAGGTTTCTAGAATCGCCGTGATTTGATAGTTTTCGGTCCACACTCAGAAGTTAAGTTTCCAAAGAGTGTTGGAAACGGGAGTTTCATAGTTGAAAGATAATAAATCTTTAACAATTTTCTGGGCTCTCCGAATGGGATTTCAATTTTAGAATGCTCTCGGAGTATGTTATGTCCAAGAATACTTTCAAAGCAGAGTTTTTTTGGTAATACAAAGAATTCTACTCAATCATAATATTGTTCTCCAAAAACCATTGACAATTCACAAACTCTAACAACGGCAGTTTGGAAAGAATTCAATTTTGAAGGAATTACTCTCCAATTATATATTCTAGTAAGTTCTAATGAAAACCTCTCAGTGCTTCCTGTATCAACTAGTGCATTGACTACCTTTCAATTCAATCTCACTCATATCCTTGTCTATTCTAGACTTCCTTCCCCAGAGGAAAAAGATGACAAGTACGGAATTCGATTATTTGTAACGCTTGTAATTGCAGATGAAATGTGAAGAGGTTTTGAATAATGGCCTCTTTTATTACAGATTTTGTATTGTGCATGTCTCAATGGGCATTCTTCACGAGAATGTCTGCTGTAAATATCAATTCTTCAGAGATGTGGATGCGGCATTATTATCTATTTCTTCAATCTCCGAGTCTTATTTAATAATTTTCTTTTCAGGATCCCTAGTAACAGAACTAACCAATGAAGAAACGAGTGTGTGAGAAAATGAAAGAGCATGATTTTCTGCCGCTTCTAAAGTCCTAGCTTGATTATATACTTTGTGAAAGCTAAGTGTTTCATTTTCGAAAATCCTTTGTCTTATGTGTGAAGAACAAAGTCCTTTTATGAAAGCATCTGTTATGTAATTCTATTTTACTTCTTAAGCACTTACAGACTTGAATTTGCAATTTTTACATAGAAAATTGAGAACTTGCAGAAAATTATCCAATTGTTCACCTGGTTTTTGTCTTCGTGTGGCTAATATGTGCCTTGCAAAATTTTTATTCTTTTTCTTCGCGTAAATTGATTCAAATGTTGCGATAGCGTCTTTATACTTTGCTATTTCTGATATTTACGAAAATACTTTATAACTTATGTAATTATTCAGGACTTCAAGTTTTATTTTTCCATCTGTATTTCTATCAAATATACACTTTAAAAAGCTTTCAAATGTTCTTTTCCAATGAGTACATTCCTCGTCAGCACTTGAGGAGCTGGGATCGACATCGAAACGGTCGGGGTTCTGTTATTTTTCCATTTTAAGATTAGTTCAATAAATTGTTGTACCCGTATTTAGGCTTTATTCAACTATATCTACAATCTATAATGATTAAATAATAATAAATACAAACAAACATAATTAATATAAATATGTACAACCTCTATTTCATATCTAGCACATGGTCTCAACTAATGTTTATTACTCCACTTTTATCTAGGTAAAATTATATATCTATATTATACATAATAAACAGAACATTTGGAACATTCATATTTTCTGAGTCAATTTCGACTCCTGTGTCTATTAAAAACATACTAGTCCAGACTCAAATGCTGGTTAATTCATATTTCAATTCTGGGGCAAGCATATGGGGCTCAGTTAGGAACTAGAGACAGTCCAAGAATATTTCATTTCAAGAGCGCCAAACCACTAAAATAATAAAAAATAGCCTTTTTTTTGTGTCGCAAGTTTTTTTTTAAACAATGATACAGTTATAACTATATCATAGACCGAGGGGCGAAGAGGCTGACAACAAAAGAGGGCGTCAAGTTCCTTTAAAAAAGCCAAATGGGAATTAATTGACCCCTAAGAACTGAGAGTAATTAACTCTTATAAAATTTAAATGTATTATGAGCTTATCATGATTTATAAATTATTATACTTTTTTTCCTATCTACAACAAATAAAAAGTTCAATATTAAAAAAAAAAAGTAGATAATTTTGTTATTTGTTAAAGAAATTCCTTGAGGGATAATTAGGAATCGGATTGCTCCATAAAGATGGTATTGGAGTCGGATGATACTTGGGTATCTGTACATTCCTAATTTTTAGATGATGTTTTGAGTCTATTTGACATTTGATTTTTGTTTGATTAAACATCCTTTTTAAACCTACTTAATGACACCAAATTGAGCTCTATACCTATATATGTTTTAAAATTAGGGTTGATGAAGATTTTCTTTAATTCACATTTTATGTTATCTTGACCTTTTAACTTACCATTTAAGATTTTATGGCCTCTTACTGTGACAATTTATAAACCTTGTACTAAGTGGTATCAAAATCGGTTTGTTAATTTTGCCCTATCTTGAAGACTACCTAAAAACAAAGAGAAACAAAAACATAACCTTTGCTCCACTTCGTTGCTGGGGCAATGAGAGATAAATACTCTAATGGGCATGGGGAGAGTACAAAATCTCTAACTAAAATCAAATCGAGTTTTGTATCTCAATTGGTCCCAAAGTTATGGTCAATAATGCATTTTTTGCGTTTTTTGTTAGTTTGACCTCTCAAAATTTAATGGTCACTTACGTCAACCGTAACTATTCTTCGTTCCAAGTTCTATCAAAAATGAAATGTAAATTTCACTGTAATCCTAGTGACTAAAAACACACAAACTATCTGAAAAACTAACAAAGAAAAACACAGAGGCAGAAACATAATATTGAGTCACCTTCGTTGGCGGATTGTTAATTTACATACAATGTTTTGAAAAAATAGTTACTCTTTTTCCTCTCACGACTGCCTGCAGCCGATATATTAAAATAACAGAATATCTAAACTTATCTCCTCTATTCCATACATCAAGTTGTCCGATTTTACACCGTTCATTTTTCGTTCTTAAATTTATATAGATTCTGGTAAGTCTCTAAAAGTGTAGGGTATTTTCTTAATGAAATGGCTCATTCATTAATGTTCCCCGTATTATTTTTGTACTTTAACATTATTAGGACTCTATTAGAAAAACAAAAAATTTAATTTCTAAAAACAACAAGTAAGAAAACAACTCCTGTACAATTTATCATAAACTATTTTCCTTTTATTATGTACGTAAATAGTTGTCTTGAATAGTCTTCATGCAATAATTTGTGTGTGTGAATATATTATGTATGCTTTAGGTTTTTTTCTATTTTAAATGATGAATTAAAAGAGGAAGCTCATGTAATTATGGGGTTTTCACTCTCTGTCCCCTGTGAGTAAAATACTGTATGATTAGTGTTGCTTTAATTTTTCGGTTGCTCTTCATTCATCACATACTTCTTTGTACAGTGGTATATTGTAGAATGTACATACCTACATTGAATTATGGTTCCCATTTTTTATATCATTTTTCTTCCGTCTGTCACTCTTTCATTCATTTTGAATTCAAGTATAATTAGAATGGGAACTTGGAAGAGGCCAAACCTCAGCATTTTGTCATTTTTCCTTGCCTTCATTTTTTTTTATACCCATATGAAGTAAATTTAATTAACCTACAATATGACGCTAATTTGAGCTCTTCACCGTAACATATTCAAAATTAATTGTTGATTAGGGATTTTAAGTGAACGTTTTGTGTTTCATTGACCTCGACCTCTCAAAGTATAATGGCCTCTTACTGACACCATATATAATCTTCGTATTAATTTAGATCAAAATCAACCTGTATCTGTTGCTGTAATCCGGGTGACTAATAAACAAGGGAGGGGCATAACATAAAATTGTATTCACTTCATAAAAAAGCATTGTTTTCCTGTGAATTGTATACGAATTTTCTCAAACTCAATTTGATCAAGATTCTCAAAAATTAGGAATCGTAAGACAATTTATTTTTATAAACTTTTGATGTTATATATCCTGGGTCTACTCTTCACGTATTCTTGCGATACGTCAGCCCACTTCTAATCCATGACAGTCTTTAAGATATCCACTTTCACATGCCTCTAAAGGCACTTATTATTTTCATTCAGCTTTTTCATCTTACTAATGAGACCCTTGGAGAGGAGTACTATTCAGAAGATCTCGTCAGTACTTATTCAGACTTTAAAAAGAGCTGATACATAATTTTTTTTTTACCTCCATCTAAGTTGTCTTTGGTCTGCTGAAATGAATTTCACTTACACAAATTGTTTTTATTGCTCTATCATTGGATATTACGGATAAAAAATATGATTATTATTTTAAGTAGTTGAAGCTTTTCCAAAGTTGCATTCACAATTTTTTGGACCATGCTGTATACATACAACCCTATATTTAAATTTGGGGAATGAGTTAAGATAACAAATAGCTAAAACATTGAATCAAATTATGAGCCATCTAGCAAGTAAAAAAATAATTATGGATGTTTGAAGAGACGTCACCGGGTGTTTTGCATGTATTGCTCCCTTATTCATATACTAATAAAGTATAAGGACAAAAAGAGAGTAAAACATACAAGGATCACTTTATAAAATATTGCAAGGGTTTAGTTCAATCCATATTGGAAAAAAAAGAAAAAAAAAGAGGGAAATACTCAACATAAAATTTAAAAAAATGAATGCTAACATTATGTGAGGTTTAGCAACGAGACAATGGAATAACAAATCATCACATCAAATCATATTCTATCTATGTTTCTCAATCTCTTATTTTTTTTTTTTTTTTTTTTTTGTGGAGATAATTTGTCTAATTATTGTGTGAATAGCTAAATGTAACTGAGATCATGAACAAATGGAGGTTAACACCAACGATTTGTTAGGGTTTTATCTTTTTTGTTCCTCTAATTGGTTAGATCGACTTCCACTGATTAGATATAAGTAATTATTATAATTAAATTTACTCCACTTAACCTCGGAATCTTGTGTGAAATCCATAATTATATAGAGTATTTTTTATTGAATGAATTGCCAAGGCACAAACCTACGCACACTGAGTTCAAGAGAATAATTTTTCCCGAGCATGTTATCCATGAGCTACGGCGAATCCATCTTATATACTATTGAGACAAAAAAAAATATGTTTTTTCTCTCCTATTTACTCCTGTCAATGCCCGTACTACCAGTAGTTTAAAATAAATTTATGGTTTTGTATAGGTGAATACTTTCATTTTCATAACTCAAAACACCCAAAAACTTGATTTTTGTTGAATTTCAGTAATCTTCAGTGAACAACATGTAAAATTTGATAAAGTTTAGTCCCTTATCAGTCAATTAAATAAATTTTGTAATAATTTACAGGGTAGGGAAACAAAACATGGACTGCTAATTAATATTTATTTTCTCATTAATATAAAAAAGTTTAGTTATTATTTTTTGATATTCTGTTTCCACTGTCCTTTTTACATAACTAAATCAAATAATTTTATTTTTCATTTCATTATCATGAAGGAGAAACATTTGCATACCCAGGGGTAGATTCTAAATTAAGATCAAGGTTAGTAGTTTATATGGTAAAACATTGGATGAGAGAACATATTTCTTCTCTAAACAATCACTGGATACATCCCAACATTTTTTTATTCGAGTGTTTGCATATAATTAATAAAATCGACCAAGTTATAGTGTGTTTTTTTTTAAATTTTAAGTTGCATCATGTGCATAAGGATTTATCTTACTTTTTTACCAACCGGAAATTAATTACATAACTGCAAAAAGTACAAGTTCTGTGATATATAAATTTAAATGCACAAGAACACCATCGCCCAAAGGATTTACTGTAATATTGAAGAATATTGTATTTAATAAGTTAAAATATAGTTGTACCAAGAAGATCAAGGTTAGACCTCAATATCTTGGCAAACCCGATATCAATGCATATGATAGTTTGATTATCAGATTCAGCTAACAAAAATTTATAAAAAAACATAAAAAAATCCTTTAGATGTCTTCCGAATACCAACGCTGTGTGGCCATTATTGTATTCATTTTTGCTAGGCTCACGCTTAGTACAAAAATGACTTCATAAATAATTATGCTAAATAATTTAAATTGATGTTAACAGATCCCGTATCATACTAACATTTTGAATTGGTACAGTTTGTCTAAATCAGTAATTGAAATTGGATTTATTCTGGAAAAATCACATTTTTAAGACTTTTATTTTTTAGGAAAAGAAAATGTAGCCTCCTTGCTCGATGGATCTAAACCTTTTAAACAATTATGGTTAGAGACGTCTGGAAGAGAGTCCAAAAAATGAATACAGAACAATGTTATCTCCTCAAAAAATTAACATATATAACATCCTCATCTGTTTCATTTATAACATTTTTTTTCTTTGCCTTCATCATTGGGATGTCGTTTGTGTGTCGACACACCATTACTATGATCCATCGATCTATATTAAATCTGTTCGATCCAGATAACTAGGATTATTATTATTTATATAAGTTCTCTGAATTCATATTACTGTCTCAGTGTTCCATTTTTGTGGAATTGGTAATCGAAGGAATCTTTTTCTTTTCCGTATCACTTGTCATTATTAATTTATACCTAAGTAGTGAAATGTTTTCTGTATGTACTCATAAAATGCGAAGAGTAACCTGGAGGATTTTTTGTGGTATTATAATTATAAGTCCTCGTTGGATTCAGAGTGGAGTTAGATATTGACATTGGAATAATTCTTGGCAATGTTCTTGTATATTCCCTCCCCCCTCTCCACATTTGTCACATCTGACTGTAGCTGATCTGTTCCAAAATATTCTTCAAATAGTTAAGGTTACAGTGTTGATTTTCATTCATATACATTATTGTCTAAAGGCATTCCAAATGAGATAGTTTTTATATTAGAAAAAGTTGGATTCAATGAGGTAATTACAAGTACATATATGTTTGACCTTTGATTAGGTTCTATTTTCTTCGATAAAATATAAAAGAAAGGATAAATGTCTTTAAACCAATTGAATTTAAAACAAAATTTAATTTTTTTTTCTAAATTTACTTAATGTTGACTGATTATTTGAGTATCATTTGAAAACATTTAAAAATTGAAAATATTCGATATTTTCATTTAATATTTTTATATGATTTTTTTTGTTCAAATAATATATATTTATGGCATATTCGTATTTTTATCCATTCAAAAAATTATCCTTTCAAAATTTACGTCAGAGGGTTCTCACAATATGGTTTTTATGGTCTTGTTCATATTTTAATAAAATTGTATGACTTTAATTTAGTTATAAAAAGGTAAAACCTCGATATAAATATCTTAAATAATTACTATCAATTAATTATATCTATGCGTTTTATGGCTTATATGTATTCATTCAAGCCAATAAAGAATATTATCAAGGTATACAAAATAGTGTTATGAAATTAGTAACAGTATAAGTTACATAAAATATGCACAAAACCAATATTGCAATGTTATTAATTATTTGATATGGGTAACTGGGGGAAATATGAGGCACTTTTTCAAAATTAGCTTCATTTTTAAACTTTTATATTTATGTAGCTAAAACTTTTGAAGAAGAAGTATAGTGTTGGTGCACTTATTTTTAACTACAAAAATGTTTAAATGGAAATACGTATCTCAATACACAACACCCTTGGGAGTGTACGGGTAAGTTAGATCCAGGGTTGTTCCTATACAAGGAAGTATACAATGTGTATATTGACTGACGAACAATTCCTTGGCCAAATGGTACAATGGAAATACTGTAATGTTTTCTTATCCTTAATCAGTACACTCTACCTGACCAATTTAAGGAATACTAAAAAAATGAAGTAAGAATGTTTTTGAAAAACCCACAATTGGCCTATATTATCCCATACTCATGGTAATGCAGGTCATCATAGTTGCATACATATATAGTAAACCTATTCGGTTTATTCTCTTTATTTAGCCACTAATTTTGTAATAATGTAATAACAGTATTATATGATTTCATACGTTTTTCTCAATTAGCTGGAAAGATGACGTCATTGATTTCACATGTTAAAACAAAGTAACTCTAGTTTGAATAGTAAAGTGCATATAACAGGGACTCATATTACCCAAGTTACCAATAGTATACAAATGCACCATTGTAGGGGTAACACTGGACTAAGTTGAGTAGTCGGATAAGATGAGCGCCCTGTTTTTATTTGCTCCATTAACTTTTTAGTTTAGTTTTCTCCCTCCAGGGAATTGTCCGTACATAAAGAAGGGATCTGTCTAAACAAAAAACTTGGAGAAACGACTAGAATAGCAAAAAAACAAACAAAAAAAAACGGATGTTGTGTTTGTTATTTTTCTGGTTTGTTCATTATTTAATAAATCGTAAATGTGCTAGCATCTCATTCTAAAATAATAATTTTTTGACCATATTCGGTTTAAATTGTTTTAAAATGCATAATAAAATAAGAAAACCTTTTGCCTCTCTATTTCGCATAACAAATTATTCAAAAGTGACTGAATGCATCCATAAGGAGTAAAATCAGTGAGATTAAGGTAAGTTACTTTGTTTTTTTAGGACTTTGTGATTATATGAAATTAAAACCCATTTAAAAATACTATATCCATTTTCTCAATGCATTATTACATTAATTTCCATGAGTTTAACGCACCGTAGTTGGATTTTTAAGACGGCATGCGTGGGGTAAGTTGATCAATTATAGTTAAGCTGGATAATAAATAACCATATTTTATCTTTGATAATCTTGAGGAGGCTTTTGTTGAATCAGCCAGACGAAACAACTGCTTTACTTTCTTAGTATTTTGGATTAATGGAACATTGAAAGTTAAATCCAATTTATTTGTGCCTTCCAATATTTAGGAAAATAAAATAGCAAAAAAATTCCCCCTTTTAAAAATTAAATGTAATGATTTGTATGTTCATATTCATGTGTTATTTAAAAAAATTCCATCTTGCCTACCATGTTTATCTGGTTACTTTAGTCATAAGGCAAGTCGATCATTTTTACATCAGTACGGAGATATTATATAGTTTGAAATTGTTAATGGTGATATTTATTTTTGCATGTTAAACATATTTTTCATTAAATGTTTTTCATGAATTTGAGAAAAAAAATAATTAAAAAAATGAAGAGCACTGTGAAGGTGCTTGTAAAAACAAACCTAACTTACCCCGGTCTCATCTTTATTTCTTACCCATTTTCCAATTTAAATATAATCACGTGACAAAATTATGTTAATGTTTCATGTACACAGGCCTTAACTCTACGATACTCTTTTTCTTTAAATCAGAAGCTTGGTCGAATATTATTAATGTTTCGTGTAAAATTGATGGAATTCAAATCCTAACTTTAAAAGTATTTTTAGCAATTGCTTATCATCCTTTATCTTTATTTGGTCAGATTATTATTTAAAAAATCATTCATTATTAAGTATTTTCATGGTTTTCTTCCTATCTATAGGAATTTTGGGAAATTTGATTATACATTTAAGTTCATATCAGTGAAATACAAATATATTTTTTTTTATTTTTTGAATAATTAGTTTTAGATATTTATATATTTTTAAATGATTCAAAAACTATTCAGTGAGTACATAATTTTAATGTTCCTCATATTAAAATAAAAATTAAAAAGAAAAAAAAAACCTTATAAAAACTATTAAAAGAAACAAATTTTTTTCCTAATATCATAGGGCAAATCAAATTTATTTAAAAGTGATTTTTTTAGTTTAATCACATTTGCTACTACACAATAAAAGGATATTTTTTATATTTAGAAACGTTTTAAGGAAAGTCATTTTTAAATTGTTTTATCCAACAGATTTGTAATTTGTATTTAAATATTTACATTGGTATTTATTTCAATACTTTCAATTCCCTAATGAGTTCACCATTTTTTTATAAATGAAAACTAGTAAATCATAAATTTACATGTTTAAATTTTCTACCAAGGTTTTATCATTTTGTGAAAAAAAATTCCTAGAAGCTTTTGAATTTTTGGTTATGATTTAAATCATTCAAAACAAAACCAAACAACACTTTGATTTTGTTCTGCACGGGAATAAAGCCCAGGAACATTGCTAGCCAGTAGGGATGATCCTGCACCACTGTGCATAAAAATTTAAGACATATTTCAGGCATCTGGATCAATTTGAAGGCTTAAAGTCCAAAGTTTGGCCTTATCCCAATTTAAATGTTTTTGTCCTGCATATTTATGGCCCCAATCTTCATCAGATTTGAATCCATTGGATTACATCACATAGAGTGTTGTGGAGAGGGAAGCTTTTCGAACCTCCCATAGAAATGTGGATGACATTTATGATTCAATCATTGCAGCCTGGTACAAAATGTATGCGGCATACATCAGGAAGACTTGCTTTGATTTTAGAACACCTTTTGGAGGATGTTTTGACAGCTAATGAAAAACATAGCTTAATTATATGTTGAGTTATTAAATAAATTTACAGATTTTATCTCTGATTGTTCTTGAGATATAAGAACATATATATTGTTGTACTAACATTTGTTCAGGGTTCTGTTACACACAATGTTTATATAAGTCTGTGTTTCACATTTCCTTCAGTTCAACAGATCAGCCTGAAATTTAGTAAGTAGACGTATAAAATAAACATGTTTTGCTTTGGTTTTTTGGCCTCGTAGGTTATCAAGGGAGGATGTTTCACCGAAATTGAAAGAAAAAAAAGTAATTTCCCCCTATCTTTTTTATATATATCTCTTCTATTTCCTCGTTGTCTCTTTTTATATTCGTCTCTAGGTCTCTCTTCTTCTTTGTTTATATTACCCTCTTCCCCCCGTATGTATAAATAAACTAAGGTTTCATTTAGCCTAAAAATGTGGGTATCTTTTTTGAGTAGACAATAAAATAAAATAGTTATTCTTAAAAATCAAAATAAACTGGAACTAAATGTTGAAGTAGTTGTCTAAATTAAGGTTCAAATATGCCAAAGGAAAGATATTATTTATTGTCATGTTTCTAAAATGTACACAATTTTTAAATTATAGCCCTTATCTTCAAATATAAAATAGCTGAAGTGTAAAATATAATGTCCAATATATTTCGTTTATATATGTTTGTATATTTTTTTATATAGATGAGGATATCAAAAATAGACAAAAAAAAAAGATATTGGTACAAAAAGACTAAGTTTAGAATGAAGTACATTTAATTCAACAGGGTAGTGGAATATAACTTTATTTTTCTAAAAGACGATAAAATAAATTTCATTATAAAGAAAAGTTTTAATTTTGTTTCATTATAACATTACTAATTTTATGTTTTGTTTTAAACTACTAAATCCTTTTATGTATCCCCATTTTCATTTCACTGAACAAACGAAATCAGTGTTTTAATTACAGGTGAACTATTTTCCTTTTTTCCGTCACTTTAAATAACTTTTCATTCAAATATTTAAGAGTGATTGTTATTTTCTACTAAAAAATGCAAACAGATATTGACAAAATATTTAATATTATATTTCTTGATTAGATTTTTATTCATTGGCAATTCTCCCGGAGTCTATTAAATTGAATCTCACTAATTTCAGCTTTTGAGCAGAATATAAAAATATTTTATATTATGAAAATGAATTGAAAAAATTATTTCGTATATTTAAAAAAATTGAAGCAGTTATCTAAATTTCATCAATTGTACCAATAATAACCTCAAAGCAAAATAACAATTAATTTAACTTAAAAAATGAATGTTGTGAAATCATTTTTTGGCGACATTTATTTTGGAGAGCAAAAAGACGTTCCTTACTACTTTAACAATAGAACGACAAGGGTATCATTTTTGATACCCTTTGGGAATCAATGAAATATTGTGATAAACTTCTTAATTATATTTGTTCAAAATTTATTCAATTCTCCTAATTCATATTATTAGACACACAAAAAAAACCAAGATTAAAAATTTAAATTAGTGATCGTTTCGTTGATAAAGCAAAAACTACCTAGAGAGAATTGGACATCATATTTGATGTCCAATCATTTTAAACAATGTTTTCTGTCCTACGATTGTGTATGAAAAGGCTTAAGCAAGGTCAGACATGAATGGAAAACTTTAGAAAGAAATTGTGTACCTTTCTTATTTAAATATAAACTTAGTTTTTGCTGAACAAGCAAATCTGATTCAATGCATTTTTGTGCAAGGATGTCCAAGAAAAAATTATCCAGTGAAGAAGTAAGACATTATCTTGTTTGAATTCTGAAAGTGATGATTTAAAATTGGAATAAGATGAATAATTTGTTTAACCATTTTAATGAACTTCTTCTCGTTACTATTCTGATGTTTTGACAAATTTGTCGCTGAGATATTTTGATGAATACCATTATTAGTTTTGGAAGATGCTATATGTATATATGGACAACTAACTGGTATATATAATATTTGAAGAAATTTTGGGATACAATCAAGTGACTCAATTCCCACCTTTCTGTGAAGGGCTATACCATCTGTTATTCTAATGTTAATGCATGATAGCAACTTATCGTATTTTCAAGATTATTTTAATACCTCATCTCTAGAATGAAACGACGCTGTTTCTTTTACAACCAGATTGCCGCACATTATAATTAAGGAAGCTGCACCCTGTATATATCCTTAGAAAATATAATTCCTTTGTTTACTTTTAAAATAAATACAGACTAAAGATTTTTAAGTCGGATGTTTCGTCAGGTATAATCTGACATAATGAAATAAAACAGTAAATAATTGAACAATTCAAATATTTAAAATTAAATAAAAAACAAAACAAAAATACACAACTATGGGTTCCCAGTCAGTATAGCTAGTTCCAAAACTATAAAATAAAACAATGAAACGCAGCCGTTAGCTTCGTTAGATCTTTTTGCCTACGCATCGACTTTTTGAGCCAGATTTTGTTTCTTAGACGATATGTAGTTCGAGTATTCAACTATAAAGTAATTTATGGCGCCCAAAAAAAAAGAATATGATCGACTCGTTGTAAACAAATAGATATCTTGTTTGATGTTTTTTATCAATTTTTGTAAGCACTTTGGGATTTATGTACTATATACTTTAATGACAAAATGCATATTCAAACAAAAAAGATTTAATTAATTACTTTATATATGTACGCAATTAGCCAAGGAGTTAGGCTGTCAGATAAATTGAACTAATTAATGATTTATTTTTAATGATCATGTAAGTCAACATTGATAAATATATTAATCACTAACCTTTTTTTTTTTTTTACTCTATTCTCGGTACCTTAAATTCATATATCTATACATCCCAAAAAAACACATAGCAACTTCATCACAAAATAAACGTTAATTAATTAATATAACATTGGTGACAATCATTTGTTATTCATTGTTCAAACAAACAAAGAAAAAATGAGCATGGGTAAATGAAAAAAGATAATAACTTCTTTATGAAAATCTGCTAACCAATTAAATTAGAAAACAAAACTATAAGACAATTCGATTTCCATTGATTTCAAACAACTCCAGCACTTCGTGAAATTTAAGAGGAGTCTGTTCAGACTATTAAACTTACAAGAGTTCTTACTTCTTGTAGCGTAGAGAATAAATAGGACTTTTGTCATGAGGCATTCTATTTTGAAGTGAAATCTATTTTAATGGTGGTGGGTGACATTACCAGCCAATCCCCGATATTTATTTCTGTAATGAAGTATTTCCTCAAAAACTCTGTGGTCATGTGCAGAAAGTTAACCACAATTTGGCTATCCCAAAACAAATATCTTGAAGTCTCTAACCTGGACTTACAGAATGTGGACTCTTTTTGATTCTTTGACTTTAGATTTATTTATGAAAAGGGTAGAAGAAGCCATTCTGTAGCGGAACAACTATTCTTTTGAGTCCATGAAAGTGTGACTCAAAAGAATAATTGAAAAAAAGAATATTTTTATTGAGTTTTTTGGTACATCTTCCGTCGATTACAACCTAATCGATGGAAGTGTTTCCAGACCAAATCAGACGGAGAGCCCGCAATTTGGCTTTCGATGGCTTTCTTGCAAACAATTAATATAGTTATGGTGTCTAACACCATGTAGCAAGGGATTGGGTGTAATATATATTTTTTATAATTCGGCTTAATAAATTTTTTTATTCTTTTAATATGCAAGTTGGTGTGGCATCTGTCGACTTGCTCCACAATCGTGTAATTGCTAAAAGTCCTTATACCTTGAAAAATTCATTTCTAGTGTTCAACTTGTGGTTGAACTTCAATGGTTCGTCTACGCCTAGCATATGAAGAACAGAGTCTACAATTGATTTCCATGAATTGGTAACTTTCTTGCAGTAAGTACAAACCATACTTGAAGACTTGAACAGCTCAGCAGGACCCATGAAAATTCTTTTGGTGAATAGAATTCCGTATTCCTTTTAAAATGGTCTTTCTATCATTTTGCACAGAAATCTAAACAGCTTCTGAGTCTAATAAGCCAGGTGAAGTTTAAATATTTCCCTCCCAGTTTTGTATATTTTTTAGACCTATGTCCCACAATGAAATTAGAGCATACTGGCGGCTCTTTGAAAGACAAGCTTGCCTTGAACCCCATATGATTTTTTCCTGGGTGATCTGCATTTTGCCTTTAATTTTCTCTGTGTAAGGAATATATGAGTGGACTACTCCGTGTATTGCGACAACGTTCCATATTTTCACCCTATCTAATATATTAATATGGTACCCATCGTACTACGACGTAGTGCTAGAGATTGATTCTAGGACTCTCTCTGCGTTAGTGTTGATGCCGATCGCTTCATACTCTTTTGTTATTGAAACATTAAAAAGAAATGATATACTGGAGAATTTCGATAATGGAAAACATATTTTCTAAGGATCTTCAAGTGAATATAAAACTTTCGTCTTGCTGGTGTTGAACACTAGACCTGAGGGCTCTGAAAATGATTCCAGAGTCTAAAACACCGCTCTAGCATACAAAGTGATCTCTTTCAAAGATCGCGTCCAGTAAACAATTAAGTCATCTGCTTAAAATGGATCCATAGTTGGCAATTAATTTATAGTGATAGAACGTAGAGTTGTATGTAATAGTCCAACGCTAAAAGGAAAAGGGTGGGAGACAAAAGATCTCCTCGCTTGCATCCCTGAATTATCTAAAATAATCTTCCCCACAAGAAGAGCTAAGTTTAGAAGAAGAGTATCTCAATGTAGATGTTACCATATGAATATTTTTCAGGAGAACCCTAATCTTTTCAGCTGGGACAGTATATATTTATGGGAGTTGGAGTCAAAGGCCTTCCGAAAGTCCACCAGCATCACAGAAAAATCCATCCCTGTTAGAATTTTGTACAAGGTATTGAGAAGTGTTATCGATTTATAATTTTCTAAATTCAGTTAGGCTTTGTCTTTCTTTAATATCGGAATTAAACCCCCTTTACTCATAAACTTTGGAATGCAACATAAGTTTCAAATATTTTGGAAAGAAGCTTCTATGATGGGAAATAGTTTTTTTCACACAAATAAAATCCAAATTGCAAGCCTCATAACATTGGGAATTTAAATTTTTTCTTATAATTCTTTATATATTTTTCTATTTCTTCGGATGAGATGTTGGAGATCTAAGGTAGAAGAGCTCGGAATTCCATTAGGAACTTTGATAGTTTTGATGAGACAAGAATATAATCTAGTCTGGTTCCCATTAGTTCGCCAAATTTATTTTTCTTATAATACGTCATATATGAATTATTTATTTTATAAAAAAGACCTGAGTTTTCAAGGCAATACTTAAAAATAACTCCATCTAGGTCGTGTTTATTTTTAAATTTCTTAAACCGTTAAAATTAAACGTGTCTATTCCTATTTGTCAAGTAACATTTAAATCTCCCCAAAATTAAGATGTTTTGCTCTTTTATTCCAAAGACTATATATAAAAAGAATTTAACCCCGTTCTTATTTGGGTCAGAAATTGCAAAAATTCTCAAGACTTCGTCCAAGAGGTCAATGTATACCTTATAAAACTACGATTGCTATCTGACTGGATAAGCATTTATGAAAAAGAGTTTTTCACTGGAAGTAAAACTCCTCGAGATGGACAGGATACTTTTGATATAGCAGCTGACTCAAAAAAAAAGAATGATACGGAGAAAAAAATGAGATTTTTTTTTTTTTTTTGAATCCCTAAACCTCGTATCCAGTAAGACTATAATTTCAGGAAAGGTTGTAGATTTCAAATAATTGAATATCGTAGACGCTTTCTTCTAAGAAGCAATCGAGTTTTTCATTATAAGCAAGACTTGACAGCTTCATAATGGACTAAAAGGGAGTTTTGTGGTTTTTCTTAGTCAGTTTAGTTTTTGTAGTTTTCCTTCTCCTAGCTGATTAACAGTTAATCCTTGTAGGTATACTGACAATTCTTGGCCTAGAAGCTGTTATCAACACTTCATTTATGGTCTTATTATTTCTTTTTTGAGCCATCTCCGGGCCTTCTAAGGAATCAGTGTCACTGAGCGTATTGTGACTGGATTTTGAGTTTGGGAGAGTTGACGAGTCATGAAAGTGATGAAATATTGTTGAATTAGATGCTTCTGTTTCATTAGCCTCTGTTGTTGGAAACCTTGCAAAGGAATCATCTAGAGTATTAGAGACCTCGTATGGCTGACTAGTAGGATGATACATTATAATAGTTTAAGGAGCACTTCTCTCTTAATTAGTGTCTTCATCAATAAAGGATTTTGATTCCCCGTTCGTTTGATTTGGTTTTATTTGAAGTCAAAGTCGAAACGACAATGTCTTCCAGATCAAATAATCTGGGTCTTTTGAAAATTCATGTACTTTCAGAAACAAGGATTATATTGTTTATATTTTTTTATAACTTTTAAAACCTGGGCCTATGATGTCGTAGATCCCTTTATTTTCATTCAATGTTAATTATATTCTCTTATCGATGTATTTTTCTTGCCACATAGGTTAGTTGCATGGTTAAAACAAAAGCGATTTGAGTATTTTTTTATCGCTCTGTCGTTGCAAATTTTGATTATCTGACCATGAACTGGAAGTATAGTCTACAATTTAGAAGGATTGCCCTTCACATTGGATTCCACCTTGCCAGTAACATCCGGTTGACTCAACCCTTTAAGTCCTGGGTTCTTATCTAAGCTATTCTTATTCGTCTCGGAGCGAATATAGCCCATCATTTTAATTTCTTTTGTGAATTAGACTAGAGTATTCTTGAGGTCGTCCTTAGATACTATTCCCACACATCTGAGTGCCAGAATCTCAAAAATTTAGTGTGTTGAAACTCCAGGGTCTTTTTTAAACCGGCAATATCCATAATAAATCTTTTGTTACTGTCTTTTATAATATATTCTAAAAACAGCTCTAAATTTTCAAACTTTTTCACAACTCATATCAGTGCTTTTCGGGGGTCCATCTCTGGAATGATGTGGTAAAGATCGTAGGCCGCTAAACATAACTTCATTATTGCTATTTCCACTACATCAAAAAAAATCATCTTCGGTAGGAAAAGAGTCATCACTCACCTAATTAAAAATAGTGCACAGTAAAAAAAAATTAATCCAAGTAATATATTAAAGTAAATTTGTTGCTTTTGAAACAAAACACATATCACACAAATGTTTGTTGATTTTAGTAGTCCCCATTTAAAATTTTATTTTCAAAAAAGTAACAACCTTTAAAAAACAGCTGTCAAAGTTTTATTACAATTTGTTCTTTCTTTTGTGAGCAATTGCTCTAAGTGTGAGACTACTAATGGTATATCCAAAAAATGATGTTCCATCCAAGCAATGCCCTGCAAAGTTTTATAGGGGCTTTGCTCCCTAAAGCAAGTAAAAAGGAAGAATAATGAATAACATTTAAAAAAAAAAAAACTTTTTCAACAAAAAAAAAAGTGTTTTCTTTGATAACCCCTGTTGTAAAGAATAGAATATGATTGATTAAATTAATAAACTATAATCAACATTCCATATTCAATAATTAATAATTCCCGAATATGTTAATAACTAGAAAAAAAATGAAAAACTACTTTATAAAAATTGGAGAAACACAACGCGATGACATATGAGTCAACATTGAATGTTGAGACATATTTTGCTACACTCAAGATATCACATGAAAACTTCAATACCTCCAGAATTAACAGAGGTTCAATTTTATTTTTATTCAGTAGTAATTCAAAAATGGATGTATCATATACCAATAAACAGCCTTCATTTATGATGGGGAGACCGGGTTAGATGAGCTGGCTTTTAGAAGAAAAAATTAACATGACTCATATTTTGTTATTTTTTTATTTATAATTGTTTGTTTCAAAAATTCATTAAACATTAATTGATGAATATGTCTGCCCTGATAAAATCAATATCACCATTAACACATTATAAGTTTTCAATATCTCCGTACTGATGTAAAAATGCTCAAGTTATCCCATGACTGGGGTGATTAAATTAAGATGATCTATGTAAAAACAACGTAAAACCAGTAGCATAAATATAAATATATATTTTTGAAATGGTAAATGCTTCAGCTATTTTATTCTCTTATTATTAGAAGGTATAAATAAATAAAAATTGAATTTATGGTATTTGTAAATGTTCCGTTGTTCCAAGTTACACAAAAAAAAGTCATCTAGTTGTTCACGTTTTACAGCATGAAGGAAAGGAAGTAAATTTGTCTTGTTTCTGCAACAAATTCTCGTCATTATTATTAAATATAAAATTTAGAGTGATTGTTCTCCGCCTTAACTTAAGGTGACTAACTTAACCTATACATACCATACTATAAATCTGATTATGGTGAGCAAAATTACATAATAATGCCATGAGAAAATGGATATAGTATTCTAAAATGTATTTCAATTTCATATCAACATTATGCCATAAAAAAAAGTAACTTACCTGAAGTTCATTTATTTCAATTATAATTGATGCGTTAAGTAACTTTTTAATAGCTTGTAGACAGAAATATGGAAACCAAAAGAACTAAAGATAAATGATAATATCATACATGGATAGAAATGGGATTTGTGTAAGTGTGTGAGAAGAAGGTGGGAGTGATATTTATAGTATTACTGAATACCGACCTATATTAATATAAGTTATCGTTTGAATGATTTTTGGGTCGAGAAAATGAAAAACTGGTTTAATAAGGAGAAACTTTCACATTTAAAATAGAATCGGTATAGGAAAAATATTATAATTATATTTATAACCATGTTTAATTTGTTGTATTATGCATTTTTAAACAATTTACACAGAAGATAGTCGAGAATTATTGTTTGAGTGAGAGATGTTAACACATTTACAAATTATTGAATAATGAACTAACCAGAAAAAAAGCACATTGAGCACCGGTAGAATATTTAGCTTGTCCCTTTTTTTTAGAATTCGGAATATAATTCCTGAGTAGTGAACTTCCTTTCCTGAATCGATTTAATCATTTACTTAACCGGATTGAATTTTCGTGAGTACACATAAAAGGCTATGAGTTACCTTGATAACTTGTCCCGGGGTATAATTGTAAGTCCTTGTTGGATTCAGAATCGACATTGGAGTAATTCTTGTCAATGTCCTTGTTGACTTATCTGTCCCCCTTCTCCCATGTCATAGATGATTTACATGAAATTCTACAAAACACTCTTCCAATGGTCACTATGCTCATTCAGATTTTTTTACATACCCATTTTACTGATGATTTTCATGAATATTCACCGTACCTCATTGTTCTATTTAGCCCAGTCTTACCTTTATAAAAAATATTTCCAAACATTTTATTGAATGTAATAAATAGCAATAAGAACATCTGTCAACAACATTTAAAGTATACGTAGGTTTATGATAAAACACACATAAATGGATATTTATTACACACTTTTATGAGCCTTGGAATGGTTAGTAGTACAAGGTTAAACTCATAACTATATTTTCTGGACATAAACATATATGTATACTCTTAGAAGGTATAATAATAGTAGATATAATTAATTATATATATATACGTATGTACTTTTAATATTTGTAGTAGTAAATAATTTTCATCGAGGTTTTGTCTGTATTTCAACACAAGAGAATTGGATGTATGCATTTGATTCATTTATGATCTCATTTTTTTTAGTAGTTACTTAGTCTGCATGACTTCAATCATTTGAATATTTATTTCAGTTGGACTGGGACCCAAAGAAAATAAAGCAAGAGAGGGAAGCCCTTGAACGAGCCTTTCTGGCACATCAGGTATGTGTGTCGAATCCAAGATCGACAGCTAGCAAGTTATTATTTACAATATATTATAGTTCCTTTATTCATACTTCCATTCAAGAAAAGAAAATTTTCATAGTAAAATAAGTTTGGTAACTGTGCATGACTAACAAGGTGACGGAATGACTAGACAGTAAACAAAAAAGTTGAATATGAAGTCCATATTTTACAAGAATAAAGTTGCACATTTGTTTTCGTTATAGCACGCGTTTAACTCCTGATTAACTACCTATACTCCTGTCCAAAAGTACAAAAACTTTCAGCTTTTGTCCATACAAGACTAATTAGATAAAACATAATAAACAAACTTTTTCCCCAAAAACATATATGATAATTAATATTTTAGCCAGTCATTGACTCACAAAATTCATTTTTTGATCTCCTACAAAAAAAACAACCATGAAAGTTAAATATCCCTTAGATACCATTGAAAAAATTTACACTTGTAAATATTTGAGGATGCTGTGGCCAATGTTAGTTCCACCCATTTCTTCAAAGTCTTTTGAATGAGCTAGACACAATTCAGAATCATTATATTTCCTTTCCTTAATTTTTTTAACGTTCTTCTTTCAGGTGTACCGAGCCAATCCTTATTATTTACTATTTTGCAAATTTTGCGAGGTTCAGAGTCATTTTCACAATTTTACTGTTAAACAATGTTATAGAAAACATATTTAGCTGTCGATGCAAAGTAAATTGTCTTCGTCGAGGGTCCAGTCTGCTCCCCAATGGTCTTCCGGGACAATCTCATGCGGAGGAGCGCTGTTATCTCAATCCTCTTCCTGTACTGTGTTCTAATGGTAGCAACAAGTACAATGTGTTTTTTTTTATTTGGCAACAGCTAATCATGTTTTCCACAACATTGCTCGTAGAAAAATTGTAAGCAGTACAGGGTGAGGAATAAGTTTGTGAAGATATGTTTAAGTTTATAAATCTACTATTTACCTGATAATTTTGTTATAATAATTAAATTATAGTTATGTATTAATCTAATAAAAAAACCTTTAGTTCAATATGACCACCCATTACCCAAAAGACAAAGAGACAATTGGAAAAAAGGCAGTACGGACAGTATCTTCAGGTTTTATTGGCCATTCTTATTTGAGAGTACGTTTTAGATTAGGTGAGGTGAGGCTAAGTAAAAGCTTAGCTGGAAGGATGGGTCACATAGAAAAGTCCATGGAATTCTGATCAGGGCTTGTACAAGGCCACATATTATTTTCTGAAAATCCCCTTGATATTTTCTTTCCACCATCCATACTTATCTTTCCAGTGTAAGAGCTTGTCCCGTCTTTGCTGAAGGCCTAAGGGGGATCACCATAAGTGTCAAGAAGCCAGAGAAAGATCGTGTTGATCAACTCGGCGTGGGAGGCATATGGGTGGATCTGCACACCCTCATCAATGAAAATGAGGTGCACATAAACATAATAACGGACCAGACCGTTACAATAGTCGGCTACAGGCGCCTATTGATGATGCAGTGCTCCTAAGGGATACTGTCAATTGTCTTACCTACAATACTGTTATTTTTGGTATTGTGGATAGTCTCAACAGTGAACAATTTTGTATGTGCTAACCCTGCCCACATACCTTTTCGTTTCTGCTATGTATCTGGGCAAAGGGTGGCCTTTTTGAACAAAAATAAATTTATATTACAATTCGATATTTTTCACAAAAAGGTATGCCAATTAAAAAATTTATATTTAATTTATAAACTAAAACACATCTTCTCGAGCTTATTATACCGTATAACATATGTAGCTAAATATGTTAACGTTAATGTTCTCCAATTTCACACTGTTAAAATTGAAAATATTAATGAATTTATTATAATTTTATAAAATATTATGAGCCTGATAATTTTCAGAATAGCATTAAAATATTTTTGAATGACTTTAAATGACAACCGTGTACAGCTTCAATGATTCATACTAATTTTCATATTGTATAAATTTCGATGGTTATGTAACAAATAACTATCACTTAATTTCTTAGACCCTATTAACCATTCATAGGTACTAAATTACAAATTAGCAAATGCAACTTGATTTAAAAAAGTAAGAGGACAACTCAAACAATTTTCGAGTTAGTCACAGTGTCCCCCTCAAGTAATACATAAATTAATTACATTTTGATCTTACACATCTTGTTTTGATTTGAACTGAAGTATTATGAAAAAATGGTTTATACATTTGGACTCAATTTTACAGGCTATTACATGTTTTTGACCTAAAATTGATATTTGCATGGAACCCCAATTTTGTATAACATAGTAAGAAGATTAATAACAATATAAACGGTCCATCTTTTATTATTTATTCATTTATTTTCCACCAGCAGTGATAATCAAAGATTATAAAGGCTGACTTTTAGTTAGTATTTATAAAAAATGACATTGTTAGTAAAAGTAAAACATAAAAGAAAATAATTTAACATTTTAAAAAATAACGTAAAATTGCAAAAAAAAATCTTGTGTGTGACTTTTTTTAGTAAATGAATTAACAAAAAATCGTTTGAGGTCAGTTTCACTTTCGTAATGTAATCATAGAGGTAAAGAATACAAAGAATAGCCGATTTAGAATGAAAACTATGGTTGAAATATCTACATATATTTGGTTTTGGAAGGCCGATGGCGTTGTGAACAAAGAGTCTCGTTTTGTGGAAGTGGCAGCCTTTGTTTAGTAGCCAGTTTAAATCACACATTCACAGCTCACGACTCTTCTTTTGCAATAGAATTGTTCAACCTCAAAACAGAAATAACCTGTGGTTTGTCTTCATGTATAATTACTATATGCAATTTCTTGAGTTACATAAATTAATTTTTTTAATTACTTCAACATAGTATTACAAATTAATATTTAAAAAATGTTATTAAGTTCTAACATTTCCCTGTTTCAAAGAGAATCCATAGTACTTACAATTAATTAATTGATACAACATCAATGTCTTGATAATAACTCTTTCAAATATTTTTTTTTATTCTATTCAAACATTTTTTTCAGTTGAAATATTTTTGAAATACCATCAGTAAAAATTAAATATATTAAACTTGCTTTCATTTCTTTAATGCATAGTTGGGGTGATATAAACAATTGACAGCCTTCACGTTGTGTTCAACTACTCGGAAAAATTTTGGCCTAGACATACCCATTTTTTACCAAACCAATTTACATCCATTTACTAAAATTTTAATAAATTAAATACCCCTGATAATACGTACTTTGTTTTTGTAAAATCATGTTATTTTTTTGCAAGGAGTACTAAAAAAGGAGAATGCACCTATATTGGGAGTATACAAGCTTAGGTCATTATTTTTAAAAAAGAGAGGGGGAAAAAGGAAGAAACGTAGTAATTTACTAAAGATAAACCATATAACTCAATTAGTTTTTGCAATATACTTCTAAATTAAAACAACTTATTGTTCCAAGTGGTACATTAAAATCTGAAAACTTACTAATTCAATAATGAATGAAGGTGGAATGATCCCAATGAATTTATTTGTCGGTATATTAATGCATAAAAAAATTAGTTACAAAAAAAAAAGAGCTCTCTAGTTAACGTACAAATAGAGAAAATGACACTTGAACGTGATCGACGAATTTCCATACGCATACTCGAAGTAGTTTTGGCGTAACTAGGACCACTGTCTATGCTGTCGGTTAGTCCAAAACGTTCACGAGGAAAAAAGTTTTCTCAAAAATGAAAAACCTGTTACAGATAAGTTAAATGTTACAGCAAATGCCAATTATCTCAATTCCATGAGGGTCCATGCAAGGAATCTCGGGTTTCATATCAGACTGTCCATAGAGTTATAAAAAAGAGTTTGGAAAGAGCATTGTGAGGGTGGGTAGGGCACTTTTGACACCAGCAATGAAAGAAACCCATCTACTTCGTTTGCAAGACTCTTTCGAATGATTCTTTTAAGTTCTATTGAACTATTTTTGGGTACTTTTGGCCCCCCTAAAGCCCAATTGATAACCCCCTTGATTAAACCTTTACTTGTACGTCAAAAAGAAAGCATGCAGTATCTGTTACCCAAAAACCAAGGACCTCAAAGCCCATGTCAGCCAGCACAAGGAGGCCATGACCGACTGGATGCTAACTTTTCGATAAGGGGGGCTACATTAATTATAAAGAGATCTCACACAAAAATCTATTTATAATATTTATTTTGTTGAAATTTCATTATTAGTTAATAAATTATGTCTTGTTGAAGTTTTTAAGATTTAAAGTATTCTGATTTGAATGGACAACTCGGTACAAATAATGACTAGCTGGCATATGTAATTTCATATAATACTATGAAAAAGGCCAATTTGAATTGTTTTTAAATTGTTCTACTACTTGGAGCCAACAAAGAATTTAGACCCTTTAAGGACTTAAATAATATAACCACATATTAATGTTAAATTATTGAAACATGTGTCTCCCAGAAAATTTAAATAATTTCGTTTTTATAACTAAAATATATATTCTATTGGAAGTGTTATGCCATTCCCCTTCACGCTGATATATCTGAGATGGGGCTGTGCAAAGGGCAGGGAGTAAAATTTAACACAAAGAAAACATAACATAAATAAAAACAATAATTAACATTCAATATACGAAACGAATTGAAGGAAGGGTTTGCAAATTATAATTATTTATCGC
The DNA here is from genome assembly GCF_016086655.4 of Lepeophtheirus salmonis. Taxonomy (NCBI): domain Eukaryota; kingdom Metazoa; phylum Arthropoda; class Copepoda; order Siphonostomatoida; family Caligidae; genus Lepeophtheirus; species Lepeophtheirus salmonis. The sequence goes on from NC_052134.2 coordinate 11,914,730, forward strand.
TCTCTTCCCTCTTTGAATATACATATAACATATATACTAGGAGGGATATAAAAACTACTAAATCTGATAGGGAAGCTACCATGCAACTGAAGAGAAGAAAGGATTTTGACCCAGTTGTCATAAATAATTATTAATAAACACTCTTGTTCAAAACGGTTGAAGCACCCTCAATTATCCGTCAATGAAATCATCGAGTCCTGACGTCTTTATTATAGAGCCCATAGTCTGGGCGAAGTATAAAATTCAGATCACTTTAGTGATGACTGTGTCAGCCGTTAGGTGAGCTCGAGTCTTCGGTGGCATAGCCAACAGCCAATCTTCTTTTTTTTTAGTTCTATACTGAGTCTGTCCCTTATTTTCTGTTCCAGGAATTTCCCTTACAGGTATCACTCTACTGCATTCATAAAAAAAGATGGAAGGGATACTCTGTGCGATCTTTGTAAAAAGAGCAAAGTCTCTCCGTTTCATCTTTTTTCGAGTTGTTGGTGAAGACTGTTAAGGTAGCAAGATTTATCAAGACTCTATCGATCCCCGTGTCAGTTTTATTAAATTTTTGGAGTCGTTTGGAAATTAAAATTGATATCTTCATTTTTACAAGCTCCTTTCGAAAATATTTTATATTCAGAGCCCCAAACGCAACGTACAACGGACAGTGTGTTGAATTATTACAAATGCCGAAAAATATATAAAGATATGTTTTTTGATGTTTCATGCTGTAAAACTATGTAATTTTGATTTCTTATAATGTTATTTCATTTTTAAAAGATAAAATATTTGATCATTTGCTACTGATTAAGTATTAATTAATTGATATTTGTCTTTGACTCTATAAATATCAAAGATGTGATTGTCATTGGATTAGAAACTCACACAATTTTAAAAAAAGTAAAACAAAAAATATTCGGCCAAGTAATCCAAACATCGATTGTAGTGAACTAAATCCATTTTTTTTTTTTTATGGAAATAACAAAGTGATTTACTGGGCGATTGTCATTATTTTTGTTACGGGAGTTCGAATAGAAGTTCTAGCCAATTGTTGAAGTGATTTATTTTATGCCCAGCTGGGGTAACTTCATTCAGAAAAAAATACACTTCAACAAAACCCAAAGCTAAGAAACTACATTAAACGGAAAATAATTCTATGAAATGAGCTCAAAAAAAACTCATCGAAATATATCCTTATATAGATTAAAAATAACGGTTCAAATAAAAAATTATATATAAAAATGAGGATAAAAATAACCGGAGAACAACTGAAAAATAATAATTTTCGTAGTAATATAGTCTTTGGTTAACTAAAAAACTTGTCAATTTCTTTAATAAATTTGATTTGCAAACAAATAATAAGGATGAGGTCTGTAAGGTTTAAGACTTTCTTGGTCCTTTTCGAAAATTTATTGACTTTTGATATTAATGCCGTTGACCTTGCTTTCTCCCTTCCCGCAATTGTTTCATAAAAATGTATCTCTATTGTTTGTTGCCCCAAAATTATCGAGAAATTTATTTGCAATCCGCACATAAGTTTCTCTTAAAAGCGCAATAGACAGTATAATTGCTCACTTCATTTCCAAATAGAAAAATATTCCTCTGGTCATTATGGGTTTGGCTCCAACCTCCACCTTTCCCGAGAGTAAGCAATATTGAACCATCTCTCAGAAAATGCTAAATATATACTCTCTTTTATTTTGATGCTGTAATCAAAGTCCTTTGTTAAAGATTTTCTATTTCAAATAATCACAAAAATGAACTATAATGTATTTTTTGAAATACTTCCTAATTTCTAAGGTAAAAACCATCGAGGCTTTCATTCTGAGCGACACCAGAGGTATTTCCACAATCTTAAAATAACACAACCTTTATTTAAAGGATGGTTCAGTATTTCAGTAATGTAAAAAAAAAAAAAAAACTTCATGGATACTAATATATTTCATTTAAAAAAATCAACAACAGAATCCATTACAGTTTATATATGAGGCTGAAAGCGTGAGGACGACCTCGCCATATGATACCTTGGCAAAATCTGGAATTCCTTTCTTATCCAACTGATAACTTCGCCTTTGGTGTTGCAAGGGTTTCAGTTGGTATGTCTTTCGATCATGCACCACAAAAAAAAAAAAAATTCAGATACAGGGAGTTTGCCGGCCAAAAGTCCGATGAAATTAAGTCACGGACACAGTCACTTCGACCGTTGAACTCAACCAGTATTGATGCTGCCTCCAAATAATCTTTAGAACCCTCAAATTCCCTCCCAATAGAGCTACGTGCCTTTTCCAAATATTTGGGATTGCAAATTCGTGAATTGATTTTATTTTTTCCCCACCTGGTTAAGTTTTAAACAAGCCATCTAACAAAAAAATCCGCCATACATTTGCCAAGGTTTTCCCAAGAGATTACACCAAAGTAGTGGTACAAATAGCATGCACACTCTTTATTTATATTAAGTGTTGCATAATAATAATATGCTTTTAATTTAAATACAATATACATGATATGGCAATTATATATGCATACTTAGTTTTTTTAAAGTGTTCTTCATTACAATACATATAGTTTTAGTATTTAAAGACCAAATGTGTTCATGTGTATATATTGAACATTAGATGAGTCGTTTTGAGGGAGTTTGACCAACATTTTGGAATTTAAGAAAAGTCGTTTAATAGTAAATAAAATAATTATTAGAGTAAAATATGAGCTCTTCTTTTGTGAGGATGACTAACTTTATTAACTTTATTGTAGAGAGAAAATCACACTATTTATTTTGATTAAGAGTAACTATTTTTAGGCATTGATTATATTGATATATATCGGATGTCTGTTTTAGCTGTCACACTTTTTGGAATTACTAAGAAATATAATGAATTTTCTTTTCCGTAGCTGTTGTCATTATTATTTAACTCCTGAGACGTGAACTTTTAATTCTAATTTCAATTAAAATTAAAACATGATAGAACATTCATGTATGCCAATACAAGATGGATAGTATTCTTGAAGATTCTTTGCGGGTTATAATGCCAAGTCATCTTCCCTTCAGTCTAGAGCAAGAAAACTTATTCAAAATTTCACCCCAGCTCAAGAAAAAAACCATTGAAGGATGTAATTATCAATGTCGAGTATGAACCTTGACTCTAAAGAAAAACAGCCTTTGACGCCATAAATAAAGATCATTCATTCTATGTATTCCTTGGATATTTGTGCCCTGGCGTTTACATTCGTCTCAATTCCATCGTCAGAAGTGAGCGTCAAACGATTTTTCTCTTCAATGAAAATCAATTTAAGTGACCAAATAGTTAATAAATTTTCTGAAGAACAAACTGGGATAATCAATGTTTGTTGTTGTTTTTTTTTCTTTTAAATCATTTGTAAATATACATAATAGAAACAATATTCTTCAATTATTACCTTCTGTTTTTATGAAAATCAATAGTATACTATTAAACTCGTAGTTCAATAACGGGTACACTTTTGTTTGTGGACCACTTTGTAGAATATCAGAGTGTTTTTCATTTTTTATGGTAGTGTTCATCCATTTAGATAGAACAATTGCAATATAGGTAAACACACAAGGGGGATCTGAAATGTTTCCTACAGAAAAAAAATTAAAGATATTTTGGAGAATTTTTTTAATTTTTTTTTAACAAAATCTCCTTTTAACAATACCCATTTTTAACATCGATTCTCCCATTTCTGTAACCTCTTCTAATAGAACTTGATGTTTTTCTCTGCAAAATAATTTTTCACGAAACAATTTTGTTTTTGGCTCAATTAATCCAAGTTGGATTTACAACGCCGAATCAAATTTTTACACAACATGTCTTTATGTCTGCGGTTTTTGTAATCTATATAAAGGTTACACTTTTTAAAATAAATATTTAATTACAACTCAAAACTAGATTTTGTCCATTTTAACAAAAATTATCCAATCAATTCATTCAAACAACGGTTACTATACAACTGTACATTTCAAAATGGCTGAAACTTTGACGAGTAACTGTCAACAAATGCTAGATAGATCTGACTGGCTTTTACTTACTATTACATCATTTTGCATTGATGTCGGAAACTTTTCAGAATACCCTTTTGTATCTATCATAACTTGGTTTAGCTATTATGATTGGGGATGGGAATATTTCCTCAATTGCAGAGTGCGAAAATTTACAAAAAGAAATAGACGTTAATAATTAATTATTTCATGCTTAAAAAGATAGAGTTTAAGTATAAAGTATAGCCACAAGTCTGTATGCCAATGAATAACAGATAGTAAAACTGAAGAGCCTTTTGGGAGTTATAAGTATTGATCTATGTAAATTGTAAAAAATTGAATAGAATGTACAATGGCATTAATTGTTAACATTTTCGGTATTTAAAAAAAACAACCGAATATCAACATGGTAACCCTGAAGATTGGGAAAATGTTTGGAGGATAAAGGGAAGAAGGAAATAAACCAGTTTATAGACATATAAACTACTCTGATGTTGATTTGCCAGTCAACTCTGATGTTAGCTAGATCTTACATTTATAACTAAGTAACAAATCGTCAAAGTTGCTATCCATCTTTTTTGAGCGCACACGTATGTTCAATCAGGTTTTGAATATAAATGAATGTAGTAGAAAATTACTCAGCAGTTGAATTATAATGACAACAGTAAGGGAAAAGAAAATTCCCTTTCAGATTGTCCATTCCAAAAAAGGCAAACAAAATAATATCCCAGATGTTCATAACTAGTTATAAGGTTAAGTCCCTGTCTATATCCTTGCTAATTACGGAGTTGAACTTGTATGTGTTTCTTTCTTCTGAAGCTAATATGATAAAACCCAAAGACAGCTAAACTGATCTCTTCCATAACATTTTTCAAATTGTCAGGGTTAGCATGTTAATTTTCAGTTTTTATTTTCCACAAAATATCGAAAATGCTTAAGGTTTGCAATCCTACTGAGTCTCCATTAAAATTTGAACATTGTGAATTTTAAACTTCAACAAGATATAAATATTAATCAACAATATAATTTCAACAAAATTAATGCTATACATAGATATGTGCCTATGTTCTCTGAATCATTAATGTCACCACCCATAGCTGCAACGATTGATTTTAGGTGGTGGCGGAAGGCTTCGCATCTGCTGTAGATATAGTCCTCTACTTTGGCGTCCCAGTATCAGCTGAATGTGGCTTTGAGGGCCTCGGTGTTTTGATGACGGACACTGAAGAAAGAATTCAAAAGAATTATTACAAAAAGTCTGAAGACGGAGAAGATGGGTTATTTTATTATGAGTGTCTAAAGCGGTTTCTTCAACCTGACAAGGTTCCTTCCACCCAATTTTTTGATAGCTGTCTGGGCAATCTAGCTTGAAACACAGATGTATATTACATTGGTCCTCATGGACTTGAGGGGATTATTTTGGGATATTTTCTTTCACTTCTACAGGTCAAGTTTTGCCTGTTTAAAATAGCCCTTTCCTCGTTTCCAACGTTTCATACATGCTGATGCCGTAGACGGTTGTGCTGGAGACATCCCACTGATTGGAATACACAAATGGAAATTTGTCATTAATTTTCAAATGTGATTTTCTCGACTTGTGCGTAAACGAGAGAAGTCATATTGGTTTAGTTTTGTCATTAACTGTATATGATTTAAAATATTAAAATATGAATCAATTTAAATCAACCTTCATTAAGGATTGAATTAGAAAGTGTTCAAATTTCAACGTACCACACTGTATTTATCTTTATATGTGAAAGAGTTATACTCGTCTTTTTATAAATAATGTATTATTATATTCTTTTTTTTTTTTTTGTAGTTTGCTTCTTAGCAGAATAACATTCCATTATGACCAAAAATGCCTTTGAAACTGACGTCCTTAATATAACAGTCAAACCAACATTATATAAAAAAATAATGCTTAAAGATGTTTCCTTCTCGCCATATTGTCTCACAAGCAAAATAAAAGTAAAATAGGAGAAATATTATTGATTATAATATATATTTTTGTTATTTTATCTTGAGCTTTATTTGAAGCCTATCAATAGAAAAGCCTAAAATGATTTTATATATATATTTTGTACAAATTGTAGTTTGTACAAAATACAGTTTATACTTCTCATAATGCATTATGTAATAAAAATATTAGTTATTTTTTACTAATAACTACTAAATGAGTCTATAAAGACATAACAGTGGGTCCTGGAGCCTTATAATGTAGCACAAAATGAGGAACTATTAATAATTAATTTTTATTAAAGAAGCCAAAAATTACATAAAAAATATTTATACCATCAGTCGGATATTCAGTCTTCGCATTCTTTTCATATGATGTATTGTTAATTATTCACTCATATTTTGAGATGCAATTTCTACACAATATAGTTAGGATCTGTCATCACAAAAGCAAGCTAAAATTATTGTCTTCACAATTTAGTCTCTGGATTATATTTGTATTCTTCAATAAATTATCGCATTTCTAAAACAAATTAGTCTTACTAATTTTTTAAAGATGTAATAAATTGTATTTAAAGCTGCAAAAATTCATTGTCCAAATAAAATAGTAATAAACCGATTTTATTTGAGTGGCCATATCGGTGACAAATGGATTCTTATAAAATTATAGGTTTCAAACTGTAACTAACATTAATATAATCCCAGAAGTTGGATTGAAAAGCCTAAAATTGATCCAATATATATATATTTATTATTGTACTGTATGTGTATCAAGTGGTGGGGGGGGGACTCAAAACTTAAAGTAGTACGACTAAGTTACAAAGCCAAAAAAAGTTATTTTCATAGAATCAAGAAAACACAACTCAAACCCAATTTATTAAAGTACTTTATTTATCTAATACTTTCTAATGATTATGTCTGCCTTCATAAGAAATAACAGCCTTGACGCACCGGCGAACATATTTTCAGCTATTGAAGATGAAGACGAGGTCCATGGCGTAACATGCTGTAATAATGGTAGCTTAAAGCGAATCTACATCTGGATGAGAGGTGCGGCAGACATTCTTCTCCAACACATCCAAAGTTTAGGATGTTGAAGTAAGGGCTGGTGAAGAACCGTTGGAGGCAGCCCATAAATCAGTCATATTGTTCCTGGAATTTTTTATTTTGTTCTTTTTAGCTGTGTGGAGATGACAATCTTTGAAGCCTTGCATGTACTGACACCGGCGAAGAGGAAATTGCACACATTTTGCTTTTTTTTATATATATATATTCCTGAGACGTTTTTACACATAGAGATATGAGATAAAAATAAAACTTATTTATTCTGCTTTCAGCTGTCATTTTAAATTAAACCGCATATATATAAACACGGATAAAATTGTTATAAAATTATAACACATTGTTTTGTAATCCTCATTCTCTAAATGATATTTAACATAGATGGGGATTTTTCTTTTATACTTAATTGTGTTCCAAATTGTTATTGTACTAACATATATGAAAATAACATTTCCTTATTGTAAATGAACTTTGAGAGAATAAGTACATTAAGAGATGAGTATAGTTATAAAATATATATTATTTTTTGAAATGATGTTCTAAGAAATAGTGAAAAGAGGGAATGGAGCAGCAAAGATTGTAGAGAGGCGCTTCTGTATGTAGAACATAGTATATTATATAATGAATTGCTTAACAAAATATAATTTCCAATAAAAGGGAATAGGAATATTACAATCAATGCTATTCAAAATGTGTTTAAATATTCAAAAAAATCAAAAATATTGAAAATACTGATTAGTATAACATGATGGAAGTGTAAAAAGTTAAGTTTTTTATCTCAAAAAATATAAATATATTCGCAAAATATATATTTATTTCATTAATTTTGTTTTCAAATATATTTCTCTTTGGTTTTTATATATAAAAAGATTGAGCTTTGAATTTCAGTTCAATTATTTGTGAAAGAAACAAGCGAATATTGATTTTTGCCATACCTATCATTTATTTAGGGTCTCAAATTGGATTCATGGGTGATTCATAGCGGGGTTGTCTGTAAATTAGACAGATTCTTAAAATTGGTTTTTTTTTCAAAATTTGTGGGCCATATTACCAAAAATTATCAAAAGATTTTTATGATGGACCTCCCGTCCAAGCCTTAGTTGCAATGAAGGAAAGTCCACACTGAGACATCTATAAATTTTGATGTTTGGTACAGATTATTTCAACAATACAATAATTAGAGAGTATCCATAGACTGCAAAGCTGAGCAAAAAAATAATATCTAGTAAATCACCTGTCTTACATTCCAATACAAATATTAAGTTACCCCGCCGAAAATGCAAAAGAAACATCCCAAGGGAATATACCAAAATAACTAAAGAGCTAAAAATGATTGTCTTTAACGAAAACTCTCTAAATTTTCATTATATGGGACAAAGATCCATTATAAATAGTAAAAGATATTACCCCCTGCAGAGATCAGCAAAGTGTCATCTTCATTTAACTGCTTCGTATCTAAAATTTGCTACTAAAGTTTTGAAATCTACTATTTTTTAGAGGTGAAGCACATACTTTGAATTTAACATTTTATTTCATTTGAAAAGAACAAATAAAAATGCGCTGTACAGCAACATTTTTTTATGAGAAATACTAACTTTAGGAGAATAATACATGAAATATCGTTAGGTTATTTAAAATAGTTATTTATTATGATTCCCTATCTTTTGCCTTAAATTATTTTGACTCAGACATTTTTCCTTAAACCATTTTGCCTTAAAATTATATATTTAAATCATTTTAATACGTCGTTAAAGTACAGTTTTGCTTAAATTTGATGTTCCCTTTGATTTTTTTAAATATAAATACATAATTTATATTACTATAAAATTTGTTAAATAGTAAGGAGTAATGCTATTTCCACATTTAATTATTTTTGATAATCCCATGTGTTTTTTAACATAAACAAAACATCATCTCTTACGCTAATTAGTAAAGGAATAGTGAAAATCACTTTCTCCGTTAGAATAGTAGTCATGTTTGATTATTTTTTTATTATAGGGATTTATCTACTATTTTGTCTTTGGTTAGAACTCATTAGATAGTGTGGTTTCGAATATAGAGATGTATTTAAATTTTTAATATAATTATATCATTCTTTCTTTATATCTTAAGGCAAAATATTCTTGAGGCCTAACGCCTATTAGGCGAAATGGATTAAGAGACAATGTTCTGAGGAAAAAATAGTTTAAGGCGAAAGTACCTAATATAATTTATATTATAAATTGCGTTATTTAATTTATTTTGAATATTTTGAAGTGAACATTTCATTTTTATCTAAAATATATATAATTTAATAGGCTCATACCTAAAAATTCTTCACTTTTTAACACAAGAAACATTTTTAAACTTTGTATTATTAAATTACTGACATGATTCAAATCTCCTTTCATTTGTGTTCATGAAATGTTATATTACGTAGAAATGGTACATTTGTACCATGTAGAAAGCTGACTGTCATTGTATTAAAAGATTCGTGCTGATTCATCATTTCCTCAAATTGAAACATGTTGTAATAATGGCTAGAAAATAATTGTTAGAGCATGGATGGATGTTAGATATCCATCATGTGAGGTTTAACCAATTACGGTGGGCATTTTTTTAATAATTTGAAATTGTCCTTATAAAAAAACAAATGATCAAACAAAAAGTATTTTTCATATTGATCACTCAACACACGCAAAGTTTCATTCAAAATAGAAGACATTTACATCTCCAAGGAATTGAGATGGATGAGGTCGAAATTGTTTGCAGTTATTCTTCAAATAAGAAAGGACTGTGTAATATTTTTAATCATCTTTTTAAAAACCTTTTTCCTTCTTTTCTAACAAACAATGCATCTAAGCTACCTAGTAGTTACATTTCTTCCATCGAAATCGTTTCTAGAACACTCTAAAAATGTTTCTTAAATGTAAAAAGTTTCTATATCCCATCCCATGCTTTTATTCCTTCCTAAAACGACATATCTTGACAAATCATATACATATACAGGGGGTCCCTCCATAACATGGTTCAATATAAAGCAGATGATTTGAAATTATTCCCCGAAGAGAAATGTATATTTCCGTTACATCACGATTTCTTTAATATGTTCATAAATTATAAAAAAATATATATTTAAACCAGTAAACAATAGTTTTTGTAGTTGTTGATGAGTTCGTTCATATTAAATTGAAGTAAATATTTGATTTGAAACCTAGTCTTAAATTTTTTGGTTAGCTTATTATACCAATATACTATTGCTGAATAAATATTGGTTTGGTTGCTATTATTTTAATTTTATAGTATTGAAATGACCGGATGAAAAATCAAATAAATATCTGATAGTATAATTATTTTACAATTATTGTGTCTGGAATACATTATTTTAAAATATTTATAAAGACTTAAATGTCTAATGGAAAAATAGTAATAATTGGTTTTTGAAAAATAATTTCTCCCATTTTAAGAGGTTTAGAAATAAAAAAGTCCCTGAGTAAAGCGCTTTTTAAATAACACGGTTTTTTGCCTTGTACACAAACACTATGATAATTGGGGATCTCCTGTATAATACACATTATATTTTACTCCTACAGCACACTAAATCAACCCTTTTAACCCTTTTAAAACAAGATAAAGGCAATTCCTATCTTCATAGATTTAAATTTATTATTTTCCATCGTTATAGGTCTCAAATGGGAGTAATAGTAACAACGATGATAAGAATGTGAAGAGTTCGTTTGTTTCCTTGGATGAGAAATCTTTGGTGTCGCAACATAAAACGGTAAGTTCCTAGAGTTTCATTTTTAACTGACTTTTCTTTGATTGAATAACTTAATTAATGTAGCACCTTCTACACGATGCCATTTATTCATATATATGTACACACATTGATATAAAATAATCTTTAACATATCCTATTAGCTTATAAATATAAATGTATGGATGCGACTTATGTAGATAAAAAATACTACTTTATGAAGATATTAGTAAAAATACAGGGTGTAGACTTCAAATATTCGCCTAACAGAAACGCTCAAAACTCAAAAACGATATTATATATCAACTTACCAGTATACCAATACAAGAATCAGGAAATAAGCTGCCGGCATAGGAATAGCATACGATAATCTGTGTCCTATTGAATTCAGGAAAAGTGATGCAACGTCATCATGGTATTAGTGGCAATGCAAGCAATTGTGAGATTGACGATATGCTCCGAAACGACTTAAGAACTGTGGAGATCCTGAGGAAGAGGCTGGAAGAGAAGAACGAACCAAGAGCCATCATTCAGATGATATCCATCGCATTGGAGGACAGGAGAAATTCCAGGAATCCCCCCTCCTTTGCCATGTTGGAGTATATGATCCTGTCATGTCAATTATGACGAATGCCGTGGTTGTGACAGCAGGGCAATGTGCACTGCTATGTCTCTGGTAGGTCAATTCAAGGGCTGAAGGACTCCTAACTCACCAGACTTGATTCCCCTGGACTGTTTCTTCTGGGGCGTGTTGGAGGCCAGGACCAACCTACGCGCTCAGACTAAAAAGGCCTCCCTAATTTCCTTCATCAAGGAGTAGGATTTTTTTATATAGGAATTCCATGCAAAGTCATCTTACAATAGAAAAATACGAGTATCTTTAATTAAAACAACGAAAGAAAATGTTTATGCAATGGTTTTATTTTTTATTAAACACACTTTAAGAAAAATGTAATTTTATAAAAAAAAGGTGATATGTTAAAAAAATGGTACTTTCCAAAGCTCATATGACTATAATTAACGTTTTCGCTTAACAAATACAAAGTAGATCTGCAATTTCGTGTTCCGAAGCTATAAATTAAGTTGTAAAACAAATACCACGTTATCAAGATTCGTCCCAATGTAGATGGCTACACGTGGAGGTATTCATTTATACTTAATTGTGCTACCTCCATAAATTCACTTTTTCAATTGTATAAACAAGGTGAATTCTCTCCAAGGAAGAAAAAATGGCGTAGGAAAATTCAAAGTCATTTGTTTTAATAGGAGTATGGTATTGACGGCAATTTATTATTTTTTTTTATTATGCTTTACATAAAGGTCGTGTAAAAAACTATAAATATATTTTCTTTAAAAAAAAAAGTGAAACTACAGAGTTTTGGCAGCAAAACATCGACTGTCGAGCTTCCTGCCGGTATGACCTCTGTTACAAGGTAGATTGGGATCTCGTGTATAAGGACGGTCCAGAGCTTCCCCTGACGGCTCTCCTGATGTTCCTCGCAGCCATGAAGAAGTAAATGGTGCGACGATTCATCAACATAATAGGATCCTTCTTGATCTTTTTCCTCAGACTAGACAGGAACTCTGGATCTCTCTTTAAACTGTACCCTCCAGTTCCTACTTTCCGGTAGAGGTCTTCTCTATAACTCTTCATCTTGGCCACATTCAAAATCAGGCTGCTGTAGCACTTTACAATATTGATAATCATTGCTACCTGAACTTCAGGATGTAGGATATCTTAGCTACGCTACGTTTTGCTTTTTGCTGAATCATCATAACAAGATGACAAAATGCTCATTACAGATTCTTTATAAACAAAAGAATGGTAAACCAGAAGATAAGAAAGCTTAAGCTTCCTATATCTATAAGAAAATTTACATTTAATAACAGTCCACGTTTTGCTGCCTAATCCTGTAGAATAAGCACTTGGTAGAGTACAAAACCTTCAGCTAAAATGAAATTAAATAATGTTTATTTCAATTTATTTCAAAATTATCTCGATTATGGATTTTTAGTTTTTACAAATATTTGTCTATTTGTTGGTGAACAGGATTATTTCAAAAATTAAAAATAGATTTTGATTAAGTATGATACAAAGATTATCCCTTTAACATCTTCACAAAAAAAAATCAATGTTGACCCCACGGTTCGATTTTGATCCAACATAGTATAAACATTGTACATAGTCAGAGTAAGACACCATTCAATTTCGATAGGTGAAGCTCAAATGTAGAGTTAATCCATAATCTAAAAAATTCCCAACAAACCGTCATTTTGATTTTAGGCGTAGGTTTTGCTTTTACCAAGTAATCATTCTCGTGTACGTTTTGTGTTACTATGACCTCTCAAAATGTAATAGATTTTACTGTATCCGTATCAAATCTTCGTCCCAAGTTTGATAAAAAACTATTTTCAACTTTTGCCGTAATCCTGCTGACTGTCAAAGAAAAAACAGCAACAAAATAACTAACAAAAAATCAGAGGCAAAAATATAACATAACATAAATTCACTGTGGATGTAATATTTTTAATTAAAAGATTTGATATTTTGTTAAATTCGAAATGGTCTATACCTTTTTACGAAAGAAAGAAAAAAGACTAACAAACTTTTCTCAAACTCTTACACGCTAAGCTGAAAATCTGATAAAACAACCACTTTTTTTTTTGTATTTAAAAAGTGATATCTTGCAACAAAAAACGGTTTCACCTAGTCAAAAAAATAATATTAAATTAACTGACGCTATATACCATATTTTTTAAATTTTTGTTCCGTTTTATCTCTCAAGTAAGTTTTCTTTTTTTTTTTGTTTTTTGAACAGAAGAGGAAAATACAACGATATTTTAATATGTAATGAATAATTGATTCTCATTTTTTAGCAAAGAAATGTTAAGTTTATAATTATAAAGAATATATTTTATTCTCATCCTACAATAGATATTTAAATAAGATAGGGATACACATTTATGCGGATGCTCTATTTTTATTTTTTTGAATAAAATATTATTTAGATAGATATATATATATTATGAATAGTACATTTGAAGGAGCTACATTGGTTTGTCCATTACTATGTGTGTAAATTAATATAATTAATTGTAGAGGTATCATAACTTTATTATATAAATCTTCTTCTACTCTTTGTCACGCTTTCACGTTTGTAGAATATAATTATATCCAGTCCAACATCACCATGTTCATCTAAATTACGAAGACAGCGTTGGATACGTAATACCACCGTTCATTGCAAAGAGGAAAGCCTAGAAGTTCCGGTACATGCTACTTGATTAATATGTTTCCTTAGGTTTCATTTTTTGCATTAATAGAATACAACTTTAGACGTCACTTTACTTCACTCTTATTTACATACTCAATCCATTCTTCTTCATCTTTTTAGTAAAAATAGATTTATATTTAAAGTACATTCTAGAAGAGTTTTATTTTTTAAACTTTTTTTAAATTTAGATAATGGTTATTACAGAAAAGTTGTGAATTTGAATGAAAATTACCTATGCAAAATTGCAATCTTCTACAAGGTCATCTTTAGGTCGCACATCACGATCACATTATAAAACAAGACATGTACTCTTTATGTGTAAATATAGATACTATTAATACATTTTCAGTTATTTAACATTGGTTATTTTTGATAAACGTTTTTTTAACCTATTAAAATTACAAAGATGTTTTTTTCTTAAACTATCGTACAAAACAAAATTACGATAAATAAAGTTAGGAAAATTTTAATGATCCGCGTTTAGTTCACATCATTTTTTTACATTTTCAGAATTGAAAGATCAATTTTTTTTTTTAGTATTCTCTCTTTTTCCTCCATAGAGCAGATTAAAAAAATATATACATATATCAATGTTTTTATAGATTAAAATAATACCAATCATTATTAAATCATTTATTAAAAAAATAAGGAATACTGCATTTTAATCTTGATTCAGTAAATAAAGTATTTTTGTCTCCTTTTAAAATTTGAACTAAATGTGAAGCATTGTAAGAATATGACATTTTGCAAAGGTTAATTTTTCATCATATAACAACTATTCCGAACTAGCCGTATTTGAAGTTTGAAAAAAGTTGAAAAACAACCGTCCTAATATTCAATACTTAAAAAAGACAATCAAATCTACCTACTCTAAAATATATGGATTACACAATCCCGATTGATTACCGGGACAATGCATCTTTTGGAAAGTTGCACATACTATTATTTAATGAATAAAAATCACCTCTAGCACAACATGTGTGAATAGCTATTGCATATATGATACGTAAATAAATAGGTGTTGAGTCAGCATAAAAACAATTTTGAACCAAAATCAAAAAAAGGAGAACATAAAAATTTATTTTTTATAAATTAATTATTATTATATTCTATTATTTCAGCCAATTATAGGGTTTTTAGAATTAATTGGAATACATTATTTTGATTTGCGTGATTTATGTCACATTGATTTTGACTTGGAAAATTGCCCCATAGAAAATTGTCATTGGTAAAATTTCCTGTCATTTGCTAACAAAATCAGAAGACCTAGTCCCAAAACATTTTGTTAAAGAACATAGCCTCAAATAGGTTAAAAACTATTACCCCCACTTAACAACACAATCCACCCTCCCCCCTTAATACTTCCAAATGATCCCCGAGCCAATGGGATCAAAAATTCAAAATTAAATTTTCTACGCAGCTAACAAAGAAAATTATTATATGTTATTTATGTAGTATGATATTTTTAAGTGGGACACTCACTGTAAAATCGGGACATCTGGCCAACCTACTATAAACTATACAAAGATTAACCTGTGTACAACATACGGGGCCTAAAATTCATGACAACAGTGGAGTTTAACCTGTTTGATGTCACTGCCATTCTCATTTGGGCCAAAGCATTTGTATTTTTTTATTACATGACCGGAAATTTTCCCAATGGTAATTTTCCACACTAGTAATGTTCTCAAGGGGAATTTTCCGAGAACTGCTTTTGGCATATATTTGGCTGATATAGCGGCACTTCTGATAGATATAAAAATAATTTGTTGATGGAGATAAAGAGGATGCAGCAACATAACTTCCTGTTTTATCATGCTTGACAATCAGCCTGTAGAAGTAATAGCGGCGTGGGCGTGGTTTTGTTTATATAGGCGAAATTCTAAAGTTTCCTTGAAAATACAGTCAGTCTCCATCATAGGTTTGAATAATGAGGAACGAGCATTTACTGTCGAAAATATATATTGCCAAAATAGGGTTTGATATAATATTTTATACAAACTAGTTTTACGATGCAATTTATGAAAATCAGTTAATTGCTTCAATTTATAAAATACAAAAACTATTTTCATAATTCTTGTTTTATTGCCTTTTGGAAAAAGAAAGTTAAGTTGCTGTACCCTGTACAATACTTCGTCAAAGAATACAAATATAATCCTACTCAAAAAATAATCCTTCTAGCTTGCTTTTGTGTTGACAGGCAACATATGTAATATTGCATCCCATAGATATTTAGATAGCACTAATTCATAAGCCTGACAATCATTACCTTTTCTTTCCATTTTCAGACTAATAATGTTAATATAAAATACCAAAGTATATTAATGAATCTAATTTAACAACATTTATTGTTATATTTTCTTATTCCAATAATGATACTCTATGTTGATTATTAATGAATTGGTACATTAAATAAGTAACACAATATGTAATCTTAAATATATTTTATGATTGCATCTTGTAGTATATCCATCTCACTCCCCAATTTATATTATAAATCATTACTTACTTATGCTTCTTATTTGAATTTGTGTTCTTTAAGGGATAAATTAAGTAGAAGGAGAACAAAAAAGAAAACTCATTCTGTATTGAACATAAAACATATATTTTTGACAAATTGAGTCTACCTATGTATATCTCTTGAAGGGGATATAAATAAATTTTTATATATATTGACATAATCAATGAAAACAATATAACGCTTTGTTGTTCAAATGCGAAAAGCTATATAGGCATAGATAGGTATATTTAGATAGATATTTTGTATATTGCTTTTGGCAAAGGACTCATAAATTATAAACTGAGAGATAACTGTTCTTAAAAAAGGATATTGTGAAAATTTCAAGGCGGTTCTTGAGAAAAATGAGCATTATTCTTAAAGTATTTGTTGCTGAATTAGTTAGGAAGATAAATTAAAAGGTTTTGTCTAACATTAAGGGAACTAACAAAATACTTTATTATGAACTTGGAAATCCAATTCCAATTGTAAATTATGCAGTAGTTTTATGGGGGAAAAAATCTTTTATTTATTTAATTGTTTTCAGCTTCCTGAATTATTAAAAGATAAAGAAAAAAGATGGGCCTGGATTTATTAGTTTTTATCCTTCTGCATAAATAAAAAATTCCATAATTCCATATGAAAATTAGAATAGGCAGAATTAAATATTGTAAATAAATTTTCAAACCTGAGTTGTGACAAGCTTCTCTTTCCTGAGATAGTCTTTAATATTTTTGAATATATGATTATATTAGCAAAATTATACCCTTTATTTCTAGGTAACACTCCTTGAATTTAGCCAAGAATCATTTTCCAGATGTTGTTAATTTTAAAAATATTACCAAACAGGGACATTTATCTACCAGGCTCAGAACCGCAAGACAAACATATATAAATAAGTAAATGCAAAATTGCAACCAGATATTCAAAGAAAAAACACTTGACAAAAGAAAAGAAATTATTTACTACATATGTAGTACGTACGATAAAAACTACAGAGTATATTGCCCCTAATCCTGTATAACGTCTCAACTGACAAAAAAAAAAAGCACCGGAACGTAAGCATAATAAAAGTATCTTATATTAATTCACTTTATATCCATTTTTATTTTTTCGGAGACATCCTACTCTTGTTCTTCATTTATTTTCCATTGAAAAATAGAAATTTAGATATTTTTGCAGCTTTAATACAAAATACTTCATTTCACTACTTCAACCCCGACCCCATGTTATTGATTTATGAATGACTGATAATGTTGCAAAACTTTTTTTCTATTAATTATTTTTTTACATTTTAAATTTATAAAGAAAATCAAGTGAGAAATATAATTTATACATAAATTTAATAAAATTGAGTTTTAAATTATGGGATAATGTACATTTATGAATTGAAGTCTAATTTCGACAACTTTTAATTCTATGACTCAGACTATATATAATTTTTTAGCTCCACAATCCTGCAATGTTATTGTATAAATTTATCAAACAAATCTGTATTATTTATATTTGAACTTATTTATGGGTTATTTTTGTTATAAACCTAATGATTTAAAATAATTATTTGAAAATATGGAAAGCTCTTAAACATTGACTTATGTTATTAGGACATATATGTAGTTTAAAAAATTGATATAAATAAAAAAATCAATTGTTTCACCTTTTTACCTCTTTTGTAGTGATACTGAAGAATGAATCGATTTTTCTTTTTTTTTACTTACATTATTGGCGTCAATATACACAAAACAATAAATGAATATTTTTTAAGTTACGCTTAAATTTTAAGTATACTCAGAGCTTTTTTTTTTGGATGTAATCTATTAATTGAGATAAAGTTCACATAAAACATCTAGAGAAATAGTCTCAGAACTTTTTACTTAACCTAATATATGAGCTTTAGTGCTTGTTGTTAAAAATTATACTTGAGATTTTATTCCTTTCGTAGATCAATTATCTTTACAAAATACACTCAAAAAGGACTTTACGGAAAGAATACATCAAATTAAATAGATAAACTTTATTTTATGTGAATTGATTTCAAAGAACTTTAAGTTTACCCATACATTGACAAATATATTATTATTGGGCAATGTTGATAAATTTTCATTGTATTGATTTCCGATGTGGATCCTTAATACAAGTATGGACACATAGAAAGAGATAAACATAGGCATTTTCGAGATGCCACCACGCTCTCAGACATTGAATATCATTAATAAATTCAGCATAAGTTGAGGAGAGTTCATGTTGAGTCATAATCATGTGATTTTATAATCCATAATATTTAGGATAATTACAAATTTAATATTCAAAATGGCCACCGTTTGACAAGTGTCCTTTGGATGATACATGTTTGAAACCAAATCACTAAGTATTGAGGAACTATAACTTCTCACAATTACACAGGCTCAGACTTCAGGTCAAACTATGATGCTAAACTACCAATTTCCAGTTGTTCATACAAATTGACTCCATAGGAGGATTTTGACCGTCGGAAGTACAAAAATGTCAAATTTAGCCTAGCATCTGACATCATTAGAAGTGCTTAGTAATACTACTTAGACTTCAGTATCAATTAATGACACCTAGAACAATGTTTGCACTATAAACTGGCAAAAAATTTGAGTTATTTGGACCAGTGGATGCTGAGAAATAGTAACCTAAACATGAAAGATAAACTGTGAAAAAACGCTTCTGAGAAAAATGAGTTTTTATGAATCAGTATTATCACAAAAGGATGTAAAGGCATAATAACGATAGTAAATGTCTTATATAATGAGCTGTTTGAAACAAAAGAGCATAATTATCATCCTATTTTGATGTGAAAATTCAAAATTTTAGAGATAGATTTCGATAATGAGCTTTTGGATAGTTTAAGACGATAAGTTGAAGTTTTTAAAAATGACAAAATCTAAAAAAATAATTTATGCAGAAAATACGACTTTTCAAAGTTCCTTTCTTGTCTTATGTATTCACATATTAACAGGAAGTGTTCGATATATATACTCTTTTCTTTAACTGCAGACGCCGTTGATCAACCGAGAATAAAATCAATGAACTACCTTTATTATCCTCCCATCATTATTAATTTAACCCTTCATTTGTGAACTGGGATATTATACACCCTTTGATATATAAAATATGTTTCTTTTTCCTTTAAATATGTATCTTATTGCCAGTACAATTTAAAGTATACTCCCGAGATAAGATCATTTCACTGGCCGATACATCTTAATATTATATGTAACACTAGAATTTATTTAACATTATGAAGATGTAATTCTAACTATTTATAAACAAACATTCTCAGATAATTTAGGAGTGTCTGCATTGGAACCTGTAGCTCACTCCCAATTCAAGGAAATATTGTTTTGGACTAGAACAAATTTATCAAACTGCGGGAAAATAATGTGAAAACAGAGACAAAAAAAACTTTTCTTGATTTATTTTCTAAAAAAAGGTAATTCGGCTAAATTAGCCAAAAATCAGCCTCTCTCATAATAATTGTGTTTCATAGTGTTTAAAAATGAAAGGAAAAAAAAAGAGAAAAATCGATTTATTCATCAGTACCACTACGAAAAAGGTGAAAAGGCGGAGAAATTGATTTTTTATTTTATTTATATGTAACCGTTTACCTATTAATTAAGATATTTATTTAGGAAATAAATGACTAATTTCGTAATTTTACAAAAATAACTCACTGAAACTTAAATTTTCATACAAAATCAAGTTTAACCTTTAAAGTTCAAATTTTAAATAAAGTATTTTTGATGTTGTTTAATTGTGTCTCTATAATAAGCTAAATTAGAATCAATAAAAAACTTAATATTTAAACTTTTGTCAAATGTTAATATTTTTCTGTCTCTTTTTTCTTTAAATATGACAAATTATAGTTTTTATAAAAATGGATGGAAAACAACCAGAGAATAAAGCTATACAAACTCTCCTCTAAGAGAAAGTACTTTGATAACTTTTGATAGGTTTTGATATATAAAGTACAAAGGTCAGACCAAATTGAATATTTATGTTTTTTATTCCTTCATGAATAAATTAAAATAATACAATAATTAAAGGGGGCAGTTTTTTGTAGTAGTTACAAGGTCTGTAACAATACGTGTATTGTATCATGGTATGATATTTAGATATTGAATGATATTATAATAATATATTAATACTTTACTCGCCCAAAATTCTGTACAAATATTGAAAGATATTGAAAAATGATTCAATATATCGTATGTGACTATATAATTGATATTATATCTCTTAAAAGATTGTTATTGAGCAAATATAATTATATGTGACTTCATAATTATTAGCTGGAAAAGTATTGATTAAATAAACACCTAAAAGGAAACCGGTTTTGTGCTAATTCTCCCTTTTTATGAAATTTTCGCGAAATTTAAACGTTATTATCATATAAAAAGTTTACAAGGACTGATAACGCATACAGTATATATATATGAGAAAATCGGTCCTTAGATTGACTCCCAATGATAAAACCAATCTACCAGGTATACAAACTTGAAGCTGGAATTTTTAATTGAAAATACACATTTATTGCATGAAAATTATAAAGATTATTTTAGTCAATGCATTGTGTATTGCTAGCTATACATTTTCTCCCAATTGTTTGACAACTTGTAGATACCACATCAAAAATTGTTACTCATAAATTTAAAAAAAAGCCATAAGCCAGTAAAGGGCCACTGGGCAATTGCATGTCCCATTGATGGAAACAGATGGTAATAGGACGAACCCAAGTCTAGCATGTAAGCCGCTACGAAAACATTTCCCAACCAAACGTCCTAATCGTTTTCCTTTATCAGTTTTTCTGAGGGTGATAATTTATTAGTATGAAGCAAAATCCTTTTGTTTACACAAAACTCTGTCGTAATTAATTTGTTGAAAATAAATTTAAGTATTATTGGTTTTACTAAGGATTAGTTACCTATAGCAGTTTTTAAACTTTTAAGTGGTTTTTCATATTTTTCGTTTCTCATGTCAAAATGTCCACTCTTGAATTTTTAAACCACTCAAAGCACAATGATTTACCAAGAGTATTCTCACTGCAAGCAATTTGATGTAATTCTACGTCAGTTTCCTTCAAATAATAAAAGAAAATCAATGTTATCCTCAAATTGTAGTTTCTTAACACATAATTAGACATTTTAACGCTATTACAACTATACATACTGTCATATAAAACTTTTATTGTTGAGAATGTAAAATGTTAAATGCTGATTTTGTACGGCAACTATATTGACTGCTATTACAATTTATTGGTTTATTCCATTTTCAAATTTACACGCCTTCTATATAATGAGGCCGAAAATAATCATTGGAAAACGGTTAAGTTTTGGTCAACAGTCTGAAATTGCACTCCACTTTTAATATAAATTCAAATCTGTCAAGAAAAAAAAACACTTTAGACCGAACTGAAAAAAAAATCTGTTTCGGATATAGTCTCAACAATTGTTTGTACTCAATAATGCCACACTTTATTTTACTAATCAATAATGAATGCTTTTGACCGACGATCATTAATAAAAATAATGTTAAAAAGACTGAACTTTAACTTTTTATTCAATCAATATCAATGAAAAATTGATTTTTTTTGTTGAAGAATATGTTTATAAAGAATTTATTCTGGTATATATATTTTTTTCTCCAAACCTCATTTTATAAAAATATTTATTCTTCTTTTCCAATTACAAAAATAAGAATTCTTTTTTTTCGTAAGGATTCCCTCTTGGGGATTCTACGGTTTTATTTATTTTTGTTTGTATAGCAAACAATAAACTATTTTTCCTCTTCTTGATATTTGACCAACAAATGTGGTCAATAGTCTTTTCTTAGAGTGTGTTTGGTTTATCAACTATCCATCTGATTTAGTCTATTTTTTTGTTGATATATTTATATTCAGATCCTTCTAATATATTACTTAAAAAAACAAGGATCTAATTTTTTTAAATTGAAATAATAATTTTTATAATTAAATTTAAAATTTTATAGTTAAGATAACTACTTTTTTCAAAAAATTAAACATTTTTTTACAATGACGAGGGAAAAAATTTAAATTGTAAGAATACCAAATAATTTATTTCATCTTAACTGATATTTTATAAAAATGATATAATTATCAATATAACAAAATATGTCTGTTTCTTGAGGAGGACTTATTTGTAACAATGCCCGTGTAAAAGGTAATGGATTAAAATCTGAACACTTCTTAATTTGATAATTAATTAAGGTTAAGTGATTGAAATTAATTTATAGCTCGATATAGTAAGCAATCAGCAATTAGTTAGAAAAAAAACAAATATGAGCTTTTTAACTTATTTAGAAATAAAGAAAATTATTCTTGAACGTGATCGACAAATTTCCATTCGGGCTTCTCCAAAAGCAACGGCAATGCTGTCAGCAAACCGAAACCCTTTGGTTAACATTTCTGTCAGAATAGTTCTGTCAAAAAGGTCTTATTGGCTCCGGATTCCCTGTAAGTATATGTGGGCTCATGCAATATATATTGGAGTTTCACGTCAGATTATCCAGAGAGCTATCAAAAATGTGGGCGGAAAGAGCTTTGGGAGGGTTGCGAAACTATATTGAATTATTGTTTGAGTTCTTTTGAACTCTTTTTTGTCCTCCCCCCCCTCGAAAGCCCCTGATGTGAACCCCCTTGACTACACCTTTTGTGTGCATGTCGAAGGGAAGTCCTGCAGTGTCCAAACAACCAGGCACTCAAAGCTGCTGTCAGCCAGCACTCGGATGCCATAAAAGAGGAATACATCCGTAGGGGGTCCAGGACTTCCACCACCGCCTGGAATCCATCATTGCCGCTAATGGCGGCTTTAATTATTAAAAAAATGCATACGCACATCTATGTCAAATAATAATTTTGGTCAAATTCTAGTGATACTAAATAAGTTATATCTTGTTGAAGTTAAAAGTTCCCAGTGATCCCATTTTCTTAGACTAATCTGTAAACCTATAACTTAGTGTATCATATTAAAAAAAAAAGAGTGCATATACAAATTTAGATGTAAAAAATATGGCCAAAGACGAGTGTGAGACCTTGTATAATTATAGAACAGTATGTTTTTATTTTATTTTATAAAGGTGTTATCATTATTCTTTTTCTATTTAACCATCCGTTATTGAAAATTCATTTTGTAACAGGGTTAATGAACTGATTAAAAAAAGATTGTTCCAAAAATAAAACGTATTTAATTACATGGTAACAGTTGAACAGTTCATATATTAAATCATTTATATTGTGTAATATTTTTAAGCATTCTATATATTTCCCGCTCGTTAATGTTGCTACATTGAAATTTCTATAATGAAAAACTATCATTTGAAGTTTTTTATGTTATTGTGCGTTCAAAAATGGCCGAGCAACAAGAAAAAAGCAATGGTTTTGCGATCTTCTCCGTGCACAAATCGATCTCTGATAAGAAGACCTTCTCAGTGGACGCTGTTCGGAATAGGAAAATGATTTCTTCTTAGCTGAATCAGGAGCTTAGGTGAAGGGAAACTTCAGGAACAAACATCCAGCTCATGGTATTTTCTTCAGTGTCGTGGCTTCCAATTATAGCAAGATGTCTCCCTACATCTTCTAGGCTAACGAGAAAATAAACAAGGATGTCTACTACAAGGTTTCAGGTACTATTTCCTGCCTTGGTTGAAGATCACATTCCTCCGGGACAACTATGTATTTACTCAAGACGGCGCCCCGGCACACACATTCATAAAGGTGCAACATTTTTGCAGGGAGAACATGGCTGCCTTCTGACCGGTAGACTTTTTGGCCTTCGTCCTCATCCGACGTGATCCCCTGGATTTTACTGTTTGGGCAAGAAAAATAAGACTTCTTACCCAAATGTCGATGCCCTGAAGCCTGTAATCACGGAGAAGTGGAACAACTTTTCCTTAGACTTCATCAAGTACAGCTGTGCTTCTTTTCGTCCTCGTATTAAAGCCATCATTCAGAATGGAGGGAGGCATATTGAATAAAAAGCGTAGAAAATTGTTAAATTACCAACTTTTGATTTAAAATTTTACCATAAAATGGCACAAAATAAAAATATGTTGAAGTGAAACGGCTTTTAAAATTTTCTAATTTTTGAGTCCTCACAATGTACATTATTAAGAAGAAAACAAACAAAAATATTTTAAATGGTCAATCAATAAAAGGAAGAGAGGATCATGGGTACAAACTAATTTAGGTTCAAGACTGGGGGATCCTACTTATATTTTTGTGGTTAATTTTTATTTTATAATATAATAAGTGCAATTATAACAGACTTACATAACAAAACGAAGGTAGATCCATTAATAATAAAAGAATATTCAGTAGTATGGGTTGATATATGACCCAACTATGAATAACTTGACTCATGAGCACAGAAACGAACTAACTTTTTAAATAATTTTAATATGAAATTATATCCAATAAATTATAATTATGATTGATATGTATTGATGTATTATGTTGTCAAGCCCCAATTAATCATTATTTTCTTATTTATACATATAATTTCTTTATGCATATTATAAATAAGAAAGTGGAACTGTTCATAAAGAACTGGCTGAAATGTTGGTATAAGTACATTTCTACTTATTGTGTGATATTTGTATGATAATTGGTTAATAAAAAACTACGCTTCTGGAATTCAAATGAGTTATTTTACTATCTCATTAATGAAAATAAACTAATTGAATATGGAGTGAATGTTATCGTACCATTGAAACAGTAAGATGATATTATTTTGAAATTAGCTATACATAAAGAAGTTGCCATGGTACAACAATCCAAATTCAGTAGATATATAATTATCACTATGCTAAGTATCATGTTGTCTTATATCAAGTCGAAGTGTTTATATTTTTCCTTCTTTTTTTTTCCTATCTCATTTGTATTTTTCGTAGCTACATACTGGATAAACTATCACTGCAGAATTTGCTATTTAAAATGATAGAAAAATAAATAGGGAAACTTGAGATCTAGAAATATGAAAGAACACAAAGTGGGAATAACACCGACTAATACCGATGAAAATTGGTATCAAGGGAGTAAAAATATTTCTTTACTACATGTATATATGTTTTTTTAAATAAATATTTAAATATTCTATTCTATATTTATTATTATACATATTGTGGAAAATATAATGTAGCTATTTAAATATGCAATAGCAAAAAATTTAAATGATAAAAAATAATATATAAATTAAATATTTGATAACTTGATTTCGTTATGAAGAACTTATATGTACAGAGTGCGCTGGCTCTCTGTGCTGCAATTTTTTGCAGCACAGATTCAAATGCAAATTACAATCAAACCAGTTATCAGATTAAAAAAAATAAAACCAGATTCTGAAATTCTGATTGATTTTAATTACTAAAATCCTCTTCAGCCTCAATTAGAGACTCTATACAAGCCCAAAAGTGCGAGCAGGCGTTCGCCACTTGATCCCTTGGCTAATCTTGGAATTCCTGTCGGACCCAAATGATAAGTTCGTCTTTGGTGTTGTAGGGTTTCAACTGGTCTGTCGTGCCTCACACAAAAAAATACATCAAATTCCCGGCGAGTTTATAGGCCAGCATTTTGGCGAGATGAAGTGATCAATTTTGTTTTTGAGCCATTTAAAACTTTTTTTTCGAGGTATGGCAGAGAACTTGGCCCTGCTGCCACATGTAAGGCCTCCCTTTGGCAACCATGACGATGCAAGGCTCATCCTAGAGGTCGATCAACTACTATGTTGTCGCTCAGGTTTAAACAATAGGTACTTCCGTTTATGTATTTTTTTTAGCAATGCAAACCCAAAAATTTCCAAAATTTGCGTAATTTTACACAAATTACGCAAATAGTAAAAAAATAAAATTTTGCATCATTTGCAGGGTTCTACCGCACTTCAAAAGAAAATGTACGTCTTCACAGAATTAAATCATATCCCTAAAATGAATTTTGAGAATTTGTTTTTGATTAAAACAAGAATGGGCACTTGGTAGAGCACAAAACCTCCGCTTATGATAATTTTTTGGTATGACCCTGACCTTGAATGTTGACCTTGACCTCATTATAACATTTATTATTAAATTTTATTTGGTATGGAAATCAATGATACAAAAATTTTGTATTATTGAAAAGGCTTTACCGGTTGTCAAATTTTCGTAAAAGTTTACAATTTTTCGTAATTAAACTGAGTACCTTAAATAATACATAAATGAATATTGAAATATTATGAAAATCAATGATCCAAAATATAGAACAACAATTTGAGTAAATTAGAGATTATAATCCATGACGAAACTCAGAATTTAAACTCATTTCTGATGATAAAATTTGGAACTTCTGCTTGAGATTTCAATTTATTTATTATAAAGCCATCTCTAGAACCTTTTTATGCTTTATTAGGAACCATACTGGAGCGTAGATTTTAAATATGTAGTTGACAAGCAGATTCTTCAGCAAGGCAGGGCCTGTCACCGTAAAAAAAGGAACGACAGTTTCATTTTCACAGCCAGCCAGTCGTTTTTCAATTGGTCTGGAATATTCTTTAGGACCCAAAGTGCCACCATTTAAACTCAAAAATAAATTACAAAGAGGTAATTCATTTGCATGAAGCATAAAAATGAACCATTGTAACAGTCTCTCTAAATAGTTTTCTAAATATTGAATTACTCCACCTTCCCTATAAAAAAATGGACATAGGCCAAGGTTTTACGATCTACCGAGTACCCATTATTGTTTTAATTATAAAATAACCTTCAACATTCATTATTTTATTATTTTAGACATATGGTTTATTTCAATGAAGACATAAATTCTTACAAAACTTTGAAGAGCGGTAGAGCCCTCCAAATGTAGCACAATTGTTTTTTCTTTTTTACTATTTGCGTAATTTGAGCATAATTACGCAAATTTTGATACCTCTATTGTTTGCCTAGCTCAAAAAAAAATAACACAACACCCTAATAAACAAACTAAATAACAAAAAAATAAATCATCTGCCTACTTGTCTACATTTGTACATGAGAGTGCACCAAAAAATAGCAAAAATATTTTCTACATCCTGTATGTAGTTATTTTAGTCTAATTAAATGTCTCTCATTTTTGTAAATAACGGAAATGTTTTGTGTTTATCAAATGTATAATTTTATTGTCTGTGTTGTTGTACAAAGACGTCTGAAAAGATAGAAAACATTTATTCTTAAAATAGTTTCTCACGAGTCAATTATATCATGTATGCATATAGTGCTTAATAAAACTTGCAATGCTTTTAACTTGCACGAACAAGAACTTTTTATGGAGCAATCAAGGATAAAAGTAAGTCTTTTATTACAATGCAGTAAAAAAAATAGATAGTTTATTGGTTCTTATTCCTATAGAAATATAGTTGTTAGTACCTTGTTTAATCCTCCGTTGTTCAACTGGAATATTATATACCCCTTTATTTATAGAAATCTTTCTGATTCCCTTAAATATACATCTGATTGTCAATAATTTTTAGTATAATCTTAAAAACTAAAATTTTAAATTTTTAAAAATTATTTATTTATTTTGATAAAGCATTTTAAGGATTAATTCTTATTTTTGAAATTTTTTATACAGGATTTAGTTAATAAAATGAATTGTATTGCTTAAAAGACGCACTTTTGTTTTTCCTTTTAATATCCTGGATTATTCTTTTTTTTTAAGTGAGGACTGAACGTGTGTAAAAGAATTTGACTAATCCATTCCAATTGTACTAATAATAAACAACATAGTGGGCACATCAAAGATTGCTATATTTGATCCTCACTGTATTTTATAATTGATTATCTTTCTCTATATGGAAGTTTTCAAAGATATAGAAGTATAGTATGGTTTCATACAAGATCTGGCGTGATTTATGTATAAATAACTATGTTCTCCATTGTTTTGGTCAACTAAATATTGGCTTAAAAAATCCTTTGCAATTGTTTAGCGTAAGGACTCTATGTACGAATATTTCATTTCCATGACGTGAATAACAGTAGCTACAAAAATGTAATAATACAGCTATATCAAAAAATGAAAGGCACTAGTTACATTACCCAAAACTTGCATAAGAATGAAATATTTTAGTGAACATTTTCGAAATTTAATATATTATTACAATAATAAAAATATATACCTTGTTGGAACCCCAATCTCATGATTTGAGACATGTCAACGCAAAAAAAATATTTCAAAATTAGGACATTTTTATTAAGCCTTTTTTAAGGGGATGGGGCACAGGTCCTTGCTCGAAAAGTACTCAAAAGTAGTTTGACCGCACTCTTACACAGGTTTTGCAGTATGTGAAGAAGATCTGTCCTGCTAGAAGCATTAAAACCCTTTCCAGTGCTGTTCCTGCACCAAGGGAAGTACTTGGGATTGTAACATGTCCAGATAGACATGTTAATTGACCTTATTTACCTTGGGAACTCGGGACTGAACGTTAGGGAAGAAGGTAAAACCCACCCAGACCATCATCAAGGCCGGCTTTTGGCCCCTGAACACGTTACATTCATTCAGGAAATATCCTCAAAGTTCCAAGCCAGCATCCAGTTGTTGTGATTCTTGTGAGGCTTCTCCACGATGAATATCTTCTCGTTAGTCACAATGATTAAAAAGTGCTTACAAGAATTCTGAAATTCTGGAAATTCGCCATCTCCCGAGTTAGCCTCATGGCCTTTGTGACTTCAATGAGAAGCTGTCACTTTTGTGGACGATACAGCTTCATTCCCAGGTCCTCCCTGAACACCTTACGCATGGTTTCTAAGACACACCACCCTCAAGAGGCATCTATCTCATGGACGCCTCGTTTTGTTCTTGATCTTCGATGTCCTTAGAGGCTCAAGAACATTTTTTTTTTTTTAAGTTTTGCATTACGTCCATGAAAAATATTAAGTTGAATTTGCTCTCCTAGGATATATGTGTCAACCTGTAAAAGGACATTGACCTTACTGTCTATTAAAAATCTATCTCATTATGCACTGGTATTACTATATATTTTACAAAAAAATATATTAAAAATATATAATTACATTGTAAAACAATCTTATCTCCATATTATTGATAAAAATTAACAATTACATATTACATTAATTTTATTTAAATAACAATGTTAATCATTGGCGTCTATTATTATTCATAGCCAATGTTATTAATTTTTTTTATTTTCTACAAATTATTGTAAAAAATATCAATTTTGAGCCACTTAAATATCGTCTCTTCCAATTATGATGCAAACTATGACGTCAGTAAAATCATTATTTAGTTAAAAGGATGGATTCATAAAAGCAACGTATTAAGTTACAGATTAATCTTTAAATATATTTAACGCCCCTAGTAGACAAAAAAAATTCACAAACACCACTACATTGTAGAAATATTGATCACGCAGTCTCCGTTTCATCACATATAACTCTAGTAAAGTAGAATTGTAGACAATATAACCTAAAATGAGTGCGATGGGTTTTGAATTTGGTAATCCTTTATTTTTATTTTTAAAACTGTCATCATTATTCTCATATATAATATTAACCTATTATACCTATGCTGCTTTTTTTCCAAAGATTCATTAAATTGTCATGGTTACCATGTCATATTTCAGTTTCTTTTTTTTTTATCGAAGGCCAGAAACAGGTTTAAAAGTTTAAAGAAATACTAAACTTTAGCATAGGTATCCTTCACTGCTAACGATCTGCTCAGCCATGACTAACTCTCTGTATGGCTTAAACAGCACACTTAATGCTTTTAACAACCCCCTTTTGGCAAAGTTTATTCTCAAAGAAAAAACACAATGAATAGTAAAAAAACCCGACAGGTCATAATTCATCCAGCTCAAGTAATGTTTTATTTATTTATTTAGAGAGTAAGGCTAATTTGCGCACTGGATATGTAAAAAAAGTGATTAATGTTTTTATTTTCCGAAACTATTATTATTATTCTTTTACTCTTGAGGAGATATGGATAAAGTAATTGCCAATGCGTGTGTTAATGGAAGACTGATGATTTGTTGTGGAGGTACAACCGAATGTAAGTCCTTGTTGTACGCAAAAGTATAATTGAAAATCCACATAGAAATAGTTCATGCTGTTAGTTTTGCTGGATATAAAATTGATTTATAATCCTTTCCTACCTTAAATAACTGATTAAAGCAAATGTAATAAAACGTCATTACAGCTAGGCTACTCTTCTCCCACAAAAAATTATTATAATTGTCATGGCTACCATGTTATTTTGTGGTTTAATTTTTTTGGTAACATACCGTCTATTCATATTTTGTTCAATTTAAATGATATTTATTGTGTATATAGGAAAGATCATGGCATATTGGTGTACCAAATAAGCTAGTGTTCTTTAATTTCTAGCAAGTTCTACGACATGGTATCCCTCACTTTTATAGATTTACCACCTATTGGTATTGTACTTACTACAGCTTTTTGAAGGTGACCAAGTTTAATAGAAATACAAAGGTTTAGACCATCATGAAATCGGACTTACTAGAATTTTCAATTTGAGGTATCGTACTGACTGCTAGGCAAGATAGACAGATTTTGACACAACCACTCATAGTTTATGATGACACTATTCTTAGAATTTTCAATATAATGTATTGTACCGACTGCTGGGTACGAAAAACAAATTTTCAGAAAATACCCTACCACTAATACACTATGACGTCAATATTAAAAAGAGTGGTGGAAGTCAAACATCTGTCGTACACGCGTTAAATTTCTATTAACTTTGAGGATGATGAGTTGTGATGAAAATCATGTAAAAAGAAAATAAAAATAAATTCCAATAATTGAAAGAATGTTTATGGGTAGAGCAGCATAGTTATTAATACACTCAGCTGTGAAAAGGGAGGAGGGTGTGAAGGAAATAAACAAAGGCATTAGGGAAGATATCATCCAATTTCGATTATCAATTCTACTCTGAGTCTATTACAGACTTAGAATGATTACTCCGTCATTTATTTTGAAATTTACTCCCTTTCTTTTATTAGCACACACAAATGCTCAATATGGTTTGATTATAATCGAATACAGTCGAAATGAATGTTTACTAATCAGGAGTTTTAAAATAATGACAACAGCTCAAGAAGGGAAAATTCATTCTTAAGAATACAAATTCCAAAGAAACAGCCCAATTTAAAAATATAAATGTTTTACATCGCTAATAGTGAACAGTACAGGCCCAGTTCCAAGCTGTGAGTCAGAGTAACTTTAATTTAAGCTCTAGCTTGAATTCTTAAACCCTTTTTATTTTTATGAAAATGTTGGTTTGAAGAGTTAAATGCATTTAAATTAGGTAAATGTCATATTGGTGTAAGAGAGTAAAAGAGTATCGGGGGGGGGGGTTGGCTCACCCTAGTTGGCACAACAGCAATATTAAAAATACAAACCCTCTAAATATATATTTAAATCCCTAACGTCTTAAGTATATCAATTTGTGATATAATCTTAATCGTATGTTAAATTTAAGTTACTGCTATTGTAAAATTGTTTCGAAATTGGTATTATAAGTTGCATTTTGCATTGAAATTTACAACCACAACAAAAAACAAATATCAAAACACCTTCTATAAGCTAAATAATATGCCAAAAGTGCGTTAATTAGGGATTAGGGGCTCTCTCTGACCTACTCTTAATTTATTATTTCACTGAGAAATATAACTTAATGTTTTCCAGAATGAATGTAAGCATATGTCTAACAAAAGACATAACGGGTCTGATATTTTCATACATAAAATATTAAAATACAATTGTTATTCCTCAAGGGTTGTAATTAATTTTCATATTCGCTGGGAAATGTGTAAAACAAAAGAGTGAAAACAATGAGTTTTGTAAACATGGATACAAACATTGTTTCATTTGAGAAAATATATATTTAGTTTCCTTAGACAAAAGAAGGATACAATGCTCAAAATATTTTTCCGAACTAAAGCTATATTTTTTCAATCTGAAATGTTAAGAGCAATGATCATATTTCATTTTTACAGAACCTTTACCTTCTCTATTTGTTTTTGTTTGGAATTTTTAAATTGTTCCTAATTTTTTTTTTTTTTTGTACCTTGGCACAATTATTATCTTATAAAAACATAAATTTTATTTTTGGGGCATATTTAATACATTATTCGGTCCTTGTGCTTCTAAACTTATATTTATGAAATTGTACTTTACAGTAATTTATTTTATTTCCTCTTGATTTGGGCCAGTGTAAAAATATGAAAATCCTTTTAGCTCAAGGTTTAATTTAAACTTGAAAAAAGAATTTCAATTACTGGGTCCATTATAGTAACTATATGAGTACACTCGAGCAAAAAATGTTGGGATGTATCCAGTGATTCTTTACAAAAGAAGTATGTTTTGTTCTTCGATGAGGTACTCTATAAACTACCTAAAATTATTAATTTGGTAACCACTCTGTACTTCATCCAAAATAAGAAATAGTTAATCATCCTATTAAGCCCTCTGATTATATCCCCAACTGAGACTATCAAACCAATCTATTTTTTTTCTTCTTATCTTATTTAAAAGCGATTTCTTTTTGTTTTACTCAATGAAAGCATTTCACAATTCCATTACTGCCAAATATATATATATACTGGGTGTTTAAAAGTCTTTCAACACTTTGATTGTGCTTAAGGCTTTTTATGTTGGGCTGTATAAAACTCCCTCAAAGTATTAACATACTCCATGCGTCATATTTAAGGTTACAAGGGTGGTTTTTTGTCAAACTTGTTTTAAACTAGCTCGTGAAGAACGTGATGAAAAAATAAAGTACAATTTTATTGAAGTTTAACTGCTAAACTTTTTACAGATTTTTCCAAATGTGTTGCACTTTTTAATCTTCACTTTATCTTCCATTTACTTTGATAATGATCTTAATGCACTGCTGGAAGTTTTGACAGGTACTTACGGCTGATGGAATTCCAATGCTCATAAACATAAACTCATGTCAATATATAAAGTTAGTGAGCTTATGCCAGGAAATTTGAATTCCTTTCATGTGCTGTTTTTATTTCAATATTTTGCATATGTCCAGATTTCAACTAAGCAACCTGTATTTATAATAATATATCCACTAAAAAAGGGGCAAACTAAATAGATCCATAGCTGAAAAATTACATACATAGCATACATTTTGTTGTTATATAGCAAGCTATATGTAATATCAAAATTAGGCATCCTAGCCAAGGCCTACAACAAATAATAATTAGAGATATTAATATTTTGGTTGATAAACAAGATTCACCTTGAAGATTTTGAGAATATCCTTACAGTTGTTGACCTTAAATAGATCAGTGAAGCCGGTAGTGCATAATATTGATCACTGTATCAAATCCATTATTATCGATGTTTGGGATCCTGATATTAAACACTGAATACCTTACAACTGCAGAAATAAAAATCCCCCTTTGCTATGCTATACCATATATATATATGTACGTTATCACTACGCCATTTTGCGATAAAAGACATTTCATGAAGGATGACGAAGTTCAGTACTTTTCCTTTGGGAGAGGCACTCTTATTACAAGATACTACTCCAAACCAAATACTACATTCATCATTTACAACTTCACATATTCATTGTAATTCAATGCCCTAGCAAAGAGAGAGAGATCCATGATTTAATATATCATCTAGCTATTCATAAAAATCCTTCACTTTTTTTCTGAATAAGCCTCTCAGAAGTTATTCTTTACAAATTTACTTTTCTTTTTTTTTTGTAAGATAATTTAATACTTTTTTATTTGCAAGATACAACTTTGAATAACAAATCACTTTCTTTCAAAACTATTCTAATTTTCAACTGGGTCATATTATTATCAGAAGAGGGTTCAGGTAGGTACTTTCCTCCGATCATTCTTTTCAGCGTTTTAGGTAGTACTAAAATCATATCCAATATTGATTTCCTCATTTAAAATCTCCAGGATACATTATCATCTGGGTTATATGTATACTTATAGGTATATCAGCTCTAACTCAATCATAAACTTTCCGTGAAATATTTAAGCTTTGTTCATTCTTCTTGTTTAGGTCAATATTGAAATCGCCGATCAATATGAGTGCAAGACTGTCAGTGTTTTGCTTTTTAATAATTGCTTACTAAAAAGGGAGACCATTTCACAGCATTTTGTGTACAATCTCCTCGGCACCGTTGTAAGTGCTGAGAAGGCTGTAGAGACCGTTGGCATCTCCAACCCGACTGCTTACAATATCAAAAATTCCATTATAGCCCATACAGCAAAGAATAATCAAAACTTATGTTGTAAAAATATGGCAGACTTTAGGCCGGTTTTCATGTAGCCCTCTTCCAGCCCTTATCTTAACCAAATGGACTTAACCTTTTGGGATGTTTAGTAGATAAATGTCTGATGCACCTCTTATTCAAATATTTTTTCGCTCTGAGCTGCGTGTTTTTGGGTGCTTACTTCATATAAAAGGGGGCTGGGTAGTTGGAACACTTTTTTGATTTAATTACTCCAAGGTGGTTTGAATTATAGGTGGCAAATTTTAACATAACATACCTGAATAAGATGTTTTTCTTTGATTTTATTCAAAGATTATACCAGTATAAATATTTACCACTAATTCTAATTGACAGGTTGAATTTTGCAACTGTTTTCTTAGTAAAGAGTGGTAAAATATCTTAAATCTATAAAATTCTATCAATTGATGCTAGTGGTGCGAGTATTTTCAAATTATTTTCCCAAGAAAAAAGTTTCAAGCAGATATAACTTTGAATAAAGAGTAATTTATACATAAACGTAAGTCCATACTTCAAGTACATGTTCAAATAAATTATAAGTACAAAGGTATAAATAAATGTACGTATACATTACATAAAATGGTTGCTTGATTTTTGATTTATATATAAATTATTCCATCTATTCGTACGAACAAATTATTCAGAGAAATGAGTACATATTCAATATATGTAATGTAATAATTGAGTAATATAATGAATAATTCATGAGGTAATAGAATCAACACACACTTATGTACAAGTCCACATATTTACATATAAAAACATAAATATACTGTACAAAAATAGTAACTTGCCATAAATCAGAAAATCTTATTCGAAATTTCCTTTTCCCATATAATTTCTCTTTATCCTTCATCTTAACAATCCAAAGTAAATAAAATAATAGCAATGCTTTTCAAACTTTTCTCATAAAATAAATGGTCTGTTTGCTTATATAATGATCACCTATTAACTCTGAGGCCAAATAAGGAGAAATAAATAGTAGAAAATAAAATAAAAGAGCTGGTGGTGCGTATATTAGCTCCTTGTACATGTTAGGTTGGGGAAAAAGTGATTTCGTTTTTCCTGTCCTTTTTTAACCATGTATATATTCTTCATTACTGGTCACATCGGATTATACGAAACAGTATTCTAAAGGTGTGAGTATATATTATAAACGCTTGTTTAACATTATTGCGCTTGGACGGTTTGAATTATTGTGCGTCGAGTATGGATGACTCAAATGAAAAAAATTACCATATTTTACCTCTTTTCAACCTGAAAGGAGGTAACACGTCGAAAGAGACCAAATAAATTTGTGATGTATACGGTCCTGCCACTCTTTTGGTTCCTGTTGCACAACAGTGGCTCGAGCGATTCCCCCCTCCTCAATTGTAACCTTTACTGTGAACGACTCGACCGTTTGAAGCTGGCGATCGAAAAGAACCAGCCATCATTGGAGTGTAGGAGACAATAATAGGAGTGTAGGAGATAATAATAGGGAGTGTAAATAGACAATAATTAGCATAAATTAGATTATTGTAACACTTCTTTTAATGCATTCAAATAAGTTAAAATACGAAATTCCTTTTTCCACAACCTATTATTCAATGTTTTTGTTATTTTTCGTGGAAAATATTGTTGCCACCTGCTATCTTTGAAAATATCCAAGTCCAGTAAACAATTACTTCTTTTTTGGGTATTTGTTTTGTGAAAGAAAGTGTATTCTAGTTGTCAATATAAAAACAATTTTGAATAAAAATCCAGAAAAATATTATTTAATGCATATATATTGGGTATATATATATATATGTGTAGTGCACAAGTTACTGCATGTAAATAAAATTTGAACGATTTGATATTTCTTCATCTTGAAATGCATTATCTAATTAAAAAAATTCGTCATTCTAATAACCAACTATTATGTTATTTTGATCTGTTGAAACTACACGGTTTATGAGTAACATAATTATGGATATTTGAAGTTTACGAAGTACTGTAAATCATTTATTGGAAATTTTCATCTCATTCTTTGGTACCAACGTATACAATTTGCTTTTACAAGTTGCAACTTGTCCTATGTTTCATATGCAATTTTGAGTCAATTATAGGCTCTGTATTCCAAATTGTGGAATGTGTTAATATACCAAAGCATTTTACCCAAAGCATTGGTGAGCAGCCTTTAATTGAGCAACGCTCAAAATTCATGAGCGGTAGTGGTAGCACACTCATTGTTTGAAAGAACAAGAGGGAGAACGCTCATTGTTTGAAAGAACGAGCAAGAATTGCAGCGCACTCATAATTATAGAAGAGTGATAAAATCGCTCGAATTTTGCTCATTTATAGAAGTGTTTATTACTTTTTCTGTTTCTACCTCTTATATCTCAAGATATATATCTGTGACTCGTTGCTATTTTTTGTTGATGAGTTTGCCTATTATGTAGCTGGCCACTTAAATTAGACTCAGATATCGATTCCTCCAGAGGGACAGCCAGATCATTTCCATGTGGAGATACTTTTCAACAAGTCTAAAACATTGTAAATAAAGAAGGGCTCTGTCACAAAGGCCGAATTGGATCAGGAGTAGTGAAAAAACAACCCAGTCCTATCTCTCAAACATGAGAGCCCATGCAAGAGATCTTAGGGTTTCACACGAGACTGTTCAGATAGTTATACAAGAAAATAGGTGAAAAAAGCCTTTTTTTTTTTACACCAGTAATGAAAGAACCCCATATCCTCCGTTACAAGACCTTTTGAGTTATTGTGAACTCTTTTTTGACACTTTTGGCACCCCTATAGCCTTGATGCCAACACTTTGTACTGCATCTTTGTGTGCATGTCGGGGGAAAGACCTGCATGTCCCCTCATCCAATTACAGAGCCCTTAAAGGCACTCTCAATAATGACAGAGGAGGTCATCCAACCAGGCCTTCCGCTACAGCCTGGAAGCCATCATTGCCGCTAACATCGGCAACATTAATGATTATGGGAGCTCAAACTAACATTTATTTTAAGTATTGATTGCGTTTAAATTGTATTGTTAATTTAAAAAATTCACATTTTCTTGAATTCTAAAATTGAAAGTGTTCAGATTTTAATGGACTACTTGTTTAGAAGATTTTATGCAATATATTTCCGATTTTGGTATATGAATATACATATATTTAGTTATAGTTAAACTTTGGCACTAAAAGAGATTAAAATATTATTGATAATCACAGTTGAATAAAGCAATATGTTCTTTTGATTTTTTTATCTTTTGTATTCTTCTAAAAAAAAAGCTTTCAATATTTGAGTAATTCTTTTATATTTGTAGATATTTTTCTTATGAAATTTATCATATTAAATAATTTATTTTCTATATTTCTCTGATTTATTTTTATAGATTATTAGTTTTAAGTATCTAATAAAAATATTATTAACTAGATTATTCAATTTTTACATTAAGTTTTTATTTATTACCTGAGAGTAAAAGCTATATATACATATACCTTCAATACTGAAACCATTAAAGGGAAAAACCTTAGGAATCAATAATTAGTCTATCTCTTTTTAATGAATGCAGATTAGCAAATTTATCTATAAGACTATTTTGAAATATTAAAAAAAGGTTCAATAAACATTTTTTTTACAAATAATAGTAATACAAACTAGAATGACGATAATGTAGCACCTCCCATTACAGCTGTTGCTATAAAAAACGATCTCACCACCGCTTCAAAAACTATGCTGACCAACAAAAAAATTATGTTCGAGTCTGTTTTAATTAATATACAAGTCATAACTTAATACAAAAACATTAGGATAATGAATTTCAATATTTCTATGAACTAAAGATCTGCTGATACCATCGAACTCCAATTTTATCTTTATGAACATTTTCAATTCTTTATTTATATTATCTATAAAGAAATACAAAACGAATTATTTTTTTAATATTTAACTTTTTATTAATTAGGGCTTGACAAGAAAAGAAATAAATATAGCAATCATAATTATGATTATAATTATTTGTAACTAATTTGAAATCAAAACTAGTTAAAAAGCTTTTTTTTTGGTGCTCCAGAGTCAATGAATTCGGGTCTGGCTCATATATATTGCCAACACTACTGACTAAACATTCAATTTCAATGGATGGGCCTGAATTTTGTTATACAGGTTTATTATTATTGAAGTTACTTATTTTTATATTAAAAATCTGGAAAACATAATTGAACTTGGGGGCCCTACGAGTAGGAACCCTATTATTATACTTTGGTTAGTTTGAACTATGATCCTCACTTCCTCATATTGATTGAATATTTGAAATAATATAATTAGATTTTTTTGCTAATAATGTATACTAATAAGTACCACAGGTATTGGTTGATTTAGCATTATTGAACCAATTCCAATAACTGATTGTTTGAACAAGTAAAAATTGGTAGAGGCAAAAAGGATTTTACAACTGGATTGGTAACATAAATTATTTTATGACAATTAAATATAGTATTATTTAAAAGCTTTGTCTGGACGTAGTGCTCACATATTGAAACATATGTGTAGTTAAGAGAAACTTGCTATTTTTAATGCATTTTTTGTTTTATTTTTTCCATTAGTATTTACCTCAGTGGCAATCAAAACAGTGGCAATTACATGAACAAAATCTACTTTTTCCATTATTTTATTCACATTTTTGACCACTGGCCTTCCAGAGCAACATTAAAATTATTGGAACAGAATCAACGAAACTAAAACTATGCTATGTCAAAAAAGTTTTCTTAGTACTAAATCTTATATTTCAAATTATATCCAGTGTAAACCAATTGCAGTTATAAAACGTGAGATAAACAGAAATAAAGCTATCCATTGGAAAAAATAATTTATTTTTTCCTACTACACATATTGTAATTTGTGTTCTTTGTGAAAGGCTAGTATTGAAAAATTGGATAATATCTTACTGCCAATTCAAAATGGTATCAAAAGTAATACTATAGTCATTCTAAGGTTAAATGATGAGTTATTGTAAAACATGAGCTGAGA
This sequence comes from Lepeophtheirus salmonis, assembly GCF_016086655.4. Classification (NCBI taxonomy): domain Eukaryota; kingdom Metazoa; phylum Arthropoda; class Copepoda; order Siphonostomatoida; family Caligidae; genus Lepeophtheirus; species Lepeophtheirus salmonis. The sequence goes on from NC_052134.2 coordinate 11,954,530, forward strand.
AATTACGGGCTTCACACATAAATGACCTTATTTAAATTCAGCTCATTTTCAGTTATTAAAACCTTTTAAAGGACAGCTGTAAAAATTTTGTGACAATCTGTTTTTTTTTTTTTTGTTTGTGAGTTAGTGTACTATGTGTAACACTATTTTTGTTATTTTCAAAGCAATGGATCAAAAACAATTGATCCATTGATTTAATTTTACTCTGCTTTTTGATGGGGAAAAAAATACCATTAAAGCTAAACAATGACTGGAAAACTGTTATGTGGACTCCACTCCTTAAATCAAATTATATAATAGTAATAATATTATGTAACAGCTAATTTTGAATGAAAAAAACGTGTATTGGTTGTGAAGCTCTGGACTTGTCAGCTCATGTGTTATGTTTGAATGTTCAACTTATTTTCAAAAAATCTTACAAGAAATGTATTTGCCCCTTGGAATATATGTGAAACAAAGGGAGAATATGAATAAAGAAAGTAACAAAATCGTTTACTTATGCAAATAACAAAATTATGTTGATGTTTTCAACATACAAAGTCTTATACATAAAAATTCCAATTTATTATTGATGCGTCGAATAAATCTAACATTGCTGGAATATATGTACTTCGTATTCACAAATATTTTCATCATTTGACGCTTAGTAATAAAGCTGAATTTCTTATTTCTTTTTAAGGGTTAAAAACACAATTTACTATGCATATTTTCTTATTTCAAATAAATTATTAAGATACGAGTAAAAGTAATTTTAAAAAAAGCACAAAAACTGACTTTTTGGCACTTGTACTATTTTAATCCTCTGCCAAGATATTGAGAAATCTCATCATAAAATTTTTCTCCTGAAAATGTTTAAATTGTAGCTTTATATTTTTTGTGGGTTCTTAGTTCTTTGGAGACAAAAAATGACAATAAAAATTGATTTTGTATGACTAATATAAGTTTTAAATAAACTGCAGAAGCTACACTTGAGTTTTCAATGATAAAGTTACAACTAACTTTTTATCTTATTATTTTGTACAACATTGTTAATTTCGTTTTTATTTTTTTTAAATTGTATCTGACTTTTAAAAAGAAATAAATTATAATTTATAAAATTTGGCCGATTAGTCATCGAAACTAAAAATATATGAAATCATCTGGTTTAATTAACTATATACAGAAGTACTGATGAAAATGTCATGTACCCGTATTGGCAATTGTCTTTTAATAATCATTTACAATGAACCTTTGAGACTAAAAATAATATGTAAATAAGGAAAAATTAAATTTTTTTATAGGATATGTGTCTTTCCATTGTCAAGTATTTCAAAAATTAGATTACCTAACGATTGTAATATTTTAGACATAAATATTCCAGCAAATTTTTAAATTAATAGTTAAAGTTTAATATAAAGATAGAACGATTCTACATTTTGTCAGATCCTAAAGGGTTTGGATTTTTAAACATAAATATTCCAATAAATTTTGGGTACTTGAACTTTTGCATCCAGATATAAAAACAAAATTAATTGGATATTTGTATGGAATTTTATGAGCATATTATCCAAATTTCTAACCTTAATTATTTAGAATTTGGATTACGGGTACATTATTAGTAATATTAACATCGAAATAATGAATAACTCAATATTATTACTATTAGATAAAAGTTGCTAGAATTATTGTGCATAATAACATTGGAAATAAATTTTCCCTCTGAGAAGAAACTGAAAATATAGAATATGTATCTTTATAAAGTGAGGAAGTGTTATCCATTGTTCGATCCTGGAGACTTAGACTGGACAGTGAGGTTTTTCTAACAGCATCGGAAACCTAAAAGTCTGGAGGATTGGTTTTGACATTCACCTACTCTGCAGGATTCCTGGAGAGTGGCTTAGAGACCGTCAAAAGGTCAGGGTTCAGGAACGGTGAGATTATAATTAAGGGAACTTTCTCCTTTTTTCATTCGCCTGCTTATGACGTCCTGTTTTTCCTTCAATAATGTGAGTGTGTACTCCTTCTCAGCCCTGTGGTTAGAGCTCTTTTGTAGAGTTGAAAAAAAAAAATACAGCAGATGTAGGTAAATAACCTTAGTTCTTTACTCCTCTCGATCGACTGTTTTAACTAGTGATTTATTACTTCCAGCATTTACTCAAATTAAGCATTTTTTGGCTACCTTAATAACACTTAATGGCAAATCCATTCTCAATTGGAGGAGTGATGGGGGAGGAAACTCCCCCATCTTTTTCCTTGGTCGTTGCTAAAAATCATGTTTCATCGAGAAATAATTAATACTCCCAGATTGCATAAATTTCAGCAGGTCGTTCGATTCCGTACATTCCAACAGCTTCCTTATGGTCTCTATTCAAGCTACAAATAAAATACTTAGATGACAGTACTCCAGAGGAGGACGTTTTTCTGGTTACGACGTAGCCGAAGTAGCGATCAATAAACTTCAGATATAAGTGCAGAAATAGGACCCAGTCGGGCAATGGTTTGTACAAAAACGCCTATTAATATCATACAAAAATTCTAAAATTTAACTCTTTCCTTGGACAACGAAAAGACGTCTACAGGTTTTTAATTTAAAATTGATGTCATAGGTTTAAAATCTTCACTTGAAGAACTGACAAACCGCTCATTCAAAATCCAAGCTCTACGATACATTTCCAAAGTATCAGAGGCCGAACTAGTTTCGAATTTGAAGCTATTTACTGAAACAGAGTCTATGGTTGGACCTGTGAGATCAACAAAAAATCAAAAAAAGCTTATCATATCACCCACCAATAAAAGAGGCAGCTGAAATCATAGGTTGGGGATCTCTCCTGCTCGAAGTAACGGGAGATCCTCATAATATTCCTCAACTTTTACCAGTAAAAGGAAGTATCATCAAATTGGTTTTTGAGCAATCACTTAAGCAATGTAGTTACTGCTTCAGATTTAGACACTCATTGACCAAATGTGAAGGCTCTAAGGTATCCATAAAAGAATACAACGGGTACCTTTTGGGGAAATTAATAAAGCTTGGGGATATCAATAATACAACGAAGTCATATGGTGAAGTTGTATTTCAAGCCGTAAGAAGTTCAAATCTAGAACCACAGAGTGATACCTTCTCAGACAGTCAGATAAATAAACCCCATCCGGTTCTTCATAGTAAGGTTGAAGCAAAAAGCACAGTCCAAAGATTGCGACAGGAAAGTTCTATGGGAACCAATGATGAGAGAACTGAGGGACACACGGCCATTTTGGAATACCTGAAGGACACCCTTCTTCAAGGAACTGAAGAACCCCATATTAATCCCAGTGGTAAAAATGCCGATGAGGAGGCATTGAAAAATTTCATATCATTTTCAGAACTTTCTTCTTCGAATAATTCCACGTCTGGGGAATTCCAAATGGAGAAGAAACCTGAAAAGATTGATGGAGTACAAGTAAATAATTTGGCCATACCCCGTGAAGAAAACCTACAAACTGATTTGAGAACGCGTCCGAAGCTGAGGAAGGTGATTCTGATTATATTAAGAGTTCAATAATTTCGGGTGGTACAAAAAGTAACGCAAGTCTGCTGGAGGGGTCGAGTGTAGAATATTTAGAGGATGGTCCTCTTCTTAACGTCCATAGCAGTAAAGGCTCTGACGGATGTGTGTCGAAGAAATTATCAATGTTACCAAGAAAAGAAAATATATCATATAAAAGATAGAGGTATCCTACCTTTGAAAAAGGGAATATAAAGGAAAATACCATGGTGCACAAAATTTGCAAACTAAATCCTCTACGGTGACTGAGGTCTTAATACCTCCCCAGTTGGAAAGCCTTTCTGAAAAGAAAAGAGGGAGACCTACAAAACATCTATAGTGCAATTATAATTACGAGTTTTTTTTGTTTTTTTTTAGATACAACAATGGAACTTATTTGAAGTGTTTGTTTTTATCTATGGTCGGTATCTCAATGTCTATTACTTATGTCCGATCGTTAAAGGTTCCAGATAATTCTTGGGCACCTTCAGAAGCTCTCAGGAGGGACTCCAGTCTCTTTTGTAAACTCTAAACCACCACTATTACTATAGTTACTCTTGTATCTTTCTATGTAAGCTCAATTTCCTCATCTAACATCTCCAAGTTATTTAATTACATCAGTGTATTGATTTTACCAGATATTGTAACGCTGGTCAATTCAAGAGTGCAGGATATAAACAAGATCGCCCATCTTCTTCAAAAGACACATGTCCTTTTCTATTCAAAGGCAAATAGAAAATCAACTCACCCCTCAAGGGGTGTAATAGTGCTAGTCCATCAAAATTTAAACACAATAGAAAGAACCACTGCCCCGGGCGGTAATTACGTTGTCGTCGATTTGGATTTCCTTGGTTTTGCAGTTTATGACCCAAACCATGATTCTAAAAATTGGTTTTCAAAACTAGTCAGAGGAGTTGACCCTTTGACGGAAAGGAATAACTATTAACGGGGGACTTTAATGTAACTCGAAAACCAAATTGAGACGCCCAGGGTTATAATGGTTCATACAATAAAAATAGTACTTCAAATCTGGAACAAAAAATATCACATTATAACTTACAAGGTTTAGGTCTCACATAAAATGACTTCCCCCCAAAAAATGACTTTTAATGGAAGAACGAGGACTGGCAAAGTAATAAGGAGCATATTGATTATATAATCGCTTCACACCGAGTTGTAAACCTCCTAAACAAATTCAGTGTGCTTCCACCGTACATCTCAGATCACTGCCCAGTTTTAGCAAAATTTAAGCGTCCCCCCCTAAACCTGTAAATCTTCCTGGAAGCTCAATGTTTCTTTACTGGAATCAGAAACTACACGAGATGATATAACCAAGGTAATTCGTGAATATGGTCTAAAGATAGAAAGTGTACTTTAGTTTTCATGGGAGATCCTGAGACTCATTTAGTCGCAAGCGAGGGGGATCTTCATTTAAAAAGGCAGAGAAAAAGCTAGAGAGATGAAAAAATGCTTGTTGAGATACAGACTTTGAACAAAGACGGTTGTACCTCGTCCTTAAAACTGGAGGAGCTGCTGGTATACGATAGGAAGAGGGCACTGATACGTTCCAAAAAGGAATTGATTGATTTAAACTTAAAAGTGGCATCATCCTTCAAACATATGGAAGAAGCGGTCCAATCAAAGAGAATATCTTCACTTAGACTACCGACGGGTGAGATCACAGAAATTACGAGATAAGTTAACCATTTTTACACAAACCTCTACGGATGTCCAGACTACACGTCTGAAAACTTGTGTGAATTCTGCTACGGTTGGAGAAGGATCAAGGATACAACGTTATAGAAACCATTACTATTCAGCAAATGGGAACCCTACAGGAGAGAAAGAAAAATCAGTGATTTTGCACGTACAAACACTATGGAGGAGTTGGATTTACCCATCACTCACGATGAAATTATCGATTCTCTGCGTAGTTATAGAAATAAATACGTCTCCCGACCTCTCGGGCCTACCTTTCGAGTTTTATAAAAGATTTGATTTACTTCTATCACCAATACTCGCGAGGATTTTCGAGGAAGTTTGAATTTTAATTTAATTTAGATTTAAAAAAAAAAAAAACTGCAAATATGTTTTAAATCATGTTCCAATTTTTCCAAATATGAAACGAATTATAAATAACAGTTTATAATTCTTATCAGCTTATTAAGAGCTAATTTGATTCAAACCAATCAATATTAATAACACTGATTAGAAAAAAAAGCAGAATATCTATCAACATCTGACAGCCACATACAGTGTGATATTTTATGTTGGTGAGGTAACGCCATGTGGAATAACCACAAGCTCCTGGTTACCTTACTAACACAGTGCATATTGTTGTCTGGTGTTGATTTTTCTGCTTCTTCTTTTCCTATCAATGTTCTGAGCTCCTGAAAAAATTTACAGTGTTAATATCCATTTTTCTTGAGCACACTCACACGTAGCTACTCGATACATAGATGTTCTCTCCTCAAAAATGACATAATAATAACAGCTAGAGATATAAAATTAATATGACGTGATAACCAAGGACTACTTTATTCTCTCTAGCTGTACATAGATAAACTTTAATTTAACACGCTTCTTGCTAAGCATAACTTTAAGCCACATTTTGTTTTTATACTTTTTTTCTTTTACTTTTTGTATGAAGGGCACGCTCAATGGCTGCAAAGTTTCATTATTATGAATATATTGTTATTTCTTAGATAAAAATACATACTAATATTATTTTCCACTCAATAAACGACTCTTTTGTTGAATCAATCATACTTTTAAAGACTTTTTTCAACTCCAAAACGAACATAGGTTTTACACAATTCAATCAAATTGTATCAACTCACTCAATACTCAAATTGTACTACATGCTCACATAATAAAATATCACAATTTCCTTTACGTAGCATCCTTCTAGAAGGATCCAAGAGTTGATATTTTTATAAATATTCAAGTGTGTAGTTACATACATGCTCAGAGACAAACTTTGCTTAATTTATTTAGATTAAAAGTTATTTATTAAATTAACAAATTAAAAAGTAAGGGGATAATTTTTTTTATTTAAAAAAAAGATCTATGTTCTTAATTTAAATCCCCTTTTTTTTTTTACTGTTGCAACTGTCTTTAGCTATTTGGATAGTAGCAACATTTGATGGGAGTGCATTGCATTGATTTTTTGAAAAAAACTAATGACTCATATAATATCTAAATATATGTTAATATGGAGACACATTTATTTATTTTGACGTAAAAACCAGTGTTGCCCTTGTTCCCGGTCTCCGGAATTTTACCACCTTTAAGTTCAACACATTCATAACTTGCAGTTAAAAAAGATATATTCGTCAGAATTTAATTATTGAATTTACTTTAAGGGCGAATATTTATTCGTCTTTTGTATTGAAGATGCTTAATAATTTTACGAAACGAAATCCATTTGCGTTGCTTTGTCGACTATTTTCCATAGAAAAGTTATTTATATTAACTCAATATACAGAAATTGCATTATTTCTTCACCATGAGCGAGCAACAATCAAAAACACAGCACATTTCGAATTACCTAAATACTGGAGTTGATCTGATGAAGGTTAGTGGCATTGTTAAGTGTTCTGGGAGCGTGGTTTTTAAATTAGTCAAAATGAAATTAAGTGGAGAAGACCTTTCGAGTATGTCAGGAAGTAAAGGCATAATTTAATGAGGGATACGAAGTTCTTTTTAAGTTTGTAGAAGAATATCATGAAGGATTCAACTAAGTAAATGAATCGCCTCACCAATGACTTTTATGTGGTTCCTAGGAAAATTAGGAGGGCTATAAAGCACATCTTGAGATAAGTTTACTTTGCAAGGACCCCACGATACCTTCTGAAAGAGGATATGAAAGCCAGAAGGCTCAAGAGGTGCAAGAAAATCTTCGCCCTACCCTGTATGTGGTCAAAATCTTTGAACGCGGGTATATATGAGTAAACTTATTATAGATATTCCTTTATTTCCCTATGGGTAGCTAATTACAATATCACAATTCACTTTTAGTGTTATTTAGAACAAAAGTTTGTATTAGTTTGCCTTTATTCTTTGTAAAAATAAGAGCTTCAATTACTCTACAATAGGTGCTAAGTTTTGTAAATCAATGTACAACCTTGTACTGTGTCATTGTTTTGTGTCTTTATATACAAAATAAAAAAAAACCTTTGTTTCATTTAATATCTAGATTAACAAAGAAAGTCACAAAATTATTCTTAGTTGTGACCAATAGAGGAAGTGGGACAAATAATCCAATCTAAAAAATGGGTGTAATAAATCCATTGGTATTTTAGTTATTCGTTAGTCAACTGATATAACTTTAAGATTTATAAAAATCTTTCTTATTCCTTTAAGTCGGCCTTTTTCGCAAATATTTTTTTGATGCAGCCGAAATATTACATTTAATTTTACAACACTCTATCTATGTTTATATTTAGCAATTATTTATAAAAGTTTTGTGAGTATAATTAACTTTTTGCTTCAAATTCGTTTCTTTGTTTTTCGTTTTCATATCTTGGATTCTTATTTTTATATTTGAGGACTGTCGTGTTATGACGGTAACTAAAAATACTGTCATTAAAAACTACAGCTATTAATTTATAAAATACACCCTACTTTATGAAAAACTAATGTTTATTAATTTGATTCCCCAAAACTTTAATGAGTATTTCATTGTATTTTTTTTTTAAATTAATTTGTTTTTGCTATCAGAATTACGAATTATATTTTGTTAAAACGACAAACTCATGTTGTTCAGTTTATTTAAAAATAAGGATTTATTTTTTCTGGATGCGTTATATTTATACAAGTATTTTTAGCATTTTAATTTAACCTTATGGTTACAAAATGGAGAGAATAGTTTAAAAATGATACAAAAGTTAAATGACGTAATTATTATAATCATTCAACTGTTTATTATGTCATTAATTGCGTTTTATCTTTGAGGTTCATTTACCCAGTTCTGCGTAAAAACGAGGGTTAAAAAGAATTTTATGAGCCCCAAGGAAGTCAGTAAATGGCAATGTCTATCCTTACTGTTTAACAATATTTTTTTTCTTTTTGTATTCTAATAACCTTTTTCCTCTTGTTCATTGCTTTCTTGACTCTGACAAATGCTAACTAATATTTATTTTTTCACATCATTTTATTCCCATTAATCTTCTACAAAAACATACTATGCCCACCAATTCTAATCAAATATATCTAACAAAGTTACTCTGATAAATGATACAAATGCTTAATAAATTATTCTACAAGTTTAGTGATTGATGGAAATCTAATAATATGTTTATATGGATCCATTGGTCCAATGGTGTGAAGGATATGATTCATTTTTTTATGAGTTTATGCACTGTTAAGAATTTGTACCTTATATTTTTTTTTCCATATCATAAACTGTGTAGTTTTCACTCCATTAAACACTATTTTATTGCATAACTACTCATAAATTATATTTTTTTGGTTCGTCTTTGAAGTACTTATATTTTTTTTTAAAGTTAAATTGAACAATCTTATATAAAATATTTGTATGCAAGAATGATTTTGTTTATAAACGATTTTGCACAGTCTGCAAATCGTTAACATAAATAGATTATTTGTATGTGTTTGTCAGTATCTAAATGTCCCATCTGCCATATTTAGTTTACTCTAAATATGGTTTATAAACCCTTATTTAAAAGTAGTTCGTGAATACAGTGGGAACAAAAATAATTTTATTTGTAGAAAATAATAACACAAGTCCATATTTTTTATTCAATATGGCCTCCTTCAGCTTTAAACACGGTCTCCAGTCTCTTTCTGAAAGACACACAAACCTTACGTAAATGTAGTTTTATGGCAAATCAGTCCATGTAGCCTTGATTGTGAACCTCAAAGACCTCACAGAACCGTGAGGCTTGTTGCAGGCCGTTTCTTCTACCTTTGACAAGTTGGAATAATCAAAAGGATTAAAATTGAGAGAGCATGGAGGCCACATGTTGTTGTACACTTTAGAAAGAAGCAACTTCTAGACGACCTTTTTTCCTTTTCCACCATAGATGTTTCTTCCTCTTGATTTAGCTCCCAAGTAATCTTCAATGATCCTTGGGGGCGTAACCTCTCTCATATTAATCTTCTTTGCCATACTGCGGATCGTTCACACTATATTCCTAATCAGGCGGTTTTGCCATGCATAATCATTGGCCTGTATTCTTTCTGTTCGTTTCCGACCTTGGCCAGTCTTTTTGGTGACTCTAAGGGGTTTAAATCTCTTTTTAATCTCATACACGGCCTTTTTGCTAATCCTAAGGTCATTGTAAATCTCAGTTTAACTCTTCTGGCTCGCCAGTATTTCCAGAACAAGGATTATTCTGGCTTCCATTTTGTCGTCTTTGAAGATACAGTTTATATTCATGAATAAAAACAAGCTTTGTTATATAGGTTCTTTTCTACATTAGTGACACAACAAAATAGTTATAAATTCATGAAGAACAATATTGGTTATGTAGATTTTTGGTTGAATAATCATTTGACATATTTTTGCTCATAGTTTAAATTATATATTTTTAAGGCTATTTTTATAATACAAAATATACTTTGATATGACAAATATAAAATGTAAGTTGTGAAGACATACTATAACTAAATAAGGCTAAATCTATGAGTATTACTCCTCTCTATTCATATAAACTTAATTTATTGTAAAAGTCAACAAATAATGGCTCTTGAATTTAGATGCATCATCTCCGAGCATGATTACTTAAAACTCCAAAAATATGATAATGACCGTTATTATTTGAAATTTCCGTTATAGTGGCCAAATGAGTACAATATTTCAAATGCTGTCAAAAAACATAACAGCTAAATATTTGTGGGCGAAAATTGCCATGGAGAAAATTGACATGTAGGAAAATTGTCAATTTAGTAAAATTCCCCGTACTTTTTCAAATTTCATCATGAATAATAACAAATTATAAATTCGTTTAATATTATTTATGACAAATATCTAAACATATTTGTTTGTTTCATCCCCAAGGGAGTACCTTCAAACGTGAGTAATATTATTACAATACCAATTTCTTGCAGAATTTTGAATTCAATCCAATTGTTTAAGAAATGGATCAAGAGGATTAGTAAGGAAGAGGAGGAGGGATAAATAGCTTAGGGCTCTTAAAATATGACTGAATGCCCTCCTTCCTCCGATTGACCCAAGGGTAGTTTGGGAATGCAAAAAAAACACCGCCAATAAATCCAAGGAATCCCTCTGACACATCACACTAATTTAAAAATCCTGGGTTGGCTGGGTTTCTGGGGGAAGTGTTGGATATTTAAAAACAAAAAGGCAAAATATCACATACATCCAAGGAACCCCTCAAATATCAAAAAATAGTTCCAAGCCCTCGGATTGTGCAGGTTAACAAAGTATGTTTAGATATTGGTCAGCAATAATACTACGCAAATTTATAATGTGTTATTATTCGTTTTGAAGTTTGAACAAAATACGGGCAATTTTCCTTCAGTGCAATCCTCCACGGGCAGTTTTCCTAGTACCTTTAATTTAGTATATACCCAGATTTTTTTTAAAGTAGGTAATCTAAAATAATTTTTTCTAGATGCTCTTGATGTTTTATATCTTCACATTGAAAATAAGCCATGATTTTTAACATTCTGTTCCAAAAATCTAAATCTTTAAAACTTCAATTTTTCAGCATTTTTTTACGAAGCATTTGCTGTGTGTGAGAAATTGATAAAAATAAAATACTTTTGAAATTTATGTCAGAACAATATATTTTAGCTTTGGTTAAAATTCTTCAAAGCAAAAAATAGCATCAACTTCAGTTAGTGAACATTACTTTTTGTTACGCAAAGTCAGTGAAATTAATTAAGCATAGTTTCCACACATGCACCTTTAACATTTTTTGACTTTACTACACAATACAAACCACATTTGTATGATTTCAAATTATCACCTCTTGCTCAGTATGTACAATGTACATTTTGGTCACTAATTTCACAATTGTTAAAAAGTAAAAACCGACAAGAATCAAACCAATTTCTCTCTTCCACAGCATCCAAACTCAGCATCATCTACTCACTCATCCCTTAGCCTTGCTTCACCTCCTCCCCCCTCTTGCACTTCAACCCAGCCCCCACCCCTAACGAATCAATCCTCGAGTGATTCATCAAAGGCTAGAACTTTAGCAACCATAAGTGAACAAGCTCAACCCCTGAATCCTACGGCATTACTTGAGCTAAACAACCTCAGCAACAAGGAGCAAAGCTCAGCTATAACAACTACTACATCGCCCACAGCAACTACACCCTTGACCACTCCCCCTCAACCACTCTCCTTAATAACGGCGGAAGGGGATGGGGGTCATGGGAAAACTCATGGCGGCTCGGTAATTTTTTCATCATTTTTGGCTGCAACAGTTTGGCTTCTTTATTTCTTTCTAATAATTTTTGTATTACTTCTTTTACCTTCTTTGACACAACCATACATTACACATCAAGTAGTATTAGTAGATAGAGGAATAAAAACAGTATATAAACTGTGCCTTGTATCATAGTCATAGAATATAAATATATAATTAAGGACGCATTATTTAAATTTATTTAAGTTTTTTTTTTATTCAAATTAGTCTAATTCATATTATTTGAAATTTATTAATTAATAATTTATTTTTCAAGTTCTACACATTATACATATAGCTTCTATTGCACAGATGTTATTATTAATTAGTTATTTCATCACCATTCTTCTAGCAAGATGGACATGAGAACAGTTTGATTTGAACTTTTTTTTTAAATTCCTAAACTGCTAGTGCAGAAAAGTTATCATATTGTATAAAAATTATCTATGGAAAATTCCACTGTCCTATAAAATCATTTTTAGGTCGATCAAACTATAAAATAAGGGAAACACTTTTTAATTTAGATACTAAACATTTTGGTAGACAATTATTAAACCTACCAAAAGTGTTAATTTTTTTTCTAAAACTCTCTTATCAAAACAAATCAGAAAAAAATCAGAATAATATGATGATCCACGTAGAGCACACATCTTTTATTTTATTTTTTTTCCTTTTATGAAAGTAAAAATCTAATTTCTTAATGTTATTCTCTATTTTTACTCCATAGGGTAGCTTTAGCAACAAACTTTAATTATATTTTTATATGTTAGAATAATGTCTATCGTAATTAATAAAGACATAATAATGATTAATAGAGTATGCAAATACTTATTGACGGAATAAATAACTTTTGTCTCCCTTCAAACTTTAACCGAGATGTGCTTCCTCAAGATAACATTGTAGATCAATGAAATTTTGCGTAGATTAATATCTTAGTACCTGAAGACTTTCCCAAACTAGTCATAGTCAAAATTCGGAAAAAGTTATATGTACGAAAATCCAAAAAACAGCAATACCAACAGAAGGATATTTTTTTCAGTATAATATATGTTACAAAATGTGATAGAAAAGTAATTTTGTATAAATATATTAGGACAGTGGTCCCCAATCCCCTGTCTGTGAATCAATCAGTAACGATAAGTGCAAGAATGAATTAGTTATTTAATTTATATTTATTTTCTAAGTCCGGCACAATAATTAGGGGGGGGGAACTACTGCTTCATCTACAGCTGGCGAGAGATGAAGAAAATATTAACTATAAATGCAAATTACAAATGATAATTAATGATTGTGGAAACTAGGTGTTAATTATATTTGGGTTGATCATTTTTAATTGACTCATTGGATTTAGAGGCAACAAACAAAAATGCAATGATCTTTTGTAGTTTGTATTCATACAGTTCTTCTTATACCAACTGTAGTTAGAGTAGTAAGTCCCCCTTTATTAAAGTCTAAGTTGAGTTGTTTTTTAAATGCCTTTATTCTCTCCACTTGCATTCCAAAGTGTAACCCAAGGAGAAAACTGACCTAGAAATAGACTCCTATATGGTACCACCTAGTTACAAAAAAGTTTATGACACTTTTTGATATTATATTACGGACAGTTTTTGATGTGTTATAATAGCGTTATTTTGTGAGAGCAAGGTGCTGATGATGTTATTATTTCCTTAATTACAATAGTATCGGAATATTGGAGCAATTCCCCTAATAAAGCTCCATAAGAGTATACATTGGATTCACATTTATTAATATTATTATTTCAACCCACCCTGTTCAGCAGTTAAAACAAGGTTGGAGACCACTGTGTTAGAGGAGTTCACCAAATATAACTTGTACGCTATAACTAACTTTGCATGATCATATAGTGTGTTCTCCTTATTGCAGTGATACCAATATTCGACAACGACAGATTAATTTGAATTTGATTTTTTTTTTCCCCTTTTGACAAAGACTGACGCCCTTGCAAAAACGATTGATGCCAAGAGTGGGATACTTTGTCGGATAGTAATTGATTTATAATATAATATATGTATAAGGATTTTCCAAAATAAAATACCGAAAAATTGAGAGAAATATCTACCCAATAATATTTCAACCTCCAAATAAATATAAAAATTGTAAAAATCCCCTCTCTTGCTTGAAAGATAAAATTGAAGTGCTCTCTAGGTCTTTAACATACATGTACATTAAACTAATGAGCTTTTGATTCTTTTTCTAAAAATCGATCTCCCGTAGAGACAATGGATGGATGAACTTTTACCTAAAAGTTTTATATTTATATTATTTCGAGCTTAATAATTTTGCAAAATGACTCGAGGCAAAATTAACTAGTGACCATTGATTCAAAGTTAAACCATTTCAAATGCTATTAATAACAATTTATCTTTTTAAATTTGTATAATATTGTAACAATTACTAATTTATGTTCACAAATAATTTTATTATGATTTTGCTAGTCACAGAAATAAATATTGCCCTGCACGAATATCGAAGGATCCCTTTGTCCCTTTCCATATGGAAAGTATATCTAAGTTTTTTATAGAGATAAACCTAGAATATTATTAAAAAATGTTCGATAAATATTTCTCACTAGGTGGGTCGTTACCCAAAAGTGGTTCACGGATGCTGAATAGGTAGGTTGTAGAGAGTTTATTAAAATTTTAAATATACTTATCTTATTATATGAACGTATTTCAAGCTTTTCAATTAATACAATATTTGTACAGGTCCTGCAGTAAAAAAGATAGTTAATCACTGAAATTCGATGGCTGCATTACAATTGATTTGTGAAGGGTCTAACGATTTGGTTTTCATTTTTATATTTAAATAACACTATCCAATTAAATCGCACTTTCTTTTCTATATACAAGAACAGCATATGCTCAACTTAGTACAATTTGATCCCTTGATTCTAAATATGGCTTATTTTTTCTCTCATAGCCTCGTGGCCTTCAGAAAAAGACCATATTTTTTTTGTTATTTTTGGCTATTTGTAAGGTTCAATGCTGTTTTAAGCCCTCGGTGTTGAAGATGGGGATATATTAGATTAATATTTTTTAAAGACGAATGTTAAAAATTTCTAAAAACATTTTAAAAATGTATGTATCATACTTTTAACTCGAATTATCTTTGTTCAAAGTAGAATGTAGGTGTTTTTTATTCAGAGGCTCATAGTTTCAAGGCGAATGGATTCAAAAAATTTAAAAGTATTGCCTTGGATAGCTAAAAGAATGAACTTTAATTTTAAAAAAGAGCCTCTCCAAAAACGTTCTATATCGTTGTTAATTTGAAATTAGGCCACGACAATATTTCAAGGAAAAAACTCCTTTTTGAATTGATCTCATAATAAAAGTGTATAAATATTGGCTTGCCCCAGCTAGAAGAGATAAAAACAAAGAAAGAGGAGAAAAAATGAGATAGAAACAAAGAGAGAGAAAAAGAAAAAAAGAAGAAGTTTTTAATGCATCATTGGTGTTGTATCGGTCCTAGGACGTCCTTCATAATCAGTCTTATATTTCCCCCCCCCCTCTCAGTTTTTTGAAAATATGTCTGCTATTTTTCACCATTTATCAGTCCTAAGGCCGATATGCTGGTCTTTCAGTAATAGCTACTTTCAAAATTTTCTTTACTTCCAGCTGGGACTGAAGAAAATAAAAACAAAGAAAATAATTAATGATAGCTTGAAATAGTGTTATGTTTGTCCTTATGCATTCAATCCAGTCTAATCTTTTTATCGATCCTTTGCAATGTTGGTACTTGGGCCCGGTCCTAAATACTTTCAGTCCTTGTGTCCGGTCCTAAATACTTTCAGTCCTTGGGAAGGGTCTTGGAAAATTTCAAACATATATCATTGGTTTACTACGCCAAATAAAAGATATGATATATGTATATATATTGAGAATACTTCATTTATCTTACAAAAATATTATTTTTGTCTTGATAACGCAATATTTAACAAGTATATTTTAGTTTAACATAATTATATAAATTAATTTATCATGTAATAAAATAATTTAAAAAAGGAAAAACCCCTCAATAACGTCACGAAAGATAAGTTTTACCTTCTTTACTGACCAATAAGTGAAACTGAACTGGATAGGATCAGACTGAACTATGCTCTCGGTCTAAAATAAAGACCGACACAATAGTATATAGAGGCTTCCACAGGATTTTATTTTGGAGGTTGTTTTTTTTATAAAAGAAATTATAATTTTTTCATCGGTTATCTATTTTTTTAGAAAACAAATCCTAAGAATTAATTCTTCTAGGGGGGCTAATTTTTTTTTTTTTTTTATGGGAGTGATTTTTTAAATTTCTCCATTTGAGGCGGGGGTACAGCCCCCCTTGTAGACACCCCTGGTATAGAAGATATAATACTTGATTATTATTATACATTCTTGCCAAAAACCTCCTACTCCTAGATTAAGGTATCACATATTTTTAAAATTTAGTAACTACTTCATTTCGGATGTTGTTGTCAAAATAAAAAGCCTATGGCAAGGCCTAGGACCAATACATTTTTTTTAAACTGGACTAATAGGATTGCAGACTTAGTAGTAGTTTTTTTACACCTATCTCACACTACTTAGTTTCTTACAACACACACATTGACTTTCTAAGTCGTAACAGGATATATGAGATGATGTTATTTGTTTTCTCTTATTTTTGTCCATTACTCAAGTGGACTTGAGTACAATGATAGCAAGTCTGGAAAATCAGATATATAAATATATATATAGGTATTGTTATTTTTTCACACAGATAAACAGGGTGACGATATTAAACCGAGAACAAGTTTAGACCTCAATAACTTGACAGCCCTGATATTTAAGTTTATGAGAGTATACTCATCAAATGAAGCTGGCAAAACTGAATAAGAAAAAATAAAAACTCCTTCAGATGTTTTCCAAATACGAACGCTGCGCCGGGATTATTATCTGTATCCGTGCCGGGTAGACGCCAAAGGACGTAAATAACTCAATAGATAAGTATTCTAGAGGGTTAAAATTATTGAGGTTAATAGAGCTGACATCATGTTAAAATTATAAATTGACGCATTTTCTCCTAATTAAGTTATTCGAACGAGAAAATTAATATATTACAAACTAATGGAAATGGGGCCTTTTAGCTCCCCAGGTCTAATTTTTTTGTACTACTATGTGTGAGGTGTCTTAAAGAAAGTCCAATAAACGTGCAAATAACACTGCTAACTCCTTACAGGCTACCATTCTCGAGGAAGTGGCAAACATGCCCAAAAAGTCATTTAGCAGAATTAGTAAAAGGTTGTCAGACTGTAATTGAAGCTTGAGGTGTTTGGTTTACGTGATTGACTTTAATATAGTCCCCTTCATTTAAGAGTAAAATATTTGTGAATTGCTATTATAATTTAGGGAGATAAATTGGAAAATATATTACCCTGAATTTGTATATATTTAAAGTCCCCACCCTGTAAACATTATTTATAACATAATATGTACACTCTCAAAGAATAGATAGAGAGAAAGGCTGTAAACACTCAATATAGATTGTTTTTCCTACTTATAAGTAATTTAACTACGCCCTTTACAAACATATAGTCGTCTAAGTGGAAAAAAGAATCTTTCTAAAAATAAAACGTGATTGAAGCAATCCTCCCCCCCCCCTGCATTAATAGTCAGATGGAGTTTCACCACTTAGATTAAAGCTAAACGTAGGCACAAAAATATTGTATAAAAATTGGAAACGGGTATATTGGACAAAATATCTAATACCTGCATCGTATCTGTTTCAGAGAACATTCTTAGAAATTTCCATATAAGTATGCTCAGGGGTATCCGTAGGGGAAGAGCTGGAGGGGTTGTAGCCCCCTCCAGCCAAATTAATTCTTATTCATACAAGAATATTTAATATTGTAATTTTTTTTTAATTTAATCTTTTCAGAATATCTATATATTTTTGAAATTTTTCCCCGAAAAATTTAATTTTAGAAATGTTTGTCCAAAAAAAATAATTTATTTTTTAAAGCTACGGATTTTTGAAATTTTTTCTAACAAATTTGGTATTTCATTTTCTTTTTCAAAATTACACATTTAAAATGTAATTTTAAAATTTTTTTCCAAAAATTTTATAACAATAGCTATTGATTTTTGAAATTTTTTATCAATAGCTGTGGATTTTACAGATTTAAGGCTTAAAGGATTTAATGACTTGAGGCTTCTTTTAAGAACGCAATTAGTGAACTTATTAAAAAATAAACAGTCACTTTTCATGACGTCTGCAATTTTTTTGCCCATTACAATATTCACAATATTAATTCATTCAATTAAAAGAGTGAGTACATGGAAATTGTTTTTATTAATTTTAGAGTATTGAAGAATACTAATTACTCAACAGCTGTAACTGAAAAAAAGTGTGGCATAGACCAATACTTTGTTCAAATACTGATGATGGGATCTTCATTTACCACTAAGTTTGCAGCTTTGGATATAAGTGGATATCTAAGTACTACATTTATACCCTCTGACCCATCAAATATCTTGAAGTTAAAATTTATATTAATATTAATTTGCTAATAATAATTTATACAGATCAACAAAATTTTACTTTAAATAAATCTACTTTTTTTCAAATATAATAAAACTTGATAAGCTGATAACGTATCTGTATTATGTTTTCCAAATTAAATTTGTTTATGAGAATTTTCATTTCAATTGTTTGAGTATTTTTACCATTTTTATAGGTTTGAGTATATCACAAATAAATTTATTTATTACCTGGTAAACTTTATACTATTTCCAAATATGTGCTTATATTTTATTTACGATATTGAATTGTTTAAAATTTTATTGATGGAATAATCAATAAGAGGTTCATAAAATAATAAGCATTAACATTTATCAATTCCTACACAATTTAACCCTTAAATCTCTAGGACTACCGTTTGGTCCCGTTTCAAAAATGCTCATCAATATAAAACTAGCCGTTGTTTTGTTTATTTGTTTCACTGAACATGTCTTTGATAGTTGAGCTTTCCATAGAAAAACTTTAATCATTACAAATACTTTTATTTGTAACTTGTAATTTGCTCTTGATAGTGCGTGAAGGAATTTTTTATCAATATGTCACCAATGTGTTTTTGAGGAAGAATTGCAGAAACCCAAATAAGATTACTATATGTACTAGGATTTTGAAGTTATCTAAATAGGACTGTACAGTCCAGCCAGGCATTGGATTTGTTATTGGAAACAGTCCCATAGGGCGTGTAGGCAAAAATGTATAATTATTCTTCACATTTTGTGTCTAGGTTTTTCAAATTTATAACTTCTGCTACTTTTTACTGAAAAAGGTAAAATATAATCGCATTGAGAGCATGATTACACATATTGCATGCAATAGTGACTCAGACTCTGATGGGTCTGGTGCTGATTTTTGGGATCCAGACTATCTCTTGGCCAACAAGGAATTCCTGACGACAAGACTGACCCCGAGAAAAATATGTGAAAAGATATAGGTTTTATTTAAAACTGTGTAAGGCTGTCCCTACACAGTAAAAAGTATAAATCACCATCCCTTTGGAGAAATTTATTCGCGACAGATGATGTACCATCATCAGTGTCTTGATCAGAATGAAAAAAAAAACTGTTACTACTTGCCCAATGGATTTTTTCAAAAAATAAAATCCTGATCACCTTCTTGACAAGATCTGTGAAAAATCCAATGAGTTTATTCAGCTCATGGATATATAATTTTATAATATTAAAAAAATACTTTCTGAAAATATAAAGATATATTGTGATAGGAGATATCCATTTAAATAAGAAATAAGAGTAATTAAGTCAAGTCTGAGTTTTTTACAATTTCCTTTATAAATGAACTAGCAAAAAAAATACAAATGATCATAATTCTCTTGGATTCTTCACACTATACTATATCATTTCGGTTAAGTAAGGTAATTGACAAAGCCTCATCATTGCAGCTTCAACCCACCTCCCGCCCCCCACACACAAAAAAAAACTCTTATCATGGCCTATTGTAACCTTAGTACTATTATTATTAATAAAAAAATAGCATTTATTGGAATTGTAACAGAAACACAGAACTACTAATAATTTTTTGTATTTGCAAAAAACAAAAAGTTATGAAGGATAATACTGTCGAAAAAATAAAACCCCATAACTTGTTTATTTTTGCAAATATTGCAAAAATTATATAATAAAATATTCCTGAAATCGACAATACTCCGTTCAAATATTGCATCGGCATTTTTTTGCGCAAAAAGCATCTTCTTTTGACACTTTTTCCTAAAAAACTGAAAATGGACTTGTGATGAAAATTGGAAAAAATAAAGAAAAAAAATCAAAAATTTGAGAAAATATTCAGAAAATGACAGATATTTCATTTAAACATCAATTTTTACTTTGCAAATTTATATGCAAACGAGCTGCTTGACAAATTTCTACAAACTTTATTTCATATAATAAAGGATACACACACACAATCTCTCTTTTATTTATATATACCGATTACAATGGATTTTATTTGAATTTGAATTGAGTTTATTCATATAATTTGCCGAAACGAACAATTCAGTCCCGTTTCATTTTTATTGTATGAGTGTTAAAGAACTTTATAGTCTTATTTCATTATTCTGTCATAAGTATATATTTTTAATCCAAAATGGTGTCACAATAGTTTCATATGGCCTTCAAAAATAGAAAAGAGTAATGGAAAAATAATTTATCTGCTAGACAAACATTAAGATCTAAACATTTAAAGGTACATCGAAGGTATATCCCCTCCCCCATACCCAAAAACACACGGAACTTTAAATTAAAAACGGCAACACGTGTTCCATTATTTATTTATTTTTATATGAATTTGTTTATATCTTTTATTAAATAAAAAAACTATCAGAGGATTTTAAATATTTCATTAATTAACCTGGATAGATTTATGCTTTAAAAAAAGTCAAATCTTTATTTCAGCTAAACTATCTCTTTTGTAATTGAAGTTTAAATTAGTGGGCCTTTAAATTACTCGTTTGGCGTAAAAACAATGAAAAATGTTACGGGTAATTCCTTTAAAAAAAAATCAAATATTGTGTTTTTTTTGTTTCTTTTTACATATAAATTGAATTTTCTTGAGATTGAATGATTGCATATAAAATATAACCACACATTCTAAATCAAAAGTTGTTAAAAACCTTTAAAAAGTGTGCACATGGTCAAAAAATTCGAATTAAAAGTTGAATAAGGAATTCAATTCTTTTTTTTTTTTTTTTGTAATTTTGTAATCAGCAATAGATTATATTAAAAGGATTACCTAAAATTAAACGACAGTTTATTTATTACATATTCTTTTTTTAAATTTAATTTAATTTACATTAATCCTATCAATATGTATTTTTTAGAAATGGAATATGTAATATGAGTATTCTTTAATTAAATTCTTTATAAAACATATATATGTAAATTCCAGAGCTTAACAAAGGAAATACGGTTTTTTTTTCGTTTAATTGGTAGCGGAGTCCCCATAAATGAAAGTAGGTTCAGTCAAGCGATGACATACTAAAAGTTATTTTTTTATCCATCATGAATTTGCCGTCGAATATAAATATTTCAAAAAGTTGTTTGACAGAATATTAAATAATTCAAAGTAATTAGTATTTACAATATTTTCCTTAGTTTTTGGAACATTTTTTTGTTAATCAGATAAACACTTCAATTCCTAATTTACAAAAAGACAATTCTTTAATTATTCATTTTAAATTTATAAATTCTTTGAACACAAAAACTCCGGGATAATATTTCTTGCGAGCTAAAATTTAACCTTCTAACGTGCACACAGAAAAAAAAAAATTAACAGACCCCACAAGATTTTTTTATAGGCCTCTACCATATGGTTCAGATGTCGATTCATGGTAAAAGTGCATTCCAGAGAACGAGTATGATTTTTTTTGCATTGAACAAAAAGAAAATATATTTCTATATATATATCGAAAATATGGTGACTCAAAATTACATCTACCAAATGGCCGAGCAGGGGGTTCAAGGGGCAGTTTTTCTAAATAGAGTAATTTGAACCGGATTTATTCTGGGAAAAACAATATTTTTAAGGCCTATACAGAATTACCAATTTATAGTTTTGAATAATGTTACTGTCCATAATTGTGAAATAAAATATTTTGCTTAATAAATTTTATCCTTATACACAAAATTACTATTCCTTTAGAACCTCGAAAAAAAAGACTAATTTTAATAGAAATAAAAAAAATCACTAGAAATTAAAAATATCAAAAATCGGTTTATACAAACATTTCATTAATGGATATATCATAAATAAGTGTGTATCAAAATATAAGAATAACAAATGAAGTTGCAATTTTTATAGAAGAAGTGTCTTGTTAAAGGATATTGTGCAAGTTACAGCAAAAATGTCTTACTATTCTTTATTTATTTGCATCATCAGTCTCATAAATTAGATTTTATTAGTTGATGTTATACTTGTATTTTGACGTAAAAAAATGATATATATATATAAATTATGTATTCCTTTTAGTATAACTTTTAAATTATGTAACACATATTACTTATCAATTATTAATTTTCGAGTAAAAAAGTAAAACAAAAAAAAACTTAATTTTTGGAAATATATAAACGAAGTAAATTTAAAACTCCTAATTTGATACAATCTGTTTTTTATTTGACCCAGTTTTTGACAAATCATCGAGGACTTTTAGTATATATATTTTAGCAAAAGTTTTCTTCGATGAGGACTTTCAATAGATTTCCGTATTGATTGAAAATTAATGTGAAATGAATATCAAAAGAAACATAAAATAAAAATAAAAACTTTCTCGCTAGCTTACGCTTTGTTCCTATAAAATAAAACAAAAATGCTCATGGGAATTATATATTTTTATGAATTCCTATGAAGTATATATCAGAAAGGTAATAGGAAGTTGAGATTATGTTAATTTTTATACTGGATGTTTCTTTTGTGGGATGTAACGGTATTGCTTACTTTCATCATTTTGGTGATTTTTTATCAATTTTATCAATATCGTCGTTTAATTAATAGTAGCATAGGTTTATTTTATACATATATGTCACAGGGCTAAAAAAAGGGGAATCTACACAAAAAATGAAGGCAGAAGAAAAGAGACAGAGAGAAGGATGTAGAAAGATACAGAGAGAGAAGGAAAAAAAGTTTTATTACTTCAGAAATAGGCTCTCAATGACCTCAGATACCCAAAAAGTATCTTAAGAAGATGCTTGTTTATTTGATACGTCTTTCGTAAATTTTAGACGGTTTTGTGCAACCATTTTTGATTATATATGTGATAACACTAAAAAATAACTTATAAATATATAAAAACCCCTCCCTTCCCTATAATAAAGGGGGCTAGCGACGCCACTGATACGAAATATTTTATATATCAAGAAATTGTTATCTGAGAGAACGTTGACAATATGAGTATTTTTATTCAAACTAATTTCTTATATCTGGATTGGACTATATTACATAATTCTTATTATAAGTAATCTAAACATTTCATGTTTTTAGATGAATATAACACGTCATTACATTTATTGTATCTTGAAAACTGTCCTTTAAAGAAAAAAACGTAAACTAGACCCAAAATCAGGTCAATTCTTCTCAACTATAAAATGATTGTTCAATAATACATAGGAATTGTTCAGAGCTTAACAAGAGATAACTTATGATTCACCAATCTACTCTCTGAACACTGACAAGAACAAATAATTAGGAAAACACTGACAAAAAATACAGTTTAAATTGAATACCTCATGATCTGAAAAGTCACGCACTAAAAACGAAAATATGTTTTTCCCCGTTCAAATTGGCATTTTATAAATTATCAACATAAAAACTTTTATGCCATTGATTACCTTGAACCGTATTTTTTCTTGTAAAGAAGCAGTATAAAATTAAAACACGATTTGTTTTAGTTCATTGTTTTGAAAATAACAAAAATAGGGTAACATATAATAGCACAATGACTCACGAAAAAACAAAAACGGATTGCATTAAATTTTGACAGCTGTCTTTTGAGTGTTCATACTAATTGAAAACGAAGTGAACTAAAATAAAATAGCGCCATTTATGTGTGAAGCCCGGGACTTTTTAGCCAAAGTTGTGGTATGTAAGTGTTCTATAGTTATAAAGTTGTCCATTTTGGAAGAAATGACCTTCAAAAACTTTTATAACGGGGTTTTCCTTAAAAAAAGGCATATTTTTGCATTTCCAATCGAGTTAATATAGCAGATTTTTTCCGTATTATTTACTCAAACATTTTTTTCTTTTTTTCAATGATTTGAATAATTTATTAATATAATCAAAATTTATTGTCAATGCAATAAAGACAATCATTCAACATAATAAGTATCCTTCAATCACTTTTGTTTTAAATTGTTATTATTTTATGCAAAAAAAAAATTCTTACTTAATCCATAAAGTATGGAATTTGCAAGCAATTTGATGCTCATATGACAATTACTATGCTTGTAATAATTTTAGAGCCTCATTGTATTTAATTTTAATATAGTTAAAAATAGATGTACCATATCTGTTAAATTTTCATGACTCTAAAAAAAAGAATTCTATTGTATATACTCTGCATAGACGGGATAACAAAATGTCTTCCTTATTTAAGAAAACAACAACTTATAAACACCAAATGTTGAAGAAAAAGTACATGTTTTTTTTTACATCTCATTAAAAGTAATGTACACATTATAAAAATATTTTGTGCGTTCTTTATGCCTCTTAAAAGTTTATAAAATCTCAAGAAATTTATTTTTTTGGCATGAAAAAAACTTAAGCATAACAAAAATATTAATTTTCCTTTGTTCACGTGTAAAGAAAAAAAATACTTATAAATAAAAAAATCAATATTTCACAAATGAATCCAAAAAAAGTCCCATATTTTAAAACTTATTTTTAATTAAGAAGAGGCGCATGAAAAACTAAAACTAAAAACTTTCAAAAATAACATGTTTGATCTATTTATTTTTCATTACATAACTTTCAATTATGTCATCTATATATGTGATGTATCAATACAAAAAGAATCTTGAACAAAAATAACAAAAAGAGAAAATCCGAATTAACTTGTTTACTTAGTATATACAAACAGCCCAATGTTTCATATACATATTTGAGTCAATTATAAACTGTGTATTCAAATTTATTGGATAATTTAAGATAGCTTAATTTCTTAAATACCGTTCACAACATATATTTGATTTAAGGGGCTTATGTTGGCCCCGATATGGCCTTTTAAATAAAATTTATCAATATTTGACCAATTTAAGAATAATTTTCTGCGCATACATAAAGATTAACAAGAATAATTTGTTGATATTAACTAAATTGTATCAAAGAATGCAA
Source organism: Lepeophtheirus salmonis (assembly GCF_016086655.4). Lineage (NCBI taxonomy): Eukaryota > Metazoa > Arthropoda > Copepoda > Siphonostomatoida > Caligidae > Lepeophtheirus > Lepeophtheirus salmonis. Next base: position 11,979,824 of record NC_052134.2, read on the forward strand.
ATTTTATCGATACTACAGGGTGAGGACTCAAAAGTTAAAATCATCTTCGAGGCCTTCTAGCCTCAGTTCTAAAAATCTGATATTTTTGTAGTTTACACCTTTTAAAAGAACTTACAAATAGCTACAATTTGAGGTTTCTTTTGTTTTTATGTCATCAAAAATATCACAACAACAAGCAAAATGGCAGAGGGTGTGCCATTTACTCCATGCACAAGTAATCTCCAACAAGAAAATATTTACAGTAGACGCTGTTCCGAACAAAAGAAATGCTCACTTCTTAGCTGAATCAAGAGCTCAGATCAAGGGAACCTTCAGGGCCAAACATCCAGGTCAGGTCATGGGACTCAGCGTTGTGGCGTCCTATGGCAGCAATATGCTTCCTTAATTCATCAAGGCTAACGATAAAGTTAACAAGGACGTCTACTACAAAGTCCTCAAGTATCATGCCTTGCCAAGGATGAAGAGCCTGTTCACCAGATACAACTACATGTTTAACGAAGACGGTGCCTGGCACACACGTCCAACAAGTTGCAACATTTCTGCAGGGAAAACATGGATGGTTTGTGGACTTCTCAAGTTCGTCCTCACCCAACGTGATTCCTAGTACATTACTGTTTTGTGAGACTTGAAGGAAAGATGAATAAGAATTCCACCCAAACGTAGATGCCCTGAAGACTGTAATCGCAGAGAGGTGGACAACTTGTCCTCGGAAAGGTCAGCTGTGGTTCTGTTCGTCCCCGTATTGAAGCTTTCTTTCAGAATGGAGGAGGACATATTGAATAAAAAGTGTAAAAAATTAATGCAATACCAATTTTCGGATCAATAGTTCAGACAACAATGTCACAAAATAAAATTATGTTGAAGTGTAAAATGTTCTAATTTGTGAGTCCTCATCCTGTATATTTTTTTAGAAAAAACATTCTTGCTTTTCTTTATTTTTTGATGGTCCACATATGTAGATTTATAATACCTTCATACATACTTATATAACACATGAGGGTATTCAAATGAAAGTTTCATTCTTTTGATAATTCATGTGTTCAACTGTTCAATTACATTCTAATAGATTTTATTATATATAAATCACTATAATTAATATATAATCAAAAATGAATTTAATACACAACAATATTTAAACAATCATCTAAATGAAAATACATTTAGAAAATAAAAATTGTAGTTTAATATTATACCATTAACGTTCGTCTATTCAACTTGTGTACTTTCTTTTGGAAATATTTTAACTTTGCAAGACGTGGGTCAAAGTTTTTGATTGATTCTAGTTGTACGTCGGGGGAAATTATATAAATTAAGTTTTACACAGTTATACAGGGAGGAGTTTTCAATCTGGAAAGTTTAAGGATAATGTATGTATTAAAAATTATTTCCCAATGTATATACAGCAATTAACAAATCGTTTGCTCTTAAATATAGGGTGCATAGTGAAGTAAATCATTCAATCCAATCACCACCAGCTTTAACCACAGCCTCCAAAAGGCCCCTGAAACTGAGACAGATCTTAATAAGGAACACCTTGTTCATATTGGCCACAGTCTCAAAAATGGAATCCCGGAAGGAGTCAACGGTGTTATGTGCACTTTTAATTGACTCAATCGCCAGGACATCTGAAACATGGTACTCCAGGGGGTACAGATCCAGTGAGCTAGGAGCCCACATTTTCTGTAACCAAAACTTGAAGGTCTTAAAAATATTTTTTTTTGTTAGAATAAATCCTATTCCAATTACCCGATTTGGAGAAACTACATTAACTTAAAGTTCTACATGACATTGGATCTCTTAACATCAATTTAAGCTCTTTATCTATTGAAGTTATTTGCGTCCTTGGTCCTGCAGTTATTGGGTACACGGCGTTCGTATTCGAAAGGCATTTCCAAGATATTTTCCATATTACAATTTTTTTTCAGGTAAATCTTATGAGCACATATCCATTAAAATATATCTTAGGGTTACTCAGAGGTCTAAACTTGTTCCAGATTTTAAATTCCAACCATGTAAATAATCTCAACTGAAAGTATTTTTTTAATTCTATGAATCAGTTCGTTACGATAAAAATTTGCATATCTCTTTAAATTACAAAGTTGGCCTTATCATAACAGTCTTCATATTTAGCATATCCTGAAAAGCAGGGGCGGCTGCAGGATTTTATTTCGAAATGGTATGGGGGAGTATTAATTTTTTTACAAAAATTTTAAAGCTAAAATTTGACCAATCATCTTATTTTAACAAATGAAGCTTTTCAAAAAACATTCCCCTCTTGCCATTTGTTTCCCTCAACTCCATAATTTATGGGTCATAAGGACGAATATTCCTTCATTTTGATAGGTTGACTTAATTTTTTTAGCACATTATCTGAGGATATTCATTAAAAGTATGTGAATATAATGATTTTAAAGTGTCAATTCTTATTTATTTGGTTTAATCTAGTCTAGTCTTATCAGTCCTAGACACAGGTCCTTAGGATTATCAGAACAAGGAATTATTAAACAACCAAGACATAAAGTTTAGTCATGTTATGAAAGACGGAACCTAATAAGTTTTTATGAATAATATGCAGGACTGAACTGTACCGGACTAAGAATGAACTGGCTGGGACGATAATCTACAGTCCTAAATAAGGACCAACACAACACTATGCTTTCAATACTGTGGCTTTTTTCAAAGTAAAAAGGTGCTTTCTGGGGATTTTTTTTAAATATTAGTAATAAGATAAATTTTAGAGAACAAAAGTTGTCCCCCTTAAACAACTTTAAAATGTCCAGGGTAGGTAGGTAGTGTAGCAGTACTACCAAAAATTGTCCAGAGTAATTAGAAGGGGTATCCTGTATAAGTTACTCGTACGTCATACTTTCTACTTTGGAGACAGCGACAGAGGATAGGTGAAAATCAATTCTCACAACCCTTTAATTATACTTTTTAGCTTCGGTACGTCAAGGGAAAGAACACAAAGGGAAGAGAAAAATATAAAGGTGAGAAGGATCTCAACTTTTCCGAGTTATTCGGATATTTAGCATTTGGAAGAGTTACAAAATTTGATCTCATTGTGTGGAAGAAGTTGTGAATTTGGCTTTGATAGAGTATTTGAAGCAAAGTAGGGGGTGAGTTCTCTCAGAGTCCATCCGTTGACTGAGGGATGAGGCCTAGAGGAGATCATATCTAGGTATATAAGACATAACTAATTGTTCTTATATCTACCATGAATCATGACAGTAGAATTACTTTCAGGAATGCTTTGCACGGGAGTCGTAGTGTGCAAATTCGTACTGGCATTTTTCTTGTTGGACATCGATACACTCGGATAAAAGTGAAGTCAATGCCTAATTGAAGTATTTTTACAATTAGTTTACAGTCAATAATCATGATCCTTATTCAAACTTAATTATTTGTCACCTAATAATAAGTCTTAATATTATATTACATTAATTATCAATTGATTAATTTTAGGAGATGACTGATGAGTACTTTAGTTTCTAAAGTGCTCACTAACAGAAACATTAAAATACTACTAAGTTGGTATTTTTTAGGTCAAAAATATGTATAAGATATACATCCGGTGCATATGTACTGTGTACTTTGTTTACATGTCTGGGTTGTTCATTTAAATATGAACACTTAACAATTCAATAACGAATTATGCTTGATTGACAAAAATAGACTCATAATTCGATACATTATAGCATACACAATTAGTTACAATACAAAATAAACCCGAGCTCTCTAGCTTACATACAAATCGAGAAAATAACACTTTAACGTGATCGATGAATTTTTCTATTCGCGAACTCTAAGAAGTTGGACGTCTCTAGAACAACCGTACACGACATCAGCAAGTACGAAACCTTGGAGAAGAAGAAAGGTTCTGTCAAAAAGGCCAAACTGGACCGGGAGAAGTGAATAAAATAGCCCAGGTCAATGCCTTCAATTCCATGAGGGTCCGTGCAAGAGATCTCGGGGTTTCAAACCAGAATGTGCACTGAGATATAAAAAGTGGATGGAAAGAGCCTTGTGAGAGTAAAGAGGCCCCTTTTGACGGCTGCAATGAAAGAACCCCATTTCCTCCGTTCCCAGTCTTTTTTAAACTCTTTTTCGACACTTTTGGCCCACTACAGCCTTGATGCCAACCCCCATGACTACGCCTTTTGGTTGCATGTTGAAGAAAAGGCCAATAGTGATCGTCATTTAAGTGCCGAGGCCCTTAAAGCTACTGTCAGGCAGAACTGGGACGCCCTGACAAAGGATTACATCTGCAGTGGGTGCCAGGCCTTCTGCAGCGACCTGGAAGCCATCATTGCTGCTAAGGGCGGCTACATTAATAATTGAGATAGTTCAGACACACATCTATTTATAGTATTAATTTTGGTAAAATGTTGTTGGCAATTAATGAATTATACCTTGTTAAAGTTCAAAGTGTTCAGATTTTAATGGGCCACTCGGTATGCACACCTATGCAATATTTAATTAATTCTTTTACATTTTTATTCATTTAATCATCATTGGTGTATGATATGAATTGCACCCTTTTACTTTCTTTCAGACATTCAGATATAATACATATTATCTACAAATAGAACACACATTTGAACTTCCTAATCTTCTTATGAGAGGTTGTGTATAACTATTCATTGTTGACGATGAGGATTATATAAATGTGGAAAGGAGAAAGAAAGGAAGAGAAAGTGTTCTAAACTGAAACAATTACTCATTCTAAAGCGGTCATTATTTATTATGTCCTCTTATATGTGTGCCCTTAAGAACATAATCAACGTCTTATGAAAAGGAAAATAATGACAATGAAATCCTTGATCTTTATTTTCATTATGGTTTTCCTAGGATTAAAATTTACCTTCCACTTTTTATAATATACGAGTTTAACAAAGAAACTCATGTTTATGGGTTCTGAGTAAGAGTTAAGGTACCTATTGTGTAATACATGAAATTAGAGAGCCTCGAGAGAATCCTTGCTGATATTTTTTTGTGTGTATTTGTCTATGTAATTCCTTGAGTTTGAACGGTTTATGGTTCATACAAGTCAAATTTTGATTCAATCTATAAAATAACTATTTTTAAGAAAGATGAAAAGCTAGTTTCCTTCATGAGGAATATTTTAGATTTTACAGAACAAATTCAATTGGTAAATTTACGTATTAAGTACTTACATTTATCATTTGTGACGATAATACCATTAAGTAAGTACTGTATAATATGGGAAATTAAATAAAAGGGATTTTCATTGTCATATTAAGGACCAATACAACTCATACGGGACATTTCTTAAGGAGTTTTCTTAATTTTCGATACATAGCGTGAATAATAGTATAGTCTTATGTATTCTAACAATTTTTTTTAAAAATGTATTTGTATGAAAATCTGTTACCCAATACTTTTGGATTAAACTATTTTGCCACAAGATATCTTGCCTAAGAACATTAACGCTTAAAACCATTTTGCCTCTGGTATAACTCTCTCATTACCTAATAATATTCTTAAGAGAAAATTACTTTAAAGCGAAATGGTTTAAAGCAAAGTGCCTTGAGGCAAAATATTTTAAGGCGATAGTGCCAAGCGAGGAAAATTTACACCATCCTTCATATTAAAATAATTATTTTTGAGTTTATTAAGAGGATGTGACATCAAGATGGAAATATTTCATTACCTATATTTAAAAATGAATGATTGAAATTAAACATAAATATGTTCTGATCTTTTTCCCACTTTTTTATTTAAATTTTTGTGCTTAAATGCATGCCCATATATAGATATGTGCAGGGTGGGGATTTTAATTCGGAAAACTGCATGATATTGTAAGGGACGTTTGAAGAATTATATTTGAGGGCCGGGGTTGAGTTTTTGGATTTTTTGAAAAAAAATCAAAAATTAATATTTCTAGAAAAAATTCCAAAATTAAATTATTTGGAAAAAAAATTGAACAATTAAATTTTAAATGTTAAATTTGTATGAAAACTATTTCAAAAATTTAAAGCTATTCATAAAAAGTTTCAGATGTTAACTTATTTGGAGCAAGAAATTCAAAAATTCACAGCTGTTCACAAAAAATTAAATATTTTAGATTTTACGGAACAAATTCAATTATCCATAGCTATTTCAAAAATATTTAATTATTTGTAAAATTAAACTGTTGGAAAATTAAACTAAATTTCAAAATTTAAATTTTCTTGTAAAAAGTAATAATTCCTTAATTTGGGGGCGGGGCTGCAGCCAAGATATTGTGCTATAATTTGTTCCAAACTTAAAATCCTCATGATCTATATATAAAAAAATATTAGTGTACTTTGTTCTCAGGTTAAGGCTTCAATTAGATATAAATGATTCATCTGGATTTTGAGATATTTATAATCTTTCCTGTTCTATTATATTATATATTAAAAAGTATGTATATTAACATTTTAGAAAAATGAAAAAATATATTTTTTAGAGGGAGGATGGATTTATTTCATCTCTTTTGAAAACAGATATAATGATTTAATGTTTGATAAAGTCAAATTGTCATATTTCGTTACACATCTTTTGCATTTTTTGGTATATTTACAAAAGAGAGGGTAATATCAAGAAAAATAAACAATGGTGTTTTATCGGATTTTGTGTATTTTCTCTTCAGCATCATTTCTTTATAAAATTCCTTTGACTTTTTTTCTTGTTTTTCTTCAAGACATAACTTTTGTAGTTGTAGTATACTTATAGATCTTAAATTTTTCCATAAGTAAATAGTTTAGGTCTCATTAATTGCACAAATA